>NC_072804.1:48849071-50087861 GCF_028583425.1 Eublepharis macularius | reverse complement strand
GGTATGCAGGATTTATTTGGAATGGACACCACCCGTGTGTATGTGCGACTTCTAATTATACTGTGCTCCCTTCCTAGTATGAAAGTCCCTGCACAGGAAGAAATGGGTGTCCCACAAAACGGGAGCACCCCACCGCCACCCCGTCATCAAACTCTGAGCAAGATTTCAGCTCTCGAGAACCGGATCAAGGAGCTGCATCACCGGAAGAAGGAGCTGAACATAGAGGTACGTCCGGGCCTGTTCGCTTCCCTCCCTGTGTCACGGGGGACAAGGATGTTTGGAGGACAGCCATCAACACCTGTAAAACAGGTACGGTGGAGACACCACGCCCTGGCAGGCGGGGTGGGGGGAGGATTGGGGGAAACTCACTGATAAGTCAGAGATCAGAACTTGTCGGCTTGACAGGACAGGGGAATCCATCATCATGGCAGTCCTAATGGGGGAATGTGTCCTAGTGGTTAGGTCAGTGCGGACTGTAAAACAGGATGTCCCAGGGTTCTCTCCCTCTTTTCCAGCACTTGTTTGCACGTCTGCCCCCTGGTGGCCGTGCAGAGGCTAGCTGGCCGTTGCTTCCATGCAGACTGGATATGGGCCCAGTGTTTTTAATCCGGTTCCTCTTCCCAGCAGATGGACTTGGAAGGAGCCTTGCTGGAAGGAGAATTGAAGGAAGAGAGGCAGGACCTGCAGCGAGAAGAAGAGCAGCTGCTGGAGCTGCAAAGGAGGCTGGTTGAGACGGAGCGCCGGTGCCAAACCGAGCGAGAGAAGGTGAGGAACGGCATGGTGGCGTACTCCTCCTGGGCGGCTTTAAGCCTGACTCCTTGCCAGTTGCCTCCAGGTGCAGCGTAGGATGCAATTTGTGTTGATGAGTACACCTATTCCCAGGTTTTTTTGGGGGGGGAAAGAGGTGGTGGAACTCAGTGGGTTGCGAGGAGAGGGGGCAACTCGTGGCGGGAGGTGGTGGCCCTGGTAATGCATGCATGTGCGCAAAGTGCGTGCACGCTTCCAGGACAAATGATGTCACTTTGGGTCAGCTGGAACAAGGGGGGAGTTTTTAAAAGTTTAAATCACCCTCGGTGAAAATGGTCACATGGCTGGTGGCCCCGCCCCCTGATCTCCAGACAGAGGGGAGTTTAGATTGCCCTCTGTGCCACTGGAGCGGTGCGGAGGGTCATCTCAACTCCCGTCTGTCTGGAGATCAGGGGGCGGGGCCACCAGCCATGTGACCATTTTCAAGAAGTGCCAGAACTCCGTTCCACTGTGTTCCAGCTGAAAAAAAGCCCTGCCTATTCCCCTGTCTCTTTCGTTTCTGAAATTAGGGTAATGCACAAAAGGGTCATGTTTAGAGAAAAGCACGGGGGATGCCTCACTGGGCTCCTTTTGCTGCATTTAAAAACAAAAATTAAAGGATGGGAAGTGGGTGGGAAAGGACTTGAAGATGAAAAGCTCAATCACATGAAATTAAGCATTTGCCTCAACTTTGTGCAAAAGCTGGAATGTGTTCCCTTTACCATTTTTTGCAACTGGCACTTGTGGCCTTAGGGAGAGCCACCACTCAGTTGCTGAGCATCTGCTCGGCATAAGGTTGCCAGCTTTAGGTTGGCGCCTGGCAGGGCACAATGATGTCACTTCCTGACGTGCCATCACTGGGGCCAGTTTTGGCCCCATTGTGCCAGAATTTGCCCTGCGCAAAGTACTGGAGCAGGCCTGTGGCTGGTGTGTTGACATCACTTCCTGGAAGTGATGTCCTGGAAATGACATCATCACATCTCTCTGGGAGATCAGTACAGGTAAGTCCTGGGTTCCCCCCTATCCCACTGGGAAAGTATAGGGACTTGGGAACCCTACATATAGTCCACCCTCAAAAGCAGCCATTTTCTCCAGAGGAACTGATCTCCATGGCCTGGAGATCAGTTCTAATTCTGGAAGATCTCCAACCACAGCCTAGAGGCTGGCAACCATAGTTTGGCATGTAGAAGACCCCAGGTTCAGTCTTCAGGATTTCCAACTAAAAGGATCAGGAAGGAGGTAACGAGAAAGTCTCTGCCTAAAATGCCAGGGAGCTGCTGTCCGTCTGAGTAGACAACACTGGCAACGCTAGATCAGCAGTCGGATTCAGTATAAGGCTGTTTCATGTATTCCTATGTTGGGGAGAGGCCATGGCTCTGCGGCAGAGCGTCTGCTTGGAAGGCACAAGATCCCAAGTTCAATTCCCAGCACCGTGAGTTAAAAGGAGCAGGTAGCAGGTGATATGCAATGCCTTTAGTAGGAGATGCTGGCAGTCAGAAGAGACAATAATGACCTTGAGAGATCAATAGGTCTAACTCAGGCTGGGGCAGCTTCATGTATTTAAATGCTTTGAGGATGAGGCTGTGGCTCTAGTTCGCATGCAGACGGTCCCAGGTTCTATCCCCGGAGTCTCCAGTTTAAAAAAAAAAAACAGGAAGCAAATGATAGGAAAACCACCTGAAAAGTGAAGAGATGCTGCCAGTCAAAGAAGACAAGACTGGCCTTGGTGGACCAACAACAGCCTGACTCAGAATCGACTTCCGTAAAAACTAGAGGCCCGCAGGCAAAGATTTGTCTGCTTATTTTCATAAACTCTCAATGTCCTTATCTTTGCAGTTCTGCCTGTGTTCCTGCCTATCCCTTCTCTTTCCATCAGCTCTCTTCATTTTCCTTCCCCACTCAGGTGTCTCCCTCTGGCCTTCTCCTCTTTGCCTTTTTTTTCTGGGGTCCATTTGTTCTTCTCACCCAGCATCCTTAACTTCTTTAGGCATCTGCTTCCTTTCTCCATCTTCTTGCCCCGGCTCTCAAGCCTGCCCCAAATTTGACGCGCGGATCAGCCACCACGTACAGCATCCTTACAACAAAAAGACTTCATGAAAAAAAGAAGAACGAGCAAAGGAACCGAAAGTTGATCTCCTGAAAGCATCAACTGATCAAACAGCAATAGGGCTGCCAACTCCAGCTGGGGGGATTCCTGGTGATTTGGGGGTGGAGCTTGGGGAGGGTGGAGTTTGGGGATGGAAGGGAGCTCAGCAGAGATGTGATGCCATACACTCTACCCTCCAGAGCTGCCATTTCCTCCAGGGGAACTGATCTGTGTAGCCTGGAGATCACTTGTATTTCTGGGAGATATCCAGACCCACCTGGAGGTTGGCAACCCCACCCAGCAACCAGCTGCTCTTTCAAAACGAGGAAGAAAAATGGGCATTTCAAGATCTTGCCTTAGCATCCATCCTAAACATCAATCATGTTAGTCACAGCATGAAATCCCCAAACTGAACAATTCCTACCTAGGTACGGTTTTCAGAGCAGGGGCTTAACTTACAGCCAAGGGTTGGCAAGTGGCTGCCTCTGGGCTCCATCCAAGCCTCAAAATTTCCCTTTCTCTCTTTTTGCACTGTCATACATTTACAGTTTAGTTTCAAGTGGGTAGCCGTGTCGGTCTGTAGTAGAAGAGCAAGATTTGGGTCCAGTAGCACCTTAAAGACCAACTAGATTTCCAGGGTATGAACTTTCGAGAGTCAAAGCTCCCTTCCCAGAGTCAAAGCTCTCTTCGTCAGTTACAGTTAGAAGTGGGACTATATAGGGTTCTAAAATTATCTAACGAAGGGAGCTTTGAGTCTGGAAGGGAGCTTTGACTCTCGAAAGCTCATATCCTGGAAATCTAGTTGGTCTTTAAGGTGCTACTGGACCTGAACCTTACTCTTTTACAATTTAGTGTAGAGGATAGCGACGTGAGGGAAATCCTTGCTGGCTGGTTTCCTGCATGGCAGAACCGACCACCGAATGCCAATCCGTGCCTTAGAAACCAGTAACGTTGCTTTAAATCTGATCCGCCACTTGGTTGGCCTTGTAGAGAATCAGCGCAGTGCCAGATGAACCAAACCAAGAATAAAGTCAAATAGAGTGCTGGCACAATCTTACTAATTCCTTTTCTCCTTCACCCCAGGGCACATGCCCCTTAGACCCCATGGAATGGATCCAGCCAAGACCTCCAACAAAGACGAAGGTTTCGGAGGGCAGGCAATGGCAAACCACCTCCGTCAGTCTCTTGCCACGAAAACCCCTCCAGGGGTTGCCTTAAGTCAGCTATGATTTGAGAGCACTCTCCTCCTCAGGGGTCATTTCGTAGAAAAAGAGCTGGAGGAACTCATTAGCATAACTCATTAGCATATGCCACGCCCCTTGCCATCGCCGGAAGCGTGTCATTAGCATGACTGATTTGCATATGCCACACTCCCTGACATCACCTATCCTGGCTCTTTTGGACCCAATCCTGGCCATTCAGAGCCGAAATTGGGCCCAAAATGGCAAAAAGGGCCTGAAAATGGCCGAAAAGGGGCCCAAAATGGTCAGGATCGGGCTGCTGCTGAGTGGGAGAGTGATCCACCACCCGTCAGAGGCCTGATCTGGGCTGTTTCGGCCCCAATCCAGGCTGAAATGGATCCAAAACGGCCGAGAGTCAGGTGGGCGGGGCCACCTGACATGTGACCTCTTTGGGGAACTACCGGAACTGCGTTCCTGCGCGTTCCCCCTCAAAATGAGCCCTGCTCCTCCTATGCCTTATACCGTGGATCCAGCCTGCTTGGCAAAATCTGAAGCCAGTTTTAAGCGGTTCTTCTGTCAGAGGACTAGCTGCTTGAGCTGGAGAAAGTTTCCCAAGGCTGGAGGAAGGCTTTGGACTTTGCCGAGTGGAGTGGCCTGCTCCACCGTGACACTCTTTGCCTTCCTCCTGACTAGAGCAGCTTCTCATTTGAGTGGTAAACCCCTGCCTGCTGAGGAAGATGCAACAGGGTAGGTGTTTCCCATGGGAATGTGGCAACGCTTACCCTGCCCTCTTTTTTTGGGCAGGAGAAGGCGCGGCTGAGGGAGGAACGCCACAAGGTGGAGGAGCTGCAACGGCAACATGCTGAGTCGCAGACTCATCTTGACAACCAGCCGGAATCGATGCGGGAGCGGTTGCGGAGCCAGTTGCAAGAGGTGAGTGTGGGGAGGGGTCCGAAGCTGTGGGGCATAGGTCTTCTTAAAGGCTCAGGGGAGCAGTTGCATGACTGAGAAATTGCCTGAATAACACCCTTTAGATTTTTAAACCCTCCTTGCAGACAGAAAACTAGCTATCAGGGTTCTAGCTGAAATCTTCTCTTTAGTGCTAATTTTCTATATGTAGGATTTTTTTAGGGGGGCATTTTAGGGGAAAGCATAAAAATCCGGATCCTTAAAAAATACTACAACAGCAAACCTAAATTCCACTGCCCTCCGTTTCTAGCACCTGCAGTCTAAAGTTGTATACTCCAAGAAATGTGATTCTCCCCTCCCAAGATCTCTTGTTTGCATAGACCAGCCCAAACTCTTAGCCAGGGACATTCTGTCTGCTTCAGATATAGGCTGATCTGAAAAGGAGGCTCTAACCAATAGGCCCTACTAACCTAAGAGGTGGAAGCCGGAAGTTGACCCTGACTTTTCTTCCCAGACATCTGAGATGCTCGATGGAGCGCTGAGGAGCTACGAGGACCTAGAATTCCAGCAGTTGGAGAAGGACAGCCGCTTGGAAGAGGAGAAGGAGGCTGCCTGCCAGGCCTTGGCTCAGGAGATCACTCAGCTTCAGAACAGCATTAACCAGAGAAAGGTAAGAAGTAGCGGGCGCGATCCGCGGGCATCCAGTTCCAAGGCTCAGTAGCCAATCTCAGGGGCTGTCTTTTCTGGACAATCTGCATGGCTTATTTTTCTTTCACCCAGTGCATTCCTATACTGCCCTTTGCATAACTTCTTTAAGCACATGCCTGTAGCAGCAGAGGCATTACTCGTGAGTCAGAGCCTTTAGCCATTGTGCCACGAGGACGGCATGCAAATCTGGATCCTTAAAAATACGGCAACAGCAAAACGAAAGCGTTTTAACGGGAAATTTAATTGTCTAGAGTTTTGGGGAACACGCCTACATTGTTCATCTGACGAAGAGAACTGTGATTCTCGAAAGCTTATGCTACAATAAAGTTGGTTAGTCTTAAAGGTGCTACTGGACTCTTTTTGATTTTACGCCTACATTGGTCTACTTGGAAATATATCCGTTTTATTCAACAGCGCTCAGGAGTGCAGCCTTAGTTGGTGGGGAGGCAATTTTTAAACGAGTGATGGTACATTTTCAGCAATGGGAGCAGGTGTTTGAAAAGAGCATCTTTCTTTCTTTCTTTCTTTCTTTCTTTCTTTCTTTCTTTCTTTCTTTCTTTCTTTCTTTCTTTCTTTCTTTCTTTCTTTCTTTCTCTGGTTATTTGGTTCCAGAGTTCTAGTGAGTGAAAAGAAGGTGAGGAAAGATGCATTTTGTCTTTTTGGCAGGGGAAGGAACAGCTAGCTTTGTCAGCTTTCTTTCTTCTTTCTTTCTTTCTTTCTTTCTTTCTTTCTTTCTTTCTTTCTTTCTTTTCTTTCTTTCTTTCTTTCTTTCTTTCTTTCTTTCTTTCTTTCTTTCTTTCTTTCTTTCTTCTTCTTCCTTCCTTCCTTCCTTCCTTCCTCCTTCCTTCCTTTCCTTTCCTTTCCTTTCCTTTCTTTCCTTCTTTCTTTCCTTCTTTCTTTCCTTCTTTCTTTCCTTCTTTCTTTCTTTCTTTCTTTCTTTCTTTCCTTTCCTTTCCTTTCCTTTCCTTTCCTTTCTTTCCTTTCCTTTCCTTTCCTTTCCTTTCCTTTCCTTTCCTTTCCTTTCCTTTCCTTTCCTTTCCTTTCCTTTCCTTTTCCTTTCCTTTCCTTTCCTTTCCTTTCCTTTCCTTTCCTTTCCTTTTCCTTTCCTTTCCTTTCCTTTCCTTTCCTTTCCTTTTCCTTTCCTTTTCCTTTCCTTTTCCTTTCCTTTTCCTTTCCTTTCCTTTCTTTTCCTTTCTTTTCCTTTTCCTTTCTTTCTTTCTTCTTTCTTTTCTTTCTTTCTTTTCTTTCTTTCTTTCTTTCTTTCTTTCTTTCTTTCTTTCTTTCTTCTTCTTTCTTTCTTTCTTTCTTTCTTTCTTCTTCCTTCCTTCCTTCCTTCCTTTCCTTTCCTTTCCTTTCCTTTCCTTTCCTTTCCTTTCTTTCCTTCTTTCTTTCCTTCTTTCTTTCCTTCTTTCTTTCCTTCTTTCTTTCTTTCTTTCCTTTCCTTTCCTTTCCTTTCCTTTTCCTTTCCTTTCCTTTCCTTTCCTTTCCTTTCCTTTCCTTTCCTTTTCCTTTCCTTTCCTTTCCTTTCCTTTCCTTTCCTTTCCTTTCCTTTCCTTTTCCTTTCCTTTTCCTTTCCTTTTCCTTTCCTTTCCTTTCTTTTCCTTTCTTTTCCTTTTCCTTTCTTTCTTCCTTTCTTTCTTTCTTTCTTTCAAAACAGCACCTATGTTGAAATTTGGGGAATGTCAGTTAATCCATGAAGTGATTCACGGTACAATGGCAGAGATGATACGCCAACTTGAAATCCTTGAACTGATGGAGAAAAACTTTATTTTTGAAAAATAACAACTGCATCTGACCAGTATCAAAGGAGGGGGGTTCCAATATGGAGGTGCCTTCTGGTGCCATCTCATTCCAGGGGGGGGGCGGAGTTTGTGGTTAGCTTCTTTCAGCAAAATTAAATGGCAGGTCCAGCGGCACCTCCTAGGTGAGCAGAAACTCATTCCAACAGATGCTTTTGCGGACTCAGGGCTCACTTCGTCAGATGTGTGAATCTGCTGCCGTAGCAGACAGACTTCAAGTTGTTGTTCAGGGTGGAAGGAATGCAAAGGTGGGAGAGAGCTGTCCTGCCCTGCAGTCTGCAGGTTCTAACTGAGCTCTCTCCACCCGCCCAGAGGAAGGTGCAGCGGCTGGAAGGGCAGGCCCGTTTGACGCAGGAACAGATGGTGGGCGAGTGCCAGAGGTTTGCACAGGAGAAGGGAGAGGCCGTCAGGAGTCTCAACGCGGTAAGAAATTCCCAGCCTTGCCGAGAGCTGGGGAGCAGCTCAGAGTTGTTGTTTCCCAATTTCTGCATACCAACCTGCCTTCCCTAATCGCATTTTACAATAAGAATAGAATTTGGAACCTAGTTTCCATCACCAAACCACATTCTCTAGTCTTGGGATCCCCCCCCCACCCCCCCGCCACCCAAATTCTGGCTTCTGCTTTTCCTGGATGTTGCTAGAAGATGAACGCCTGCGTCACACAACTAGGGAATTTTTTTCTCCTTTAGGGTAGCTGCAGTCTGAGCATTTTTCAGAAGAAGTTGGAAGATCAGCTGAATATATTCTGCTGCCTTAGCAACTGGCCTTGGTTCAGGGCAGAACCACACACACGACTTGTAGCTCAGCAACTTCTTTACCAGATTTTTGTTTTCTATTTCTATGATGCATTTACTGATGCTGCAAAGTAGAAGAGGAAGACCAGAGTCTGAGCGGGGGTGGGGGGGTGTCTTCACCCCTTCCCCTTACTATTTTTCTGCAGAAAATGGCCTGTATCTTTATTTTAATTTCTCCCTTTCTTATTTACTTAAAACATTTATTAGCTGCCTTTTTACCTTGCAGGAACTCAAGGTGGCTGACAATAGGAATAAATAAGATAAGTCAGAAAATGAATAAGACCCAAGTTACAAATCACAGTTCAAGACTGCCAATAAACTTAAAAACAAAGTTAATTAAAAAGAAGTCCTAAATAAAAACGTCTTCCTCACTGTGGCAGGTAAAAGAAACTGCAGGAGGGAACATTTTAGCATAAAAACAGCACTGGAGAAAAAAGATAAAGAAACTCCTTTCTTCCCCATACCATTTTTTTGCTCAAATAGCAGCCTCAGTTGCATTTTTTAAAAGGCTGCCAGTGGCCCGGGGAAGGGGGGGGAGGAGTGAAGGGTGTGTAGCTATTGCTTTTTGGGAATGTGACGCAGGATTTGAAATTGCATTAGAGAAATCTGCTTGCATCCAATATGCCCCCATGTTTAATTGCCAATAAAGATCTACCACAAAGGCGCCACTGGGTCTCCAGTGCACTCTAAAGAAAAAGGTTTGTAAAAAGGACATCCTTGGAACATCCTATTCTTTGGAGGAAATGGGGTGAGCCCCCTCCTGTTCTTATAGCAAATATCCTGAGCAGGAGATAATTTGAAGATCTTGTGTGTGGGTGCGTTTGCAAAGAAGGAGACTGTGTCTAGTACAAGGATGCAATCAGCATTGACAAAAAGCAGGGTAGGAGGGTGGGAGTTACATTTCTCAAAGAAAGTTTCAAGAGGGTAGCAGGATTGATTTGCTGTAGAAGAGCAAGATTGAGGTCCCATAGTGCCTTGAAGGACATCGAGATTTTCATGGTATAATCATTCGAGAACGAAACTCCCTATGGGAAGTTGATTCTCAAAAGCTTACACCCTGGAAACTTTGGCCATTTCCACACAGCTTACCTTCTTCCAAAAAACAGCATCTTTGCACACGAAATCGCTCCAGGAAGACGCTGTTATTTTGCGAAGAGACGCTGTTATCACGGAAGACAGTGTCTTCTCGCACGATTTCACGCGATAACAGCATGCGAAGATGCTGTTTTTTGGAAGTTTTCAGAAGAAGGTAAGCCGTGTGGAAATGGCCCTTGTTGGTTTTTAAGGTGCTACGGGTCTCAATTCTTGCTCTTTGCACCGGAAGGCACGCTTCTGACCGATCCAGATTTTAGGAAAAGGCTCTTGTATAATCTCTTGCCTGCCTGTCTAGGAGAAAAATCGTCTAATGGATATGGGCCAAGAGTGTTTGGAAGAGAGCGGAGAGGACTCTCCGGACAGCAAGCAGCCGGTAACTCAGGTGAGCCCTTTTGGAGCCTTTCGTCACCATCTCCCAGCCTGCATATATTCCAAGGTCAGATTTCCTATTCCCGGGCTGGGCATTCTAGAAACTGGTGGGTTCAGTATGTCCTTTGCTGGTTATGGGGGGAATTCCAGGCCTTGACTTTTCTACTTCTTGGTAAGCCTCCAGTGCCTTTCACAGCTGTGCAGCAGGTAGAAATCCAACAGGTGCCGCTTTCTCTGGGCCTAGGGAAAACTGCACCTGACTAAGTATTTTGCAGGACAAAGAAGTCATGGGGGAGGGACTGGCAGCTCCGATTGGCCCATTTCACAGCATTTTTGCTTAGGAATGGCTGAGAGGTGGCCCAGAAATGGAAGCATTTGCCAACAACAAGGTAGTTTTAAATAAGGAAAAGCATGGAGTTTTGATGTATTGTCGAAGGCTTTCGACATGGAGTTTTGATTCATAGATTGTGCACTAAAGATACAAGGTGCTTTAGAAAGTAAAATCTCCAAAGAAACTCTATCAGGTCCCTGCCCCAAGGACCTTACAAGCTAACCCAAACATGGGGGTGGAGCAAGCTGAAATTCCCTGTGCTTGGGATTTGGTTCAGTGGGAGTGAAGGCTAAGGAAGTGTTATTTGATACCCAGTGAGGTTTTTTCCCATTTATAATAGAGGCAGTTTGGCAAATTTAACACAACATTTCTCCTTTGTGCAATGCACTTATATTTTTGTCACATACTTGGCACATACTTTTCTTGCCAGGGATTTTCCTCTAGAAAAAACGTTCTCATTCCCCGTAGCCAAGCAGCAACTAAGTAGATGGGAAATCCCCATGGGGAGTTTCAACCTTCAGTCTTTGCTTCTTTGTCAACATCTAAACCAAGTTCAATCCAAGATTCTCTCTCCCTGTTCAAGGTTGCTCATTTCCTAGAACCACCAGCTACATGCAACGCTTAATAACCCAAACTCTTCCATGGCGGGGTAACCCAAAATGTAACCTTTTGAAAGCTGTGGCACCCCTTCCTGTCCTGGGGTGTGCTTTGAAAGAGATGATTCTGTATTATTTTTTCAGCACAGTTGCATTTCAGGGGAACAACAACCATCTGTGAAGGTTGTGTGTTGGCCAGCTGGCTGTGGAGGGTGCCCATTGGCTAGCATCTGTAACACTCCTTCCCGAGAACAGTTTTATGAATGTTTTCAAATGCTTGTAATTTTTGGGTTGGTTTGTTTGGCAATATGAAAGATGAATGAATGCACATTATTCCTCCCCCCCCCCGCATTATTCCTCCCCCCCGCCAAGTCAGATCAAGGGATGGATAAAGGGAGAAGCTGCACTGGTCGTCCCAGTGTTTAATTCACTGAAACTCATGTTATGCAACTGAGCTCACACTTTGGGTGAAGAGTCCATTGGGGCTGTCTCAAAAGGGATGGGACTGTGGCTCAGTAGCAGAAAGTGGCAGTAAGCACTTACTGGTGGTCCCTGGCCCCAGGGAGGCTCGATTGGCCTCATCCAGGGCCAGGGCCTTTTCAGTCCTGGCCCCGACCTGGTGGAACTCTTTCTCTCTGAGGACACCCGGGCCCGCCAAGATCTTGTCTCCTTCAGGCGGGTCTGTAAGATGGAGATGTTCCGCCAGGCATATGGTTGAGGCCATTAGGGTTTCCATCAAATGAGCCTCTCTCCCGGTCTCCTCTATGTCTGTAGGGGTATTGACCGTGTACCCCCCATATATGAGCGACCACGCATGGTTAAGCCGCACCTCCACCTCCACCTCCGTCAGATGTTATATGGTTTTTATACGGTGAGCAGGTGTTTTATTAGAAAGCTGTGTTAATTTATTGTGATTTTATCTTGTATTTTTTATCTTCTGTTGTAAGCCACCCTGAGCCCGCTTGCGGGGAGGGTGGGATATTATTATTATTAATAATAATAATTAAATTATTATTATTATCAATAATAATAATAATAATAATAATTTTAAAAATCCTGGGTTCGATTCCTGGTGTCTCCAGCTGAGGTATTCTCGTGATACAGGTGTAGGGAACAGTGCCAGTTGCAGTAAACAATGCATCAAGGGTCTGAGAGCACCAGACACGTGTATGTGTTAAAAAACCTCAAGTCTGTCCTTTTCCTTTGTGATTTCCTTTGCCAGAATCAACCGAGACTGGGTTTGGTATTTCTTGGTACCGGTAAGCAGATTCTACCCTGCCGTACCCCCACATTGATGTGTCTGTGTCTTTCTGCAGCTCACGTTCACCCAAAAGACGGATCAGAAAGTCTTTGTGGTGGGCTCCAATCAGTCCGACTCGTCTTCCTGTGTCTTCTCCGTCAGCAGCTCTGTCAAGGTCTGTCCTGTCCTCTTTGGTCTGTGTTTGACTGTAAATGTCCCTTCCTTTTACCTGTGTAGATGCGATCCTGCTTTTTAGGGCTGCTGTGTCATCTTCTTTAACTGCAGAGGAGCGGGGAAGATTGTTTTGCGGTTCCCTTTTAGGAAGGCACAGGAAACAACCCAGGGAAAGGTGGGTGGAAATATTGGGTTAGTGAGGTTCCCTGAGCAGAGGGCATGCTGAAAATTGACAGTGCACCACGAGGGCAAAACCCAGAGATGGGCTGTTTCCACACTTCTCGCCTGCATCCGGAACGCTGCGGAACGTCGCGAAAAAACCGTGGAAGATAGCGTCTTCTCGCGCGAGTTGTGCACGATGTCGTGCAAAACTCGTGCGAGAAGACGCTATCTTCTGCGGTTTTTTGGCGACATTCCGCAGCGTTCCGGATGAAGGTGAGTAGTGTGAAAACAGCCATGGAGAAATTGAGTTGCCTTTTCTTAGAAGTTCACCTGCTTTTTCTGTGCCCAGCTTCAGGAAGTGACGTAAGGCAGCCGTAGTCCATGGGCCTTTTTTTGCCATTTTGAGATCCTTTCTACATGAATATTTGTGCTCTTTTAGTCTGGCTGTCGATAAGTTTGATTGGCTCATTCATTTGCTGGGGAGCACAAAAACTTTATGAGGCTCACTGTGTTTGGTAGTTGTGTTTTATTGTGCATGTCCCTTCTTGTTCTTGTGTCGTGGACATTCTGTTGTTTAGTTCTTTCTCTAAACGAAGTAAGTAAATAAAGTTTCATGCAAAGGAGAAGTGGGACAGCCACATTTATGTAAAATAAACATTCTAGCCTAACGTAAGAATATATAACATCAATGTACAGATGCCAAGACTGCACGATTGACCGGATACCATTTTGAATCACATTTTCAAACAAACAGCGGAAGAGAAGATCGATGCTCCTTGCAAAAGGGAAGGAGGAAAGGTGAGATGTCTGCTCCACACCTGATCCTTTCCGTGTTGCTTTCCTGCCTAGGGCTCAATCGGACTGCAGAGAACTGGAAGTCTTCCCCGGAGGCGTGGGGATCGTCTTGCCTCCAGGACAGCACAGCGCCCCCTGTCACTGCACGGTATGGATTTCCTTGGCTGGGGGACGCATGCCAAACCCTGTTTGGAAAATTCCTGGAGATTTTTGGGGTAGAATGTGGGGAAGGTGGTCTTTGAGGAGGGGGACGGAGCTCAACAGGGTATAATGCCATAGAGTCCATCGTAAGAAGACAAGACTCACTGGAAAAGTCAACAATGCTAGGAAAAGTGGAAGGTAGTAGGAAAAGAGGAAGACCTAAAACAAGATGGCTTGGCTCAATAAAAGAGGCCACGTCTTCCAGTTTGCAAGATTGGTTAATGATAGGATGTTTTGGGTTAATATATTTTTATTTAAACAGTAAACAATGCATAAGAAATAAAAACAAAATCATCTAACAAACAAACCACACTAGCAGTGCATATAAACAAAAAGCAAGCAAGCAGAAAAGGGAGAAAAATAAGAAGAGCAAAAATGTAGAAAAAGAAAATAAGAAAGGAGAAAAAAACTAATTAAACTACAAGCGGGGTGCTGATTTTCTCCACAACAAATATGTATCATTTTCAATTTTTCACTGGCTCTCAGTAAAGTCTCCCCCCCCTAAAGTTTGCATTCCTTAATCCATAAACCCATATACCATCAAATCATTATTATCTGTTTCATGTAAGAAGTCTATAAAAGGTTTCCATTCAACCCCAAAAGTAGATATTGTCTTCTCTCTAATCAACGAAGTAAGTTTTGCCATCGATGCAAATTCCAAGACCTTCATCCACCGTTCCTCCACTGTAGGTGATTTTGTAGTTTTCCAGTTTTGTGCATACAATAGTCTTGCTGCTGTAATCCTATGTAAAAATAGAGTCCCAAAACTTCTTTCTGGCTGATAGGATGTTTGGGAGGTCTTTCATTCATAGGGTGGCCATGGGTCAGAGGTAACTTGACGGTACATAACACACACAGTGTCCTTGGAAGCTGACATTTCCTCTAGGGGAACTGATCTCTATAGTCTGGAGATGAAGTGTAATTCTGGGAGTATGGGGAGGCTGGCACTTGGGGAGCTGAGCAGGGAGGTGAGGCCGTACAGTCCTCCCTCTGAAGCTGTTGTTATCTTCACGGGAACTGATCTTTGTAGTCTGGAGATCAGGTGTAATTCCAAGAGGCCCCACCTGGAGACACGCAACCCTAGGCAACAGGGAGCGTTGGCGGCTGAAGGGAGCAAGTTTTCAGTGGGCGTCTATGGCAGGGCTGCTGCCGAAAGCAGCCACGGACTTCCCCCACTGATGCGCCTTTGAGCATGTCCTTGAAGGTGCTCATCTCTTTCCCTGTCTCTCTCCCCCTCCTCCGTTCCCAGGTGCTCTGGACCCCAGCGTGCTAGCAGTGCAGCTCTCTGGCGGGGGCAACGGATCCTACCTGGGCACCACGGGCCTGCAGTTGTCGCGTCTCAACAGCCCCCTCTTCCAGTTGCTGGGTGGCCAAGGGGCCGTGGGGCAGCTGGGAGGGGCCAGTCAAGGAGCTTACAGGTGAGTAGCCTTTCCCCTGCAGGTGTCTGCCTGTCTTCCCAAACGGTACCCATCTCCTGGAGTTCTCCAACCTGTCAAACACACCTTTGGGTTCTGTATCGGGCAGGGCTCCCGTATTAAGACTCGGGATGTGCCTCATCCCATCGCCGGCAGAAACCTGGCCTGCGTGTTTCATTGTCCTGGAGACAATAGGGGACAAATGAGCTCTTTATGATTTCTAGCAGCCACAGAAAGGAACCTATAGCTACCTCTGTAAAAGACAGGAGGAGATATTTAACGAGTTGAGGGCTAGCTTAATCATCCCTCTACTTAAAAATATGGAACTACCTAATAGGATAGAGCGGGTGACATGGTTATTATTGGATACAAATGGTTCCGTTACTCTTTCTGTGGCAAAATATATTGGGGCAATAATTAAACATCAGAGACATGATATCAAGTAAGGTTCTTCCCATTTTAATTTCTGCTTAAGGCAGTAGCTGTAGGAGCAGTACTAGGCAGGCAGGTGGGCGGGTGGGCGGGTGGGCGGGCAGATGGATGGACGGACAGATGGAGATGCATAGCATCACCAATCTTCTAGGCACTTCTGCTCTAAACTGGAAGTTTGATTTTCACTCTGATTTTCAGTGTAAGGTATATGGGCTGGATCCTGTAGATACATTTGTGTACTGGTGGTGTTTTCCTCTGATGCAAGCCTGGTGTTGGGGGAAGGCCCCCTATGCTGGAGGAACACATCTGTGGATCTATGGAGTTTTCATCACAGATGCACCGAGGGGGAAGAGTGACATTACATTGTGCCTATGCGGAATCAAGGCAGCTTGCAGCCATTTGAGCATCAGTGTGAGGTCGTGGTCAAGGTGTCGGATTGGGATCCGGGAGACCTGGGTTCGAATCTCTAGTCTGCCTTAGAAGCTCATTAGGAGATCTTGATCCTGTCATTCTCTCTCAGCCGAACCGACCTCATTGGGATGTTGGGGAAGAGAGGAGGATAATATTGTAAACTGCTTAGGTATAAATAAATTTGCAGGGGTATAAATAAATTTGCAGGCTATTGGGCAACACCACTATGAATTTTTCCATTCATGCCATTTTGTCAATCTAAATTTCTCCTATCCCAAACTTGCTGTTACTGGAACCTGTTTAGTTTGGAGCGAATAGAAACTTGGCGGCGGTGGTGGGAGGGAGCGATTAATTGGGGCATAACGAGCATGGGGTTACACTCCCCTCCACCAGTGCTGCCTCTCTGATCAAAGCCGGAGCCCACCACGGCTGCTTTTAATTCTTTTTTTTCCTTTTAAGTTTGGAGATCCAATTGCAGATCTCCTGCATCGCGTCTGTTTCGGTCCTCAGGCGTCTCCAAATCCCCAAGTTGCCCGCCAGTCCTGATGCTAACCAGATGCCTCTCTCTGCAGCCTGGGGAACTGTGTCACCACGTTGGCTGAGATGGAACGGAAGGTGCGGGAAGCTATGGCGGAGAGGGAGCGGCTGCTGCAGGAGAGGGTGAGAGACGCAGAGGAGGGATCCGAGCCCTTCCCTTTTTTCAGAATAGTAACTGACGCTTGGGTCTGTGCTTCCCGAGTATCTGCCCCTGACCTACAAAGCATAAGCGCTTAAGAAAAATGGCAACATCCGCTCAGAGCCAAGCTACAAGTGATGAATGACGCTTGAACGGCAAGTGTATTTCTCCCTGTTCATTTGCCCTCCACTCAATCCACTTGCCGTTCAAGCGTCATTCGTCACTTGTAGCTTGGCCCTCACGTGTATTCCTCCCTGTTCACTTGCGCTCCACTTGCACTCCACTTAATCAGGAAGGAATACATGTAAGGGCCAAGCTACACATGACGAATGACATTTGAACAGCAAGTGTATTTCTCCCTGTTCACTTGCCCTCCACAAAATCCACTTGCCGTTCAAGTGTCATTCGTCATGTGTAGCTTGGCCCTGAGTCTGTTCACTTGCCGTTCAAGTGTCATTCGTCATGTGTAGCTTGGCCCTGAGTCTGTTCACTTGCCGTTCAAGTGTCATTCGTCACTTGTAGCTTGGCCCTCTGTTCAATTATTTTTGCCCTTCTCTCTCGACAGATGGCCAAACAGAAGTTCCCAAGCAGGGAACCAACTCTCTTTAGATCCAGAGGAGTTAGCCGGGTTAGCCTGTAGTAGCAAAATAGTAAAGAGTCCAGTAGCACCTTTAAGACTAACCAACTTTATTGTAGCATAAGCTTTCGAGGACCACAGTTCTCTTTGTACCCTCCATGCATCTGACGAAGAGAACTGTGGTTCTCGAAAGCTTATGCTACAGTAAAGTTGGTTAGTCTTAAAGGTGCTACTGGACTCTTTACTATTTAACTTTCTTTAGGACATTAACATTGAAATCCTAAGCAAAGTAATTCCAGTCTAAGCCCATTGGAGTAACTCTGCTTAGGGTGTCACTGTGATATCCCTTTCCCTGTTGCTTGGCTGAGTGCGCCGATAAACAGTCTCAAAACACAGAGGCTGCGCTTCTGCATTTCCTATCTAATTGTCCCCCATGTGTCCATCAAATCTCTCCCTCACCCCCTTCTAAAGCTCTTCCCACCCTCCCCCATGGCCATCACAATATCTTGTGGCAGTGAGTTCCACAGATATGAAAAAGCACGGCATCCGTTGAAAAATGTAATCCATTTTTAATGTGTGGCACCAAGGATTTAGAGACAGGGAAGAGTGATGGTTTTTATTCACTCTCTTCAGAATGACTGTGATCTTATCAGCCTCTGCCTCCACCACCATGCGAAACAGCAGTCGGCTGGTCTGACTCCCACCACTGCCAAGAGCTCAGCAGGTGGCCTTGAGCAAGCCGCTCCTCCCAGCCCCAGCTGTATTAAATAATAACACTGACTTTGTTCACTGCTCTGAGTGGGGTGCTTATCTGTCTAGAAGAGTGATATGGAAGTGCAGTTGTTGTTGTTGTTCTTAGTGCTTTGAAGCAAAAAGTCAAACTAAATGAGAATCCGGGAGATTTGTAAATGAGTCTCCTGAATATCTGCAATAGACAATTGCAGATGTTGGGGACCCTGATTTGGGTGGGGTCCAGCATCTACCCTCCTTTTATTCTCATGACCTCAGATGCCCTGACCCTCAGCTGATACGTATGCTATTGTGAGAAACCGACAAACTGTGCGTTTCCCAGGGCAGAATGGCTAGCGCCCCCTTGTATCTGAAGAAGTGAGCTCTGAATCGAAAGCTCACGCTAGAATGAATGATGATTGTCTTTAAGGTCCTAATTTGGAAGGCCCAGGCTAGCACAGCCCCATCTGGTCTCTGAAGCTAAGCACGGCCAGCCCTGGTTATCGCTTGGATGGGAAACCACCAAGAAAGTCCAGGGTTGCTATGCAAACCTCTGTTTGTTTCTTGCCTTGAAATCCCTATGGGGTTGCCATAAGTTGGCTGCAACTTGATTGCACTTTACACACACTATCTTTAAGGTGCCATCTGTTACATTTCTTCCCACTTAAATCTGGCCCTTCGCAGCAGCCATTTACTAATAGTAGCCACTAGGGGGAGCCATTCACAGTTCTCCATCCCAGAATCTCCCCTATGCTAATTTTCAAAGTTATTTCAACGGATGGTTAACATTTTACATCTCTTGGAATGGTTTGGAACATTACTTTTTGCATTGCGTTTGCCTAGCCAGGCCTGTCAGGCTTACTTCGAAAGGAAGATTTTTCTCTTCTCCTTGGGAGTCAGTGGGGTATGCAGTGGTGATAGTGTCAGACTAGGTTCAGGAAGACCCAGGTTCGAATCCCCACTAAGGGAAAATGGGAGCTCTCTCTCAGCCTCACAAGGTCAGAGTGAGGATAAAAATGGAGGACTGTAGAACAACGTAAGCTGCTTTGGGTCTTCATTGGGAAGAGAAGCAAGGTTTACCTATCTAAAATAAATTTTAAAATAAATCATACCTTTCCTTTTAAAATACTAATCTCTCCTCCTCACTGTCAAAGGGCAGGAATAGAACCCAGGAGTTCTGCCTACAGGTCCCTCTGCTACCATTACCCAAGGTTCATCAAATAAAATCCAGGAGTCCCTCAACCCTACCCGGCTGCTTTTATTATTAGAGACAGACAATATTCCTTTTCTGAGTCAGGAACAGAACCCAGGCGTCCTGATTGGGAGCTCCCCCCCCCTCCCTTCTAATCTAAAGCAGCCTTTCTCATCTGCCTTCCACATGGTTTCCAGAACAAGGAAGTTGGAAGTTTCACTGTGTCAGCTCGCTGTCTGTGCATTCACGTGAATGATGGGGTGGGAGTAACCTAAACTGGCCCAGGAAACTGAAAGGGGGGATCCCCCCTCCATGTCTGCAGTCCTGCATTGTTGCAGCAGACCTTTCTCACGGCCATGTCCTTGCAGGAAGCCAAGAGAGCCACCGAGGAGGCGAAACGCATGGAGCTACCCCCATCAGCCAAGGTAAGGCATCTTGTGTTTTGTGCATACAATCAGGAAATAATGAAGCTGGAACAAGGTGGCGCGAGAAGAGCTGGCTTTGCAGAACCTGTGGGGAGAGGGGACACTGCCCAGGTTTACACGTATATAACGTAAAGAGAGGACTCGATCTGAGCGTGCGCAGAGTGCATTTTCGGTGTCACTGAGCGTATACAAGCCACAGCTAGTGGTTCATAAAGAGCCTCTTGGATGGGCACATATCTTTTCCTTCCTCTGAAACTGGGAAATGTTTAGGGTATCCTTGCATGAAAAATAAATCTATTGTACTTCAGTCATATCATGAGAAGACAAGATTCTCTTGAAAAGTCAATAACGCTAGGAAAAGTGGAAGGCAGTAGGAAAAGAGGAAGACCTAAAACGAGATGGCTTGTCTCAAAAAAAGAAGCCACGTCCTCCAGCTTGCAGGATCTGAGCAAGTCTGTTAATGGTAGGACATTTCGGAGGTCTCTCCTTCACAGAGTCACACACACAAGAGGGCGCAGCCTGTTGGGCCAGCTAGGATTCCGAAACAGCAGATAGCATCTAAGCACGGGTAGCTCCCCTGAAAATGAGAGTACCTGGATGGGAAATCTTGTGCCACCTCTTCCAAGGTTGACCTTTGCTATGCCATTCCTCTGTAGACTCCTGATCCCGTGGAGATCCGGGAGCTGAAGCCGGCTGCATTTGACCTGCGTAAACACCTGGAGGCATCGGGGCACAGTGTGGATACCTGCCCGCAAGTGCGGGTAACGAGCAAAGCCTGTAAAGGTTACCTGGTCAAGATGGGTGGCAGGATCAAGACCTGGAAAAAGCGCTGGTTCACTTTTGATCGTCAAAAGCGCGTCCTGGCATATTATGCAGGTGAGAGAAAGAGAGTGCATCCTCCACCCAGCATTGCTGCAAGGGGCCTCAGAGCAAACAACAACTCGAGGAGGGCAATTTTGATCAGATAAGTGGCAAAAGGGAAAAGGTTAAACATTCTTGTGCTGCGTCCCTGTAGGCCCACCCACCACGCATTTGATCTCGAACAAGCAACAAAATTCATGTAATTCCTTTTTATGGATTGTTCTTATTCTGGATTTCATGTGGGCCAAACTTCTTAATGCCTGTATTCCAGTTTTCCCAGTTACATAGTAACACCCGTGCTTGACTGCTGTAACACAGTCTGAGTGGGGCTGCCCTTGAAGACTACAACTTGGGCAAATTATCCTGATGTGATATTGCTGATCATGGGCAGGGGCAAAGGCACCAAAGCCCTATTGCTGACTGCTGGGGAACTATTTCAGTTACTTGTCCCGTTTCTGAGGTGTCTATAGGCATTGATCACAGATTTTCAACTTTTAACTTTGCACTGATAGGAGCTAGAAAATTTATCTTTTTCTTTTTTTAATGAAACATTTTGGCTGAATCCTATGTCTATCACACTGTTTGGAGGGTTCTTCTGAATTCTTGTGCAACCACACTCTAACTCAGCCTTGGTTCATATGCTCGTAATCAGTCAGGTTGAAACTCATGTGGTGTGTATATACGCGTATTTGGGACCAGAGCTACTTGCCCAAGAAGTTTGTCCATCTCCCTTCAACATTTCCCATTAATGCAAACCCCTGTCTCTTTCTTATTCCAGACAAAGAGGAAACCAAGCTCAAAGGTGTGATTTACTTCCAAGCGATTGAAGAGGTCTATTACGACCATCTACGCAGCGCCTTCAAGGTACTGAAGGAGGGTTACCCCCTTCCCTGTAGCTCTCCTCACAATAAAACTCTGTCAAGTGCAGAGGGCTGGATTGAGGGGACGCCACGGTCCAAATGGACTGGAGACTCCATCACATTTCAAATTATTTTGGGGATTCAAACACATTTTGCTGCCTTCCACTGTTTGTCAAGTGTAGGGAGATGCAATGTTAGCTGGGAAGCGAAGTTTAAAAAGACACAGCTGGCGGAGATGGCTCCTCAGAGGGTGTGTGTTAATTTCATCTTTGCCTCCCCAAAGGCTCTGTCAATTTCACCTCTCCAGTCGAAAACTGTGTAGGATCACAGAGGGCAGCGAAGAATGGAAATGGGCTGGAGCAGCCTTCCAGAGCCAGGCTTGGACCTGGAGAGGTTAGAATGGGCTGAAGTTTTCGTTCTGGCCTTTCACAGCCCCTCCACACAGCTCCAGTGTATAGCAAAGCCTTTGCCCTGCTGCCTGCTCTGTCTTTTTAAACTACCATTTCCCAGCTAGCATTGCATCTCCTGACACGTGTTCTTCATGTGTCAGATGTGTCCTGTAGAGAGACTCTGAATCAGATAGTCAGTCTATCAAGACTATCCTCTGACTGGCAGCAGCTTTCCAGGCTCTCAGACTGAAGTCTTTTGTATTGCTCAAGAACGGATCCTTTGGGGATGCACTTGGGGCCTCCTTGTATCCTCACCAGATGCCCTCACACTGAGCCATGGCTCCTTCCTGTGTGGAGTAGCCAAACCTCTGCCTTTACTGCTTCCGTAGTTTTGCGACTTGCAAGTTTTAATAGTGAGACCTTTTTGGATGGTAGTATGGGACAAAGGCCGGGTGTGTGTGAAAACGAAGATAAGGTTTGGGGTCAATGCCTCTGTGTTCGGTCAAAGAGAAAGGAAAGAGAGACATCAGTATCTCTTCCAAGACTAAAAATCTTGCATTGCTTTGGGCTGCCCATTTTTACTGAACAGGTCTCATGCCAGAAGGAAGCCTCGTTGGCTTGTCCCTTTCCCGAATGCACCGTCGAAGTGAAAAAGCAGTAGATAGCAGTGGTTTGAGCAGGGCTCGAGGACAGATGGGGAATTCCTCTCCTATATTTCTCCAATGTTCCCCTTTCCCCTCAGTTCAATTAAATGAATTTCAGTTCCAGACCAAAATAGTAAAGAGTCCAGTAGCACCTTTAAGACTAACCAACTTAATTGTAGCATAAGCTTTCGAGAGCCACAGCTCTCTTCATCAGATGCATCATGAAGAGAGCTGTGGCTCTCGAAGGCTTATGCTACAATTAAGTTGATTAAAGGTGCTACTGGACTCTTTACTATTTTGCTACTACAGATTAACATGACTAACTCCTCTGGATCTAGTTCCAGACCATAAATCCTAAATCAAACATCATAGATCTTAGAAGAGACACAACATACCCTCTTAAATCGACGTGACTCTTTTAAATTGCTCCCTAACTGCAATCAATGAGAATGATACCACTGATCATAATATCTATTTTTTTCACCGTAACAAAATTATCTATATAAAATCACCCATTCAGATGATCTATTAGAAAGCTAAAAAATTCAGGGCCCCAGCAAATTAAATTGAGGTCCAGAATAAAGATGGCAAGATAATGAGTGCAACAACTTTTTTTTTGACATTTCATCCTTTTAACGTCTTTGCTCCCCAGAGTCCTAATCCCAAGCTGACCTTCTGCGTCAAGACATACGACCGTCTCTTCTGTATGGTGGCGCCCAGTCCCGAGGCCATGCGTATCTGGATAGATGCAATTGTCACAGCGGCAGAGGAGAATGCTCGCTACTAAAGGGCATGATCTGCCCAGGACTTGACTCCTCACATTTGACCTCTGCAGATTGACCTCTAGCCCCAAGGGTAGCCAGTGGGTAGAAGCTGCTTTGGGAGGACGCACTTGATCCAGTCGTTGGATCCAGAGGATGGAATCTAAATAGCCTGTGGGGCCCATCTTTGAGTACTTCTTGGCAGTTTAAGTTTACTGCTTGAAGTTCTTAATATTTTTTTTTAAATCTGGATCAGTTCAATATGTGGTTTCTGATGACTCTCAGGAAAGGATCGTTATGTTGGTTGATAGACATTTGGGGGGGTGAATTTCTGTCCGTTTCATAAAATCAAATTCTGCTGAATGCAAACCAGCATCTCTGGGACATGCCCTTTTGGATATCATCCGCTAAGCAAAGGAAACCATTTGGAGAGAAGAGACTTCATGTGAATTTTAACTTGTTGGCCAGAATTTCCATGGAGTGGAAGGGATTCCACAGTCCTGGCCAGTGGGAATCGACCTTCACCACCAGGAAGAAGAAGAGACTTAATCTGACACCAGTCAGATCTAGCCCTGGTTCTGAACATTCAAAGCAGATCTAATTCCTGCAATCCGTCTCGTTTAAACTCTGCAACCATGCAAGGTTTTCCTCTCACAGTGCCTTGCCGTAGTGCCTTGACACAGGTTTGTCTGGAATACAGGAGACGTTCCTAAAGTTCTGGGGTCCTTCTCTTGGGAACTGCCTAAACACAATGGCAAGATAACTGGCCATCCTGTACAGCTCTTGTATTTATTGTATGCTTTGAGTCTCTTTTGAATACCTGGGACACTGTTTTCGAGGGGGAAACCGTGTATAAACTGTAAGCTATTTATTATATAAACCTTTTAAGTGGAAACAGATCTGAGACTCTAGATTTATTTGCTAAAGACTAGAGATGGTCACGAACTGAAATACGAACAAAAGTTCAGCACAAATTGGGCCAGTTTGTGGTTTGCGAACCAGCGGTTCATCAGAGCCCATTTTTGACGAACTACCACAAAATTTAGGCCAGTTCATTTGGTTCGTTTTTCAGTTTGTCACTGCAGACAACCTGGCGCCGATCTATCAGTTTCCTAGGCAAAGGCGGTTAGGCTTTCTGCAGACCTTCCGCTGACCTGGAAGTGACCTTCTGCTGACCTGGAAGTGTCGTTTTCACAAACCAAAGAAGCTGATTCGTGAACCTGGGCAGGTTCGTGAACGTGGTTTGTGAATTGCGACGAACCTCATGGTTCAGGTTTTTTTCTGGTTTGTGCCCATCTATACCAAAGACATCTCATTGCCACAGTTCCCTGTATCTGCTGTTAATATATTGCATGCCTCTCAAGTCCTACTAAGTGCCATGTCATTGGCTCCTAAGGAAACGTGCCCAGGACCACAGCTTTAAGGGTAGTTTTTTTCTGAATCAGGAGTGGGGGCCGCAGGAGCAGGTGGTGGCAGCATCTCCAGTTCAGAACATCTGCGCTTTCCCCCAAACTGCAATGGTTTGCCTGCTTCCTCGGCATCAACCAACTTTTCCCAACTGGGACTGCTTTTAATAACACGTACTTGGAATTTTCGAGGGTAGAACAACTGGGGCAGGGGTGAGCATCATTTGGAACAGGGAAATGACAGCATGAAGCACTTGCAAGACTCTTACATTACCACTTCCCTGGTACTGATCCTACTCACTTTCACAACAGCCACCCTGAAGCATTGTTTCCTCCTTAACATTTTTCAGAGTGATGTTGTGCACAGTTTCCAAGGCACAAAGGGCTGAGTGTCTGTGACTCCAGGCATCCTTGAATCTGGCTCCTTTTATTTCCAAAATGTAATCAAATCCATTCCCCTTTTAATATTTTAAGGGGGGGGGGGAATTTGATCTCGCCTCCCTGTTTCCTTTACACTTTGGCTTCTGGGGCGAAGTGGACGGCTGTTTCTCCCGGGGAACGATGGCTGCGAGCCTTCCGCGCCATTTGCAACACTCAGCTCAGACGTTTGGCGTCATTGTGAAGGAAGGGCGGCTGGCTCTGGTTTGGGTGGGGGAGGCAGGGCTAATAAACGGGGAGCAATTAAGTGTTGAGAAAGATGGCGCTTAATCGTTGGGAGAGGTCTGGCTGTTTGGCATCTTACTAAAATGGGAGGATTACAAAGCCCCGCTTTATGGCTTGCTTGATTTATCACTGTGGCGTTTGAAAATTCATTTTATAATGAGTTTATGTAAATGTTTTTAAAACTCCCTCCTTCGGATTTGTTTCTTAAGCACAGGGTGTGGATGAAAGGGAGGCGAAGAAAGCAGCTCTGAAGGAAACCAGTGTGATGAAGTGATTAGAGTGGCAGAGAAGGATCAGGAATATCCCGGGTTCGAATCCTAACTCTCCCACTGAAGCTTTGGCTGGTCAGGGTTACAAGATGGCGACTGCTGTGGACGTTCAGTGACCTTGTGCCTCCTCATTGTAATTCATTGTTAAGCTGTTTGAGCTCCGGCTAGTCACGCACACTCAGCCTGACCTACCTCACAGGGTTGTTGTGAAGATAAAATAGATGGTGTCTCTAGATGTACAGATTTTTAAAGAGTTGGGTCCAGGTTCCCCAGGCGCAACTCGGGTTCCAGCATAGGGTTGCCAGCCTCCAGGTAGTAGCTGGAGATCTCTTGGAGTTACATCTGATCTCCAGGCCATAGAGATCAGTTTTGCTGGAGAAAACAGCTGCTTTGGAGGGTAGACTCCATGGTGTTATACCTAGTTGAGATCTCTCCCCTCCCCAAACTCCAGCATCTCCAGGGCCCAGCCCCCAAAATCTCCAGGAATTTCGCATCCTGGAACTGGCAACCCACACAGGAGCTGTGAGGAATGGCTGTTAAAAAATAAAGGACAGCCCAAACAGCCTCAAAATGCCCTGCAAGGGGAGGAAGGGTTCCTGCCTCCCCCTCAAGCCGCTTCATCACGTCAAAATAGCACTTTTTTAATGTCTGGGATTTCCCTAAATTCCTGTCATTATTATCCCCACAACAAAACACCCTGTGAGGTGGGTGGGGCTGAGAGAGCTCTGAGAGAGCTGTGACTGACCCAAGTTCACCCAGCTGGGGGAATCAAACCCGGCTCTCCAGATCAGAGTCCTCCGCTCTTAACCACGACACCAAGCTGGCATGTTGGGCCGTTGCCATTAATAAATTAATAAATAAAAACCTGAAAAACAATAGCACAGGAAGAGGCTATTTCCCTGTTTTTACTGTTCCATATGCACAGAATATCCCAATGTGGAGCAGCAAAAAATACATGCACCCCCCCCTTCTATTTTGGAAAACAGATTGAGAGCGGAAGAAGAAGTCCTCCTCCCCCTGTGGAGGCATGCTGAAGCCATTTTGGCTCTCCTTTTTTTTTTTAACAGCCATTTATTTTTTAACTGCTGTGTGGCTGTGGGAAACCGAGCTCTTTAAAAACCTGCATGTCTACAGCCAGCTAACGCAGCGCTTCCAGGAAGTAGACAATTGCTGCTATTCACCGAACGTACACAGGAGGAGCTAGGCCCAAAGGAAAGGCATGAATAAGCGAGAGGATCGGCCCTATAGCTCGCCAGGCCACAGTTTCTCTTGGATTTTTTCCCCTTTCGGTCAATAAAGAGTTTCTTGTTACCCCAGAGGTGCCTCAGATTGCATTTGCTGTTTCTAATCCCACCTTTAAGCACTGGATGATACATGCAAGCCCCTCATGTGTTTTCTCCACGTTTGATAACCAGTCCAGAACATGCATGGGCAAAATCCAGATGTGATAAATCACAAAGACCACTCAGCTTTTAGCTATAAAATGAAAACAGCTGCTTTGTGCAGCCCCAATTTGCATGTGGACTTCGCTGGGAAAGGAGAGGGAATTGAACTCTTCAGTCATTGCTTATTTTTGCTGACTTTGGTGCCATTAACATCTTAAAGGAAAAGAAACATATTTTTTTAAAAAAAAAAAAAAACTTCCCTCCTTTAAAATGCTAACAACAAAGTAGAGAGTCTTATTTTGATTTGGGGGGGGGGGTGTAAATTATTAAACCTGCCCTCCCTTTCTCACATGGCCCCTGTGGAGAAATGCTTTCTATTTGTAGGTTTGGACTGTGTTAAGACCTCCCCCCTCTTACTTTGAAAAGTGTCTTTTAGCTGAGAACAGGTAGGAGGGGAAGAGAAAGCCAGATGCTTCCCAAGCCACGCCCAGCCTTTGGCTTTAGTTATGCAGATGTGGCCAGAAGACTTTCTGCTAGAAGCTTATCTTTCCAGGTGTGTGCATGGGGGAGGCAGAGACTTGGAGGACTAAAATGCCAGAAAGGTTTGTTCCTGGAAACTCTAGGAAAAGCCTCTCCAACTTGCACCTTTGACCTGACCAGGGGTGGGTAAAGGGTGAAAATAAAACTTCATGGCACAGGATCGAAAGTCTCTGAGCCAAGCTACAAGTGACGCCTTACGCAGGTTGGACACTTGTCAGCTTCCCTCAAGTTTTGATGGGAAATGTAGGCGTGCTGGTTTTACAGCTTGGCTCTCCATTACAGCTGCAAGACCATGACGCCTACATTTCCCATCAAAACTTGAGGGAAGCTGACATGTGTCCAACCTGTGTCAGGCGTCACTTGTAGCTTGGCTGTCTTTGGCTGATTTGAGCTGGAAGCTGGAGTAGCTGAGACCTGGCTTCTGGCAGGGGTGGCCGTTGGCCATGTGGAGTCCAGAGGCCTGAAATATGAAAGGTATGAGGGCATCTTAATAAGCTGGAACTTTCTAAGAGAGCCTGCCTAAACAGCAGGTCTAAGAGTCTCTCTACATGAGATATCTTACATGAGGATGCTCAAGTGCAGGGAGATGCAATGTTAGCCAGGAAGCGTAGTTTAAAAAGACAGAGCAAGTGGAGATTGCTTCTCAGAGGGTTTGTTCATTCGCCTTCTGGAAGGGGAGATGAAATTGGTATAGCCTTCTGGAAGGCGAGGATGAAATGTGAACACAAACCCTCTGAGAAGCGATCTCCGCCAGCTCTGTTCCTTTTAAACTACGCTTCCCAGCTAACATTGCATCTCTCTACACTTGCGTGTCCCTGTATAGGATGTCTTGTGTAGAGAGACTGTAAGTTAGGCATGTGCCAGGAAAGGGAAAGAGGAATTGCATTTTTACCCATTTCTTTTTGACTTCCTTTTATTGCTCTGTTGCTGTGCTTAAAAGTGTGTGAACATTTCCCCCTTTTCTCTAATAAATGCTTTTTAAATTCTTAAATGCTGGTAGCTGTTCTCTGTGCTACACAGGCTCTCGCTGCTCAACCACACTTCTCAAAACAGATGCCACGGGAAGGGCGTGCTCTGTTAGCATCTGACTGATCCCCCACTGGTGCACAAGTGCAGTAAGCTGTCTCTGCAGTAGCCAGGTGCTGGGTAGCAGGAGACTGGGCACAAGGCAGGGTACAGAGGGGCAAGTCTGCCCAGGGGAGTGGGGAGTCTCTTGGCCCTCCCCAAAGGCAATTCTCACAAAAGCAGGGCTTTTTTCAGCTAGAATGCAGTGGAACAGAGTTCCGGCACCTCTTGAAAATGGTCACATGGCCGGTGTCCCCGCCCCCTGATTTCCAGCAGTGCGGAGGGCAATCTCAACTCCCCTCTGTCTGGAGAAGAGGGGGGCGGGGACACCGGCCATGTGACCATTTGTGCCGAGGGAGATTTAAACTTTTAAAAACTCCCCCCTTGTTCCAACTGACCCAAAGTGTGGTCCTGGGAGTGTGCATGCACTTTGCACGAGCGCATGTGGTACCAGGGGTACTACCTCCCACCAGGAGTTGCCCCTGTGCTGGCAACCCACTGAGTTCCAGCACCTCTTTTCCCAGAAAAAAAGGCCCTGCACGAAGGTCAAGTGATGGCACCAGCTGCAAGGGAGAAAGTGCAAAAGCCCCCGTGAGGGTTGGGAGGGCACCACGTGGGTGGCACATGTCAGGCAGAGACTTGGACTGTTACCAGTGAACTTCAGGTGCCCCAGAGGGCAGGAAGGAGCAGTGAGCTTATGGGTTAGTGGGCGTGTCCCACCACAACCCTAATACAAACTGGGGGTGTACAAACTTGCAGGTTGCATGAGAGACATATGAATCTAATTCGGCCCTTACTGTGTTGTGATTAGAGTTGCCAACTCCTGGTTGGGAAATTCCTGGAGATTTGTGGATGAAGCCCAGAGTTGATGGAGTTTGGAGAGAGGTGAGATCTCGGCTGGTGTCAATACCATAGAGTCCTCTCTCCAGAGCAACCGTTTTCTCCAGGTGAACGGATGCCTGTGCTCTGAGATCACCCGTAATTCCTGGAGATCTCCAGGGACCACCTGGAGGAAGGCAACCCTATACACAACAAGAGAGGCTCCTGCGTCTAACAATAACATAGTTATTTACCAAAGAAACAGTCTTCAAGACCCAGGCAAAACTTTGAACTCAAGAACCGGAAGAAGACAAAGACGTCATCTATTTCCTGGTTGATTTGGAACTGAGGGCCAAGCTACACATGACGAATGACACTTGAACGGCAAGTGGATTGAGTGGAGGGCAAGTGAACAGGGAGAAATACACTTGCTGTTCAAGTGTCATTCGTCATGTGTAGCTTGGCCCTCAGTTCACTCCTGAGGACTGCAGAAGAGTGTAATATCCAGCCTGAAAAATATGTATTTATAATAAAATATTTTTTTAAAAAACAGCCTGGAAATGAAAAGCAGTCTCTCGCTCCGTGTTCCCTCATTTAAACTGCACATACTTTACACGTGTACAAGGGAGATGGCTCATGCTTATGCTGTTCATAGCCAGGCAGTTGCTGGAAGACAAGGGCACACCTGGAGTTAGACACGACTGTGAAATAACTAGAAAATCCAGTAAGATTCAGTGTGTCAGATAAGCCCTGCATATCTGTCATGTAGTTGCATTTACATTTGAATTGCTCTACTGTAGTAATGGGTTTTTGAGTAAGTGCAGAGTGAAGCTGATTTCTAATGTGCTATGAGTAATTGCTTATCTTACAGGAGAGGCGTTTTCATTTTGAGTTCCTGCCACGCTGGGAACTTGACCTTGGAGAAGCTGAACTCCTCTTTCCCTCTTCCCAAGCCTTCCTCAGACCTTACCCACCAAAATTCCTCCTGAGCTGTTTCTATGTTGTGGGGGGTGGGGACTTCCTTCTATAACTGTCTATGCTCTATCACCTTTGGGCATTCCAGCCAATTCCATTGTCTGAGGGCCAAACTACAAGTGACACCCGACACAGGTTGGACACTTGTCAGCTTCCCTCAAGTTTTGATGGGAAATGTAGGCAGCTTGGCAGAATGTTGGACAAGTGACAGTTGAAAAGTCCAGTGGACAGCAGTTGGAGAGCCAAGCTGCAAGACCAGGATGCCTACATTTCCCATCAACACCTGAGGGAAGCTGACAAGTGTCCAACCTGTGTCATTCGTCACCTGTAGCTTGGCCCTGAGTTGCTTGATACCAGTATTAATCAATAAACATTTTAACTACTTCACCCAAGTGATGCAGTGAAGTGTTTTAGGGAACTACCTGGCAAGTCCTGACACAATGGAACAATCACTCATGAAAAGCATTGTAAAACTTGTTCGTGGCATTGCTTCTGACCATCTGTCCATTTAAAAATTTTATTTCTTAAAATATTTATATTTCACCCTTCAGTCCACAGAATTATCAAATGAACTTTGGTGGTCAGCAAGGTCAGAAGAAGTAACCAGTCGGTTAAAATGCAGTGCTGGAAGAGCAAAGACAGTCTTGAAAAGGAGGCCGAGCTCCCGAAAGCTCTCATGAAGACCACAGCTTGGACCTGATGTCACCACACTGTACCATGAACTTGCATGTGTGGACCGGATTGCAAGGGTTGGCAACTGGCAGGAGAGCTGGGGGCAGAGAAATAGGGGAGGGGAGGATTACATCAACTACATAGTAAATGTCACTTTGGGGGGAAATCTGGAAATGATGTAGGGTTGGCTCTAGGAATTGCTGGAAACTCTATGGTTTTAGCAGTCAAGGCTGCTGGTGAAAGCTCAGCAGTCCTATCTGAGGACCAACTATTTGATTCACAGGTTGTATCTTAACATTTGCCGGGACATTCCATCACTTTCTGGCTTTGAAGTATCTCTTTGTCGCCAATCCATTTCCAGAGTCAGTTTTCTAAAAGAGTGTCCTTCAAATTGTCTTTTTTCCATGTAAGCCACGCTGACTTTCCAAACTCAAGATGTCTTCCAACACATCTATAGTTTGAAAGCATCCAAGAAATATGGATGGGTTCCACATTTTTCAGTCTTTTCCTGATCTGGAGATGTCACTTAAAAGGAACATGTGCATCCTATTTGTATTTATTTCTTAGACTATCTATATGCCACCTTTCTATTCAAAAAAAGATGGTGTGTGTTCAGACCACCTTCTGGGCTACTGTGTAGCTTCCCAACTCGCACGTGGAAGAAACAGCTTCCTTCTTGCGACCGGAAAGTCCTCCCACTGAGTAGACAGTACCTTCAAGCAAAGTCCTTCTGAAGGCCCCTGTCAAATTAAAGCGACCAATTTCTCTGCGAAAGTCCAGGCCCATGAAGAAATACAGGATGGGATTGATGCAGCTATTGAGGTAAGCCAGAGAGGAAGCAAGAGGGAGGCCAATAGAAACCGCCTGGCTTTTAATTCCCGCCAATTTGAGGAGGAGGAAGAGATGGTACGGTGCCCAACAGAGGAAGAACGTGATTACAATCACCAGTATGACCTTGAAGGGTTTCTTGGAGCGGATGGTGGCTTGGCGTTGCTTCAGCCTCACAGCGATTAACCCATAGCAAGCCACAATGATGACAAAAGGAGCCAGGAATCCACATACCAACCTCAGCAGATACAATATCAACTTTACGCTCTCCCCGTCTCCCAGGGTGAGGGAACATTTAGTCTCGTTGCGTTTCGAGTCGAATATCACACTGCGATACAAGTAGAAAGGGAGGCTGGCCATGGTGGCCATAAACCAAGCACTGACAGCAGACAGCCATGCTAAGCGAGGTCCACGGCGGTTCCTGGACCACACCGGGTAGACCACGGAGGCTGCACGGTCCAAGCTGATCGCCGCCAAGAGAAAGACGCTCCAGAACATGTTGAGGTACTTGGTGAAGCTGTTGGCTTTGCACAGGAAGCTCCCAAAGGGCCATTCGCCTCTGTAGAAAGCGTTCTTCATCAACGGCACTATCCGGCTGACCGAGAACAGGAAGTCCGCCAAGGCTAGGTTGAGGAAAAAGGCACAGTTGACAGTGTGCAAGGCCTGACGGGCCGTGATGGCGATCACGGTTCCGTTGCCGAGGGAACCCACAAGGAACACCACACTATAGAAGAAGACTTGCACCATGTCCATTATAGTGTTCGCGTCAGCTTTGGCTTTAGGGGACGTCAACGAAGGGGCACTGGTAGGCCATATGCCAGTGACGTTGACCCCCATGATGGAACCTTGCAAAAAAAAGAGAGAGAAGAGAAATCAAGGGTCTTTTCCAGTTTAGAAATTTTTGAGGGGGAAGAGGTTCCCTATTTTCCAGCCTCTGTGTTGTTCTTCCTGTCAGCTGTGGAGATGACTCATACATACGCCTCTTCAACATCCTAGTCAACAGAGTGAGGCAGATTCACGCAGCTGTGTTTGCGGACAGAAGGCAGCCATAACAGGTGACTCAAGAAAGCAAGCCAAGCTATTACAGGAAAGGGGGACATAAAAAGGAAGAGAAGGTTGGAGGAGGGAGAAGAATAAATCTCTGGCCCAAGCCCTAACCCTTCAACTCTATGAACATTTTTTTTAAACCAAGCCCTTTATAAACGTAAGCAAACATAACAACAACAACAACAACTGCACTTATATACCACTCTTCTAGACAGATTAGTGTCTCACCCAGAGCGGTAAACAAGTTAATGTTGTTATTATCCCCACAATACAGCTGGGGAGCTGGGACTGAGAGGAGACGCTTACCCAAGGCCACCTACTAAGCTCATGACAATAGTGGGATTTGAACCAGTAGAGTGCTGATTTGCAGCTGAACCACTTAACCCCTGTGCTATAGCAACTCAGAGCCAAGCTACAAGTGACTTTTTTCACGAGTAGAACACTTGATCGTTTTTGCAAGTTTTCCTGGGAACTGAAGTCCCAGTGTCCTTCCCCTCTCTGTTAGAGTCGCTGCCTGAAGAGCCAGAGAGAGCCGGCTGCAGCAGCAGCTTTTGCAAATCGTCCTCCAGTCACAAGCCTGCTCTCAATGATCTTTGGGGGTGGGCAGCTGCAACTTTCTCTCTGGGCGTCTTGCTCCCGGGGAGCTGCTCTGGATTTGCAAAAGCTGCTGCTGCAGCCGGCTTTCTCTGGCTCTTCAGGCAGCGATTCTAACAGAGAGGGGAAGGACACTCGGACTTCACTTCCCAGGAAAACTTGCGAGAACAATCAAGTGTTCTACACATGAAAAAAGTCACTTGTAGCTTGGCTCTCAGTAGCTCTATTCTGCTACAGCAGAATAAAGGTTGGATACAGCCAGCTTCACTCAATCTCTCCCAGTTCCTTTATTCCAGCCCCCACCGCACATGGCTTTTGTCCATGCAAGTCCCATGACCCTAAAAGTGGTCAAAGGGGACCCCTTCCTTTCTTCTCCATCAGCAGAAAAGCTGATTGGATCCAACCCCATTCATTCCCTGCGACTCACATGATAAGAGGAAAAAATTAGATTTTCTTTTAACTATATGTCAAAAATGCAATACAAGAATTTTCACAGGCTTTCAAACAAATGTTCACCATTTTGAAAACTGGTTTGTCAAGAGTATACGAAAAGAGACTTTTGGGAATATAATGCACAGAGACCCAGGGGACAGGATCTTGAAAAGTGGGTCAACCTTACTAGAAATGATTTTGAATTTCTGTTCCCTATTTTAACCCCCATGTCCCCATTTTGATTTTGTTTCTCCCATGTGAAAACTAAACCCAGGATTCTTTGCTTGCCATTTTCCATTTCCTCACCCCTATTTTATCTCATAAAACATTCACATTTTTTAACATGTGGATAAGTAAATCAGCACTACAATATGTACTAATGATGCACAACATGTGTAAAAATATTAGATCGATTGCATATAAAAACCCTACTCCGTGCATACCAAATGCAATCTAATCTATAAAACTAACCAGGAAAAGCAGAGGACCAAAATAAAAAATGAAAGAAACGAAATAGGGGATATTATTCGCTCATCCCTAATTCTTCCAGCTCCTGAAACGAAACCTGTTGGGTGAGACAGTGAAGTATGCCTCCTTCCCTCCTGATTGCTGAAATCAAATTACGTTTCTATAAATTCCACTGTTCAAAATTATGGCCCGGCTCTGTTTGCAGTCCAGCAATCTAATAATCTGCGCGGAGGTCTTGTGTGGTAGCTTAGCCAATATATTGCCACCTGTCTCCCACTATACGATAGCACTCAAACAGCACTGCAGGGGACATGTATGTGCCAAAATCTTGCTAGCCAATTTAGAACTCTTTAAAAAAAGTATTTTTTTTAAAAAAAAAATCATGGAAAGAGCTTGTAAATAGCCACACCGATTCTATTTGAAAGCAGGGGACTTTGTCTATCACTCATTTGGAAAGACATGATCTTCTCTCGTTGGCTGTGGCTCTTAAGTAATTCCCTGTTGTACCAGGATAGAACCTAGGATTTTGGTGTGCAAAGCATGTGGCTCTTCCACTGAGTTGTAGCTCCTCCCTAGAAGTGTGCAAAGAACAGATGACAACATACAGGGAAACTGAGATATCCTCCATGCTTTAAATGTACCGCACACAAAATCAAAGCAGGATAAAAGGCAAACAGGCTCAGATGCGGCAACTACACATATCATGATACAAACCACAGTACAACCCCATGTGCTGCTAACCACAACAGAGGTGAAACTTACACACAGTCCCATGCAGGGTTGCGAACCTTCAGGTGCTGCCTGGAGATCTCTCAATATGGTCTCCAAGTCATGAATATCAGTTCCCCTGGAGAAAATGGCTGCTTCTACGGCACTATAACCTACAGAAGTGCCTCCCCTCCTCAAATCCTACACTCTCCAGGCTCCACCCTAAAAAAACCTCCAGGTATGTCCCATCCTGGAGCTGGCAATCCTAGTCCTATGGCAGAACAAAAATCCCAAGATGGGACAAAAACATACTTCTCTTGTTCTGAATGGTCACGGAGACAGATCAGTCCTTGTGCCCTAACGTGAAAACCAGCATCAAGAGGATGAAGTATCCTAAACCAGCCATTTACCTGCCACTGGCTACAGGAGCTCTTCTGTTCTTCGCAGATGTTCTTTTACAGGAAATGGGAGATTTGGTTGCTTGCTGCCTTCCCCCGCCTGTCTGAGATCTTGGCCTTGGGCCAACCCAAAGATTGGCTCTTGATGAAAAGAGGAAGAGATTGCAGTCGCTATTCCTTTTTGCATGGCAGAGGGAAGGACGCAAAGGCCAGCACGGGTGAAAGAAGTGTTGCCAGACGAGAGAATGAAGCCACTTGAGGCAGGGCAAAAGACAGGAGGTCAGAGAACCAAGGTTTCCAAGAAACGGGGGGAGTCATTTAATAAAATCTCACTCTCCTCGATTGGGCTGGGATGATTCATTGGGAGGCTGAGAATGCTCCAAAAGTATGCCTTTCCTCGTATTGCTGTCAAGCTGTTTTTTCTGCAAGTGGAAGTATTTTATTAAGACAACGGTAGGGCTGACTGTGGGCAGGGTAGCATACTCTATGCTAAAATAAACCAGAGTTCTGAGAGGAGAAGGCCCGGATTCTGCAAGCTGAATACATTATGCAAATAACGATAGATTGATTCATGCAATTCCTTGTGGAATTTTAAAAATTGCATAATTTAACTCCACTTCGGCTGATCAAGACAATGAGCTCTACTCCAATTGCCCCTATTGTTTTAGCCTCTGTCCCTGGAAAAAAAAACACTCTTCTTTCACTCTTTGGGGAGCTTTGGCAAAGTCTTCTTTAAAACTATATTCATGTGTACAAACGTGCTCCAGAGTTTATCAAGTTTTAACCCACTCGGGGTGTCTCGAAGGTATATCTTTGAGGATGTCCCCAAAGGGTGCACAAATAATTAATACCATGGGTTGGAGAAAGACCAGGAAGTAGGACAAATACAAAAAGTGAAGTTTTAAAAAAAAACTTCCTTTCCTTCCCATGCAGATACCACTCCCTCCACATGCACATGTTGAGTTTCTACTGGTGTTTGAACCATCCTATGTGCCTGATGTTCATGGCTGAAGATGATGTTCCTGCTTCATCTGCTTCTATGGGGCCAGGTGCAGCACTAAGGTTGCTATGTAGGGTTGCTGTAGCACAGTGGTTAGGTGGTTCGGCTGCGAATCAGCACTCTACCGGTTCGAATCCCACTACTGCCATGAGCTCAGTAGGTGGCCTTGGGTAAGCCACTCCTCTCAGCCCCAGCTCCCCAGCTGCATTGTGGGGATAATAACACTAACTGGTTCACTGCTCTGGGTGAGGCACTAATCTGTCTAGAAGAGTGATATATAAGCACAGTTATTATTATTATTATTATTATTATTATTATTATTATTATTATTATTATTATTATTATTATTATTATGTGAGGGCGATCTGGCTGGCTAGGCGGGTGTCCCCTTCCTCCCTCACCGCTCCATGTGCATCCCTCCCAAAGCTGCACGCTCGGTGGAAGAGGACGACCATCCCAGATAGAAGGAGTGTACTGTTCCTCAAGGGTATAAGAATTATCTGAAACACAATCAACAATAAGCAGAGGTCACATGTTATTATTGATTGGCCTTGCTAAGCTGATACAAGTTTCCACCGGAGACCTAAGTATCAACCAAATATCAGCATAATATGTACGCTGTCCCAAGTAGCGCCGTCTTTTGCAGTTCTGTAGGTGTTATGTCAGAAAGCTGCAGTTTTTCCATATGTATTGCAAAGTTTTTCGAGAGGGTTCCAAGTGCCCCGATGACAGTGGGGGCAACTGTTGCATTCTTCTTCCATAGCCGGGTGGTTCCTATTGCCAGGTATCTACATTTAATCATTTTTTCTTATTCTTTTTCTTCAGCTCTGGCATCCCCAGGAATTGCAGTGTCGATTATCCAGACTTCTTCTTCTTCCTATTGTTGTTGTCGTTGTTATCGTTGTTGTAGTCATTGTTATTATTATTATTATTCTAACTCTATCTTGGGTAATTTATGAAGATTGGGGGCAAAACCTGGGGAGAGTGGAGTTTGATGCCATAGAGGTCACCCTCTGAAGCTGCCATTGCCTCTGCTGGAACTGATGTCTGTAGCCTGGAGCTCAGTTGCAATCCTGGGAAAACGCCTCCCCCTCCCCCCCGGAGGTGGGCAAAACAGCAGCAGTTCATCTGGATATAGGGTTGCCAGCTCTGGACTGGGAAATACCTGGAGATTTGGGGGCTGGAGCCTGGGGAAGGCAGGGTTGGGGTGGGTGGGGGTGGAGCTTAGTAGAGTATAATGCCATAGGGTCTCTCTCAACACAAGGGATGCCCAAGGGAACCTCATTTCATGTGTCCCCCCCTCCAACTTTGCATGCACTCACTTGCACAGTCACACTTCAATTTGTTCCCTGTGAGTACATTCACGCCTTCAATATCATTTCCTCCTCAACTGCTAAAAGTATTCTAGTTTCTCCCACATCCATTCATTGAAATGCAGATCTTGACACTTTCTTACACCTTAAAGGAATGCAAATTGGCAATTCAAAGGAGCCTACAGTACTTGTTCCTGCAGCGGAAACAGAGCTGAATGGGCGCTTTGCCCTCTGGAAACACTTGCAGATGCAATCACACAAAGAGAGCTCCCGTGAACGTGGCATGTACATGCACCAAGCAAGAGACAGCCGGCATGTGAATTGAGGACTTCGCATACAATCCGGCACTTGAGTGTCCCTAAGTACTTAAATCAAAAAGAGTCCAGTAGCACCTTTAAGACTAACCAACTTTATTGTAGCATAAGCTTTTGAGAATCACAGTTCTCTTCATCAGATGCAGGTTTGAACTGTGATTCTCGAAAGCTTATGCTACAATAAAGTTGGTTAGTCTTAAAGGTGTTACTGGACTCTAGTATTTTGCGACTACAGACTAACACGTCTAACTCCTCTGCACCTAAGTACTTAGTAACGTGCATTTCCACCCGTAGAATCTACCCTCCAAAGTAGCCATTTTCTCCAGCGAAACCAATGCCTGGAAAGCAGATGCAATTCTGGGAGATCTCCAGATCCCATGGCTAGCAATTGACAAACTAGCAACTAGATAAGAGGGGCCTTGGCTTGAAGGTTGCCAGCTCCAGACCTCACTTGGATTTTGGCAACCTTACTTGGCTCTTTTATCTTAGGTGTATGGAGGCTGGTGGAAGACTATCAAGGAGGAGACAAAGGCATTTGTTCCTTGTTTAGAAACCCTCCCACTTCACAAGTCCCAGTGCTAAACCTGGCATTGAAAACAGGACCTGAGGGGTAAGCATTGATTTATCAAGCCTGGAGACGGCCCAGCAGGTATGCGATGTTCTGGAAGATTGCTTGCTGGTTGCTCCCACTCGTCCAAAATGACCTTGGATGCTGGCAGACAGCACATTCATCGTGGAGGAGGGCAGGACCAAGTCAGTCCCAACTCCGGAGAGATCTGATTTTTGCAGCATGAATTGCATCCATATTGACAATAGGCAACAGAATTGTCGGATGAGGTTCCCATCCTCTTGATTAAAAAAAGGAGTTTTGCTTCCTTTCTAGTGGGTAGAAAGAGAAGTCTAAGCAGCCAGTCTTGCACAGCGAAACCTCCATGACTCGAAAGCGAAGTGCACACTTCCCTTTTCCGGGCACAAGATGAGAGGTCCTTGCTGCCTCTCACATGAGACACAGGACTCGTAAAGAGATACAACGTTTGGTGAAACATCCACTTCTAGCCTTCCCATTCCTAAACCAGCAGGAGCACAAAGTCAGGCTCGGCCTTTGACTTTGTTTATGGGCTCAGTTCACTCCCAGGACATATTTCCAATTCCAGGGCTCGGCTGGGCTCGGCTCTGGATCCTATTAAGCAAAATTGCGTCTCCTTTCCAGAGTGACTGAGCAACCACAACTAGCTCACACACATTCCTATATAAAAATAGGATTAAAGAGAAGCACTTGTGGATCAGCAAGGCAGGATTGTTGCAACAGACATGTGATTTATATTCTTAATCCTTTGCCCCCCTTCTCTTTCTTCTCTCCCACCCTCCAGTTCCTCTATTTCTTGAGTATGCTGAGAACTGTAGTCACTGGACTGTGGAAATTCTCAAGGGACGAATTTGTTACTATGCCCCCCCCTTTTTTGTTGTGTGATCCAGACTTTTGAATCTGCCTCGGCAAGTACACACTTGTCACTAGGTGGGGAGCTAACACTTATTTCTGTTTATCCAAACCTGTGTATTTAAATTATTTCTTACTTGTGCTCCCTGTGAAGAGCCCTGCAAAATTCGTACATTTTGGGTACAAAATTGGCGCAGCAAAATTGGTACATGGGGGCGGGGACCTAAAAGTTCCAGTGTCCATTGCAATGTCACTTCTGGTGCGAACCAAAAAAGTAATGTCAATGTGTCAGGGAGATGCTGTAGCCTGCACCCCAAATATTATGGTTTCACCACAGAGTTTTAGGGGAAATACTAGAGTGTTGCCCCAACATGTTGAGGCATTTACGGTCTGTGCTGAAAGTGACATCACAACACTGAAGGAAACACCCATCCCCCTCCATCCCTCCCCCTCACTGGCTTGTTGAGTTGTGGCAGGGAATGGGGGCCCCAGTCTGGGATAGAGCTAGAGAATGGACTTGTGCCTATACCAAACCCAAACCCAACTGCAATTAAAATTAAACAATACTGGAAAAATTAAAAAGTTATCCAGCGCTGAAGTGTCAATAACAACAACAGCAGCAACTGCTGTCTGTGGGGATTGTGGACCCCACCTGGAGACTGAGTGCTATGAGGAAAGGCTGAGGGCCTTGGGGATGTTTAGTTTGAAGAAGAGGAGATTGAGGGGGGACATGATCGCGCTCTTTAAAAATGTGAAAGGCTGTCATTTGGAGGGGGGCAAGGAGCTGTTCCAGTTGGCAGCAGAGGGTAGGACCTGAAGCAAACAGCTTAAATTACATGCAGAACGGTACCGGCTGGATATTAGGAAAAACTTTTTCATGGCCAGAGTAGTTCAAAGGTAGAATCAGCTGCCTAGGGAGGTGGTGAGCTCCCCTTCACTGGCAGTTTTCAAGAAGAGGCTGGACAAATATTTGTCAGGGATGCTTTAGGCTCATCCTGCATTGGGCAGGGGGTTGGACTAGAAGGTCTGTATGGCCCCTCTTCCAACTCTGTGATTCTGTGATTTTGACCCCCAGGAACATCATTGGGAGGGGGTGCTGTCAAGAGAGGGGGGAATTGGCAGAAAGGGTACCCCCTACCCATACAGGTACTTCTGTTTAACAGAATCCAACCCAGAGGCTGGAATTTAGCAGAATAATCAGGGATCGTTTCAATGAGTGAAATATCAAACACACACACATTCAGTCAGAGTGACGTCAAGCACGCACACAACAGCAAATACCAAAACACTCTGAGGAGAGGCTGTTTGCCTATGCGTGCACATAGAGGGGCCATGTATGAATTCAGGGAGAGGTTTGGGGAAAGAGAGAGAAAGAGCAAGAAAAGCAGAGGATTAATATTACCTATCCTTGAATTATTCTGCATGGGGAAGCCACGTGGGGTAGTTTCCAGGCATCTAGGCAGGTGACAGCCTGCAGATCTCCACTAACCCAAAGGTTTGGGATTTCCAGGTGCGGTGCAGGGTTAAGGCCACATGGAAACCCAAAAAAGCAGGTAAAATCCAAGGAGAGATCGAGTAAAGAAGTCCAGGGAAAACTCAAGTGGGGACATTCATGCAACGGGTGGTGGTGAGCAAGGGAGCTTAGGGTGCATAGCATCGCAGGGCCTCAAGATCAGATTAAATGAGCACGAGTTGGACTAATGAAAGCAGTTCTTCATACGGGAGCTAGGGGATAAAAGGAACAAAGCTTTCATTTTCCTGGGCTTTTCTGGAGGTTGGGAGATTCCAGGTGAATTCCGAGGCCAAGGAACTTGCTACTGCCTATTCTTCCCTCCCCCGCCCCTCCCCAGTCCTGTGAACAAGGAGGACTAGAGAAGGGCTGGCAGACTTTATTGAGTCTGGGAGAACTAGTGGGCTGGCCACAACCCAAGGATTAAAAACTGGTGCCAACAAAACAACGGCGAGCAGAACCACAAGTGACAAAAGGCACAGGTTGGACACTTGTCAGCTTCCCTCAAGTTTTGATGGGAAATGTCGGCGTCCTGGTCTCACAGCTTGGCTCTCTGACTGCTGTCCAATGGACTTTTCAACTGTCACTTGTCCAACATTCTGCCAAGCTGCCTACATTTCCCATCAAAATTTGAGGGAAGCTGACAAGTGTCCAATCTGTGCCTTTTGTCACTTGTGGTTCTGCTCTCGAGTGATGGCCAACCAGCAGCAAATAGCGCTGTCAAGTTGCCACCGATTTATGGCGAGCGACCCCAGGCAGGGACTTTCATGGCAAAGGAGAAGCAGAGGTGGCTTGCCTTCCTCTGCAGAGTCTTCCTTGGTGGTCTTCAGACCCTTCTTGGCTTCCGAGATGTGACAAGATCAGGCTATCTCATGCCACCTTCCCTCCACAGCAGCAAAGAGACAATGGAAAAAGGAGGAATGTGAGACAACATCTGATTGCCTAATTTTTGTTGGAAATAGCAATGTCTGTTGTACTGCAGCAGCAAGAAGGAAGAAGAGCCTTCTATGCAGGGGGTAGCAAGGATAACTTAGTTAGGACAGTGAGAGCAGCACCTCTCTTGTTTCCTGGGGGTCATTTCCTTGTCTCCTGTTGGGCTAAACAGGGCAATATCCTGCTTCTTCTCTCTCCTGCCCCACTTCTTTTTCTCTCTCTGCAAGATGTAGTCAGATAGCAAGGAATCTCTTTCTCTCTTCTCTTAACTATCGAGTATGTATTTCCTCAAATAAACTTTTTGCCTCTTTAATCAGCACAGCGTAACTTCACTGCATTATTTTGCACTCAGCTAACAATTTTAACGGTTAGACAGTCTCCCCTCCTTTAAGTTTTTTTTCAAGAATTTCAAGATTTCAAGAAAACTCAAGGCTGATTAAAAGATCAATAAAATGCCACTATTAGATGCTTAAAAAAATTAAAAATGGAATTAGTATCCCTATTTCTAAGCATACTGGTTGCTGAACTACTGGAATAATAAATAGTATAACATTCCAATGACTTGCGAATCCTATTATAATAATTCACCTCGTATTCTCTTTGTTCCTATATTTTTGACAAACTTAACAGGCCAAAACTAGTTTTGTGGCTTTGGTGGTAGGCTTTTGTCTAACTCGGGATATTCTTGTGACTGGTTTCAACTTTTATAACATTCATAGTTTTATAATGGATCATTCAAAATTTACCTCTTCCTCCAAAAGAAAACTCAGCAGTTAGCATTTTTTGTTCTTTGTTTTTAAAGGCAGGAAGGTTGGTTTTGTTGCTTTTGTGTGAGATTTAATACTGTGTATATCTTGTGAAATTTTGCAAAGATTTTACAACGTGGAATTCGCAACCCTATCTTAGGCATAGGTTTTTTTCATATTATCTACTACCTGATCCTTTTAACAAAAGACAGCAGAGATTTCAGTGTGCCAACAAGCTCATGGCTTCACTCCCAAATATTAAGCTTCTTGGTTTTTGAATTTCAGCTAGGTGTACATGGCGAGGAGGAGGAGGATTGCAGCTGGTAATCTTTGAAATGAAAATCGGAGTACAGAAACATTTTATTTACTTTGCCATGTACAATGATGGATTAAAATAACAAAAACAACAGCGACTCCCACAATAATGGAAAGAAATACACAGAGATATTCTTCAGCCAAGATAAATAAATTTTATTTGCTTCCTCCTGATATTTCCCATCTTGGCCACAGTAGAATTTGAAACTATTTACAAAAAACAAAAAACAGTCAAGGAGCAGCTACATTTTCAACTGCCTGGGAAAACAGTTCTGAATTCGAGGCGGGCATAAACCGAAACACGAACCAAAACTCGTCAAGAACCAGGCTGGTTTGTGGTTTGTGAACCAGTGGTTTGTCAGAGCCCATTTCTGACAAACCACTACAAACTTTAGGCCAGTTCATTTGGTTAGTTTTTCGGTTTGTCACTGCAGACAACTTGGCACCGATCAATCCGTTTCCTAGGCAATGGGTGGTGGGGGGGTGCTTTCTGCAGCTGCGGAAGTGACTTTCTGCTGTCCTGGAAGTGACCTTTTCACGAACCAAATGAACCAGTTCGTGAACCGGGGCAAGTTCATGAAATTTCGTGGTTTGTGGTTTGTGAAACACAATGAACCATGAACTGCGTGGCTCAGTATTTTCCTGGTTCGTGCCCACCTCTGTTCTGAATCCTGCCTTTGTCTGCTTCTGGGCAAGCAGGGATATTCAAGGACTGCACCGGGACATCAGACGGGTTCAAAACCTGGCAAATGTGCATTAGGGATAGGGTGGGGCAGTGTTAGCTTAGTGATAGTGTTAAAAAATTATATTTGATCGCCTTCTTGTTTTTGAGGTCTGCCATATCATACAGGACTATGAAGCCCTCTGATACTCAAGTACCAGTGCAGATAAAAAGTAATGGGTAAAAAAAAGGAACTAACACCTATACATTGGTTTAGCTGTAATTCTCACTAGCAATGATTTCTGTAATATTGTGGAACCAAAGAGAGAGTCATCAGCATGTACTTTTGTTAATAAAGAGGAGACAGAGCAAGCTGGCAGTTGGTTGCCAACTAGGGTGCTCATTCCAGATTGGGAAATTGGGAAATTCCTGAGGATTTGGTGGGGAGCCTGGAGAAGGCGGGGTCTGGGGACTCCGCTCTCCAAAGCTGCCATTTTCTCCAGGGAACTGATCTCTATGGACTGGAGATCAGTTGTAATTCCAGGAGATCTTCAGCTGCCACCTGGAGCCTGGCAACCTTATTGCCAATTAAGGCTCAACTGATAAGATTTGGAAGAGTTGTGGTCACTTTTGGGGGTGACGTCATCATGTTCCTTGGGAGCGCACACACAGCGTGCATTCCTTAGTTGCCTGGTGAAGATGGGCAACCTCCTGGAGCTTGCCACCTCCCGCCCACCACTGGCAGGTCTGCGGCAAGGTGGCAAACCCCTGGGAGTTTGTCCACCACCGGTGGGCACCTGGGAACCTTTGTGTCAAGGGTGATGATGTTTGAAAATGAGCCTGGGTGGAGCCCCACGAACAAAAGGTATTTGACAGCACTTCATGAGATCAAAAATGAGTTTTGTTACACAGAGTTATAACACAGAAGACTGCCTTGTGGGGTTGGATCAAAATTTTGGTCATCCTTTACAAGGTGCTAGGAATTGTGGCCATGAAAGCAAGGCACTTGAACGGGAATGTACTTCTGATAGGCAAAATGTGTTGTGTAGAACCGGGTTTCAAAACAAGATGCTGTGTAGGCCGAAGCCTGATTTGAGTGGGGAAAAGTCAGAAAAGAGGTCGGTTCCCTTGGTTTTTCCCCCCTCACATAAGCAACCCAGCTAGCAGCAAGATCAGCAGAAATGATGCCTCTGAGCCTGTCACACCACGGCTATAGGGGGCTTGTTCTTGGTGTTTTCGCTCCTCGACTTGTACAGCATTGATAAAATACTCATTTCCCACTGAGAAGGTTTCTTTATCATCATGGTCATGATTGTGGTCGTGGCCGTGGCCATGGTCATGATTGTGGTCATGGTCGTGATCGTGATCGTGGTTGTCGTCATGATCTTGGTCATTGCGATTGAACAGGGATGAGGTCATAGTGGTGGAGGGGGGTTGATTATCGGCAGCAGAAGGAGCTGGCAAAGTGGCATGAGGGTACCCAGAAGAAGTCGCAGCAAGGGTGACATTGGCGCTTGGATCAGGCAGGATTGCGAGCCGTGGAATCTTGGGAGCAAAGTACGTTTTGTTGGAGAGATCGACATTGCAAAGGCTACCAGAGCAACAGGAACCCACAAGGGTGATAGCTGGGCTTCCTCTGGTGACCTTGGTACACTCCTCATCCTCGACACAACCCTTGATGGGCCTGGTCAATGAGAACTTGCCTGGAAAAGATTAAAGGAGATGTTTGTAACAATTGTTGGGTCATCTGGAAGCTTTCTCACTCCATTTGGTCTGATTATACCTTTCCTTTGGTGTAGTGGCTAAGAGTGCACGACTCTAATCTGGAGAGCTGGGTTTGATTCCCCACTCCTCCACTTGAAGCCAGCTGGGTGACCTTGGACTAGTCACAGCTCTCTCAGAGCTCTCTCAGCCCCACCCACCCCACAGGGTGTTTGTTGTGGGGATAATAATGACATACTTTGTAAACTGCTCTGAGTGGGCATTAAGTTGTCTTGAAGGGCGGTATATAAATTGAACGTTATTATTATTATTATCCTCTCCAAGCTTGACCTCTGATTCTGGGGGGAACATGATTCTGCAGCATGGTAGCAAAAGTCATAGCTCAGTGACAGCTGCTGCTTTGCATGCAGAAGGTTCCATGTTCGATCTTGAGCATCTCCAGCTGAAAGGATCCACTGGTGGGTGATGTGACTGACCTCAGCCTGAGACCAGGAAGAGCCATTCTCGGTCAAAGTAGCCAAGAATGCCCTTGATGGACCGTTGGTCTGATTCAGTATAAGACAGCTTCATGCGTTCAGCTGTGGACAGGGCCAACAGGCTAGCATCTGTAACATCACCAAGACACTTCCTCCTGTCCCCCATGCATAGGAACCATTTTTCAACTCCCAAATCGTATTCCTCTCCAATTGCTGCATCTCGTTCCCAACTCAAATAAAAATGCAGACTGCGGGCCTCCAAAACAGCACGACCTTATTCCTCTAGTCTAGACTGTTACATCATCCCTGGCCTCCTTTGGGATAAAGGGGCTCCCACCTTGTATGACATTGTCACTGACTCTCAAAACAGGGTTGTTTTAAAGATACAACATTGATATAGCCCATCCTGAACTCTTTATGGAAGGACAAATGCAATCAATAACTTTTTTTTTTAAGATAAAGAAACATCGTGGAGGAAGGGTTTGAAGAATGGAATGAATGAGGAATTTTTTAAATTATGAGGTTAGCGTAACTGAATGGCAGCCATCTTACCAGCTCTCATAGTGACATTGCCATGGAAACAACCCTGGAAGGAGTTGTAGCACTTGACAATGGTGGCATTGTCTGTTGAACACTCGTCGCCAGTGCAGCTGTAACATTCCACCCCATTTGGAACCATCATGCTCTCGTTACCTGGAAAGGAAAAACCTGGAATGAGTGTGGGCAAAGGACATAGTTGCACACTATAATGTTTCAGCTCCATGGCTTCTTTCTCCCCAAACGTACTGGGAACACTGGTTTGTGCGGGGGTGGGGGGGCTATCAGAAATTTCTGTACAGTTTCTCAAAACTATACTTCCCTGGTTTGCTTGAAGGAAACCAACACAGTTGCACCCATTTTAAATCCATCAGGATAGTTCAGATCTGGATGCCAACTCTGGGTGAGAAAATACCTGGAGATTTTGGAGTTGGACCCTGAGAGGGCAGGGTTTGAGGAGGGAGCTCAGCTAGGTTTAATGCCATAGAGTCCATCCTGCAAAGCATTCATATACTCCAAGGGAGCTGATTTCTATAGTCAGGAGATCTATTGTAACCCCAAGAGAATTACAGGCCCCACCTGGAGGATGGCAACCCTAAAATTTACCCTAATCTCAGATTAAGGGTGCAACAAGAGGGGATGTTGGGGCTCCAATGCAGACAACTGCCCCCCCCCCTAAAAACAGTGCAATGGAAGGGTATTTTGATAAGGGACATGGCACAGGAAGAAGAAAAAAATACAGACAACTTTTCACTACTGCAAAGGTTCTGCTCCATATCTGGCTCCCTGGACTGGCTTTGAGGCTACAATATATATTGTGGCAGGGTGTGTGTGGGGGGGGGGAGGGGGGATCTGATTACTGATCCCTAGCATGTAGTTCAGCTCTTGAAGCATAAAGTTAATTGCAGGGGGGAAGCTATAGAAACTGGAGTTTTAAGGTGTCGTCTTTTGGGGAGCCCAACAAGATGCAATGAGGAGTTGTGGCAGCAGGCAGCGGCAGATTCTCACCAATAGTTTTCAGCTGCATCTCTCCAAGGTCCAGTTTATTGTTACAGTGGCTGCTGTTGCACTGATACAGCTGGGAGAAGGCAACAATGCCATGCAGCTCTACGGCTTTGTCGTTGGTTCCAGGCAAGCCCAAGCCGCAGCCCTTTTCGCCAATTAAGAAATTCCCGTGACCTGTAGATAGGAACAGAAGATACACGAGGAAGTCAGGAAAGGGGATCTAACTTAGAGAGTGTGAGCTGACACTGCAAAAGGGCAATACCGTGTCCTTTCATATCTCTTCCCTCCCTCTTACAACACATGGTGCACATCATCATCACATTATGCCAGGTGAGGGCGCCCAGCATGATGAGGTTACTGTCACACATTGTATTTACCAGGGCTACACCACATGGCACAGATTTTCTGTTTTGCATTCACTGCTGTTGCAAATGCAGTGGCATTCACATTGGCGACGGAGCACCCACACAAGGGTTTTCAAAACCTTTCCTTCAGACAGCTGATCTTTCACTTGTGTAATTTTTTCTTGCAGCACCACCAGAAGATTTTTTTTATCTGTAGTTGCTATAGCACTATAGCAATAGCCAATTTTAAAAGAAACCTTCAAAAAATCCTTCCAGTGGCACAGCAGTAGAGACGGGCACACACTGGGAAAAATCCAAACTGTGTAATTCGTGGTTCGTTGCATTTAATGAACCATGAACCACAAACTTTCATGAACTTGCCTCGGTTCATGAACCAGTTTGTTTGGTTTGTGAAAACATCACTTCTGGGTCAGCAGAAGGACTGTAGAGAGCCCATCCCCCATTGCCTAGGAAACTGATTGATTGGTGCCAGGCTGTCTGCAGTGATGAACCGAAATATGAACCAAACAAACCAGGCTAAAATTCGTCACGGTTCGTGAGGAATGAGCTCCCACAAACCGCTGGTTCGCAAACCATGAACCGGCTCAGTTCATGATGAACTTCGGTTCGTATTTTGGTTCATGCCCACCTCTACACAGCAGAAAAAACAGAAGCTACAAGGAGTGATGTGAGCCGGTCCTTCGAACAATTTTTCAGTCTCAGAGCCAAGCTACAAGTGACGCCTGACACAGGTTAGACACTTGTCAGCTTCCCTCAAGTTTTGATGGGAAGTGTAGGCATCCTGGTTTTACAGCTTGGCTCTCCATTACAGCTGCAAGACCGGGATGCCTACATTTCCCATCAAAACTTGAGGGAAGCTGACAAGTGTCCAACCTGTGTCAGGCGTCACTTGTAGCTTGGCTCTCAGTCTAACAGAGTGCTAACACGCTTGGAGCATAGTCTTTCTGAAAAGATCAAATTAAAGTAGGTTTGAGAAAGAGCCCATTGAAGACTGGGAAAACTTGGAAAGCAGACAATTAGAGGACAAGGTTGTGTGGATGAACCCTCAAACAGTGCGTCAGTGTGGAAGCAAATGCAGAGAAAAACATCTACGTGGAAGTAGCCCTTGATATGAAGTAGAAGAGAGAGAGAACTAAATGGCACGGAATGGCAATCAGATCTGGGTCTCTCACCATGCTTAGTTAAGCCCTATGGTCCCTCCCAACAGGCAAATGCCACATACAAAAAATTGTATCCAGCCCTTCTGTGATGTAGGAGGAAGAGTTTGAAGGTTCAGCATTCCTCTTTGCTATGTCATCTGCTGAATCTTTCTCAGAAATGTTATGGAAGCAGAACATCTAATCGTACCCTTATGGACACAAGAATTGCATTGCTGGATCCAACCAAGGTTTATTCCATTGCATTGGAATTGCATTGCTGGATCCAACCAAGGTTTATTCCAACAACAGCCAGCCAGATGCCTCTGAGAAGCTGGCAAGTAGGTCAAGAAGGGAATGGCACTTCATTACGGTGCACTCCCAAGCATCGTGCCATTGGAGGTAGTTTACAGCGGTGGCATCCAGCTATCATGGCTAATAATATAATGGCTAATAGTAATCCTCCATGAATGTGTCTAATCCTATTTTTAAGAGCGATCGGTCACTCCCCACATCTTGTGGCAGTGAGTTCCCTAATTTAATTACAAGTTGGGCAAGGAGCTTTGCTGCCTAACTTGCCAAGGCAGTGGGTAGAAGCTCTTAATCCTTCATTAACACATTCCATTTTGCTCCTCTCCCTAAGTTGCCGGCAGAACCTAGCAATCCCCGTTTCCCAGCATAGCTTCCTTTGAGCTCACACGGAGGAGCTCAGAACTTGTTTTCATGCCAGGACTCGTTCCTGAGAATATGCCAAATAACAAGAGTTCCTTTGAACCTCTGCCAAGGAGCTTCCCCTCAACCAGGGCCATAGCCAACTTCCTTCGCTAGGGGGAGCTGCTATATCTTCCAAAAAGCAAACGGCAGGGAGAACTCCGTGATTTTCCTCACCACTCACAGGAATTTCGAGAACCTTCTTGGCAAGCCATGTCTATGGCTGCCTTCAGATGTCACAAAATATTTGTGACAGGCTGGCACTCAGCTTGTGGTTCCTGCTCACAAGCTCCTTCCTCCCCTCACAAATCACGTCTGAAGGTTTCCTGGTTTTGCAAGTCTTGAATAGAACTCCAATGTACCTCAATAACCAAATGTAAACACCTGAGGAAACTGGATGTGATTTCTTCCTGGGATTCTAAACCAGGAGGAAGTGGTTTAGAGTTCTGCCCTCCCCAATTAATAATCCCCTAACCAGGACCAAGGAGAAAAGGTGATGGATCAAAAGGCTGAACGCCTAGACTGGCTCCAACCACAGCACTTCTTGTAGAAATTAAATGTCTACTCACTCCATTGTACAGCAGCCACTGTTTCCACACAGACCTCGGTGGACTCTGGGCATTTAATTTTCTTCATATTCTGTGAGCTGCAGCCACCATCGCCAATGTCCACGCAACTGTGGCACTCCAAGGCCAAGACACCTACACAAGAGAAGAGTGGGAAAGAGTTTATTTCTTGCTCATCAATGAAATGTATCTTCCTGTTATATTCATCTCTCGTCCTTCTTCCTAGGAATGTAACAAGAACTCCATCTAGTCCAAGACTCTGCTTCACACAATGACCAACCAACTACCTGAAGGGCCAACAAAAAAACTCTTAGCGCTGGCATTCAGAGAGTGGTGGTGGTGGAGAGTGTTGTCAAGTCATGGCTGACTTATAGTGACCCCTGGTGGGGTTTTCTAGGCAAGAGACTAACAATGGTGGTTTGCCATTGCTTGCCTCTGGTGGAGTTCTCCCATCCAATTACGAACCAAGGTTGGCCCTGCTTAGCTTCTGAGATCTGACAAGATCAGGTTTGCCTGGGCTATCCAGGTTGGGGCATTCAAAGTTACTCCCTTTGAATATGGAATACTCCTTATGACCTGTAGCCATTGATGTCCTCACCTCCATAAATCTGTCTAACCCCATTTTTAAGCCATCTATGCTACAGTTATCACTACATCCCCTGGCAGCGAATTCTGCAATTTTGTTACTTGTTAATTAAAGAAATATTTCCATTTGTCTTTCATGTACCTCCCTATGTTCCTCCCTATGTTCCTCCACGGCAGCTTCGCTCATCTGAACAGGGTCTCCTGCAGGTGCCAGGCTGCACATGGGTGAATTCAGCAGCAGCCTGTACACTGGCTTTCTCTGGGGTGGCCCCTATCCTGTGGAATGACACGCCTGAGGAAGTCAGAAGAGCCCCCACTCTCCGGGCTTTCCATAAACAATGCAAAACCGAACTATTCAAAAAGGCTTTTTACTCAAGTGGGAAGGCTGTATTGTAGGGATGGGGCCTCAGATGCTTCGCTAATGAGTTAGGGACCATAGACTTCATCACTATATTGCCGTACGTATTATCTGCTGTTTTAAATATGTACTCCTACCACCAGTACTCCATGTTGTCTAATGTTAGTCCTACAAATTGATTATGTTCTGCTTCAGTATTTTTTCTACTCTGTATTGGATTCTGGCTAATACTGTAGAAAAGAGTCCAGTAGCACCTTTAAGACTAACCACCTCTACTGTAGCATAAGCTTTTGAGAACCACAGTTCTGTTCGTCAGATGAGAACTGTTCTTTTCGAGAACTGTGGTTCTCAAAAACTTATGCTGCAGTAAAGTTGGTTTGTCTTAAAGGTGCTACTGGACTCTTTTCTATTTTGCTACTACAGACTATCACGGCTAACTCCTCTGGATCTATTGCTATTACTATGTCTTTTAAACCTAACTGGCCCCTTCCCATGGCTGAATGTAATTAGGTAGGAAGGGAACAGGGACAGGTTGAACTCTTCAGAGCGTTTGGTTCACATCCTCTGGCTGCAGCAGCTGGAATTCCACCAAGCCAAAAAAACACCAATCAGAAGCCAAGATGATATCCAGTAATCACACTGCATCAACAGCTTGGTCTAATTGGAGAGGCTGCAAGTAATTTTATCAACAAAGTGCCCAGCCGACATGCCACAGCAGGTTGGTGATGGCGCGCTAAAATGGTCCCCAGAGCCCTCACCAAGCAGATTTTTCTTGTCACTTGAGACTGTACGAGAATGATGTCTTATGAGTGTTAGAACATTAACAAGGAGACGTGACTCTCGAAAGCTTACACTTTGAAAATCTTGTTGGTCTCTAAAGTGCCACTGGACTCAAATCCTTCAGAACTCTTAAGGTTTTATTAAAGCAAGATCTGGGTCTTATAATATCTTAAAGACCAACCAGATTTCCAAGGTATGAGCTTTCAAGAGTCAAAGCTGCCTTCGTTTCGAAAGCCTGTATCTTGGAAATCTAGTTGGTCTTTAAGGTGTTATTGGATCCAGATTAGGCTCTTCTACCACAGAACAACACGTCTACTCACTTGGAAGTTCTTATTAGACTATCTAGGTAGCGTCATGTTTATTTTATTATATTTAAGAGGCTTTTGCAGTGATGTCACATCACATGAAATGTAGGGACATGACATTTAAATACCAAATCAGGAAGAGCTGATTGGAATAACAAAATAGGTGGCAACCCGACTTTGCATACCATGACTGGCAGAAGTGGTTGGCTGGGTTTGGCAAATGCCATGATCCAGTGTTGGCTGTAAAAGGAGAGTTTGCAAAAAGTATTGGCGGGAAAGATCTTTCCCCCAGTTTCCCCAAGCAGCCTGTCCCCAAAACTCCGTTATGAAGATTGGGAAAACTCACATTCAGTGCAGAACAGGGACTGGGAATAGAGATGGGCACGAACCAAAATTAAGCACGAACCAGGCCGTTTTGTGGTTTGCAAACCACAGTTTGTCAGATCATATTTCTGACGAACCGCCACGAACTTTTAGGTTGGTTCATTTGGTTCATTTTTTGGTTCATCACTGCAGACAGCCTGGTGCCAATCAATCAGTTTTCTAGGCAACAGGGGATGGACTTCCTGCAGACCTTCTGCTGACCCGGAACTTCTGCTTTCCTGGAAGTGACCCTCTGCCAACCCGGAAGTGGCGATTTTCTGACCCGGATGTGACGTTTTCACAAACCAAACGAACCGGTTCGTGAACCAGGGGCAGGTTCGTGAAAGTTCACGGTTTGTGAAATTTGACGAACCACAAACCACATGGTTCAGTTTTTTTTCTGGTTCATGCCCATCTCTAGTTGGGAATGCAGCAGCAAGGAGGGAACCACCTAAAATGACCCCTTCCCCCTTCTTCTGTGTGCAGTTTGCATCAGCAGAAGGAGCAAAAATTGGATCTTGAACTAGATTTAGCCTCATTTTTGCAGGCCTCCTGTCCTGTGACACATTTTGCTTGCAAGGCTTTCCCAATTCTCAGAGAGGAGTTTTGAGATCAATAGCTTCAGGAAGGGAAAGGTATGGAAAAACCCACCACCGTAGCTTCTACAAAGTCTTCCAATGAATTCATTGCTTCCATAGGATCCTACTTTTGCATATACAGCTTCCTCCACCAAAATCTGATTTTAAAAAACCCTCCCGTTAATATTATCTGGATGCACTTTCTCTTCCTTGCATTTTGTCTTTAATGCAGCCACCATCTTTATCTTTCCACCCTGTATGTTAATCCGCAGATCTCTTCTGTTCAAGGTTTTGGTATTAACATATAAAGCCCTAAACGGACTGGGACCAGTATACCTGAGGGACCATCTCTTCCCATATACTCCACGGAGGATGCTGAGATCAGCCAGTAAGCACCTACCGGTGGTCCCTGGCCCCAGAGAGGCTCGATTGGCCTCAACTAGGGCCAGGGCCTTTTTGGTCCTGGCCCCGACCTGGTGGAATTCTCTGTCTGAGGACACCCAGGCCCACCAAGATCTTGTCTCCTTCAGGCGGGCCTGTAAGACGGAGATGTTCCACCAGGCGTATGGTTGAGGCCATCAGGGTGCCCACCAAATGAGCCTCTTTCCTGGTCTCCTCTATGTCTGTAGGGGGTATTGACCACCTACCTCACCCCCCCCATATACGAGCGACCATGCATGGTTAAGCCGCACCTCCACCTCCATCAGATGTTATATGGTTTTTATAGGGTGAGCAGGTGTTCTATTAGAAAGCTGTGTTAATTTATTGTGATTTTATTTTGTATATTTTATCTTCTGTTGTAACCTGCCCTGAGCCCGTTTGCAGGGAGGGCGAGATATTATATTATTATTATTATTATTATTATTATTATTATTATTATTATTATTATTATTAACAACCACCACCACCACCACCACCTCATTATAATTGCTCCATCCTCTCCCAGTCCTTTCCCCAGTTCATTTTCCCTACATCTCTTTTCTCTTCCATTGCCCTGCCTGTCCCTTCCCCTGCAGGGCAGCATCTATCATGGTTCTAAGACGGCCCCACCCTCAGGTGAAGCCACAAGGATTAACCAAATTGCTTCCTACCTGGGAGAAAAGCCCAGGACTTGGGGTTCACTGCTCTGTTGCAAACCAACCCCATCTGAAGCTATCCCCTTCCCAGTCCATAGCAGCTTCCTTGACATTTCAACACTTCTGAGAGGAAGGAAGGAGTAACTTTTCTTTAAAGGGAAGCCTTATAAAGTCATTGCAACCACTCAAAGGGCATCTACCACAACATCTACCACAACACTGTGTTATGTCACCATAGCGGACTGAGGGCCACTCACTTTAGCAAAGAGTGATTCTGTGTCCCCAAAAAAGGGTACTGTGGGGGAAGACTTCATCCTTTCTGTACCCACGGATCCCCCCGCCCCCGCAAATCACTTCCAGACTGCCAACCTCTGCATTTTGATTTGGGAGTCTGAAAGTATTTAAAACTGGGGAGGGGGAAATTTCAAGGAAGACTCACTGGGCAGCGAAGAGTTAAGCACCGAGATGGATCTTCCCCACAAACAAGGGGAAACATGGGGCAGGTAAACCCACAGTTCCTTGCAGGGCCTAACCTGCACAGCTAATTTAAAACAGTAGGAAATTGTTTCCTGAAGGGATTACTTCCAATAATCTTGGGGCAGGTGCTGAAAAATTCTTTGTCTGAGCTGAAGTGTTGTAGCTTTGTGCAATTCTTCAACAGATAGTTAGAATCTATGGCAAGCAGTTCAAGAATATTTACTGTCAAAACTTCTATCCCCCTCTATTTTTACCAAAATTTACCTAAGAATTATTATTAATTGCATTACTGGTAGTAGTAACAGCAAATTTGGGGGAAAGCTAGCGGCTTCTGGAACGTTCATAGGCCTTTGCTTAAATAAATGTTAGTCTTAAAGTATATTAACGTAGCAACTCCATAATTCAATAAGCACCACCATTTTGTTTTACAGGGGTCTGGCCAGCACCTCCTAAAGGTGGACGGCCTTGGGTTCATGCCACAGATGTGAGACCTTCCAATCTGAGGCAGGATTACATGATTACAAAACTCTTTTAGGATTTTTGCTCCTGACATGCCAGATAATCCCTGGTTCACACAGTCAGTGTCTAACCTACTTGAGTTACTCAAGGCTCAGTAATGTCAAGGAGGTTGTCCATCTTGGGAAGGTTAAGTCTCGTTCAAAAGTTACAGTGAATGCACCTAGAATCCATGTGCACCGTACACTCAGTTCTTGATATGTGCGTTGGCTAATTCTCATGTTATGTTCAGTGCATGCATAGCTGAATGTGTGAATTAAACCCCACATGTATCCAGGCGCTGGTCCCCGGTTTCATTTGCAGTGTTAACATACGCTGGTTCTTTCTTACAAGTAGGTGTATACCCATATATGCAGGTGTATATGCATTCACTGTAATACATGAACGGGGCTGAAATTAGTCCATTTAGAATTCTACTTCAGATGTGCAAAGCAGTGATTCGAAACAACATCCTTTTCGTCAAGGTCTTGACTCTTTGTTCTTATGAGTAAAACGGCACACAGTAGTTTGTACAGACCCGCCCCCCCCCCCCAGTCCCCCAAGATGATGTTATGGTATAATATAGAATCTTCCGGAAAGATCTTTTTGCTGACTGTTGATTTGCTAAACTTTCTCCACCTGCTATTTTTCCATTGTCCTGCACTGCTCCCAAGGCAAGCAGTTCAATAGGGTAGGAGGAGTTGTGGTAGAAACAGCCAGAGAGAAAAATGCTCACTACTGAACCTTCTCAATACAAAAACGTCTCGAATTTTCGTTACTAAAACCACCCAAATGTACCAAGCCCTCGAGTATTCTAAGGTTTTCCCTTGGAAGTCCTTTTGATATAAGGAGGTCAGGCTGAGTAAAGGGGCCACGGTCAAAATTTCAGTTCTGGGATTTGTTCTTGGGTCAGACCAGAGGTAGCCCAGTTTCTGCCACTCAGCTGGGTGGGCCAATTTTTAAAAAGCCCAGAAAGGATGTCTACCAACCAAGTAGACTGAAGCAAGGATGTCCTACCTGTGTTGGAAGTCTGTCATCTGGATCCCCATTCTATGCAGCGAGGAGAACTTTGCTCCATACCCCTTTTCCCAGGTACGGACCATTTCCCAACGTCTCATGAAATGCTGGCGGCTCTTTCGCACAATTTCTGATGTCACTGTTTCCAAAGTGGAGGCAGGCAGTTATGATTCCATTTTTATAGTGCCACGAAAATGGAATCTTAATTGCCTGCCTCTGTTTTGGAAATGGTGACATCAGAAATCGCACAAAAGAGCCGCCAGCATTCTGTGAGTGGGGTGGTATTTTTAAGATGTGGGGAAATTGCCATGGTTTTGTGGTAAAATTCTCTTCACCAAATGGGTGGATACTTCAGAGGACTGCCTTCCCATGAGGTTGCATGTCCACCATAATAAATCCCACTTGCTGAATGGGTGTCAGTATACGCTATGCCCTCACCTCGATGACCTAAGCTAAACTGATCTCATCAGATCTTGGAAGTTCAGCAGGGTTGGCCCTGGTTAGTACTTGGACAGGAAACCACAAAGGAAGTCCAGGGTTGTTACGTAGGTGCAAGCAATGGAAAACCACCTCTAAGCGTCTCTTGCCTTGAAAACCCTATGGGTCCACTGTGACCTGATGGAACTTTACACATAAATAAACACTAGAGCTTTCATCTCTCCTGAGGCCATTTGTGAGGATAAAATGAAATTAGAACATATTTGTAACTAGCTTTGAGCCTTTTACAACAGTGTGGGAAAGAAATCTCAACTGATAGGTTCCATATTGCGCAATATCACCTGATATTACTTAAAAAAATGATCACACTTCAGTTTTCAGTCTTCCTTCAAGGTTGTGAAGGTAGGGGTACTCTCATTTTATCTTCACAATGACTCCATGAGGCAAATAAGCCAGAGAAATCATGAACCACTCATGGCCACAACCCTGAGTGGAGAATCAAACCAGGTTTCTCTAGTCAAACTCCATCAACCTTGGCAGTGGTTCCCTCACTTCTAAGAGTCAAACCACACGGGACAAAATACACTCAAATTACACAGGTAATTTGAGTGTATTTTGTAATTTGAGTGTATTGGAGTATAATTTAAGTGTCATTTGAGTGTATTTTGTCTTGTGTGGTTTGACCCTCAGTAGACTGGGGCTTCTCCTGCCTCATGCTGGAGAAAAGAATATCATACTAAAAGGCATAGGATCTCTCACTCCTTCATTCAACTGCTATCATTTACATATCTGTAAATGCACATATGTCTATACACTGGCAATACGAATTCCCAATCGCACACTTCAACAGAAATTACAGTAATTCTGTTCCTTGTGTTGCGGTTATTTTCAAATTCTCTACAGACCACCCTCAATCCCCCTTTTCTATACACAATAATGAGTTTGGTTCCTGAAATCCAGGACACTGAAAGAGAGAGGTGCTCTACAGTATATCCGGCTTCATGCTTAATCCAGACTCCATAGCCCCTGGTAGGAGCCCAGTACCTTTGTGTGATTGGTTCATTGTTCTGACACCTACGATTGTCCTTGGAGGTCAGGCACGATTGTCCTTGGAGGTCTCTTACCTTTCGAAGAGAATGTGAGCGCCAGCAGAAAGACACAAGTTTGTAACAGAAGGTGGGTTCCCATCGTTGCACTCGCTAAGCTCTTGTGTTACTGTGACTCTTCTCCACTTCCCTTGGGTGCGTCTGGCTTCTGTCAGTGTTTGGAAGATGAAGCTAAGAGACTAAATATGAATAGGCAGCTGGGGCGGGGTATCGCAGCCTCTTCTACAAACCACACCTCCTTAAGCTTAGTAGCTCAGCACTTGGATACTGGCCCGGAAGGGTTTTTTTCTTCATGTTCTCCTACACGGAGCCACTTCCCATCCTCAGCAGTTTAAAGCTCGTTATTTGGGGCGGTGTCTCTGTCAAGAACTAGAATAGCCAGTTGGGGATATCCCCCCCCCCAAGTCACTCATCCAAAGCTTCAAGGTGGAGGAAGATAATTACAAGCGAGTCTAGGCAGCAAATAGGGCCCAGAAAACTTTCTCAAAGGTTTATTGAAAGGATGTCCAGATAAGGTAATGCCCACAAAACAGACCGATATAGCAAGACATTGCAAGCTTCATGTTTTCTCCAGTTTTGAGATGGGAATGACCGTGTTGAGATAGCTGCAAAAACTCATCTGTTCTGTTGAACAAAAGAGGAGCATGCATTATCAACTGGGGAAATAGTGGAAAGAAGTAGGCAGTTTTGTTTCTATCCTCAAGGAAAACCGGGGCGTAAATAATACAATCCCCTCCCTCCCAGAAATCTCCAAGGGCTAAATGACATGTAATTTAACTAAGGTTGCCAACTGCAGCCTGGGAAATTCCTTGAGATTTGGGAGCAATGTATGTGGATAGGAGAACCTGGGGAGGGATTTCACGTAGCATCAGGGCTGGATCGATGGGGGGGGCAGGGGGGGTAGTCTGCCCCCAGCGCCGCCAAAGAAGGGGCGCCGGGCGCAGCTGCTAGCTGCCGGGAGCGCACCGGCAGCAGCACGGGCAGCTGAGCAGAGGGGGGGAAAGGCCGCCCGTGCCATTCATCTGCCCTGCAGGACAGGGAGCATGTGGCAAGCCAGCCACCCCCTCAGAGGGGCAGGTGAATGGCACGGGCGGCCTCCCAGCCGCCTGCACTGCTGCTGCCAGCTCTGTGGTGAACCGTGCGCTGGGGCAGCCGGCTTGCTGCACTGGCGGCATGCTCTGCCCCTGCATGATGATATCACAGAAATGACATCATCATGCAGTGCCGGGAACACGCGTGCCCTGGGCGCCGGCAACTCTAGATCCGGCCCTACTTAGCATCTATGGTATATCATAGAGTTTGTCCTCTGAAGCTGCTATTTCCTCTAGGGGAACTGATCTCTGTTGTCTGGAGATCAGTTCGAATCCTGGGAAGAATCAAGGCCCCACCTGGAAGTTGACAGCATGAAACTTGACTCCCCTCCCCTTTTTAACTAAGTGAAAAGCAGCAGCTGCTTTCAGGGCAAAAAAAAAATGAGGGGAGCTGCTTGACCCTTTTCCTACAAGTCACTTTTCTCCCAACTGAACTGTCCCCTCTCCAAAGCTGTTTTGCTTTTGGCGGCAGACACATACCAGACACCTGTGGCTTGTCCCCTCTGCAAGGAGAGAAAAGAAGCCGGCGGGCAGATTTTGAGAGTGAAATTAGCCAGCAGGGAAAGGATTAAGCCTTCCTTCCCATCTAGCCATCACAACCTCCCGTGGGCTGCTTTTCAATTTAAAAATAAATTGGTGGAAAGAGCACCGTGTTATGCGTCATTGGCTCTTAGCGACTCTACCAGTCCGGCACAAAGTGGTTGCAGCTCCACCCTGGCAGGAGGATACGTGCCACTCACTTGAAATGAAACACTTCCTCCAGAGGTCTGGTGCCCATTCTCTCCCCTCTCGCAATTAATTACAACACCAGAGCAGAACTCTTGGGAGAGTCACTTACCATCACTAAACTGCAAGGCTCAAGGTTATTTTATACCTCCCAGGGCCTTTAAAAACAGGCCCTGGGCAAAACTCTGGCTCAGAATTAATTCGTGAATAATACACGGGGTGGGGGGTTACATTTCCTCCTGCTTTGTGCTGACTGAAGAGGTGTGCAAGATCAATTACCATTTTGTTTGCTGACTGGCGAGTGATGATGGGCGGTAGGGGCGGTCCTTTCCTTCCCCGAGGGAGGGGCTTGCTCTACATCTTCATTTTAGATGGGGCAGCAACAATACCACATTGCATCTAACTCTTCAGTTCTCCTCTTTGAGGGCAGATGCAGGTAGCTTTGGATTGGACAGGCAACAGAAGGAAGGGCCTGTTTTAACTTTTAACTTCTTACCTGCTTGTCTGCTCAGAATTCTTCTGTCCCAACACATTTCTTTTGTCTCTGAAAGACAAAGAAAAGTCTTTTTTTGTTTCTGTAGCAGAAAAGCAATTGGAAGGGAGGGAGAAAAGGCATAAATACTTCCCCCATCCTGGGTCTTCACGAGCCAGTGTGGAACAGTATTATGGTTAGGGTGTCAAATTAAGACTGGGGAGATCCAGTTTTAGGTCATCACGCTGCCATGATACAGTCTGGGTGAACTTGGGCTAGCTGAACTTCCTCAGCTGACCTCACAGGGTACTTGGGTGGATAAAATGGGGAAGGAAACACCAACTAGACAGACAGAGAAGTATGGCTGTGCCTGGAGCAATCCGCAGCTGCTGCTTCTGATAAAACAGATGCCCAGGAGAGAATTCAAAGAACTACATGTGGTGTGTGGTTGTGTTCTTAGGGTTGTTAACGACCCAAAAAATCTTTTCTGGCCAACCGTTAAGAATTGATTAGAACTGAACTATATATAAGGACAAGAGGAACAGATTCCCCTTCCTTCCTTCCTTCCTTCCTTCCGCCCCTCTCTCTCCTTCCCTCCTTCCCTCCCTCCCTCCCTCCCTCCTTCCTTCCTTCCTTCCTTCCTTCCTCTCTTGTTTCATGGGGCCCAGTTTGGGTATAGGGAATAGGTTGAAAACATCTCCCCCCACACCCTTGGACAGCTTTTGCCATATGAAGGCGTCCCTTTGAGACTATTATTTGGTCCATAACGGAAAACATACAGGTGCAAGTTATGGGGGCTGTTAGTCTGTCCAGCAAAGTGTGGAGACTTCCTCTGCTGTACAGAATTTCCTTTGGAGGAAGAGGCTCTTTCAGCTGCTGGAAAGCTTTGGGTATCAAGAGAAGACTCCTTGAGCCGGAGAAGAGTACCACCGTTAGTGGAACAGGATCCAGCCCCCAGAGACATTTCTATCTTGAAGCTGCCACAAGGAAAATAATTAACCACTCTGATGTCCCTGCTTCAAATGGGGGTCTTGCGCGGCTGCCATTCAAAGTAAAAAAATTAATAAATAGGGACTCCACTCAGGGATTCACTCATGGAAGGCAGAGATGCCATCATTGCTGGTGTGGTTTGGCACTTAATCCGCTGAAATTAGCAGGGCGAAGCTTTTTCCTAGATGCCAATCAACATTACCATCTGCTAAGGCATGCATGTGAAGTTGGTGTCAAAAGCACAGCTACAGACACCTATTGAAAAGTTGGCAACCCGGCGATGCTGTGGGGTGACTCAGCCGATGGATCCCCCCCTTGTTGCAAAGACTCCCACCCCAGCGGTGGTTGAACTGGGGAGTGAAATCATTTCACAGGATAATGAGACTCTCTGTGACTCAGCACCTTTATCCGGACTGACTCAGCGCCCATCCTGATTCACTGGTCTCCACCTACATGTTGGGAGGGTCGCAAGAGGTAGACCCAACAAGCCAGAACATGAATGGGCCAAACATGAAAGGGCAGAGAACCTCGATGTGCTCGCATATACAACTGGCTAAACATATTTGCCACATGCCAATCTAGAAAGTGGTGCTAATGAAGAGAGCTGGGCAGGGAGAGGGGATCAGAAGCATGCCTGGAGATAGGATTCCTTGAGTTGCCAACTTCAAGTTTGGAAATTCCTGGTGATTTGGGGACAGAACCAGGGGAAGGGAGGGAGCTCAGCAGAGATGCAATACCATAGTGTCCGCTCTTTGAAACGGCGATTTTCTCCAGGGGAATTGATCTCTGCTTGGAAATACACATTGCAAATTACCTGAGAAGGCTCAAGTGCAGGATTTTACGTTCATAGATCCAGAGAAGTTAGCTGTGTCAGCCTGTAGTTGCAAAATAGTGGAGTCCAGTAGCACCTTTAAGACTAACCAACTTTATTGTAGCATAAGCTTTCGAGAACCACAGCTGTCTTCGTCAGATGCATCTTGCAAATGGAAGCGTGACTGAGAGAGCAAGTGCATGGGAAGCTGGAGGGGGACACATGAAATGAGATTCAATTGAGCATCCCTAGGGACTTAGTAATGTGTATTTCCACCCTCTGTCATCTGGAAAGCATCTTGAAAGCTTATGCTACAATAAGGTGGTTAGTCTTAAAGGTGCTACTGGAATCTTTAGGATTTTACGTGTAATTCCTCAATTCATATGCAGGCTGTTCTTGCTCGCCACACGTGGATGCTGCTTTCACGGGTGCTCCCTTTGTGTGATCACATCTGCAAGTGATCCCAGAGGGCAGAGTGCCAATTCAGCTCTGCTTCCACTGCAGGAACAAGTACTGGAGGCTCCTTTGGCTTGTCAATTTGCATTTCTTTAAGGTGTGAGAAAGCGTCAAGATCTGCGTTTCAATGAATGGATGTGGTGGAAACTGGGATACTTTTAGCAGCTGAGGAGGAACTGAGATCAAACATGTGAATGTATTCGCAGGGAGCAAATGGAAGTGTGACTGAGCAAGCGAGTGCATGGGAAGTTGGAGGGGGACACGGGAAATGAGGTTCAATTGAGCATACCTAGGTGCTATGTGTATTTCCACCGTCTGTAGTCTGGAGATCAGATGTAATTGTGGGAGAACTCCATGCCCCACCTGAAGGCTGGCAATGATATTCCTGCAATACTTTCTGAGGATGAGAAGGCTCATGGCAAGGGCAACACCTCCCCTCCCTTCCCCTCCCCCCTTTGCCATCAAAGCAATCCTATTCCCAACAGTTACTCAACTCAATTAGGAGAACTCAGCAATCAAGGGGAGAAACTAACATCCCTGTTGCCTAAACCAGAGGCAATGTAATTAGAAAACGACACTCAAACAGAGGAATTCCCTACAAACCACAGAAAAAAGCAGGTGTGCACACACAGTGTGGGGAGGTTGTTGCTACAGGTGGAAGTTAGAGGTGTCTTGGTTTTTTGATGTGTTTGAAGACTCAGTCTTAAGTACTTTTACCTGGGAGTATACCTCATTAAATATATGTAGGACTAATTTGTCTGTGGAGCCAAGTCAGTTTCTGTACAGCGGATTATGGCCTTTCAGGGCAAATTGCCTGACTATTTATGAGAATTAATTGCATGCTCTTTCTCGGGGATGTCTAGGGAAGCATGAAAGTCTCCAGTTTAATGTATGTTCTTGGAGTCTAAATTCCTTTCAAGTGACTTTGTATGCGTACGTTAGGGCCAAGCTACACATGACGAATGACACTTGAACGGCAAGTGGATTGAGTGGAGGGCAAGTGAACAGGGAGAAATACACTTGCTGTTCAAGTGTCATTCGTCATGTGTAGCTTGGCCCTCAGTCTCCATGTAAATAAAGGAGGATGTTCCGTTTTATTTGGAAACCACAGTGTGATTGATGCGTACCATCTCTGCATACAGAGAAGAGGGCAAGGGGTGGCTCAGAGAACAGATGGGCCATTTGGGAAGTTGGACTCCATAGCATCCCGTCCCGTCCCAAAATTCCACCTTCTCCAGACACTGCTCCTAACTCTCCTTGATTTTCCCAAACCAGAGTTGGGAATCTTATACCTGCCACACTAATGAGTCCTAAAACATTGCCCATTTGTCAACCCCAATGTGGAATGGGATGTCAACAGCAATCTTCAGTTGGCTGTGGTTCCTCATATCGCAGTAGGTTAAGACTTGATACAAGTGAAGCAACCAGTTCAACAGCTTCTGTGGCGCCCAGGAAACTGGGGTGTAGGTAGGCACAGAGCCACAAGCCCAGACATGACAACCGGCGGAGGCTTCTTCCTCCACCCGCTCAGAATTCCAGTCTCTTCCCACAACTCGAGTATCCTCCTCCCTGCCTGACTGGAAGCAAACTAGGAGTCCTGTTCTAAATGACGTGGTAGAATTCTGACATGTATTGGAGGCGCAAGACAGTGTGCGTCATATTCTGGCATGCTTTCTTGTTAAAAAATTAGTGCATCAGGGAAAAAAGTTTAGTACTGGCCTCTTTCTACTGTGCTCTTTTACCAACTTCAGGGAGAATTTTTTAACCTAAGGAGATATTAAAAGAAATGATCCCTTTGCAATCTATGGTTCAAAATGTTACCTGCAATTTTAGAAGTTGGATAGAAAGTTGCAGTTGGATAGAAAGCTGCAGGTAGTATTTTGAACCATAGATGGCAAGTGAAGGGGATCATTTCTTTTAATATGTGGTTTCCAAATAAAACGGAACATCCTCCTTTGTTTACATGAAGACTGAGGTACACATACAAAGTGACCTGAAAGGCAGGGGTCATTTTGTAGAAAAAGAGCTGCAGGAACTCAGAGAGCAGAACCACAAGTGACAAAAGGCACAGGTTGGACACTTGTCAGCTTCCCTCAAGTTTTGATGGGACATGTAGGCATCCTGGTCTCGCAGCTTCGCTCTCTGACTGCTGTCCAATGGACTTTTCAACTGTCACTTGTCCAACATTCCGCCAAGCTGCCTACATTTCCCATCAAAACTTGAGGGAAGCTGGCAAGTGTCCAACCTGTGCCTTTTGTCACTTGTGGTTCCACTCTCAGTAGCATAACTCATTAGCATATGCCACACCCATTTACATCACCAGAATTGTGTCATTTGCATAACTGATTTGCATATGCCACACCCCCTGACATCACCTATTCTGGCTGTTTTGGACCAAATCCTGGCCATTCAGGGCCGAAACTGGGCCCAAAATGGCAAAAAGGGGCTGGAAATGGCCGAAAAGGGGCCCAAAATGGTCAGGATCAGGCCGCAGCTGAGCAGGAGAGTGATCTACCACCTGTCAGAAGCCCAATCTGGGCCATTTCAGCCCCAATCCAGGCTGAAACAGACTCAAAATGGCCGAGAGACAGGTGGGCGGGGCCACCTGACATGTGATCTCTTTGGAGAACTGCCGGAACTGTGCGTTCCCCCTCAAAATGAGCCCTGCTGAAAGGTGACCTGAAAGAAAGAAAGCCTAGCGGAGGGTGGAGTCGTCTGGGATCATGAAATGACGAAGAAACACAGTAGTGTTTTTAAAATAGCCTCTGACATCATCTAGGGCACAAACGAATGAAAAATATTGGTACTGGGGGCGGTCATGTTTTTCACAGCAAGATTTGGGTATTTCTCTCCCCCTCCCCAGATTAAAAAGTGAACCACCGAAACATCCCCTGACCCTATATTTCAATGCAGGAAAAGTTTGCACCTGGCAATTTCTGCCTCCTGTAAAATCGCAGAAGATACCGGAAGGGTGGCTTAATGCAAATGAGGGCTGGGCTGTCGCTGAGGGAATGCTGTCCAGGGCAGTTTGTCATGCAAGGGTGTGAGGGGGAAAATGGTACTGATTAAAATTCCTGCTATATCTAAAGGTGGCAGAGCCCCACCCCTATTTAGTTTTTTTAAAATGGGCATAATAAGCAGCAAGAGATAGAAAAGACACCTAAGAACATGAGAAAAGCCTAACTGAACAAGGCCTGCCAGTTTCTAGGACTATTACAAGCATAGCATCCTCCTGGTGTTGCCCTAACAGCAATTGGTGTTTCCCTAACAGCAGTATGCTGCCTCTGAATATGGAGGTTCCATTTCGGCATCATGGATAACTGGGGAAGGGAAGAACAATGTGCCGGCATCTACAATCCTTGGAGGAACAGTGGACTAAAGGAAAGGTACTAATGAAATTGTTTAGACTACAGATGCTTGAATATCCACTGAACAGAAGTCTTAGGTGTTACGAAACAGAGTGGGACAGTGGCTAGAGTGCCAGTCTAGGATCTATTTATTATAGACTAGCTTGATACCTGTGCTTCACTATGGTATTTAACTACTTTAAATCCAGTTATAATACTTCTAAAAGTTGCCATACTGACTTTTATATAAAATCCCTATTCAGGAGTCTTGCACCGTCTTTCTTCAACTGTCTGCAGTTTCCTTGACCCAATTTTGACCGCAGAACACAGAATTCCACAGCTGACCAATCAGAAAGAGGGGGTGCAAGCAGGCAGGAGCCTGCCAGCCACACAGGAAATACCAGCAACAGAGAGAAACACGGTAATACAAGGCTACAAACAAAATGTTACCCGCTGTATTTGATGCTGTATGTACTACTGGGTACTCATGAGAAAAAAACTTTAAAGAAATAACTTGTCTGTACTCTTTGAGAAAGATGCTTTGAAATGGGCCTTACCAGGATCTAGACAACCCGTTAGAGGAATTATTAAAGAAGAAATAATATTAAGGAACTACCTGTGTAGTGGTTACAGTCATCTGGAGTGAAAAGAAAAAAACCTCTGGCAACGTTTCTTCCCTGCAAGTTGGACACATGGTGCTCAGGACCTCACAAACTGTTGGAAGGACTAGTGTTTGTATGGTGCTTTACTTGTATTTGCACTTTACATTGTTGTGCAATATTAATATTTTTAGCACTTAGAGCACTTAAGCACTTTATCAATTGTTGAGGCAAAGCCTAGTGGTTAGCACCAGTGTAAATGGTTTTCTAACTGTGAACAGGGTTGATGTCAAGTAGTTATACGGTTCAATAATCCATTTCAATATACTGTTACGTGCCTGTACATTATTGTTAATAAAATTTTGAATATGTTAGTAAGTTGCGGCTTTCCCTGCTTTCGACGCTGCTGGACCACTGCTTTGATCTGAACATCGCAAGACCTGTTATCACGCTGTGGAGTCCATTGGTGAGGCCGACCTGTGGGAGTATTAGTCAGCTAATCTAAGTGTTTCAGTTATGTTAGCCCTAATCAGCCTTTTAGTGAGGATTTATTTTATAGACGCTTGCAAAGTTTGAGTTCCTTAGAATAAAAAATGTTTTTCCTTCTGTTTGCCTTGGTTTACTGTCTCTGCACCATAAACTGTGTTACACTGGGTGAACTCACATCTAAGGACAGAGGGGTCCTTTCCCCTGACCTAGTAAGTTTACGCGGGTAACATTTCGTTTATAGCCACACAGGAAAGCCCCACAGGGAGATTGGCAACCCTAGTGGACTTTGAGGAGAAGACTGGGAGGGAAATTAGAGCTGAAGCAAAAACCTCTTTCAAACTGTTATAAATATTTATTCTACCTTTTATTCTACCTTTCCTCCAAGGACCTCAGACTGCTATTTAATTACTGCATTTTTTATAGTTTTATCCTCACAACACCTCTGTTAGGTAGGTTAGGCTGAAAGACAGTATCTGTTCCAAGATAACAACAACAACAACAACAACAACAACAACAACAACAACAACAACAACAACAACAACATTCAATTTATATACCACCGTTCAGGACGACTTAACACCCACTCAGAACGGTTTACAAAGATAGCCCAGTAAGCTTAATGACTGAGGGCCAAGCTACAAGTGACGAATGACACTTGAACAGCAAGTGTATTTCTCCCTGTTCACTTGCCCTCCACTCAATCTACTTGCCATTCAAGTGTCATTCGTCACTTGAAGCTTGGCCCTGAGTGAGCATTTGCACTTCAGACTTCCTGGTTCATGTCCAAATACTCTAACCACTACGCTATACTAAGCCTCACTGTCTAAACATATGCAATGAATGTGTCAGATGGAAAGGGGGAAATACCGTGGCAATCTCTACACCCAAACTTCTGGCATACTTTGGAAGCATTCAGAACACATATGCACAAATAGCTGTGAGGGCAAACGGTTTTATGCAGACATTATGATACCTTTCACACTCGTACTTTACAGCGTATCCACACCTGTTTCGCATCCCATGTTTGCAGAGGGTTCACACTTGCAAGATAGTCATGGGACACAGCGCAGCTCTTAGTCTGCGGTATCCCCGATTTCCCCCCCTGCGGACATACCGCAATGTTATTTTGAACCCGCTGCTGACTTGTGTGTCCCGATTAATGCTAGGGTGAACACTGTGTCCTTTTGTTGCTTCTCTTCCCTCCCCTTCTCCTTTTCATAAGTCGAGGGGTGCTGCTTGCTGCCCATCCTGCAATTTCCTTGAACCTGTTTAGAATATTTGAAAGGGGCAAAATTCTTGAATTTCAAAGTTGAGTGAAATGACATTTTCAACAGGTGCAGCTTTCCCAAGGACCTCAGTGCCGTATTTGGAAGCTGTATTGAATTTCAGTCTTCCATATCCCTTTAAAGGTCCAGAGAGCATCACCTCCTCTAAACCAAGCTTAGCAAAATGGCCAGTGCGAGAAATCAACTCTACCACAAGTGAAATGGGTTCTTGGGAAAGGGCCCTGGAGGAACCACTGGAGGTGGAAATCTTAAGCAGCCGTTCCTGTTTTCATCTAATTAAAAGTCACAGCTTCACATCATCACTTCTGTTTTAGAGCTGGAAAATGTGCAGATGTGGCGGAGCAAAACCAGTCTCACAAAGCTGACTAAACAACAGGGTGCTCCGGTAGAACGACTTCTGTTCCTCCACCCCACCTCTGAACATACCCGAGGAATAGTTTTGCGTGTCTCCAAAGCATGCTTTTCTTCTCAGAAGGGGGAAGCAAGCTGCCCTCATCCTTTGAATCCCAATTTGGTCCATTATCATATGCTTTGCTTCCTCTTGGCCAACTTCACAACCAAGGCCATATTAACCCATTGCCAGGCCCCTAGGCTTTCAGGTATTTTGGGCCCCCTCCAGCACGTCAATCTTTCACCCCAATACAGCTGACAACCTGAGCCTGGTAGGGCAGGTACTAGCAGTGCACATGGGCCAAGCTACACATGACGAATGACACTTGAACGGCAAGTGGATTGAGTGGAGGGCAAGTGAACAGGGAGAAATACACTTGCCATTCAAGTGTCATTCGTCATGTGTAGCTTGGCCCTAAGCCCTATATCCATTTTGAGGGTCTCCTGAAGAATTCTATTCACAATTTTAAAAACATTTTTATTCTGTGAGTAGAACTCTTCAGGAAAGCACATTTTGGGGGTATAATTGTTCAATACTGAAATATTTTGAAAATGAATAATATTTTTATTATTTATTAAAATATATAATTTATGGATTATTGTTTTAATATAAGAGACAATTTGTTTCATTTCAATAAGGAAGCAGTTAATTATTTTATTAATAGAGGTTATATAAGAGAATCAATTAATTGTAATTTATGTGGAGGTATGCATCAGTAAAAAAAAATTGACGGGCCCCTAGTCCCTGTGGGGCCCCTAGGCTGAAGCGTAGTCAGCCTTATGAATAATACGGCCCTGTTCACAGATAGCTCTAGTTGCCAAGTCTTTACCCATGGTTGGATTGGCAGGAGACAAGAACATCCATCTCCATGTTATGAAAAATCCTTGCCTGCAAAGGTCTGAGTATTGAGTTGTCAAAAACATAGCAACAGAGTCCATTTTGAAAAGTTGGCAACATGATAGGACTGAATGTCTCCGCAAAAAAAGACAGTGTGTGTGTGGGGGGGTGAGTTCCAGTGCTGGAGTGGGGAAGCATTCAAAGGCCAGAAATCATTCGATCGATCGATCGCTCTGTCTGTCTGTCTTAAAGAGAATCAAATGCAGGAGGTTAACAAAATACTAGAGGAGGTAGCAGCTTTGTCTTTCAAAAGACTAGAGGGAGAGTTTGAGGCAGAGCCACACCTGCCTCCTACCTGCTAGGGTCTCAGGACATTAAAGACTTCTTTTCTGGGAGTGGAGAGTTTAAAACAGTGATATCACAGTGAAGCTCACCTATAATAATTAATGATTAATTGAATGCCGATAGACTTAATACAAGCAGTGATTTCTTAGCAATAGACAATTGCTTAGTTACGCTGAGAATCTGTGTTTAGTTACATTGAGTACTCAAAGCAAGAATTCAGAGCTCTGTCTCAAAGACAATGATACAGGCTAACATTGTGGGTTTGTCAGATACATTCAGGTAAAAAGGAATTCTTGAAAAGTAACATATTCAGACAATGTCTTATTCTGTAAGAATCACACATGCACAATCTAACAGGAGCTGATTGTGCACTTTAAAAGGGGGCATGCATACTATAATTTCTAACTGCAACATAGCTGTGAACCAGTAATGTTCTAATTGATTACCCTGATATTGTGATGTCATAATTGTTATAAAAACTCTGCTGCTCAAAGGAGGAGCCAGAGGGAACCAGTTTTAGCATTTTGTTCTCTCTCCTTTCATTGCAATTAAAGTTCTATAGACCACTCCCTCCACTCCAGCCCTTTGTGTCTAATTGGGAAAGGTGCAGAGGGTGAGCTGTTTCAGGCATAACGACAGTGCTCAGCAATGGAGACAAGTCTATTGGGAACCGGGCAAGGGGAGAGAGAAGGAAATATGTTTTTAAAGTGTTATATGGTGTGTAGAGGACTTTATAGTGGAAAAGTGGGAAATAATTTTGTCAACAGAGTACACCAGTAATGGAGCAGTGCAAAAAAGGGAGTGCTTAAAATCTAGACTCTTTTTTTTTTGTAATTGTTGGAGGAAATGTAGAATGAAAGGAACTCCCTCTCATATCTGGTGGCAATGCCCGGTTATTCAAGTCTTTTTGAGGGAAATTTATGGGGAGATTATAAAAATTGTTAAGGTTCCTTTTCCTTATAACGTTAAAGTGATGTTATTAGATATTTGGAATGATTATAGGTTGACAAAAGAATATATAACTTTGATTTCAATATTGTTGGCAGCTGCAAGGTTATTAATAGCTAAACACTGGAAATCGGATACACCACCTACGAAGATACAATGGTACAATAAAATATGGGAGATGTATGTAATGAGTAGAATAACCAACAATTCCTTTTTTGAGGAAAATGTCATAAATATGTGGAAAGCTAGTCATGAACAGGGGTGGAATATGGTATTAGAGTATCTAAAATGTAATAATATTATCCCAAATAGGAAGGATTATGATGTGTTTTGGAATTAATTGAATTTAAAAATTTGTTATTTCCCCTTTGTTTTTAATTTTTAAATTTTAAGTTTTTAAGATATTATGGGTATTGGAGTATTGTACATTTTGTGTGTTTTGTTTTGGTTAATCAATAAAAGTTTTTTTAAAAAATAAAGTCACAAAATGGTACACATGGTGATTAAACCATCTCATACATTTTTTTACTCCATCCTTCCCTCCAAGGAGCTCAGAGCTGCCTGTATGCTGCTCCCATTTTCATGTTATCCTCTCAACAATCCTATGAGGTACGGTTGCCAGCCTCCAGCTGGTGGCTGGAGATCTGCTGGAAGTATAACTGGCCATAAAAAACAGCTCCTCTGGAGAAAATGGCTGCTTTGGAGGATGGGGTCTATGACATTACACTCAGCTGAGCTCCCTCCCTTCCCCAAACCTTGCCCTCTCCAAGTTTCACCCCCTCAAAATCTCCAGGAATTTCCCAACCTGGAGCTGGCACCCCTAGTAGGTTACGCATGACTAGGCCAAGGTGACATAGGAAGTTTCACAATGGAGAGAAAATATGTCCTCTCCTGTCCTGTCCCTTTTATTCGCTGATTATAAGGAGAAGTTGGTCCTCCGGTAACTTTTGGACCTCTAGTGGCGTGATCTTATCATTATGTACTCTTCTGATTCTGAACTAGAGAGTCCAAAAGTTTCTCCCAACCTGTTTTCTGTGATTAAAACTGGTGGTTCACTTTGCTCTGTGGATCCTACTGGATGATACATGATAGAGAACAGTGAGTGCATTGACTGTCATTGAATTGCATAACTGGGGAGGCCTGAATATCACAGACTGCCTTGTATGGTACCAAGGCCTGAAACAAACCAAGATGCCAACTTTGCTCTCGTATAGATCCTAGCTACACCATCAGTGGACCCAACAACATCAGCCATACCATCTTGGATTCATCTGCTCATCTTTTAATGTGTCAGCAATACCCTTCCACTCTCCACATTGGACAAACTGGCCAGTCCGTTCAATAAAGAATTAATGGGCCTAAGTCTGATATTAGAAACCACAACATTCAAAAACCAGTGGGGGAACAATTTAACCTTCTAGGATGTTCAGTTGCTGACCTAAAAGTAGCAGTTCTCCTGCAGAGGAATTTCAAAGGGACATTAGACAGAGAGACTGCTGAATTGCAACTGAAAACAAAGTTCAAGTCTATGCATCCTCTTGGATTGAATCAAGACCTAGGTTTCCTGTCTCATTACCAATACTGATTTTGCTACCTCTCTGCATACCCCAACCCATCTAATCATGCCTGCTATTGTCATTCACCAGCTATTGTCATTCGGCATCTGAAATCACTCCACTCTCCAAGATATAAGGACAGACGGACTCACCTTCTAAGAGGGAGCTGGGATTCACGAAAGCTCATACCCTACCACAAATTTTGTTAGTTTTATACGTGCTACTAGACTCTTTTCTACTGCTTTGTGTGCAGCGCATGTGTTTGTGTTGCTTTGCTGTTGCGAGGTGAGACGCTTGAAGATGATCTAAGAAGGAAATTTTGGAGAGTCACACTCATTGCATAAATGCATCACTTGTTTATGATGACACATCACCAGCGCATCATATACAACAAGAACTTGTACGGGAAAGCAGTTGGGAAAGGCATGAGGCATTAGAACGAACTGTGCCAATAAACAGAGCGAATGTGATATGTAACAAATGAGACACAGGCAAATTTATCCATGTACTCATTTATTTAAATGAGTTCCACACCTTTTTACAGCCATAAGGTGCTCCAGGTGGCATACAAGGAGAAAATACCAAATCATGAAATGTAGATCTAGCAAAAAAATAATGATGATGAAAGCCGCAAGTAGCAGGAAGAGCCTTAAAACAATCAAAGCACCAATAGTAATTTTTAGAAAACCACACAGTAGATAAGATTAGGGAGGTAGCATCTAACAGACGCTTCAGTAGCCAGTAAAAGCAATAGCTAGCCCACTCAGCAAAACACCCATCTAGATGAAATGCGTAGTGCACGGATAACTGAACTGGGTGGAGCTGTGGCTCCGTGGTAGAACATCTGCTTGGCATGCAAGAGGTCTCAGGTTCAATCCCGGATATAAGGATTGGATAGGAGGTGATGTGAAAGGCCTCTGTCTAAAGCCCTGGAGAACTGCTGCCACTTAAAACAGATAATCCTGACCTAGATAGACCTTCAGTCCAAATTAGGATAAGGCAGGTTTGACTGTTACTCTGTTTTTGCTTGGAAGCTTGCAGGGGAGGGAAGGCAATGCAATAATAACATTAATAATATAATAACAACATTCAATTTATATACCACCCTTCAGGACAACTTAATGCCCACTCAGAGCAGTTTACAAAGTATGTCATTATTATCCCCACAACAATTATCACCTTGTGAGGTGGGTGTGGCTGAGAGAGCTCCAGAGAGCCGTGACTAGTCCAAGGTCACCCAGCTGGCTTCAAGCGGAGGAGTGGGGAATCAAACCCGGCTCTCCAGATTAGAGTCCCGCGCTCCCAACCACTACACCAAACTGGCAGAAGAATGTTGTGCTATACAAACGAACACAACAGAAGAGTTTAGAGGGAGAAAGTGTGACAAGTGTGGTGTTAACAATACCATTCCTTGACCCAGTTCAGTATTTTAGACTGCCCAGGGTTCACCATTTACCAACCTGGACTAGAAGGATGAAAGAAGGAAACCAAGTTAAAATTTAGTTGCTGCTGTGACTCTGTGCAGAGGAGAGACCTCTTTATTAAATGCTGCATCAGGTTAAAACTGGGCTGCCTCCTGATTGTTAATGCCTGGTTATCTGGATACAATACCAAGAAACCAACTAAAGCAGGCTGAGGGGAAGGGGGGAAGTTTTGAAGACCGACTTCATCTGCCTTTCTGCTCTGCAACACGTCCCTGAACACTCAAGGTGCCCCCAAACCCCATTGTGGCTCACCACATCCCAAGGATGGCAAACCCCAGGGCTATGAGCAAGAGGTAAAATGGAAGGATGGGCTTTGGGGAACCCAAATTCCACGTTCTTGGATTTAGCGGGTAATCCAGGCCACTATCCCATGAAGAGTCATCATCCGTTTCCTCATCGTCATACAATGGGTTCTGGGCAGTCGTTGTTTTCCTGTTGATATCCCAGTAGCTGGAAGGTGTGACGGTAACCTCTTCACCCTCCGAAAATGTGTTTTTGGTGTCATTCACAACGCCGTATTTGGAGAAATCCATACTGTGAGGGATGTCGGTGTTTTCATCATAAGGTCTGCCAATATTCCAGGGGGGCACTGTTGAGCTGTTTTTCTGCATCCTGGGGGTAGCTGCCTTCCCATTGCAGAAATCGCTATGACAACAGGAGCCCCACAGCCACAACTCTATGGGGCCAAAGGACTGCCGCTCGGGCACATTGCAGGACGGTTGCTGGCAGGTCTTGATGAGGAAATCCACAGAGAGGTTTCCTAAGGGGAGTCAAAAGTCAGGTTGGGCAGAGAGGCAGTCCCGTTTCCCCCAGAATGCAATGCAACCCCCAGAGGGAATAATGAAGCTGCGTTGACCACAGGAGGAGGCACAAAGAGTGTGTGGCCAGGGCCGGATCTAGGGTCGCCAGCGCCCGGTGCAACCCTTGCTCCGGTCTCCGTGCATGCACGCAGCATGCAGCGCACGCGCTCCCAGCACTGCATGATGATGTCACTTCTGCCGCCCAAGCGCCCGGTGCGCTGCGGAGCTGGTGGTGGTGGTGGTGCATGTGTGCGCTGGGGTGAGCGGCTGAGCTCAGGGCTAGGAGGTCCTCCGTGAGGTTTGCCTGCCCCGCTGTCCTGTACTGCCCACGCGGCAAGCTGGCCACCCCAGCACCTGATGCACCGCGGAGCTGGCGGTGGCGGCGCGGGCATGAACTGGGACGGCTGGCTTGCCGTGCAGGTAGCTGACCGCAGGGCTGGGAGGTCCTGCGCACCGGCAAGCCAGCCGCCCCATCGGCAGGGCAGGCGAGGGCCTCCCAACCCTGCACTCAGCCTCCTGCGTGGCAAGTCGCAGCGCACTCCCGGCAGCTGGCAGCTGTGCCCGGCGCCCTGTCTTTGGCAGCACTAGGGGCAGGCTACCCCCCCTGCCCCCCCTCGATCCAGCCCTGTGTGTGGCATGAGGGGAAAGACATCCAGGTGACTGTGACCAGAGCGCATGTGACACTAGGAGGGGCAATTTATAGAGCTAAAGGGGCAAAACTGATACGTGTAGAAGGGTTGCCACTCTCTAGGTGGGGCCTGGTGATCTCCTGGAATTGCAACAGATCTCCAGACTACAGGGCTGGAGAAAACAGCAGGCTTCAGAGGGTGGACTGTATGGCATCGCATCACTGCTGAGCAACAAAACTCTGCCCTCTCTAAGCACTGTCCCACCTCCCAAATCACCAGGAATTTCCCTAGCCAGAACTGACAACCTTAAGATGTAGGGAAGTGCCGGATCCTCCCCTGCCCCCTCTAGATCTTGTTCTTGCATCCCAATATTATTCTCTCCAATGGACTCGCTTCCAGTACCGGGAACAAGACCCTGGAGATTGTACTGTGGGGCTGTAAGAGGGCCAAGGGAAAGGATGCAGCAGGCGGCACCCAAGAGCCCCAGTTGTGCCTGAATCTCCCCTTTGGAAATTACCAGGCCAGACCTGCATTTGAAGACCCATGGGTCTGTGGCTGTCCAACGTAGCATGTGGGAGATGATGTTCAAGGCCTGCTAATGCACGTGACCAGTTTCACTGCTTGAAATTATGAGGGATTAGTATGGGCTGCGCCCGGCACCATCATTTACGTTAAGTGATGTCATTGTGCTGGCCACACGAGTGCTCCTGCACTCTGCATGGCTCCGATTTGCCCAGTTTGGGGCCCAAATCAGCCTGAAATAGAGCACAGGGACACTCCCGTGGCCAAAGAAATGACATCACTTACAGAAGTGACGTCGCTGAGCTGGGTGGGAGTATGTGCATGGCGCACGTTCCTGATGTGCCTGCTGGTGGCAATCGAGAGAGGAGGGGGCAAATCCCTGGGAATTTGCCCGTTACCAGCGGGCACCTAGGAACCCTAGTCCTTCCCCTCCCCAAACTCTGCCCTCCCCAGGTTCTCCCCATAAATCTCTAAAAATTTCCCAATCCATTTTCAACCATTTCCAACTCTCTTGGAACTAGGGATGCCAGACCCCCGGCAGGGGATCCCCCGCCCCCACACCCCGCCCCCACTTACCTGGCCAGTGGGGGGCGCGCACACCTTCCATGTGTGCTCCCCTGCGGTGCTGCGTGTTCCTTTACACAGCAGCCTCCAGAATCGGGCCTGTTTTGGCCCAGATCGGGGCCACTGTGGAGCACAGGAGCACTCCTGTGCTCCACAGCAGCCCAAAACGGGCCTGATCCGTGCCAAAACGGGAGTGGATCAGGCCTGTTTTTGCATGGATCGGGCCTATTTTGGGCTGCTGCTGAACACAGGAGCGCTCCCACGCTGCACAGCAGCTCAAAACGGGCCCGATCTGTGCCAAAATGGGCCCGTTTTGGGCCACTGCGGAGCACTTCTCAAAATGGGCCTGATCTGTGGGGGCGCGTTTTGGGCTGCTGTGGAGGGCAGGAGCATTCCTGCGCTTTGCAGTGGCCCCCCAACCCAAGCCCCTGCGGAGCGTGAGCATGCTCCCAGGGCTGTGTGATGACGTCACTTCCCAGAAGTGCTCCCCCCTGCTCAAAGGTAAGAGCCAGGACCCAATCCCCCGCTGGGAGATTGAGGGGACCCAACCCTACTTGGAACTGAGAAAAATGTTCTTGAAGCAAGAGTTTGGTTTGGGGACCTTGCTGTTGGAGTTTGGAATCAGGCCTCACCTGCTGTTATGGTGCCGTTGCCATGGTAGCACTGGGAGTAGTCCCTTCCGCACGTCACTCTGTCTAGGATGTCTTGGTCGGAGTCCATCGAGAAACCAGAGTAGCATTGGTTGGAGCTGCTTGCTTTAGAAGCTAAAATAATTTTTTAAAAAGAGAATATTTCTTGCTTCACAATACAACCCTTTCCTTCAGAAGTCTGTCTGCCCCCTTATCCCTCTCGCAGCACTCTTGTGTTTTGAACAGTTGTGCGGCAGGTGGAAATTCACCAGGGCTTGTGACATTTCTTTTTCCATACCAGGAAGCATTGTCCCTGTCAAATTTCTTTCTGGTATACAGTGATTAACGGCTTGGGAGCTCTGCCTCAAAAGAGGAGTCAGCTCAGCAGCCTGTTGGTTTTATTTTTTAAATTAAAATATTTAAGTCCACAAGCCTGCACACACAATCCAAAGCTTCACCTGTTGTCACCCTGTCTGGAAACTAGTATTTAGAGGTAGACTGCTTTAGAAGAAGGAGGCTCCATTTAGCCTCGGTGGTTAATAATCATTAATAGACTCCTCCTTCAGGAATTTGACTAATCTCCTTTTAAAGCCATCCATTCCTAGCAGCTGTCACTATATCCTGTGGCAGTGAATTCAACATATTATTTATGCACTCTTTGAAGAAATACTTCACTAAACTTCTGCCAACTAACTTCAGTGGGTGTCCCTGAGTTCTATTGTTATTGGAATGGGCGAAAAAGTTCCCTCGATATTCTTGCCCTCTTGCTGTGCCGCAAGGGAAAATAATGTATTTTATAACTTCTCCCCTCTGGCAATCGTCTTACCTTTCTCCTCTCCAGGCATCTTGAAGACATTAGGGTCTGTGAGCACCTCATTGCAAAGGTCACTCTGACAATAGCACACATTGGAATGAATGAAGGGCTGATGGTCAGAGGTGGTGCACCCTGCCTGGTCTTTAAGGCTCTCACTGGTGCAGCCTCTGTGAGTAACTAACATAGCCTTGTTTTCTAGAGCAAGAAAAACAGATCAGGAATAAGTCAAGAAAATTATATTCAGAATAAATCAAGGCAGCAGCCAGAAGTTCCAAAGAACTTACACTGACAATCTTACTAGGAACGTTTACTTTCAGTTTTTGTTACCCTTAAATTCTGCCCTGATCTAAATGGTCCAGACTAGCCTGATGTCACCAGAACTCAGAAGCTAAGCAAGGTGGGCTCTGGTGAGTATAGGATTGCCATCCCCCACCCGGGGCGGGGGATCCCCTGATCTCACCCTTCCCCCCCCCCGTGCCCACTTACCTGGCTGGCAGGGGGGCATGCTCCCTGGGGCGCCCACTCCCCGGGTGGCGCAGCGTGCCCCCAGATGCGGGGCACACTCCCGCGCCATGAGAGCGGGCAGTGGTGGTGGTGGTGGCAGAGAGCAGGCAGTGGCAGAGAGCAGGTGGTGGTGGCAAGAGCAGGCCGCTCTCCCCACTGCTGGTTCCAGGGTCTCTGGCACCTGCGGCACCCCTCCGTGTGTGCACAGTGCACACGCGCCACGGACTGCGCGATGACATCATTGCGCAATGACATCGTGCAGCGCAAGCTGGGGCATTCTCCGGCAGATGGCTGGGGTGGTGGGCGGAGGCTGCTCTGTGCTCCGCACGCCGCCCCGGCAGCGGCTCGTAGCTGCTGCGCCCGGCTGTGGGCGTGTGGCAGCGGCGGCAGCAGCGGCCCAGGGCTGGCTGGCTGCAGCAGCTGCGGGCCAGCCACCCCAGCTCCGTGGTGCGTGCCTCCACCCCCGACACCCCCTCCGGCACCTCTCCAGGGCCCTTGCGCCTGAGGCCATCGCCTACCTGGCCTCTATGGGCGCACCGGCCCTGGCTCTCACTGCCGCCACGGCGGCCCACTCTCTCGCAGCCTCCACTGCCCCTGTGCAGCCCGCACCAGCAGGGACAAGGGGCAAAGCGGTGGTGGCGGCGGCAGCGGCAGCAGCAGCGAGAGAGCAAGCTGTGGTGGCTACGGCCTGTTCTCTTGCTGTGGCCGCCACTGCCCCTGTGCAGCCGGCACCAGCAGAGACAAAGGGTGCAGTGCTGGTGGCATTGGCGCTGGCAAGAGAGCGAGCTGTGGTGGCCACGGCCCACTCTTTCACCGTGGCTGCTGCTGCCCCTGTGCAGCCCACGCTGGCAGCAACAAGGAACACGGCAGGGTGGTGGGGAGAGAGAGAGAGAGAGAGAGCTGCCTGCTCTCTCTGCCCCTTCCTGGCTTGCGTGACGTGGTCACACAGGGCACCCTTTTGACCCTGCGTGATGATGTCTCTCCTGGAAGTGATGTCATCACGCACGCCAGGAGCGCGTGCGCTTTGCGCGCGTGCAGTCAAAACATCAATAGCAGCGATATGGTGAGAGCTCGCGTCCCAGTCTCGCTAGAGTCCCGCTGGGAGACTTGAGGGACCTGGCAACCCTAGGTGAGTACTTGGGTGGGAAACCACCAAGACAGTCTGGGGTTGCTAAGCAGAGGCAGGCAATGGAAAACCACCATTGCCTCTTGTTTTGAAAATTCTATGGGGTCATCATAAGTCGGCTATGACTTAGCAGTATTTTACAAGCATAAGTTCTTTTCTACTTGGTCTCTAGCATGGTAAGGAAATTTTCCTCCCAAAAGGTTCTTGCTTCCTGGGATCTGACCTTTAAAAATCTGGAATCCTTTCTGAGTCCTTTTATCAGACCTACACTTACTTGTCCAGATCATAAGATGCGCTTCCACACAAGCAGTCTGGCTGGTGGAGCAGTTGTTGACAATATTGGATGTCACAGAGAATTCACTGCTGATTTTATCTCTGGAAACAGGCTGAATGGAGGTATAGCTGTGACACTGCAAGCCAGGAGCTCCTGAAGAAGAGACCAAAATGGGAAAATAAAAATTTAGAACTGATGTCAAAAATAAATGAGACGTTCCTTTGCTAGGAGAGTCATCTGTTCTTTAAAAAAAAACCCTAAATCAAAAGCTGCATAATACCACTGATATATAATTATTATTTATTAGCATAATAATAAAATAAAGTCTTAATAAACGCTATTACATGGCTTTTGTTTTTGGATATTTCTATAGCTACATCTTCCTGAAAAGCTCTTCAGTTGATAAATCCTAGAAGTTTTAATTGATACACTGATTCCAGTAATCCCATGTACATAAAACAACTCAGAAGGGGGCAAAGCCCAAACATTTTCCTGGTTTTTAGTTGATATTTGTATCCTAACACGCACTGTCTTAGGGTCACTCTAAATGTTACTTCCTTCACGAGTTCACAATGGAGCCAGCCTGGGCTTGCACAGACGCACAGCAGCTCTGGGGAATGGCTTGCATTAAAATAGGAGAGCCCAAATGGGCTTGGAAAGCTGCCTCAGGAGGAGAGAAAGTGCCTGCCTTTCTCCCAAACATTTTTCCCTGTGCAAAAACAGTGCAGAAGGGGAGTTTTCTTGTTTCTGCTACCACACACACACACACCACAGTTTTTGCACAAGGGAAGAAAAGCTTGTGAGAAAGGCAGGCGCTTGAGGCACCTTTCCAATCCAATTTGAGCTCTCTCTTTTTTTTTTTAATACAAGCCATTCCCCAGAGTTGCTGTGTGTCTGTGCAAACCTGGGTTGACTCCATGGCCAATGTGTAAAGGAAGTAACATTTAGAGCGACCCTTAGAAGAGGCATTTCCTGATGGCATAAGAAAGGCAGAGATGTTACTTTGGTACCTACCAGCTATGCTTTTGCTAAGTTTCTATTTAAAAAAAATTTTTTAAAGGTCCTCTGCCTTTTAGTCGTGTTCAATGTAGCTAGTCTATGAGCTAAATGTAGCATCACAACGCCTTCCCACACAGCAATTAAAGGTAGACCAATACAGGATAAGCTTGGTACCTGGGATAAGAAGGGTCAAGGGCAGGAAACGCAGCAACGCAATTGTGGTGGCCCTCCATCTTAATCCAGCACCCTCCATTGTGCTAGATCTGCCCACAAGACATCAAGGAATTTCTGATCAGGGGCAGAAGCAAAAGAAGAGAGGATATGCGGTCTGAGGCAATATTTGTGTGTGTGTGTGCGTACAAAGATTGGGCAAAGATCGGCTTCCTGACTCAGGGAACAGAAGTGGCCAAAATTGTAAACACAACACAGGGGCGAAGACCAGGGGCTTTTCCATACTGTTTTTTTCTTCTTCTTCTGCATCAGGGCTGCTTAACTGCATTGGTTCCCCCCTCCCTTATTCAAGGTTTTGTTTGCCAGTTATTGCTCTCCCATTTTTTTCCCAAGTCTTTCCCTTGTTGTCTGAAAAAAACATGGAAAACCCTTTGGGGAGGGGATTTGTCTACTGTCTACAATAAGAACCGGGAATCACTTGGCATGACTTTGTTAATCTATTGTCTCGTCTCCTGGACTCTCCTGGACTCGTCTTCCTGCCAGGATCCAGGCTGCACGAACCCATTCGACCCCCTGAGCAGTCCTCTTCTACAACTCAGATTATCTTAGCTATTAGTTTTTGATTGCATATTAGCTGGGTGTGCATACATTGCATTAGTATTCATTCCATTTCTTGCCATTGTTATTTCTGCATAGTATTTCTCCCAGATTTGTGCTATTTCCTATCTGCTCATTGTTAATTCCGCCTCGGCCTGTTTATGAAGTGCTGTCCAGGTTGGTACCCCAGTATACACCAGACAGTGATCCTAAATATAAACTGCTGAGAGGTGCAGGTGTTTGACCTGACGCAGACGGTCGGGATGCTCCGAAGTTAAGTCCCCTGCATGCATTCCCCATTTGGGTAACACCACTGCCATACAATGGTGTGCCAGCTTGCTCCTTTCCTGAGCGGGTGCTGTGGCGATAGTTTTACTCTCTTCCCTGGGTGCAGCTGCCCAGGTGCTGGGAAGAGAACACCAAGGCTGTGGGTTGCTGAAGATGATGGGCCTTGCCATGGAGCATGCATTTCAGGGAAACTCACAGCTTACTTGTCCTCCAGTCCCTCTTTCATTGGCTGCGTGAAGGTGGGAACCACCTGCCAACCACAAGTCCCACGGGGCAAAAGCTTTGCCCACTTTCCTGAAACACTGGTTGGGTGCCATATTGGAGAAAGGGGCTCAGAAGTGACATGGGAGCATGCCCAAGGGCCACACGTGGCTCCCAAGCCTTACAGATCCAGAGGAGGTGGCCGTGTTAGTCTGTAGTTGCAAAATAGTAAAGAGTCTAGTAGCACCTTTAAGACTAACCAACTTTATTGTAGCGTAAGCTTTCGAGAACCACAGATCTCTTCATCAGATGAATCTGATGAAGAGAGCTGTGGCTGTCAAAAGCTTATGCTACAATAAAGCCTTATAGAGTTGTCAATGATCCTTACGAAGCTTTTCTTCAAAAATGGCATTTAGTGTGCCTGTCCAGTAAAATTCAAATGCAGCAGAAAATTGTTAAATGTAAAGCAAGGGCGACCACACAGGATGGGCTACCACACAGAGCTTGCTTCATTTAATTTTTGCAAAATCAGGAACTTTCCCAATAGATGATTGTTGCAAAAAAAGTGCATCATCTTTAGGTACATTTTTTTTTGCAACAAGTAGTTGTTGCAAAATATTGGGGTAGGCTCACCAAAGGGTGTTTCAACACTGTTGAGTCCCCTCCCCCAGTTGTGTCACTATAACCATTAGAAACGTGTGAGGTCTGGGTTCAAATCACTGCTCAAATCCTTGGGTGATCCAGTCTTTCTCTCTCTGCACAACCTATCACATGGGGCTGATGAGAGGATACATTTCATCTCTGCACTGAACTCCCTGAAGAAAGGGCAGGATAAAGATGCAATTTTTAAAAATGTAGAATTTTTTTGCTATGATTTGAGCATGCCAAAAAAAATTGCATAGATTGGACAGCCTCTGGCACATTAGATAAGGGTTAAGTCAACAAACCAGATGGTCTTTGGTTCTGATAACTGGGCCAATAGGGATGGAGGCATGGTTAGGGTCGCCACTGCTGCCTCAGCAAATGATGGGAGATTTTGAGGGTGACACCTGGAGTCGGGGGGAAGCTGGGCAGGATTTGTGGGTAGTTCTGGGTGACATTCTAGGCATTTCCCCCAATCTCTATGGTAAAGACTCCTTTAGCATCGCAATGGAGGTCATTTCCAGCCATTTTTTCTCCCGCTCCTCAATTTTCCAAGAGCAGGGGTGGGGGGTTACCTGGCAAGGTTACGTGAAGAGGGGCTGGATGTGAGTTGCAGCTGAAATAAGTGATGGTCTCCCTACCAGAGCAAGGACACAGAAACAACTCTGGGTGTGAGCCAGACCCTTCCAGTAGATTTCCCTCACCAGGGATTTTTTGGTATGTTCGTCATCTGGCTCTCTGGGGATGTGGTGGGTTGGCATTCCGCCTTGGACTGTACCTAGCAGCTGATTCAGAACTGTTGTGGGGGATTCTGCATTTTAACTCAAACAAAGCATTGCAAAGGCCTGCGGTGAATGTTGATGCAATATGATTTCTCTCCCATAGTCCCCAGGCTGCACAAAGCATGCAGCCATGGCAGTCCAGATCTGCTCAGAAGCACACAAGACGTTGGTTGTTGTGGGTTTTCCGGGCTGTATTGCCGTGGTCTTGGCATTGTAGTTCCTGACGTTTCACCAGCAGCTGTGGCTGGCATCTTCAGAGGTGTAGCACCAAAAGACAGAGATCTCTCAGTGTCACAGTGTCATAGATCAAACTGTGACACTAAGGGCCAAGCTACACATGACGAAAGACACTTGCCTGGCAAGTGGATTGAGTGGAGGGCAAGTGAACAGGGAGAAATACACTTGCCGTTCAAGTACCATTTGTCACTTGTAGCTTGGCCCTGAGAGATCTCTGTCTTTTGGTGCTACACCTCTGAAGATGCCAGCCACAGCTGCTGGCGAAACGTCAGGAACTACAATGCCAAGACCACTGCAATACAGCCCGGAAAACCCACAACAACCATCGTTCTCTGGCCGTGAAAGCCTTCGACAATACACAAGACGTTATCGGCTCGATCCACAATCTTTGAAAATGGATGGTGCTGGACTGTTGGGCCCATATTGGGCTGTGGCTGAAGGTGAGGGCCGTGAGGGTTGCAATGAGTAGGAGAGCCACTGTGCTGGAGTTTGACGCCTAAAGCCTGGACAGGTGGAGCTGCCGCAGACGTGGACCTTGATTATACATTGATGGAATCTCTCCTTCCTGCAGTTCCTGCTGTGGCACTTCAGCGTACAATTTACAGGCAGCTCAGCTCTGGCAAAGGCAGCGCTGTTTCCCTGGGGGCACACCCTTCGGTGGTGCCAGAAACCCAGCCATGGCCTCTGTACAAGCCACAAGGCCTCTACCAGCCATGCTTCTACTGAGGTAACATTTCTGGAGCAAAATATTACCCTTCATACTCAAGGATCAGAGGGCCAAGCTACAAGTGAGGAATGACACTTGAATGGCAAGTGGATTGAGTGGAGGGCAAGTGAACAGGGAGAAATACACTTGCTGTTCAAGTGTCATTCGTCATGCGTAGCTTGGCCCTGAGTCCATTTGTACCTTAGGGCCAAGCTACACATGACGAATGACACTTGAACGGCAAGTGTATTTCTCCCTGTTCACTTGCCCTCCACTCAATCCACTTGCCGTTCAAGTGTCATTCCTCACTTGTAGCTTGGCCCTCAGAGACCAACAAGATTTTTAGCCTAAAAGCTTTTGAGAGTCAAAGCTCCCTTCTTTAGGTATCAAGCAGTCTGAAGAAGGGAGCTTTGACTCTTGAAAGCTTATACTCTGAAAAATCTTGTGGGTCTCTAAGGTGCCACTGGACTCCAATCCTTCCATTCTACTGCAAACCAACATGGCTACCGACCTGAAACTTTCCACTCAAGGTTTCCTTGGCAACGTCAAGGAGATTTGGAGATCAGCTGTAATTCTGGAAGAATTCCAGGCCCCGCCTGGAGTTTGGTAACACTGGTACAGCTCCATGTTTTATGAGTCTGGAGAGAACTCTCCAAAGACACTCTTTTCCCCTTGATACTTACGGAGAAAGCTTGTAAATATCAAGCCAATTCTGAGTCGAGCCTAAGAGAACTCCATTCTGCCATCATTGCAGGAAATTAATCACTAGTGCATTCATTGTTGCCTTCTACTTGATCTTCCAGCACATTTGGAAAACCATTAAGATTTGGCAGAAGTTACTGTAATGAAAGAATCAGTAAAACTCCTTTTTTAAAAAAGGCTCGTGGGGATGAATACTGAAGCTAGACTGGTACTTAGAGGGAAACGGACCTAAAATAGTGATTAACGGAAATCATTTTAATGGACAAGGTTTGGATATTAGTGTTGGAAATTGCAATGTCTGGTGTGCAGCAAAGAAAGAAGGAAGACGAGCCTTCTATGCAGGGGGCAGCAAGGACCACTTAGTTAGGATAGTGAGAGAAAGCATCTCTCTTGTTTCCTGGGGGTAATTTCCTTGACTTGTCTCCTATTGGGCTAAACAGGGCAATACCCTGCTTCTCTCTCCTGATTCATTCATTCTGCTCTCTCTCTAAGATGTAGTCAGATAGTGAGGACCTATCTCTGTCTCTCCTTTTTACTCTCAAGTATGTAGTTCCTAAATAAACGTTTTAACTTCTTTAATCAGCACTAGAGACGGGCACAAACTGAAATATGAACCAAAATTAAGCACAAACCAGGCCGGTTCGTGGTTCATGAACTACGGTTTGTGAGATCCCATTTCTGACGAACTGCCACGAACTTTTAGGCTGGTTTGTTTGGTTCATTTTTTGGTTTGTCACTGCAGACAGCCTGGTGCCATTCAATACGTTTCCTAGACAACAGGGGATGGACTTCCTGCAGACCTTCTGCTGACCTGGAAGTGACGATTTTCTGACCTGGATGTGACGTTTTCACGAACCAAACGAACTGGTTCGCGAACCAGGGGCAGGTTCCTGAAAGTTTGTGGTTTGTGGTTCGTCAAATTTGATGAACCACGAACCACATGGTTCGGTTTTTTTCCAGTTCGTGCCCATCTCTAATCAGCACAACTTCACTGCATTATTACCTAGCCTGGATGACACAACCTAGCCTGGAACTGAACTGCATGTTGCTCTCCCCTACCAGCCCCAAGTCAGGCTGCTAGTTCCTCCTAACCATGTGGAGAAAACTGAATTAGGAGATAGATCAAGATGGGTAGCCGTGTTAGTCTGTCTGTAGCAGCAGAAAAGAGCAAAAGTCCAGTAGCACCTATAAGACCAACAAAATTTGTGGTAGGGTATGAGTTTTCATGAGTCTGAATTATTATTGTTGTTGTTGTAATCATCATCATCATCATTATTATTATTATGGTCCACCCTCCTTGTGAACGGACTCAGGGCGTATTACAACATACAAATAAAATACAGATAAATTACAATAAATAGGGCAATAAAAGCATAGAGTTTGCAATCTAAGTTCAGCGGCATAAAACAAGCTCTACGATCTAACTTCTAATATCCCAGTAAAGAAGTGAGCTGTGACGAAAGTTCATACCCTACCACAAATTTTGTTAGTCTTACAGGTCCTACTGGACTCTTGCTTTGAATTGGGAGAGAAAGTAAGGCCAGTGTGGTTAAGATTACGTTCCTAAATTCGTATCCACTTCCAGCAGGCATTCACTACGATTCACCAAGGCCTGCAGGAAGAGAATGCAATTGTTCCTCATGGCATCGCTTGCATTTAAAATAGGGCAAACACACAAGACGTTCATTGCAATATTATAAAAATACTTTATTAACATAAATAATGCTTATATATAAAATAATATTGGATTAATTGGGATATACTGTTCACTTGTGGCTAAGATACTTCAGAGGAGCAAACTTTGGAGGACAGCCATTGCAGAAGAAAAGATCTTGACGTGATCCACGAGTCTTTTCAATTGCATGGAATTGCAATTCCTCACGTGAGGGAGGTACCTGGTGGGAAGGTACGAAAAGAAGAAGCAAAATCCTTGGGGGTGAGAGTCCTTAGCCTCAATAAATAAAAATAAATAATAAGCTGGGATGTTCCTGGTTTTGATATTCAGGATACGAAACTGATTTTCCAACAGCCATCTTCAGACCGAAGAGCTGTCCAGCACTCACACCTTAATTCGCTCACCTCCTTTTACTCTTCCATGGCCGAGAACAGAACCCAGAAATTCTATGTTCCATTCTTGCCCTTCTCTAACCACTAGTCTCTATTTCCACTCCAATTTCTCAAAAAATAAGTTAGTGGACAATTTGGGTACTGTTTGGAACTGTTTGGAACTTTTACTTTCTATCCTGGAGAAGCCAGCTTCTCATATCTGCTCCCTCGCCACCAGGGTTGAGAGAGTAGACTATCATTCCTCAGCAATATGGGAATTGCACTCTGCATAGACTCAGATGCCACGTGTTTATTCACAGCTGCACTGCAGAACTGGGGGAAGGGGAGCTGTGCTCTGGTATTTCTCGGCCCAAACTAAACTCAGGTGTTGGTGCCGGAGGTCAGGAGTTCTCTGAGCAGAGCAGAAAGGCAACCCAGAGAAGCAGGCTCGATGAAAGCAAAACAGAGGAGGTTGTGGGGTTGTGGTCGGCTTGGCTCCTGGCAGAAGGCTTCAAAGTGGACTCATTGACGATCCAGTTGTTGCAGAGCTCGCCAGTGCAGCAGCGGGTGTAAGGGGCCCCCAGATTCTTGTAGATGGCAGTGTAGGGGCTGTCGCACCAGGAAGAAGAAGCACAACCCTTGACAACAGAGCTCTGGCCAGAGATGCCTGAGTGGAGAAACGAACAAGGCATGAATGCAAGAATAACCTCGAGGGGCTTTATTTTGCCTTCTTCCCCAACTTTCTGCATTGGGTGGGCAGCACTGCCTTGGCAAATACCGGGAGATTATGAGGGAGGTGCCTGGGAAGATGGAGTTTGGGGAGAATGCAGTGTCCCTTCTGCGTGATGCTCTAGGAATGTCCCCTAATCTCTGTGGTAAAGTCCATAGAGACAAGGGGAAATTCCTAGAGCATCACTACAGAATCAATTTTCCAGCCATTTTTTTCTACAGCTCCTCAGTTTCTTGAGGATGGGAGATTGAGGCTGAGTGTAGAGGTTTGTGCACCTTGGGCAGGCAAGCCACAAACCTGTCCCTGGAATATCCTCCGTGCAGACAGAAAATTAGCCCAGCATGGAGAAATCTTTTACCCACTACCCCAACTATGCTTGCTTTGCTTATTTTCTATTTGTAGGGAGTTCCACCCCCACCCCTCTTTAATGCAGGGTGCAAACTTCCAGCACGACAAAGAAAGCTTTAAGGCTGTTGCTTTGAAATCTTATTTTCCAATGTCACTCAAGGTCAGTTGTGAGGTTTCCTCAGAAGCCAGATGTATGTTGTCATAGATAGCAGATCGGCAATACAAACAAAACACTGTGGAAACTGGCTCATAGATGCTACTGTTTACACAAAGTGCTTTATAGTATAACTGTTTGAACAATGAAATATAATTAGTACACTGTGTATCCTCGTTTATTTCATAAATAGCAGATTGACAAAGACTTCTGACCTTGGCCCAGCAAAACTAAGAGGGCTACAACACAGCTTGGCTTCTATGCAGCTCCAGTGCAAGTTGGACAAGTTAAGAAATTGGAGCTGCTCTATAGCTTAAGTTGAAAGTCTTGTCAGTCATCTTTGGATTATAACTCCATCTCTTGGCCAAGGAAAGCTTCACCTCCACAGCTTTTGTGTTGTACTGTGTAAAGTAGGGTTGCCAAACCTGGGTGGAACCTGGAGGGGCAGAATTTGGAGAGGAGAATTACCTCAACAGTCTACTTTCCAAAGCCACAGTTTCTCCAGGGTGATGATGAATCTGATGAAGAGAGCTGTGGTTCTCAAAAGTTTATGCTACGATAAGGTTGGTTAGTCTTCTACTGGACTCTTTTACAATTTTGCAACTACAGACTAACACAGCTAACTCCTCTGAATCTATTTTCTCCAGGGGAACTGATCTTTGTAGTAGAGATGGGCACGAACTGGAAAAAAAAATTGAACCATGTGGTTCGTGGTTCATTAGATTTCAAGAACCATGAACCACAAACTTTCACGAACCTGCCCCTGGTTCGCAAACAAGTTTGTTTGGTTTGTGAAAACGTCACATCCAGGTCAGAAAATTGTCACTTCCGGGCCAGTAGAAGATCTGCAGGAAGTCCATCCCCTGTTGCCTAGGAAACTGATTGTTCGGCACCAGGCTGTCTGCAATGACGAACCAAAAAATGAACCAAACGAACCAGCCTAAAAGTTCGGGGCAGTTTGTCAGAAATGGGATCTGACGAACCACTGGTTCATGAACCACGAACCGGCTTGGTTCATCATGAATTTTGGTTCGTGTCCATCTCTACTCCGTAGTCTAGAGATGTTGTAATTCCAGGAGATCACAAGGTCCCACCTGTAAGCTGGCAACCGTATCGTAAAGCACCATGCACCTTGTAATAACAATTCTGAATGACCCATGCCTGACAGTAAAACTTGTCTATGCTGGTTGACCTTGGGAAAGTGAGTATGGAAGGAGTTAAGATACTCACCATCTATTCCCGAGGCCTCTAAGCACTGGTTCATGGAGCCCTGGCATTGCACCTGAGTGATGTCGTTGGGGGCGCAACCATGGCTAAAGTTCCCCTCACAGCTGTAACACGTCAGTCCATTCAGGGGCAGAGGGGTAGCCTTATAATCTTTAGGAGAAAGAATGGGACACTGTGAATATTAAAGGGGAACCAGGATTTGGGAGACCCAAGTTTGAACCCCAACTCTGCCATGGAAGTTTACTGGGTGAACTTGGTCTTGTCTCATGCTTGCCTAACCTACCTCACAGGGGTGCTGTGAGAATAAAGTGGAGGAAAGGGGAACAAGGTAAGCTGTTTTGGGTCCCAATTGGGGAGAATGGCAGGGTATAAAAGAAGGAAAAACAATTTAAAAAACCGAAAAACTTTAATTTAAAAAATAATGGACTGAGGCTTAATATCTTTCATCTATGTGCGGAACTACAAGTGACAAAAGGCACAGATTGGACATTTGTCAGCTTCCCTCAAGTTTTGGCGGGAAATGTAGGCAGCTTGGCGAAATGTTGGACAAGTGACAGTTGAAAAGTCCATTGGACAGCAGTCGGAGAGTCAAGCTGCAAGACCAGGACGCCTACATTTCCCATCAAAACTTGAGGGAAGCTGACAAGTGTCCAACCTGTGCCTTTTGTCACTTGTGGTTCTGCTCTGAGTTCCTGCAGCTCTTTTTTCTACAAAATGACCCCTGCCTTTCAGGTCACTTTGTATGTGTACCTCAGTCTTCATGTAAACAAAGGAGGATGTTCCAATGGAACATCCCAGAGCAGAACCACAAGTGACAAAAGACACAGGTTGGACACTTGTCAGCTTCCCTCAAGTTTTGGCGGGAAATGTAGGCAGCTTGGCGGAATGTTGGACAAGTGACAGTTGAAAAGTCCATTGGACAGCAGTCGGAGAGCCAAGCTGCAAGACTAGGATGCCTACATTTCCCATCAAAACTTGAGGGAAGCTGACTAGTGTCCAACCTGTGCCTTTTGTCACTTGTAGTTCCACACTATGTCACACAATAGGCAAAGGGGACACCGAAATGCATTTGCTCTCCAAAGTGCTTTTCAAAATGTTATACCTTGAAACTGGATATGGATATCAGAGAATTTAACATTAGGTTTCCAGTATTTGGTGACAGATATTTATTTATATTTACTTATAGACATGTGGTACGTAGTGGCATTTCACTGTTGAATTCCATCCAGGATTTCTAGCTTTTGATTTCGAAATATTATCTCCTGCTTAGCTGCTCACTCCAGCTGGGCTTCTCTTATGTTCATTTTTTAAAAATGGTTCTGATTGCTTCAATTCCACTTTGGAAATGAGGCCAAGTAATTTGGAACTTCAGAATTGTGGGAGAAATTTAAAAGCATCCCTAGTTAACGGAGAAACCAGAAGTAACATACTGGTCAAGAAAGATCCAGGGTGACAGCTGGCATTTTCTGGCTTTTCCGACCACAAATACGGTTTTCCAACACAGAATAGAAGCTGGATGCTACCATCTTTTTTGGTATGTGGTGATGTTTATCATTTGATATATAAATCGAATGCTATTATTATTATTTATAATTAACTTGCGATCGTCTGAAATCTGACACCAGCTGGATTTGGGTCCGTCATGCTACATCTAATGGCTTCGATTTGTGGAAAAGGTATTGGCAGCATCACCAGTTCCATCTCTCCCCTTCCCCGGCTTTGAGGGTGCGCCCTCCATTCCAAATGACATCTTACCTTCCGTCTCTTTGTTGCATAGGCTGGCATTACAGCATTTGATCAGGTAAAAGCTGCCCTGGTTGTGGAAGCCCAGGGGTTCCTGGCAGTGGGCTAGCTGCCCGCAACCTTTGATGTGCTGTGCATCCTGGGAGAACTCTACCAGAGGGGAGAGAACAGGGGTTGAGAAAGCAGCTTTTCACCACTAGAGGGCGTGGATGCCAAAGAGACTGCAACTCACAGCACAACCTTTGGTGCATATAGCTAGCAAGTCAAGAGCACCAAGCATCCTGTTGGTGCAATGTAAATATTACCACTGATAAATATCTGGATCGCCTAGGTGAGTCTGATCTTGTCAGATCTCAGAAGCTAAGCAGGGTTGGCCTTGGTTAGTAATTGGATGGGAGACCTCCAAGGAAGACTAGGGTTGCAGAGGCAAACCATCTCTGTTAGACTCTTGCCTTGAAAACCCAACCAGGGAGTTGCCATAAGTCAGCTATGGCTCGAGGGCAGGATTTCATTTTGCCCTGATCTGGATCGCTCAGGCGAGCCTGATCTCATCAGATCTCAGAAGCTAAGCAGGGTTGGCCTGGGTTAGTAATTGGATGGGAGACCTCTAAAGAAGACGAGGGTTACTTAGGCAGACAATGGCAAACCACCTCTGCTAGTCTCTTGCCCTGAAAATCCCACCGGGGTCATCATAAGTTAGCTATAACTCGATGGCTCTTTTCACTACCAATATCTAACAGGAAAGTTGGCAGGACCCAAACTTTCTTCTGCTTCCTTGGAAGATGACCCGATCCCAGTTATGTGTGGGGGGAGGGGAGGCAAATATAGTGGTTATTCAGCGACAAGGGCAAGGTACTCTGCACATGCTTTAAGTCATGTCTCTTCTGAATAATTTGCTCTGTGTGTTCCAGGGTACAGTCTGCATTTTCAGCTCAGCCCTTTAAGGCCAATGTTTGCAAAAAAAAGTTGATCGATCAGCTATCTTGAAACTGATAGCTAATTCAGTTTAAAAGACACATTACCAAAGCTTCAAGAGAGGTGTATTTTTGAGATACTGAAGGAAATGCAGGAGATTCCAATTTAATAAATGATTAGCTTCTACTCCTCGGTAGAAGGATGTTCTCTGTTCTTAGAATGCATGACAACCCAAAATAGTCCCCAATATTTTAACTTGGGCCCTTTCCACATGTTGTTAAAGGAACGGCCCACTCACCGAACGCTGGCGGCTTTCCCCCTTGACTCCAGACATCTCTGTTTTCAAAATGGTTGCAGGCTGTTCGGCGGAAGCCAAACAGCCTGCAACTGTTTTGAAAACAAAGACGTCTGGAGTCAAGGGGGAAAGCTGCCAGCATTCGATGAGTGGGGCCGTCCCTTTAACAATGTGTGGAAATGGCCCTGCTATCTCACTAATTAAAATTTTCTTTCACTAATTAACATCCTTCACCAGTCCCTCACTTAAAATATAAAGTCTTATGTCCTGGCTTTATTAGGATATGAAAACAACATTTTCCCATTCTCAGGCTCAGTCAAAAAATCTAATGGCTTCTTATGACCTCAGGAGGGCTAGAACACCGAAAACTGCCATTCGCTGAGTCAAACCCTTAGCCTACCAAGGTCATTATTGGCTGTTCCTACTGGCCATATTTTTACAGGGTCTCGGGCAAACATCTTTCTCATCACAACTGAAGACCCTGGGGATTAGACGTTGGGACCTTCTGCATGCAAAACAGATTGTTCTGCCACTGAGCTATGGACCCACTAGGGCAGCCAGGCATCCTGCTATGGCAGGAGACCTCCCAGCTTGCTGCCCTGGTTGCCCACAGCTGATCAGTAGAACAGCAGGGGGGAATGCGGAGGGGGATAGGAAGTGACATCATCATATTGTGACATCATCATGTTAGGATTCTAGAGCTTTGTATCGATGCAATGATGTCATTTCTAGATTCATGCCAGAAGTGACATCACTGCATTGGTACAGCGCTTGTTGGCACATCCCTGCACCCTAAAGCATCTGCCTCTTGCCAGCGCTGGGCTGGCAACCTTCAGTTCCATCCCTAAATATGCACACCACAAGACAAGTGTGCTAAAGATTGTGCGATGCCCCAGGAGGCTGGTTTTTCTTGGAAATTACTTTCACGCTTCCTTCCTGTCCTGTGTCAACTTTTTGACTACATAATACCTGCTATCCCCGACATGTGAAATCAGAGTGATGAAACCAGTTCATACTTCTCTCCTTTTGTTCCATTATGGCTGGGAAGAGTGGCGGGAGCTGCCATCTTGGAATTTTAAATGTATTTATTGCTGATTCGGTTTTTATGTATTTAAATGGCTTATTTTGTATTATTATACTGTTGTACCCTGAGCACACTTGCAGGGTGAGCGGGCTAGAAATTGAATAAATTATCATCGTTGTTGTCGTCGTCATTATTAGGAACCACTCTCTTAGGTGACAGGAAGGAGTACATAAAATGAAGGCCCACCTTCTTCTAGCATTGTGAAGGAAGTAATGTCCACACACTGTTCTCCGGGTCGAGAGCAGCGCATCTGCGCCAGGCTGGAGTTGAAGCAAGTTCCCTCGGCTTGGCCACAGGAATAGCATTGCATGGGCCTGTGTTGGCGACCACGGGCAAGGAGAACGTCCAGTACTGCAAGGGGAGGAAGCAGCAATGGAAACAAATTAACCGTGCCAATTTTAATAGATGAACCTGCAGGTGTCTGTCTAGGAATAATAATGCACATGCTGAAGAGAAAAGCAAGCTTTTTCTTTTTTAGATGATGCAAGCATGTCAGGCAACATCTTAGAAGAAGCAGGCTGTCTTCTCTAGAGGGAATGCCCCTAAGGGCCAAATAAATGAAGCATTGAATGATGGATGTACAATGGGATCTTAGAAAGAGGGGGTGGGGGGAGAAACCTTCCAAAGCTGCTGCAAGGGTAGAATTAGGGATTTGGGCAGCAATGCTGGGCAGCCAATACAAGTCAGACCATTTCCCCCATGTTGCTATCAGCTCTGCTGGGGGAAAGAGACAGCAGTATCTGTACTCTTTCCCCTTATGGGACTAATAGCAGCTCTAGTGAAAACAGAATGGGAGGGGCTAGGTTTGTCAATCTCTAGGTAGGACCTGGAGATCACCCAGAATTACAAGATCTCCAGACTTCAGAGATCAGTTCCCCCAGGAGGAACTCACAGCTTCAGATGGTGGACACACAGAATCGTACAGTTGGAAGGGGCCTTACAGACCATCTAGTCCAACCCCCTGGACAATACAGGAACTGTCTGAAGCACCCCCGACAAGTATTTGTCCATCCGCTCCTTGAAGATTGCCAACAAGGGGAACCCACCACATCCCTAGGCAGCTGATTCCAACGATGAATTACTCTTAATGCAAAGAAGTTTTTCCTAATATCCAGACGGTACCTTCCTTCCGGTAGTTTAAACCCACTGTTGTGAGCCCTATCCTCTGTTGCCAACAGGAACAGCTCCCTTCCCTCCTCTAATTGACAGCCTTTTAAATACTTAAAGAGAGCAATCATGTCTCCCCTCAACCTCCTCTTCTCCAAACTGAACATTCCCAGGTCCCTCAGTCTTTCCTCGTAGGGCTTGGTCTCCAGGCCCCTGATCATCCTGGTTGCTCTCCTCTGCACCCCTTCCAACTTGTTCACCTTCTTTTTGAAGTGAGGCCTCCAAAACTGCACACAATATTCCAGGTGGGGCCCGACCAAGGTGGTATATAGTGGCACAATAACATAATTATTGGCATCACATCTCTGGTGAGTGCCCTCCCCTCCCCAAATTCCACCCATCTCAGAGCCAAACTACAAGTGACGCCTTACACAGGTTGGACACTTGTCAGCTTACCGCAAGTTTTGATGGGAAATGTAGGCATCCTGGTTTTACAGCTTGGCTCTCCATTACAGCTGCAAGACCAGGATGCCTACATTTCCCATCAAAACTTGAGGGAAGCCGACTAGTGTCCAACCTGTGTCAGGCATCACTTGTAGCTTAGCTCTCAGGCTCCACCCCAGATCTCCAAGAATTTCCCATTCTGGAGTTGGCAACCCTAGAGGGGGACTGTTGAGCCCTCCTTTACGCTCCTATCAACCGACCGTTTGGTGTCTCTTCGTTGCAGAGTTGACTCTCGCAGTGCTCCTCCGCCAAAAACACAACCTGGTTTTTGGAGAGGTACGAAATGGAATTGTTGGCCTTCCCGCTCACGTCGCAGCCCTTAAGGAAGTATGTAGAGATCCCTGATTCTGCAGGAGAACATGGAGGGAGAGTTAGGGGGGTGGCAAGTGGAAGTTTTGTAAACTGCAGTCCGACATGAACCCAGCATCACCCTTTTGCCTAAGGGCCAAGCTACACATGACGAATGACACTTGAACGGCAAGGGGATTGAGTGGAGGGCAAGTGAACAGGGAGAAATACACTTGCCGTTCAAGTGTCATTCGTCACTTGTAGCTTGGCCCTCAGAGATATATGTAAGAGCAAAGCTGCATTTTCTCCTCTTCTTGCTCCTTCCCTTGTGCTTCAGGCACACCAGTTACTTATATTGTATAGCAGCATCTAATGCATATATGGTTATCTGTCAATTTACCAAACTTAACGTTTTTATTTTTATGACTTTAAAAAAAAGTTTGGGGGTTGTCCTCAGTTAGTACTATTTTATAAACTAATTTGAGCCACCATGAATGACAGAATATACATATTTTAATGAAATAAATGAATAGCCATAAATATTAGGAATAGACGGGGTCATTGTGTAGAAAAAGAGCTGGAGAAACTCATTAGCAGAACTCATTAGCAGAACTCATTCGCATATGCCATGCCCCTTGACATCACCAGAAGTGTGTCATTAGCATGACTGATTTGCATATGCCACACCCCCTGACATCACCTATCCTGGCTGTTTGGGACCCAATCCTGGCCATTCAGGGCTGAAATTGGGCCCCAAATGGTCAGGATTGGGCTGCTGCTGAGTGGGAGAGTGATCCACCACCTGTCAGAGGCCCGATCCGGGCCGTTTCGGCTCCAATCCAGGCTGAAATGGGCCCAAAATGGCTGAAAGTCAGGTGGGCGGGGGCACCTGACATATGACCTCTTTGGGGAACTGCCAGAACTGCGTTCCTGTGCATTCCCCCCCAAAATGAGCCCTGGGAATAGAGTTGCAAAAATGTTCTGGAAACTGAAAGTGAGTGACTTCACAGGTATTTACCAAAAGGTACCCACCGTTATCAGTTTTCCCCTCATTTGCAAAGCTGTTTTTTTTTTCTTTTGAATTTTCACCAACATATTAAAATACATGTATATTTCCAAGGAGGTCAAGTGGCTTTTAAATCACCCCTGCCCCATGTTAAAGGCTACATCTTTTATTAATGAGCATTTGTATTGATTTTTACCGGTCCGCTACGCAGAATGTCAGTGCAAGGAAAGTCAAATAAACTTCCAATATCTCTTCACAGGTAGGATCAATGAAGGAATTCTGCCTAGTGGACTTTTCTTGCATTGGCATTCTGCTTCACAGTCCTGCAAAGAACATCCACTCCAACGTACTTGGAAAGTAACAACATTCAACCAACAAGGATAGTTTATTTCTGCGGCCATCGTATATATGTATGTTGAGATTCTTGTTCTTTATTGTAAAAGTGGAGATGACTACATAATTTTCTACTGTGTAAAGGGACGTGTCATAGGAATTTATAACAGCACTTTTTGCACTTTAACCTGTATTAATGCAACAAAATGAATAATGTTGATATAATTCAGTTTACAGTGCTGATCATTTGTCATTTAATTTTGGTAGTACCCTGGCAGGGTTTTGCCCTTTTTCTGGTGAGTAATTAATTCCAGGGTAGCCTCTTTCCTTCTGGGCTGTTTAGTGCACTAGATTCCCTGCAGTGAGGCTTATACAAGAGAAATCTGTGTTGTGTTGTGTTCCAGGAAAGATCTATCTGTGAGCCAAGCTACAAGTGACGCCTGACGCAGGTTGGACACTTGTCAGCTTCCCTCAAGTTTTGATGGGAAATGTAGGCGTCCTGGTCTTGCAGCTGGGGTCTCCGACTGCTGTCCAATGGACTTTTCAACTGTCACTTGTCCAACATTCCGCCAAGCTGCCTACATTTCCCGCCAAAACTTGAGGGAAGCTGGCAAGTGTCCAACCTGTGTCAGGCGTCACTTGTAGTTTGGCTCTCAGAGCCAAGCTACAAGTGACGAATGACACTTGCCTGGCAAGTGAACAGACTCACGTGTATTCCTCCCTGTTCACTTGCCATTCACTTGCACCCCACTTGATCAAGTGGAGTGCAAGTGAATGGCAAGTGAACAGGGAGGAATACACGTGAGTCTGTTCACTTGCCAGGCAAGTGTCATTCGTCACTTGTAGCTTGGCTCTCAGTCCTACTTAGCAACCCTTAATCTGTCACCTGAAGCAGCTGCCATCCTTTGCCTCATAGCAAGGCTACTTTTGTCAGCTTAGCAGGGCAATCCAGCGGGGGGCAGGATTGAACCATTCTGCTATAAAGAACTTTACAGTGGCATCTCTCTGAGCATAGATAAGGAGCTGTCAGTTTCAGAGTGCCTTGCATTTGAAATGCATGCAGGACACAGTATTTTCCACCCCCCTAATGCTGAGAGAGGCTCCTAAAGATATCTACAAAGGTGGCCGTTACAGTTGGGTTCTGCATGGTAAATCATCTGCATAGGCTGTTTGTTCCCAGAATGAGATGTGGGGCAGAGTGATATTTTGCAATATTTATCAGCAAAATTTTAGGACTCAAGCGGAGATGATTGCACATCTATCTTCACCCATCAAATGACAATTGCAGACTCATGTGGCTTCAACTTGCCTTGGGTCCATTAATTAAAACCCTTCAATCTCTAGTTGGCTTAATTATTCAGAAGCAACTATCCCACTTTGGGAGAAAAGGAGAAAAAACATGTCCTTTAGAAACATACCCTGGCCTGGATAGCCCAGGCAAGCTCGATCTCATTCGATATCAGAAACTACACAGGAATGACCTGGATTAGTAATTGGATAGGAGACCTCCAATGAAGACCAGGGTTGCAGAGGCAGGCAATGGCCAACCACCTCTGTCAGAGCCAAGCTACAAGTGACGCCTGACACGAGTTGGACACTTGTCAGCTTCCTTCAAGGTTTGATGGGAAATGTAGGTGTCCTGGTCTTACAGCTTGGCTCTCCATTGAATTGAAGTTTACAGAAACCCCCCCCCACGCACACCCAGCAGAGGGGAAGGGGGGCGCCCAGTGAGAGCCCAATGCCTGCACTCCCCTCCCGATCGCATGTTCTCCCTCCCATAGACTGCCTTTCTGTAAACTTCAATTAAATGGAGAGCCAAGCTGCAAGACCAGGACACCTACATTTCCCATCAAAACTTGAGGGAAGCTGACAAGTGTCCAACTTATGTCAGGCATCACTTGTAGCTTGGCTCTCAGTCTCTCGCCATAAAACCCCATCAAAGGTCATCATAAGCCAGGTATGACTTGAAGCATTTTCCACCATCCCTTAAAAACACACATTTATTTCCCTTTAAAATGCTAACAACAGTGCTGGAAGCCAGATTTCAAACATCAAAACTGGGTGGAAAGCTAAGGGTTAAAACTCCTTCTTTGCACAATTGTAGGCAAATTGAGGCTGCCTGAGCCAGCAATTGGCATTGGATCAATGGAGCAGGCCATATGATCGCTCTCCTTCTCTTGGTTTCAGTCTTTACAGAAATGTTTACAGTGTTTACAGAAATGGTTAAGGAAAACATTTTTACCACCACCCATGGCCACCTACAAAACTCACGGGTTAACGTTGTCATGACAGTTGTGCGGCATCGATCCTGATGCTCTTGGCAGACTTGGGAATCCAGGCAATTACTGTTCCCATCACAAGAGTAGCACTGAAGACCAAGGGCTACAAGACAAGATTAAGAAGAGAAGCCATTAGCAATTTGAGCTTGGGAGCCGCAAATTAAGGCTGCCTGCTAAATTGCCCTGCTGGGTCACCCCATCTCAGAAATGATTGCAGTAAGAACGCGGAGACTTACATGAATTTGTGTTTACATTAAACTGGATGCTGGAAAAATGGGCCCTTTCTCAAGTCTTGTGATGGGCATATTCCAAGAGGTGTGGCATCGGAAACTTCAAGCCAAACCAAGTCTCCACACTTGCCAAGAAATTAAACCAGAGTGTGTGTGTGGGGTGGGGGTGGGGAATCTCCCATTTGGCTGTGCTTTGTGCGCTTAGCATAATGATTAATAAAAGCCAGACAATTATACCCTGGTCGTTGCTCTCTTCCCAGAGGTCAGGGTAAAATTCAAGAGGATTACAATGCAATCATTTCCCAGGAGTAAGCACCAATGAATAAAATGGGACTTACTTCTGAGTAGACCTGCTTAAATGTGCTCTTCCCCCCTTCCTGCTCTCACTGGTATGCTCAAATCCCTTCCAGAAGTCGTGGTGGGCAGATCTCAGGCACCTCATTCCCTTTCCTTTATTTCTACTCTCACCATTAGACACTCCTCTTCCCTTTGTCATAGATGCAGAGGAGTTAGCTGTGTTAGATGCATCTGACGAAGAGAACTTGATTCTCGAAAGCTTATGCTACAATAAAATTGGTTAGTCTTAAAGGTGCTACCGGACTCCTCTTCCCTTGGAAAGCCAGGACGAGAACCTCGAATCTCTGGATCCATGTTTTCCCATTTCTGCTCCCACCACTAGGCCTCACTCCGCTCCCAGAGCTAGGGTCAGAACTCAGGAATCTTGACAAGCAACCCAGTAGGGGAAAGAGGCACACAGCTCATCTCTCCCCCTGCCTGCCTTTTCTGTGGTTCCTGCTTGGCTTGTGAGTGACCGTAACTGAGCCGGCTGACTCACATTGTTGGGAAGAGGGGTACAGGAATGCAGAGCTGTACAGATGGAGCAGAGGGGAGGGGGGAGAAACCCCCACAAAATCTTCTCTTGTCTCCCATATGGAGATGCCCCCCTCCAGTATCAATGCATCCTCTGTAATGTGCTTAGCCTTTCCTTTACGGGTAGAGGGGGAGGGGGAGACACTGTGTTAGACACTGATGGACGTTCGAGAGCCATTTGTGAACATCGTAAAGAGTCCAGCAGCACCTTTAAGACTAACCAACTTTATTGTAGCATAAGCTTTTGAGAACCACGGCTCTCTTTGTCAGATGCATCTGACGAAGAGAACTGTGGTTCTCGAAAGCTTGTGCTGCAATAAAGTTAGTACTCTACCATTTTGCAACTGCAGACTAACATGGCTAACGCCTCTGGATTTGTGAACCTGACACAGATAGGGTTGCCAACTGGCCTGGAGAAAAACGTCCTTTCCCTTTCATAGAGACTTAATGGGATATAGGCAATGTTATTTACCTCCATGCCATGAAAAGCTTCAGTTATCCAGTTCCACAAAATAAGCCTCCGTTAAAGGGACAGGACATTTTTTCACCAGTCCTGTTGGCAACTCTAACCATAGAAACATGTTTTTTTTAAAAAAAAAAATCTGTCCTTACATTGAGCATGCTCAAATCAGGACATGACTAGAGAAGCTCACGGGATCTTGGCCATTCTTTATATTGTATTTTCCCCCATAAAAGGAAATTTGCAAGATTACAGTTTTAGAGAGGTTTAGCCTGTTGGACAAAAATTAAAAACAGGCGTCTTGTGGCACTTTACAGGCTAAATGCCTTTGACACTACCAGAAGCCTTTGTGGACTAAATTCCACTTAGTCCGATGCATGTAGTGGGCAGACATTTATATATGAGATGTTGAAGAAAAAAAATGTAAACAGCAGGATCAAAAGGAGCTTGGAATCTAGGAACTCTTGGGTGAGATGCAATTATATAAAATTGTAGCCTAAGCAAGAAAAGTACAGAGACCAGGGCTTTTTTTCAGCTGGAACATGGTGGAACGGAGTTCCGGCACCTCTTGAAAATGGTCACATGGCCGGTGGCCCCACCCCCTGATCTCCAGACAGAGGGGAGTTTAGATTGCCCTCCTCTGTCTGGAGATCAGGGGGCGGGGCCACTGGCCATGTGACCATTTTCGCCAAGGGCAATTTAAACTTTAAAAAACTCCCCCCTTATTCCAGTTTATCCAAAGTGATGTCATTGTGCGGTCCTGAGTTCCACCACTGAGTTCCACCACCTCTTGACAGAGACCATTCACAAGAGCAAGCACGGATGTTCACGCAATTTCCCCAGCTTTGCTAAACTGATTAATAACACGTGTAACGGCAAAAGAATCCCAGATAAAGTTTGGAATCCTTGGAACCAAAGTGAGTGGAGATGTATCAGATGCAAATTTGTGTTTGTGTCTGCCCCAAGAACTTCAGAAAGCATTGCATTAGCAAGTGGTTTGAGCACAGTGGCTAAGAGACAGAACTACGATCCCTGCAACCCCTTTCCATTTAAATCTCCCCTCTGCCACAGACTCCCTAAATGGCCTTAGCCAAGCCTCCCTCTTAGCCTCAAGCCCGTGGGGGAAGTACAGGAATAGCAATACCGGCCTACTTTGCAAGGTTGTAATAACCCAGGAGAGCCTGATCTCATCAGATCTCAGAAGCTAAGCAGGATTGGCCTTGGTTAGAAATTGGATGGGAGACCTCTAACAAAGACCAAGATTGCAGAAGCAGGCAATGGCAAACCACCTCTGGTAGTCTCTTGCCATGAAGGTCCCACCTGGGGTCACCATAAGTCAACTCTGACTTGAGGGCTGGATTTCATTCATTCAAGGACTAAGAAAGAACACAGAGGAAGCTCTTTAAACACTGCAAACCCTGGCGTTATTCTGTAATAACTATTTTAAAAGATGTAAAGCGTATGGCAAGCCCGGGCTCAAACGGAATCCTCCTGGATCTTGCTTCTCTCCCCTTTGCACACCTGCCGGATCTGAGACGTTGAGTAAGTACAGGATGTGAGTCTGTTCACTGAGCTGCCCACAAGGAAGTTGCGGTCAAGCAGAAAGGAACGATGAACAAATCGAGGGAGGGTCTTTGTTTCCCACTCATTTCCCCCCTGATGAAACCAGGCACTCCAGCCCCCAAAGGATGGAATCTAGAAGTCTTGCCTTCCCCCCTCCCAGTTCCCTGTCTTCGGTCGATATCTCCTGCTATGCAACCACCTTAAGGAATGAATCATTCCTGAATTTTATTTATTTACTTGACGAATACGCTGCTTTCCTCCCTGTTGGAGACCCGAAGCAACTTACATCATTTCCCTCTCTTCCTCTTTGTCCTCACAACAACCCTGTGAGGTAGGGTTAGGCGGAGGGTGTGTGACTGGCCCCAAGTTATCGAGCAACCTTCCATAGCAGAGCAGGGATACAAGCCTCCCAAACTCACATCCAGCATTATTACACCCCTGGGTTTGTGTACACACCGTGGAGTAACTAACGCCTGATTTTGTGTACATATCCTCAAGATTCGCTAAGTGTGAATTAGTTGCATTCTCATATACAGGCAGGGTAGGTCGCTTTTTGAAAATTCCCTTTTCAGAATGTAAAAGTTTCTGTAATACAGGGAAGATAGGAACCTTGGCCGTTTCAACACTACTTACCTTCATCCTGAACGCTGCGGAACGTCACAAAAAAAACACAGAAGATAGCGTCTTCTCGCGCGAGTTTTGCACAACGTCGCACAGAACTCGCTCGAGAAGATGCTATCTTCCATGCGTTTTTTGCGACGTTCTGCAGCATTCCGGATGAAGGTAAGTAGTGTGGAAACGGCCTGTGGCTCACCTAGTAACTGAATGCTCAAATTTCAGTGAGGAGAGACAAAGATGGATTACTTTGATAGTTGAGAAGAATGAGCTCACAAATATTAATCAGAGCATTTCTTGTCTTAAGGACCCATACATTACCAGGTCATGGGCATCCTACCTTTTAGTAATCCAGCCTAAAAATTAGGAAATGTTTGTGACTGGAGTAAGATTCTTTTATCACTATATTGGCAATAGTAGTTTTAGTATTCCGGTCTTTCTTTCTTTGTTTGTTAACATAGGATCAGGCTTACGGCTATGGCCAAAAGAGCTGTACCCGGAAAAGAAAGGATATACTGGCAGGGCAAGTTTCGCATGTTTATTTAACCCCTCGGTGGTTTGCAAGTGTGAGGCTATGTGGCAGGAGGCACTTTTATTATCTCCCAGCCTCAATACTTTTCAACTTTGGATGAGTTCACACATTCAACAGCCAACCATCCAATCTACAGCGATCAAGGATAAAGACACCAAACGACTGGCAGATGCGTGTGCATGTGTGAATCTGCCCTAAGAGTGGCAAAGGATCTATAAGCCTTTTAGTGAAAAGAGCAAGAGTCCTGTAGCACCTATAAGACTAACCAAATTAGTGGTAGGGTAGGAGCTTTCGTGAGTCACACAGCTCACTTCTTCAGATACAGCTGAATCTGCTAGTCTTATAGGTGCTACTGAATTCTTGCTCTTTTCTACTGCTACAGACGGACTAACATGGCTACCCATCTTGATCTATCTCAGTGAAAAAAAAGTAAGGTTAATAATTCAATTATCTAGGAACAAAGAGTACGGAGTCTGGATGCTAACTCTTCTGGTTTGAGTAATCTAGAATAAAAAAGCTGTAATCTTGTGTACGGGATGTTGTCCACTAACATAAACGTTAGCGGACAACATCCATACCAAACAACTACTTTTATCTATGCAGAACTTTAACAATAAAGGGTAATAAAGGATAGCAATAAAGGATAAAGGGGTAAGGGAAAGCAGAGTGCATTAAGAGAATTTAAACATTATCTTCCCAGGACTTCAGCATTCTTGGCTGACAATCTTTTTTCCAATCACACCAGGCAGAGAACATTTCGGTTCTAACCATTACACACCACTCTCCATCCTCAAGATAAGAGCTGAAAACCATTTCCCTTTATGCAACCAGCCTTCCTGACAGCATATCCCCTCTCTCAAACACTAAGGCACCGTTTTCTCACTAAGAACAAAATCTATTTGCTTTGAGATCTAACTCCACCCCACCCAGTACAACACACGCTTCCTTCCAAAACTTGGAAAAGCAACTTTAAAGTAAAAACATGATCTAACCATTGGAACCCACTGCCCTCACCATTCTGGTTGGGAAAAGCCCTGACAACTCAAACATACCGACTTCCATAACACATGCAAGCAGAAGATAATTTTTACCATGAGCTGCCAAGAAAAGTAGGAAGACGAAATGGGTCCAGAAGAAAAAATCCATGTCCGCAAGGAGTGAAGTGAGATAGGCAATTGTGTTTCTAATTCACAGATGTATTTTGTCCCTGTCTTGTCTCAGCCCAGCGAGACTTCTCTGCCAGCACTTCTTTGTCTGTTTATTCTTTTAAAAAGGTTTCCCCTGTGGCCCCACCTCTGACATCAATTGGAGAGGAACTTCTCCCCCCCTTATGCTGAATTTCACAGGATGACGCAGCCAATAGTCAGACTAGGACAGGAAGAAGGGGAGCGATGACAGTTCAGCTTGGCTGTATATATACTCTGCTTAATGACTTTTCCTTGGCATCTGCTCTCAGCAAATCCAGGAAAATATGAAATCATTTTTGAAGCAGCAATGCTGTGAATTTCAAAAGGCCACTGAACATGTGAAGAGTGCGGAGTCTGTCTGGAATTGGGAAGACAATATTTCAGGCCAGGGGCATGAGTTTCAGATTTCATTTTTTAAAAATTTACTTCATTGAGGGCCAAGCTACAAGTGACAAATGACACTTGAATGGCAAGTGGATTGAGTGGAGGGCAAGTGAACAGGGAGAAATACACTTGCTGTTCAAGTGTTATTCGTCACTTGTAGCTTGGCCCTTAGTTCCAGTCTTTCTCTCCAGTTGGGACCCAAAGAGGCATATGCTGATCTTCTCTCCTCTTTTTTATCCTCACAACAACCCTGAGAGGTAGGTTAGGCTAAGAGTGTGGGGGGCAAACAAGCGTCCCAAGCTGTAAAACAAACAGCATGTCTCCTATGACCCTTTTTAATCTGCAAAAGTATGCTGAGCGGAAATCAGGGACCATCAAAGCCGCTCCTACCTCCACGCGCGCTTGTGAGCCCATTTCTCCCACACACTCCATTTTAAAGGTGAGCGTGGTCACATATTAAACCAACCACCTTGCAGTTATTGCACATGAAATCAGACCCAAATGCAAAAGCGCCAGCACACATTTGATCAAAAGAGCAAAGGCAGACACCTGGGGGGAAACAATGACTAGGTAACGGTAGAATTGGCTTTTGAGGATGGGTCAGCTTGGAAAGCTGTGTTTCAGTTCTGCGTCTTCTCTTTCCAGTGTTTTGGGATGAAGCCTCAAGTCTGCCTAGAAATGGAAACCACACTCTCTCCATTCCGCTAGCCTTTTCTCTTAATGCCTGGTGTGTGCAGGCAGGAACTCTGGAACTACTCAGAGGTGAAAGAAAGGGCTTCGGGCCAGTTTCATCCATTACTTCCATGAAAACCAGATGTCAAGGCTGAGTTCTAGAGAGGAAATGAGACCATTTAGTGGAACTGAGCATGTCCACCCTGGCACTGGAAAGAGAGTGGTTTAGGTGACGTGGGCAACTAAAACCTTGGTTGATTTCCAGTCTTGGTAATATGAAGGGAACGGAGCCTAGGGTTGGTTTATACAATCAGCAAAGTAAGAGCCAAGCTACAAGTGACGAATTACACTTGCCTGGCAAGTGAATAGACTCAGGGCCAAGCTACACATGACGAATGACACTTGAATGGCAAGTGGATTGAGTGGAGGGCAAGTGAACAGGGAGAAATACACTTGCCATTCAAGTGTCATTCGTCATGTGTAGCTTGGCCCTCACATGTATTCCTCCCTGTTCACTTGCCATTCACTTGTGCTCCACTTGATCAAGTGGAGTGCAAGTGAATGGCAAGTCAACAGGGAGGAATACACGTGAGGGCCAAGCTACAAATGACAAATGACACTTGAACGGCAAGTGGATTGAGTGGAGAGCAAGTGGAGGGCAAGTGAACAGGGAGGAATACACTTGAAGGGTCAGTAGTATCAGAGCACGCTTGGGTTGCCTGGTCCCTAGCAACCCAAGCTCTGAAACTAATGGGGCGAGGCCGGATGATGTCATAGGGGAGGGACTGATGATGTCATATGGAATAGCTGAACTTTCACACTCCATTAGGAATTATACCACACGGTATCCATGAATGTGTGTACATCACGTGGCTTTGAAGAGACTGGCTTTTCAATGAACGCAATAATAATTTTTTAAAACTATGCAAATTAACTATATGATGTGGTGAGACCATTTCTGACTGGAGAGATTACTTGCGATGGGGATCTTCAACTTGCCCTTTCCAAGTTCTGTGGCCCTGAGCTATATTCCCTGAATTTTCCAAGGCTGCTTTTTGCAAACCACTCACATGTTTGCCAATCTCAACGCTGCTCACGCGCTGAACCGTGAAATTAAGTTGATCAAATAGTTACATAGAGAAAAAAGAAACTCTTCTCAGAGCTATGATGAAACTCAGGGATTAGGGAAGGGTATAGAGGAACCCGGCTGCAAAAATGCCCCATCTGCTTCCTTTTTTGCTTCCCATTCATCCTTGTGACAAGTTCGGATTGACTCACTGCTGACTGTTCCTTTCTTTACCCAAACAAAAATCCCAGCCCTTTGCAAAAAGAACCTATATTTGGATATAAAGCAAAACCTAGCATTTGGAGTGGGTCAGAAGAACACCACAATCCGCACTCATCCTGAACCCACAAAGCACAGCTGGCCAGCCACCAAGGTCCCAAAAACCATCACACAACACAATCCAGATCCTCGTCGTGGCATTCCACAGAGAAGTCTCTGCAAATCAAACAACTCCAGGGATTTACACAATCCAAGCCACACAGCACGGGGGAAAGCGACATGTTAAAAATAAATTCACTGGACTATGGACTGTCAGTGCTAGGGCTGTCGACTGGCCATTTTTCCTACGGCATCACCCCCCCTACACACACACACACACACACACACACACACACACACACACACACACACACACACACACACACACACAATGTTTACTGGCTGGGTGCCAGATGAGAGGTTTCCCCCTTATAATGGGAGAAGTAGAAGAAAGGCAGGTTTTCATTTATTTGTAACTCATCGTTTCCCTTATGATCAAAATTATTTACATAACTTAGGGCAGGGCTTTTTTTCTGGGAAAAGAAGTGGTGGAACTCAGGGCCAAGCTACACATGACGAATGACACTTGAACAGCAAGTGGATTGAGTGGAGGGCAAGTGAACAGGGAGAAATACACTTGCTGTTCAAGTGTCATTCGTTATGTGTAGCTTGGCCCTCAGTGGGTTGCCCTCGGAGAAAATGGTCAGATGGCTGGCGGCCCCGCCCCCTGATCTCCAGACAGAGGGAGTTTAGATTGCTCTCCGCACCAGTGGCACGGAGGGCAATCTCAGCTCCCCTCTGTCTGGCGATCAGGGAGCGGGGCCACCAGCCATGTGACCATTTTCCAGAGGTTCCGGAACTCCGAAAAAAAGCCTTGACTTAGGGTCGTTTGAAGGAAAATGAGTAGGGAGGGTGTGGAAGGAAGGTCTTTAATAACCCTTCATGCCTGCAGTTAAGATACAGTTTTTGAGCAACCAAAGGCGGAAATCAGTATATAGCTTCCACATAGGGTTGCCGGGTGTCTGGTTTCCCCCTGGGAAGTCCGTTTCTTTGCCAGACTATCGGGGGGAAACAAAGTTGAAAAAAATGGACACCTGCATTCATGCCCGGAGTGCGGCCGACCCGCTCGCCTGCTGTGTAACGCACACCCAACCTGCTCGCGCAACAGCCTGACTTGCACCCGTTTGTCTGCCTGCCTGCCGTATGCCTGGGGAGTGGCTGGCCAGCCAGCCTGCTTGACCTCTTGCGCTCCAGTGATGATGTCACTGGAGTGATGTCATCATATTGAGACTGGGAGTGTACGAGTGAAAAAACAAAGGGTAAGTGCCAGAGCCACTGCATGATTTTGGGGGGCGGGGAGTGATCTGGGAACCCTAATTCCAAATGCTTTATATTACCAGCCAATCAGAAGAGTCGATGTTGCACGCGCACACCCTATTTCATTCAACACCTGACTTTATAGCATCCCTAACAGGCTAAGCATCTATAACAAAGTTCCCTTCTCAGTGTCCATAATAGGTTAAGCTCCATCCTCAGACCCTGAACGCTGTTCGAAGTCCCTCGCCTTCAATGAGTTCTGCCCTAAATTTCTAGCATAAAAGAAACTGGATTAGACTGGAACCCATTCTTATATAACTAGCATGTTACAGACTAGGTGTGGAAGGCGGTAAGGAAGTAGGAAGTTTTAATATGACAAAAAAAGTATAAGCAACATTTTTTTAAAAAAACCCAAACAAACTTGTGGTCAGTGTGTCTGTGAACTGATCGTTGCAGAGGGGTGGGAAGAACATTTTCCATGGTTGTGAAATGGCACAGCTCTTTCGCTTGAGCTTGAAGCCTGTATCAGACCGGCACTGTGCCATTTGGACAGCCTTGCAACAGATTACCTCCTGTAAGAAGAAAAGAGAAGGAAGAGCCATATTGCTTTTTCAAAGAAAACTGAAGGAAATAATTCTGAGAAGATAATATGAAGAAAGGTTTGGTGTCTAGCCCTTCTGTTAGCCCAATGAAATTAGCTGGCATTCTATGAACAGAGGGTGACAGAACTGGAATAAGGTCTCCTAGCTTCCCCCTTTCAGCTATGGGAAGGAAGGAAGGCCTGTCAGAATAAGAGCCTTCTCTGTGAGAAGGGATGGTTGAGTCTACTGGCAGCTCCTTCTGCTCTGCTAGCTGCCTGGCAGCTTTGGGCTCCCCTTGCTGACTCTTTCCCTCCCACCCTGCTGCTGACTACACTACCCAGGTAAACTTGCAAGAACATGACACGCGCCGCACGTCTCATGTAGTTTAGCCCTGAGTCTTCAAAAATGTGGATCATGAAACCTGCTTGATATGTGATTACTTGCCATTTCTCCTCTTTCAGGCTGGCGGCTCACCTTGGATTAGTGGTTTACTTGAAGGACATCCTCCTCTTGTACTGCCAGTTATGGTCTTCTTCTCCCACCTGCAGAGATGAGATAGGTGGCAACCATGGACCGGGTTTATAAAGTGCTGGCATCACTCCTTTGGAACACTCTCCCCCTCGGACTTTGCCACTTGCATGCTGCTGGTGGGAAACCTCCCAATGGCACTCAATGGGATGTTGGGGGGGGGTAGGAGGGGTGAAATAGTGCCCGTCAACGTTGTGATGTCACTTCCAGCTGCATCACCGGAAGTGATACTACCACATCATGTAACACAGTGGCATCACTTCCAGTTATGCAGCTGCATAACTGGAAGTGACATTGCAGTGTTGATGTATGCCCTTTTGGTGAGCCCTTTTCCCTAGCTTCTCCCCAGGGATTGCCAGCCCTTGTTTGCCCCTTGTGGCTCATCGGTGCCTACCTTATGGTATTTTAGGCACCCATACAATAAACTTTTCAGATACCCAATGCATTTAACTTGAGGCGTTCCATCTTTTAAAGTTGCTTTTATGGTCTGCTTCTAGCCTGCTTCAGGAATGTCATTTTATGCTGCTGAATGTTAATTTATGCTGTTTTTTATACCACTGGCTTGTTTATTATTGTTATGTTTTTTTCATCCATGATTTTGTTGCGTTGTTCAGGTGGGACATGGAGATTTCCTGGAATTACAAGTGATCTTTAGAGATCAGTTCCCCTGGAGAAAATGGTGGCATTTGAGGGTGGACTTTATGGCATTATACCCAGCTGAGGTGCCTCTCCTCCCTCAACCCCCCAGGCTTTGTCCTCAAATCTCCAGGAATTTCCCAACCCAGAGTTGGCAACCCTACGTATTGTTTTGTCCTCATGCGACATCTTCCTCAGGTCTCTGGAGAAAAGGCACATATATTGTTTATAGACTGGACAGTAGAAAAGAGCCAGAGTCCAGTTGCACCTATAAGACTAAGCTTTGTGGTAGGGGATGAGCTTTCGTGAGTCACAGCTCACTTCTTCAGCTACAACTAAAATGTGAGTCCATCTAACCTTATATCATGGAGAGTGGAGTAATGTGAGATGGACTCACATTCTAGCTGCATATGAAGAAGTGAGCTGAGACTCACGAAAGCTCATCCCCTGTCACAAATATTGTTAGTCTTATAGGCGCCACTGGACTCTTGTTGTTTTCTACTGCTACAGACAGACTAACTCGGCTATCCATCTTGATAAACTGGACAGAAACCCATGTGGCTGCATGGGATGGGTAACAGCCCAGTTTCAAAGAAAATTCCGTGTGATTCCAAAGCCCAGCATCACAGATTATCAGGCCTTGCTTTTTTTCTACTCTGGGCCTGAACTGAAGTGTATGGATTAGAAGTGACTGAGTCCAGAGAGATTTTTCTTCTGCTCAATGTATCATTGTCTTCCCACCTGAGCTACCTGTGAGTAACTCATGTGGATTGCAAGTAACATTCCAGATAATGAAGTCACCAGGGGTGGGCCAAGGAAAGATTGAGGGAATTTTGCACGCTGTTGTGACCCAGAATGACCTGAGAGTGAGCAGAGGGTATTTGAGGAATTTGCTGCGTCATAATGCCAAGCCAGTTGGAACATCTCTGTAGAGGTTTCAAAAGAAAACTGTAATCTAAGGAGAAAGTACTTTGCGGAGTCAAAATCAGAAGGAGCAGAAGGGAGGAATATCGGGACTTGAGGGCTCACAGAATTGTAGGAATTGTCTTGATGAAACTGAGTGGTGTAGGCGGCAGTCATTTTATTAGAGAGAAAGGTTAATTGGGGTCTTGTACTTTATTTAAATTTGGAATTGTAAGCCGCTTTGAGCTGCAAGGGGAAAACAGGACATAAAGCTTAGTTCTTTAACAAAAAGGAACTATTAAATTTCTTTAAATGTCCCTTTAGACGCCAAAGGAATTTGTGTAAAGGCTGCAAGTATGGTTGCCAGCCTGAGTGATTGGTAAGGAGGCAGAAATTTATCCAAACTGCATCCTGTGACATCATTGCATCATGGGGCACTCTAGGATTTCCCAAAAAACTCTATGGTGAATTCTTCCATATCCTACAATGTAACGATGTTTCTTCTGGTTACGAAACTGAAAGTGATATTTTCAGGATGCTGTTTTGGCTCCCCAACTCTGCACCCCCCCTCCACTGCCCTATTGAGATGTGGTGGGAAATCAAGTCCAAAAATGGAAAGTTGCCTGCCAATATGGGCAACCTGGCCACCCTGGCTGAAAGTACTCCATGTTTTAACTTAGCTCAGGGACAAAACAGAGGCTCAGGGACAAAACAGAGGCTGGGGGCTAAGTTTACCAACATCCAGGTGGGGCCTAGAGTTATCCCAGAATTACTACTGAACTTCAGACTACGGAGATCAGTTCCCATGGAGAAAATGGCAGCTTTGGAAGGTGGACTTTATGGCATCGCGCCCTCACAGAGTGCCCATCCCTCTCCAGACTCCACCTTCTCCAGGTGCTGCCCCCAAATCTCCAGAAATTACCCTAGCTGGAGTTGGCAATCTCTCTTGAGGTCCTCTTCCTGCCTCCAAATGCAGTTATAGTAGACAGGACTGTGTATTTAAGTACATGGAATAGTAACATTATAGGTGTATTATATAATTTAGTATATACTTTTACTGACAATAAATTCATGAATAACTGTGGCTGCTGAATCACTAGACAGGAAAATAGACTTCCTGTTTAAAACTGTTCTCGAGTGATCTGTTTATCTATTAAACACAGGCAAAACTAACCAGAATATTAGGAACTCTCAGGGCCAAGCTACAAGTGACGAATGACACTTGAACAGCAAGTGGATTGAGTGGAGGGCAAGTGAACAGGGATAAATACACTTGCCGTTCAAGCGTCATTCGTCACTTGTAGCTTGGCCCTCAGTCTTAGGGAGCCCTCAGCACTTTGTCCCCCTTCTGTGTACCCCTAACCTCAGATGTATATAAAAACAGGGAAAAAATCAGTCATCTCTTCCCACCCAACCCTCTAACAATCTCCCCGAAAGCAATAATTCTATAAAAAGATCAGTGTATCTTGTTATGTTGCCTCGTCTTCTCTTTAAAATGATTCCAGAATGGAAAAACCTTGGCGTTATAAATAAATGAAGAACTTTCCTGGACTTAAAATATTTCTGATTTTTAAAAAAATCTCACATCTTGAAAACACTTTGTACATATATTTTTCATCTTTTCTATTTCATGTATACAGAGGCAGCAACGGAAGGAAATACATTTATCAGCTTCTTTTTTCAGACCTTGCTGGCATTTCTAGATGTCACAGTGAGAGATCTATTATTTCCTTTCCAGTGGAAATAAAATAGCAGCCGTGAAGGGCTCTTGTGTTAGAACACTGACCATAAATTTTCTCTTTTCCCCCAGCAAACCTATTCAATACAGCTGCCCCAATCCTTAGTTACTGCATTAAAACACATTGCCATCAGGAAATGCCACACATATTTGCACGGACATAGTTATGGAAATCCAAACATACAATTTTAACAGGCCCCCACCCTGAGCAATGCTAAAATTGAAGCCAGCAATATTGTAATAGCTGTTTTGATGACCTTAAAAATTAGCATGCAATAGATTTAATTGCACAGAGGTTTTTTTTTTTTTAAGTGTCTGGATTTTTTAACGATGGGGAAGTTTGAACACACTGCTCATTAACAAGCATTTAAACAAGGCATTGTAGGAAATCAGAGCTTAGAAACAGGAGACTTCCAAGATGTATTGGCCTGGATCTTACCCACAGCCTTGAGAAAGACGGTCCGGAACTTTCCAGAATATCAGATTTACTCCTCCAGTGTTTTGAGCGAGATGTTGTGAAACTGGAAGGGAGGGCCTGTTTTGTCTTTTGTGGACTATAAAAAGAGTCTCTCTACTTCCTTCAGCTACTCTTTTCTTTTTTTAGACAATGCTATCTTTTGGGAGATTGTTGATAATCGCAGCATTGCAATTTATGTAGCTCCTTGCGTGTTCAAAGGGCTTCCATAGTTCTTTACTACGTTTCAGTGAGCCAGGGCAATGCTTGTGCATATCGAGATGATTCGCTGAGATTGAGAGAGTCTAGGACTACCTGGTAATAGGGTTGCCAGCCTCCAAGTAGTGGCTGGAGATCTCCAGGAATTATAACTGGTCTCCGGGCCACAGAGATCAGTTCACCTGGAGAAAATGGCTACTTTGGGGGGTGGACTCTATGAAATTATGCCATGCCAAGGTCCTTTTCCTCTCCAAACCCCACTTTCTCCAGGTTTCACCCCCCAAATCTCCAGGAATTTCCGAAATTGGAGCTGGCAACCCTACCTGGTAAAGTGATAGCAGAGGCAAGATTTTGACACAGGGACCTCACACTAAAAGAGCCAATACACAGAATAGTACACATTTCCAGAGAGCATGCTTTTATCTTCTATCCATCCCCCCAACCTCGCCATCAACAGCAGTGTTCAGGCCGGTGTTACCTTCCTTTATAAAACACAGAGGAACATGATATTTTAAAATAAAGATGGCGTGATAGAGCAGGGCCCCTCATCCTTCTTTAGTCTGAGGGCCTTCTTGGATTTTGAGAACAGATAGTGGGAACCAGCATAAAATGGCTGCCACAGGCAGGACCAATCACAAAATGGCTACCATAGGAGCTAAGGCCAAAAATGTTGGGCGGTTCTAAGCCCAAAGTCGTCCTATGATGGAAGCAGCTGTTTCCAAATGGGTGCTCCCTGCGGAGACAAAGGTGCTCTTCTGAAGCACCTTTTGTTCCAACGAGGTGGAAGAAAGTCAGGATTGCTTTGCTGAAGTAGGAAGCAGATGCCAGGAAATACAGTTTGGTATAGTGGTTAAGAGAGGCAAGACTCTCATCTGGAAAACCAGGTTTGATTCCCCAGTCCTCCACTTGAAGCCAGTTGGGTGATCTTGGCCATTTTCACATGCCTGTAGCCTCCGGAAAATTGCGCAAAACTCATGGCATGAAGTGTCTTCCTAGCACAATTTCCCATCATGAGCCTGTTTAATGGTGCAATTTCTGATGTCATCGCACCATTAAACGGGAAATAGCGCTAGGAAGATGCTTCGTGTTGTGAGTTTTGCACAATTTTCCGGAGGGTTACAGGGGTGTGTGAAAATGGCCCTTAGGTCAGTCACAGCTTTTTGGAGCTCTCTCAGCCCCATCCACCTCACAGGGTGATAGTCATGAGGATAATAATAACACAGTTTGTAAACCGCTCTGAGTGGGCGTTAAGTTGTCCTGAAAGGTGGTATATAAATCGAATGTTGGTGTTGGCAGCAGCCACATTGAGGAGCCCTGAGCTAACATGTATTATTAAGAATTAATAATTCTTAAGTAAATTAAAATTTAAATCTATTCTAATGCATGACTTACTATGCTGTTAGGATGAGGTCTATGAAGAAGGTTGCCCGCTGCTCCATGTTTTAAAATTGATAATTAGAGAAATATGGAGAATTTTAATGAACTGTTTGCCATTCCTTACAGAGGAACAGAAAAGGAATGGAGGATGTGTTAAACTGAAACCAGTGATCAAGTGAGCCCAGCCTAAGAAATTTTGTATAATTGATGAAGCTGTTTTCTAGCCGGAAATGCAATGAGACTTCAACAAACCAAAGACCCAACAATATCAATAATAAAATCACTTTATTGATCCCCCACTTTGTGTGGGGGTGTGCCAGGAACCATAAAGGGAGCAAAGGGGTGAGTGAAACAGAAGACAGAAACGAGATCTACTCTATGGCCAAACATACAAGACAAATAGATCAACCATGGATCTGAGAATCTCAAAGGCTGTACTTTACAGGCAAGGAAAAAATGGACTGAAGCTGTTCAAAAGTCTGCTTGGAATCTTAGCATCACAACTGCCTCCTTCAGACTGCAGAGTTTTGCAAAATTCAAAAGCAAAGATGCGTTGCATGTTGCATTCGACAAATCTGTCAGAACTTCATCAACATTCCTGCGTACATGGCACAAGAGAGAGATACATAAGCAAAAGCCAGACTCTGCCCCAAGGGACTTCCAATCTAACTTGCAGAAGAAGAAAAAAGATAACAATGAGCCAATGTGCGTTTTCAGGCTTTGCTTCAGTTGAGGATGAAAACTAAGAGACTAATAGAAGTTCTGGCATGAATTTCAAGCTCTGGCAACATTTATTTCAAGGATACACATTCTTCCCCCCATTTATGCCTAAAGGAAGAATTCCATAGCATGCTCACGGCCTTTTAAAATGTTCAGTTGTTTGTTTTAATTCTGAAGTTGACCAACTGTTTCAGGGGTCATTTCGTAGAAAAAGGGCTGGAGGAACAAATTAGCATAACTCATTAGCATATGCCATGCCCCCTGCCATCACCGGAAGTGTGTCATTGGCATAACTGATTTGCATATGCCACACCCCCTGACATCACCTATCCTGGCTGTTTTGAACCCAATCCTGGCCATTCCGGTCCAAAATTGGGCCCAAAATGGCAAAAAGGGGCTGAAAATGGCCGAAAAGGGGCCCAAAATGGTCAGGATCGGGCCGCTGCTGAGTGGTAGAGTGATCCTCCACCCATCAGAGGCCCGATCGGGCCGTTTCGGCCACAATCCAGGCCAAAACGGGCCCCAAATGGCTGAGAGTCATGTGGGCGGGGCCACCTGACATGTGACCTCTTTGGGGAACTGCCGGAACTGCATTCCGGCGCGTTCCCCCTCAAAATGAGCCCTGGTTTCAGAAGCATGGATCTTACTCTCTGTTCCAACTCTGCTTAGCTCTGTATTGGTAACAGCCTTGCATTGCAGATGGCTAAACTGGTACTGGAGATCAAGTTTTCCTTTATGGTCCCAGAGAGACGTTTTGCGTGTCTGATTTCTGAGAATTGTTGACCTTAAGGCCTTTTTGTCCCTTGCAATTGTCAAAAAGTTAACAGTAACAAAATAAATACCCAGCTATAGATTTCACAATAAATAGAACATGTTTCAAATGCAAGCTTGCAATTTATGAATTGAGGCAACTAGATTTGGCCACATAAATTCCAGCCTGTGCTTTGTACTAGCTGCACTGTGAAAAACACACCGCCATATATTAGCGTTTCATCAGCCTTTTTGTATATTTTGTTGGTAATGTTAGATCTATTTGTCTCTAGCAACGTGCTATCACAGAGGACCACTCTGATACGAAAACTCTCTTTTCAGGAAAAGGCAGTAGAGGGCCTACAAAATGCAAAGAGTGACATTCTCATTTCTACGTAAAGCAGATGAGATTCCATTCAGTGGCGCATATACACGTTCGCTCTCTTTTGTGCGCACACCCATATTCTTTTACAAACCCCAGGAATCCCAGTTTATCATCTTGGTTTGAAGCCTCACATTTCTGTGCTTAAAGATTCCTTAGGATCCAGGACACTCTACCTGGGTATAAACATTCCTTTCGCAAAAAAATGGAGCGAGACTAGAATGAAAATAGAATTGGGAATCAATTTCTAAAATAAAAAGTTCTAAAATAAAAAGCGCCCCCCAAAGCAGTCACTTGGAGCTCAATGTAACAGAGCAGCTAAGAAGACTGTAAGAGAGAAGAGCCCTACGTTGGCAGCAAGGCCGAAGCCTCCACTGTAGGTATTGGTTTTGTCTGGAAAGTTGGTTTTGCCAGGTATGTTACGTTCTGAATGGATGGCGTCATTCCGGGTGGTGCCTTCTTCCGAGACCCGTTTCTCGGCTTCCGATGAGGACATCAAGTTCACACCTGGCTGGCTTTGAGATCCTGGCCGCTTGCATGGAACCTTGTTTTTGGGACGGGACGTGCCAACCCCGCTGCCTGAAACGAGGACCTCTCTGTCACTGTTGCTGGTGCCAGTGGCACCGGTTGCAGCAGGGGTGCCTGACTCAATGGCAGAAGTGTTGTTCTCCTTGGAGGGAGTGCCACCACCAGCAGCAAGAGTCTCACCACTTGTAGCTACCACATCCTCATTGGTGGCTCCATGGCTGCCCGTCCCTGAGTGTCCAGGTCTTGGAGTAAAACTTGCAGTACTGTCATCATTGATGAAACTTTCCCCAGTAGTGCCATGAGAGTGGACAATACGGCTGCTGTCTACATTGGTGTTTCCTGCAGTACCAGTTGCAGGAGGGTGAGTAGACCCATGTCCCTCTGCGGTGAAGACGGGGGGCTGAGCGGGTGCAGTGTTGCGCTCTTTGGAAACGATAAAATGTTCTCCGGGGCTTTCTTCATCCTCCTCACACTCTTCTTGCTTTGCTTCGCTGTTGCTGGACGTTCCCAAGACCTCTTTGGTGGAGATTTCTTCAGAGGAAGAGGACGAAGAGGTAGTAGTGGTGGAGTTCCTCTTGGGGACGATGACGGGTACTAGCACAACAACGTTGCCGTGATTGCCAGATGAGGTGGCGCCAGCTCCTGAGTTGTTCTTGTCCAAATTTGTGGTAGCAGAAGAATCGCCTGTTGCAACGTGCCCAGATTCCATAGCACCCATTGGGGAAGCCGTCTCAACTTCAGAATAGCCAGTGAACAGATCGTCGTGGGACTCGTGTTCATCTGGGTGAAAGGAAGTCGTCACAGCGTTGCCTGCAGCGGTTAAGTTCTCATTACCCTCTGTCTCATTGATCATATGGGTCTCAAAGGGTTCCTCGACTGATGTCTCATTATCAGCTATGCCAGGAGGGGAATGCACAACCCTTGCTTCGTCTTCCTCATCCTCGTAGACACAGTTGGGGCTTGTTGTGTGATCAGATGGGGAGGGCGTGGTGGACGGGGCGACACACTCATCTGCTTCGGAGAGGTTGGGAGAGTCTGCAGCCACTCTAGCTGCCGTCACCACACCATTCACGATGCGCGTGTTGCAGAGACTTCCTTGGCAGCACAGAACTTCCGTGTCGTCTAGCTCTTGCACCAAGGTCAAGAGAGAACTTTGGCACATGGCTTCGGAGGCACAGCCTTTGAAGGTCATAATCAAGTCCTTGCTACCTGCAGAAGGAGAAGAGGGGAAAAGATCAGTGTTTATTTCAATGGCCACAAGTGGACTTGGACAACAGGCCTTCCAGGTGGTGGGATAAAACCCTGTTTCATGACACTTGGTCTGTTGCAAAGTACAGGAACTCCTGCAGCCCAAGGGTCTTTACTATCTGGAGTCTGGGACAAGGGAGCTATGGAAAGGGGAGCAGCAGGGAAGATAAACTTTGAGCCAAGCTACAAGTGACGCCTTACACAGGTTGGACACTTGTAGGGATGTGCGTTTCGGCATTCAGAATGCCGAAAGAATGCCGAAACAAAAGTGTTTCGGCTTCTTTCAGGGAATGCCGAAACGTTTCGGGGAATCCCGAAACGTTTCGGGTAGCCGAAAGAAAAAAGCCGAAACGTTTCGGGATTCTTTCGTCTTTCATTCGGCTTTTCAATGGGAAAATGCCTCCGTCTTCCCGGACGTCTGGGGGAGGCATCTTCCCACCGAATAAGCCCAAAATTGGTGGGGACCTTCCTCTAACCCTTCTCTAACAACCACCCAAGTTTCAGACAGATTGGACTTTGGGGGGCCATGTTATAGCCCCCCAAAGCAGGTCCCCCCATCCTCCCATAAAGGAGCATCTTCTTCATTATTTCCTATGGGGAAAAAATGAAGAAGCAGGCTTCCTTTGCCAGGGGTGGCATTTTGCATGCAAAATGCCCCCTTACCCTCAGGGGCCCTTCTCCCACCCCTCCTCCCACCCCCCACCAAGGCTCAGCCTGCTCCCACTTGGGGGGGCCATTTCATGGCCTCCCCAAGTAGGTGCTCTAATCTCTACCACTGACAGCTGGGGGAGGCTTGTGTTGCCAGGGGTGGCATTTTGCATGCAAAATGCCCCCCAACCCTCTGGGGCCCTTCTCCCACCCCTCCTCCCACCCCCCACCAAGGCTCAGCCTGCTCCCACTTGGGGGGGCCATTTCATGGCCTCCCCAAGTAGGTCCTCTCAGCCCCTAAAGTCCACCCCTTACAGCTCCACACAAACCCAATTCCCCCCAGCTGCCACACACAGACCCAAATCCCCACATTAGCCCCTCACAGACCCAAATCCACCCCCACCTGCCCCACACCCATAACCCCAGGAACAGGCTGGCAAAGGCCAGCCCTCTCCCTTTGTTCCCTATGCTGGGAACTTCTAAACTCTCTTTCCCTGGGCAATTCTGCACAGCCCAGGGGTGCCACAATGGTGGGCACACTTCTGAGTGCCAGCTGGTCCCTGTGAAAGAGCACCTGAACCACAGACACCCTCCCTCAAATTCCCCCACCACCTACAGAGATGGCTGGCCAGCCAGCCCCATTGTTCCCTATGATGGGAACCAACTGCACAACAAAGAATAAAACAAGAACAACACAAAATAAAGTTTTTTAAAAATTATTTTCTCCCTTCCAAAGTACAAGTAGGCAAAGCATTATGACACATAACACCAGCAGTCCCCCACACAGAAAAATAACACAACTCACTTAACATCAGAGAATCACAAAGCACGATTCCTGTCAAAAACACTTTATTTCTTGAACAGCTTTAGGCTACACAGCAGGGGGGGAACACCAAAGGGCATGGCAGCAGTATCTTACACAAAAATAACACAACTCACTTAACATCAGAGAATCACAAAAGCACAATTCCTGTCAAAAACACTTTATTTCTTGAACAGCTTTAGGCTACACAGCAGGGGGGGAACACCAAAGGGCATGGAAGCAGTATCTTACACAAAAATAACACAACTCACTTAACATCAGAGAATCACAAAAACACAATTCCTGGCAAAAAAACTTTATTTCTTGAACAGCTTTAGGCTACACAGCAGGGGGGGAACACCAAAGGGCATGGAAGCAGTATCTTACACAAAAATAACACAACTCACTTAACATCAGAGAATCACAAAAACACAATTCCTGGCAAAAACACTTTATTTCTTGAACAGCTTTAGGTTACACAGTAGGAGGGCACAAAAGGGCATGATAGCAATGTACTACAAAAAATAATACAACCCACTTCACCGTTTTTGACAGCAATTGTGTTTGTGTGATTCTCTGATGTGAAGTGAGTTGTGTTATTTTTGTGTAGTACACTGCTTTCCTGCTCTGTGGTGCCTTCCTACTGTGTAACCTAAAGCAGTTACAGAAATAAAGTGCTTTTGACAGCAATTTTTTGGGGTGATTCTTTAATGTGAAGTGAGTTGTGTTATTTTTGTGTAAGATACTGCTTCCATGCCCTTTGGTGTCCCCCCCCTGCTGTGTAGCCTAAAGCTGTTCAAGAAATAAAGTGTTTTTGACAGGAATTGTGCTTTTGTGATTCTCTGATGTTAAGTGAGTTGTGTTATTTTTGTGTAAGATACTGCTGCCAAGCCCTTTGGTGTTCCCCCCTGCTGTGTAACCTAAAGCTGTTCAAGAAATAAAGTGTTTTTGACAGGAATCGTGCTTTGTGATTCTCTGATGTTAAGTGAGTTGTGTTATTTTTCTGTGTGGGGGACTGCTGGTGTAATGTGTCATAATGCTTTGCCTACTTGTACTTTGGAAGGGAGAAAATAATTTTTTAAAAACTTTATTTTGTGTTGTTCTTGTTTTATTCTTTGTTGTGCAGTTGGTTCCCATCATAGGGAACAATGGGGCTGGCTGGCCAGCTATCTCTGTAGGTGGTGGGGGAATTTGAGGGAGGGTGTCTGTGGTTCAGGTGTTCTTTCACAGGGACCAGCTGGCACTCAGAAGTGTGCCCACCATTGTGGCACCCCTGGGCTGTGCAGAATTGCCCAGGGAAAGAGAGTTTAGAAGTTCCCAGCATAGGGAACAAAGGGAGAGGGCTGGCCTTTGCCAGCCTGTTCCTGGGGTTATGGGTGTGGGGCAGGTGGGGGTGGATTTGGGTCTGTGAGGGGCTAATGTGGGGATTTGGGTCTGTGTGCGGCAGCTGGGGGGGAATTGGGTTTGTGTGGGGCTGTAAGGGGTGGACTTTAGGGGCTGAGAGGACCTACTTGGGGAGGCCATGAAATGGCCCCCCCAAGTGGGAGCAGTCTGAGCCTTGGTGTGGGGTGGGAGGAAGGGTGGGAGAAGGGCCCCAGAGGGCTGGGGGGCATTTTGCATGCAAAATGCCACCCCTGGCAACACAAGCCTCCCCCAGCTGTCAGTGGTAGAGATTAGAGCACCTACTTGGGGAGGCCATGAAATGGCCCCCCCAAGTGGGAGCAGGCTGAGCCTTGGTGGGGGGTGGGAGGAGGGGTGGGAGAAGGGCCCCAGAGGGTTGGGGGGCATTTTGCATGCAAAATGCCACCCCTGGGTGGCAACACAAGCCTCCCCCAGCTGTCAGTGGTAGAGATTAGAGCACCTACTTGGGGAGGCCATGAAATGGCCCCCCCAAGTGGGAGCAGGCTGAGCCTTGGTGGGGGGTGGGAGGAGGGGTGGGAGAAGGGACCCTGAGGGTAAGGGGGCATTTTGCATGCAAAATGCCACCCCTGGCAAAGGAAGCCTGCTTCTTCATTTTTTCCCCATAGGAAATAATGAAGAAGATGCTCCTTTATGGGAGGATGGGGGGACCTGCTTTGGGGGGCCATAACATGGCCCCCCAAAGTCCAATCTGTCTGAAACTTGGGTGGTTGTTAGAGAAGGGTTAGAGGAAGGTCCCCACCAATTTTGGGCTTATTCGGAGGGAAAATGCCTCCTCCAGGCGTCCTGGAAGACGGAGGCATTTTCCCATAGAAAAAAGCCGAAAGAATGCCGAAATAATGCCGAAAGAATCCCGAATCCCGAATCCCGAAAGAGATTCTTGTTTCGGCTTTCAGCTTTAACGATAGAGAATTTTCTTTCGGCTTTCTACTTTCGGCTATAGCCGAAAATTTTTGGCTTGCACACCCCTAGACACTTGTCAGCTTACCTCAAGCTTTGATGGGAAATGTAGGCATCCTGGTTTTACAGCTTGGCTCTCCATTGCAGCTGCAAGACCAGGACGCCTACATTTCCCATCAAAACTTGAGGGAAGCTGACAAGAGTCCAACCTGTGTCAGGTGTCACTTGTAGCTTGGCTCTTTGTCCCAGGAACAGATTTAGGATTTTAGTCCACTCCAATCAAAAGACTGTCATCAGGCCCCTATGCTGTCAAGGGGCAAAGAGCTCATGCCAGCTGAGAACATGCTCAGCAGTCTACTGCCAGACAACAACAACAACAACAACAACAACAACATTTCATTTATATACCACCCTTCAGGCCAACAACACCCACTCAGAGCGGCTTACAAAGTGGGTTATTATTATCCTCACAACAATTACCCTGTGAGGTCGGTGGGGCTGAGAGAGCTCTGAGAGTGCTGTGACTGACCCAAGGTCACCCAGCTAGCTTCAAGTGGAGGAGTGGGGAATCAAACCCGGTTCTCCAGATTAGAGTCCTGCCACTCTTAACCACTACAACAAACTGGCTCTCAAGATGACTTGTGCAAGCCAGCCAAGACACAAATGGAATGGTTTTGAAGGAAATCTCACTGCCTAGTTCTCAACAGTATTTCACTCTCACCAGCATTGCTCTTAAGACCAGCTAAGATGTAGGGGGGAAACAAAAGCATCTTTGATTGACCAGCCTCTAAAGCAGCTGCTAGTCTCAGAGCCAAACTACAAGTGATGCCTGACACAGGACACTTGCCAGCTTCCCTCAAGTTTTGATGGGAAATGTAGGCATCCTGGTCTTGCAGCTGTAATGGAAAGCCAAGCTGTAAAACCAGGACACCGACATTTCCCATAAAAACTTGAGGGAAGCTGACAAGTGTCCAACCTGTGTCAGGCATCACTTGTAGCTTGGCTCTCAGCATCCTCTGAAGTCGTCCATGCTAAGAACCACTCCATCCCAATGGAAACTACAGCTCAACCTTCAAACCGAGACAGCATTGGGGAGCATCTTGTGAGGGCATCTTTGCCTGAGCAGGGAGCTGTGCCACCCAACACTCACCTTTGTGGCTGCCGATCCCTTCCAGGCACATGTTATGGACGCCGGTGCACTGCACTGTCGCGATGGTTTCATTGGAGCACCCGGAGCCAGTGCCGTCTCCGTCCACGCAGCTGTAACACTCCAGCCCGTTTGTCGCCTGACTGTGTAGATGCAGATCTGGAAGGGAGAAGGGGGTGAGTGGGAGAAATCGCCTTGAAGCACTTTAACTGGAGGCTGCTGATGGGACTGGTGAACCTATGGTTATCCTTTAGGGTTAGCTCTCACCAGGGCTTTTTTTCTGGGAAAAGAGGTGGTGGAACTCAGTGGGTTGCCCTTGGAGAAAATGGTCACATGGCTGGTGGCCCTGCTTGGCGGTGCGGAGGGCAATCTAAACTCCCCTCTGTCTGGAGATCAGGGGGCGGGGCCACCAGCCATGTGACCATTTTCAAGAGGTTCTGGAACTCCATTCCACTGCGTTCCCACTGAAAAAAATCCGTGGCTCTCACAAACTGAACATGATAACTTGCTAGTTCTTGAATTGTACCACTTCTGACCCCAGAGGAGGTATAACAAACATAAATGAGATTTCTCACTTCCATGATTTCTCTCTCTATATAATATATAAGCTATGCACTTAGAAAGCTAAATATCATAAAATCATAGGGTTGAAAGGGTCATCTAATCCAACCCCCTGCACAATGCAGGAAAGTCACAATTAGCCCCCCACACACACACACACACATAAACACCTCCAGTGAGCCCTGCTCCATGCCCAGAAAATGGCAAAATACTGTCAGGATCCCCAGCCAAACTGGCCTGGGGAAAATTGCTTCCTGACCTCAAAGTGGTGATCGGCATTACCCTGGGTATGTAAGAAGGGCCACGAGAACTAAGCACTGATGTAACCCTTCCTGCCCTCCCTCTCACGACCTGTCTAGGTTCACAGAATCAGCATTGCTGTCAGATGGCCATCTAGCCTCTGCTTAAAAACCTCCAAAGAAGGGGAGCCCACCAAGAAGAGTGTTAGCATTTAGCCTGGTTTCTTCCCAATATGCTAGTTTTGGATATTCAGATAATCTTTTTTTTATGGGGGAAAGCCTATCACCTTGCAATCCTCCAACCGCATTGTGAGAGTTCTAAGAGAGGAGGGAAAAAATCATTACACGTCTTACTCTGCCTCTAAAGTGCAAATTACAGGCTTGTAGAATCCCCGTTGGAGCTGTATGGGAAAGGGAGAAAAGGTGCAATTCTATTCCTATTTTAAAGGATGCTTTTGTTTTCCTTTAAAATGCTACAAGCTGAGGCTCAGGGTTGCAAAAGCTTCTCATCAAAGTGGGGAATTCTGCTTGGGTGCCACCACCACACTCCAAGCAAAGTCAGGAATTACAGGATAGGTAGCATCTTTGTCCACAATTGGCAGAAGGTGACCACCCCCTCTAAAAGCTCAGCAACACATTGCCCTGTCCCCTCCATTCTCCCACAATTCCGGTCACAGGTTGGGAAGAGGGGGGAATGCACGTTGGATAGAGCGCTCTCCCCCTCTCCTGGTCTTCTCCCTTCTAATGCACTCCTTGAAAAGATCTGTTAAGTGTGTGACCAAGAGGCAGGATGCTGGAAGAGGGAGCTCAGCACTCAAGATCCCACTTGCAGAACTGGATTGTTTGCAGCCCACAGACCAGTTGACAAAAAGCAAGAGAGGAAACCCTCACGGGAGAAGTGAAAAAATGCACTAGAATTTAAGAAACAGCATATAGCTAATAGTCAGTGTACAAAAATCAGGAACACTCCTTTTTCTATGCAACAGTATGTAACTAATATTAATCACTACACAAATCAGGAACACTTCCAGTACATGTTTGAATTTCACATCTGTTCACACAAAAGTCCTCTCTTGCTTTTTGTCCATTTACGGGAGACGCCATTTGGTTTTCTTCCCCACAGACCAGTTGAGGCTGAGCAGGTTAATCAGCCAGGGACCAAGAGACCCATTCCAAGATTCTACCTGCTGCATGTTACCGGGTTAGAAGGTTACCTGGGGTGAAGCTGTTGCAGAGCGGCGTGTCACAGCAGGTGGCATGGATAGTACGGGTGCCTGAGAAAAAGCTCAATGTGTCATGGCAAAGGGGAAGGTTGGCACACCCTCTCAGCTTCATGTTGGAAAATTGACCTGCAGGGATCACAGGAAACAGGGTAAAGTGGGGGTCCTGCATGCACTCTAGCGCAGCACCCCTCTTCCTCAACTAACCTTCCATCTGTGCCCTGGTGCTTTGTGATAGGCTTGCAGACTGGGCTGCCATATAAAGAGATGCAGCCTTCGAGGAAGGAAATTGACCTAGTGCAAGCCGCAGAAGGGAGCCAGGAGGGTTACCAACTTCCAGGTGGGAACTGGAGTTGCCCCAGAATTGCAACTGATCTCTACTACAGAGATCAGTTTTCCTGGAGGAAATGGCAGCTTCAGAGGGTGGCCTCTAAAGCATCACATCCTTGCTGAGCCTCCTCCCTCCCCCAAACTCCACCCTCCGCAGGTGTTGCCCCCCAATCTCCAGGAATTTCCCAAGCTGGAGTTGGCAGCCCTCACCGGTAACCTCACAGGGAAGGCTGATGTTTCTCTTTCTACTTTTGCTGGCCCACCCCTCCAAGGCCAGCCATCCTGATTTACTGCGCATGACTAGGGTAGTGGTGAAGAGGGTGAGCTGTGAGCCACAAATTTTCAGCCTCGAAACTCACCTCATCATACTACTGCCCTACTTCACACAACCCTTGTAATCGTTGTAAGGATTATTAAAGAGTGAAGCATTATAAAATATTATTTATTAAGAGCACAATGTCCCAGGTGCTTCATGTGCGGGTGTTTATGACAGGTGTGATGCATTTTGAGGAAGCAAGTCAAGGGAAACAGGCAGGAGAGCCAGCTTGGTGTAGTGGTTAAGAATGCGGGACTCTAATCTGGAGAACCAGTTTTGATTCCCCACTCCTCCACTTGAAACCAGCTGGGTGACCTTGGGCCAGTCACAGCTTCTAGCTCTCTCTTGTGGGGATAATAATGACATACTTTGTAAACTGCTCTAAGTGGGTGTTAACTCATCCTGAAGGGCGGTATATAAATCGAATGTTGTTATTTCAAAATTTCACTGAGTAATAATACTGACATTGGGAATTGGGGAATTCCCTGGGGGAAGGTCAGGATTTCTTGACTTCCTAGATCAAAAAGAGTCCAGTAGCACCTTTAAGACTAACCATTTTTATTGCAGCATAAACTTTCGAGAATCAAGTTCTCTTCGTCAGATGCATGATATCATGCATCTGACGAAGAGAACTTGATTCTCGAAAGCTTATGCTGCAATAAAAATGGTTAGTCTTAAAGGTGCTACTGGACTCTTTTTGATTTTGCTACTACAGACTAACATGGCTAACTCCTCTGGATCTTTGACTTCCTAGAGAAAGCAAAGACTGTCATCATTTGAAGAAAAGCAAATCCCACCAGACCCCAGTGCTGGGTACATTATTATTGGGATATTTCTACTCCCTGCCTGGTCCACTGATAAGGGTTTAATTTGTGTCATTGCTCATGCCAGCTCAACTGAAGAATCTGTTTTCAACACTAAGGAACAGAATAGATTAAAACAGCACAGGAAATGCCTCGGAACATGTACAGAGTGTATATCTCCCTCATAGTTCAGAAACTGTGTCAGAATTTAAAAGTTTTAGGTGGGTAGCTGTGTTGTTCTGCAGCAGAGCAGCAGAATTTGAGTCCAATGGCTACAAATCATTTCTTTAGCTGCAGAGAATCCTGGGGAATGTAGTTCTGTGAAGAAGGGCAGGGATCAGGGCTTTTTCTGGGGAAAGAGGTGGTAGAACTCAGTGGGTTGCCCTCGGAGAAAATGGTCACATGCCTGGTGGCCACACCCCCTGATCTCCAGACAGAGGGGTTGAGATTGCCCTCCGCGCAGAGGGCAAACTAAACTCCCCTCTGTCTAGAGATCAGGGGGTGGGGCCACCAGCCATGTGACCATTTTCAAGATGTTCCAGAACTCCGTTCCCCCGTGTTCCAGCTGAAAATAAGCCCTGGCAGGGATAGCTGTGTTGGTGTGCAATAGAACAGCCAAGATCTGAGTCCAGTGGCACCACAAAGACCAACAAGGTTTTCAGGGTATGAGTTTTCAAGAGTCAATTTGAATATGAAGAAGGGAGCTTTGACTCTTGGCAGCTTACACCCCCCAAAGCTTATTTGTCTCTAAGGTGCCACTGGACACAAATCCCGCAGAATTAAAAAGGGGAGCTTCTGGGACAGGTAGTCCAGTTTCCAGGTAAGCTAAGCACTGGCACTTCTAAGTTTAGAAAGCACAGAGGCGAACAAACTTTTGATCCCCCAGAACATTCACTGAAAGGAAGGCGCCTCCCAAAGAATCTCCAAATTTCATCTTCCTCAAGCGACCCCAGCCAGTCAGGTAGTGTGTATGAACCATATCAGGACACTACACAGCCAATCAGATCTGGCTATGTGAAGCCGCTTTTGAAGGCAAACAAAGCCAATCCTTTGGCCAAGAGCTGCCAATCTCCAGGTGGTGGCTGGAGATCTCCCAAAATTCTAGCTGGTCTCCAGACGACAGAGATCAGTTCCCCTTAAGGTTGCCTCTCGGTGGGAGGCTGGGGCTGCAGCACGTACCTCGTGCCTTGCTCACTTGGCATACATGCACTTTCCAGCACGTGTCATCATACCAGCTTTGCCCGGGATGAATTCTGACCCATTTGGGGCCAAACAGGAACACACTCTGTGTGTTTCTGGGGTGCCTGCCAGTGGTGGGCAATCTCCGGGGGGGGGGGCTTGCCACCGCCCACCAGTCGCTGGCAGATTGGCAGGCAATGAGGCAAACCCCTAGGAGGTTGCCAGCCACTGGTGGGCACCTGGGAACCCTAGTTCCCCTGAAGAAAATGGCTGCCTGGAGGACAGACTTTATGGCATTATGACCTCCTCTCCTCAAACCCTGCCCTCTCCAAGCTCCACCGCAAAATCTCCAGGAATTTTCCTATCTGGAAATGGCAACCCAACTTTGGTCTCATTTTAAAAATTTGCTACGGAGAAAGGAACATCCTTTTTGCAGATGCAACAATGCTGCCTTGACAGTGGGAACATTTCCATGCTGCCTTTTCAGCTCCAAGCATCATCAAGTAGGGCTCTGCTTTCCACCCATCCCGCCACAACAGATTCTCTTCTCAGAAAGCCCTGCCATTCATCCCTTCCTGCTGTAGCCAGCCCTCCTCTCCCCCAAATCTCCTGTTCCCCTCTCCTACTTACCTGAGCTTCCGGTGACGTCAAGGTTCACACACTGATCCTGGTCCCCAACACAGCTGATCTGATTGCGGGCACCTTCGGGACACCAGGGGCCTTGGGTGGCACACGTATGGCAGCGCATGTGGTTGGCGGGGGCTGGATGGGAAACTGGGAGGAGACAGACAGGGGCCATTAGGGACCTAGGAAGGAAAGTGGCAAAAGGGAACAGGCAGAGAGAGAACAGCACCATATTGGCAGTCAGAGAATTACCCATCCCAGAACAATTCTGCAAGGATTGTACCATTGTTGTGCCATTGCCACATCAGATCTGAGCATCTTTTGCCAAGCTGTGCTTGTAGGGAACTGGCTATGGCAATTCATTACCTGAAAAAGTCTTCAAGGGTACACAAATCCCACTGTATCTGATACAGCTAATCTCTATGGGTCAGAACAAGGTCCAATCAAGTCTGATATGCTTCACCTTTTTTAACAACAAAGGAGTCAGGAACAGATTGCCTCTTAGAGTCTCTCTACACATTACTAAGTACCTAGGGACACTCAAGTGAACCTTATTTGACGAGTCCCCCCTCCAACTTTCCATGCACTCAATTGCACAGTCACACGTCAATTTACTCCATGTCACATGTTTGATATCAGTTCCTCCTCAATTGCTAAAAGTATGCCCGTTTCCCTCACATCCATTCATTGAAATGCAGATCCTGACACTCTCACACCTTAAAGAAATGCAGACTGGCAATTCAAAGGAGCCTACAGTACTTGTTCCTGCAGCAGAAACAGAGTAGAATTGACACTTCGCCCTCCCCCCGTAATCACTTGCAGATGCAGTCACACAAAGGGAGCTCCCATGAAATCGGCATTCGCATGCACTGAGCAAGAACAGCTTGCACACAATTTGAGGACTAGACATACAGTCCTGCATCTGAGCGTCCCTAGGTACTTAGTAACGTGTAGAGAGACTCGTAGTACATGGAGAAAGACTATTTTCTCTCCTCCTGCCCCGCTTCAATGCCAAAGCAGCCTCTTCAATCTCATGAAAAACAGCACGGAGAAGGGTATTTTGAGCAGAAAAGGGGCAGCTGGGGAAAGGATTCAAAAGACCATCTCCTACTGATATGCACTCCCCCCCCCCCCGGCAACTTTGGGTTACGAAAAGAAATCATCTAACCACGTGGTGCAGGGTGGATGAACGGTCAGACTCGTCCTACGAAGGCCTGAGTTTGAACCCTTGCTTTAAAATAAGCCAGTTAATGTTTCAGCCTAACCCACCTCACAGGTTTGTTCTGAAGATTAAAGCAGGGGGGGAATTGTAAATGCTGCTTGAGAAGGGTGGGATTAAAGAACGACAACTAAACACATTTCCCTCCCTCCCAAACGTCACACATCATTGAAAATTCACTTCCCTCCCGATTTCTACAAATGTGGTCACCTCAGCCAGACCCTTTCATATCTTCTTGGAATTTCACAGCGGATGAAACTGGGTGGCAATTCTAGAATTCCTCTGAGAAGTTTCACCAAGGAAATCTTGGGGCTGCGGGACCCGAATCTTGCTCTTCGCCTGCCTGTTCACCTCCCCCAGAATCCCAGCGTTGTTTGAGAGGAAGTCCTCCTTGGCCTTTCAATTTTGGCATCAGCAACGGGACTCACCGAAATAGGTCTCATTGTTACATCTGTCCTCGGAGCAGAACCGTGACTGATACGACAGAGCCATCATGTGCGAGTTGATGGAGACGGATTCCTGTGGGTACAGCTGGCTGGCACAGCCTTTTTTAATGGTCTGGAAGTTCATGAACGCTGGAAAGAGAAATACCCTTCAGGTGGTGCCGGGTTTCTCACTCATGGTTGGCGCCTAGCACAGGACTGGATTTTTAAAATTTATTTTATTTACGTCATTTATAGTCCGCCTTTCTCACTGAGACTCAAGGCGGATTACACAGTATGAGGTTAATACAATCAGTATCAAGTACATTTCAATACAATACCATAAAGTAAACAGATACAGGTTTAAAAGACATAGCATTAGCAAGGATCCAAGACAGAGTAGAAAAAATACTGGAGCAAAACATAATCAATTCTAGGACTAACATTAGATAACATGGAGCACTGGTGGTACATAGGAGTACATATTTAAAGCAGCAGATAATATGTAAGGCAATATAGTGATGAAGTCTATGATTCCCAACTCGTTAGTGAAGCATCTGAGACCCCATTCCTACAATACAGCCCTCCCATTTGAGTAAAAACCCTTTTTGAATAGTTCGGTTTTGCATCATTTACGGAAAGCCAGGAGAGTGGGGGGGGGGGCTCTTCTGACTTCCTCAGGCAGGTCATTCCACAGGCAGGGCCGGTGCGCCCATTGAGGCCAGGTAGGCAGTGGCCTCAGGGCGCGAGGGCACTGGAGAGGCGCCAGAGGGGGTGTCGGGGGCGGAGGAGCATGCTGCGGAGCTGGCATGGCTGGTCTGCAGCTGCTGCAGCTAGCCAGCCCCGTGCCACTGCCGCCGCCGCCACATGCCCCCACCCAGGCACAGCAGCCACGAGCCACTGCTGGGGCAGCGTGCGGAGCGTGGAGCAGCCTCCACCTGCCACCCCAGCCATCCTCTGGTAAATGCCCTTGGCTTGCGCTGCGCGATGATGTCATTGCATGATGACGTCATTGTGCAGTCTGTGGCGTGTGCGCGCATAGCGCGTGCGCGTGGGGGTTGCCGCAGGCGCCAGAAACCCTGGTGCCAGCAGTGTCCACAGGATAGGGGCCACCCCAGAGAAAGCCCTTGTACAGGCTGCTGACATCACCCGTGTGCAGGCTGGCACCTGCAGGAGACCCTGTTCAGATGAGCGAAGCTGCCATGGAGGAACATAGGGAGGGAGGCGGTCCCATAGGTGTGCCAGACCAAAGCCGTGAAGAACTTTGTATGTAATAACTAATACCCCTGGGATAAAAACTGGAGACACGTTTCACCCACACCCACATACAAATTCTCAAACACGAAACAACAGGCAGGTGGCTTGCTTGCATTTCGGAGAGAGCCACATTTAAATTGGTTCCTGGAATGGCGCTCTCTGCTTTGCTTCGAGATGCCAAGCTGGATTCTGCTTTCGTTACAGCCGTGATGGTTCCAGGTTTCCTGTATTTTTCACACCTGTATATTTCACCTGAGGGCCCAACTGCAAAAGCAGCCCATCTCCCAGCATTCTCTGTTGTGGATTCCACCTGTTTGAACGACCTGCTTCGGGAGTCTGGGAAGGCTCCCAGCTAGGTGGTGGCTGGAGATCTCCTGGAATGATAACTTATCTCCACGCCACAGAGATCAGTTTCCCTGGAGAAAATGGCTGCTTTGGAGGTCAGACTCTGACACTATACCCTGCTGAGGTCCCTCTCCTTCTCAAACCTCACAATCTCCAGGCTCCCCTCCCCCAAATCTCCAGGAATTTCCCAACCTGGAGCTGGCAGCCCTAGCCTCCACTCTTCTGTCATTTCATAGAATGTATGAGCCAGTTTGGCGTAGTGGTTAAGAGCAGCAGGACTCTGATCTGGAGAGCGGGGTTCGATTTCCCACTCCTCCCCTTGAAGCCAGCTGGGTGACCTTGGGCTAGTCACGGCTCTCTGGAGCTCTCTCAGCCCCACCCACCTCACAAGGTGATTATTGTTGTGGGGGTAATAATGACATACTTTGTAAACTGCTCTGAGTGGGCATTAAGTTGTCCTGAAGGGCGGTATAAAAATCGAATGTTGTTGTTGTTGTTGTTATTATAAAATGGAACTTTTCAGGAGAGCATTTTGAAAAAGAAACATGGTAAAACTGAACTGTGCGAGAGGCCATTTTTAAAGAAACTAGGGAGCAGAATTGTAGTTCGTTGGTCTTTGAAATTTTGGGACACTTTTCTTTTTCCTTCCTCCTCATACTGTATTGCTTATTAGATGTATAATACTGGGTTTTTTTTCCTGTTTGCTTCAGTGTTTTCGAAGGGTGTAATCCAGTTTTATTGCTTTGTTTATATTGTGCTGGTCTTTTGAATTGTTTTTATACCCCTGTATTACACCTTGAGTTTCAACAAGAAAGATTGAAGCGCAATGAAGTAATTAAATAAAATGACACATATTTACAGGTGTGCCCTGGGACCTATTGAACCAGTTGTGTGCTGGGAGTACTGTGTTGAAACTAAATTCTCATGCGTGTGGGAGCTTGTTTGAATTGGGACTGTGGGAGGGGTGTGTGTGTTAAGCCTTTCCCATGTGACTTTTTGCTGACTTGAAATGGCCCTGTTGGGAGGTTGCTGTTTGCCCTCTCAGGAAACTTTTATGGAGCCCGAGACCTTGGTAATTTCCACACGCCCTTATAGGGACAGCTTACTCGCGGCTTTTCCCCAGGAGTCCAGACATCTCCATTTGTAAAATGGTTGCAGGCTGTTGGGCTTCCATTTTTTCGGCACCTTTTTTGGGAATGCACTTTCCACATCCCTGAAATGGCACCGAAAAAACAGAAGCCAAACAGCCCGCAATGGTTTTGCAAACGGAGATGTTTCCAGTGTTCTGTGAGTGGGCCGTCCCCACAAGGGCTTGTGGAAACGGCTCTTATCATTCCCAGTTTTTGTTTGAAATATTCATTTATTTTTGTTTAAAACATTTCTACAGCACCTTTCTTCCCAGTCTAGGATCCCCATAATGACAGCATTGGCCTGCATACTGTGGATCAGGGCTTTTTTTCTGGGAAAAGAGGTGGTGGAACTCAGTGGGTTGTCCTCGGAGAAAATGGTCACATGACAGGTGGCCCCGCCCCCTGATCTCCAGACAGAGGGGAGTTTAGATTGCCCTCCACCCCTCTGCCTGGAGATCAGGGGGCGGGGCCACCAGCCATGTGACCATTTTCAAGAGGTTCCGGAACTCCATTCCACCGCGTTCCAGCTGAAAAAAAGCTCTGCTGTGGATATAATTTTTTCAAACATGATGCCTTAAGATTTCGCTTGCCATTTGCTCATCTGCACTGGGCAAACCCCCTGACCTTACCCCCAGTCCTCCACTCTCAAGAAATTGAGGAGCAGGAATAAAATGGAGGGAAAATAGCCTCTAGGAATTTCCCCTTGTTTTTGTGATACTTATGATAGATATTAGGGGAAATACTTAGAGTGTCACCTGGAAGTGACATCACATCCTCCCCAGGCACCACCCTAGCCTTAACAGGCTGCCCACCAGAGCAGGAAAACTGCCCTGCTCTGTGAAGCAGCAGGAAGGAAAAAAGGAGGGGGGCGGGGAATGTCAGTGTGATGCTGTGATGTCACTTCCAGTTGAGCGAGTAGAAGTGATGTCATAGTATCAGCAACACTAGGAATTTTTCAGATTTCTATGGCATTTAATATAGAAATTGGAGGAGGTCCTATGCCATGTCACTTCTACCCGCTCAGCTGGAAATGATGTCATAGAGTTTGTGACATGGCCCTATCTCCCAAAGACTGGCAACACTACCAGAGGTGCCAGGTGAGCATGGATACAAGGTATGCTCCCATCCCACCCCCCCGCATGTAGGTAAGCACCACCCCTGATTCATCCCACTGAGAGAGTTTGCTATTCTTCATCTATAAACTATAAAATATAAACTATACATGATAGACAGACAAACTATAAAACTGAAAAACAGAGGCATCTACAAAGAACTTCTATCCCCTCTTAATTGTCTTCTTCTGCTATCAAGCCTGTAAAAGAATGCTGTGAAACTCAAAAACTTGCTCATTCTACTTTGTGGACTATTCAAAGCATTATGAAGCTGTTCCTATTTACATTTTTCCCTTAATGGCCTAACATGGCTGCTTGCATTAAAAAGACATAAATAGAAGAAATGATCCTCTACAAGGATTGCCTTTAAGCATCGCTGAAGATCATACTTACAAACCGAAGCCTTGCGGACAGATGTGGTGCAGCTGGCCCAGGGTCCTTCGCACGTTACGGTTTCTCCAACACAGTCATATTCTCCTTGGCATATATTGCACTCCAGGCAGAAGGCTGGAAAAGATGGAAAAGAATTCGTTAAGAATATATTATGATTAATAACATATACCGGGACCCGGCACACCTGGGAGATAGAAATATTTTAAATAAACAAAAGGATAAATCACATCCCTTCTAAGCTGAAGCTATTGTACTTTGGTCACAAGACTCAACTCACAGGAAAAAAAACAATCATGCTAGGAAATGTGGAAGGCAGCAGGAAAAGAGGAAGACTGGAAATGAGATCGCTTGACTCAGTAAAGGAAGCCATGGAATCTAGAATGCAAGATCTGAGCAAGGCAGTTAATAATGACAGAATGTTTTGGAGGCTGTTAATTCACAGGGTTGCCATAAGTCGGACACAACTTGATGACACATAACACAACTGCAAATGTGACAGGATAATTAAGGACGCTCTGGGACTTCAGTTTAAACAAATGTGCAAAGGTCAGATCGATTACTAAAATTATCTGATCCCCTAGGAGCATTTTAGCTGCAACCTTGGCCGTTTCCAGATGGCTTACCTGAAGCTGCTCCATGCCGCAATGTTGTGGATCGTGCTGGGGAAAATGCGAAATATTGTGTTTTCTCATGCGAGTTTTGTGCGACGTCGCGCAAAACTCGCACGAGAAAACGCGATATTTCGCGTTTTCCCCAGCACGATCCACAACATTGCGGCATGGAGCAGCTTCAGGTAAGCCATCTGGAAACGGCCCTTAGAAATCACAGGCATTCAGATGACAGTGAAAGAAGATGCCTTTTTAACCTCTCTCCTTGTTTCTAAGCCTTTTGCGTTTCTGGCTTACAGCTGTTTTTCTGCAACTGGCGGATTAAGAACGCTTAGGACTAGGAACTTATTTTTTATTTTATATAAAGGTTAGATTTCTCACCCCTTTTTGTGGGATGCGTGGATTTGTAGGTTGATCACATTCCCCATACATAAACAGCTGCTTAGGAATTTCTAGGCAAAAGAACTCAGAAGTCCAAGGAAGAGGAGCCAAGAAGACGAGTTTTGGTCTGCTAATAGCTCTTTCGCCATCTCAAGGTGTTTTGTGCAGTCCATGTTGTCAGAGGCAGTGGGCGTTCATTTAAAAGATGGGATAAGCAAGTGCAAACTTGCAAGAAACCAAGTGGGAGTATCCAAGAGACTGTGTGCACCATTTGGCCGAGATGGTATTGGGACAAGGAAGTAAAGGACCGAGGTTGGTTTTTAAAAGGTGAAACAGGAAATGCTGCTTGGTGGGTGGCCTTTTGCTGTTTGTCAGAACAGGCCCTTTATTTCCCCTCCTATCAATCAACTCCTTTGAATTCAGCAAACCCCAAATTCTGTTTGTGAATTCTAGGAAGGTCTATTAAGAAAAAGCTTTTGGGTATTGAGCAGTCTTAAAACTGGCCTTTGCTTCTCCCAAGATTTTAAATAAAGAACACATTCAGTATTTAAACTGATCTTTTGACTTATGATCAGTAATAATTATTCCGAGGGATAATCACTCACAACACGTACAATGCCGTCATTATTTATTCTTAACACTGACAGGGACTTTTCTTTCAAAGCATTTTGTGTATATTAGCTAATCGGTTAATGTTACTAACTCTGTATTGCTGGTAGGGGGCAGTAGTGAGCAATATTGCTAAGTCGTGTCAGGTTGCTGAGTAAGTTCACAGAGATTTGAACCAGGGCCTTTCCAGTTCACAGACTTCATCACTTTCCCACTAAACCAGCTCTTGATATGGCACAGGAAGAGAGACGTCAGGTCCAAAACGGTACATTCCTCAGGAGACAGAAACAGTTTTCGGACCCCAGTGGCACCCAATAATTAGCTGCCAGTACAATGCATTATATAACGAGGACTAGAAACTTACCTTTTGTTTTACAAACTGAGAAAAAGCCTCCAGAAGTCTGACTCATAAAAAAAGAAATGGGCCATCTGCTTTCGAAGGAAGTAATGAGTCCAACCTGGCCCACAGCCAGAGGGGCAAAGAGCATTTTTCTTATGGGTTAGCAGCTCCCACCTTCAGCCTCCTGTATGATTTGCGGATAGTGACCCCCCCCCCCGCTTACATCATTTCCTACTCAGCATTAGTGTCTCGCATGTCCTCCTTACAGCCAAATTTGCAATTAAATGTAGCTGCAAATTCTTTCCCCCTGTCCTGGTTTTCCGTCCCCCTCCCAGATTTCCCACAAGTTATGTCTAGAGGGTTTCCTCTGCATGATGCTTCTTAAGTTAAAAATTGGGATTGTGCAACAGAATAAAATATTTCAACTCCTAAGAATAAGACAGTGAACGGTACTGCCCTACCACTTTTTGTGATAACTCAGACATGCATTTGCTACATTAAACATCCACTTCTGCAAAATTGCATCTACTGTTAGTCTAGTCTGATCTAGAGACTAATTGCGCAGCTCATAAAAATTGCATCGAACATCCATCCTGAATGCCTCTGAAGCGCTTCAAGTTATTTTTGCAAGGCAGAATTTTATTCTGCTCTGAAAAATTAAAATTCAGTCGTCCGTGGCTACGTACAAATCCTGCTGTGAGCTGTACTACTTCTCTATTCTGCATCAAGGAAACCTGAGTCCTTTTTTGCAATTAAAACATATTTGCATCCATTTTTTGGTATAATTCTACTTCTGCAAGAGAGAGTCAAGAAGCTTTGCCATGTACTGAAGCATGGGAAATAGTAGAATAACAATATTTTATTAGGTATCTGCCACATACTGGGTTATCAAAACTATTATTGCCTGGAACCCAGTAAAAAAAAAATAGGGATGGTTCCATCCTTTGCCTCAGGTACAAGATTCAGGAAGGTGTTTTCGTACACAGGATGAAAAAAGATGCTTGTTGTCTTCCCAGCCAGCATGGCCTAGAGGTTAAAAAGTTATACTAGGGCTTGGTACACCTGGGTTCGAATCTCCATGCTCCCATGAAATTTTGTCAGATTAGCCTTGGGCCCATCACAATCTCTTAGCCTAACATACCTCACAAGGTTGTTGTTGTGAGGATAAGGTGAAGATGGGGAAACTATGTGACAAGCTGCTTCGGGTCCCCACGAGGGAGAAAAACAGGATATAAATAGAAAATAAATAATATATTAGAAAGAGCCCCGTGGCGCAGAGTGGTAAGCTGCAGTACTGCAGTCCAAGCTCTGCTCACGACCTGAGTTCGATCCTGGCAGAAGCTGGGTTCAGGTAGCCGGCTCAAGGTTGACTCAGCCTTCCAAGGTCGGTAAAATGAGTCCCCAGTTTCCTGGGGGTAAAGTGTAGATGACTGGGGAAGGCAATGGAAAACCACTCCATAACAAAAGTCTGCCAAGAAAACGTCGTGATGTGATGTCCCCCCATGGGTCAGTAATGACTTGGTGCTTGCACAGGGGACTACTTTTACCTTTTTAAGTAATATATTAAAAATGAAAGAGTTCGTGCAGAGCAGTATTGGACTCCCACCTACGCAATCTCAGTGTAATTTTTTCCTCTGGCACAAGGCTTCCTTGTGTTGGCCAAATCAAGTGCTCAGACCATGCATTCTTTTACCCCAAAATTATTTAATCTATCCAATGAACACAGATGCAAGCCCCCCAACAACAGCTTCTGGCGATGCTGGCATTGCTGGGGAAATCTACATTATATATTTATTTTGGTTCTACATCAATTTAACCATTGTGCCCCCCAATTCCCGTTGAAACTGTAGTTTGGTCAGGACACTAAGAATCCCCCGTCTGACAGAACCGCAACCCCCTGAATTCCCTGGGGAGAAAGAATGACTAATATCTAATAAAGTCTTATGGAGATCCGCCCTGATTTCCAATAGGATTTTACACCTCGGCTATCAACTGAAAGCAGATTTTAATCTACGGCATTGACTTTTGAGCAACTGTTTACATATTGTCAACATTCAATTAAAGTGTTCCTAATCACAGCATCTCTTTGCTCCATTTCTGATGGTTGGCAAATTCTAGACTAAAAGAAGAAGCCAGCCATCTTTTTCATCAGTTTTGGTGCAGATATCTTTAACCTTGTCAGGTCACACAAATACTTCAGGCCTGCTTTGGTTATTCATTGCAATTGTCTCTCAAAGTTCATACCCAGGGCTTTTTTTCAGCTGGAACACGGTGGAATGGAGTTCCGGAACCTCTTGAAAATGGTCACATGGCTGGTGGCCCCGCCCCCTGATCTCCAGACAGAGGGGAGTTTAAATTGCCCTCCGCACCAAGCGGCATGGAGGGCAATCTAAACTCCCCTCTGTCTGGAGATCAGGGGGCGGGGCCACCAGCCATGTGACCATTTTCTCCAAGGGCAACCCACTGAGTTCCACCACCTCTTTTCCCAGAAAAAAAGCCCTGTTCATACCTATACGTTGACTCCAACAAGGGAGCAATCAAAAAATGCTCCATTGGAAGCTGTTTGCATTTACATCAGCAGGACTGAGTAGTAAACAAAGTTAAGACTAGGTCACAGTATTAATGAGAGCTGCTCCCGAAATTTCGCTGGATGTAAAAATCTGAAGCGAATCAAAGCCTGAGGTATTTCGGCAGAAGCCAAAAGATTTTAAGTCCAGTAAAATGTCTCAAGAGACATTATATAAATCCCCAGACAGTCACAAAGTTTAAAGAGTTAAGAAAGTATAGCTGCCATTTAAGGTGATGTTTTATTAAACTGAACTGTCTGTTATTTATGATTTTATCGCCGGTTTTAAATATATCCGCCCTAAGCCCATTTGTGGGGAGGGCAGAATAGAAGTTAAATCAATCAAGCAAGCAAGTTTAAAGGGAAAACATATCAACAAATTTGGAGGCCCCACCATGAGCGAAATATTTCAAGAACCTGGAAAGCCAACAACTCTGTGAAATTCCTCAGATGATCTCTGCACATCCCTAATCCCAAACAATAAATAATATTCTATTAATAACAGCCCTGGCATCCTTGAATTTATCTTTACCTTGGCCGAGGAGAACAGATAGTATTAAAGCCACCAGGGTCCGTCCCATCTTGAAGCACCTCTAAGCTTCCCCTCCTTGTCCTTTTCCTTGTTTATGACCTGCTTGTAATGTCCTCTTAAATGCTCTCACCCAAGCCTACCTTTCCAAAGGGACCAGCCCCAAACAAGGTGTCTCAATTGGTCTCCGGCTGGGATCCACCTCTCTCCCAATGGGTGGAAAGGGGACAGTGCTAATTAACGTTGCTAGGCATGTGAGAGAAAACACCATAAGGGCACATGCCGGACAGGGGGACCCACCCGGTATCAAGGTGAGTCACAGCCGGGATTTCAGAGCCGTTGGGAGCATCCCAAAGGATAAATGAGAAGGCAGATTGTGTCAGGCCTCAGGAATCCAACCCATCTGGTTGGGAAGGAAAACTTGAGTGAGGCAGAGAGAGCGAAGAAGGGAGAAAACAACCCAGAGTGAAGGAGACAGAGAAAGGGGGGAGGGACAGAGAAGCAAAGTCTGAAAAGAAAGCCAAGGTGGGGTGGAGGGTTGAATATCAAACCAGTATTCAGTTCCCCTGCTCAGGCATAAAACTGATGGAATGACCTCGGGCCAATCACTCTCTTTTATCTCAGACTACCTCACAAGGTGGTTGTTGTGAAAGCAAAATGAAGGAAGAGCTATGCACGCCACTTTGAGCTCTTTGGGGAGGGGAAGGGTGGGATAAAACTTGAGTACACAGAAAGAAAAGGGGCTTTCTTCTCAGAGGCCATAATCCCTGCTGTTCCTTCAAGTAAAGTACTTCCTCGGGGAGGGAGGGCTCCATGTTTGGGGGGCTTCAATATTCCGGAGACTGGGAGACTACAGTGGGTCATCTCCACAGCTGTCGCAGTGGGGTGAAGAGACCAGTTCCTCCAGCAAAAGCAGGTCTCCCACTTATTGCCACCTTCTAGAATCAGCTTTCTGTTCAGGTCTTCTAAGAGCAGGAAGGGCAATGGGCAGAAGAATTTAGGAAATGTGTCAAGTCAACAGTTCTGGCCCTCCAGCTGTCAAGGGACCTCAGGCCATTGCCTCACCTAGACAATGTCTGGCGCTGGCCATATCCACACACCTCAATACATAAACAATAATACAATTTCCTACTGAGTGTAATGGAAGGTTGCACTTTGTTCCAAGGTCTAATTTAAAGTGAGTTTCTTTTCCCCGTTGCATAAATAGCCAGTACAAAGCTGTCACTGCAATCCATGAGCACACACGTTGAAGTTTTTTCTGACTGAAGTTTTTTCTAACCAGAGACGACAGGGGCTGCTTTTCAGAGGAAGGCAGAGGCAAACCACCTCTGCGTCTCACTTGTCTTGAAAGCTCTTCGTTTGGGTTGCCAAAAGTCAGTTGCCAGTCGATGGCATGTAGATATGTACATACACATACAGCAGACTGAAGCAGTGGTAGAGTCCCAAAGTGGCAGAATGAACTGTGTATGTGTTATGTGCCGTCAAGTCACCCTATGAATGAAAGACCTCTAAAATGTCCTATCGTTAACAGATTTGCTTAGGTCCTGCAAACTGAAGTGGCTTCTTCTATTGAGTCCAGCCATCTCGTTTCAGGTCTTCCTCTTTTCCTAGCTTTGTTGACCTTTCCAGAGAATCTTGTCTTCTCATGATGTGACCAAAGTACAATAGCCTCAGTTTTGTCACTGTAGCTTCTAGGGAGAATTCAGGCTTGTTTATCTAATACCCACATATTTGTCTTTTTGGCTGTCCATGGTATCTGCAAAACTCTCTGGCACCACATTTCAAATTAATTTTCTTCCTGTCAGCTTTCATCACTGTCCAACTTTTACATCCATACATAGTAATGGGGGATACCATGGTTTGGATTATCTTGATCTTGGTCCCCAGAAAGACATCTTTATCTTCAAGGATCTTTTCTAGTTCCCTCACAGCTGCTCTTCCAAGTCTCGATCTTTTTCTGATTTCTTCATTGCACTCTCCCTTTTGGTTGATGAATAGAAAATCTTGAACAATTTCAATTTCCTCACTGTCAACTTTAACATTGTGTAATTCCTCAGTAGTCATTGCTTTTGTCTTCTTGATGTTCAGCTGTAATCCTGCCTTCTCCTTTAACCTTCATCAGTAGTTGTTTCAAGTCTTCACTATTTTCTGCCAGTAACGTGGTGTCATCCACATATCTCAAATTGTTAATCTTCCTTCCACCAATTTTCACTCCACCTTCTTCCAGATCTAATCCAGCTTTCCTTATGATATACTTTGCATAGAGGTTGAACAAGTAGCAAGATAATATACATCCTTGTCTGGCACCTTTGCCAATTGAAAAGCATTCTGTTTCCCCAATTTCTGTCCTCCTGACAGTAGCCTCTTATCCAGAGTACAGGTTGCACATCGAAACAATAAGGTGTTGTGGCAACCCCATTTTTTTTAAATGTTCTCCATAGCTTTTCATGATCCGCACAGTCAAAAGCATTGCTGTAATCTATAAAACACAGGCTGCTTTTCTTCTGAAATTCCCTGATATATTCCATTAGCCATTCCATTAGCCATTCTAATGGTCCATTAGAATGAACTGTACTGGTTCAGATATCATGCAGGCAGGGCTTTTTTTCTGGGAAAAGAAGTGGTGGAACTCAGTGGTGGAACTCAAGACTGCACAATGATGTCACTTTGGGTCAGCTGGAACAAGGGGGAGTTTTTTAAAGTTTAAATTGCCCAAGGTGAAAATGGCCACTGGCCATGTGACCATTTTTAAGAAGTGCCGGAACTCCTTTCCACCACGTTCCTGCTGAAAAAAAGCCCTGCATGCGGGAATCATCTTTCGGAATGTACCTGTATGTGTGTATATAAACAAACCTTCCTCACAAGTTGAAAGAAGCTAGGCAGGGGATGGTATGGGCCCTGAACCTTTCTCCCTCATGTTATAGGTATTTTTTACAGAGATGTATGATACATTCTCCCGCAACACACACACATATACAATGGCAAAGAATACAGACTCCCACCTCAGGATTCTACTGTATCACTTTGGTGACACCTGGGAACACTGAATCTCTTCCTTCCTAAACCCTAGGTGGTCACAGAGTCTCTCTACACCAGACATCTTTCATAGGGATGCTCAAGTGACTTATTTTCTGTGTGGTCTTGCATTCAAGTGTACTTCGTCTCCCTAGCAGTGTGTGTGTAGCCACAATGGTAGAACAAGTACAAGATCTTTCACTTGAGCAGCCCCATGTAAGATGTCTTGTGTAGAGAGTATGGTCTGATATCTCTGCTGGGTTCCTTCCCCTTCCCAAACTCTGCCTTTCTTAGAATTGGCCCCAAATCTTCAGGAATGTCCCGTCCCGTCCCAGAGCGGTCTACCCTATAGGATCTTGGAGTCTGTTTTGTATCACCTCCTGCTTGATCCTTTTTCCAGCTAGGTGTGTCCGGGGCTGAACCTGGGACCTTCAGAGAAGATGCCCGCCCACTAAGCCATGACCCCTCCCTCCAGACTGAGCTGCCCACACTTCTTTTGCTTCCCGGCTCAGTCTCCCAGACCTGGCCCCTTCCAAGCCTCCCACTTTCGCTCCCCTCTCTGGTGTTTCCACCCTGCAGACACCTGCTTTGTATGGACACTAAACTGCAGGCACGTGCTTCCCTCCGGGGCATTCCCAAGCTCTGCTCAGAAATAAAAGCATCCTCCGCAGCCAATTCCAAGCCAAGGTTGAAACTGAGTGGGAGGAAACCGTGGTGGTAGCACATGCGAGAGGCCAGAGGATGCACGCCCTTTTGTTTATTTAGCAGGTGCATTCGCTGTTTCTCCAGAGAACAGCTCAAGGAGGATCACAAAGTAAAAGAGAGCATCAAACTGCATCAAAAAGTATTGATATGAAAGCAAGCCATTAAAGCAAGCCACGTGCCAAGCACATGACGTGGGCAAACCCTCGCCAGTGTTTGATGGAGCAATGGAAAATGCTCCAGAAAATGCTCCAGAAAATGCGGGGGGGGGGGCAGGGCGGAGGTCAGGAACAGTATTGCAGGTTGCCAAGGCACCACTTTTGGCTAGGAACCTGGAAGTGACATCACTGCGGCGCTCTAGAAGTGTTCCCCATCTCAACGGTTTTTACCATAAAGACCAGGGAAAATCCAAGAGCAATGTGCAATGCAGCAATAGCACTTCCAGATTCTGAGGCAGAAGTAATGTTGAGATATTACATGATGCCGTTTTGCTAGTCTCTGGCCCCCAAATGCTTTTGCTTCGATCGTGTCTGGGACTGGCAACTCTACACACCCACACCCACACCCAAAGACCCCAGCCACAATTGAAGCAGAAGCTGAATTTTGTTTTGTGCTGATAAATAATAACAATAACAATAACAACAACAACATTCAATTTATATACTGCCCTTCAGGAAATTTAACACCCACTCAGAGCAGTTTACAAAATATGTTATTATTATCCTCATAACAATCACTCTGTGAGGTGAGTGGGGCTGAGAGAGCTCTGAGAAGCTGTGACTGACCCAAGGTCATGCAGCTGGCTGCAAAGTGGAGGAGTAGGGAATCAAACCCGGTTCTCCAGATTAGAGTCCTTCTGCTCTTAACCACTACATCAAACTGGCTCTAAAGACAGCTTAAAAACATGGAATCCCTCAATTCAAAGTCTAGGCAAAAAGGAGTGTTTTGGCCCAGTACCAAAAGGAAAGGAAAGTAGGCACTAGGTGAATTTTAAGGAGTGGTGAGTGCCACCACTGAAAAAGCCTGTCTCTGATTGCTGCCTGAAACCTCTGCAGGCAAGGACTCAAAGAGCAATGTTTGGAAGGCAGATCTTTACTGCTGGAGAGGACAGTATGGAGGAGGAGGTCCTTCAGGCAATCCACTCCATTTGACTCAGGGTGAGTCTATTCAGATGACTGAACACCCCCTCATTCTATACTCACCATGATCACCTATATGACCATATAACATTTTTCCTGCAGGATAAAGAGCCATATTGGAAGGAAGGGTCAACTTAGATTAGAAATAGCACTGATCTCTCAGGGAACATGTTTGATATTCACACTTCTTGTTCTCCCAATTAGGTTGCCATTTGGCTGCTGTCAGGGGAAGCCCCATCAGTGTTCCCCGTGCCCCATCAGCGCTCAGTGGGGCAGCAGGAATAAAATGGGGAGAGGGGACACAGCATCGCACAGTGTCAGTTCTGGGAAAGTAAACTGGAAGTGATATTGCCACATTGTGGGACACTCTGGGATTCACCTGAAACTCTACAGTTTGGGGGTGAATCCGACAGTATCCCATGACATGGTGACATAACTTCCAGTTGCGTAGCCAGAAGTGATGTCACAGGGTCAAGGGATGCTCCTGCCAGTCTCCCATTGGTTGCCACCTAAGGGCTGCCAACTCTACTCACAATACCCACAATTCTCTTGAGTTGAGCACCCTGTACTCTCACACTTCTCATTTGTTTCCATGAGAATTGCTTTATTTTGATGCAGAGGAGTTAGACGTGTTAGTCTGTGGTAGCAAAATCAAAAAGAGTCCAGTAGCACTTTTAAGACTAACCAATTTTATTGTAGCATAAGCTTTCGAGAATCAAGTTCTCTTCGTCAGATGCATGGTACAGAAACTGGTCAAATATAGACCAGTTTCTGTACCATGCATCTGACGAAGAGAACTTGATTCTCGAAAGCTTATGCTACAATAAAATTGGTTAGTCTTAAAGGTGCTACTGGACTCTTTTTGATTTTGCTTTATTTTGAGTGGCTTTTCTTGTGTGCCATTGGCAGCATTCAGTCTGGCTATTGGGTAGATAACTGTCCTTTGTGCAAAATGTACTGGGTTGCCAAAATTAGGGCCATCGTGCCTCACAACCATGCATCATTTAAGAACAAGTGCATTTTGCTGCTTTTCTACCCGTCCAGTCGATGGCATATGCCACACTCAGAACTTAGTGGGTTAAAACTACAATTCCAATGAGACAGTGCAAGAACACGCAATGTATTTGTGATCCAATTTAGAATACTTAATGAATGCACTTGGCTTTGAGAACCAGGCTGGCCAAATGAAGAGGGCTGGAATACCAGAGAGCGAGAGAGAAGTCATATGATATTCTACCTCCATCAGCATATGTTGCACTCAGAACTTAGTGGGTCAAACAAAACATTCAGTTTGTTAAGTTATTTTTCTCCCCTGTTGGTACAAAAAATAGAGCAGCCATGGGAAAGCAGTGCGAGAATGCACCTCCCCAACACATTTGTAATTAAAAACAACTTCAAGTGCTCAATAAAAAACAGCCCTCCCCCCCTCTATTAATTTGCAATGAAATTGTAATTCAAGCCTGGGAGTGATCACAAATCTGCATCTCTGATACCAAATTTAGAACTGAAAAATGGCCTCCCACTCAATCTGCTACAGACCAAAACCACTCAGCAAGCAGGGCGTGAGATTGTTTTTAAATAGCCAGTTCCACTGCCAACCTGTAAACAGCATACCTGCAGCACAGTGGAATGTGGAGGATATTTTTACTCCCTGTCGAGAGAAGCAAGAACCGTCTCATGAGTTTATGAGAAGGGAGGGAAATATGAAACTCCTCAGGGCAAGTTCGCCCTTCTCAAAGGCAATAATGCTACACAGGACTTTTTTTTCTGGGAAAAGAGGTGGTGGAACTCAGGACCACACAGTGACGTCACTTTGGGTCAGCTGGAACAAGGGGGGAGTTTTTAAAAGTTTAAATCGCCCTTGGCGAAAATGGTCACATGGCCGGTGGCCCCGCCCCCTGATCTCCAGACAGAGGGGAGTTTAGATTGCCCTCTGCGCCAAGCGGTGCAGAAGGCAATCTAAACTCCCCTCTGTCTGGAGATCGGGGGCGGGGCCACTGGCCATGTGACCATTTTCAAGAGGAGCTGGAACTCTGTTCCGCTGCATTCCCGCTGGAAAAAAGCCCTGATGCTACATACAGGAAAACACACATAAGTTACAGGAAGTTACAATCCCCCTGTTCAGTTTTGTGGTTGTCAGAAGCTGGTAGACAACATCAAGTAACCAGTTAAATCTTGCCTGGCCATCAAACAGGTAACAGTCCAGGGTGTGATGTTGTGTGGCTGAGTTCTGGGTGCAGTTGCCTCTCTCCTGACCAGATGGAAGAACACAGTGAAGTATTCGAAACAGAGTGAAGCCACTACAATCGAATCTGCTGAACAAACCACATCCTTGGAGATGGAACCTTTTCCCCTCCCTGCCCCGCGCCCTCTAATCACATATGTGCCATTATTAACTGGGATTACTTTGGGTGCTTCCAGATGTTGGCTTTCAATTGGGTGTGTGCTACTATGATGTTGTCACGCAGATTAAAATCAATGGGATTTGAATGAGTTGTGACTAAATTGCAATCGCTGCAGGACCAGATCGGAGGTCCATGCCAAGTTCAGCATCCTGTATTCAAGAATAGCCGGTCAGATGCATCTGGAAGTCAACGTTATTTGCCACCCAGTATCTGATATTCTGGGGCATACTGAATATAAAGGGGTTGATTTGTCTGTCATGGCTATCAGCTGCCGATAGTCCTAACTTTCTATGAAGGTGTCTAATCTTTTAAAAAGTGATCTAAGATTCAAGGCACATGATTAGTTTAGCTCTCAGTTTGCCATTACTATATCATGTGGCAGTGAGTTCCATATGTTAATTCTGCATTTATGGAAGCAATACTTAAGTATGTCAGTCCTACCAACTAGTTACATGTATGATCAAGTTTTGTGTATTATGAGCAAGGGAGGAGAAAAAATCATCTGCACCTTTTGTTGGTCAACTTTCTCTGGATGAATACTCATCCAGTATCCATTACAACAGACTTCTGAGAACCAGTTTGGTGTAGTGGTTAAGAGTGGCAGAACCAGGGCTTTTTTCAGCTGGAACGTGGTGGAACAGAGAGCCAAAACACACGTTAAGAAAAACCTAGGTTCAGCACGTGTTCTCTTACCTCAAGGTCTGCTGGGATCTGTAGGCGTCCTGGAAGCTTAAAGTTTAGCATTTACAGAGCAGCAAAAAGGGAAGGGGAAATACAGGCGCCTGTATTTTAAGCTTTAAGCTTCCAGGACGCCTTTAAGCTTCCAGGACGCTTACAGATCCTTTAAGCTTCCAGGACTTTAAGCTTCCAGGACCCCTACAGATCTTTAAGCTTCCAGGACGCCTACTTTAAGCTTCCAGGACTCCTACAGATCCTGGCAAACCTTGAGGTAAGAGAACACGTGCTGAACCTAGGTTTTTCTTAACGTGTGTTTTGGCTCAGAGTTCCAGCACTGCCTAAAAATGGTCACATGGCCAGTGGCCCTGCCCCCTGATCTCCAGACAGAGGGGAGTTGAGTTTGCCCTCCACACCGCTCAGCAGTGCAGAGGGCAATCTAAACTTCCCTCTGTCTGGAGATCAGGGGGCGGGGCTACCGGCCATGTGACCATTTTCGCCAAGGGCGATTTAAACTTTAAAAAACTCCCCCCTTGTTCCAGCTGACCCAAAGTGACATCATTGTGAGGTCTTGAGTTCCACCACTGAGTTCCACCACCTCTTTTCCCATAAAAAAAGCCCTGGGCAGGACTCTAATCTGTAGAGCCAGGTTTGATTCCCTACTCCTCCCTTTGAAGCCAGCTGGGGGACCTTGGGTCAGTTACGGCTCTTTCAGAGCTCTCTCAGCCCCACCCACCTCACAGGGTGATCGTCATGAGGATAATAATATCACATTTTGTAAACCGCTCTGAGTGGGCGTTAAATTGTCCTGAAGGGTGGTGTATAAATTGAATGTTATTGTTATTATTATCAATAGTAATTAAATCACTTGATTGATTGCTTGATTCAATCTAGCCTTTTTAAGTGATAGTAGGTGGTAGATCAATTACCTCCTATTGGTTGAGTGCTGCTATCTTATATTGTAAATATTTATATTGAACTGTTTGCTATTGTTATTTTAAATTATTTTAAAGTATAAATTATATTGTAATGTTTTTATTGAGTGTAATCCGCCCTGAGCCTGCCTGTGCAGGGAGGACAGAATAAAAATCGAAAATAAGTAAATAAATAAAATTGGTGGCAGGTTCTCCAACTCCTGTGTAAAGAGGTTTTCAGGCACAAGAAGCCAAATGTCTACAAGGGGTCCTTCAGCTAACTTAGGTTCTCACCACACGAGACAAAATATACTCGAATGACATGGGTAATTCGAGTGTATTTGAGTGTAATTCGAGTGTATTTTGTCTCGTGTGGTTTGACCTTAAGGAGGCCCCAAGAACCACAGATGGGAATCGTGGAGCGGTTTCAGATGAGCAATAAAATGCAGTCTCTAAAGAAGGTGATGACGAACCATCGGAGATCTTGCCAAGAAAGGCAATCAATCTGTTTTTTTTTCTTTTAAGATGGCATCACATAATTAAGTCTGGATGGCTTCCTAAATGGCTGTCCTCTGCCAGATAATTTAAGCCAAGCGTGGTTACTGGAAGGAATTTGATTTGCACAGCCAGAAGGGCACCTTGACCGGAGCAAAGGGTGGCATCCTGTGCTGGTTAATGCAGAGGAAATAGCATCCACTTAACTGTGTGTGTGTGTGTACATTCATAGCCACATGGACTGGAATTCACAGCATGAACAGGAAAGATACAATGAACCCCACCCAAATGAAATACCCTCTCGTTTCTATACCCCTTTGGAGTATTCAAAGCACTTCCTATAAATTGCCAGTATGCATGATAATGGAATTCCTTGATTGGATCTCCGTTAACAAACCCTCTGAAGAGCGATCTCCACCGGCTCAGTCTTTTTAAACTATGCTTCTCATCTCCCTACATTTGACGAACACGTGCCAAGGCGTCTTGTGTAGAGAGACCCTTATTCCCCATATGAAACCATGAAATGGTTCACTTTGAAAAAAGTTAAACTGATTCTCCCACCCAGTTGGTCATGTCAAACTCAATTTCTAATCAATACAGATCTTTTTTTTTTTGTGGCAAGATGGTGGGCTTTCAAACCAGCATCTTGCACTGAACCTGGAAACTTGGAAGTGCTTGTTGAACTGGTGTTATATGTATGTTTCAGCAGCCTCCTAACAATAAATAGGCTCCCACATTCTGCATCAGTGGAAGTTTCCAAATCGTCTTCCAGGGCAGCCCCATGTAGAGTGTGTTATGGTAGCCTAGCCTGCAGCATGGATCAGTGTGGCCAAATCAGCTGAGTATAAGAAAGGAGCCAATTTACAAGCCAGATGCAGCCAACTAACAGCATTCTTAGCAGCTACATTGATCTGTTTTTCAGTCGGTAATGCTAGCTCTAAAATAATTCACAGAATTCCCTGGAGGATGTTTTTGTAGTTCTGTTGTTTTAATCTTGAGCTGCAGGTTATCAGAGACAATGTAGCTGCTTTCAGATGTTCCCCCTTTCTACGTATTACTGCGACACTACAAACCTCCACAAGGAAAAACAACCCACCAAGCTGAGGCTTTTATAAGACCAAAATCTCAGAGCCCATAATGCAGTGTGACCAAAAAATTCAAAGCACAGGTTTGGTAGCATTGAGCGAATTGAAATAGGACTTCCTTGCTTTAGGTCTTGGATGTTGTTTCATATGCTTGCATGTTTCATTGTGGAAGGCTAAATTTAACCACATACTCAGGGAACAAACAACTACATCACAGTGTATCATGGGTTTTGGAGTTTTAAAACCACATATATAGAAATTGATGCCCTGTTTTGCAGCCAAAGAAACACAGAAGCACATGTGAGCGACCCTTGACAAAGTAAGGTTACATTCAAAGACGCTGTTGGGAAGGCGGAGTTGAATTCAACTACACACTCAAAGAACAAACAACTCGTAACAAGAAATTAAATGCACCAGCCCCCAGATTGGGATGCCAGACTGGTTGTGCCAACCTATAAATTCTGCAAGTCTACCTATAGGCAATGATGACTAATGGCTTGCAGAGCCAATGAATGGCAATGCAGAAGGCCATTCGCTGGTTTAGAGAAACGTTTAACCACACAACACTTCTCTATGAAATGGCAACTGCAATTTGTGTGGGAGGGGGATGCCCCAATTCAGCATCTTGGCGTGGGAAGAAGACAAACGAGGCTGGAACAAGGTCAATAATAGCCAGGCCCTGATTGAGTCAGAACATCTATCATGCTCCTCTTGTGGCTATAAATAGCCAGCTGTCCACACAAGTAGACATCTCATGCTCTTCACAGGACGCAAAACGAGGCACCAAGTTCCAATTCAATTAGGGTTGCCAGCTCCAAGTTGGGAAATTCCTGGAGATCTGGGTGGTGGTGGTGGTGGTGAAACTTGGAGAAAGTGGGGTTTGGGGAGGGAAAGGATCTTGGCATGGCATAGGTCCATAGAGTCCACCCCCCCTCCAAAGTAGCCACTTTCTCCAGGTGAACTGATCTCTGTGGCCTGGAGACCAGTTGTAATTCCGGGAGATCTCCAGGCACTACCTGGAGGATGGCAACCCTAAATTCAATTCAGGTATCTCCCTTCCAGGTGCCAGGCTGAATGTGTGGCTTGCTAGTTTGATAGGACGGATGTGGTAAAACAAAGACAGGATTCTTTCTTTACCCCACAAGGAACGTTACAGATTGGCATTTTGTACAGCTCAAGAAATTCATTTCAACTCACTCACCGATCAAAATGTGCCTCTTATCCATTTCTTCATCACTTCTTTGGCCTCAAGCCCACCACACCCAGCTTCTCAAGTTTCTTTTAGGGAAGAATGGAGCTGTGGCTCAGTGGTAAGGGCAACTGCATGGCATTTAAAAAATACCAGGTTCAATTCCAGCATCATCCGTTAAAGGTTTTTCCCAGGAGACAGAAAAAATCTTTCTCTGCCTGGGAAGTACTGCTTGTCAGCATACACAGGACTTGACAACCTCAGCATAAGTAGGTTTCCCAACACTGCCTAGGGGGTCTAGGGCAAGTAGAATTTGGGGAGGATGTGATCTTCTTTCTAGGTGACAGTCTAGGAGTCCCCCCCCCATTGCTATGGTAAAGACCACAGAGACTAGGGGAAGTTCCTAGACATTCACTATGGAGACAGTTATTTCTCCTGCTCTGCAGTTTCTCAAGGGTGGGAGATTGGGGCTGGGGAACTCCTTTTTGTGCTCTTCTTCTTCTGGTTCTTCCCCCCTTAGGCCTCTGCTTCTTCCAGCCATCCATTCTTGTTTCTAAGATCCCTCCTCAACTTACTTTGCCCCACACCCACCCCAATCAGAGCCAAGCTACAAGTGACGCCTGATACAGGTTAGACACTTGTTAGCTTCCCTCAAGTTTTGATGGAAATGTAGGCATCCTGGTCTTGCAGCTGTAATGGAGAGCCAAGCTGTAAAACCAGGATGCCTACATTTCCCATCAAAACTTGAGGGAAGCTGACAAGTGTCCAACCTGTGTAAGGCGTCACTTGTAGCTTGGCTCTCAGTCTCCCATCCCACTGTTTCCGTGCTTCTCAGCACCGCCTTCCTTCTTGCCTTATGACCAGTGGAATGTTTCCTTCCACTAAACTGACCTCACTTCCTCACAGAATATAGCTGAACATTCTATTGCTTATACATCTATTCTGAGCAGTTATGAAGTTTATGAACCTTCAATGATAGCACCACCAACAGGGAAGATGAGTGCATAGCAGACTGACAGCAACCATTTTATCATCTGCTGCCATCTGCCCACTTTCGTATTGAGGAATCTATAGAGGAAACCTTTCCAGATCTCTTAGGGTTACCCATCTCAAAGTAGGGCATGCAGTTCTTCTGGAATTACAACCGATCACTTACCCTGGAGGAAAGGCAGCTTTGGAGGGGGGACTCCGAGGCATCATAGTCAAATTAAGCTCTCTCTTCTTCCCAAACTCCACCTACCCTAGGCACTGCCCCCTAATCTCCAGGAATTTTCCAGGCTGGAGTTGGCAACCTTGAATCTGGGAGACGTAGGTTTGAATTCTTACTCTGCCATGGAAATTTACTTGATGACCGTGGGTGAGACGTGCTCACAATCTAACCTACTTCACAGGGTTGTTGTGAGGATAAAATTGGAGGAAAATAATGTAAGCCACTGTACATTAAATAATTTTTTTTTAAAAAAACCCTACCGACTCCTACCTTTAAGCAGCAGTTTGGCAGCCAGTAGGCAGCTATAAAATATCAGTATGATACTATAATCCTTGCTTAATATCTATAGATTCCGGCTTCTAAGGTTTCTGGTTGAACGTTGCCAACTTTTGGGAACAATATGTTAATAAATATTGTGGCAGGCTTGGGGAAAGTGACTTTGTACCGGCTCTAGGAGCAGTTTGGGACTTAATCCACACTCCTGTTTAGAAATAGCTGTGCTTTTGGCCTCCACGGTGGGAAGAGGGAGGTAGCAAGGAGAGCTGGAACACACCCAGGCAGCCTTCTGCCAGAATATAGGCCCTGGTCCTTCGCTGCAAAATAGACAACCCATCTCCTATCAAAACAGACCTAGCCAAATATTTGAGAAGGACCGGCTTGGTATGACCACATGCATTCCATTCCAAACTCAAAACTTGGGGGATCTCAGGTCATGTTAAGATTCCAGTCCTGATGCTGCTGACCAGATACAATAGAGGACCCAGCCCTATGGGATAAGCTACCGGATAATTCCCCACTGAGATTAAAGAAACAAGGCCTGTCTTCTGCTTTGCATCTGTGTACAGGGTGGCCTTCCGGCCAGCATAATCCCTGGCCAAACAGCTGAGGCAGCTTGTTACCTTTTAGGAAGGGCGAGGATCAGGATGACCTGCCTTCAACAGCCATGCAGAAGACCGAAGTTCAGCAGGGGCAGCTTCAGTACCTCTGCATGGACAATTCCTTTGCAGCAGATGGAGCTTTCTGGCGTGGGGGTGGGGATTGAGGTTACCTGTGATACTTCTTGGCAGAGACCTCATAGCCTAATGACTGGTTAATAAGATTAGGAGACTACGGCGATGGGAGGCAGTAGGAGCAGAAAATGTGATGCAAGATCGGAGCCAGGCTGCTGTGTGGCCTCCCTTTCCCATTTACACTTGCTTGGTTGGCACAACTTCAGCACTCACCACATCCCCCACACAGGCAGAGGTAACATAGCTGGGCTTGCCAGTTCCAAAGAACCAGCCCCTGTAGCTGTTCCTTTAAGAGCAGCAATTATATTCAGCTTTATCAGCTGGTGCCTATGTAGTCAACCTTTGATAAAAGGACAGAAATTGTCTAGATTGCAGATCAATGTCTTTCCTCTCCTTCTGGCTAGTCGCCAGGAAGCCCTAACATCACCCTAAATATGCTTCTATCCCACCATAAACCTATTTGAGGTTTTCAGCCATGAGGCAAAAGGTTTCATACAAGTTCTATCCATCTAGAACATTTTGACCCACTCTTCGTCCCAGGATTTCAGGGTAGTGCACTGCAGTTCTCCATTCTCTACTAGAGATGGGCACGAACCGAAATATGAACCAAAATCAAGCACGAACCAGGCTGGTTCATGGGTCGCGAACAGCGATTCGTCAGATCCCATTACTGACGAACTGCCATGAACTTTAGGCTGGTTTGTTTAGTTCATATTTTGGTTCGTGACTGCAGACAGCCTGGTGCCAATCAATCAGTTTCCTAGGCAACGGGATGGACTTCCTGCAGACCTTCTGCTGACCCAGAAGTGATTATTTTCTGACCCAGATATGCCGTTTTCACGAACCAAACAAACCAGTTCGCGAACCAGGGGCAGGTTCGTGAAAGTTTGTGGTTCGTGAAATTTGACGAACCACGAACTGCATGGTTCGGATTTTTTTCAGTTCATGCCCATCTCTATTCCCTACTTCATTCTCACAACAACCCTTCAAGGTAGCCAAGTCTAAGCAAGTGTGACTGGCCCAAGATGCATGTGTGCCTGCCTCCCCTAGATCACGTAAGCCTAGCATAATTCTCTCTCAGAACTGCAAACTGGATGTTCATTGAGTCTACTTGGGCTGCACAAAGAGCAAGGAGAAAGGAAATTCCTGAGGATGCTCAGCAACAGGATGCCGAAGGGAACAGGATGTGGCCTCACAGTGTCACGCCCATCTAAAAATCTTATGCATTGAGGGGCAAGAATGATAACAGCCGCATGGTATGCACAAAAGAATCAAAAATCATACTGGAGCCGTGAGCCAAGGATTACGCAGCTCTCAGCCCAAGTCTGTCCTGCCAGGTGAAGGGTAGTTTAAAAGTACACGCCGAAGTCCTGTTGCGAAGAACTCCATGCTGCCCTGACAGGATCTTTCAAAGTGTCGTTTTAAAAGAAAACAAGAGCTGTGGCAGGTTTCGCAATGGAGGTATTCCGGTTGGGCAAAGAACTGCCCAATTTCTCCACATGCTCACAGGCCCTGTTGAGAGGAAACTCTTGCTTCAGCCGATGATTACTTTCTCTCCACTAAGATTTCCTTTTGCGTTTAATCTTTCTCTTTATCACAATCTGACTTTGCGTCACGCTGTTGGGCCCTTGCCTGGCTGTCCTAAGCACAGCCTTGTTTCGCGAGTTCACTGAGTAAGCACAGAAATCGGTACGGGGCCCGCCATTGTGAACGCTGAAAACCTCGGCTTCTGTCCAAAATGAAAGTACATATTACAAGATTAAGATTGCAACGATAGGAGTGCAGGCAGGCAGAAATTTCTGGTGGAAGGTGACACGATACTTATGACTGACATGCAATGAAAGATTCAGCCGCCGTATCCTTCTGGGGCCAGTCACCCATCAAAGCAAGTTCAGTGATTTTATGACACTGTAATGGCTACACCACACTGGATATTTGTAGCACATTAGTTCTTTTTCATTTTAAGAAACACTGTACTCCAGAAGGCTTTTCCCACCTGGTTAAGAGCAGCAGGACTCCAACATGGAGAACTGGGTTTGATGCCCCACTCCTCCGCTTGAAACCAGCTGGGTGACCTTGGGTCAGTCACAGCTTCTAGCTCTCTCCGCCCCACCCACCTCACAGGGTGATTGTTGTGAGAATAACAACACACTTTGTAAACCGCTTTGGGTGGGCGTTAAGTTGTCCTGAAGGGCGTTATATACATTGAATGTTATTATTATGTTCTTGTTATCATTGCCATTCTCCATCATAATTCAGTTAATTTGTCCACTCTACACGCAGTGGGAAGCTCGTCTTATTTCCTCATCTACACCATGTAAGGATTTTCTGGCTATGTCTTTGGTCTTGATGGACTGGGTTGGAGCCCAGGCCACGATGCTTTGTGCATTTTTTGCTCGTTTTTCGACTGTGTTTCGTTAAAGCAGATTGTATTTTCGTAAGTAACTTTGGATCGCCACTAGCATAAAAATGTGTGGGTGCACCATGCCATCAAGTCACGGCCTGCTGTGGCCCCCTTTGGGTTTTCAAGGCGAAAGACGGACAGAAGTGGCTGGCCATTGCTGGCCTCTGCATAGCAACCCTGGACTTCCATGCTGGTCTCCCGTTCAATATGAACCAGGGTGGCCGTGCTTAGCTTCTAAGAGCTGACAAGATCAGGCTGGCCTGGAACTTCCAGGTTAAGGCAGCATAAAAATACAATAAATAAAATGTCTGAGCCACTCCTGCGACAGTCTTAGTTCAGAGGGCGTATGATGTACTTCTTGGCTCGACAGGTTTTTTTCTTTCCTCACGCCACTAATCTTATTCCAGGACTTGCCATTTTACCTTTACCATTTCATAGGGTTTTGTAGATGACGTTTTCACCTTACTTTTTTATAGCCAATTGGAAGGTGTTCAAAAGAAAAGACAGGTGCGTGCTTCTTTGTATAACACGGCAATAAAGGGGGGGGCAGTTCCTCCTCTTCAAAGGTCATGATCTGGGGAAAGGCAACAAGTGGTGCTATGGCACAGCTAACTGACAGGCTCTTTTTGGCTGAGCTTTCAAGTAGGCCACCTTGACCTGCATAGCCCAGGTAAGCCCAATCTCATCAGATCTCAGAAGCTAAGCAAGGTTGACCTTGCTTAGTCACTGGATTGGAGACCTCTAACAAAGACCAGGGTTGCAGAGGCAGGCAATGGCAAACTATCTTAGTCTTTTGCCATGAAAATCGCACCAGGGTTTGCCATATGTCAGCTATGACTTGAGGGCAAGATTTCATTTTCAAGGAGGCCATTGTGGGACAACTGCCTGCACTGTAGCCAAGAAAAGCAAATTACCCTAACCACGTGTGATCATATTAACTTTTGTTAGCAATTCCACTTGGCTATTTATTACCCCTGGAAATCAAGTCTAGAACTAGAGCAAATGTATCTTGTATTGTTCTCAACTTATTACAGGTCGCTCACTGTTTTCGCATCCTTGCCACTGTTACTGATTTGTTAACCACCTTGAGTTAGAAGAAATTTCTATAAATCTTACTTCTCTCTACTTCCAAAAGATCTTCCATTTGTCTTAGCTTTGGGACATGGCCTTTGTTTTCAAGAGGGAAGGTAAAAGTATAGATGGTTAAGCAAAGGGCAGGATCAAAGGGTTTGTTTTAGCAACATAAAAAAGGTCAATGTTTGGGATGTGCTAGAAACTATGGCTCACACACAGCTTGGTGGGACTTGCGAGGAGGAGACAGAGAACACTCCATCCCCTGGTGAAGCAACTGCGAATGAGTATATTTGAGCCTCTGCTGATTTCCAATATGGATCTGCTTATCTTATTCAGATTTCAGGTTTGCCGAAAGACCCAACTCTTCAGATTCCAGCTGCTTCCGCCTGTATTGTTCCTACCTTGTAAACATTACACATTCTCTAACTATCCTATCCTTGCACTTTCACACAGTAGTTACTCTGCATCATGGATTTTGTAGTCTCCAACTCGATTTCCTATACACGGGCAGACGTCAAGACTATCTTGGAACCACTTTAGTTTTGAGAAAGCTAGTGAATCCGGTGAGCCAATTCTGGTACATACTACCTTTGGAAGATTCTTAGCCTGAAGCCCTTTTCAGGCAATACGACAGCAACACTTGTGATTTTGGTCTGCACAGAAGCGAGCATTGCGACGATCTCGATCTCACACCACATACTGTGCCAAATGCACTCTGTGAGAAGGTACTGGGAGATGTTCACACAACCGCTTTGATTCAGGACACCCGGGGTTCATTGTAAGTCAGCTCCAGAATCTTAAAGAACAGCAGGACAATTGCACCAGCCATTCTCCCGTTGGATGCAACAGTAGAGCGGTTAAGAAAATCTCTGGTTAAAGAACTGCAGGAGGACACCAACCCTGTGCCAGCCCACTCTTCTGGTCAGATTCTGTCCTGCTTTTTGACTAATCCCCCCAAAAGCTGACTCTCAACACCCATAAACATCCAACAGATCCAACTTTAAAATTAAAACCATGATGGGACCAACATGGGGAGAGAAAACTGAAACCCAGAACTTCAAAACTAAGCTGAAAACCCTGAACAAAAAATCTCATACACAGAGATTCAGTTCCCCCAAGAAGGGGAGCCCAGGTCGATGGGGTCTTTGCTGCTTGCTTTTCCTAATTCTTCATCCCACAATTGTTGATCTTTAGTGGACAAGGGGAAGAAGAGAGCCTCAAAGCTGACCTAGAGATGAACCATTAAGTTACTGACTCATTTGGAAAAGAACGAGGTCACAGCCGGATATGCTTTGGTTAAACCAACTATTCCAGTCTTGAAGGGCACGTTATCTAGCGAATGATTCAGATTAGAACAGCCACAAATCACTGATATCCCATGCTCGTTTTAAACTTTAGGACAATCTTTGGACAGCCCTCCCAAATCTTGCTACGTCAAAAAGAGGTAGTCACCTTATCTCCCCCCTAGGATTTATAGAAGCACCATTCCTTACTGCCCTGACCAGGATAGCCCAGTTCCGGCAAGCCTGAATTAATCAGATCTTGGAAGATAAATAGGGCTGGCCCTGATTAATGCTTGGACAGGAGACCATAAAAGAAACCCAGGGTCTCTGGAAAAAGACAGGCAATGGCAAACCATCTCAGAACATCTCTTGCCTTGAAAACCCCATGAGGGGTCGCTGTAAGTCAAGCTGCAGCTTGACAATACTTTCCACCAATTTTTTTTCATCCATTGGGCAGAGGCAATTGAAGATCCATCTCCAAAAGGCAGATGCCAACTGGTTGGTGACAGTCCTTGCCCCACCAGTTGCATTTCCTTAACCTTGAGCAATCAAGCTTTCGAGTGTTCCCCTTACCCAAATCTCGTATGGCAGAAGACAACAAATTCTGCTTTGGATCCAGAAAAAGAGACCAGCCTACCTTTGTCTTGTGTAGCACAGGGGATTTCTCAAGCTAAAACCCAAGAAGCCCCCTTCAATAGTCTCAGACAATACTGCTTGTATCATCCTATTGACAACTCAATACAGTGCTGGGGTCTGAATCTGGGGTGCAGCCCACAAACTATATGCTCTACCACCAAACATAAACCTGTCCAACCAGAAGTGAGCCTCTTTTGTGGCCTCAAGCATCCATGTAGTTCTTGGCCTGTTCCGATTTGGATGCTGGCCCTTCCAGTTTCCCATATAAACAGAGACTGATTCCGCACACGTTGGATAATGCACTTCCAATCCTCTTTAGAGATCATTTGGAACTGAATTTTTCGAGCGTGAAACAAAAAATCTACTTCCAAACGATAGCTAAAGTGCATTGAAAGTGCATTATCCAACATGTGCGTAGTCAGCCAATATGCAGACATCTACTTTGGAACTGTCAGAAAGCAGGCCTCACGTTCAGACGCGTCCCTCTCCCTGATCTTAACATCCCTTGAACAATTTTGCAGGTGCAACAGTCCATTTGCTGAAATTACAGTGGGCCAGCACCCACCAAAGCCGTTAACCAGCTTGGGAGCTGGATTAAATGGCCCCGTAAGCGATCTGTACACCCTTCCCAGGCTCTAACTTTGCTGCCTCTGCTCCAGCTATCTATCACTTATTCCTGCCCTCCCCGCACCCTGCAATTCAGTATGCACACGTGAAAATATTCCTTCTTCCATCAGGCTTATGAAAAACCCGATGTGGAACAGTTGCTTGGATGTAATAATGCAAAAAGCTTTCTGAAAACTGTAGAAAGGTCAGAAGCCTGAAAAGGGTGGAGTGGAGAGCACCGTTGAGGAGGGGCAGGAAAACAGAAGCACAGAAGTTGGGGAACAGAAGCAAGCACGTATTTAACTTACAAATAACATAACCACACTGGCACCAAGATAGCAGGATGACAAAATGCAATAATTTATTTATGTGAACACCACCTAAGACATCTCATTGTGGCAAGAGACACGCCCAACTCGGTCGGTCACAGAGCAGAAAAAGAAAGGGTCGAAGAGAGTGAAGAAGCTCCTTTTCCACAGAAGCTCACAGTGGGACAAAGATACGGGGGCAGGAGACCGTTAAGAGCAAAGCTGAATTGAAGGAAGCCCTGTGACAGCCGAGCTGCCATGCCTCTTCTCCACCATGCAGGTTGTTGGACATGGAAGGATCTCAATCGACTTCCTCGATGGTGGGGCCAGAGGAGCCCCCACCGCCGCCGGCTGGTCCCGCTCCTGGAAAGCCACCAGGCATTCCTCCGGGCATGCCCCCAGCACCTTGGTACAACTTGGTGATGATGGGGTTGCAGACATTCTGTAATTCCTTCTGCTGATGTTCATACTCGTCCTTCTCTGCCATCTGCGAGACGAGAGAGAGGCAGGCAACATGTTACAATATTCTCGGTCCGTGCAGCAGAATGGCCCCAGCTTTAGTTAGCAAAATGATACGTTGAAGTATCTGATGGGGCGTAGCGATTTATGGTTCAGCAGCATTTAAGAAGGGCATCAGGATTCCAGTGCCTTTAGAACTTGTACAAGGATCTTGGAGGAAGACAGAATCGTAAGAGTTGGAAGGGGCCATACAGACCTTCTAGTCCAACCCCCTGCCCAATGCAGGATGAGCGTAAAGCATCCCTGACCAATATTCATCCAGCCTCTTCTTGAAAACTGCCAGTGAAGGGGAGCTCACCACCTCCCTAGGCAGCTGATTCCACCTTTGAACTACTCTGACCATGAAAAAGGTTTTCCTAATATCCAGCCGGTGCCTTTCTGCATGTAATTTAAGCCCATTGTTTCCGGTCCTACCCTCTGCCGCCAACTGGAACAGCTCCTTGCTCCCCTCCAAATGACAGCCTTTCAAGTATTTAAGGAGAGCAATCATGTCCCCCCTCAATCTCCTCCAAACTAAACATTCCCAAGGCCCTCAGCCTTTCCTCGTAGGGCTCAGTCTCCAGACCCCGGATCATCCTCGTTGCTCTACTCTGCACCCTCTCGATTTTGATCACAACTCAACACCTGGACCAGTCTGAAAGTCCGCTCTCGTACCTGCCGTTGTGGCTTCAACTACAAGTCAGCAGAGCGTAAAATACAGCAAGAGATTCCTTCCCTTCTAAACCCTTACAAAAGACAGATGAATATTCTCTTACAAAAAGAAGTGAAGAAAGCCCTTTCATAAACACACGAGTCACAAATGCCACCACTTACTGGAGATATTTCCTCGGCTTATCTTATAAAATCTAATACTTTTACATAGTATGACCTGAATAGCCCAAGTTAGCCCATTCGTTGCACCTTGGAAGCTAAGCAGAGTCAGGCTTGGTTAACTCTTGGATGGGAGACCAAAGAAATGCCAGGTTGCCACGCCACCTCTGCTCATCTCTTGCCTTTGAAAACTCAATGGGGTTGTCGTTAGTTGCGACTTAATGGCAAATAAAGAAATAGTGGTATATTTATATACACAGAATTACCAGCATGTTTCATATTAACTGTCCTGGTTTCCCCTAAAGATTTCTGGGAATTGTAGTTTAGGGCACTGCCCTAAACTTTGTTCTTTTCACAAACTACAGTTCCCAGGATTCTTTGTGTGGAAGACATGACAGATCAAGGCACCGGATATACCCCATATCTGGAGCATTCACCATGTAAACAGTGCTAGAAAAAGACTGTTCTGCAATTTTGGTTTGCAAAGGTTTGACTGCCAATCCACACCTACAGGCAGCTTCATCTGTGGAGGACCAACACGTGTAGGGAGGCTGAATTTGACATGCTATAGTATGTTCCTTTCAATACAAGAACAGCTATTCTAGTCCGAGATCCCCAGGAAAAGCAGATATCATAACTCGGCCACTCTCTCCAGGGGAAACGCTGCTTCCAATCTGGCATTTGGATGGCTTTACTGCCCCCTACTGGAAAAGCAGGGTAACAAGACTTGCCATCAACTGGCCATCCCTACAAGACCAGCACTGAGTTAACACAGTTCCCCTTTCCTAGGAAATTATACAAACTTGGCAGAGAGGAGACGTAAGAACTTCCAATTTCTTCCCAAACTACAATTCCCAAGAAACTCTGGGGGAAAGCCATAATAATAAGAGTATACAGGGCTTCCTCTATGGGTGGATGGAAGGGACCTCTCCGTGTGACTACTTGCTAATAATAACAACATTTGATTTATATACCGCCCTTCAGGACAACTTAATGCCACTCAGAATGGTTTACAAAGTATGCTACTATTATCCCCACAACAAAACACCCTGTGAGGTGAGTGGGGCTGAGAGAGCTCCAGAGAACTGTGTCTAGCCCAAGGTCACCCAGCTGGCTTCAAGTGGAGGAGTAGGGAATCAAACCTGGCTCTCCAGATTAGAGTCCTGCTGCTCTTAACCACTACGCCAAACTGGCTCTCGATTTCACACACTGCTGCAGTAATTCCTTTTACAAATGTATTTTGTTTATTTACACCCCACCATTTCTCTCCAATGGGCACCCAAAGCAGCGTACATCCTTCTCCTCTCCAATTTATCCTTGCAGCAAGTGGAGCAATCTTTAACTCTACTGTTTATCCTGCCCTTCCTCCAAAGAGCACATTGCCCTTCCCCTTTTCCACTTTATCGTCACAACAATCCTGTGAGGGAGTTCAGACCTATAGCAAGTGAGGGGTTCATGGTCACCTTGAACTTCCAGGGCAAGTGGGAATTCAAACCTGGGTATCCCAGATCTTCGTCTCTGTCGTTTTAACCACTACAACACAGCGGGCCTCGAGGTGCTTTCTTTGCACAGAGGAAGAAATTTCTCAAGCTCCCATCCAGTACCACCCAAGGCCAGAGCTATCACTCTACCGTAATCTGCAGCAGTGCCACAGCTACAAGCACAAAACAGGAGCATACAGAGCCAACAACTGACTGTGATGTGCCATCATGTCATTTCCAATTTATGGCGACCCAATGAGCTACAAAACATCGTACCATCGATAGCCCTGCTGTTAATAAAGGAACGGCACAGCTTACTTTATTAAGTCAATCCATCCCATGTTGGGTCTTTTCCCATTTGTACAAGACAATTTGAAATGGTCCTAATCTTGACACCTTTTCCATTAAAAACACCCAACCAGGTAAGAGTCCCGGTGAGACTTCAATGTGCCTAGGAAGGGCTGGGCGCATCTGGCCCCTGAATTCCACCTCTGCACCCACCTGGTTCCTGTCAAGCCAAGCGATGACCTCGTTACACTTGTCCAGGATCTTCTGTTTGTCCTCTGGGGACAATTTGTCCTTCAGCTTCTCGTCCTCAGCCGTGCTCTTCATGTTGAAGGCCAGAGACTCCAAGGAGTTCTTGGCCGCAATCTTCTCCCTCTGGACTTCATCCTCGGCTTTGTACTGCTCCGCCTCCTGGACCATGCGCTCGATCTCCTCCTTGCTGAGGCGGCCTGCGGCAGGAAGAGCCAAATCAAACCCGAAGCACGTGGAAGCAGGACCACGCATGCACTAGTCAAGAGCAGCCAATGACTGCCCCATCTGCTCAGCCAACGACTGCCCGACTGCTCAGCCCCATCTGCAACTGTACCTTTATCGTTGGTGATTGTAATCTTGTTCTCCTTGCCAGTGCTCTTGTCCACCGCAGATACATTGAGAATACCGTTGGCATCGATGTCAAAGGTCACCTCGATCTGGGGGACGCCCCGAGGAGCGGGCGGGATCCCTGTTAACTCAAACTTGCCCAGCAAGTTGTTGTCTTTGGTCATAGCACGCTCTCCCTCGTACACCTGTGGGGGACACCAGCAGGTTAGAAAGCCCACAACAAAGTCAGCTGGAGATCTTGCTAGGGGCTGCCTATTTATTCTGAAAACTTGCCAACCTGTTTAAGTTGGTACAAAATTCTGCTTTCATTCTAATCCTTTGAGCTCTAGATTCTGGTTGTAGGCTGGTACAAAGTAAAGTTCAGAACCAAAGACACCAATAAGCATGTTAAGCTATAACAGAAGTCACACAATGGTGTGCAGGCTTTGGAGTTGTCCAAAATCCTTTTAAGCTGTATGATTTTTTTAAGAGGCAACAGGAAAACTTTTCAGGCCACTACCAAAAGGCAGTTTGTTCAGAACTATCACAGACTTTGATAAGGTGGCGCCAGGTGGGAACTGGTACACTTTCACCAAAACCTTCTGGGAAGAAGGAAAGTAGCAACCACCTGCTGAATAACATTTTATCTGACGCATTTCTACCCTGCCTTTCTCCTTTACAGAATCGGAAGGCCAGTGGTTAAACCGAGCTTCTCTCCAGCACAAAACCTGGATTTCACCAGCTGTATAAATACAGCCCTTGTTTTAGGCTGCCGGGACAAGCATCTTTCCATAGAATTCAACCTGAGTCCCACAGGTGAGACATTGGCTGATTCCGCACACGTTGGATAATGCACTTCCAATCCTCTTTATAGATCATTTGGAATGGATTTTTTCGTGTGCGGAACAAAAAATCCACCTCAAACAATTGATAAAGTGCATTGAAAGTGCATTATCCAACGTATGCGGAGTCAGCCATTGAGTGATTCCGCACACGTTGGATAATGCACTTCCAATCCCCTTTATAGATCATTTGGAACGAACTTTTTTGTGTGCGGAACAAAAAATCCACCTCAAATGATTGATAAAGTGCATTGAAAGTGCATTATCCAACGTGTGCGGAATTAGCCATTGGTTAGAATTCAGAGAGCATCATGTGCACGCTCAAGGTTGGATTCCATGGACCCCTTTCCACTAGTTTTATCACCCTTCCCTGAAGCAAGGAGCCTTTCCTTTGTGCCAGTGGCCTCTCTGTATCAGCGGAGGGCTCACTGCCCAGGTGAGAATCCAACTCAACAGTTTACAGCCCACTTACCTGGATGAGCACCCCGGGCTGGTTGTCCGAATACGTGGTGAAGGTCTGCGTTTGCTTAGTGGGGATGGTCGTATTGCGCTTGATCAGGGCCGTCATCACCCCGCCGGCCGTCTCGATGCCCAAGGACAAAGGTGTCACGTCCAGCAGGAGGAGGTCCTGCACGTTCTCAGACTTATCTCCACACAGGATGGCGGCCTGGACAGCTGGGAAAAGGGCCAGGCAAAAGGGTCAGGGGAAGGTTCACTCTGGACATCACCAAAAGCTGCACCCAGGTCGATGGTCCTGAAAAGCTGCCGCCTTCGTTTGCTCGAAGAGGGCAAGGAACAGGGAGGGAGGACGGTTCTTTCCAGTGGTTTAAAATTGGCCTCCACTAAGACAAAACCTGCACCCAAGTGAGTTTTTGCAGGAGAGCCTCTGATGGAGACTTCAATAAGGGGGAATCGGCTGGTTTCGGCACTGGAGACAGCCAGTACTGAAGACGCAAGGATTCCAAGCATTTGATACCGACTGTAAATAAAATGGAATCAGACTCTGCAGACACTTGACCCCTTTGGTGAAAGACGCCGTTAACCAAAGGTCTTCCCTGACCTTGCAATGGGGCACAGAAGAGCCAGTACAACCAATGGCTGGAAACTCGTAACAGGAGTTTTCCTGCCCTCTTGCAGAGTTCAAAAAGGCATTACTGCTCCTGCTAGATACTTCTAATTGCTTTTGCTTCTCGCAAACAGGTTTGTGCATCTAAAAAATGCAAAATATTTGACCAGACATGCCAGTGGAAATAGCCTCTAAGAGAGATGCCACTCTCAAACCACCTTCTACTCTATGAAGAGCGACTGCATCTAACTTAAACGAGCCAGCGGGAGGATGGAGAACAATGTTATAAAGGTGTTGGGCTGTCCTTGATGTAGCCTCTTTGTTCGTCAAATGCCCGTTATTACAACAATGCAAAGAAAATGGCAAAACCCATCTGTCGGGATGAGCACTGATGTATTGCAGTGATAAGAGCATCCCCGTTAGGATTTGGGAGGCCCACCGTCATCCCTGCTTGGCCACAAAACTCCCTAGGTGACTCCAAGTTAGTTGCTGTCTCTCAGCGTAACCTACCTCACAGGGCTGTTGTGATAAAATGGAGGAGGAGGACAGGATAAAAGTGTGCTTAAGTAGAAGTGACTGTGGGGCAACCAGTATATAGAATATTTCTCTCCAACCACCTTTTAATACTTGGGGAGTGGTTGGAGAGAAGCTATAGGCTGCCTCCAGCTAAGTCCTGCAGAAGTTCACACCTGTACAAGAAACGTGGCGCTGAACACTAGAAAGGGTAGCCCTTTTGAAGGTAACCACAGAAGCCATTTTGCCTTCATCTATGGATCATCACATCAGAGGGATGGGGCCTTCTGGGGCACCTTTTCAAGATACTCTATTAATCTGCATACTTCTCCTCTACTCCTGGTTCCAAACCCTCTGCTCAAGACAGCTCTTTACCTGCCCCGTAAGCCACCGCTTCGTCGGGGTTGATGCTCTTGTTCAGTTCCCTGCCGTTGAAGAAGTCCTGCAGCAGCTTCTGGATCTTGGGAATGCGGGTCGATCCTCCAACCAGGACAATGTCGTGCACCTGGGCCTTGTCTAGCTTAGCGTCACGCAAGGCCTTCTCCACGGGCTCCAGGGTGCCCCGGAAGAGGTCGGCGTTAAGTTCTTCAAAGCGGGCACGGGTGATGGAGGTGTAGAAGTCGATGCCCTCATAGAGGGAGTCGATCTCGATGGAGGCCTGGGTGGAGGAGCTGAGGGTGCGCTTGGCCCGCTCGCAGGCCGTGCGCAGCCGCCGGACCGCCCGCTTGTTGTCCGTGATGTCTTTCTTGTGCTTGCGCTTGAACTCGGCCACAAAGTGGTTCACCATACGGTTGTCGAAGTCCTCGCCGCCCAGGTGAGTGTCCCCGGCGGTTGACTTCACCTCAAAGATGCCATCTTCAATGGTCAGAATGGAGACATCAAAGGTACCACCACCCAGGTCAAAGATAAGGACATTGCGTTCACCACCAACCTGTAAAGGAAGTATCGGGCACTGTCAGGACTGCACCGTATTTCAGATAAACCATGCAACTTAAGTGTCTGTGCCATGCATGGAAGTTATTTCTATACTGGCATCAGTGTGTACAAATGTAGAGAGGCCAACAGAGGCAGATAGATCCCGGGCCTCAAGAAACATACAGTCTAGATGTAAATGAACATACTCCATCCAACATGTACCCATACAGTCCAGAATGGTAAGAGGAAATTCCTGCCATACTAGGTAACAAGCTTTGAGCTTGACTCAGCTATCATAAAAATTCTACGGCAAATCCGTTTTCACTCATATATGGAAGAGGATCAAGCCCCATTTTCTTCCTCACTTTTTTATCCAGCCCATAGGCAATGGCTGCAGCTGTGGGTTCGTTGATGATCCGAAGGACGTTGAGGCCCGCGATGGTGCCGGCGTCCTTCGTGGCTTGCCGCTGGGAGTCGTTGAAATAGGCCGGGACTGTAATGACAGCATTCGTAATACACTGTAGGAGGGAGAACAGGAGTCAGTACAAACCAAAGCTATTGTCATTCGGCTTCTGTAACCACGCCACTCCCCAAGATAGAAGGACAGATGACCTCGCGTTCTAGCTCTATCTGAAGATGTAAGCTGTGACTCAGGAAAGCTCATACCCTACCACAAATTTTGCGAGCTACTGGACCGTTGCTTTTTTCTACTGCTACGGACAGACTAACATGGCCACCCATCTCGATCTAGTACAAACCAAGGAAACTTTTCCTCGTGTTGCTTGGGAATTCTTACTTTGGGAATCCTCCTCTCTCAACAAATCCCTGTGACGTGCGCTTCTCTATCACCCTAGACCCCTCAACACCCTAGGGACACCTCCTCAGGACCACCTGCCACACATTCTCTTCCTTTAAGATCCTCATCTTCTCTATTTTTTAAATTTTATTTGAAAGGGAAAAAACCAGAAAACAGTAAAAACAGTAAACAACGGATAAAATAAGCAAAATATATAACTGTACATAAAGACAATAGAAACAGATTATTATACTACAAACTATTTCTCCTCTCCATCCCTTTACTTACACTCAACGTTTTACATTCAGAATTTAAAAAATGTTGGTCTACTTTAATATCTGGTTTTCTTAATTTTCATGGTTTTCTTAATTTTCAACTATGTAGTGAAGAAGTCTTTCCATTTTTTTCTGAAATGCTAAGATTGGTCTATTATGTATTATCTTGTCTTTAGCCTAACACCCAAAGTCTTGGCCTACTATAATTCAAGACAAGAGAAACCACAGGGTAAGATCACACAGCTCAATAAATAAGCATCTTACACGGTTTTCAGTGGTGTCAGACTCAAACAGCCCTTCACTACCCACCTTCCCTAAATAGGCCTCGGCAATTTCCTTCATCTTGGTGAGAACCATAGAGGAGATCTCTTCAGCATAGAAGGTCTTTGTCTCGCCTTTGTACTCCACTTGTACTTTGGGCCGACCTGCGTCGTTGATCACCTGGAAGGGCCAGTGCTTCATGTCCGAGTGGACCACGGGGTCATCGAAGCGGCGGCCGATCAGGCGCTTGGCATCTAGGAAGGAGAAAGATGGGATGGCGTCAGGGAAGGAGGTTCCTACTAGGATCAGTAAGAATCAGCAAGATGTCAACGTAGCACTGTGGTTACAGTGCTGGAGGATCAGAGTGCAAACTCTACACTCTGTGTGTGTTTCAGATGAAGAGCAAGATCCAAGGTCCAATAGCACCTTAAAGGCCATCCAATGGGAGATTTGACTCTCAAAAACTCATGCATTGGAAATCTAGTGGATCTTTAAGGTGCTATTTGATCCAGAGCTTGTTCTTTGACTGCAGACCAACATGGCTACCCACCTGAAATCTTCATGGTTTCAGACAGATAGCCATGCTGGTTTGCATCAAGAGCAAGAGTTGAGTCTAGCTGCACCTTAAGAGACCAATTAGATTTCCAGGGTATGAGCTCTGACTCTCAAAAGCTCATACCTTGGAAATCTAGTTGATCTCTAAGGTGCAACTGGTCTCAAATCTTACTTGATAATTTCAGGTCAGTAGCCCTGTTGGTCTGCTGCCAAAGAGCAAGATCTGGGAGCTTGACTCTTGAAAGCTCATACCTTGGAAATATAGTTGGTCTTTAAGGCGCCATTGAAAACGGATCTTGCTCTTACGCGGTGTGACAAAGGTCACCTAGTCCACCTCACGAAGTTGGCGCAACGACAAAAATGGTCACAGATCTCTGTGCTGCTACAAGGCAGATATCAGGGGTTGGAGATCATTGACATTAAATTTAACACAGAAGCTACCAGCCATGGTTGGTGTTGGATCCCAATGAAGAAATCTGTTTCTGAGCTGATACTTCAAACTGAGCAGGGAACACAGATTTCGGCATCCTTCTGGAAACCACAAGCTGGAGATCCATAATTAGATCCCACAATGATTATTTTTTACCTCAGAAAGCAGCTGGCAGGAAGACTCCCCCTATCATTTCTCCAAGACTCGCTCCCTCCGGCTGCTGTTAGCCCCCCAAAAGGGACAAAGCGAAAAAGGCATAAATTACCTTTCCCTACTTGGGCTAAAAGCAGCCATGGATGGGACAATTTAATCAGGGAAGTGGCGGGATGAAAGGGGGGGGGAAAGAATTTTTAAAACATCTGAGCTTCGGAAGCCTGTCTACAATATGTCTCGCCCCCGCTACTGTTTTTTGAGACTAAATTACACAATAGCTAAAGTCCAGTCAGAGTCTCGGCTTCAATGCCGTTTGGAAATTTCAGTTTCCCTCCCAATTTGCTCCTTGGCCCCAGTACAGAACCAGTTGCTGTTGGGTAACTATTAACCACCCAGGGGAGGAATAAAGCTGCCTCCTTTGCCAGCGAAATTCCAGTACTGTATTTCCCATCTAGGTGCCTCAGGCCGGAACGGATGAAATCGCCCCCTGGCGCTTTACCAAAGACGGTGTTGGTGGGGTTCATGGCCACTTGGTTCTTGGCAGCGTCACCGATGAGGCGCTCCGTGTCTGTGAAGGCGACGTAGCTGGGGGTGGTGCGGTTGCCCTGGTCGTTGGCGATGATCTCCACTTTGCCATGCTGGAAGACGCCCACGCAGGAGTAGGTGGTCCCAAGATCAATGCCGACAGCTGGACCCTTGGACATTTTGGCTGCAAAAGGAGACGTGAAATGTTCAGACGAGACCCAGAGTACGTTGTCGTTACCCGGTTCCATTCCCAAGCAGGAGGCGGCGTTCCACCACCCACCTGAACGAGCCGAAGAAAATTCAAAAGTAACTGTAACCTAAGCAGCCTCCCCAATCAATTTAAATACAATTAGAGAGGTTTTGAACAAGCAGTCTGACTTCCACACTTAAAAACATCTTAAGAAAACACATTCACACATGCCTTAATTTGTACAGCCAAGTAGCTATCATACTGTTTAAATTTCGTTTCGTTCTTCTCTACCAGTGCATTCCTATTTTATCATACTCTTCATTGCACAATAGTGCAATCTAGTTTTATTGCACTGCTTACTGTATGTATTATACTGATCTTAACTGCATTGTTTTTTTAAAAAAAATAATTCTGTACTTTGCCTCCAGAAAGGCAGAAGATTAATAATGCATTGCTGCCCTAGCAAAAAAGGTTAAAAAAAATTGCTGCAGTCTCAAAAAGCTTGAACTCCACCACAAAGAATAACAGCACCAATTACACCTCTTAAATTAAAAGCCAAGGTAGACTTTATATCTGATACAGCCAAGAACGCGCAATGTATAGCGTGCCACTATTTGCATCGCCGGTTGCCCCCTGCTGGAAGGTTTTGGGACAGCTGTTTGCAAGCTGCTGGAAAAAGCCAGATTTGTTCAATGCAACAGAACAAAAATTCCACCAGCTAGCCCAACCCAACAGCCAAAGGGGCTGGAACACAAGCGTGCCTGTATACAACAGCCCTGGAGGTAGGCTTTCCTCTGCTGATCCTAGAGGGATCACTAGGATAATCATTTGGATAATCATTTGTAGCAAAACAAAACAAAGCCAGTGGCACCTTCAAGACTTGCTATTTATCCCGGCAATAATTTCCCAGCGACAGGGCTCACTTCTTCAGATACTATAAAGAAACCATATTCCGTATTTTCATAGGGCAAAGTACCAAAAAAGGTGGCGAAGAGCTGGGTGCGTGTACAAAAAGAGGCTTAGCATGAATCAAACTTTCAAAAATCTTGTCACCCTGATCCTACTAAGGTCTCAAATGCCAGACGACAAGAATATCAAAAAGCGGAATGCAGGGTGAGCCAGGGAAAGCAAGAAAACAGAGCTGGCTTCAATATCAGTGCAAGTTTGAGAGAGTTCACCGTTGAAGACACAACTCAGAAACCCCAGCTTGGTGTATAGGGTTAGAATGGGACTAGGAGCTAGGAGACTCGAGTTCGAATCCCGGCTCTCCCATGGAAGCTTGCCGGGTGATACGTACTCAACCGACTCTACCTTACAGGGTTGTCGAGAAGATAAAATGGAATGTTGTAGCCACATTGGGGAGAAACGTAGGGTGTAAATGAATTAAGCAAACAACCCTCTTGTGCTTACTGCAACAGAATGGTGGACTGAGCCTTCCAGCGGGTTCCTGCTGTAAGAATGGGAGATCTGGAAATAACCCAGTTCAGACTCAAGGCCCTGCCCACCCAAGAAGCAAGGAGGATAATCCTGTGTGTAATCCTCTCTAACAGGTCAACACAACAGAATGTGCAAACTGAGACCACCCTGGCGGACAAAACGACGACATACACCTAGCAGGTGGGGTAACATAAGCCTGACACCCAACTACCAGCATATTGATCATTTACAAGGCAATGCATAGCCAACTCCCCAATTAAAAGAAATAAATCTTTTAAAAGCAGGAGAAGTGCATTGCCCCACAACTGTATGGGGTGGAATAGGAAAGGGATTTGCAATGGCCAGCTACAGTGTGGGAGGAGAGAGTCCTGGGAACAGCCAACCCATCCTCGATACATTAGCAATTGGAATGAACTCTGCGCATGCTCAGAGACTCTTCTCTAGCCCCCATGGTGCTACAAAACATAGCTCCAGCTCATGCAGGAGGGGAAGAAATCAGATTCTAGGACTGAATCCTTGGAAGGAGAGAAATGAAAACATTTGGAGCTGGATGCAGAAGGGAAAGGATGCAGAACTGGGGCGGGGGGAAGAAGAGTTGTGCCATCTCCCATACAAAAAGTGCCTTTTGCATTTGCTAGCACTGGTCTCACAGAACAAGCCCCACCCCAGATATATTTGTGCCAAGTTTTGTAGCTCTGCATCAGCTGAAATTAAGCCCCAGAGCTAGCTGATGCACAGGAGGGGGTGGGGTATCCTGTGGTTTAGAAATTTTTTTTGCAAAAAAAAAAGTGGCAAAGCGTTATATTCTCTGCTTCAGGGAGGGCATGCAGGAAATCCCCTGGCATAGAACAGTCTGATGGGCACAGCTGTTGCCCAAGATAAGAAGAGCCAGGCAGCCCCCACGCCCGACTTTGCCCATGTCAGGAACAGCCGCCACACAGAAAGGGGGCGGAGACAGCCTGTTGTGGGCGGAGTCCCTTGCTGAGCAGAGTCCGATGGCGTGCTTTTTTTTTTTTCACTCTTCCCCTCTACAGATTTTTCTAGAACTTCTGGGGAAGACTCCGGAGACTGCGGCGAGACTTGCAAACACTGCAGCAGGCACGCATGCAACTGTTGCTCTTGAACCCCAGCCCTCTCCGTTCCCATGGCTCACCCCCAACCACTAGACCCCACTCCCCCTAAAAAGGAGAACCCCTCTGCTTCCCCCAATGTTCCCAGATTCCAGCACCCCTGCTTGGAAAGCAAAGCAGAACTCCTTGCAAGGACAGTTCCTATCAGGAATGCCAGAGTTCATCTCCAGGACGTGCCATGGGGGAAAGGGTACCTCTGAGCCTAGGCAGAGTGTCTTTCCCTTATTATCTCATATCAGACAAGGGAAGAGAGGGGGGGGGGGTTCAATTCTGCAGCTTGCGGTACCTTTTGTTTTCAACGGTTTCAACGTTCACTCCCTCTCCAAATATTTTCTAAATTGCTGCTTCTATGGGGTGGGGAGGAATGTGTATTTAAATTCCCTCTCCTACTCTGAATGCTGTTTTTAAGGTAAAAATAAAGAGACATTCGAAAGGGTGGAAAGGTCCGGTTAGAAGGGAGGGTTGGGTTTTTTCCACTGGAGTTCAGCAGATTCCCCCCCCCCAAATTATGGAACCGCAAGGTGCTTTCCCAACATTAAAGGAGAGAACAAGATATAAGCCATTTTTTCTGCCCCGACATGTCAACTCTTCTGCTCCCCAAAAATGCAACCCCCCACACCCAAATGGGGGGGGGGTGATCTAGTTAAGCCAGAGCCCCCTCCTGAATGAAAGGGAAGCCACAGCTCCCCCCCCCACAACTGGTGAACTACACATGAATGGCGCTACCACCCCGTAGCTCTGCCCTGCGATGCCAGCTTTTTACCTGGACTTGGTCACTGAACTTTTAAGCCACAGTTTGTTGAGTAGAGATCAGCAGGGAAAAAAAAGCAACATTCCTCCCCATATCAGAAGGGCCGCCCCTTTCCCATTCCTCCACCACTAGTAGGCAAAGGAGCAAGAGGAGTTTCTGGTCAGTTGGCAACTCTGATGGGAACGACTTGAACGTACTAGGGGGAAAGGGAGGGAATAATCACCCTTTTTGCTTCCCAGACGGGCAGTGTGTGGGAAGAAATTTACCTCTCAGATTTGCAGGTATGCCACCTGTTCAACACTGCCCTTTTAAACTAGGGGAGGGGGTTGAATTATAGCAGGCATGCTCTTCTCGCTTCTTTGCTGGCCGCGGGTTAAACAGTAAAGCCACCCCGGCAAAAGGCCCCTTTGGAACGAATCGCCTGCCTTCTGCACTGTACGGCTGCCAACCTCCAGGTGAGGCCTGGAGATCTTCCAATGCTACAGAGGTCGGTTCCCCTGGAGCAAATGGCTGCTTTGGAGGGTAGACTCTATAGCATTATACTTGATGAAGTCCCTTCCCCAACCCCTTCCCTCTGCAAGCTCTACCACAGTTGGCAGCCTTTGGAAAGAAGCGCCTAGCCGAGGGTTTTCAAGGTAAATTGACCATCAGGAGGGTCGGAGTTAAAATCTTCCAAACTGAGAGCAAAGAAATGCAAACCTCCTGTATCGGGCAAGAAAGGGAGCCGCGAACCCAGGAGTCCGGGACTCGTGCTGTCTCTCTCCCCCTTCCCCTGGTTTAAAGCACACTCTACTCATTCATTGGCGCTTTCGCTCCCCGGCGTGCAAACGGTGCAGTCCTATGCAAACTTGCTCCAGTCTAAGCCCATTCACTTCCAGGGGCTCAGGCTGGGGCTGAGCTGAGAAAATCGCAGAGCCGAAGGTGCTTTACTCGAAAGTAAAGCCAAGCCACACCGAAGGCAAGGAGACGCGCTCCCGACGGCCGTACGCCTCCAGCACTCGAGCATATTCCCAAGCGTTCGGGTCTACTTTGAAGTAAACGTGTTTTGGAACGGGCTGCAGGTTGCACAAAACAAGAAAAAGGGTCCCCGCTTCCCAACGCTGCGGAGCAGAGGACATTCCCAAGACATTTCATCTCTTAAAGAGATGAACCCCATCCGAAGCGGCCATTCGTTTGCCAAGACCAGAGGTGCCGGGGCTCAGGCCCGTCCGATCCATCAAACCCCCCTCTTTGCTCCAAAAACGTTAATCCCATGCATCTGACGAACAGAACTGTGGATCTCGAAAGCTTATGCTACAGCAAAGTTGGTTAGTCTTAAAGGTGCTACTGGACTGTTTACTATTTTTCTTAATCCCAGGCATGGTTCTATGAAAAGTCCTCTGCGCTATGCTCAGAGGCACTCTTGCCATTCAACAACAAAGACTCCGGGATTTGAGACAGCACCATTCGGAGAGAGAAACCCGAAGCGGACGCTGCTCCTTCCCTCGAGAGACAGACAGAAGCCAATCTGCTCCAAACACCACCTCCCCGGCTCCCTCTCAAACAAAATGCTTGCAAACAGCGACGCAATTGCAACGCTCGCAACAACTACGCAGCAATCGCAACTTCGGAACTGCGCGTCTTCGTTGCATTTTTCCCTCCTCCCGTCGCCGAGCACGGTACCTTTTAGCTACTCGGCAGCCTCTTCCTTTCTCTCTATTTTGCACTGCGCCAAAAGGAAACAAAATCCTCCCCGCGCGTCAAAGCGAGCAAGCCCGACCCGTGCGCGCGTCTCCCCCGGACCTGTTCCCGCGCGCGCGCCTCTCCCGGGCTTTATACGCCTCCCACCCCACCCCACCCCTTCGGTGCATTTTTCCCCCTTTCCCGCTAAGGGCTTTGACACTTTGCAGAAGCTTCTCGATTTGGCAGGCTTCTCCCGGCCAATCCGGTTCCGGATTCGGTTTGTCAGTCAAAGGCGAAGGGGTGGAGTGATTCGGATCGCGGGGCGGGCTCGGGCGCCAGCTGTCGCCATTCGCCCCCGGGGGTGGTGCAAAGGAAGGTCTCGAACTTTCCAAAGAGAAGAGGGCGGGGAACGGGGGGGGGGGTGCATTGCCCTTTCCCCGTTTGCATTGCAATGGGTCTGACACCCGATCCTGGAGAAAAGCGGCTGGGGTCGCGTCATCCAAGTGTGATTTCAGCTTCTACTTTCTGCCCTGCTTGGAGAGGGGTATTTTTGGCAAAGCGGCAGATGGGGCACCCAAGGACAGGAAGGAGAAGCTGCCTCCACACCCAAGCGCTTGTCAAAAGTTGCCGTGCAATCCTATGCAGAGTTTCTGTGCTCTAAACCTATTGGTTTAGACTGGAGTAACTCTGCATCGGATTGCACTCTCTTGTTTGATGGGGTGAAAGCTGGCGCATGCAAAAATTAGTTTGCATTGGTTGTCGATGGGCGGGGTGCTGAGCAGAGTTGCAACAAGGAGTCTCTGCCCGAGCGGAGTGCAATCTAGAACTGGTTACGGGAAAAACTAGAGTAGCTCTAAGGCCGTTTGCCTGGAAGTAAGCACCCACTGAGTAACCTAGGACTTACTTCCGAGTAAGCCTTATTAGGATTGCGGGGGGGGGGACACAAAGGCTGAGCCTGGGGTGGGGGAGCAAGTGCTACTATAATAAAAGAGTGCCTCTGAACATGGGCAGAGTGCTTGTCCTTAGTTATCAGACCGGGTAAAGAGCCCCACTGGATCAGACACCTTATACAGCTAGTCTACCATCAAATTTCCCAACCCGAATGCCCACAGGCAGAAGCCAGAGTCTTCCAGCTGCTGTCTCCAACAAATGGCATTCAGTGGTACACTGCCTCTGAACATGGAGGCTCAATTTAATAATAATAATAAATTAGCGATTACAGACACTGACTAGGGAGACGGCTAATACAGGAGGGGATGCTGGGTTGCCAATCTTTTTATGGGCCCTTGCTCCTGTGCTTTTAACAGTTAATGACAGTCTGGGCCTATACTTAATTTGCATGCAAAAGGAAATCCGATTTCCACAGATCAGATTTCTCCTAAACCAGATTTTCTCCTAATTAGTTGGAAGCCATACTCTGTAGTAAACGTCATAAGCGTGCATGTAATGTTGGTCCGCTAATTATTTTTTTTAAAAAATCAGGGAAGGGGCCTGGAATATTCCTTAGGAGGCCCTGCCAGTGCTGCCCCCACCCACTTTATTGGCCTTGCGGTCTGGGTGTTGGTTGGTACTCACAGTGGAAGAAGCGGTTTTAAAGTGATTTTGCAGAGAAAACTTTCTGCCTCTCTTAATAGCCTCTTTATTGCTTCCCTTTTAGAGCTATGCAGGCGCCCGTTTTCTTTCGGAACTGCAACATCAGTTAAGAGCAATAATGGGTTTGGGAGGGGGGAGGCGAGTTGGCAGGGACTCCGTGAACGTTGCTGCAGAGATGTATCTGAGCTTGTACTTTTCCATCCTTGGATCATAACTACACGTCTTCCTTTCCTTGCCCAGGGCTGTCCTTGCCCTGAAGCAACATGGAGAAATTTCGGACAAGGTGATTCTAGGGGTACTCTTTTCAACAAAATGAGCGCCGGACTAAACCAAAAATGGTGTGACGGTTTGTTCCCAGTGGGAAAGCAAGACTGTGGTTGAGACTCCTGCCCCAAAGGTCCAGGTTTGGCGTTTGGCTGGGGGGGTGGGGAGGCACAGAACCAAGTTCTTGTGTTTAATCCAAATCTCTTACTCCAAGACCTGCTTTATGTATGTCACACAATGAGGTGGCGGAATGGACTGTATGGGTATTTTTAAATACTGCCCTCCCACAAAAACCTTGCAAGTGGAAAGTTAGCATAGCAAGGAACGGCTAGACTAGAATCTTCCATGTTGCTTTTAAAAAAAAGCTTAGAGGGATTCTTTTACATAAGGAGAGATCCAGAGGAGTTAGCCGTGTTAGTCTGTAGTAGCAAAATCAAAAAGAGTCCAGTAGCACCTTTAAGACTAACCAATTTTATTGTAGCATAAGCTTTCGAGAATCAAGTTCTCTTCGTCAGATGCATGGTACAGAAACTGGTCAAATATAGAAGAGGAGGGGGGCGGAGAGAGAAGATGCAGTTGGGGGGGGAGAGGGAGGGTGCAACCAAAACATTCCTTTGCTAGTAAATGTAAACATCTCCTTTTGGTGTGGGGGTCAGTTGGCTAGGGTGAGGCTTCAAAGGAGTTTGCCCTGTTAGTTTGCAGCAGTAAAACAGCTAGACCATCCAATTCCTATGTAGTATAAGCCTTCGATAACCACAGCTCTCCCCGTCAGATGCATCTGACAAAGAGAACTGTGGTCCCCGAAAGCCCACACCAGGCACCACTGGGCTCCCCCAGACCCCGCCTCTAAAGGAAATCTGTTACCTGTGATAATGTGATAACCATTCATAGTCCCTATTCAGTCCCAGCTTGACAGAGTCAAATTTGCATATGAATTCCAATTCAGCAGCCTCCTGTTGGATTTTGTTTTTGAAAGGTTTCTGTTGAACCACAGTGACCTTTAAGTCTTTGATGGAATGTCCTGGTAGATTGAAGTGTTCTCCCACTGGTTTCTGGACGTTTCCATTTCTAATGTCAGATTTGTGTCCATTTATTCTTAGTCTTAAAGGTGCTACTAGACTCTTTTTGATTTTACATAAGGAGGCATTCGAACTAATGCTCTTTTGAGTCTCGGTGAGAGAGGTGGACAATAAATGAAATAAACTCGTGTGCCTGAATTGCAGCCATTCTACCTCTTTAGCTAGGGCTGCCAGATGGCCTGGCGCAACATGTCCTGTCTCTTTAATAGAGACTTCATGACATGTTAATTACCAAGTGACCTTATTTACTCCCATGTTTCAGCGCCCTTTTCCACGTCTCTATTGAAAGGCCAGCACATCTTTCTGCAGGTCAGTTGGCAACCGTTGCTGTACCACTTTCCAGGATTAATGCTCAGCTATTAGGGAGAAATGTCCGGGCCCTCCTCTATATGTGCTGTGCTAGTCTTACACAATAGGGAATTATTAATTTACAGTTGCATAGGAAAAAAATTACCTATGGACCCCCTTTTTCTTCTACCTTTCCTTCAAAGAGCTGGGGGCAGCATGCATAGCTTGTTCTCCCCATATTACAACAGCCCTATGGCTGATCCTTTGCTCTCTATAGCCTCAGTGTGAAAGGAATTACAGTTGCATAGAAAGAATTATCACTGGTGGATCTCCTTTTTCTCCTGCCTTTCCTTCAAAGAGCTGGAAGCACTTGAAGGGGCTTGTTCCAACCTACTGCAACAACCATGTAAGGTAGGTTAAGGTGGCTGATCCTTTGTTCTCTATACACCGGATCAAGAATTAAAACACATGTCTTTGCATTCATCGTCACTAAACATTTCCTTAACGAGACTTTTCTGTGTTTCCTTTCTGTCTCAAGCATACCTTCAGAGCTGGATTTATGCACAAAGCAAGAGACTGTTTAGATGGAGCATCCTGGTAGGGGAGGCCTTTAAATTTTTTTTAAAAAAATTAAATTACACATTTTGGGGGTAATGCTATGGGGGGGGTCTCTTAAACTTGACAGAGTTTAGGATCTCATCCCTTCTCTCAGGTTCAGTCTACTTTTCCTCCTATGAGATAACCAGAAACTGGATTTTGTATGTTGTTGGTTCATTCAAAGCAACTTGAACTTTTCCTAGGTTTTGGCAAGCTTGGGCAAGTGCATTCTTGCGTGGAGTCTATTCGATTCAATGGGGCTGCTCTGGAATGGCTGGGCGGCTAATCAATCTCATCCAGAGCCCGCCTCCCATTGCAGAGGCGCCCCGAATGCTACACTTCCCGCAATCCGGAAAGTTCCCATCCCCGCCCCTTCAGGAGCTGCCTGTCAAGCTGCGCAACAGCCAATAGGAAAGAGGCTGCCGCTCGTCCAATGACAAGGCAGCTCCCGCCTTTCCGGGGACCGCCTACGTAGAGATATGAGAGGCTAGTCACGTAGCTGAGTTTTTTTTAGAAGCGCCGTTCTCGCGAGGCTTTGGTAACCGAGGCAACAACAGGCCTAGCACGGGGAGGAGCGCCCTACATTGTTATGTTGCAAATTCAATTAAAAATACGTTGTTGTTTACAGACATAAGGAGACAATGTTTCTGTGTCAGGCGAGCCTGATGCTTTTTGTGGATCAAACACAGGCCTTGCTTGGGAAGATAGTCAAAGGGTTGCCAACCTCCAGGAGGGGCTTGCAGATCTCGCAGAATTGATCCAGACCGTACGGATCAGTTCCCCTGAAAAAACGGCTGCTTTGGAGGTCGCACTTTTATGATATTATATCCCACTGAAGTTCATTCCCTTCCTGAGCCCCACCATCTCCAGAACCCCCCCCCCCAAATTTCCAGGAATTGCCTATCCGAGAGTTGGCAAGCCTAAATTGTGCATTAGTTGAGGGTTCCAACGTTACACACACTTGCATGCTAGCAAGCCTTACTGAATTCCAAGGAATTTACTTTCAGATAATTTGGCAACTTGCTCAATATTTGATTCATTCCTGCCCTATAGGTCCTGGTATTGTTTGGACTCAGTTCTGTTTTCGGCATCAAATCCATACAATACTCTTGGTGCTTTCTCCACAATATTAGATCAGTATTCATACTATGGAATAAATGGTTTCTATCAAAAAAATTATCCAGGCATAGAAAATCTGCAGAACGAGGGCCTCTGGGCATCTGCAGAGAGCATTTTCTCCACTGCCAGTGCCACAGCCTATTCACAGACATTAAGGATTATGGGTGGGTTTGTTGCAAGCAACCTTCAGCTCTACCAAATCTCTACCAAATTACAATATAGGCTCCTTTTCCATGGAGTGTTTATGTGTGCGTGCACACATTTAGCTCAAACACACAACAGCAAAACATTGGGGGGAAAAATCACAACCAAGAGATCCTTTAGAGAAATCAAAAACAGGAAAAGCTTCACCTAGTGAATTTCTGCTCGTTACAGGGCACAGGAGCGTTATCTTCTCTCCTATAGTTTTCTTTATCCTGCCTCCTCAGTTCCACTATTTCTTACTAACTCTGACGCACAGGTAATGCCTGCATCTTGGGACACATTCACATGAAGGGCTGTTTTGTGCATTTTGAAGATGAGCTTTCCCCCCTTTAAACTCTCCAGCATAGATGTCTCCTCTTAAAGTAGGGTTGCCAGCTGCAAGTTGGGAAATTCCTGGAGATCTGGGGAGTGAAACCTGGCATGGCATTATTCCATAGAGTCCACCCGCCAAAGTAGCCATTTTCTCCAGGTGAACTGATCTCTGTGGCCTGGAGATTAGTTGTAATTCCGGGAGATCTGCAGCCACTACCTGGAGGCTGGCAACCTTATCTTAAAGATACCCTTCCAAAAACTCACCTGTACTTTGAGGTTAACCCCGTAATCCTAAACCATGCCATTCCACTGGCCCCCACACAGTCTGCTTTTAAAACCTCCTTCCCCACCCCTTCTCTTGCTTCCCATTGTTGACATTTACTTTGTAGGCACCTTTTTGCTCTTTACACTTACTGACATTGATAATGTAGTCCTAATCAGAGTTACACCCTTCTAAATCCATTGAAGTAATTGGTCTTAGAACAGTGTGACTTTACCTAGGAGGGCTCTGTTAGTTTCAACAGACACGTCCGGCTCCTTGCCCATTCAACCAATCTGAATCGTTTGCTAAATTTTATTTAGCTGATTGGGCCAGCTTTTTCACTGAGACTAGAGGAGGATTACAGAGTAAAGAAACAGAGTGAATAAAAATAATGTAATCATACAACAGAAGACATCTAGTGAACAATGCAACAGGACTAGGAATACAAAAAAATCAACAACGTGAGCAACAATGAGAACAGGAAACTGCCCAAGGCAATGTTGTTACGTGAGCCATGCAGAATATGGGATTACAAGGCATAAAACTATACAGTAAAAATCAGGTTGAATTAACGATAATAACAATAACACTTCTGTTTTCACCATCCTGAAAAACTGGGTGTCACCCACAAACTTTGCTACATCAGTATTTATCCTCAGTTTCAAGCCCAGGGGCACTGAGAGAGAGAAATTTAAGGAGACAAAATTCCATGGGCTCCTCAGCTCTTGAGGGCCCGTGAAACAAGAATAATCTTGCATTCAGCAATTGCATTTTTAAAAAAACTTTTCATGCTGGGGTAGAACAGCAATATGACTTCCAGGTTAGTGGTATTTGTTTTTGGTTTTGTTTTTTTAAAGAAAGAGCTCCATGTACTGCAAAGCTCAAGGTAGGGAAATGGGAAGTAGCCAAGGGCACCATCCAACCTCCTGTCTTCATTCCTCTCTACTCACTTTTTAATTATTCCATGTTTGTCCCCCTCCCTTTTTAGTCTCATTCCTTCTCATCTCTTCACAAGCTGGGGAGTTTAAAAAAACATATTTACCAGTACAACAGAAAACCTTTGTTCATATTATGAACAGAAAAAAAAGGGAATGGGTGATCAAGTCAATATTTCCCAAGAATCTAAAGATACCCTAAACATGCATTGTGAATAATAGTAAATGTCTTAGTTCCAGTTTATATCAACACAAACAATACTCTAGCTTAGCTATGACCAGATAGTTCCAAAGGGGGGCTTTAATGCCAGTTTTTTTGGATGGGGGTAGTTGCCCAATTTGCCCCTGCTTTCATGCTCCCCCGCCCCCAGTTTTACGGAAGCAGCAGCAGGAGAAGAAAGGAGGGAATGGAATGGGAAGAGAGAACTGGAGCAAGTAGGATTTCATTATCTGGGGACTAGAATCACTTTCTAAAGTTAGTGCCAGTACAGGAAAATCACCCTTTGGGCTCACCTGCATCCTCTCCCAAGATGATACACCTGAGTTTTCACATCCCCAGCCCTATTGAACATCCTTAGGTGGTGGTAAGTTTGCTTTTTTTGGTTTCGGTTTAGTATAATGCATTTTTGCAGTTTAGTACTTTGTGAGAGAGACCAATGTCTCGCTTAATCCAATGGGGTTTATAACCAGGTAAATTGTGTTTCACCTATATGAAATTAATAGTGCACATTAGTGCACTCGGCGGGGAAGTCGTCCTGATTCTGCAAGATTTGGGTCCAGTAGCCCCTTAAAGACCAACTAGATTTCCAGGATATGAGCTTTCCAGAGTCAAAAGCTCCCTTACTCCTATTGTTTGTTCGTATGTTTGCTTGGCCCCATATCCCATTGCAGTGTGCACTGTGTAAATCGTAGGCTAAGTGAAATCTATCCTTTAACAATCCTGTCCCTTTTTCATTAATGTTACTTACTGTTAAATTCACAGTAACAGAAAGCCGAGTGATTTGTTTTGTTATAGTAGCTGTTTTGGATCAGCGTTTTACGAGGGGGGCAGATGGTGGCTCTTGGGAGTCCTGTGCAAGTCACTTAAAGATAAATTAAATCAAGGGAATCGAGAGGGTATTTTGACCCTCTCTGCACCTTGCTGGGATTCTCCTTTGCAACTGACACGCTTCTTTGATCTGGCATTCTTTGTGACCTCATTCAGACTGTGACATGAGCACACAGAGTTAACCACCACAGCCAATCAGGAACCACCCTGCTTTGGATCCTATTTGCATACACGCTCGTGATAGGTTGCCGTTTGTTTTCATCGGGCTGAACCACTCAGTGCATTTCCTGTTTCTTCATGGGCTGGTTTCCCCTTCCATCTACAACTGACTGGAAAAGCAAGCTGTCCCTTCTCCTGTGCTGCTTCCCCTTGAGAATTTGTTTGGAAAATGCAGTGAGTATAAACAAGACTTCAAAGGCTAGAAGGCTTGATTGACAGGACTAGAAATAAGATTTCCTGGGGGGAATTGTTCTCTAGTGGTTAGCGCAGGGAAGTCGGCCACCGGTATCCCTTCACTCCATAGCTTAACTGCTCAGAATGGCATGGGAGGCTGCCAACTTTTCTGCTGGTGCCTGCTCCTGTGCCTTTAAAGCAGTATGAAAAGCTTCGCTGGCTGATTTGATTTATTTAATGCATTATAAAAAAAACTGCCTTTCCACTAAATCCCTTGACTTCCTCTTTTGAACTGTTTGCTGGTTGATTTTTCAGTTTCACTTTTCACAATGCCTGGTGGTTTCATGTTTCTTTTGTTTATCGGCTTGAACGCCTGCAGATTCTATTATTGATTTTGGGAGATCCATGGGCGCTTTTACATATTAAAGCTTACAGGTTTTGATACTTTCAGGTACGTAGCCATGTTGGTCTGCAGTTGAACAGCAGGATTTGAATCCAGTGGCACCTTTGAGACATTCAAGATTTTCAAGGTATAAGCTTCCAAGAGTCAAAGCACCCTTCTTCAGGTTAAGATAGTGAGATTCAAAGAATGGCAAGTGTCTCATACGTTTAAGGGCTGATTGGTTAATATATCTGGCAGTTTCCACGCAAGGGCTTTTCTTGATCTGCACCCAATGTGGAGGTCACCTGACCCCAATGGGAGATGCGGCTATGCAGATGCTGCAACTAGTAAATCGTGGTAGCTTGGAAATGATTTGGGGGGGAAAGTGGCTTCTTTTTTCCCAAAGTGAACTTGTGGAACTCACTGCCACTGGATGCGGTGGCGGCTACTGGTTCAAATGGCTTTAAAAGGAGATTAGACAAATTTGTGACAGATAGGTTTATCAGCGGCTGTTAGCTCTGATGGCTAAATAGAATCCTGCTGCTTGGAAGCAACTGCCCTGGGAAGCTTTCTTTTCTGTGCCCCTTGTGGCTAAAACGGGATGCTGGACTAGAAGAATTATTAGTCTGATCCATGAAAAGGGGCTGGCTGCAGCTGCTGGCAGTATAAGCAGTCCCTCTGAGAGGGAAATTCTGAAGAGAGAATTTCATTCGTGCAAAGTTTGGGTCTAGTAGCATCTTAAAGATATTTGCAAAGGGAGCTCTGCCTCTTGAAAGCTCACACCACGGAAATATAGTTGGTCTTTAAGGTTCTACTAGACTCAAATCTTGCTCTACTGCTACAGACCGACGTGGCTACACACCTGAAACTAACTTCAAGTGCAATTTTTCTCACCCGTGCTTGAGAAGTACCACTTACTCAATTCCCTGTTCTACACAGCTCCTAAAAACATACTGTTTTGTAAGCTGGGATGTGCCTCATTCCTGTGGAAGTCAGAGATACGGATTTCGCAGGAAGGAAATCGGGGCTTTGTGGTTTAGCTGCTGGCTTGCAGGAAACCTACATAAACGTGAAAACAAGTAACCCAGACTCTTTGCTGTTTCTCTTGTGTTATTGCAGAAGGTCTGCCATGAACACTCTCGAGATCCCAGAACACGACCTCAAAGAGATGGGCTCCCTGATCCAATCCCGCGTCGTCTTGGAAGTGTCCAAACAGGTACAATCGTTACTGGATTCCTTGGACACGACCACGCTTGACATCGCAGTGACGGGTGAATCGGGCGCAGGCAAATCCACCTTCATCAATGCTCTGAGAGGTCTTCACGACGGCGACGCCCATGCCGCCCTTACTGGTGTCATCGAGACCACGGTTTCACCCACGCCGTACCAGCACCCTCACCTGCCCAACGTCCAGCTCTGGGACCTGCCTGGCATCGGCACCCCGTGCTTCCAAGCCGAGACGTACCTGCACCAGACCAGCTTTGAGAGGTACGATTTCTTCATCATCGTCGCCTCCGAACGCTTCCGGCAGAGCCATGCGCAGTTGGCCCGTGCCGTGAAAGCTATGGGCAAACACTTCTATTTTGTTCGGTCCAAGGTGGATCAGGACTTGCGTGCAACGCAGCGGCGTCGGCCGTCCCGTTTTCAGGAAGCTCAGGTATTGCGGGAGATGAAAGAAGACTGCCAACGCCAGCTGGAAAGAGAAGGCCTGGCTTCCCCCAAAGTCTTCCTCGTCTCCAGCTTTGAATTACACCGATTTGACTTCCCGCTTTTACAGGATACTTTAGCGGAAGAGCTGGAAGATCAGAAGCGGCATGTCCTGTTGCTTTCTTTTCCATCCGTCACTGCCGCAGCTGTGCAGAAGAAGAAGAACTCCCTGCGTAGGCACATCTGGAAGAAGGCCCTGATGGCTTGCTTTGTCTCGGCTCTGCCCGGCCTTCCCATCCATCTGAACATCCCGATGCTCATGAACACCCTTGTCTCCTACCGCAGGAATTTCGGCCTGGATGACGCCTCTCTGGGGACCTTGGCCTTCGCAGCCTCTAAGCCTCCTTCTGAACTGAAAAGTCAGATCTGTTCGACTTTAGGGAAGGATCTCTCGGAGAATGCAGTCCACAGCATTTTGAGCCAAGCTGCCATCTACGGGCAAATGGCTGCGAGGCTGGTGAAGAACAAGGTGCCGCTTTTGGACAACTTAGTTGCCGGGGGCGTCTCTTTCGTGGCCGCCTATTACCTACTGCACACTGCCCTGGACAGCTTTGCGCAAGATGCCCAACGAGTCCTCGAAAAGGCCTACGGTTTTGAGGATGAGGCCCAAGCCATGCTCTGTTACCCTCCAGATCCGGGGTTCCTGTTTGATTGAGGCTGGGCCAAGAAAGAAGTCACCACCAAACTCTTGCGATAGCCAAATGTTCACTCTCCCTGTTACGTTTCTGTATCTCCTCATTCCCTGTCATGTCAATCCAACTGGAGCATGGAAATGCACTCATACACCTGTATAATTTAACATTTTCACCAAAGTGCCCTCCAGGCATAACTATGAGGAAATGCCTTCAAAGAACAGTGCTGCATACATTGGACAGTCTGTGTACATTTCCACTTAAATACAGCAAGACTGGATGTTGGGGAATTCTCTCTGTGGGTGGCATGTACTATGGGGTCACTATATTGGGTGGATCTTATGAACCCTTCGGTTTCGCCTGCCACGACAGCAAAACGTGTCAAATTTATGTGCCTTTCTGGTTCGGGAGCAACGGCCGATATGAGTACGGGATAGCAATCGAACTGTGGTCCTGCTCATCTGGAAGACGGATGCAGATAACTACTCCGCTTTTGCAGGATACTTGGTTTTCCTAGTGGAAACTTTTGTGTGTGTGTCGGGGTGGGTAGGGTTATCTCTTAAAAGCAATAATGCTTCTGACAATTTTAGACGATTCTGATGAAAAGGAATTTATTGGAAGTGAGGTCATGTAAAGAGTTGGATCCAGGAATCTGACATTTATTTAATTGCTGGCCTAACCACAGATTTTCAATCGAGTGGGACAAGCAGCGGGTGACCTCAGAAAAAGAATGCCAAGAAGGCGGTTTCGCCTGCCAGCATAACCGTATGAATTGCCATGAAAACGCCGGCCTCCAGTGCATTCTTCAGGGTCATAATATCTGTGCTGATCAGCTTGATCTCAGCAGGGACTGGTTCTGGTTCTGCATCAGCTGTGACCAAGTTCATACTTTTAGCAGAGCTGGCTAATATTCTTAATGAGAACATGTGTGAATGTTCTTTATGCGTAAGCGTAAGCAACATAACGCCCAGGGAAGCAATGAGGGACATTAGAAATGGCAATTTCAGAGACAAAGGATTTCTGTTTTGGAGCAAGCCGATGATCGGCGTAGCCACTGCAAAGAATGCCTTGGTTTGTCATTTGCAAGGACATCGCGTTGCATAACAAGCCAGCCTTTTAATGTATTATTACCTATTCCATTTTTTTAAAAAAAATATTAAAATACAGATTTTTACTAATTAGCTGACTGAGCCTAAGCTACAACATACTCTGTTCTCTTAATAGCTACACTGACGAGAAAATATGCCTTTCTCTCTCTATATTTTTGGCAAATTAAAGAATATTTGTATTTAATAAAAAGTCTATTCTTCTGCATCTGCTGCTTTTGAGATGTGTTCATGGCACTGACAGGGCCTGGATCTTGCAGAGACCCTCTTGAAGTAGGAAAGAGATGTTGAGCCGATATGTATAGGGAACACCAAACCAGCGCCACCCCCCATATTTATCTCCCACAAATCACGCATCACAGAATGCAAGGCAGAATACGGCGGTCTCCCATCCAAGGAATACCAGACTTGCTTTCCTTCATCCAGGTTGCTGGATTGTGCGCCTTTCAGCTGTCTCCCATGTGTTATTACTGATTTATTTAGGAAATGCGCAGGCTGCCTCGAAGCAGCTAACAAAGTATAAAACTCCACATTAAGAAAATCATATGCAACAAAGCGTACAAAATTCCATGCATTCTAAAGCCAACAGTAATGAACCCACAAGGGGAAACAACCTAACAACCTGTATTCAGCAGCAAAAATCATCAGTTGAACAACGTAACATAAAACTGCACTCCAACAACAGTCCCCAGACTACTGGCAAGCCATCAAGACAGTCATCCTAGCATGGAGCAAAATCACTGTAATGTATAAGAACAGCTTTGCCAGATCAGACCAGAGGTCTGTCTAGTCCAGAATCCTGTCTCATGCAGTGGCCAACCAGTTATTCAGGAAGGCCAATGAGCAGGCATAGAGGCCATGTCCTTCACTCGATGTTGCCTCCTGGCACTGGTATTCAGAAGTTCACTGAGTCTTCATATTTGGACCAACTGAATTAGTACAAAGCACTCTGTAAGCTTCCAGGAATACCAGAGCTCCTCATGAGGCTGGATGTTACAAAATTGAAAAAGAAGGGTTGAAGGCAGAATTCTCAGGCCCTGATCTTCCAGGCATCCTTTGTGAGGTATCTGTAGGCAGCTGCTTCACTTTGTTGCTGAGGTGACCCCTTCTATCTTTTTAAAGTTTGTACTGTCCAGCCTAATGAAGAGCTCTGTTGAGCCCGACAGCTTGCACAGTGACCCCTGCTAATTTGGTCGGTCTGAAGAAAAGGTTATGACATGGATTTTGTTCTTGTTTTGGGAATTTGTGTGGACTAACAAGGCTGTACATCTTATTCTGTTACGCAAGGCTCGGCATTGCAGTGAACACCAATGGCAAACTTGCACTGCAGGGGACGCATTTTTTCAAGCATCTTATCAAGAACGTGGCCGAGTTGCAAGAAGTGGAGATTGCCCTAGTAGTGTTACCATCTGCTTTTGGTTTTTTTCAGGTTAATACGGAACTGTATGTGGTCGCCCAAAATTAGCTGTTACACCTAGGGCTCATTTTGAGGGGGAATGCGCAGGAATGCGTTTCAGCAGTTCCCCAAAGAGGTCACATGTTAGGTGGCCCCGCCCACCTGACTCTCGGCCATTTTGGCCCATCTTGTCTTGGATTGGGGCCGAAACTGCCCAGGTCGGGCCTCTGACGGGTGGTGGATCACTCTCCTGTTCAGCAGCGACCCAATCCTGACCATTTGGGGCTCCTTTTTGGCCATTTTCAGCCCCCTTTTGCCATTTTGGGCCCAATTTCGGCCCTGAATGGCCAGGATTGGGTCCAAAGCAGCCAGGATAGGTGATGTCAGGGTGTGTGGCATATGCAAATCAGTTACGCTAATGACACATTTCCAGTGATGTCAAGGGGTGTGGCATATGCTAATGAGTTATGCTAATGAGTTCCTCCAGCTCTTTTTCAACAAAATGACTCCTGGTTACACCTGATGCATGTCTTGCTCACCATGTGAATAAAAGATATACAATCAGTCAAATATTTACAATGTGTACATATACAATTACATAAATACACACATATGTCCCATAATGGCTGCAAAGAGACAATGATAATTCTATAACTTCCTATACAAATTTGCTGGAGTAATGACAGTTCTTGGAATGATTCTTCCTCGTGTCCTCACACTCCAAATGTGTGGTGATGCCAATAGGATGGTCAGTATAAGGTAAGTGTTCAAACACAGCAATGTCAGAAGAGCCTGATAGGACAATCCTATCAAAATTACGCGCAGCAGTCAGTTGTTTGCCCTAAGAAGGATAAATAGAGGGGAAATAGTATGGAAATAGAGGCGGGTCCACAGGGCTGCTAGAATCAATCAATCAAGTTTATTTCAATAAGAAATCAGCTCCAGAGAGTCAGCAGTAGGTAGGAAGGACGAACGGACGGGGGTGGGGGGAGGGGGCGCAGATTGTAAAGTGCGCTAGAATCAAATGGCCAGCCCCCGTACAGCTACATTTCAGTTCAAAAAGACAACAGACAATCTGATCATGCATCTCCTGCTTAACTGGAAATTTGGCCCTTAGTTTCCATAACAGTTTCTATCATGGTGCAGTGGTTAGAGTTCTGAACTGGGATCTGGGAGACGCCAGTCGAAATCCCCACTCTGCCACGGAAACTCGCTGGGTAACCTTGGGCCAGACACTGCCCCTCAGCCCAACCTATCTCATTGGGAGGTTGTCTCGATAAAATGGAGGAGCAGAAAACGATAGAAGCTGCTTTGGGTGTCCCCAAGGGGGAGAAAAAGGGGATATAAAACATAAAATCAGAGCTTTTTTTCCGGGAAAAGAGGTGGTGGAACTCAGTGGGTTGCCCTTGGAGAAAATGGTCACATGGCTGGTGGCCCCGCCCCCGGATCTCCAGACAGAGGGGAGTTGAGATTGCCCTCCGGGGGCGTGGAGGGCAATCTCAACTCCCCTCTGTCTGGAGATCCGGGGGCGGGGCCACCAGCCATGTGACCGTTTTCAAGAGGTTCCGGAACTCCGTTCCACTGCGTTCCTGCTGAGAAAAAGCCCTGTTAAAATCAATTGATCAAAAACAAAACCCCTTCTCTTTAACGTAGTGAGGAGCATGGGCTTCTGAGCCACGCTAGAGGGTGCTCTTTCCTCACAATCCACCAGCTAGTGCGCCAAACGAGTCACCAGAGGGTGCTGTCTAACTAAATCTACTAGCCGTGGTCTCTGATGCCAGAGGCACAGCCTGGGAGTCTATTTTGTCAAGAAGGGGTTGGGTGTGGCAAGTCTATAAAATCCCTCCAGAGATCATCTGTCACTGCTGCTGCTTCCCTAGCATTAGTGTGTGCACGGCTCCTGTTTTGGGAATATGATCTTAAGAGCACATGCAATGATAACGAATCTGTTGGGCACATGACCCAAAGAACACACAGCACTGGCACAGACTTATAAACCACCCACAGGTATTCTAGGAAGGCTACATCCTACACCGCAGCACATTTCTACAAAGAATCAATGGAGAGCGTGCGCCAGTATATTTCCATGTGGTGGATGGAAACCCCAGGTTGAGAGGGTTTTGCCTGAGATTGTCCAGCAAATTTGGGATGGAAGAGGATCTGTGTAGTGGATCGTTCATCTATCTGCATTTGATTTAAGGATTACAGTGACAATCCTGGAAGGAAATCTCCTTTTCCCAGCTGCTCTGTAGCCAAACTCAGTTGAACCTTGAGGCTGTGAGACTGGGCTGACTACCTAAATCCCAACACACACACATACACACACACACACACACATTGCCCCATAGCACTGACTGCTCAGGGACAGGTAAGCAGGAAGCAGCTCAGAACTTAAGCGGTACAGCGCAGGAGCACAGCATGGTGTAGTATAGAACAGCATGATGTAGTATAGCACGGCATGATTATACCCAGCACAGCATTTTTATGTCTTTGTCCCTGTGCTCTGTGGGAAGGAGAGAACTGGGGTTGGGCACCTCACTTGTTTAGCCCAGCAAGCCTGATCTCATCAGATCTCAGAAGCTAAGCAGGGTCGACCTTGGTGAGGAATTGGATGGGAGACCTCCTATGAAGATGAGGGTTGCAGAGGCAGGCAATGGCAAACCGCCTCTGTTAGTCTCTTGCCTTGAAACCCCTACCAGGGGTTACCATAAGTCAGCTGTGACTTGATGGCACTCTCTACCACCACCAGGCCCCCACAACTCTACTTTCAGTCCACCCATTTCACAGTCTCTTGAAAGGTCTGCCTCTTTTCAACTTAAAAAAAAACTATCCGTGGGTGATTAAATGCTTTTGACTCTACCTCCCCGCCTGCCAAGTGAGGGCTCTTGATTTTACAATGGACAGATCTTCAAATACTTAGATCATCCTAGACTAAAAGTGTAGGGGGGAGTGAAAAATTGGGGTAAAGGAGTGTGCAGCTCTGTAAAGGGCGCGGGTTGACCATTCCTGCCTCCGCTACTCTCTTTACTGCTGCCCTCTACACATTCTGTTCACAAGTTACAGTGAACACATGTGCAATCGGTACACAGCACACACTTGATTGTTCTTTGTGGGTGTTTCGAGTAATTCTCATGTTACATTCAATGTATTTACAGCTGAACATGTGATTGAAAGCCCACATTTGTCTAGGCACTGGTTTCTGTTTTAGTCTGTAAAGTGAACATGTCCTGGCTCTTTCTTACAAACAGGTGTACAGGCAGGTTGTTTGTGTATGTGGAGCCGGGAATTCTCCTACAAATATGACAGATCTGCACGCTACAGAATCTGTTCCCTGGAGAAAACAGAAGCTTGGGGTGGGGGTGGGGGTGGACTCTTATGCATACCATTCCTGCTGATTTTCCTCCAAACTCTGCCCTCCCCATGCTCCACCCCCAAATGTCCAGGAATTTCCCAAGCTAGAGGTGGCAACCTTATGCATGTGCATTCACTGTAGCATGTGAAGAGGGCTATTGAGACAGACCTTCGGTCTTTCCAGATCAGCGTTGCTTGCTCTGACTGGCAGCAGCTTTCCATGGTCTCAGGTCAACTTCTGTCTAATCCTTTTAACTGGAGATGCTAGGGATTGAACCTGGATCCTTCTGCATGCAAAGCAGATGTTCTACCACTGAGCCATAGCTCCACCCTGTGGTCCCTCCTCTTCACCCAAGCGATGCCCTGAACATTCCATGCCTCCCAGAGGGCAACAAGAATGATCAGATACATGGAAAAAGACTAATCTTTTTTTTTTCTGCGTGAGCAGAGTGTCCCCAAATATACAGCCCCTCCTATTTTTTCTGTTGGAGACCTGTTTTCCTAGCCATACTGATAGGCACACGACCACCGAGTTTGCTATCAGAAGACACAATGGAAACTCTTTCAGTTAGGATTTATAAAACATTTATCTTAGCCTTTTCCCTGAAATGCTAATTTTCTGCATGCAGGGATTTTATTTTGTTTGTGAACCAAAAAGCTGAACCTACACAGGCAGTCTGTAGACAAATTTACTGCCTCAGTGAAAAGTAGATCCCTGACATTAAAAAGGATCGGAGGGTGGGATAATGTATGCCTCCTTCTCTCTATCCCTTCCTTGTTCTTCATAATGATAGGTAGGCATAAAGTACACCTGTCCTGACAATATTGTTGTGAGCGAAGCATGTTCCCAAGCTGTGCTACAGTTCTAGGTAGTGCTACCTCGATTGCCCTGATGCTGGCAAGCAGAAGTCCCAGGTGAAGTCCAAAGGTCGGCTAACATTCTGGAGTGCTTCACGTTCAGTACAGAAGCATAATGCGGGCATTTGGTTTATAATCTGAGACAAACCGTCATAGACTCACAGGGTTGGAAGGTCATCTAGTTCAATCCCCTGCAAAATGCAGGAAATTCCCACATTACCCCCCTCCCCCTGCACACAGTCACCCTTACTCCATGACCAGAAGATGGCAAAACTCTGTCAGGATCCCTAGCCAAACTGGCCTGGGGAAAATCGCTACCTGACCCCAAGGTTGTGATTTGCCTTACCCTGGGCATGTAAGAAGGGGCCACGAGAACTCAGCACTGATGTAACCCTTCCTGCCCTCCTTCTCATGATCTGCCCAGGTTCACCGAATCAGCATTTCTGTCAAATGGCCATCTAGCCTCTGCTTAAAAACCTCCAAAGAAGAAGAGCCCACCACCTCCCGAGGAAGCCTGTTCCACTGAGGGACCGCTCGGTCAGGAAGTTCTTCCTAACGTTTAGCTGAAAACTCTTTTGATTTCATTTCAACTCATTGCTTCTGCTCCGACCTTCTGGAGCAACTCCGCGCCATCCTCTATATGACAGCTCTTCAAGTGCTTAAAGATGGTTATTGTATCACCTCTTAGTCATGTCCTCTCCAGGCTAAACATACCAAGTTCCTTCAACATTTCCTCATAGGACATGGTCTCCAGACCCTTCGCTATATTTGTTGCCCTCCTCTGGACACATTCCGGCTTGTCTATATCCTTCTGAAAATGTGGTGCCCAAAACTGAACACAATACTCTAGGTGTTGCAAATGGGTCCCCAGCGGGAAGAAAGACGGGATATAATTGAGCTAAATAAATGAATACATGCACTATGAATACGTATGTCTTTGTAAGCAAAGTGTTTATTTGATGTATTGTCGAAGGCTTTCATGGCCGGAGAACGATGGTTTTTGTGGGTTTTCCGGGCTGTATTGCCGTGGTCTTGGCATTGTAGTTCCTGACGTTTCGCCAGCAGCTGTGGCTGGCATCTTCAGAGGTGTAGCACCAAAAGACAGAGATCTTTCAGTGTCACAGTGTGGAAAAGATGTTGGCAGGTCATTTGTATCTACTCAGGAGGGGTGGGGTTGAGCTGAGTCATCCTGTAAGAGTTTCCCAGGGTGTGGAATGCTAATGGAGGGAGGCTTCACTGTATCCTGAGGAGGTTCTTTTGCATATGGATTGCAAAAGTGTTTATTTGTGTGTGTGTAAAGTGCCATCAAGTCGCAACTAACTTATGGTGACCCCTGCTGGGGCTTTCCAGGGAGAAGCAGCGGTGGTTTGCCAGTGCCTTCCTCTGCAGAACCTTCCTTGGTGGTCTCCCATCCAAGTACTGACCCTGTTTAGCTTCTGAGACCTGATGAGATTGGGCTATACCATGCCGCCTTCCCTCCCAATTTAATCTTGTATATTGGAGCTGAATCTGGAAGTGAAATGTCCACTCCTTCTTTTCTGCCCTCCCTCCAAGCTAGAAAAGAAAATCCTCCAACTACTACCCCTGAATGAGAAACTGAACTCAACAGCACTGTCTCCCATCCTTTCAAACCTTCCTCTTTGTTTTTGAAAGCATCATGAAAGCAAAACAAACTGGGATGGGTAGCTTGGCACCTATGGGAGATGGGCGCCAGCAAAGGAGACTTTGAACTCACTGGGCATTTTCTGCAAATATTTGTTCATGGCAAACACAAACACCTCCCGGCTCGGAAAAAAATCCATCAAGAAAGGAGAAGACAGAAACGTGGACTGAGTTAGAATGGGGAGCAAGGGAACAATGGGCCATGAATAGACATGGGCATGAACAGAAAAAAAACCCGAACATGGTGTTCGTTGTTCGTTGTTCATTGCCATCCATGAACAACAAACAACAAATATTGACGAACATGACCTGTTCACAAACATATTCGTTGTTGTTCATGGGGGCCAGCAGGCTCTCCTCCAGCCATCAAGATCCCTACCACACCACTCCCAGAAACCTTACCTGAACAGGCAGCAGGAAAGGTACCAATAATAAATAATAGCTTAGCCCAGAGCCTGGCAGCAGCCCTGGAACTTGAAGAGGTAGATCCCTATCCCACCACACACAAAGAAAATTCAAGCTCCAATGCACTCTCCCTGCCTCTCTCTCAAAATGCCAATAACAACTGTCTCCCCCTCACTGTCTGCAAAACCAGAGCTAGGAGCTCCCCTCCCCCCTGCTCTTTGCTTCCTTGTAACAAATTTGGAGCTCCACACTTGAAAGGAAGACCTGCCTATCAAGCTAAATTGGGCTTAGATTGGGGTTTCCAGGGCAACAGCAGGAGTTCAGACAGAGTTCAGGCAGTCCCTGCCTCTGGTTGCCAAGCAAATGGATTGCAGGTGCCAGATTGTCTGGCTTGATGAACAGCAACGAACAGCAACGAACGAGGCTTGCAACGACCACCTGTTTGTTTAGAATGAGGCCTCACGAACAGCTTGTTTGCCAACAGCTAATTGGGCTGTTTGTGGCTTTTTTTAGTTCGTATTGCTGTCCGTGCCCATCTCTAGCCACAAATAGCTTGGGGACTATAGGCCCGACTGCCTGGTTAACAGGTTTGGGTTATTTGTGGGCAACCTGAACTGCCTTCTGAGCAATGGGTTCTTCTCTCATGATAGGAGAGCAGGACATGAGCTGAACTAGCAGATGTTCGAGCATCTCTGGTCCGACTCCCGGCTTTGACATCATTATTATAACCCCTGCCAAGTCTTCATTAGTTACTGCTGCTACTGAGAAATTTGGTCTTTCCCACTGCCCACACTTTTGGGGTGAACATTTTGTGTTTCCTAGCCCTCCCTGGCAGTTAGGATTCTTTGGGATTGAGGGATTACTTCCACATGGCCATTGCAGAAACTTTAGAGAGCAAACATTAGAACGGCAGTAGCTAAGAACTGGTGAGCGGCGATCCTTAGCATTTCCCAACCTATGTATAGCAACCTGGAAGTAGGCCATTTGCAGGTTTTTTAAATTCGTGCATGCTCACTATACCCCAAAGACTGGGAACTGCTGTTTCCCCAATAACTTTATTAGACATTGCTGACTACCCCATGAACCCTGAATTCAATTTCCTAACATGAATGTTAAAAAGAAATGTATTTTTACTGCTGTTGTTATAAGACTCTTTCTATTTGGTTTTACTATTTTAGTTGCAAACTCACTTGTATATGAAAAATCAAAAAGAGTCCAGTAGCACCTTTAAGACTAACCAATTTTATTGTAGCATAAGCTTTCGAGAATCAAGTTCTCTTCATCAGATGCATGATGACGAAGATAACTTGATTCTCAAAAGCTTATGCTACAATAAAATTGGTTAGTCTTAAAGGTGCTACTGGACTCTTTTTGATTTTGCTACTACAGACTAACACGGTGAACTCCTCTGGATCACTTGTATATGGTTTGGGTCATCCCCCACGCTCACCAGGACTACATAGCTCCTCTTGTGAAGAGATAGTGGCCAAAACCTCTGCCTTGCCATGAAAGTTGCTATCAGGGCTGGCAGCCTGGAAATAAGGTGGAAGCTGATTCAGGAAGGCGAGCATGTAAATAAAGAAGGAGAGTCTGAGAGCTTAGTATGTGAGTTGCTCATATTGAAAGCTAGGTCAACAGTTGAATCAGAGCAGCGGGACAACATCAGGGCAGTTTGTTGAGCTAGCACTGCAATTCCACCCCGCCAGCAGTAATAGTGGCACCAAAGTGCAGTAGGGAGTGGACCAACAACGCCCTTTTCTAGCAAGATAGCATAGTGGAGAAGGTGTCTCTGAGGCTGTTGACAGCAGTGTACACATGTGTCTTTCCATGTTTCACCCAGACTTGCTTAGAGCCTCCAGCATCAATGAGATGCTCAAAGCTTGCAGAAAAATAGTTGAGGGGGCCCTTGACTCCACCCAAATCTCCAGCAGACAACACATAGCTGGAATAGGTGCCTCAAGTTCCTAACCTTTTCCAGCATCTGAATTTAGTGTGCTAAGCAGTGGCTGGTGAACAAGGATTATTTTAACAGTACTCTCACCTTATGGAATATGCTAGACTCAGGTGTCTCTAGTCCTTGTGTGAAGATTTTCTTCCGAGCAAAGCAGTTTTATGCAGTAACTGCCCTTGACCGTCAAACTTCTGTGGCTAAAGCTTCCGCCTTTACAGTTAGAATGTTCACACACATTCCGTGACATCACAATGTATCCCTGTCAACTTACTTTGTTGTCACAAAGGCATCCACTTTTCTGGTACAAGTTATGAAATGCAACCTATCTTACGCAGAACACAAATCTGATAACTTTTGCAATGAATTTAGGTGGTTGCAATACATCGAGAACAAAGTATGCTAATTTATGATATCTTGAAATATGAAATCGATTCTTTGGCTCAATCATCAACCAAAACAGAGACTGCAATGAAGAAATCAGAAAAAGATCGAGACTTGGAAGAGCAGCTGTGAGGGAACTAGAAAAGATCCTTGAAGATAAAGATGTCTTTCTGGGGACAAAGATCAAGATAATCCAAACCATGGTATCCCCCATTACTATGCATGGATGTAAAAGTTGGACAGTGATGAAAGCTGACAGGAAGAAAATTAATTTGAAATGTGGTGCCAGAGGGTTTTGCAGATACCATGGACAGCCAAAAAGACAAACATGTGGGTACTAGATAAAACAAGCCTGAATTCTCCCTAGAAGCTACAATGACAAAACTGAGGCTATTGTAGTGGGTTTTCCGGGCTGTATTGCCGTGGTCTTGGAACTACAATGCCAAGACCACGTCAGGAACTACAATGCCAAGACCACGGCAATACAGCCCGGAAAACCCACAACAACCATCGTTCTCCGGCCGTGAAAGCCTTCGACAATACATTGAGGCTATTGTACTTTGGTCACATCACGAGAAAACAAGATTCTCTGGAAAAGTCAATAATGCTAGGAAAAGAGGAAGACTTAAAATGAGATGGCTGGTCTCAAGAAGCCATGTCCTCCAGTTTGCAGGATCTGAGCAAGTCTGTTAATGATAGGACATTTTGGAGGTCTTTCATTCATAGGGTCGCCATAGGTCAGAGGTGACTTAACAGCACATCACAGATCATGAAACTGGCTTTCTGAAAGTCACACAAACCCCTCAGTAAATATCTGCTATTGGAAAATGCTCACCCTGTTACAGCCCCCTAGATTTTTTAATGCTTTTTTTTTTATTTACCAAATTCAAACGCCGTTGTTCCAGTCCTGCTTCCTACCTGGTTTCTGCTATTAAACATTTATGACAAGGTTACAATTCAAGCCTTATCTTAAAAAACTAATTTTAAATGCAATAAATCCTTAACTGAATAGATTGAGAAGCGATAGCTAAAATTCGAAACCCTCGCCTCAGTTTAATAACATTATCTATTAAATAGCCACCACAGCAATTCCACTCCTATCCCACCCTTGCTCCAGGCACTCAGGGCTCTATACATATTAAACTTTTAACCTCACAATTTTGTTTCTTTAAGAGATTTCTACATTGCAACCTCAGAGTTCTGCTTGGAGCAGCTTCCAATCAAAACAGTAAGATATGAATAAAAAAACTCAAGCCGTTAAAACGAGCCCAGGGACACAAACTCTACGTAAAACCATTTAAAAAGCTGGAAAGATAAAACCCCTAATTAAAAGCCTGGTGAAAATTTGTTTTGGCTGTGTGCACCTAATAACAACAACATCAGGTATAATAACTGTGTTTATATACTGCAATAGTAACCAGGGCACGAACTGAAATACAAATCAAAATTAACCACGAACCAGGCTGGTTCATGGTTCGCAAACCACGGTTTGTCAGATCCCATTTCTGACGAACCACCACGAACTTTTAGGCTGGTTCGTTTGGTTCATTTTTTGGTTCCTCACTGCAGACAGCCTGGTGCCAATCAATCAGTTTCCTAGGCAACAGGGGATGGACTTCCTGCAGACCTTCTGCTGACCCGGAAGTGAATTTCTGCTGGCCTGGAAGTGACCTTCTGCTGTCCTGGAAATGATGATTTTCTGATCTGAATGTGACATTTTCACGAACCAAATGAACTGGTTCGCGAACCAGGGGCAGGTTCATGAAAGTTCGTGGTTCGTGAAATTTGACGAACCACGAACTTCATGGTTCAGTTTTTTTCTGGTTTGTGCCCATCTCTAATAGTAACACTAATAACAAGTTAGTGTATCCTCACAATACAGCTGGGGAGCTGGGGCTGAGAGGAGGGGCTGACCCAAGGCCACCTACTGAGCTCATGGCAATAATGGGATTTGAACCAGTAGAGTGCTGATTTGCAGCCAAACCACTTAACCACTGTGCTACGGCAACTCTCTAATGTAGGTACCACATGAGCTCAAGGGGAAGAATTTGAGTCCTGTGGCACCTTAGAGACCAACAAGGTTTTTCAGGGATATAAGCTTTTGAGACTCAAAGCTCCCTTCTTCAGATTCAAGGGGAAGGGTTTTCCAGAGACAAGATGCCACTACAGAAAATGCCCTGTCTCCAGTAGCCACCCACCTTACCTCAGAAGGCAGGGGGCACAGAGAGCAGGGCTTCAGTGGCAGATGTTAACTGAGGGGACTAGATAGTATGGAAGCAATCATCATGTGAGGTAGGTTAGGCAAATAGAAAGAGGGGTTAACCCACGGTCACCCCTTCCATGGCAGACTGGGGATTAGAATCAAAGTCAAAAGACTGATTTGATTATAAATGTTGATAAAGACTTTGATTATAAATGCTGAGTGTATGTAACGTAAGTAAGGGGATGTAGAGGAGAAATAGTTTTGTAGTATAATCGGCTGTAATATTGTTTTTGTGTATTGTTATATATCTTGTTTATATTATTTTATTCATTGGTTACTGTCTTTGTTGTTTATTGTTTTTCTTTACTTTCAAATAAAAACTTCAAACATTTTAAAAAAGGCTGGTTTGGTCTGTCTCCAAAAAGAGACCATTTAGAGCTTTCTAGGTTAACAGCAGCATAGCGGCTGAAAAACCAAGTGCAGCATTTCGAAGTGACTGGAGATTGCGTGGACCATCATCAAGGGTAGTCCTCAAAAGAATATGTTACAGTAGTCATGGGATTGAAGATACCCTTCCCAAACCACAGCCAGAAAGAATTGGGTTTAGCACGTGTTAGCGTGTGCAAGTGTGGCAGTCACACAATTCCACCCCTCTCACCCCCACCAGTATGCAGTGCGCACACTGGACAGCCATATGGGCTAAGTGCTAATATGGGCCAAAGGTTTTCTTCCCGAAGCTGAGCGGAGTGTCCGGTGACTCACTCGTATCATGTGATGGGGCACTAGGAGCAAAATGAATTTTTGCAATAGATCTTTCACAACCTGTTTGGGCAGAGCTATTGAAATGACACTGAATGACTCTTGCAATAAACGAGCTCGTGTCCCCAGCCTGATAAATGTCTGTAGCATGCCTATATTTGGAAAAACGTGTTCTAGCGTCCTATCCCCAGAAAGTGCACAGCAGAGCTGCATAAAGTCCTATTAAAAGGGATGGGCCAACTTCCTGGATGAAACATTGAGATATGAAGATGGTTATAACCAGCATGGAGTAAGATATTGGACGAGGACCTGGGAGGCTCTAGTTCGAATCCCCACTCTGGCATGGAGGCTCTCTGGAGGCCCATAGGCCAGTCTTTCTCTCTCTCTCTCTCTCTCTCTCTCTCTCCCTCCTCTCTTTCTCTGGAGGCCCATAAGCCTCTCTCTCTCTCTCTCTCTCTCTCTCTCTCTCTCTCTCTCTCTCTCTCTCTCTCTCTGGAGGCCCATAAGCCTCTCTCTCTCTCTCTCTCTCTCTCTCTCTCTCTCTCTCTCTCTCTCTCTCTCTCTCTCTCTCTCAGCCTAACCTACTTCACAGGATTGTTGTTGTGAGGGAAAAATGAGGAGGGGAGAATGAAGCCATAACCTGCTGCGGGGAGAGAAAAAGGAGCATAAAGAAATAAAATTAGCTAAATAAATTTAAAAACAGAATCAACAGAAGGGGAACTTGACCGAAGTTGATAAGAGCTCCACTGGTAGGGTTACCAACCTTCAGGTGGGGTCCGGAATTCTCTTGGAATTGCAACAGATCCCCAGACGACCAAGATCAGTTCCCCTGGAGAAGTGAGTTGTGGCTCACAAAAGCTCATACCCTTCCACGTATTTTGTTAGTCATGTAGGTGCTACTGGACTCTTGCTCTTTTCTACTCCTGGAGAAAAGGGCAGCTTTGGAGGATAGATTCCACAGCACTGTATCCCTAGTGAAATCACTCCCCTCCTCAACTCTGTACTCCTTCGTCGCCACCTTGAAATATCCAGGAATTTCCCAAGCCAGAGTTGGGATCCCTAATTGGTACAGAGAATCTGTACTGGAAGTGGAGTGGGGGAATGCTTTCTCTGTCTTGCAAAATGATGCAGAATGTTACTGTCTACAAGGAAATAGGTGTGCAGAGTGAGCGGGTGTGAGGGGGTGGGTGAAGAACTATTCACTTTTGGCACTCGAGGTGTATGTAACGTACATGTCATTTACTTGTCAAAACAAAATCTTGTCATTCATTAACCAGCAGAGACCGGCAAGTGCTCAAAGGCACGCGAAAGGGGCAAAAAGCATCAACAAGGCAAGGCTTGGGTAGGTGGACAGTTTCCTCAAGTCATAGCTGACTGATGGCAACCCCCAGTGAGGTTTTCACGGCAAGAGACAAACTGAGGTGGTTTGCCATCACTTGCTTCTGCAACCCTGGTCTTCGTTGGAGGTCTCCCATCCAAGTACTAACCAAGGCTGACCCTGCTTAGTTTGAGATCTGACAAGATCAGGCTCACCTGGGCTAGCCAGGTCAGAGAACCAGCCCCTCTAGCTGTCCCTTTAATATCATTTTGATCTATAAACAGTTAACTTTATATCACTCCATGCCCTGAAAAGCATCCGCTGCCCCATTTCTACTCATCAAACCTCTGTGAAAAGGACTGCCCTCTCCAATTTGCGCGTGGGGGAAGGCGGCTCGCTGTCCCGCCGCCGCCTCAGCCGCGACCGGCTTCTTTCCTCACTCGTCGCCCGTGCTCGAGCCGGGCCTTGCCCAGACAAAAGCGGCAGCAGCGGCTGCTGGTGTGACTGCGGCAGCCCTGTTCCCAATTGGCAGTGTTAGGCCTGGGAGATAGGAACATGCAATTGCTTTGCCTAGAAATGATCCAGCCATCTGATCCCTCTTCCATCTCTTTTGAGTTCCCTCCCAGCAGACACTTGGGGACAAACCTCATTTTTAACAAGTTGCGTCTGTGTTCCCTGGACCAAACTCAGGTTCCCCACAGCCTCACAGCAGCTGTTTTAAAAAAGGAGAGAGCCCATTTGGCCTTGGAATACCGCCTTAGGTGAGGAAGGCCTTCTGCCCCTTCCCCAGCCATTTTCTTGTGCCAAAATAGTGCCGGGGGGGGTTCATGTGACTCCACTCCTCAAAAATGAGTTAGAACAAATTAGTAATGACATCTCTGAAGTGTGGATTGGTTCCTTGCCCCTGAGGAAGTAGTTTGACGAAAACTGAGAAAAGCAAGCTAGCCCCAGTTTGGGCAAGGCACGGATGGGCTTGGACTTTCCTTATCTTTTTATCCAGGCTGTTTTCTGTAGAAAGAAAAAACAGATTTATGAACTTTATTATATTTACATCACTTCTTACCTGCTTTGTCATGTCTTTTGTGGAGCCTCTTTTCCCAACTTGGTTATGAGAGATTTAAAAGGACAGCTTTGTTGAAGATTTACCTGTTGCCAGTCGGGTTGGTATTTGTGTGTTGCGTGTACATATGGTCAGGGCTTTTTTTCTGGGAAAAGAGGTGGCAGGACTCAGTGGGTTGCCCTCAGAGAAAATGGTCACATGGCTGGTGGCCCCACCCCCTAATCTCCAGACAGAGAGGAGTTGAGATTGCCCTCCGCGCCATACATGGAGGGCAATCTAAACTCCCCTCTGTCTGGAGATCAGGGGGCGGGGCAACCAGCCGCGTGACCATTTTCAAGAGGTTCCAGAACTCCGTTCCACCGCGTTCCCGCTGAAAAAAAGCCCTGCATATGGTTATTTACGGCTGTATATGTAATTATGAATGGATGCTTTATGAATTCATATATGTCTATTTTTCTATGAACTGATATCTGTTATTGTATTTATAGTATCTTATAGCACTTTGTATGAGCACAGCCTCTTTAATAAGTATTTATTATTGTATGCATAGAGGTTATTCATTATTACTCCTGATTTGGTTTTTCTTGGAGTACCCTACAATTCATCAAACCTCCAAATATGTAGTTTAGCCTTTCACATCCACCAATTGTCTTCCGATCTGGACTGCTGATGCTTCTCCTTTGTCAAGCGTGACCAGCCAAGAAGGCTGGGGTGGGGGCAGAAGGGTGCTGAAATGTTTCCTCCCACTTTAGCTTCCCCCACCAAGATGTTTCTTCCCTAGCTGCTGTTCTAGATTTCCATCACAGAATCCAGGCTAGAACCCAAGGAACAAGACTTGGTGTTGGGCTGTGATTCTGCACCCTTCCCCCTCCCATGGCAAGCCAATTCAGACCTCTCCGGCAGGAAGAGTGACCTTCTTTATAGGCTTAATGTGGCAGCTTTTGTATTCCTTCTCTCAGACTGGCAGAGGGTGCACCTGGAAACGACGTGCATGCAGACCTGATCACGTGTAAGGCTGCAGTTCAAAAAATACAGACTCTATTGTTATCATAAAATCGTATATTTTAAAATACATCATAAAAGTAGGGCTTTTTTTCTAGGAAAAAAGGTGGTGGAACTCAGTGGGTTGCCAGCACAGGAGGCAACTCTTGGCGGGAGGTAGTACCCCTGGCAACACATGCATGTGCGCAAAGTGTGCACATGCTCCCAGGACCGCACAATGATGTCACTTTGGGTCAGCTGGAACAAGGGGGAAGTTTTTTAAAGTTTAAATCGCCCTTGGCGAAAATGGTCACATGACTGTTGGTCCCACCCCCTGATCTCCAGACAGAGGGGAGTTTAGATTGCTCCAGCAGTGCGGAGGGCAATCTAAACTCCCCTCTGTCTGGAGATCAGAGGGCGGGGCCACCAGCCATGTGACCATTTTCAAGAGGTGCCAGAACTCCGTTCCACCGCATTCCTGCTGAAAAAAGTCCTGCATAAATGTTTGCATACTATGGGGTTCAGGGAAGCTTCGGTGAAGAGCAATCACTTCTGACAGTATGACTCAAAATGTCCACGTTTTCAAAGAAGATATTAAGCCATAGGACAGCTTTGAAGCCAACTATCCCAAACACAAATTCTTTTTAAAAAATCAAGGAAACTACAATGAACAATCCATTCATTACACAATCAGCACTGAAAAACTGAAGGACAGCACTGACAGAAAGGCCCTCTAATTTATTAGGACTGTAAACGCTGCCTTTTTGGTTACTATCTTTATATGATTTTTTTCAAGAGCTCATGGACTCAATCTCAAGTTTTATGAGTATCAGCAAGATACCGAACAAGTTGCTAGAAGCCAGTTTGGTGTAGTGGTTAAGAGCATGGGACTCTAATCTGGAGAACCAGGCTTGATTCCTCACTCCTCCACTTGAAGCCAGCTGGGTGACCTTGGGTCAATCACAGCTCTCTCGGAGCTCTCTCAGCCCCACCCACCTCACAGGGTGATTGTTGTGGGGATAATATTAACATACTTTGTAAACCGCTCTGAGTGGGCATTAAGTTGTCCTGATGAGCTGTATATAAATTGAATGTTGTTGATGTTGTTAGAAAGCTAGAGACTAGGAGCTAAACTACACAAGACACCTGGCATGTGTCCTTCATGTGTCGTGTTCCCACAAGTTTCCCTGGGAAGTGTAATCAGACAAAGAATGGCTGCTCAATGTGATTCTCCACCAGGGATAGTCGCCAGGGGCTGGCCAGCTGCTCTCCCCCACCTCTCCCTCCCTTGCTCTTTGCAGTTGCTCTGCACTCACGCTTCACAGGGCAAGTGGAGCTTGCTTTTTTGTTTTTTGTTTTAAAGATGCATCTTGGCAGATGCATCTTGTTTTGGGGGGAGACCTGTTCTTCTTCTTCCTCCTCCTCCCCCCGTTCCTTTCTGAGAGTACTGTAATCACTTTACCACATTTGCAAGAGAGAGAGAGAGGGTGCCAGAGCATTGGGGAGATGAGACCTCCCCCCCCCACCGTGTCCCCCCCCCCACCGTGCCACAGGTCGCCCTTCTTTCCTTAGTCCAGTTCAGGGCAATTCACACTTTTCTTCCTCCGTATCATGTAATTGGGTCCTTCGGATTTGAACCTGGGTTCTTCGGATTTGAGTCCGGTGATATCTTAGAGATTCACAAGATGTTCATAGTGTAACCTTTTGAGCGTCAGAGCTTCAGACACCTTTCTGAAGAAGGGAGTTCTGACTTTCAAAAGCTTGTGTTTGTGTTATGGCTATCCATGGTATCTGCAAAACTCTCCTCCAGCACCACATTTAAACGTTCCATTTTTTGTTCCATTTTTTGTTTTACAATTTCTAGCTTACCTGTTTTCATACTTCTCACGTTCCATGTTCCTATTATGTGAATCGCAGAGCTTTGGATGTTCCTTTTGCATCTATTCACGTCCGCAATTTGATGTCCTTTCGGCTTTAATCCAGTCCCATCATTAAGAATAGTGCTATTCGTACTTGTCCTCGGCTCTTTGCCCGTAGCCAGTTGAGTGCCGTCCGACCTGGGGGTCCTGTCTTCCAGCACTATATCTTTTTTCATTTTGGACTCTGTGTGTGTGTGTGTGTGAGAGAGAGAGAGAGAGAGAGAGAGAGAGAGACTTCATACAGTATATATTGATTCCTCTATAGAATTCTGCATTTTGAGACAATGTGAGATAAAGCCAAATCTTTCATGTGTCGTTTACACAGAGATGTCAACCAACATCAACCAACAGGGAGACTGCAATGAAGAAATCAGAAGAAGATTGAGACTCGGAAGAGCAGCTGTGAGGGAGCGAGAGACGATCCTTAAAGATAAAGATGTCTCTCTGGGAACCAAGATCAAGATAATCCAAACTATGGTATTTCCCATTGCCATGTACGGATGTGAAAGTTGGACAGTGATGAAAGCTGACAGGAAGAAAATTAATTTGAAATGAGGTGCCAGAGAGTTTTGCAGATACCGTGGACAGCCAAAAAGACAAATAAGTGGGTACTAGATCAAATCAAGCCGGAATTCTCCGTAGAAGCTAAAAGCTGTTGTACTTTGGTCACATCACGAGAAGACAAGATTCTCTGGAAAAGTCAATAATGCTAGGAAAAGTGGAAGGCAGCAGGAAAAGAGGAAGACCTAAAACGAGGTGGCTTGACTCAATAAATGAAGCCACGTCTCCCAGTTTGCAAGATCTGAGTAGGTCTGTTAGAGAGAGAACATTTTGGAGGTCTTTCATTCATAGAGTCACCATAGGTCGGAAACAACTTGACAGCACATAACACACACACACACACACATGGAGTTCTGCATTTTGAGGCAATGTGAGATAAAGCCAAATCTTTCACGTGTTGTTTACACAGAGATGTCCTCTCTCTTGGTGTCACATTTATCAAGTGATAGGAACCAGCTCAAAGATTCAGCTCCACCTATGATGGGTCGTGTCGCGTGTCACTAGCTGATCTGTCGGTGGCTGAAACGAATTTATGGGCAACAAAACGAAATCATACCTGGTTCTATTAATAAAAAATCCCCAATAAAGACTCAGCAAACATGAACGAAGCCATACCATCTTGAGAATTTGGGGTTCTCCCAAGGAATGCACCTTGGTCTGGAAGAACAGAATTCTGCAAACTGAGAATTCTCTTACCCGGTACCTGATCTTCATGGACACTTCATGGACACTCCATTCACAATGAGAATGGCAGCTCTGTTTGGAGCTACACCCAGCGGTGGGCCAGAGGCCATGGAAAATGCCCCAGATTTGCTACCTTCTGGAGCCGCCCTGTTTTGAGTAATCTGGTAGTTATGATAGTTGGTTAATGAAAAACCAACATGACCTTCCCATAACAGCAAACTTCTTTAAACATAAACTTTCATAGCCTATGGATCTGTTCTTTCTATATATGGGAGGTAGTGGCCTGTATATAAAGGAGGAAAGAAGATACTATTGCTCTTCAGGCAGAAATACGCTACTCTTGATCAAGCAAGAGCAGAAGGGGCTCCTATATTTCTACTTTCTCAGACAACGTTCAAGCCAGCTGGAGCGGTTCAGAGGTAAGAGATGGTTTTCATTTTTTTTAAAAAAATTATGTTTTCATGAACATATGTAAATGAAGAACTGGTTTTCTAATTTACATCCACTTGGTGTTGACTTCAAGAAGATACTTCAAACCAACTCAGTGGAATCGTATTCACTATTCAGTGCATGCCATGGCTGGAAATACCTAAAATGGGGCAAAACCAGCAGACTCACGAAAACAAGGAAGCATTCTTGCATTTAGCTGATCTGGAATTGTTCCATGAAAAACACACACACACACCTCCAGATTTCAAGTGCCATTGTCCATTTGTGAGTCTGTAGTTCAGATGGCAAGTTTTGATGTCAGATTTTGGAATCACAGTGCACATTCCTTACAGGGGCAGAGAAACATCAATGCTGTCAGTAACAGAAGAAGAAAGGGAAATTGTAGTTAGGAATATGAAGATAAATAAGTCTCCAGAAGCAGACAACAAGAAATTCATAGATGAGTTCATCTCATTTCTTACTTCAAAGAGTAATGAACCTAGGCATTGGAGATGCCTATTCTGGTACACTGCAGACTCTCTAAGAGTTCCTGGCGGTCAGAAGGACAGGAAAGGGTGACTCTGCATAACTGATAGAGGCAAGAACCAATCCTCAGTGTTAAATACAGATTTTGCTACTGATGAGGAATGTGCCAATAGGTTTGACTTTCCAAAGCATTGCTTCAGCTGGTCACATTGGTGGCTTTGATTTGATTTAAAATAAGCAGTGTTGCCTGTTTGCTTAGTGTTTCATTCTCCCCAGACTGTAACTGGTAAGCAGAGGAACAACACGTTATGCTGTCATGAATTGCCAATAAGGATCCTAATTGCCTATAAAGTTGGGAGCCACCTTTCTTTCTATCTGAAAGTAGGGACCCCTGGATGGGGGCTACAACCCTTGAGAATCCCCGTTGGAGTGTGGTGGGGAAAAAAATGCAGGTCAGGAATATGCTTCCCACTGAAACCAACAAAAACGACTCTCCAGTTGATGACCCCAGAGCTGTGATATGACCACATGAAAGAATCTGAACCAAATGTTTGCTGAACAAACTGAGCCAAACTTGAACCCAAGTATATATTCCTTGTTCCTCCCATGTCTCATCAAGCACTGAAACAAGTGCCCCCCCCCAGATATTTTGGTACTCGAAAAGGCAACGGTGGGGGAACAAGTTCACCTGGCCCCCTCATGCTATGGCCCCAAATATGATTTAGTCCTCAAAGCCCTTGCAGCTTTTCAGTGGCCAAAATCTTCCCTAAAATGGCATCAACGGCTACAGGTTGGACCCGTGGCCACTGGAACATCTTGTTTGGTCCTAAGACAGTCAAATTTGAATGTTGCAATAAGAGGTTGCAACAATCGCCACTTGCCCACCTGCGAAGGACTAAAATATACAATTCATTTGTTCACATGTTGTCTCCGGTTCACCGTTTTCAGCAGTCACACATCAGCTCCAAAAAATGTTACTTTAAAAACCTAAGAAGAAAAGAAGAGAAAGTCTGGTTTTGCTGGTGGCATGACTAGAGGGAGAGGCTCCATCTCCCCCCCAACCTTTTTCTGAGCTTCAAGACTGCCCCCCATGGGAAGTTATTTGCATAACTTTGGGGAGCTTCTGAACATTTTGAAGACACATTCTTGGAGCTGATGTGTAACTCAGATCGAAGTGATGAACCTGGAGGCAACTCGTAAAAAACGTATCGTATATTTTAGCCCTAAGCTACAGTTCCTTCTGGTAGCCCTATTTCCATTCATGTCCTCACCATTCAGTGGGCGTGTTGGTAATTAATTTTATTGGAAAAGATGGATTTCTTCCCGGCTGTCTTTCTTACCCAATTTTCAATCAGGCCTGAGTTTGAATTATTTTCGCATTCCAGGATCTTCCATAAGAGAATAGTTTGCAGACCTAGAATCTCCTGCAACATGCAGACTTCTTATACCTTCTTGGGTGTCTTCGTTCTTCTGACTGTTGCTACAAAGGATTCTACAGCTGCAGGTATATTGATCACATCTCCTTCCATCTTTTGATGAATGACTCTTGGCTTTCTGTGGCTGTCTCCCCATCTCAACACCCTGCTTCTTGAGATCAGGTATTCTCTAGACTGTTGACACTACCAAGGAAGGATTCAGCATCAAAAGACTAGATGTACCCCTTGCAATCATTTCTGCAATATTCTTTCCACCCCCCTGCCCCAAATTATTGACACATCAACAAGAGACAGTATTACATAGTGGTTACAGTGTCAGACTAGGATCTGGGAGAACCAAGTTTGAATCCCAGCTCTGCCATGGAAGCTTCCTGGGTGACCCTGGGCCAGTCACACATTCTCAGTGTACCCAACCTCACAAGGCTGTTGTGAAGATAAAATGGAGGACTGGTGAACAATATAAGCTGCTTTGGGTCTCCACTGGGGAAAAGGTGGTAAATGAAGCAAATATTAACAATAACAACAAGTACTTTTTTTGTCTAAAAAAAGTGGTGCCGGTATTCACGATGTCCAAATGCCAAAAGAGGTGCTGAGACTCCATAAAGAGATGCTAGAACTCAGTTCTGGTACATTCCCCCTGAAAAAACGCCCTGACAGTAATAAACGTTGCCAGAGAACCAAGTCCTACAGAGACTAGCAAAGTGAGCACACTATCCCACTCCTGCTAAACAACTCCAAAAGAGAGCAACAGCTAACCGCACAAATGTAGTTGTGTCCTGTTAGGCCAAGGCAGCCAAATTGTTAAAGTGGAGATATGGAAACCTACCAATGCATTTTCTCTAAATACGGATGAGAGATTTCAAAACCAGACAAGAGATGTTATAAATATTGGCCAGGAAGAAGAATCTCGAAACGAGCGGATTTCAAGCCGGCAAGCTCGTAGCCATTGTGTCAATTGCTGCTGTCCTACTCTGAAAACACCAAAAGACTCTCCGCGGCATTTCCTTGCTCCCGATTAGATCAAAGAAAGATGGAGACAGTGTTCTATTGTTAATTCCATGCATTGGTTGCAGTCTTTTCATATATGGTGGAATGAGATGATTGCAGTTCTTACACTGTGCATTCATCACTTGTAATAATAATAATAATAGGAAAAGTAATTGATTGTTTATGATTATTTTGGTCTCCCTGGGGATTTCCCTCCCTTAGTGGTCTAGTTTTTGTGCTGAGACCTCCCCTTTTTTTTGGTGTAGTCAAGGTACATCTTTTTGTCCACGAAGCCAAGGTCATTGGTGAGTCTGGCCAAGCCAAAGAGGGAAATTTGGGCGGTATTTTTGACTAGCTGTCTTTATGGAGGGCAGGGGAATAGAAAAAAACAAGCTTGCCATCAGTATGACTTATGTGGGCAAAGGGTCACCATTTTCCCTGAGCTCTCTTTCCAGTGAGCGCAAGTTAGCAAAGGAAGATATGATCTCCTGTCCTCCAATGAGGATGCTGCAGAATGTAGGAGACATATTTAAATTAGGAAACGGCTTATGAAACCTTCCTTTCTGACTCAATTCCAAGTAGATCGGTTAGTTGCTGACCCTAGGGGAAGAGCTGGGGTGGGCAGGTGGCTCCGTCTTGCATCTCCAATCAACCCTTGCCTTGCCATTGCAGAGGACCCCACACCGAACAGACTGCAGTGCCCCACTTGCTGGAATACGACGAGTGCCTCCTGCACAAGTAAGCTGGCTGCTTGTAAAGAGTTGGAAACCTATTGCGTCGACTCTTCTGGAAGTATATTGCATGAAGGTAATTTGGGGGGACTCGGGTTTCTTTAGATGGAAAGGTACAGGTGGATAACGTGTGTTCCGTAAATTTACCATGCCAGCTTTCCTGTTACCTGGTTACAGCAACAAGAGGCAGAGTTTTATATTTAATTAAACTTTTGTATCCCGCTGATCCACTCTTTGAGGGTGGCATACGCCATGATTTAGACCGAGATGTATCTGGCAATCCTGCCCCCTTCCCCCTGCAATAGCACAATATAGCTGACAACTAGAAAACCCACAACAGAGTGTAACATTCAACAACAGAATCAAAACCAGCCTCTCAGCCTTAACAGTCTGGACCGAACAACCTCAGAATGCTACTATGGGGGAAGGAACTCCTCCCCCTCCCCCAAGCCATTTCTTTGTGTCAAAATAGCACTGGGGGTTTCCCTGTTTTTACTGCTCCACATGCACAGAATACTCCATATGGAGCAGAAAAATCAGAGACACCTCCCTGCTCACTATTTTAGAAAATGGCTTGAAGGGGGAGGCAGGAGCCCTTCCTCCCCTCACGGTGGCTTTCTGCGGCTGTTTGGGCTCTCTTTTATTTTTTAACAGCCATTCCCCCAGCTGCTGTGTGGCTGTGGGGAATCCAACTTGGAGAACCCAAACCTAATGCTTTAAAGGCCTGCACATCTGGTTTGACTCTATGATCTGGGAGATCCAGGTTCAAATCCCCCCTCTGAACCTGCTTTCAGGGGGGTGGGTGGGATATATATATATATATATCACTGACCCATGGAGGGACGTCGCATCACGATGTTTTCTTGGCAGACTTTTTATGGGGTGGTTTGCCATTGCCTTCCCCAGTCATCTACACTTTACCCCCAGGAAACTGGGGACTCATTTTACCAACCTTGGAAGGATGGAAGGCTGAGTCAACCTTGAGCTGGCTACCTGAACCCAGCTTCCGCTGGGATCGAACTCAGGTTGTGAGCAGAGCTTGGACTGCAGTACTACAGCTTACTACTCTGCGCCATGGGGCTCCTCTTATATATGTAAATTGGTCCCAACAAAGCGAGGGGGCACAGCCACGGCTAGCATGGGTCCCAACAAAGCGAGGGGGCACAGCCACGGCTAGCATGGGTCCCAACAAAGCGAGGGGGCACACCCACGGCTAGCACGATGACATCACTCCAGGATGTCATCATTAAAAAATGGAAACTCGCTGGTTCAGTCACTTTTCCTCAGCCTAACCTACTTTCTGGGAATGGAATGAGGCACTCTGGGTCCCCACTGGAGAGGAAAGTGGACTGCCCACTGAAAAAGAAGACACCTAGTCACAAGCTATGGTTGCCAACTCCAGGTTTGGAAATTCCTAGAGATTTGGTAGAGCCTGGAGACAGGGGTTGGGAAAGGGGAGGGATCTCAGCGGGATTATAATGCCATGGAGTCTACCCTCCAAAGCCGCCATATTCTCCTGGGAACTGATCTCTCCCATCTGGAGAACGGATATATTTCTGGGTTGTCTGCGGATCTGCCACTAGCAGGCAACCAAGGAAAGCTTGTACCAGGCATGCTCCTGGGGTGTGTGATGACATCACTTCCTGGAGTGATGTCATCATGCTAGCCGTGGGTGTGCCCCCTCACTTTGTTGGGACCAATTTTGGCCTCAAACAGGCCAGAATTAGCCCCGGACAAAGTGTGGGAGCATGCGCATGGTCAGCCTGATGATCTTACTTCCTGGAAGTGACATCATCGTGCCATTCTGGGAGTGTGTGCGCATGAGGTGCACATGTGAGGAGGGGATAGGGACCTGGGAACCCTAATCCTCACCGACATCAGTTGCGGGGGGGGGGGCGTGTAAAGACTGAAGATCTGGTCAGCAATGGTGTTCCCAAGACTACTTCCAAGTGTGTGATCTTGAGTGGTATCCTAAAATGCTAATTTGTCAGGAGCGCTTCTCACTGGATCAGGTCTTCTAAAGGCAGGTTTTGGCTGGGTGTGTGTCCCTCAAGAGTACGTTGTTGTAACAAAGACCAAAACCATCCTCCAGCTGAAAAGAGGGGTTTTTTTTTCTTCTTCTCCACCTTACCCCCTTACAGATGGCTCTACATCTCCGTTTGTGACAAAGGGTTGTGTCTCACAACTTGTCTTAAGTGCTCTTTTGGGGCCTGAGAATGTGACTCCTGGCATATATCAATTCAACAATGTGACAGTTAATGAAGCAGCTGCGTCAACGACTGAGGCACCTGAGGCAACGACTGAGACTGCGACTCCCACTGCGCCTACGGTTGAAACGATCACCAAAACAACCCTCGTGACGTCCACCACCCCCAATGGCAGCCCCCAGATTTCGAGGAGTCTTTCCTTCGCCCTTTGCCTTTCCAGCATTTCTTGGGTGCTATTGGTAAAGCTCCTTTCTTAAAACAGGGACTTGTTTACATTCTGTGCCTAGTTCTATCTGCTCTTGCCTATACAGACCTTTTCACACAAGTTCCATTAAACCAGATTCAGTCCTTGTGGCACATGGACACTTTCAATTCAAATCCAGTCCTCATTCCATTAAAGGCACGGGGATGAAACAGAACTGTCTTGCCAAGGAGCAAGAGGTTCTTTAGGATTTGACAGCAATAAACACACAGGTGTGGAAGGAAAGCAATTTATTAAACAAAAGTTAAATATAAAAGAGACAATCAAAGAGCATACATACAAAGAAATAACAGGGAAAACACAACATTTCAGCACAATAACATAGCAGAACAAAGATTCCACCTGATGATTACAATGCCAACTTCAGCTGTTGGGAACTCCACTTATGACAGCGGGCAGACCCCTCTTTGGCCAGTTTTGCACAGCACATTACTGGTCCAGTCCATCTGGGCTGAAGTCCAGTTTGAGAGGGAATTTACTAAGACTTATATAGGTTAAACTTACATATTCCCCCCCCCCCCCACAATACATTAATTCTCCTCAAAAGAGAGATGATTAAAGTGAAGTTGATTGATTGTCACAAAGGGAAGGTTCAAGAGCAAAACATGCTCTCAGTGTCCCAGGCCAGCACCGATAAAGGAGGTGCGGGCGCCAGTTCAAGAAATCATTGCCTGCTTCCCTTTCTGTCAGGTGTGTTAATTTAGTATCCTTGTGGCCAGTTTGCTTGACCTCTTTGAGAATCTATGTATCCTTGTACTCAAAACACCAGCAAGGACAGAGCTTACGTCAGCAGAAAATGGTATAGCTTGCATATTCAAACAAGAAACCATATTCAGGTCCTGGCATAAACAGAGCAAGATGGCCGAACTTGTGATACACCATCTAAACTCCTCGATATACAATATTCTTCCGCAATGCCACTACAGGAACAAGTTATTAAAACCTGCTCTATGAGCGGGACCACAAGTGATGCCTGACACAGGTTGGACACTAGTCAGCTTCCCTCAAGTTTTGATGGGAAATGTAGGCATCCTGGTCTTGCAGCTTGGCTCTCCGGCTGCTGTCCAATGGGCTTTTCAACTGTCACTTGTCCAACATTCTGCCAAGCTGCCTACATTTCCCATCAAAACTTGAGGGAAGCTGGCAAGTGTCCAACCTGTGTCAGGCGTCACTTGTGGTCCCACTCATATATCCAGGGCAGGAGCGTTCACACAACTGCCTAATTCAAGATTAACTAACTGAGGGCACCATTCTGTCACAGTTACACGCTTGTGAGCTCCGTTGGGTTTAAAGTGAGGGATTTTTGTATAGGCGGAATGTCCCCCATTTGGAATCGTTGTGGAAAAGGATAATTTAACTTTAATAGGAATATCCATACAGTTGTTTTGAATCCTTAGAGACACAGGTCCTAGGAGTTTGGAAATTTTGAATAAGAATTTTATTTTAAGGGTTATAGATCCAGAGGAGTTTGCCGTGTTAATCTGTAGTAGCAAAATAGTAAAAAAAAGTCCAGTAGCACCTTTAAGACTAACTAACTTTACTGTAGCATAAACTTTCAAGAACCACAGTTCTCTTTGTCAGATACATCATGCATCTGACGAAGAGAACTGTGGTTCTCGAAAGCTTACGCTACAGTAAAGTTGGTTAGTCTTAAAGGTGTTACTGAAATCTTTACTATTCTAAGGATTATGATGTATATGCTTTTTAAAAATAGGAAGGTAAAGATGGGGCATACAGATGCAAATGGCCTGATTGGGACCCATGAATGACTTTAGCCATCTTCAGGCAGTATGATTGCACATGCCAGCAGTCTGCTATTCCATGTTTTTCCATGTGTGTTAGGAGTTTGTGCTGCCATTGAACCTCCTGATCCATTTGTCATGTTGTCCAAAAGCAGCAATGCACAAATTTTGCAATGCAGCATATGTCTCCTATGTACACTCAACACCAAACGGTGCCATTCATGGGTTCTAGTTTGCAATAACATGAAAATTCGTGAACAGTTCCTTTCAGACAGGATGCCGGCCATGCAGAGCAGGAGGAGCCACCCATAGCTGCTGGCCTCCAGGTTGGCAGAGCCCTAATGTCAGAAAAAGGCCACTTTTCAAGGATAAACCTTGTACTTTTGTGATACACATGGAGTGGAGTTGCCAACTCTGGCTTGGGAAAATTCCTGGAGATTTGGGAGAATGGAGCCTGGATAGCATGGGGTTTCAGGAGGGGAGAGACCTTAGCAGGGTATAATGCCATAGCGTCCACCCTCCAAAGTGGCCATTTTCTCCAGGGGAACTGATCTCTGTCGTCTGGAAATAGTTGTAATTCCAGGAGAGCTCCAGGCTTCACCTGGAGGATGGCAATCCTAACTAGGAGATTCAGAGCTGAGTAAGTAGGGAGCCCTGTGGCGCAGAGTGGTAAGCTGCAGTACTGCAGTCCAAACTCTACTCATGACCTGAGTTCGATCCTGGTGGAAGCCGGGTTCAGCTGGCCAGCTCAAGGTTAACTCAGCCTTCCATCCTTCCGAGGTCGGTAAAATGAGTACCCAGTTTCCTGGGGGTAAAGCGTAGATGACTGGGGAAGGCAATGGCAAACCACCCCATAACAAAAAGTCTGCCAAGAAAATGTCATGATGCGACGTTCCCCCATGGGTCAGTAGTGACTTGGTGCTTGCACAGGAGACTACCTTTACCTTTTAAGTAGTGTAAGTGGTGTTTCTCAACAGCTTATTGAACTGGATAGATGAATATTTTGATACAAATGGGGTTCCTGTCCACACATGAGGTCCCAGGGATCCTCATCGTTTATTTATCTCATTCGTTTATTTTATTATTTGAACTGCTCCAGTTATATACCACTCTTTAAGTTTAATCAAGCTTTCAGGGCAGTTTAATTACTTCCCAGGGATAAAACCACAACCGTAAAACAATTTGCTGAAAATGTAAGCAATCCAAATCATTAAAAAAAAAAATCCAGCCCCCAGCCGTAACAGCAGGCTGAAAGACTGCAGATATAAAATCTATTTTTCTTGACTTTTCTCGCAAATTCAAGGAGGAGAATGGTGTTTACCTGCCCCTGACATGAGAACAGCCTGAATGTCAGGTGACTACCACAGGGGCCAGTTGTGAAAAGGCCCTGCTCCTTGAAGAGGTCAGTTTCACTGCTCCCCAACACAGTATTATAAGCAAGGTCTAATCCATATATCTTTAAAGAGCAAGAAGTAGACATTCCCTCTGGTACTGCCTGTGACTAGAACTGGATGAGTCCTTAGGAGACCGGGAACTTCAACTGCTAGAGACCTCTCTCTTCCTTTGGAGGCACAAGATCCCAGGATAAAAAGGACCGTGTAAACAGAAGGGCAAGAGGAAGGGTCCGATTAACACCAATTCCTACTCGCTCATTTCTCCTATTCTTGTCCATTCTCTCTCCTCCCTCTGAGGTTTCCTCCCCTCACTATCAAAACAATTAGATTGTAAGCTCCTTAGGAGCAGAGGTTTATTTTAGGGAAATGTTTATGGAATTTATAAGTTGTTTTTCAATGCGAGGAAGGGGAAGAGTCATCTTCATTAGAGAACTCTGTAATAAAGCTCAATATTGACCCAAATAAAAGTAGTGATGGTGTCACCTTGTGGGCATAGAGAAAATAGAAGCTTATCGAGCACATATCTCACAGGATCACAAGCAGGGCTTTTTTCTGGGAAAAGAGGTGGTGGAACTCAATGGGTTGCCCTCGGAGAAAATGGTCACATGGCTGGTGGCCCCGCCCCCTGATCTCCAGGCAGAAGGGAGTTTAGATTGCCCTCCGTGCCGCTAAACTCCCCTCTGTCTGGAGATCAGGGGGCAGGGCCACCAGCCATGTGACCATTTTCAAGAGGTTCCAGAACTCCGTTCCATCGCGTTCCAGCTGAAAAAAAGCCCGATCACAAGAATCTGAAATACACCCAACAGAACAGGGTGTAGAATGAAAATCAAAAGGAATTCTACAAGTAGAGAAAGTACAATATAAAAGGTATAGAAATAAGAGTTGGGTCTAGAAAAGTCTAGTCCGGTGGCTCATAAGGAAAAAGGGTCCCAGTCACAGCCACTACTAATGAGGAAAAGCAATGATTAAAGATTTAAACGACTTAAAGCAATAATTAAAGGTTTAAAGAGAAAAATATGTCACCTCAGGACAGTTATCCTCAAGGCAGACAATGAGAAAGTTCCTTGAAAGGATCAAATGCACCAGGGGAGGAACTAATTAGCATAACTCATTAGCATAAGTCATTAGCATATGCCATGCCTCTTGCCATCGGCGGAAGTGTGTCATTAGTATAACTGATTTGCATATGCCACACACCCCTGACATCACCTATCCTGACTGTTTTGGACCCAATCCTGGCCATTCAGGACCGAAATTGGGCCCAAAATAGCAAAAAGGGGCTGAAAATGGCTGAAAAGGGACCCAAAATAGTTGGGATTGGGCTGGTGATGAGCGGGAGAGTGATCCACCACCCGTCAGAGGCCCAATCCAGGCCGAAACAGGCCCAAAATGGCTGAGAGTCCGGTGGGTGGGGCCACCTGCCATGTGACCTCTTTGGGGAACTGCTGGAACTGCGTTCCTGTGCGTTCCTCCTCAAAATGAGCCCGGAAATGCACAATTATTAGTGGAAGCATTTCAAAAACATGTATTAAAATGTAGCAGTCTCAATGTTCAGGATCCAAAGAGTTCACCAAATAATTTCAGGCATGGTAGCCTCTAGGTGGAAAAACCAGACAAGATAACAGGATATTCATGACAGAATCTCCAAGATGGTTTTAATGGTTAAATAGTAGCTACAGGGCGGCTCCAATGGGGATCAGTGCCAGCGTAGGAAGGTTAACTCTTCTCCACTGCACCCCCTTTCTCAGCTTCAAGGTAGAGTTACAAGACAAGACCCCGGCAGGAGCAGGGGATTTCCCCATTCTTAGTCTCCGTGGTCCCCCCCACTCACCTGGCTGGCGTGGGGGAAAGCATGGGGAATGGGCCTAGGAACTCCAGAGTATGCTGGAGCATGCTCCAGAGCACTTCCTTGTTGCTACCTTGTTGCGCTCTTCCTTGTTGTGCTGGGAATGATGTCATTCCTGGCGCAACAAGGAAGAGCTCCACAGCGCACAAGTTCTTCATGCGTGCACAAGGTAATTTCACACACATATGGGACCCCTGCACCCCCATGACCCCCCCTTATCCGCTATAGGGTTGTCAGGCCCCTTCTCTCCCCTGGTAGGAGACTGGGATGCTGGGTCTTATCTTCCCTCCTTCCCCTTGTCTTCACCTTGTGCTGCATGCATGCTTGTGGCTGGTGTGATGACATCACTTCCGGGAAGTGACGTTATCACGCAGGTCAAAAGCGGCCCAAGAGCGCTCCTGCTCTCACCAAAGGGCTGAATTGCCCCCTGCAGGGCCTGATTTGGCCTGAAATGGGCCTACTGCGGGCTGCAGGAGCATGCTGCGAAGCTGGAGGGGTGCCCCAGGGGCATGCCCCCCTGGCCCAGTAAGTGGGGTTGGGGGTGGGAGGTAGGCAGGAGATCCCCTGCTCCCACCTCCCCCCCCATCCCGGGCAGGGGAATGGCAAGTCTAATCCACCAGGTTGGGCTCCATGGGACCTGGCAACCCTACTTCAAGCCCCCCCCCCCAAGTTGCTATTTTCCCCACTGGGGAAAACTGAGAGGCAACACAGAGACAGCATATCTGTTTTGCAGAGGGGCTCAGTGGTAGAGCATGCTTGGCTAGCTGAAGGTTCTAGTTTGAATCCCTGGAATCTCCAGTTAAAAAGAAAAAATAGTTAGTGATGTAAACAACTTCTGCCTGAGACCCCAGATAGCCACTGTCATACTGACTTTGATAGACCAGTGGCCTGATTCAGTATAAAGCAATTTCATATATTCATGTGTTTTCCCCCATGAGACAAACAGCAGCATCGGAGGCACGTTTCAGATCCAGAAAATGGCCCGAGGAGATAGGGTTACATCCCTACCGCCACCCAATCAGAACGGGAGGCCTCTACCGCTGCTATTTTATGATAACAAATGTGTTGAGTTCATCCTGTCATGGTCCCTCTAGCATTCTTCTGGTTTGATTCTAATCCTGGTGATCCCCATCAATGAGAAACTGCCCCATCAGCTGCTGGATCAGCACCCTACAAACTGCTCGTGCCGGTGCTTATCCGCAAATGAGCCACTACTTGAGCACTGGTGGTGACATAATTGCATAGGAAAAGAAAGACACATCAAGAAGAGCTCTCCCACATTGTGCAAATTGTTTGAATGTTGCAATATACTTGGGGGGGGGGCTTACATTGACTACTTTGAGCCTTGTCATTGATGACGCTGCATACACATTTCCTCCCTAAAAGTTCCTCCATCAGACTCTTTGTTGTTTTGGAACAACAACAACAACAACAACAACAACAACAACAACATCAACAACAAGAACAACAACAACAACAACAACAACAACAACAAGAACAACAACATTCAATTTATATATTGCCCTTCAGGACAACTTAATGCCCACTCAGAGTGGTTTACAAAGTATGTTATTATTATCCCCACCACAAAACACCTTGTGAGGTGGGTGGGGCTGAGAGGGCTCCGAGAAGCTGTGACTGACCCAAGGTCACCCAGCTGGCTTCAAGTGGAGGAGTGGGGAATCAAACTCGGTTCTCCAGGTTAGAGTCTTGTGCTCTTAAGCCACTACACCAAACTGGCTCTGATGGTTTCCCAGTGTTGGCAGCAGAAGCCACAAAACAACTTCGGACACAATGGCACCTCTTTAAGAAATAAGCAATATCATTCTGGATTACACTAAATGTTCATCAGTTACATTATTTTATCCTTTGTTTCCTTTAAGGAGCTATGCTTCTCTTCACCACCGTTTTATGCTCCCAACAATCTTGTGGAGTTGGCTAAGCTGAGAGAAAGAGTGTGAGTTTCAGTGTGTGTGTGTGTGTGTGTGTGTGTGTGTGTGTGTGTGTGTGTGTGTGTGTGTGTGAGAGAGAGAGAGAGAGAGAGAGAGAGAGCTCCCCTGTCCTAAGCATTACACTGCTGTAGCTGTTGATTCATTTCCAGCAAGGCATTCATTTTCTTACAACAGTTGACCAGATACTGATGGTCGAAGCACAAACAATGCCGGGATCCCTAATCAGTTCTCCAGAAATGTATTTTACCTGCAGAAAGCAGGTGCACGAAGGGACTGGGGCCACAGCACTGGAGAATTAGCTCTTCCCGTGTACCCTTTCCCCAACCAGATATTTTCTCCCAGCTGTTTTATGCTCAGGAGAGAGAACAGACACAGGCACCATATAGGCAATTGTCTTTCCCTCCTCTTTGATTTTCAATTAGAGATGGGCACGAACCTGAATACGAACCAAAAAAACCCAAGAACCAGCCAACCAGTGGTTCATGGAAGCTCGTTTCCACAAACTTCCACGAACTGGTCTACTGGTTCGTTTGGTTCATATTAAAAGGCAGTTTAAATGGCAGTTTAAATTTCCCTGGGTATTCCCCCCCCCACCAGCTGATAGTTTAAAGGGAACTGCCTCTTGCAAGTGGCAGGAAAGGGCCCTTTAAATGATTAAACCCCATTTAAACCCCACAAACCATGAATCATGAACTGGTTCGGGAACTTGCACCAGTTCATGGGAGTTTGTGGTTCCTGGTTCGTGGAAACCCACAAACCGCATTGTTCAGTTTTTTGTGGTTCGTGTCCATCTCTAGTTTCAATTAACCTGGGAAGGGGTTCCTTTCAGATCAGGGAAATATTATGAAAGGGTTAGTTCTGATTCATATTGGCTCCTCTATAATTCCTTTTACTGATAAAATCTATGTCTGAGGATCCAGTCATGGGAATTCCCAGCATCAAATGTGCTTTGATGCTGAAAAGCTGAGCTGACAAACCTTCTCTTGTCCTTTGTGTAACCTGGGAGATTGTGGTTGTGTGGTGGAACAAATCAGCTCACACAATATCAGGGATATTATAAAGTGATCACCTGAGTTCCCCTTCTTTCTATTTACTGATCCCAGGAGTTTTGTAGCCACCGCTAGGGCTTTTAGAGGCACCTTTGATAATTTATGACAGGCAATATTATTTTCACCCTATTCAGAGCAAAGGGAAAGTTCAGAGAAAATGGGAAGAAAGAATCAGATATCTAGAGTAATCCTGGGAGAAGAGGGCAGAGTTGGAGAACCTCAAATTCTTAAAGGTGCTTCCCAGTAACCAGCTGCCATCTGCAAAGCCAGAGGGAGAAAGCAAGTTGACCAGCCCTCTTTTATTTTACTTGGCCTCACTGAAAGCCCTCTCCCCAAATACCATTTTCATCTTCATTAATATCTATATTTCCTTTTAAACGTCTTAGATCCAGAGAAGTTAGCTGTGTTAGTCTGTAGTAGCAAAATAGAAAAGAGTCCAGTAGCACCTTTAAAACTAACCAACTTTACTGTAGCGTAAGCTTTCGAGAACCACAGTTTTCTTCATCAGACAGTAAAGTTGGTTAGTCTTAAAAGTGCTACCGGACTCTTTTCTATTTTAAATGTCTGTAAGCCATCTTGGCTGGAAAATGGAATCCATGAAATAACTTTGCCAGTTGCTTTCCACCTTTGACTTATCAGAGCCAAGGTGACATGACACAGGGCCTTGTGCAGCTGTGGTGTTTAGATTGTGGAATGCCCTCCCAAGAGAATCTCACCTGACCCCTTCCCTGCTTTCCCCCTATCATTTGGTGAAGACCTGGCTATCTCAAAGACCTTCCGGTTAATCAAGTATGGACATTGAATGGTGGCTTATCCGTCTCAATAAAACTGTAGTGACGTTTTCAACTGGTATGTCAGAGTTTATTCTAATTTGTCACTAGGCATGAGTTTTTGAACTGGGTTTAATGAGGAACTTAACTGTTTCTATGAAAAAAAAGTGAGGAAGGGGCGGTAACAAACAGCAGATGAAGAAGACAATTCAGAATTTCTCTTCCTTCCTTCCTTCCTTCCTTCCTTCCTTCCTTCCTTCCTTCCTTCCTTCCTTCCTTCCTTCCTTCCTTCCTTCCTTCCTTCCTTCCTGATGGCTTGATCACTTTTACTGCTTGTCAGAAAAGAGGTATATAAATATTTTAATTCATAAATACATAAATGGCTTGTGCACTTACAAATGGAGAGCTTAAATTAAACCTTACAGTATGTTATCCACCCTGTCCAGGGTTTGTCTTATTGTTAGGGATTTTGGGTAGCTGAATATGTTTTTCTGTATGTGATTTATATATCTCTTTTTGCTGCCTTGGAGTTCTTTCAGATGGAAAGGTGAGATAAATATTTTAATAAACCATAAATGACTGAGGCAGGGGGACCCTTAGCCACTGGATTTGTGTCATTAAGACTGTCAACCAACCACTATTTTACTGATAATAGTAACATTTAGAACCAATACAGCACTTTTAAACAATTGTAATAGCTTCTCAAGTACTATCTTGCGGTAATTTTTGCACCTACTCTCTAAGGGAGTTTAGTTTTGTATTATTTTAAGAGGTCACTTGTGCACACAAGCTCTCTATTAGTGTCTTAAAAGATAACCAGAACTGGAATCTCAAAACCCACTACTTCCCAGATTCTCAGAGCAATCCTAAAAAGATTTACACCCTTCTAAGTCCATTGACTCCATTTAGAATTGCTCTGTAATTCCCAAATTCTGTCAGGCTTCCCCCATGGCCTATCAAATGCCATTCTAGTCTGGCTCCACCTTTGAACCACAAAAGTTCCACCTCTAACTCTCAGCTGGGTTCTTTGGAAAGCAACAGTTGGCAACATTTTATGTGATGAAAACCAGATAAACGTGTGCAATCTCCTCATACTGGATCCCAGAGATGAGGGATCTAGCGTACCTCTGGGCTCCCAAAACTCTAAAACGAGGGAGTCAGCCCAGAGGACAAGTTGGAATAAAATCGGTGTTCTGTTGTTTGACTGTACAGTTTTAAGGTTTTCCTAGCTCTCCTAGATTGCTCTTCTACAAATGAATATTCCAATGTATTTCTGATCATGTCTCCTGTTCCCATAACACAATATGAAACCCTGACTTGGAAATAGATCTGCCACCGTCTTATATTAAAATGCAATGCTTTTTATTCCCTGTATGGTTATGGCTTTGCTTGGAATCACTGTCAAAAAAGGGGAGTTGTTAAGAGTGGAAGAGACACTGTGTGACAGAAGTATACCCTACATAATTTCCATTAAGGAACTGCCAGCTGTTATCAGCTACTTCCCAGTCTGAACAAAACATCCATCAGCTCTATAAAAAGAAAGAAGGAGAGAGAGGGCAAGGATTGTACTTGGCTGATCTCCATTTCAAAGGAAAGGCTATGATGGACATTCGGGAGCTAGACGAACAGGTAAGCCCGTATTGGGCTTCTGTTATTTGGGGTCTTCTTAATATCCATCAATTTCTGTGTTTCCAAACAGCAATATATGATGCTCATGAGGAATTGAAATAGAATTTTTCAGCATTTCACAATGTTCAGATCTCAAAATCCAGATGTTGATATCAAGAACTCTCAAAATTTGCCATTTCCATTATAGAACCAAATGAATGGACTGGGACTAAGGGAATGAATAAAGTTAATGTAAAATTTACTAAATTCTACTGTTAGATTTGGGTATGTACTCGGATATGTACTGCAAAATCTTTGGAAGTCAGGTTTTGAATTGCAAATTTGTGTCGAATATTCACAGATCCCAAGAGTTCGTGGCGAATGTTCGACCTCAGTATATGCAGGGGAGAATTTGACGGGGCAAACTTGTCTCTGCTCTGTACCCACATTTTTTTCTGTACTGAAATGAGGAATCACTGTGACACATCTTATATTTTATAGAAACTTTTTTACTTCTCATATTTCCAGATTTCTCCCAAGTTACAAGCTCAACATTCACTTTGAAATTTTGCACGATACAGATTTCTGGCTGCACAGTTCTGTCCTCTTCAAACCATCTTTTTGGAGAGGATTAAACTACCGCTGATTCTTTCCTTGCACCAGGATAAGAATTGAGGGAATGGGTATCTCTTAATCTCTTGCACATTTCAGGAATATTGAAGGTGTTCAATCATGCCAAGGCACAAGACGGAGAAGCAGGGTTTGGATATCTGAAGGAACATCTCCTGGATATTCTTTGAGCAGATACAAAGGCTTTTGGCTTGGGCCTGAATGGTAGCAGTAGTGTAACAAAACAACAGAAATCAGTTTTGGAAAATTTCAAACCCAAACCAATGTTAGAACTCCATAGGAAAAGGAAGTTTGTGAAAAGCGACCTGGTGGGGGAGGGACTAATTTCCAACAGCTTTCATTTTTGGAAGGAATTTTAAATGGTTTTGCTAACATTACAATCTCAGCAATAGGAAACCATGCCAACAGCAATCTCTGTGATGTAGTTTATAATGGTGAATGGCATCGGGGCATGCCCAGCACAGAAGCTATGCTGCCAGCCGGGCCATCCCAGGACTCGCAGGGTGAAGGCTGTTAGAAGGAAGCAGCCATGTGGGAACTCTTCTGCATCCTGATCATGACACACACAGGATAAAGAATCCTGGCCTAATCCCACCCTTCCCCATAGCCATACAATGGATGATTGTGGACATATTGACATTGCACTGTTAAAATGTCATAGCCTCTTTATCACACTCCTCACAATGAAGGAAGTCAAGCAGCAAAACCAGTTTAAAATGTCCACTTATTTACAATGAGATAGAAATATAAATCAGGCTGAAACAATGCGATTTATTTACCATTTATAATGTAAAACTTGGCAAATTCTCTTTCTTTCTTTCTTTCTTTCTTTCTTTCTTTCTTTCTTTCTTTCTTTCTTTCTTTCTTTCTTTCTTTCTTTCTTTCTTTCTTTCTTTCTTTCTTTCTTTCTTTCTTTCTTTCTTTCTTTCTTTCTTTCTTTCTTCATCTTCCTCTATTTTGCACTATTCTGTTTGACTTGTTGTTCCAAATAATTTGTACATTACATAAATAAAAAAGGAGTTAAAAATATCCCCCACCCTCAGAAACTAATGAGAACTGGAAACGTGTCTTTAAGTAATAAGATGACTAGTGTTTATATATATAATTGCTATATTTGCTTGATGAACAGGTTTCCACATGTCTACTTTTACAAAATATTTGGATATGTATATATTTGCAACCATTTCTCAGCCCCTGCTCTGGCAAGTCTCATTTAGAATGGCCACTCCTTGGCTGATCAGCCCTGGGAATATGGGGGTGGGGCGAGGGGTTGGCATTGTGAGACACTCTAGGAATCCCACAAATCTCCATGGTTTTACCATAAAGATTAGCATCACATGATGCTGGTTTCTCCCAGTTTGTTCTTGCTGCTGTAGTTGGAGGCTGGAAGTGGACGGCTGTCCATGATAGTGGGCAACTTGGCAACAAATACCCATCATTATAGATGATGCTTACTCAGACATCTTCAGGAAGGAGCTGTGGCTTGATGGTCAAGCATCTGCTCTGACTGCGAAAGGTCCCAGGTTCCATCCTCAGCGCAGGTAGTACGTGATGTGTAGGGTCTTTACCAGGGAGCTGCTGCCAGACAGGGTAGACAATACTGACCTTGATAGACCAAGGGTCTGAGTGAAGATGAGACAGGTTCATGTGTTATATTTTTGTACTGGCAAAATGCGGGGTGGGGGGGGGAGGGGGGAGAGATTTGGATCAAGTAACATCAATGCACAAATCATATAAATACAATCTCTTTTTGCAGCGTGTCTGACAATTTTCTGCTCCAGAGAATCAGTCTTGAATAATTCACATTTCCCCTAAAGCACCATGAAGACAATTGTGCTCCTTATTCTGGTCTTTAGTGTGCCACCTTGCATTCATGGTGAGTGTTCTTCACTCTAGCTTTGAGAGTTGTCTTCAGGTTTTGGCGTGGGTTTCCTGGGCAACAGACCATAACCGTGGTTTCAACTGTAGCCTTCCAATTGCCTTTTGGATATTTGTGAAGCCAAAGCCATCAGTCACTCAATCTATTATGAGCCCATGCCTGACTGGTCCTTGATGGGGCCGAATTTCAACCTACATCCCCTATTCTAGCCATAATGCCAAAATTCACTAACATTCTCTCCATTCCCTTCTCCCTTTTTCCAGGAGACAACAGTGCTATAGAATGTACTCAGTGTAATCTTGGGGATTCTTGCCTCCATAAAATGAATTGTGCTGATGCAGGAATGATATGTGTTTCTCTAGAGGTGGTCAACACATTTGGTAGGTTCAAAGGATTATACATTTGCTGACATTCCTGGTATGGTATAGAAGTTGTTCAGCTTGGATGAGTGGAACAGATGTTCAGTCGTAACACTCACTGGGTGAATTGAGCAAATTGATATTTCTAAGTCTAACCTTCCTCACAGTATTGTTGTGAGGCTAAAATGGGGCCGTTTCCATATGGCTTACCTTGTTTCGGAAAACAACGACAACTCACACGAAATCATGTGAGAAGATGTGATAACAGTGTCTTCTTGTGCGATTTCACGTGAGATTTCGCTGTTTTCCGGAACAAGGTAAGCCATGTGGAAACGGCCGGGGATAGACCAATAATGACCAAATTGCAAGAGAACTGCTCATGTGCTATGAGAACTAGTTAAGTAACGAAAGGCCCAATGAACCCAAAGTACCTGCCCTCAGGGGAGATTCACTGTATGAGCCACTGTCAGGGACTCACACTGAGGGTGGGCATCACCCAAGAAGAGAGATTCATTTTCATAGAATCTTAGAATCATACGGTTGGAAGGGACCTCTAGGGTCATCTAGTCCAGACCCCCCTGCCCACTCCCCCAACTGCCCCACTCCCCCCCACTGCCCCACTCCCCCCAACTGCCCCAGTGATGCCTGCTCCATGCCCAGAAGATGGTGAAACACCTCCAGGATCCCTAGCCAAACTAGCCTGTGAAAAACCGCCACCTGACCCCAAACCCTGGGCATGTAAGAAGGACAACGAAAACCAAGCATTGATGCAACCCCTTCTGCCCTCCCCTTCACGATCTGCCCTCCCCCTCACAATCTCCCTTCTATAAAGTAACCCTTTTCAGGAGAAGACAAGCAAATCCAATTTTGATTCACAAATAGAAAAAGGTACCTTCCCTATCACAGATTGGGGAAACGTTCTTCCTATCTACAGTCTTCCTATACACCCTAACCTATATCTCTCTGCACGAACTAACAACTGAATGATTCCTGTCTGTTTGCAAAGGATCCACCCCATCCCAAAGCTAATAGGAAGAATGAAATCTCTCAAACAAAAACCATTTCACTGGAACTTGCTTGTAAAAATGTAAATTTCTGTTCCACTACTTTGAATTTTATAGCATTTTCAAACATGGATATGGTAGGACTTTTCAAAAACAAACAACCCACTTCTCCCTAAAAAGAAAAAATGCAGATGTAAAGCTTTACATATTGAAAGTTAACAATACAACACATTTCTCCACAATTTTAAGGGTCCCTCGACACTGGGTTTTCAAATCAGAACGTGCAAGCGTAGACAACTGACTTTAGAAAACAACTGCAAATAATAATAATAATAATAACATTCGATTTATATACCGCCCTTCAGGACAACTTAATGCCCACTCAGAGCAGTTTACAAAGTATGTTATTATTACCCCACAACAATCACCCTGTGAGGTGGGTGGGGCTGAGAGAGCTCCAGAGAGCCGTGACTAGCCCAAGGTCACCCAGCTGGCTTCAAGCGGAGGAGCGGGGAATCAAACCCGGCTCTCCAGATTAGAGTCCTGCTGCTCTTAAGTGACTAGCCCAAGGTCACCCAGCTGGCTTCGTGGAGGAGTGGGGAATCAAACCCGGCTCTCCAGATTAGAGTCCCGTGCTCTTAACCACTACACCAAACTGGCTCCAAATCTCAGGGAGGAGATAATAATATTTGGTTTTCCTCTCCCTCAGAGGGAGATGTCAGTGGGACCTATAAAGGATGCATCGCTCCAAGTTCCTGTATGCCATTAGTCCTCACAATGAGTGTCACAGCTGAAATGCAAGTTCGGAGCAACATGGCCTGTTGTGCGACAAGTGGCTGTAACGACAATCTGACTCTAAGTGGTGGGTATTGACTGAGTTTAATGGGTCTGTTTCTGAGGACAAAGGGATGGCAGGACACGATCACTTGTCTGGAGTTCACAAAGCAACGAACTGTGCCCTTGAGCATGCAGCGGGTCTTGAACTTGTAACTTGAGAGATGTCAGGCAGGAACCAAGTCTGTGTACTACCATCTGCCTGTAGCTGAAGGGTGGAACTGCATGGAGACCACAGCAAGGATTTAAAATGTACACAGCAAGCTTGCCCACTGGCTTAAGCCATCATGGCTGAACGTAAAGATTTTTTTGTATTTGTGGGCATCTTAGAGTCTCTCTACACAAGACATCTTACATGGGGATGCCCAAGTGAATTACTTTCTGTGTGGTCTTATATTCAAATGTACTCTGTCTCCCTAGCAGTGCATGAGTATCCACAATGGGAGAACAAGTGTAAGAACTCTCACTTGAGCATCCCCATGTAAGAGTCTCTCTACATGAGACGAATTACACGGGGGCACTTAAGTGAAGGGAAGCGCAATGTTATCTGGGAAGTCGAGTTTTAAAACAAAGATTGGAAGGCTCTGTCAGTTTTACCTCTCTAAAGCCTGCAGGATTGCTCCTCAGAGGGTTGGTTTATTTCCTCTTCACCTCTCCAAAGGGGAGGAGAAATTGACAGAGGCTTCAGGGAGGCAATGATGAAATAAACAAACCCTCTGAGGAGTGATCTTTGCTAGCTCTAGAGAGGTGAAACTGACAGAGCCTTTGGCTCTGTCTTTTTAACTATCCTTCCCAGCTCACAGGCTAATGAGCCCCGTGGCGCAGAGTGGTAAGCTGCAGTACTGCAGTCCAAGCTCTGCTCATGACCTGAGTTGGATCCCGGTGGAAGCTGGGTTCATGTAGCCAGCTCAAGGTAGACTCAGCCTTCTATCGTTCCGAGGTCGGTAAAATGAGTACCCAGTTTCCTGGGGGTAAAGCGTAGATGACTGGGGAAGGCAATGGCAAACCACCCCATAAAAAGTCTGCCAAGAAAACGTCATGATGTGACGTACCCCCATGGGCTTGCACAGGGGACTACCTTTACCTTTACCTTCACCCAGCTAACATTGTGTGTCCTTTCACTTGAGTGACCCCATGTAATTCGACTCATGTAGAGAGACTCTAAGATGTCTTCTGTAGAGAGACTCTTTAATCTAAATCTACTTCCCTGACCCCAGATCCTTGCGGGAGCAGGTTTCCCCTCAACAGCAAATTCTAGTCCATTTGCTTTCTCATTTAGAATGCAGTAGGAGCCATTCTGGCCCTCATTTATCTACATATCCTAGTCTTTGAGTCATTCTAGAGTATGACAAAGAGACCGGATGTGGAAACTGGCCAGTACTGGGACATGTGAGAAGTATTTTGTTTGGCTCCAATATCCTGAGGTCTGTCCTTGGCCATCGCACACATGAAAACTGCCTCTGATTGTCTTGCAGTGCCTCCAAGCAGTTCTTGGAAGAATGGGGTGTATTGTCCAGCCTGTGAGAACTTGAACAAGAGCCTGTGCGTAGCCCAAGTTGATGTTCCTTGCACAGGAGCTGAAGAGATGTGCATTACCCTCGAGGGAGTATCTATTGGTATTTTTTCAGACCCTATATATGGAGCCAAGTTACACCAGGATCATTCCTAGGGTTGTGATAAGAGCCCTTATAACTCATGCAGTGACCCACTCTCTTATTGGTCATTTGGGGCAAGGGGGAGCAGAGAAAGGAGGATGAAGTGGAGGAGCTGGGAGAATCTCTTATCTGGGCCATTTTCACACGTCTTACCTGCCGCTGGAACATCGCACAAAACACCCAGAAGACAGCGTCTTCTTGCGCAAAATCACGGCAGGAAGATGCAATTTCGCACAAAACTCCTGGATCACAGCGTCTTCCTGGCATGATTTCACACGAGAAGACACTTTCTTCTGGGTGTTTTGCGCAATGTTCTAGTGGCAGGTAAGATGTGTGAAAACAGCCCTGCTCTATCTAATAAATGGGAGCAGGGACTCGAGGGAGGTAGAAAAATCCCAGTACCATCTTTGAACCATTTGGCACTTAACATCTCTGTCACACAGTCGCCTTAATTTATTTATTTATTTATTTATTTGTTTGTTTGTTTATTTATTTATAGAATGTATCTTTTACCTTTCTGCCCAATCATAGCCATCAAAGTGGATAACCATTAAAAATGGAACACGTTGCTGCTTTCTGCTGCTACCCAAGAAGTGGGGTATTAGAAGCCCTAAAGAGCATTTTGTCCAATGTTCAAGGTTCATCTTACGCTCTTATTGGGATGGTTCTATGATTGCCAGCACAGGCAGCAACCCCCAAGAAGAATTTGGGGGGCAGGGTCAAGAGTTTGGGGCAAATCCTGGACTGTTGCCCTTGAGGTAATGACATCACGTCTGGTTTTTCACCAGAAGTGACGTTGCACACTGGCACACCCCAATTTTTCACCCACTGGCCTTCGAAATGCCAGCAGGGAACCAGGGTGTGCAGTGGAATGTCTCTTGCTATAGTCTGCTTCAATGGTTCACAAATTCCATTGTATTACTTGCCAAAAGGGATGTTTTGTGCAGTCCCCTTATTTTGCTCCTCTGGTTAATTTTTCTCCACAGCGAAATCACATCACAACTTCTCTATGATGGGCTGTGCTACTCCCAGTGCCTGCGGCCTGAGAGAGAATGACCTCATGTCTTTTGGAGGTGATGTCTACAAGCTGACCCGGAATGCAACTTGCAAAAACAGGGGAAACGTAGTTGCCCTGCCCTCTCTTTCCGTCATCATCTTTCAAGTCATTGTCGGGCTCCTCGTAGCAAATGTCCTCTTTTGTCTGAGCCTCCCTGAATGTACCTCCTCATCTTTGTAACAGTCTGGGTGAAAGCACAATTATCTGTGAAATCTTCAGAATTTTAAGGCTTTTTTCTTTAAAAGATTTCAAAGAAAATGGAAGGAGATTTCAGCATAATCTGGACCCCCATGTTTGTTAACACACAGGCAGAGAGAGAGAGAGAGAGAGAGAGAGAGAGAGAGAGAGAGAGAGAGATCCCCATGCTGGCTTAGCAAAGACTTTCTCCCACTCTGCTACCTTTCCTGTTCTCCTTTGCATTCCCGGAAAATCTCAGGGCCCAGCTACTAGCTTTTCCACCACAAGCTACTGTCCTTGTGGCTCTCAGGTAGAAAGCACTTCCTCCAAAGTGTGGACTTGGGTCCTTTTGCCCACCATTTTGGCCTGGCCTGAACGGACTGTACTTCATAAATATAACTTTTTTGATGCTTTCAGTGATGGTATTTTCAACAGCACAATAGGAAGCAACAGGCACTATATTTATTTACTTGATTTATACCCTGCTTTCTCCCCAACGGGGACCCAAAGCAGCATATACGGTTATTGTCTTCCCCATTTTGTTTTATGCAACCCTCTGATGTAAGACCCTCTGTGAAGTTAAAGTGATCTGCTCTTCATCTATGCCTCACCCATAGATTATCCTAGGCCTGGTCTCTGAGCAAAGATGGGATGCAAATGAAACAAATAAAAGCAGCATTCTCTTTGGAAACAATTTATTTGGAGTGTCTTCTTATAACGGGGATTTACTCATGCCAATTTGTAATGGATCTGCTTGAATTTTTTATTTGCTGATGATTGTTATTATCTATCAGGTTTCTGTAGATTGTTTGGTCCTTGTTTGGCAATATGATGAAATAAAGACTGACTGGCTTGAACCTTAGACGGAACATGCCACTGAATAGACAAAGTAACTTCTAATTATTATTTTCTCCTCGAAGGTTCCAAATAGATCAAATGCAAAATTAGGTTTATTATTTCTGGGCTCTCAAAGATCAGGTTATATACAATTTGGGCTACATATGTGATCACCAGTTATTCATAGGTTCGAGAATTCTGACTCTGTCAGAGTAAAATGGTGGATTGGCTAGACATAGGGATTGCAAACCTCTGCTGTTAGAATAGCTATTAAGTCTGAAATCCATTTTTTAAAAGATTGCATAAAATCACAGGACATACCCGCGTAAGCATCCTGAGCTTAATACATCTCTGTTTCCTGGCTCCTCCTCTTCCTAAAGCTGTACTAGAAGGGAGTTAGTGAACGAAACTGGTCTGTGATGGTATGGTTGGTGGGTCTGAGGAATGCTATCCATATGAAACAGCAAAAAACGTAAAGACAAATAATCCATTGCAGAAATATATTTATGGAACCATCTTAAGCACGTTTACTCAGAAGTAAGCCCCACATTATTCAGTTCTTAGTCAAACAGACTTAACGTAAGTCAGGAGTCCCCAACCTTTTTGAGTCCACGGGCACCTTTGGAATTATGATATAAGGTGGTAGGCGCAGCCACAAAACGGCTGCCACAGGAGCAGGGGGAGCCATCCTCAAAATGGCTGCTGCAGAGGGTGGAGTCAATTATAGACTTAGCTAAGAAACTCTCAGCTGACAGGGATCTAGCACACTTATGCAAAAAGAAATTATCCGGCTCCTTCTTTACATGAGCCCTTCTCCCATTGACAGTTAGTGCTGAAGGGCTGGTGTCGAGAGATCCTTGTGATAAGAAAGATCTTCTAGTCAGATTTTGACAGGAGCATGAATGATTTTGTAAACTGAACAAAATTTGATGATAGTGTCAATCTCCAAATTACAAAAATATAAATTATAAAAAAAAATTATAAAAATCCTGAGAAGATTTAGAGAGAGAGAGAGAGAGAGAGAGAGAGAGAGAGAGAGAGAGAGAGAGAGAGGAAATCCAAGGGAAAAGAGAAAAATAAAACAAAGAGAAAACCAAAATGATTGAGGAAAGGGGCCTAAGTAGGCCTACCTCCACACAACCATCTCCTTTTACAGCGGGTGGCCACAGCCTAGATTGTTCTGGAATGTTGAGCAATAAACCAGTTTTTTAAAAAAATTCTACCGTCCATTGCCAGTCAGTTAAACCATAAACTGAAAACGGAAAGCAGACCAAAGGTTCTAATGCCACCCAGTGTATTCTGTGAGATAACCATGGGAGACTAGATCCAATACTACCTTGTGTTACATGGCAGAAGAAGGACTTTACAGTTGATCTTCAAAACATTTACAGGATCCTAAGCAAGTCTTGGGGGGGGGACCCATTAAAAATAAATTAGGCATTTCAAAAACAATTCGCAGGACAATATGAAAAATGCTATGTCACATCGATTGCGCAGGAAACTGTTGGTATTTTTAGTTGCTAGGAGTGAAAGGTCGAGGGGAGAATATAGGGTTGCCAATCTCCAGGTAGGGCTTGGTGTTCTCTCAAAACTACATTTGATCTCCAGATTCTCCTAGAGAAAATGGCAGTTTGGGGGATCGACTCTATACCTTCACAGTCCCTTAAGTCTTTCCTCCCCAGGCACTACCCCCCCCCCCAAAATGTCCAGAAATTTCCTAATTCAGAATCAGCAACCATTGCAGTATGCTCACATGAAGTTAGGGCTAGAGAATCATTGCCTGGGATATTTTTACTTTGCACTGTGAAAACTAAAATAGTAAAACAATAGGTCAGACACTAAACCCATCTCACCACCTGTTTACTAGAAATGACTCTCAGTTGGAAGTGAATGTAATATAGGTAGGGTTACCAACCTCCAGGTGGTGGCTGGAGATCTCTCGGAATTAGAACTGATCTCCAGGCCACAGAGATCAATTCACCTGGAGAAAATGGCTGCTTCAGAGGGTTGGCTCTATGGCATTGTACCCTGTGGGGGTCCACCCCCCAAATCTCCAGAAATTTCCAAACCTGGAGCCGGCAACTCTAAATATAGGCTTTGTGACTAGAAAGTTGCCTTTGGTCAGTCACAATGTCACTGCAGAACAGAAATACAGTTAATTTGAATGGGCTTCAAAAATAGGTTGTTCCTTTCTGGTTGCCTCCGGAGAAATCCCTCTCTTTTTCTGAAGAATTCTTCCCCTTTTCCCTAACAAAATCACCACATACAAAATCCATGCCCCATGAGCCAACTGATGAAATAGTCTACAATTAATGGTCACATGGTTCCCTAAACATGACTTGAGTATTCCTCCTTTCCCTCCTGTGCAACTACAACTCCCAGAAAGCCTTTCTTAAGCCACCTTGAATGAATAAAGCTGCCTTAAGCTATATTAGCCCTGACCAGGATAGCCCAGGCAAGCCCAATCTCATCAGATCTCAGAAGCTAAGCAGGGTCAGCCTTGGTTAGTAATTGGATGGGAGACCCCCAACGAAGACCAGCCTACAGAGGCAGGCAATGGCAAACCACAGCCCGGAAAACCCCCAACAACCAATGGCAAACCACCTCTGTTAGTCTGTTGCCTAGAAAACCGCAGCAAAGGTTGCCATAAGTCAGCTATGACTTGACAGCGCTCTCCACCACCACCACCCTGTATTAAACCACTGTTTTACCTAGCCCTATATTGCAGCTGTCCATGGTTTCAGGAAATGCCCAGCTACCAAAGATCCTTTAACTGAAGTGCCAGCCAAGGAGTGAAGAAGGCCTGCACAGTGCTACTCTTCCAATTAGGATTGCCAACTGATAGGTATAAATGATCCAGGAGTGCTCCTGTGCCTTTAAATACCTGTTCAGTCTGCAAACATCAGCAGGTGACAGCATCAGCCCTGCTCTTGGGAATTTCACATTCCGCAACTGCATGGCCAGACAATGGCAGGGAATTTTATTCCTTTGCAAACACCTGTTTCAAAGCTAATGACGGCAGTTAAAGAGCCAGAATTGTGCTGTGATTGCAATAACCTGTGTACTGTTTTATTACACTTGCCCTAGTGATGTAAGAGACACTGTGTATGACTGACCAAGCGAAAAGGGCCAACCTGGCTCTGCTCTCCATCCCTGCTGGACCTTCTGGCCTCTGTCCCAGACTCCTGAGCCAGTATGTCTGCTTTGTACTCTGTGTCGTTATGGTCGGCAAGCTTAGGACAGATGTCCGTTTCACTCCACGACCGAACCTCCCCGAAGCGAGAAAGAACCATTTCGCACAATCCATCGTTCTGGCTTCTCCCTCCGCCCTCCTACTCTTTCCATCACAGAAGGTATAAATCCCCCTGAACCCAAGTCAAGACATTTCTCAAGCAGCTCCTCTCCATCATTCTCGTTCTCACGCCCTTATCTGTTTCCCGAGACCATGCAGGTATTGCTCTTTTTCTGCATCTTCTGCGTATTGCTTGCTACGGGTAAGTTCACAGTCTCTCATTCATTGTCTGATCATACAATTGAAAGGGTCTAGCAGCGACTGACACTGTATTGCTGCCACCCCCACCGTCCATTTTTGCAGCCCATAGGGAGCTGTTGTAGAATAGTGGTTAAGTGGCTGGGTTGCGAACCAGCACTCTGATTCGAATCCCGCTACTGCCATGATCTGAGCAGGCGGCCCTGGGTCAGCCACTCATCTCAGCCCAGCTCCCTAGCTGTACTGTAAGATTAATAACAACGCTGATTTTGTTCACTGCTTGGAGAGGGGCACTAATCTGTCTAGAAGAGCGGTATATAAGCGCAGTATTATTATTACTATTATAAGTAACCAAGGCTGCCATCATCTGATGCCAGAGAAGATAACCCTCCTTGCTTCTTCTTGGACCTTGCACTCTTTAAAAATAGTCTGGCAAACTGCATGTGCCCTACAATTAATAATAATTTAATTCCATCAAGTTTCAACCCCTCATGGGATTTTCTAGGTAAGAGAGGGGCAGAGATCATTTGCCATTGCCCACCTTTGCATAGCAACCCAAATCTTCCTTCAGTGCCTCTCATCCAAGTACTAACCATGGCTGACTGCTTAGCTTCCAAGCTCAAGTTAGTCTGGGCTGTTCGGGCTGCTATCCACACCCTATAGTGCTTTTTGAGTTCTCTTGAGATTACTTCCTCTCATGAAAGTTTGGCCACCATTTTGGCTGCCATGGAAATAGGCCACGGGAATCCGTGTCCAAACATTCTGCTATAGCACAGTAGTTAAGTGGTTGGGCTGCAAATCAGCACTCTACTGGTTCGAATCCCACTGCAGTCATGAGCTCAGTAGGTGGCCTTGGGTCAGCCCCTCCTCTCAGCCCCAGCTCCCCAGCTGTATTGTGGGGAGAATAACAACACTAACTTGTTCACTGCTCTGGGTGAGGCAGTAATCTGTCTAGAAGAGCGGTATGTAAGTGCAGTTATTATTATTGTTATTAAAGAATTCTGTGAGAGTTCGCAAGCTAATATGTCCACTTAGCATGCCATTTTTTAAAGAGGAATTGGTGAGTGAGGGAATAAGAAGAAAATGTGTGAAAATAATCAGTTTAATGGGAAAAGGCCATTTCATTCCTGAAAATAACATGGGATGTTACATTAATGTCTTGACTTACATACTATCAAAGAATGGATATTAGTTCTTGTTCTAACAAATTCATTGAAAGCTGGGGATGTTTTGCTGTGTATAGAAGTGCAAATTTCACGTGAATGTGCTACCTTCATGTATGTCACATTAATAAAAATATTTTAATAGTTTCAAAAATGCATCTGACAAAGAGAGCTGTGGTTCTTGAAAGCTTAGGCTACAATAAAGTTGGTTAGTCTTAAAGGTGCTACTGGACTCTTTACTATTTTTCAAAAATAAAGAATCTCAGCTTCAAATTGCACAAGGGAGAATCAAAATGGAACTGCAGATTTTGGGCTGATGCGGCCAGGATGAGAAATTCAAAATCTAATAACATATACAGAAGAAAGTAAAAAGATTATTAGAGAAATAGATGTTATCTTCCTTGACACAGGACATTCCTTGCAGAAGGGAATTTTGAATACTGCTAAGGTTTGGGACAGCTGTCTTCCACCTACCTTATCCTTTCTGATCTTCCTAGCAGACTTCAGCCGGCAGCACTCAGAATGAGGGTTTGGCACAGATGATTTCAAACCTGCAGGGCTCCTGTATGCCAATAAGCCAAATAGATCTGTCCTTCATAGAAGAGCCACATTCACTCAATTGTCTTTTTTGTTGTTGCTAAAATCTTAAATGTTGCACCCATCTCAGCAAAGAGACACCCAATTTCCTTTTTGGTTGTCCGCTTGTTTACAAGCATACAAATCCTAGCCCTTTTCTGTACTTCCAGAAAACTGGAGGTGCTTGTGGGCCTGGGAAAAGCCCATAGAACAACAGAAAAACAAAACAAAAACGTGATGAGAAAAACCAAAACAAACGTGCTCCAGAGAGACAATCATACCTGTTACCAATAGATAAGAACCTCCAAATCTGCAAAGAAGGAAAGAAAGGACGTGGCAATTGGCTTCAACTTTTTACATTCTTCTTTTGTTTCTCCATTCCAGGAGTTTGCTTGCAATGTGAATACTGCAAAAGTGCCACGGCGTCCTGCACCGGTGTCCCACAGAAGTGTGCGCCACAGGAAAATGCCTGCATTATCCTGACCGTGGAAATCAGAAAAGGCGAGTGATTTTGGCATTTGTTTGGGAGGGGCTTCTTCCAGTAAAAGCTGCCCCAAACTTCCTGCTCTGGGCACTGATAATAACAGCCCCTCCAATAGTCAGGCAGGCTAGACGCACTTCCCTTTTGTTTTGTGAGACTGAAAGCTCAATCCTTTCCCAAAGGCCTTGGCTTCCCAATCTCTTGCTTCGTATTATTATAATGATTATTTATTTAATTTATAGCCTGCCGTCCCCACGAGTGGGCTCAGGGCAGGTTACAGCAGCAGATAAAATTACAATAAATAAAACAATAAGATCACAGACTCATTTATCACAAGCATAATTTCCAGCATCCTAGATGGGGCCTCCTTCCCCTATCTCTGCATATCATACATGTAAGAAAGGTTGGTGTGAGTTAATAAACTATAACTCTAACTCCTCATGTGTGTGTGTGGGGGGGGGCAGATGATCATATTCCCCCACACACACTGGTAAGAGACCAGCAGGGAGGCTGATTAGATGGATCCAGCACAGGCCTCAACCATATGCCTGGCGGAAGATCTCTATCTTACAGGCCCGCCAAAAAGATAAAAGATTTTGGCTGGCCTGAATGTCTTCCGACAGAGAGTTCCACCAGGTTGGGGCCAGGACAGAAAATGCCCTGGCCCTGGTTGAGGCCAGTCGAGCCTCCCCGGGGCCAGGGACCACCAGTAGGTGTTTACCTGCAGATCTAAGCGCTCTCCGGGGTACATAGGGGAACGGCGGTCCTTCAGGTATATTGGTCCCAGTCCATTTAGGGTTTTACAGGTCAAGACCAAAACCTTGAACCTGATCCGGAACTCCACGGGGAGCCAGCGTAGCTGCTGCAGGGCTGGAGTCACATGTGCCCTGAATGGAATTCCAGTCAGGACACGTGTATGTTGTTACACCACCCTGAGCCTGTCTGATGGGGAGGGCAGTCTAGAAGTGTAATAAAATAAATAAATCAATAAATGTGCAGCAGCATTCTGGACCCGCTGCAATTTCTGGAACAGACCCAAGGGAAGCCCTGCGTAGAGGAAGTTACAGTAGTCCAATCTGGAGGTGACCGTTGCCTGGATCGCTGTCGTTCGGTGGGGGGTACCCACATCCAAGTCATGAATTCCAGACTCAGTTTAGGTAAAATTATATTTATTACCTTTAGATAGTGTTGCAAAGCATAAAACGCTCATACACAGGCAACAGATGTGAAATAAAGAAACGTTTAACGTTGCTATCTAAAAGTCTGCCTAACTAAAAACTTACGAGCTTTCTGCCTTAAGCATCTCTGGTTGGCATCCATTTGTTGTTCATCGTACCCATCTGGAAGAATGTGTGGCCTCTCCACGCCTAGTTGGGGGTATCCCAAGGTGGAACAATAGAGAAAGCCTTTGTGGGGGAGGGTTGAACTGAGAAATCATCTTTTCTAGAACTCAGTTTATCATTTGGCACTCAGAAGCCAATTAGGGCCAAGCTGTTATTTAGCATTACAGCTGTGAGAAATCCCCCCAAGCAGAAAAAGCACAGGCAGAAATTTCGGGAGAGAACCCTTGAAATGCCGTATTGATATCTGAACAGGGAGTTAATCATCCAGAATTTGGGGGAAAACTTGAAGAGGTATGAAGCCAAACACGGCAAAATTTGCCCGTGCAAAAAAAGGCCAGTGCTGACCTGGATGGACCAATGGTTTGACACAATCCAAAGCAGCCTAATATATATGTGGCTGATTCCGCACATGTTGGATAATGCACTTTCAATGCACTTTATCAATCGTTTGAGGTGGATTATTTGTTCCACACATGAAAAAATCCATTCCAAATGATCTATAAAGAGGACTGGAATCAGTCCTCTTTATAGATCCAACATGTGCGGAATCAGCGTGTCACTCAGATGAGAGTTGCCCTCCTTTATTCTGCTCACATTCTGCTTTCTTCCAGGGAAGGAGGTGTCACTGGCCACCTATAAAGGCTGCACCAGGTCTATCTACTGCACTCCCTCGCCCATGAGCATCAGAATTCCTTCCTACCACAAGCGAAGAGCCAACAAGTGTTGCCGAAAAGATCTTTGCAACTCGGGAGCAGCGCCACGTAAGTAGGGGAGGGGCCATGGCGCAGTGGAAGAGCTCTCGCTTTGCATGCGGAAGGTCCCAGGTTCGATCCCCGGCATCTTTGGGGAGGTGATATGAAAGACCACAACCAGAAACTGGGGAGAGCTGTTGCCAGTCTGAGTAGATAGCACTGACGGATCGATGGCTTGATTCAGCATGAATCAGATCCATGTGTTCATGAATGTTCAAGTGCCTCCTCTCACTTTTTTCAAGCCCCTCAACCGAGTGCATGCATTAAGCTGCATCCAGACCTTGCTGGCTATTGCACTGTCCTTGAGCTAGAGCAACTATTCACCTCCTTAAAGGTCTCATCCACACAAGAAAGTCCGATTGTGAATTGATGGTTATTGCACATGATAATGCAATAGCCAATGGCGTGGGGATGCAGCTGGTGGGGCCATTTCTTTTGCCCCTTGGTGAGTCTTGGGGGAGGTTGCATTGGCATGGTGAACAGTGAGGCAGGCATTTCACAATTACAACAGCAGCTGTAATCTGGGAGCGCTTTGGAGAATTGTGAGAGTGGAAGGATGCCACATTGCAATGGCAGCAGTGACCATAGGGCAGCCATTGCTGTCTCCATGGAGGATATGGTCCACAAACTAGAATTCTGTATTTGGATGAGTCCCTGGGGTCAATTGTGGAAATTGCCTGAAGCTAGAATGGCCACACATCCCATATCACCTAAAGTAAAGTTCAAGGCTGATTTGGATAGCCCAGGTGAGCCTGATCTCATCAGATTGCAGAAGCTAAGCAGGGCTGGCTTGGTTAGTAATTGGATGGGAGGCCTCCAACAAAGACCAGGATTGCAGAGGCAGCCAATGGCAAACCTCCTCTGCTAGTCTCTTGCCTTGAAAACTCCAGCAGGGGTTGCCATAAGTCAGGTATGACTTGAGGGCACTCGCTACCTACCTAAAATTCAAGGAGTATGTGATAGTTCCTTATTGGTGAAACATCTTTGGAATTTTGCAGGAGCCAAATGAGGAATAACAGAAGTGTCCTTAGTTCAGATGAGGGATGGTCTTAATGATTCTGGGGCTCTGGGCAAAGGTACAGGATGTGACCCCAGAATCAATACAAACCCCTTTTCTTTCCACTGCTGGGGCATGATCAGTGGGTGGGAGCCACCACTACCACTCGAAGCCAGCTTTGTGAACCCCAGATGGAGCATGTCCTAGCAGTGGCACAAGCCTGCTCTTCTTCTTTTCTCCCCTCCTTCAGTGAGTAGGGCCACCTCCCAAGTGTGTGGCAGAGGGCAGTTGCCCGTGTTGTCCATTAGCTATAACTGCCCTGGTTCGGAATTGTGGTGAAACGGGGCCTCTCCCTTCTTTTTTCCCCTTAACTGGTAGACCCCGCTCTCCCTTGCCTATCCTAGCACCTGGAGGAGCCATCTCCCTTTCTTGTCTCCGGGTAGTTGCTGCCACCACTGTCCCTGTATGGGGTCCTGGTTAGGCAGGACAACCTCCTAACCTCCCTCCTCTGCTAGTGGGCCCAAGTGGTTGGGGGACTATGTGGAACAGAAGATCTTTCTTCCTTCATAAATTCCAAAAAATCATTGATTTAACTTCTAACTATACACAGGCAAATATACAGTGAACGGAAGGAGTAATATAACATAAAAAGAAACCCCTACTCTATCTCCCTCATGCCCTAATTAGATGTTGTGTAGGGCATGCCCAATTTTTTGATACCTGGGGTTACATTAAATCTACATCTCCCCTCAGAGCCATCTCTCCCTCAACTCCAGCCACCAACTGTCAACTTCCAACTCCCTTCCAGCAACTGACTTGCTCTCCCTCCAATCACATACTATTCCAGAACTGGCCCCTCCCCTCTTCAGCCCATAGAAAGTTAACTCCACAAACAGAATGGCGTTTCTCCACAGGGATCACAAAACTCTTTGGTAGGGTGGGGGATGGAGAAGGCTCTTCTTCTCGGTCTCTGTGCTCGTTTGCAGTGCCGCCACTACGGCTGAATCCAAATGGAATGCAATGTCCCGGATGCTTGTCAAAGGATCCCAAGTGCCCACCCACCGAGATCATAAACTGTCGTGGCTGGGAGGTCTTTTGTGTCTTCTACGAAGTGTGGGCTGATGAGGGTAAGCTCCCTAGACTGTGTTTGCACTGTAGCTTCATCTTGTGGGGAGGGTGCCAAGGAAAATGGGCAGTCATAGTTGTGAAAAGTTGGACCAAGATATAGTAGAGGTGCTGATTAAGTTCATACCTCACCCCGCCAATAAGCCCAAATTACGCCACATGGAGTCCTTGATTCTACTTCACTTATTTAGATATTTATATGCCGCTTTTTTCACCAATGGAACAAAGTGGTTTGCAACATTGTTCCCCTCCTCCATTTTATCTTCACAACAACTCTGTGAGACAGGTTAGGCTGAGAGAGAGCAACTGGCCCAATGTGAGTTTCGATGGCGGACTGAAGATTTGATTTATACTCCATTTTTCTCCTCAATGGGAACCTAAAGTAACTAGCCCAAGGTCATCCAACAAACTTCCATGGCAAAGCAGGGATTCGAACTCATGTCTCCCAGACTCTAGTCTGGCACTCTAACCCCTACACCTCATGCATTTTAGTATGTGAAATCAATTCTCTGCTTTTTTACGGCTGCGTGAGCTTATCGATTGCATTTTATTGACAGAACGAGAAGTGTAATCTTTGTCACATCTGTTTGATCCTTGATGGATGTACAAAGACAACCAATGAGAGAGAATGCTCCAGCCAGGCTCTTTATGTGTAAATTCACTCACTGGACTAGCAACTGAGTCTAACCTTTTCCTCCACCCCTGCAGGTGGCAGCATCTCCAGCTTTTCGAAGGGTGGCTGCGGAAATAAGGAAGCGTGTATGCACGAGCCCCGCATCATAGGGGTGCCCAGATTGTTTATGGAAACGATAAGGAAGACAGAATGCACTCATGCTCCCATGCTAATCAAGAAAGGTCACAAATAGCTAATCCTTCCGGGGGAAACTTTTGAGGCTGGGACTGTGACAAAACCAAAACTCCACTGAAGCATCTCTCCACTTTCCAGCATTCCAAAAGCTCAGACATTTTCCTTGGAGGCAATTCTCATGGTCTTGTCAGGGGAGATAAGTTGCTCCGTTTTCTTTTTAATGCAAAGTGAATAAAATCCTACCGAAAAATCATACTTCTGATGTTGTCTATGATCAAATTTCAAGTTGGCATTCTTTGCAAGATATAGCTATTTACAAGCCAGGAAGTTCATTTTCTACAACATTGCTGTCCTAATTTTATATTATTTATATTTATTATTTATGTTATTATCGGTCCTGTCTATTCTTACTCTTTCAAAACTGAGTGCATCCTCTCACTTTTTATTTTCTTCCTTTATTACCCCACTTTTCTCCAGTGTTTACAAGATTCGCCCTTTGTCCATTTTATCCTCACAACAACCTTACATCTCATTCCCTCCATACCCCCCCTCTCTCATGGCTTTCCCTTCCCCAACAATGTCTGCAACCTCTTCTCTGCAAACTAGTTTTTAAAAAAGCAAGCAGACAGCACTTCGATGAAATACTCATCTCTGTAGAAGCCCTCAATGCCCCTGGCTTGATTGTGTGGATTTTTTTGATTCATACTTTATTGCAAGGTTAAGAGTTAGATATATTGGGCATATCCAAGGTCTGCCTGAAATATTTAGGACACAGCCAGCAGCCCCCTTCTTCAATCATGCTAAATTGTTTGGATTTGTGTAGGTGTTTGCTTGCTATAGAAGGGTTCGTCAATAAGGCTTCTCACATCGTTGTGTTTATTTGTACCAACAACTCTCAGAAAAATGTGGGACAGGGTTGGTGAATCCCTGATTGAGGTGCTGGGGAGGGAAACTAACTTTGGTGAAGCCTACATCATGAGCAACTGGAATTAAATCAGAATCAAAAAGAATTCCAATGGTATATTAAAAATTTATAACATTTAGTTCAGCATAAGCTTTTGTGAGTTAGAGTTCACCTCATTGGATGCATGAGGTGTACATCTATCGGTACATCTAGTAGGAGCCCGTGACACAGAGTGGTAAGCTACAGTACTGCAGTCCAAGCTCTGTTAGTTCGATCCTGGCGGAAGCCAGGTTCAGGTAGCCCACTAAGGGTTGACTCAGCCTTCCATCCTTCCAAGGTTGGTAAAATGAGTTTCCTAGGGGTAAAGTGTAGGTGACTGAGGAAGGCAATGGCAAATCACCCCGTAAAAAGTCTGCTAAGAAAACGTCGTGATGCGACATCCCCCTATGGGTCAGTAATGACTGTGTTTGCACAGACCTTTTTACATCTATCAGACCAATTTAGAAAGGTCATAATGACTTAAACAACTATGCCTTGCTTGTGCTCTGTGTGAGAAGGGAGGAGCCAGCTCTGGGTGAACCCTGCAGAAGACAAGATTTGTACACATATTTATTTAATGGTGGTCAAACTGGACTTCTCAAGGCAGACGGAAAGATCTTGCTTTGGATTGGTCATCCTGAAAGGGGATAGTAATTTCCATTCAAACCACCAGATGGTATTAGAGTATTACGAAGAGTGTGAACATCAGAGGCCCTCCCAGAACCATCCATTGATCCTGATAAGGCGACGAACTCCATCTCAAAAGAAGCCCCAACGAGACAAGCAATGCAACATCTCTGGCTGCCCCCGACACCTCCCAGCCCAACCCACTCCAATGTTTCACCACCCCTCAAACATATCTCTTCCGTGCTTACTGACAGCCCCCTATTTACCAGCAACAACGGACCTTCTGTTAGCTTTGCCTTTAGCTAGCAGTTTACTATGCAAAAGGGGGGGACCTTTAACATATCTTCAACTGAGCAGACTTTCCCCAAATGAAGAGAGAGCAAGGATACAACACAGGCCTGGACATGAATTTCAGTAAGTTTTATTTAAATCATTTTGCATAGGTTACAGAAACTTTGAGAATCATGGTACAGCATGGTCTTAGCAATACAATAGCTTAATTAACAATGCAATAAGAATAAGGCATAGTGAATTATATTACCAATCCTGGAGATGTCCCAGAGATTCTCGTTGATGGAAAGAATGGGAGAGCGCTTTGCCAATCTGAAAGGGAAAGGAGAGAGATAGTAAGGAGGTATTCCTTACTTTCTCTCCTCCTAGCTTCTTAGACTCCATGGTTTTTCTGCTCATTTATATATGATTTTGGCCTACATCATCCCATTCAAACTTCACCAATGAGATTCCTCAGAGTCATTCCTGGCACTGGAAATCACCTAAAAATTGTAACATTTGCAGAATTTGCGTTGAGATCGTGACATCTGTAAAACGGTCAGGTCATTCTGATCCCTCAATATTTGCTATCATTACTCATATGAATAACATGTATCAGCAGAAATCCCCTAGATTTTAGCTTATTGCCACGTATCTATTCAAAGGTTCATTTAGACTCCATTTTGTTTGGTTCAGTATATCCTGAGTTCCTTATGATTAAGGCCTATGTGATTGATATATGCATAGTAATTGCTGAGTTATTTCATGTAGAGCTATAGTGAAATTGATTGAGCTGTGAATATATGGATATATGTATGCATGTATATGTGTTTCCAGCAAAACAATCATGTGGTTAGTGTCAACGTGATGTTATAGTCAAGGCAACGTTCCTAAATGACTTGGACTAGCATTTCTGAACGTACTGGACTGGCTCTGCAGATGGACTGTCATTGTTTCTTCTTGAAACCAGCAAAGGGTCTTAAAAGAATCTTTCTTGCTGTGGATTTTACTCATTTTCCTCTCTTTAATTGTGTTCTCATGATTGCTAGTGTGTGCACAGTGTTTTCCTTCTCCAGACATAAGAGTAGATGTGAAAGTTACTGTGGTTTAACGTCTTGAATCTTAAGAGTCAGAAAAAGGAAAAAAATCAGTTTGAAATCTGCGTTTGTCATCCGTCAGCCCCCCCCTTCTACTCTACTAGGTTTTGTGATATTTTTGACCGAATCTGGCCCTCTTCCCATTATTGATTTTCGTCTTAGTCCACATAAGCTAATGCAAACATCGGCAAAAGCAAACATCACTTGTTCTTCCCTGTTCAGAGAACATGTCATTTGGAATGTTTCCAGTGAGACATTAATATTCTGGTGCTTTCCATACTTAAAATGGAGTCCAGGATCAGAGAAATAGGCTGGCTTCACTGTACAGGAATACAACATCTCCCCCTCTTGATTGGGAATGTTAAGGAAGACGTAAGCTTCCAAATTCACAATCACACCACAAACAGACCAACCAGACTCGTCAGGCTGCGTTATCTAGGCTCAGGGTTCAAGACTGTAGTCTCCCGACAATGAGAACTCTAGCCCATGTCAAAATCCTTGAAGTTGAGATTGGATGCTGCAGATGTCAACTTGCTTCCCACTTGCTATTAGGCAAGATGATTGCAAGACATCCGCTCTTACCAGTGTGGAATCAACCACATGCTCATCCTTTAATATGATCTCTCATTTGTTAAGAATGCCCTTCTGCTCTGCGCAGAGAGCAAAACAGGTAAAACCCCTACATAAAATAATAACGTTAATAATAACATTCAATTTATATACCACCCTTAAGGCAACTTAATGTCCACTCAAAGTGGTTTACAAAGTATGTTACTATTATCCCCACAACAAAACACCCTGTGAGGTGGGTGGGGCTGAGAGAGCTCCAGAGAGCCGTGACTAGCCCAAGGTCACTCAGCTGGCTTCAAGCGGAGGAGTGGGGAATCAAACCCGGTTCTCCAGATTAGAGTCCCGCGCTCCTAACCACTACACCAAACTGGCTCACACAAATGGACACAACTCTGATATTAAAACCCACAATATTCAGAAACAGTGTTGGAGGGGTGTCACTCTTCCAGGCCACTCTGTTGCTGATCTAATTAAAACATAGAACATAGAAACGTAGAGCTGGAGGAATCCCAAGGGTCATCTAGTCCAACTCCCTGCACAACGCAAAAAATTCACAGCTATCTCCAGAAATAGCTGCTCTATGCCCAGAGAAAGGCAAAAAACCTTCAGGATTCCTTGCCAATATGGCCTGGAGGAAAATTTCTTCCTGACCCCGAAGTTGTAATCAGCAGGGCTTTTTTTCCTGCAAAAGAGGTGGTGGAACTCAGTGGGTTGCCCTCGGAGAAAAGGGTCACATGGCCCCGCCCCCTGATCTCCAGACAGAGGGGAGTTTAGATTGCCACTGAGCGGCGCGGAGGGCAATCTAAACTCCCCCCTGTCTGGAGATCAGGGGGCAGGGCCACCAGCCATGTGACCATTTCCAAGAGGTTCCAGAACTCCATTCCACTGCGTTCCTGCTGAAAAAAAGCCCTGGTAATCAGCATTACCCTGGGTGTGTAAGAAAGGGCCTCAAGAGCCCAGCACCGGATCATCCCTTCATGCCTTCCCTCTCCTGATCTGCATCCATTCATATTGAGTCCTAGAATCCACATTGCTCTCAGATGGCCATCTAGCCTTAAAAACCTCCAAGGAAGGAGAGCCCTCCCCCAGAGGAAGCCTGTTCCACTGAGGAGCTGCTCTAACTATCAGGAAGTTCTTCCTAATGTTTAGCTGAAATCTCTTTTGCTTTAATTTTAACCCATTGTTTCCAGTCCCACCCTCTGGGGCAACAGAAAACAACTCCGCTCCATCCTCTATGTGACAGCCCTTCAAATACTTGATGAGGACTATCATATCACCTCTCAGTCGCCTCCTCTCCAGGCTGAACATACCCATCTCCTTCAACCCTTCCTCACAGGACTTGGTCTCGAGACCCTTCACCATCTTTGTTGCCCTCCTACAAGACTAGTTAATCATCTCTGTATTTGCCTTGATTAGGTCTGAATTTGACATAGTTACACTTCGCCTTATAGTTCCCACATTTCATGGCCCCTTGTTAACTGCTATTATTGTTTTCGTACCTCTTGCATAAAACTTTGCAACCATAAAAGCCAAAATTCAAAAGAGAAAAAACTGCATTGTGCAGGGGGTTGGACTAGATGACCCTAGAAGTCCCTTCCAACCTTATGATTCTATAATTCTATGAACGAAGAGACAAAAGAATTGGAAGTCCATAAAGCACTTTGGATTCTGGCATTTCTACAGAGTTGAGATTAAAGATGGGCACAGAACAACAACAAAAAAGAACTAAGAGGTTCGTGGTTCGTGGGTTTCATGAACCATGAACCACGGAACTGGACCAGTTACAAACCAGTTCGTGGTTCATGGTTTGCGGGGTTTAAATGCCCCTTTCCAGCCTTAACAGTGGCAGAGAAAGGGGCATTTAACAGTTTAAAGGGCCGTTTCCTGCCTTGCAAGTGGCAGGTCTCTTTAAACTATCAGCTGGCAGGCAGCAGGGGGGGGGATCCCAAACCCCAGCCCCCCTACCTCCCATCCCCCAGCCGCAGCCCCACAGTTACCTTCCCCTGTGGCGCGGTGTCCTTCCTCTCCTCCTGGGAGGGGTAGGAAGGCCATTTTCAGCCTCTTCCACTGCCCTGCAGGCCCCCAGGGTGGCGGAAAAGGCCAAAAATGGCTGTCCCTCCCCTTCTGGGAGAAGAGGAAGGATGCCGCACCGCAGGGGAAGGTAAGTGTGGGGCTGGGGCTGGGTGGTGGGGGCTGGGGGGGGTAGGGGTGCTGGGATTTGGGCAGTTTAAAGGGACCTGCCGCGGCATGTCCCTTTAAACTATCAGCTGGCAGGCGGCAGGTAGGGATCCCCCCTGCTGCCTGCCAGGTGATAGTTTAAAGGAACCTGCCCTTGCAAGTCCCTTAAAGGGGCAGTTAAAATGGCCATTTAAACTGCCCCTGTAAATACAATCCAACGAACCAGTATACAGTTCGTGGAAGTTCCATGAAAAGGAGCTTCCACGAACCTTGGTTTGCGAACCCCGAACTGGCCTGGTTTGTGGGATTTTTTTAGTCATATTTCGGTTCGTGCCCATCTCTAGTTGAGATTCTTCCTGCAGTAGAACTGGGATTCTGGAACATTGCCTGGTTTCAAGTGTGTGCAAAATCTCATTCCAGTTTTGTTCTTAATGCACACAGAGTACCCCTCTTCCCTTATTGGCATATCTTGCAACTGTTGGGTGCGCTGGACTGCTACTTCTTTGGTCATAAAATATTCCTGAGTGTGTGCATGGACACACTCTCCCACTCACATTATAATTCCTTTTTTTGCTTTTATGTCAAGGCAAGAGATGTTCAGAGGTGTTTTGCCATTGCTTGCCTATAGGTAACAACAATCCTGGCTTTCCTTGATGGTCTGCTATCCAAATACTAAGCTATCCAGGTCAGCGTATATAAAATATTGTATAACAGGAAATCCCCATTGTTAAGGCAGAGAACACTATTGCCAAGTGCAAGGGAAATTCCCCAAACCACTGGACCTCATATTCTGCAGTTCCTTGTTCCGCGACCATCTGTTGACTGGCTGTAACATTGAATAATTGAACTTTTCACAGAAGAGAAACCAGTGAAAATAAGAAATTGAAGGTATGTTTGCCATTATGATTGCATACATGCCATACCTTCAATATCGATGCAATTTTTTTCCAGTTCTCCTCTTCAGGTCATTTACACACACCCCACACTGCCCTGAAATTTAGTTAAATTATACCTGTCTCTGGGTAAATATGATTCCCATGCATTTGATTTTCCTTATAAAAACTGCCAGATCTCCTAAAGTGTTTAGTACATGGACACATGGACCTAAGTTTCATTTTTGTATGCCTTTCTTCCACTATGCTGCTGCAGTCAGTGCCTCCGTAAGGTCTGTTGGTACACTCTGCTACTCACCAGTAATGCGGCATTTCCCAGCCTCAGCAACAGCCGCTTTGCTGGGGGGGCAGGATTTGCCTCTCTGGAAGAGGGAGAGGCGGATGGAGCTTTCCTGGGCATCCAGGTATGCTGGGGAGGCGGAGACGGAGACCTAATAAGGCCGCTCCACCTTGCACTGTAGATATGAGGGGAATAATTAGTTACAGGTGGGTCACATAGTCATGCCCCAGGCAGGTGAGATGTAGGGAGAAAAGCACTGGGGACAGCGAGCACCTGTGGCATATCCCCATTGGTGGGGAATTGGGGTTTGTCAGGAGCGACTGGCTGTCTTGCTGCCCAGTGGTGAGGGCAGATGCCCATGTGGGGAAACCCCTGGGCAAGCCAGTCTTCCCCCAGCTTTGTGGTGGTGGTGGGAGCTTTGTGGTGGGGGGAGCTTTAAAGGGGTGAACCTCATCGCCTGGCTGGGGCACAACAATATGATGAATGGCTTACACCCGTAGCAGAGGGTGGCTCGCCCAGACAGGTCAGGGCGCAGGTCCAAGAACAACCCCAGAGCCTGACTTGTACCACTAGTTAGGCCTTTGCCATGGTTGCAGATTATGTTGTCGTTATTCAATAAACGGCCCTGTATATCCCAACTCTGGAGTCTGCCTCTTCATTCTGACGGGGGCGGGGGAAGATTCAGCTCTCTCCCTTCCCCGTTACACATAGCAGCTGGATATTCCCTCTACACAACGCAACAAACCTTCGCTGTCAGTCACAGAGAGAACTGTGCTTGCATTTCCATTCTCCACTGAAAGGTTCTCAGTTCAGAGTGATTTCATTTGGATGGTTGGAATTTCCCACTTAAACCCCAGCTGGAAGAAGAAACCAACCCCATCTCTTCCTCATCAAGAGACCTCCCTTTGCCTCCCCTCTTTTGGAAAATTTTCCCCAGAATTGCTTTCTTTCCCTTCTTCCACCAGTCCAGTGACTTTATTTGATCCGCCTTCTCTTCACACTTGGAGAGAGAAGTGCCTTTTGTTCAACTTGAGCGTGGGCCACCTGATATTATGGTCTTATTTATTTATTTCTTTGTTTATTTACCTACTTACTTATGTCATTTACAGTCCACCTTTTTCACTGAGATACAAGGCTGATGGCACAGTGTGAGTAACCACAGTCAATATCAAAGACATTTCAATAAACATGTAAAGAGTAGATACATGCAAACTTGCAAAGATTTAAAAACCAGCAAAAATCCAATACAGAGCTGAAGTAATGTTGGAACGAAGCATAAGCAATTCCATGACTGGCATATTAAACAACGTAGGAAGTACTCGGTAGGATCATAGTTCTAGAAGTCTATGGTCCTTTAATGTTTACAGCAATAGTAATAAAATCTGTGTTCCCTTCTTTTCCCTTTACTTATGAATTCCTATTCCTGTACTGATGGATCTCTTGAGACCACTTCCTTACAGTAGAGCCCTCCTATCTGAGCAAAAAGTCCTCTTGAATAATTCAGTCTTGCATTGTTTGTAGAAGGCCAGGAGACTGGGAACTTTTCTAACCTCCTCAGATAGACGATTCCATAAAGTGGGGGCCACCACAGAGAATGCCTGTGTACATGAAGCAGGATTGTTTTTAATGTTGCCACTGCCCCGTTACCCTTTTGCCCGTTACCTTCTTCAGATCCAGCCATGGTGTGCACCCGCTGATACCCGCCTTCTTCAGAGTCCATTGTGAAAAGGATTCTGGGAATAACGTCTGCCACAAGGCTTAAGCCAAATACTCGTGAACAATGTGCTTTCATGTGAAAGCAGCATCAGCATTCTTTACTTTCTGTGCATCAGTTGCTGTTCTTGTCAAGTACAGTAACAGAAGCTTCAGTATAACAGAACTTTTATATTATTTGAGTGTGAAAAGGTACCTGCTGCTGTTTTTCTTCTATAAAACCTGCGTTAAAACATGGCTCGAGCAGATCACCTTCACAAAGGGGGGAACTCTAGCTGCAGCTGTCTGTTTTTAAAAATAAACTTGCCATTTTTACTTTTCCAAAATTATCTTGTTGGAGTTTTCCTTAACAGCTGTTATTTGTTTGTGTAGTACAACTGAAGAAAAACTCCGAGGACCGATGGCTTAGAGGAAGGGTTGTTTTCTTTGCTATTTTGGTGCCGTCCAGTGCAAAAAACAGCTTCCCCAAAGTGCCTGGGACTCTAGGAGTCCTCATCGCAAAGAACAGGGTTGTCACGACGACAACAACAACAATAACAAATCCCAAACAGATCAGATCAGAGCTAGCAATGCCCCATCTGGAAGAAAACAATAATGGTACATAGTTCCTTCAGAAACCCCAGATCCAAAACTGAGATGGAATTTTTTTCAGCATACCTTCCTACTGGCTTGCTTTTCCACTGAAGTTCACTTAATTCCCTTCCCTTCTTCAGACTACCCCACAATATTTTATACCTGCAGTTCCAAAATCCCCTGCCTAGCTTTTGTGGGTGGTCAAAATGGATCACTCCAATTTCCTTTCTTAACAGCAGAATAGGAGCTGGATCCAACCTGAAGTATCTTTCTCACACAGGGTCCCCTCGGCCTCATACAGTCACCACTAGGGGTGTGCAAGGCCTGCTTGTTTCGTTAAACCTGATTCGGTTTTAACTGAATCAGGAAACCGTTTCGGTATTCAGGGAATACCGAAACAGCAAGTAGGTTCGGTATTCGCATTTTGGTTTGATTCGGCCATTGTTTTCAATGAGAAAACCTTCTCCCAGCTTTCCAGGAGTCTGGGGGAGCCATTTTCTGTCCAAATCACAAAAAACTTGGTGGAGACCTTCTCCTAACTCTCCTCTAACTACCCTCCAAGTTTCAGAAAGATTGGACTTTGGGGGCCATGTTATTCCCCCCTAAACAAGGTGCCCCCATCCCCTACAATCTCCATGGTTCTCTATGGGGAAAAACAAGTCATCTTTCTAGGTGGCTTGGGGTGGCATTTTGCAAGCAAAATGCACCCAACTTTCAGGGGACCTGTTCCCACCTGTCCTCCCACCCTCCACCAAGTTTCAGGCAGATTCCAATTTGGGGGGCCGTTTTATGGCCTCCCAAAGAAGGTGCCCCTATCCACCTCCACTCCACTATTCCCTATGGGGGAAATAATAGAGGCTTGTGTGGCTAGTGCCAGCAATCCCCAGGACACCCAATGGCTTCCAATGCCCATCCTGTTTAGCACTTTGGGAGAGATTAAATTTTAAGTATAATGTTTACTAAAATAAGGTAAAGAGTGGAAATGAAATATGCATTATTGTTTTATTTCTAAGTTCTGTTTTCTTCTTTTCTCACTTGTAAGCTTACTTTACTTTCTCTTTCTTTTTTCTTTGCTTTTTACCCTTCTTATTGGGCTTTTAATTCTATTAATAAAATAAAAAAATATAATAACAAAAAAGAATGTTATCTTTTTAATCTTTTTGACCCTTTTTGTAACTTCAGCACTTGAAGCAGTTTTATGTCATACACCACAGAGTGATAGTCTAATAGGAAAACAGGAACCCTGGGGAAGATGCTGCCTGCCTCTGAGCATCTGCAGAGTGAAATTCTGGAAATATGTAGAACCTTCCTTCCTGGCCTGCCTCTCTCCGAATTTCTCTTTGATTAGAAACTGGCTTCAAATTCCTAAGTTTGTTGAAATCCAGGGAGAAATTATGTAAAGAGGATTTAAGGAAATGTCTCTTAACAACCCCAGTCTTGTGTGGGGTAAATCAAAGTTTCCAGTGGGACAGTTTCCCCATGACATAGCTTCCGCACCTGCCATTTAATTTGGAAACCGCTGATAACACACAGCAAGACAAACTGAGTTCTTGTAGCATCTCTTTAACCCAAAGAGCAAACACCTTCCTGGTTTTCCAGGATACTGCAAGATAAACTGTTGAGAAATCTCAGTGGATTTACAATATAAAGCAAAGGATGAGAACCATCAGCAAGGTGTAAGGAGGTGGGTGGAACTGGACAGTGATCTTTGGCTTGAGAACAGAATGGAACAAGCATGTCTCTCTCTGAAACTCTCTACACAAGGGCCAAGCTACAAGTGACAAATGACACTTGAACGGCAAGTGTATTTCTCCCTGTTCACTTGCCCTCCACTCGGTCCACTTGCCGTTCAAGTGTCATTCGTCACTTGTAGCTTGGCCCCAAGACATCTTATACAGGGACGCTCAACTGACTTACTTTCTGTGTGGTCTTATATTCAAATGTACTCTGTCTCCCTAGCAGTGCATGTATAGCCCCAATGGGAGGATAAATGCAAGATCTTTCACTTGAACATCCCTGTGTAAGAAGTTTTATGTAGGGAGACTCTCTATGAAATGTTTTTTTGGGAGGGCCTAATGAGTACAGTAATGGAGCTCTGATGTGGCACATGTTACAGAAAAGCAGGGTTTGGAGAGGAATACATGCGCTTGCTGGTTGAGCAAATAACAAAAAGGCTTCCAGTCTGGATGTGGCGATATAGTTACATCATGCCCAGTCTAGTAGAACAATTACCTATGTAGAACTTTACCTATGCCCAGTCTAGGAAAACTAGCTAGGGCTAGCAGGAAAGGGCTGGCAAAAAATTCAAGGATTTCCAGGAAGGTATTACATCCATTGCTGACAATCAGTTCAGAGTTGCTGTGCAACTTGAGGAGATTTCTGGGAAAACAGGCCATTGAACTCCCTTCTTGCACCTCACCAAACAAGCTCTTCTCACTTGTTGCCCACCGGCTCTCATCCAAGCATCACAACCTTTTGTCTGCTCAGGTTCTCTTGTCCTCTCACTCCCCCCATTTCTGCCAATGAACCCTGTGAATGGCTGAGGGTTCCCACTTATGTATAAAAAATGATATTTGAGTTACCAAGCACTTGGTTTTGTTGGAAACTGGATTTATTAGCCTATGTAGTACTGGTGTATTACCATGTATATTGATGCATTGAATGGGGTTAAGGGCATGGAAGAAATGTACAAATTAGATAAGGCGAATTCCATGCAGTGAATGTCAGAATCTACCTGAGAATCAGGCCTTCGGCCTTTGAATTCTCTGGGCTCAATCTCCACAGCCTGGCTGTAATATCTCAGGGCCCTCAGATAAGAAGAATGCCAGAATGAGGAATGGCTTAAAACAACTTGAACATGAAGGGAAATCTACACTGTAGTTCTAAGCAGAGTTAAATCCCTCTAAGCCCAATGACTCTACGTAGAATTGCACCGTAAAATGAGGGTCTCCCACATGGTGGCCGTGTTTTTATAAACTGGGAAGGGCTTTTACCCAGCAGAGCATCTGACTGGCAACTGGAAATCTGATAGGCTGTGCAGATTAAAAAATAAAAGTTTTGGCGCCAGTTGCAACCACATCACAAGGATCTTTGCTGCGTGTATGAAAGACAATATGTTCATTTTAAAAGGCATCCTATTTAACACAGCTCCTGCGTAAAATATTGAAGACTAGTTAGTCTCTCTACACGAGACACCTTGGTGCATGTTCATCAAGGGTAGGGAGACACAATATTAGCCAGGAAGCCAAGTTTAAAAATATAGAGCCAGCAGGGATCTTTCCTCAAAGGGTTAGTCAATTTCATCTTCATTTCATGAAGGCTCTGTCTATTTCAGTTCTCAACCAGAGGGCAGCGAGGAATGGAAATGGGCTGGAGCTGCCTTCCAGAGCCAGGCTTGGACCTGAGAGGTAATAATGGGCTGAAGTTTCCCTTCTGGCATTTCACGGCCCCCTCACACAACTCCAGTGTACAGCAAAGCCTTTGCCCTGCCGCTGGCTCTGTCTTCTAAAACTACTCTTCCCAGCTAACATTGAATCTCCCAGCACATGTTCTTCACGTGTCAGAGGTCTCATGCAGAGAGACTCTCGCTGTAAGATCCAGATGCATCTGATGAAGAGAGCTGTGATTCTCAAAAGCTTTTGCTACAATAAAGTTGGTTACTCTTAAAGGTGCTACTGAACTCTTTATTTCTCACTATTAGAGTTATATGAAAGCCCATTTCCTGATATTTTGCAGCTGTTATGGGGTTGTACAGTGGCCATTATAGGGTTTTGCAGTGGCCGTTATGGGGTTGTGCCCAACAGCATGCGTCAGAACTCCAAAGGTGCCCACTGGACCAAAACATTTGGGGATCCTTGACTTAATAAAAGCTACTATACAACTTCTGGTTTTGGAATTGGATGTGGACTAATATGAGTATTGGTAAATTCTTGTAAAATGATGTTTACTTGGTCCTAGGGAAAAAGAAGATTATGGCCATTTCCACACATGTTGAATAATACACTTTCAATGCACTTTCGTAATCCTTTAGAAGTGGATTTTTTGTTCCACACATGGAAAATCAGTTTCAAATGTTCACTAAAGAGTATTGAAAGTGGATTATCCAACGTGTGTGGAAGCAGCATATGTGAGGTACTGCACAATCCACTTCAGTCTGTGCTTATGGTTCTGTGCTCAGTATGGAGAAATGTTGGCTGCTGGGACAAAGTCTGGAAAAGGATGTTTGCCAAAATTTCATGGAGTTCTGTTCCAACAGTGGAAAACATACTGTTGATTACAAGCCATTCCTGCCCCGCACTGAGCCAGTTTCCAGGTGATGCCAAGGGCTCCTCTAGTTTTGAAATTGCTCCAGTTGAGCCCCTTGGTCTGACATCCACTGCCTAAGTTCATTCATCTCTGATTTAAATTCCCCTCTGGCTCTTTCTCTCTTCTTTACTATGAAGGCATTCCTCTGCACTTGTCTCTTTTGGGGGCCTCCTTTCTTTGAGTTAGTTTAAAAAAGAGGATGTTAGAGACCCAGGTTCGAATCACCACCCTGTTGTGAATAAGGTTGCCGGGTGCTCTTACCCTCCTGGCAAGAGAGGGGGACCCAGCGTTCACCTTTTCTGATGTCTTTGCATGAATGTGCTCCCTAGGCAGTGTGATGACATCACTTCCTGGACATGTGCAATTCTGGCATTTACAGTCTTGGGGAAGGGAAAAGACTCCACAGAAGGGAGGGATTTGAACTCTCCCATCAACACTGTAAAGTCTTTATAGTCTTTGATGCATTGCAGTCGCTTGATGGTGAAATTTATTTTATCAGTGATTAGCCCTGTCTGTGGAAAGTAATTAGTTTCTTCCAAGAGTGGTAAAATGTACCATCTGTCAGTGTACGTGCATCCCAGCACCGAAGCCGCAGGTGAGCCAAGCAGAGTCACACACCAGTACAGGCTAGTGTAAAAACTATTTACATTTATTTACATTTATTTACATTTATTTACATTTATTTAGTTCACAGTCATTCAATCAGACAAAGTGCTGCGCCAGCCAGTCTGTTTTACAGCAGAGAGAGACTAAGCAAAGCATATACACTTATATACATATCAGCACTGACAATTATCCAATTAGCCATCATGCTGAGTCGTTTAGCTCCTCCTGAGTCATGCTGAGTCATCTGTCCCCTCCTGTATTGCATCATCCAGGCAGGGGAGGAACCAGACCTGACCAGCTCAAACCAAACAGCACATTCAGCTGTTAGGAAGCTGTCAGTGATCATGGCCACTAAGTGCCTGCTGTCTTACAGCAATATTGTCTAAAGCAATATAATGCTGACACCATCTTGTTTACGAGCCCTTCCCATATCTCACTGAGCCAGTTTCCAGGTGTTGTCTGGAGCTCCTTTTTCTGGCTTATAAAGGCCTCCAGGTGAGCCCTTTGGTCCAACATTCGCTGCCTTGGTTTGTTCCCTCTGCTCGGAGTCCTCCTTGGCTCTGCCTCTCCTCTTTAGTATGAAGGCACTCCTCAGCACATGTCTCCTTTTTGGCCTCTTTTCTCCAGGTGAGTTTAAAAACCAGAACGCCAGGAACTTTTATTGCCTCTGAAGGGAATAGGCCACAGCGACTTCAAGGTATTTAGTCACTTTAATCAAGGTACAATTTTATCACTGTCTCTTCAGTTCCTAAACAGCATGACATGGGCTTGTGGAAAACAACCTAGAGTTTTTTGTTAATTTTATTCCTTTAAAATATTTGTGAGCCGCCTTTTCTCCAGAGGTGCTTGAGGCATACAAAGTAAAATGTGAACATTATAGTTTCCTAGGATACAGCTGGTTTTTATTTTTAAATTCATTAATCCCAAATGAAATGGCAAATTTATTCATTGCAAAGCGTCATAGTTACATGGCCGAACGCATTTTGATGTTGTTGCAATAGAGTGCCTTCCTTATAGAGGGGTTTGTGGAATCTGAAAGACTTACGGATTGATTATAATGTATTTAACTGCTGAATAGATCATTGCCAATGTACAATAGATTAAATTAAACTGAAACAAGATATTTCTCACTCATTACTGATGGTAAACCAATATAAAGTAATCAGAGAAACTGTCATAGCTTTTGTGAATGAGCAATGTACTTACCTTATATATGTTTGAGAAATGTCTCAAACCATATCTAAAAACTATGTTTTTCTTAAGTCTTCTCTGCCTTTCTGTGGGTGTTCAAGATGTGGTCAGGATTGGAAGAGGCCATTGCATTATACAATACATTTTACTGCTAACATCTCACTGAATTTAATTAGCAATATTTTAAAAGAATTATAAAAGAATAGAATAATAAAATCATAGGGTTGGAAGGGACCTTTACGGTCATCTAGTCCAGCCCCATGCACAATGCAGGAAATTCACAGTTAACCCCCCCCCACCACCACCACACACACCCAGTGACCCTTACTGCATGCTCTGAAGATGGCAAAACGCCATCAGGATCCCTAGCCAAAGTGGTCTGGGGAAAATTGCTTCATGACCCCGAAGTGGCGATCAGCATTACCCTGAGCATGTAAGAAGGGGCCGCAAGAACTAAGCGCTGATGTAAGCCTTCTTGCCCTCTCCTCTCATGGTCTGCCTAAGTTCAAAGAATCAGCATTGCTGTCAGATGGCCATCTAGCCTATAGATAATCCCTGATTAAGTAATAGTAAAACTCTCTATATTTAATTTTATAACAAAATACTTTAAATATCAGCTTCCTCTGGAAATCTGATTCACAGAAGGGGTGGGGAGAATCTGTCTTATTGGGCAAGTTGATTCTTCTGGCACTTCTAAATTCTTCTGTTTGCTTTCATCTATTCTCATCACACTGGCTGCCTTTTGGCTCTGTCTCTTGTCTTGTTCCATGTTTTGTTGATGGGATGGGTGGATGGTTAGATAGCTGGATTGAAGTGCAGATACATAACCAATAGGTGCAGTTCCCTTCTCTCACCAAGGTGGCTTTCACACAAAGTGTTTTCCAAGTTGCAGCCATCCAATGCACGCGTTTTTTTTCATGCTTCCACATGACATCATCTTCGATTGTGCACAGGCTAATTAACAGTTCAGTTCATTCCATCCACCAAAAACCTCTGCTTTATTTTAAACCATTTTAAAAATGGCATTTCCAGGATATGAACTGGCGCAGATTCTAGAGTCCCAGCGGGAAACAGTTCCATCGTAGGACTTGGGTTAAGCTCTAGTCAACCACTCTTTGCATTGTTGAAGACTGAAAGGCACCAGTCCCTTGCAGCTCTTGCAGAAATAAGCATAAGAGCAGAGAATCACCACAGCTCAGGCTTCAGGCAGGGAGAATGGGGAAGAGATCATCTGGAGGTGCCTCTTTGTGTACATGGTTTTTTTAAAAAAAAAACAGGCTTTAAAATTTTCTTACATTATTCCGATGCAGTGTTACCCATACTCGTGGAATTTTTTTTAACAAAAGATAATCATCCACACACCAGCCTACCCTTTAGATATGAGGTAGGGAATCGTCTGGAAGTGCATCTGCACCTATGTAGAGGGATTCCTTAATATATTTTTTTTAAAGGTATTGCATTATAATTCAGCAATGTTACCCATAAATGTCCCAGAGGGAAACAGCCCCGTGGCGCAAAGTGATATGCTGCAGCACTGCAGCCCAAGCTCTGCTCACAACCTGAGTTCAATCCCGGAGGGAGCTGGGTTCAGGTAGCAGGCTCAAGGTTGACTCAGCCTTCCATCCTTCCAAGGTCGGTAAAATGAGTACCCAGTTTCCTGGGGGTAAAGTGTAGATGACTGGGGAAGGCAATGGCAAACCACACTGTACCCCAGCAGTCAACACTACTAACATCCCAGTGACCAACCCCACAACTCTTGCCAGGCAAATAGGAAACAGCAAATTGTCCCCCTGGAGATTCCTCCATTCATGGGACTGGAGGAGGAGGCTTGGGACTAAGTGATTGGCCACAGAGGGTCTGGACTCCTGGGTCTCTTCTTAGGAAGGGCAGAGCTGAATGGGTTGCAGAAGGGCAAAAGAAACCGGGGCAGAATTTTGGGATTGGGGGCTTTAGCTGAAGAAAATGAGGTTTGCAGGCTGAATTTTCATTGTATCATAACCAAAATAAATTGATACGGCAAACAATATCTGTGTTCTTTGTGTGTGTTCACAAAGTGAACAATTTGTTGAAAAAGAGACCATGGCCATTTACACGTCTTACTGGCCTCCAGAATGTTGCGCAAAACTCCTGGATAACAGCGTCTTCTCGTGCGAAAACGCACCAGGAAGACACAATTTCGTGCAAAACGCCCAGATAACAGTGTCTTCCTGGCACAATTTTGTGCGCGAAGACACTATCTGCCCGGAGTTTTGCGCAACATTCTGGAGGCCAGTAAGACATGTGAAAACAGCCCATGGTGTTTCTTGATGAAAGGAATGAAATGTATACAATATTTGAGTCTGAGGGCCAGTATATTGCTATTATTAATACAAAAACGCGAACTCTGAAAGAAGCCATAAAGTACTTTGGGGTGTAGCCTTAATCTCTGGAATCCTGAACCAGAAAACCAACCTTTCAACCAGGATGACCTACACAGTTATTGCTTCATCTCAGATACACAAAGCACTAAGGAGCTAGGGCATAGAATGCTTTGGGGTGACTGGCAGAATCCTGGACATGCTATGACTTGTGGGGTGAAGGGATTCAGGCAGTGCTTTTTTTGGGGAGGGGGGGATGCAGGGGGACGCGTACCCCTAAACATTTTGTGAATCTAATGGGAGAAAGTAAAAATTTTAAAATGTTGGAATTCCTGCTAAATCAACTCCAAACGTATTATGGATATTTATGTGGTTTGTTAAGTTTTACGTGGCGTATGTTGGCAACAAAGATGCTTAGTTTAAACTCACTAGGAGCACTGTTCGTCTTACAAAAAATGGAACATCTTTGAGTATCTAACACACCACCCAGATCACTGGCATAACTGGTGATTGTTAGGGTGCAGACAAATACAAGCAAGTCTTCTCTAAGACGCTTGGAGCTCTGGTAGTTGGAATCTAGCACGGTGATTGGTCAGTCTTGTTGCTACCCCTGATGGTGGCGACCAATTTGTGTATTTGTGTACGTTTTGCGCAAAGAGTGCAAAGAGTTTGTCTATACTGAAACACTTTGGTTGTGCGCACGTGTCACTATAGAGGGGCTTGGTTGACAATACCCATAATTCTCATTACCAACACTCTTCTGACATCATTTCCTTTCATGGTGTTTCCTGAGTCTCAGATGGAAGCGAGTGTTTAATCTGTGGTGTGGTGTTTTACTGGTGAAAGTTTGGCCTATAACCTCATTAAGTGGCAGTATTTCAATATGAGTAGGAAAATTACTATTGTACATCATTACAGCCAGCAAAGAAGTGTAAAGTGAATGATGACTCTGTAAAAACAAAAGATGCGACAACGGTGTTGTGTGATACAGCGTCTGCTGTAGATCACATGGAGAGTGGGCACACGGCCCCGTCTTCTGTTGACCACGTGAAGAGTGAGCATGTTCTTGGTAATTTTGTCCACTGAGGGCCAAGCTACACATGACGAATGACACTTGAACAGCAAGTGTATTTCTCCCTGTTCACTTGCCTTCCACTCAATCCACTTGCCGTTCAAGTGTCATTCGTCATGTGTAGCCTGGCCCTGACTGCATTTATTTTTTTCCGATTTGAACTATAAAATGGTGAATTTCTTGAGTCAAACTGAGAGTACCCCTAAACATTTTTTTAGAAAAATAGCACTGGATTCAGGTGATCAATAATGCAGGGCCCAGATGGGGAACCTCGTGTCTGAGGGCCAAGCTACAAGTGACGAATGACACTTGAACAAGTGTATTTCCCCCTGTTCACTTGCCCTCCACGCGATCCACTTGCCATTCAAGTGTCATTCGTCACTTGTAGCTTGGCCCTGAGACAGGGACCTGGTGATCTAGCAAGCAGTGTACAATTAAGCAATGCAGCTAGGGTTGCCAACCCTGCATTGGAGAATTTCCTGGAGATGTAGAGGAGGAGCCTGGGATGGGTTGGTGCCTATGCAGAGTCCACCCTCCGAGACTGCCATTTTGTCCAGGGAAACTGATCTCTGTCCTCTGAAGAGCAGACTTGGGAGGGGGGGGGAGCTGTCAATACAAGCTATGCCACTACAACACTTCAAGTAAAAACTTGCAAGTCACATGGGGTATCTCTTGGAATCACTGGAAACTCTGTTGTTTTATTATAGAGTTTCTGGCAATTCCAAGAGCTACCCCTGCATCACTTCCGTGATGTATTGCCACACGTGATGCTGCTGGGTTTAAGAAAATTATTATGATTTACCTGCTGCTGGTCAGAATGGCAGCAAGCAACAGGGGCTAGGAGTGGGAAATGCCCCAGCCCTTCTAGGGGAATAGGAATTTTAGTCTCCGGTTCTACACTCTATCCCTCAAAGACTGGGTTGTGATGCCATAAAGGAAGTCAAGTAAGATTCGGTTTCGTTTTCTCAGCCATGTCGGATGCTCCTCTTCGCGGGCTCGAGAGGAAGCGTCCGAGCACCCTGTCCGGGCGGCTGATCTGCGAAGATTAGCCCCCAAAACTCCCAGTGAGGGAGGCTGGGTCCGGGACGCTGCGGGAAGAGCCCCCCGGAATCAATGCGGGGGGTTAATTGCCCGTTTGTCCCTACGGAGGTCGGCGGATGTGCGCGGCGCCTCGAGTGCTGCCGGGCCATGGAAAACGGCAAAGAGCAGAATTAGGCGAGAGCCTGCAAGTAAGCGAATCCCTTCTGTTACTACAAGCGTACGTGAAGGAGTGGTGGGATCTGAAGCTAAGAAGGCTCGTTCTTCCCCTTTGCTGAGTTTCAGAATCCGGCTGGCGGTTCCCCCCCCTAAAATGGCAACAAAAAAACAAAGTCCTGCCCTGGGCAAGTCAGTTTCGGCTGCCCTAAAGGGAGAGTCGTTGGAGGAGGTAGTGTGGAGGGCAGTTGGTGAAGCTATAAAACCCTTTGTTGACAAGCTGAATGAAACAGATCAAAGGGTGGGCTTAATTGAGAGCGAAGTGAAAACCATTAAGGAAGCAGCGGGGGGGGGGCAGAGAAGTCTGCTCAGGAAAGTGCGTCACTCGTGAAGGCTACGAATAAAGAGCTTAAACTGGTGGAGAATCAGCTGATCGGGCTACAAGTGGAACGAACACAGACAATTTTGGGCCTCCAGAATGTGAAAGAGGAGGAAAATGAGGATTTACGGGGTCTGGTCTCGGAACTATTGGCGACACCCGCGAGGGCAACTAAAGAAGAAGTAAAAAGCGCCATTTTGGAAGTCCGTCGGGCTACTTCAAAATATGCAATGAAGCGTCAGTTGCCTCGCGAGATCATCATTGATTTTTCATCTAAGAGGATCCGGGACACTATCCTATATAATTCATACAATGCGGATTTGGACTTTTTGGGTAATAAAGTTAAGATATTGAAAGACGTCCCATTTCTAGTTCGGAAAAGACGTTTTAAGTATAAAAAGTTCGCAGCTCTTCTGAGAGAACGTGGAATAAAGTACAAATGGTTATTTCCGGAAGGAATCTGGTTCAGTCACAAAGATCAAGCTTTCAAGTTATTATCAGAAGATCAACTAAGGGATTTTGAGGATAAAAATCCGGAATTTCAGTGCACCAAGCAAGACGAAAAGGAGAAGTCTGAGGGGGGGGGGAGGAAATGAGCACTGCGGCTGCAGCTGCTCAGAGAGAATTGCGTCCGGGACCCAGGAGGGGAAGAAAAATTTAATTTGAATTTAAATTGTAATTTGCATTTAGTAAGGTCAACCACTCCATCAATATAACATAAAGCTTTAACTTTTGAATAATGGCAGTATGAAGGGAAAACATTTTGTGTAGCATAGCTGTTGCATGTTGTAGTTGTTGTGGTTTTTTTCCTTCCTCCCCTTGTTCCCTTTCTTCCCTTTGTATTGTTAGTTAATGTAGTTAATAAATATATATATAAAAAGGAAGTCAAGTAACACATTAAATAACACTTACAACGTTCAATGTTCACTAGATCTGTGTGTTTCTGTGCCTCTGTAAAAGAAGAACAATGTTAATCTACACTAAATCAGACCATTGGTCCATCAAGGACAGCATTGTCTATTGAGACTGGTAGCAGCTCTCCAGGGTCTCATGTAGGGGTCTTTTGTGTCAGACGACGACAACAACAACATTCAATTTACATACCACCCTTCAGGACAACTTAACGCCCACTCAGAGAGTTTTACAAAGTATGTCATTATTATCCCCACAACAATCACCCTGTGAGGTGGGCGGGGCTGAGAGAGCTCTGGAAGAGCTAAGACTGACCCAAGGGCCACCCAGCGAAAAAATAAAATGAAAATTTGATCCTTGGAGTTCTGGCTCACTAGACCCTGTCTTGGCCAATGTGGTGGATTTTGGAGCAGGGGATAGCCTGGGCCACATCAGCCGCTGGAACCCTAAATAGCTGCCTTCAGCATCAAACCCTATAGTTATGGCTCCCCCTCCTGACCAATCTGGTGCACAGAAACACATGGAAGCTCCAGTGTACAAGGAGAGCACTCGCATTCAGTTAAGAGTCCTCCTAGATGTTTCTTCCACTGCAGGTCTGCACAAGTGCCAAACCCAAGTGAGTCTGCACTGTGACTGTAATGAGGGTTGCCAGGGGCAAACTACAGAATAAATGCCAGGGACGAGGCACCTTTCTTTGGCCCTTTGGCTCATGCCTGCACACCCATTTGTCAAGGCAAAAATTTCTTGGAGAAAAGGAGGGCAGATGCTCTGCCACAGGTCTCGTTCAGGCAGGCCAGATGTTCATCATTCCCTTCCATCCTTCCATAAATTTCTACAATAGATACGTCTTCTTGGAGTTCAATGCTGTTTTCATTCCATGTTTTAAAAAATGTATTACCTCTAAAATATTATATACCCAAAGCACCCTGACCACAGGATGATAAGCAGATCCCTGGGCGCCATATTGTCTGGAAGAAACAATTATATGAGGGGCATATTGATCTCCTTCAGAATATTGGTGGACTAGTTCTTCCACATTTCAAGTACAATGTGGCATTCAGAACAGCGAGGGAAATACACAGCCTCAACTTTCGGCATTTTCAGCATCTCAGCAAGCCAACTGTTTCCAGTTGTTGCCTGGCGGCTCTCGGCTTTGGCTTATAAATGCCTCTGATCCCTTCCATTGGCGTCAGCTGGTTTATTCAATTCACCTTTGACCCGAGAGCTCTTTCTTTCTCCACTACTATGAAGGCACTCCTAAGCACTTGCCTCCTTTGGACTCTTGTTTCCCAAGGTAAGTAGAACCTCAAAATTCTGGGTTTTTAAGCTCATCTCTCGGAAGGGAATATGATGTGGGCGTGAGTATTTAGGCTAAGAATCTCATGAGTGCTCTGAAGAGAAAAGGGATTACACCAGATAAGAGGAATGACATCTATGAGGCAAAAATTTGGGATTCTTGGAGGGGAGAGGGGAGGTCTAGTAGGCTACTGTTAGGAGGATGAGAGCTAAGGCCATGGGGCTTTTGAAGAAATGGGAAGTGTGTCAGTCTGGGGAAACAGCAGCTGGGGCAGAGTCTGGAAAGCATGCTTGCCAAAAATTCACTAAGTGCTAGAAGAAGATTACACTTTCTTCCAAGAGTGGCAAAATGTACCATCTTGATTACAAGCCCTCCCTGTATCTCAGTTAGCCAGTGTCCAGGCATTGCCTGGAGCTCCTTTTTCTGGCTTATAAAGGCCTCCAGGTGAGCCCTTTGGTCCAACATTTGCTGCCTTGGTTTGTTCCCTCTGCTCGGAGTCCTCCTTGGCTCTTCCTCTCATCTTTACTATGAAGGCAGTCCTTAGCACATGTCTTCTTTTGGGGCCTCCTTTCTCCAGGTGAGTTTAAAAACCAGAATGCCTCAGTAAATGATATGATTCACATTGATATGAGGAGGAGAAAATAGGGGAATGTTTTTCAATATTTATATGGAACTGGGTAGTTTCAGGTGGGTGGTTGTATTAGTGTATAGTGGAGGAGCAATATTTGAGTCCAGCAATACCTTAAAGACAAACAATATTTTCCAGAGTTTTACTCCAAGCTCACTTCATCAGATGGATAGAACTGTAGATAGATAACTAATAGGTGCAGTCCTTTTCTCACACCAAGGTTCCTTTCACACACAATGTTTTCCAGGTTGCAGCCATCCAATGCACACGTTTTTTTTCATGCTTCCACATGACATCATCCTCTGTTGCGCACAGACTAATTAATAGTTCAGTTCATTCCATCCACCAAAACCTCTGCTTTATTTTAAACCATTTTAAAAATGGCGTTTCCAGGATATGAACTGGCGCAGATTCTAGAGTCCCAGAGGGAAACAGTTCCATCGTAGGACTTGGGTTAAGCTCTAGTCAACCACTCTTTGCATTGTTGAAGACTGAAAGGCACCAGTCCCTTGCAGCACTTGCATAAATAAGCATAAGAGCAGAGAATCACCACAGCTCAGTCTTCAGGCAGGGAGAATGGGGAAGAGATCATCTGGAGGTGCCTCTTTGTGTACACGGTTTTTTTTTAAAGAACAGGCTTTAAAATTTCCTTACATTATTCCGATGCAGTGTTACCCATACTCATGGAATTTTTTTTAACAAAAGATAGTCATCCACACACCAGCCTACCCTCTAGACAGTCTTCACTGTTTTTTTTGCCATAGCTAGAACAGGTAGGTTATAGGGCTATGCAACAAATAAAAAAGTTTTAATTTCATTTTTGTTTCCATCATTCTTTTGACTTTTGCAATGATTTAGTCTCCAATGGTTTCATTAATCCACCACGTTTCTAATTGGAACTGTGATGTCTTCCATTCCACTGGGATGAAATTTCCAAGGATTGTATCTCTCATCCAGAGAGATACATATCTATTGGAATGGAAATGAGTTTGGGGAAAATCCTTTGAATTAAGGCCACAGTTCCTGAAAATTTCATCCAAACTGGGATGGACAACAAAGAACATAGCAGACAGAAGTATATTTTAACTTTAATTGCCTGTTAAACTGAAGCTGTTTCTACAGTCACTCTGAAGTTTGGCAAATATGGGGTTGGAGCCAACCAGCTTTTCTGTTACCAAGGAGAGGACAAAATACTATGCTGGGGCTCCTGGGATCTGTGTGAACAGATATAATGTGGTACAGAGGCTGTAATAAGGAGAAGATGTGAGGAAAAGTGAAAAAGATGGCTGGAGCTAGCCATTGGCCCCAAAAGAAAGGTTACAACCCCTAAGCAAAATTAAGAAAAATCAATTGATGGAGCACCCCAAGATTCTCTCTATGGGGGAAAAAATATACACACTCCGTTATCTGAACTAAATTTTGTGCGGATTGCCCTGAGTAGTATCCAAACATCATTTGACAGTAGAAGATTTATTTTTTAAGAAAATTTCTGTGGGGGACTAAACCTCAAAGGAAATGAATGAGAACAATCCTCTCTTTCTTATCTCCCCCCCCCCTTGGAGCTCTCCCAGACTCACAGCCTACCTATGTGCCCCGGGATAAATAAAATCAAGAAAAGAATGCGGGAAGAGGGAGTTTGAAGTAGGAACTCTTTGGAGCACTGTCTTCAACAGGTTTTGCCTCTTTCTTCTAAATGCTTTCTCTCTGATCCTGCAGGATCTCCTATTCAGTGTGAGGTGGATCACAGCATTAGAACATTAAGCAAGCGGAGCACCTATCTCAAGACCTGTGACCCTGAGTTTGACGCCTGCAGAGTGTTGGTGATTGAAGCAACATGGTGTAAGTGACTGGGATCTCAAACTAACCCACAAATCGGTCTGATGGTTAGAGTTTTGGTTGCACTCCAGCAGAGAAGTCAGCTCTTGCCCTTGAAATGTTACTGATAACTATTCTGCCAAGGGTGGGAAGGGTCCAAATTGGAAATCCCCTCACCGCAGATGCTTTCAAGGAAAATTAAAGTCATTGAAAGATACAGTCATCATGAATCTCTCACTTCTAACCTGGTTTAGTCCTGTTGTCTTTCTCTCTGTGTATATAATTCATTACACACATTATTGAGAAGAAGCTGCCTGCTGGCATCCAGGGGCAAATGCAAGGAAAACACTGGCCTCTGACTACCTGGCCCATACTGCAGGAGAGTACGGGAAGCATAACATATCTTTCTATTCTCCCCACACCCTAGTTTGTTGCCTACAGTTACAAGCAATCAATATAATTTTTATGGTGGCAAGATTTGTGTAACTCTGCTGGTTGGAAAATGTCCCTGTCAGTTACATATTTGCTGAGTCCATTTAACTCCAGGTTTTAATTTGTCAATGTTTGAACACACAAACCTACAATGAATCTCTATTTCATCCTGATATACAGCTGGAAAGACAGTGAGAACTGTTAAAAAGTCATGCACAAAGAGCGAAAGCTGTGTTCCTGGTCCTGTGTTTATGCATCTTGATAATGGACTGAGGGAGACGGGGTATAGCACTTGCTGTCCCACTGATGGCTGCAACTCAGAAGTTCCTGCATGTATGTATCATTTGCATATATGATGCTGCCTTAGACTGAGTATAGCATTAATTCTTTTTGTAAAAAATTAATTAGTATTTATGACAGATTAGTATTTATGACAGATTAAAAAGATAAAGTACAGAACAAAACCATAAAGTAGAAACATAAAAACAGCCTTTTATTTTATTACTGTAGATGATTTCTTATCTACAAATGATCGAAGCAAGCAATGAAGCAAGACTGCAATGATTCAAACCAACTTATGCATCTTCCTGGTTGCAAATAAGTTAATTTGATCATTAAAAAAACTGTCTTTTACTTTTGTTTTCCAGTTTTGTAGATCAGGAAATTTGCTGTGATTTCCAGCATCAAGCAAAATTAATTCTAGCTAATGTAATTACATAGAGTAAAATTTCTTGGTACCCTTTTGGAATTAACTTAAAAATTATTTCACAGCAAAACATCAGGAGAATTAGGAATTACAGCTCAATGTGTGTCCATATGTCAAAGAGTCTCGAACCGTAAGTGGTTGCACAAGGGCAAAACAGGGATTTGAACCAGAAACCTTCTATACGCAAAGAGTATGATATCTGTCACTGAGTAGCGCACCCTCTACACCCTCTCCTCTTTCTGTTGATGGCTAGCATCATTTCCAGCCTCATCTGAGATTAGAAATCAGTGATTCTCCAAATGGCATGAAGTTGCTTCTGAGGCTTTTAATATGAATATTATGATGCCGAACAAAAACAGGGGAGCCTTTCTAATTCAAATGAGAATCCTGGCCAATGAGGGTTTCCCAACCCCAATTGAAGCAAGAATCACATCAAGCTTGTTGGAAGATAAGTCTGTTAACAGCTCCTAGCCATAATAGCAGTAAAACAAAACCTCCACTGTCAGAGGCAGTCTACCTCTGAATAGCTGGATGGTGAAGATGAAAATGAAAAGGACAGCCTTCTTTCAAGCAAGGCACTTTTTCTTCCAGCAGGGCTCTTTTTAGGTGTAAAAAACATCCTGATCCATTTCTGAGAAATCCTGAACTTTACAAGATCCTTTGAACAGGTCACCGTATTTATAATCCAATTTGAAACTGTCTGCATTGTAAAAGATAGATGCGGCTTTTGTTTGACACTCGTTCTTGATGGTTTGCTTCCAGTACCAACTTGGAATGAGACCCAAAATGGGTTCTGGTGCCCCTCTTGTAGCGTTAAATACCCTGAACCATGCAAACGGGAGATCATCCGTTGCCAAGGATCGGCGAACAAGTGTTTCTTCAGAGTGATTGGTAATTCTGATTTATCCATTGATGGGTGATGTTTCTAACAATATGTTAAACATTGATATGTGGAGCATTGCTTAATTTCTAAGGTGAAGTTTGTGATTGATTACAGCGCCCATCGTCGCTGTGGCTCTGTATTGTAGAGCTGGTGCTCTGTTCACACTTAGATATTCCAACCATTATTCCACATAGTGTTTGTTTGTTTATTGCAGTTGTATCCCACTCTCTCTGTAAAACAGCTCTAACGAATCTTTGTCTCACTCAAAATCTAAAGGGCATGGGGGGATATATAGTATAGAGATACCCCCAGCCTTGCAATTCTTGGGAGCCCTTACGGAATTCTGAGAAGGCACATTAGTTCCCCCTCTCCAAATAATTGGCCATACAGTATTGTAATCACAATGTCAGGAGAGTCCATGCCCAGAACTGTCCTAGGACAAAAGCTGCTGCTTCCAAAGGAGGCTTCCATGTTGACACAAAGGTGAAGCCTTCTGGGCTTTTCTGAAGCACTTCCTGTACTGAGGAGGAGGAGGGAAGCCCAGATTCCTTAGGAAACTATTTATTTACTTGATTGATTTACTTCATTTATACCCCACCTTTCTCCCCAGTGGAGATCCAAAGTAGCAGCCGTTGTTCTCCTCTCCTTCGTTTTGTCCTGACAACAATACTGTGAGCTCAGTTAGGTTGAAAGTGTGACTGGCCCAAGGTCACCCAGCGAGTTTCTATGGCAGAGCGGGGATTCGAACCTGATCCTGATACAAAACGCTAACCACTACACCACACTGACTCTAGCTAGGGTAAGGATTAGGGGAAAGTGCTGTGTGGGTACAGTTTTCAAAGAAAAGGGAGGGGGTTGCTTCTTGCACGACTACAGGGAGAGGTGTCCCAGCCCAGGCACATAAGAAAGCCTGGGCAACCATGCAGCTGCCCAGGTTGAACTTAGTACTGGGCTGTTTCCACATGGCTTACCTTCCCTCGGAATGACCCAGAACATTGCGCAAAACCCCCGGAAGATCGCGTTTTCTCATGAGAGAAAACGCAATCTTCTGCATTTTTTGCGCGATGTTCCGGGTCATTCTGAGGGAAGGTAAGCCATGTGGAAACGGCCCTGGAGTTCAGCAGCCTGAAGGGCCCCCTTTTTTCCCTGTTTCACTGAAGACCATCTGGGTTTTATCTCCAAGACTCAAGAAGGGAAAGCCAGGAAACACATTAGGCTTGCCAAATTAGGCACGGGAAATTCCTGGTGATATCGAGGCAGTGCCTGCAGGGTGGTGGGAGTTTAGGGAGGAATTTCACCTAGAATCCATGGTATCTGGCACTTCAGAGTCTGTCCTCTGAAGTGCCCTTTTTCTTCAGAGTGTCAGGTCCAGTGTATATCTAAACGGTACTGACTCCATTTTCTAATGCTTCTAGTGTTTAAGTGCTTTCTTCCCAGGTGCACCAGTTCCCAGGCAGCATTCCCATCGGAGGCGACTGTTTTGTCTAACACCGTTCCACCAAGCATTGGCCTTGAAGGAGAGCAGCTTCCCAGGACTGAGAGATGTTGTTATGAGAACTGTGGGGGGAGGCAAATCCAGATGGGTATTGTTACTTTGTACCTCATGCTTTGCCCTTCATTGGTAACAATGACTGTGTACCATCCTGAGTCTCCTATTCAGGACTGTGGACTATAATGGACCTTTTCTGCAGTAAAGTTTCCTTATTCAATCAATGGACTCCTGTTTGCTTTTGAAAGGGAACCTGTAGGAAGAGCCTTATCTAGCCACAAGCTGACATTTTGTTACCAATCATGCCTGAGTCGGGCCCAGCGGAATCCAAGGGAGTCCCGGACAAGGATCCCTTGTTTGATCCGTATGCGTCCCCCGACAGTCAAACAGCGCAACCTCAAGAACCGCAAGAATCGGTGTCGGTCGGGGCCGGAGCTTCGACCTCCACACCGCCTCTCATCGACCTCGGCGGTGAGGGGACCAGGCCGAAGGCTACCGCTCTCCCCTTGATCTCGTTACCCACCCCGTCGGAGTGGGGAGCCAGACCCCGAGAAACGCGAGAGCGCCGGGCCGGAGGACTACATCCTAGAGTTTCGATGGACGGGCGCCGAAGCCTAGGAACTGTCCCTGAGCTGGATAGCAGCCAACCGTGGCTGTTTTGGAACAGGACGACCGAACGTACGGACGGGAATACATCCCACCGCGGCGCCCTGAGTTGGGATTATTCGGAACTTGCTCCATGGAAAGAGCCAACGGAAGTTCCTGATCAAAGTTGGGTGCAGATGCAAAGTCGCACCCATGCTGTAGATTCCGGGATCTCGGCAGTGACGGGTCTAGCCAAAGGAATTTTAGCAGCGAGATCGAGAGTCGATCAAGGAGATCCTCCGCCTTGGGGGCCGTGTTCCCCGGTGAGTACAACCGAGGGAGATTCCGCTACGGAGCAACCGGGTCCAAGCCGAATGCAACAGTTGGAAGCTAGACTGATTGATATGGAGGAAAGTTTGGCTCATGCCATCCACCTAATCTCAGCGATGGGGGCAGGAGAGAGGCTTTCACCTGAAGAAATGGCTGTACAAATAGCCACCCTCCAAAGCGTTATGTCCTATCCAGTGGAGGACGTTGGAGAACCGGGGGAAACGCCCGAGGAACCCCCTAGATTAGACGAAATTCCGCCTAGCGGGGATACTCCAGCTGAGGCACCCGGAGAGACTCCAACGGAAACCCCTAAATCAGACGGGGATACACCTGCCGAGGAGACTCCAGCTGAGCGGCCTGGAGAGGGGGAAGAAATACCAACCCGTCCAACCGAGACGACGGTGATACCCCCTCCTGCTTCTACAACGACGGTACGGCCGACTCAGACGGAAGAGCCTCCGGCTCCTCCTGGGGAGGAATTGCCACAACAACCACGAGAAGCGGTCCCCCTTCAACTAACCCCGAGGGACGGCCTACCGGCACCTCAAGATCAGCCTCTGCTTCCCAGGATCACGGTGTCGGGAGGGGCAAGCCCGCGCGACCCACCACCCATCAGACCTTCGCCGCTGCGGCCCCTTCCGCTTCGACCGCAGTTAACCCCGTTGCAGCAACCGATACGTTTGCCACTTGATCAACCCGTGTTACCACCTCCGAACCAACCGGTGGGACATACACCACTACGACCCCACCAACCCATCCCTCAGCGGCCAGTCACTACACAGCCGCACAGGCCACCTCCACCTCAACCACTACTGCCAGCACCTCCTGTATTGCCACCACAAGCCCGACCGAGATTGCAGCCGCCTGTCCGACCACGACTGCAGCCACCGGCCCAGCCGAGAGCACCGCCGCCAGCCCAGCCGAGACCGCCACCCCCGGCTCAACCGGTGAGGCCGCCGCCAGCGCAACCAGCACCGCTACCACAAACGGGTCCCCCCATACCTCAAGTGCCATTGATGCTTCCGATGGACTTCTACCCAGCACCGGCTCCGAGGCAAGACCTCCCGATGGGTTGGGTGAAACTGGAAGCTACTTTTGATGGAGATCCTTCCAAACTGGGATTTTTCTTAGTGCAAGTGGTGCAATTCTTCAACCGGTGGGGACACCTCTTCGGCAGCGAGGCCAGTCAAATTGAACATCTCGGCTCCCGCTTACAAGGCAAAGCAGCGGACTGGTATGTAGGACTATACAATATCGGGGCCCCGGAACTCGATACTCTCCAGGGGTTGGTGGATGCTATCCGAGCGCAATATGAAGACCCCTTAGAGGAAACCAGGGCCCGAACAGAATTGCAAGCCCTTAAACAGGGCAGTATGTCGGCGAGAGACTATATTACGAAATTCCGACAACTGGCCGCCAAATGCCCTAGGTGTGAGGAGTCCACCAAAATCATTCTGTTCAAGCAAGGACTAAACCCGAGACTTTTGGACAGAGCCCTCATGCAGGACAATCCCCCTACGTTGTTAGGCTGGATCCAACTTGCCTGCGAAGTTGAGAATCGCATTTTGGAAGTCCGTTTGGTTGAACAACAACAACAAACGGGACAAAGAAGACCCTTGACTTTACAGAAGGGAGGACGGGGAGCTGGGTACGCCACCCGTGGAGCGAGAGATGCTAGATGGCAACAAGGGCTGTGTTTGCAATGCGGACAAGCCGGTCACTTTGCAGCACAATGCCCCTACAGGCCTGTGCAAAGACCTCCGCTTCAACTGCGGCGCCCAACCCTTGCTCCATTTCCTACTCTCCAACGCCCGATTCCCGCGCCACGCGCGAACAGAGGCCGCGGCGCTTCCCAAAGGCCCGCCTCAGAGAGAGGACTGGAAGCGGAAGAAGTTATGGAATACGACCCCGCTTCCCCAAACGCAGAAGTCAATCCAGAAAGCCCCCAGTCGGGAAACGAGATGGATCTGTCGTAAAAGGGCCCAAACGACAGATCCGCCCCAAGCCCGTCCCTGCACGGAACCGGCCGCCTGGGTCCATCTTATTCATGCCAGTAACTCTAATCAACCCAGAGAGAAAAATGCACATCCGAGTGCAAGCCCTGATTGACTCGGGCTGTTCGAGAGACATCATCACCCCAGCTTTAGTCAATGGACTAGTCTTACCAACCCGGGAATTACAAAATCCAGTAATCTTTGAACAAATGGATGGCACCAATATGAACCCCGTTACCACTGAGACCATCCCAGTGATCACAGGCATGGGACAACATTGGGAAAAGAGGTCTTTTGTCATCAGCTCCACTGCCAAATACCCGTTAATTCTAGGCAGCAAGTGGCTATGTGATCACAATCCCTACATAGACTGGGCACAAGGATGTATCACCTTCAGTCATGCCAACTGCAAAAATCACCGTTGGAACCAAAACTGGGGCAATGATCCAACTCATACTGAAAAGGCCCTTCTTACTCAAGAAGAAATCAACCAAATACCCGAACCGTATTGGCCTTTTCTAAACGCTTTTTCCGAGGAGGAAGCTGATACTCTACCCCCGCACCGACGAACGGACTGTGCGGTGGAAATTTTACCCGGAGCCTCACTGCCCAAAGGACGACTCTATCCCATGAGTCTCCATGAACGAGAAGAGCTCCGGAAATTCATCGACACCAACCCCCAACGAGGGTTCATCCGCCCAGCCAACAGCCCCCACGCCGCTCCGGTTCTCTTCGTGAAAAAGAAGGATGGGGGACTACGACTGTGCACGGACTTTCGAGGACTTAATGCAGTGTCCACCAACAACGCCTATCCTATACCACTCATCCGAGACCTTCTCAACGTCGTGGCCCAAGGTAAGATCTTTACAAAATTAGACTTAAAAGATGCTTACTTCCACGTCCGTATCAAGGCAGGGGATGAGTGGAAAACCGCGTTTAATACGCCCCTCGGACAATATGAATACCTAGTTATGCCTTTTGGATTAACGGGAGCCCCGTCTGTATTTATGTCCATGATAAACGAAGTTCTGCACGAATTTCTGTACAAAGGGGTGGTGGTGTACCTTGATGATGTCTTAATTTATTCAGACACAGAGGAAGAACATATTCAAATGGTACAAAAGGTCCTGGCCACCTTGATGAATAATAAACTACCCATCAAGTTGTCCAAATGTGAATTCCATAAAACCGAACTCACTTACCTTGGGTATTGCATCTCCCAAGAGGGTTTAAAAATGGATCCAACCAAAATACAAGCGATTCAAGAATGGCAAACACCCACCACCCGTAAAGAACTACAATCCTTCCTGGGTTTTGCCAACTTCTATAGAGACTTTATAGCAAATTTCGCCCAAATCACGCTCCCCTTAACAGAATTGTTGAAAACAAAAGATAAAGGGGACCAAGCTAAAAAACCCTCCTCCAAACTACAATGGACCTCCAATTGCCAAACTGCTTTCGAATGCCTGAAAAGGCAATTTGTAACGGAACCCATCCTCGCCCACCCCGACGAACAGTCCCCTTTCGTAGTGCAAGTCGACGCCAGCGATACGGCAATAGGGGGAGTTTTACTGCAGAAGGGGGAGGATGGAAAGTTGCGGCCTTGTGCGTTCTTGTCTAGAAAATTTTCGGAGGCGGAAAGGAATTGGAATGTGTGGGAGAAGGAGGCTTTTGCAGTAAAAGCAGCCCTTACTAATTGGAGACATTGGCTGGAGGGGGCGCGATACCCCTTCGAGGTTTGGACAGATCATAAAAATCTGGAGGCCCTCCGAAGCCCACGCAGACTGAATGCCAAACAATTGCGATGGGCGGAATTCTTTTCCAAATTCAACTTCACCCTAAATTATCTCCCGGGCAAGACTAACTTTTTGGCGGATGCCCTATCGCGCATGCCCCAACACAGGAGCAAACGGGAGGAGACTGTCGACACGGTCTTCTCGCCTACGCAACTTGGGGGCGTGGTGACTACTCGCAGTCGAGCCAAACAGCCCCTCCCGGCCAACCAGGAGTGGAAATCGAAACTTAAAACTGAGGTGGAAAAGGAGGGGGATAAAGCTCCGCGAAACAAGCTGATCCAATCCCCACAGGGGGATTGGCTAGCGGGGAACAAGTTTTATGTCCCAGACAGCCTCCGGCTGGAGGTTTTGCAGCGCTGTCATGATGCTCCCACTGCTGGTCATTATGGGTATCTGAAAACATTGCATCTAATCCAAAGGCAGTTCTGGTGGCCGGGCATGCGCAAAGACATTTCCCAATATGTTAGTTCCTGCCCCGTTTGCCTCAGCGCCAAAACCAGAAAAGGAAAACCTCCGGGTCTCCTGCAACCATTGGAAACACCCAACAGACCTTGGGAAATAATATCTATGGACTTTATCACTGATCTACCTGTTTCAAAAGGACATAATTGCATTTTAGTCGTGGTAGATCTGTTCTCCAAACAAGCTCATTTTATTCCCTGTACTGCTATACCCACCGCTCGAAAACTAGCAGATTTATTTTTAAAACACATCGTAAAATTACATTCTTTTCCGTCCAAGGTGATTTCGGATCGCGGCGGACAGTTCGTTGCCAACTTCTGGCGGGAGCTTTTGAGAATGTTGAATATTGAGCAAGGCATCAGTTCAAGCCACCACCCACAAACCGACGGACAATCCGAAAAAACAAACCAGATACTAGAACAGTTTCTTCGTTGCTACATTAATTTCCAACAAGATAATTGGGTGGACCTTCTCCCTCTGGCCGAATTCTCATATAACAACAGTGTACACGCTTCAACTGGAGAGGCCCCTTTCAAAATTGTCTATGGAGCTCACTTCAATCCCTTCCCGTTGGACGCTCCCCCTCTCCATTCCTCTAATTTGCCAGATGTATCTTCGTGGTGGGGGGAGGCGGCGCAACAATGGACTCTTATTAAGAAACATCTTGAAAAAGCCAAACTGGATTACAAAAAATACGCAGATCGCCATCGTGCGGCCGAATGGGATTTACAACCTGGAGATCATGTGTATATTTCCACAAAGAACCTGAAACTAGCTCAGACAAGCCGCAAACTCGCTCTGAAATTCCTAGGACCTTTCCCTGTGCGCAAAATAATAAATAAAGTGACTGTTGCTGTAACTTTGCCCAAGAACTTACACCACGTACACGATACGTTCCATGTCAGTCTTTTAAAAAGAGCTCCTACCGATGACAAGTGGCACATCAAAGCTCCACCCATTCCAACTTTGATTGACGACCAAATACACTATGAGGTGCAACAAATTTTGGACTCTAAACTCAAACGAAATCAGCTTTTTTACCTCATTAGATGGAAGGACTTTGATTCTGGGTACGATGAGTGGGTGAACTCTGTACATGTGCATGCTCCTAAGTTAACCAAAGCTTTTCATTCTCGCTACCCATATAAACCAGGGGGGGATCTGTTTTAAGGGGGGCAGAATGTCAGGTCCAGTGTATATCTAAACTGTACTGACTCCATTTTCTAATGCTTCTAGTGTTTAAGTGCTTTCTTCCCAGGTGCACCAGTTCCCAGGCAGCATTCCCATCGGAGGCGACTGTTTTGTCTAACACCGTTCCACCAAGCATTGGCCTTGAAGGAGAGCAGCTTCCCAGGACTGAGAGATGTTGTTATGAGAACTGTGGGGGGAGGCAAATCCAGATGGGTATTGTTACTTTGTACCTCATGCTTTGCCCTTCATTGGTAACAATGACTGTGTACCATCCTGAGTCTCCTATTCAGGACTGTGGACTATAATGGACCTTTTCTGCAGTAAAGTTTCCTTATTCAATCAATGGACTCCTGTTTGCTTTTGAAAGGGAACCTGTAGGAAGAGCCTTATCTAGCCACAAGCTGACACAGAGGAACTGATCTCTATAGTGTGGAGCACAGGTCATTTTGTAGAAAAAGAGCTGGAGGAACTCATTAGCGTAACTCATTAGCATATGCCACGCCTCTTGCCATCACCAGAAGTGTATCATTGGTATAACTGATTTGCATATGCCACACCCCCTGACATCACCTATTCTGGCTGTTTTGGACCCAATCCTGGCCATTCGGGGCCGAAATTGGCCCCAAAATGGCAAAAAGGGGCTGAAAATGGCTGAAAAGGGGCACAAAATGGTCAGGATCGGGCCGTTGATGAGCAGGAGAGTGATCCACCACCCATCAGAGGCCCAATCCGGGCCATTTCGGCCCCAATCCAGGCCAAAACAGGCCCCAAATGGCCAAGAGTCAGGTGGGTGGGGCCACCTGACATGTGACCTCTTTGGGGAACTGCCGGAACTGCATTCCTGTGCGTTCCCCCTCAAAATGAGTCCTGCTCTGGAGAATTCTGGGAGAACAGGCTTCTGGAGGTTGGCAACTCTTTATACATTGGCAGGCACCATTTGGGGGAGCACTGGATTAGGGAGATGGGAGTGGTGTGAGTAGAGATCCCATTTCCCTGGTGGGGGCAGGGATCCCCTATCCCAGTGTTGCCCCCCCCTGCCAATATTACCAGGCCAGTAGTGAGAAAAAGGTGCGAGGAATGGACTTGAGAGCTCTGGAGCGATCCCCTGTGCATTCCGGAGGTCTTTCTTTTCATGCTGGGAATGATGTCATTCTCGGTGCAACACGGAAGTGAAGGCCCCAACACTAGTTCCCCCCATGTGCACCCCTCTACCATCCCCTGATTTGGGCCCTGAGGGACCAGGCAACCCTAGCTGTGAGGATAGGCTCAGGAAGAGACCAGATGGGTAAAGAGAGTGCGAGAAAGAAGGGATGAAAAAAGGAAACCTGAAGAAACTGTAGTTGCTAGAAATATACAGAACTTCGATTCTTTTGCTGTTTTATGCTTGCTAACTTGATGTCCAACGGGGCTTCATAGCTCTCCTAAGAAACTCTCAACTATTTCTTGTAGGTCCCATTATCCACATGGGCTGTGCCACTGAATCTTTCTGCAATAATTCCGTACAAACCGGGATCACCATTACGGACTCGCTCGGGGTGCTGCTGAGCAGTCAGCACGTAGAATGCGTACCGGCACACAGAGGTTAACGTTGGAGTTGAAAATGCAGTTCCTGATAAACACAAGAAGAAGCCGAAACGATTTGTAAAGCTTTTATAGTTGCTGCCTAGTTGAGAGATGTGGTACATCTGGCCAAATAAAATGCCACTGAAATCGATTCCAACCAGCTTACCAAAACGCTCGTGTTAATTTGTACCATTGAATGGAGAGACAACCATCTACAATATATAGAAGGGCTCGGTCTTCATGCTGATAATTTTGCCACTTTATGCATGTCTGCATTCTTTTCTTCTTGCACAATTTTGAAATCCTTTTTCTTTGATCTCAAAGCTTCTGTCTTTTTGTGACTTGTACAATCATTTAATGCAAATAAATATATTATGCAAAAGCAGGCGAGAGAGCTCTAGAGAGTTATGGTGTTCCGGTTACCTTTTTAAAATTTACAAATATAATAGTGTATACAACTGTCTCAAGACTGCACATATGAGGAGTAGACAGAGACGCCTTCCACTGGCAGCAAATACTCCACAGCTAAGGTTGCCAACCTCTAGGTGGAAAGTGGAGATTTCCTGGAATTAAAACTGATATCCAGATGGCAGAGATCCATCTCCCTGCAGAAAGGGGCTGCTTAGGAGGGTAGACTCTGTGGGCCAAGTGACGAATGACACTTGAACGGCAAGTGGATTGAGTGGAGAGCAAGTGAACAGGGAGAAATACACTTGCCGTTCAAGTGTCATTCGTCACTTGTAGCTTCGCCCTATGACATTATACCCCATTGAGGTATTTGACTCCTAAGAAACTAGCAATCAACAACAATCAAATGTCGGATAAATGCTGGAAATGTAAGCAGCACGAAGGTTCCTTCTATCATATGTGGTGGACTTGCGATAAAGCTAAGGCTTGGGGGAAAGTTAAAAACTACTTAGAGAAAAAATGGGACCTAAGGGGAAAGCTATGGTCTTTGGAGAATTATTAAAATGGGAAGCTATAAATATCTTTACCTGTGGATAAGGGGGAGTATAAAGATAAAAGTGGTAGGGGATATAAGTAAACAAAGAGTAGCCAGGGGGGATACAATGCTGTTGGAAGTCTAATATGAAAAGGGAGGTTAGTGTAGGAAAATATAGCAGAATTTGTGCAAAGATTGCGCATTGGAAGTAATGAGAATAGATTCACACACACACTCCAGTGTAGCTCTGTAAAATTACTAAAGGATAAAAATTAGGGTTACATTTGGAGAAAATAATAAATTGCTAAGCTGACTACATCTTGCTAGATAAGTGACTTAGAGTAGAGATGAAGTGAAGAGGAGCGAACAAAGAGCAATAAAACTTCAGTATATAGCATCAATTAATTGCCCCTAATAAAATGGGACCTAAGGGGAAAGCTATGGTCTTTGGAGAATTATTAAAATGGGAAGCTATAAATATCTTTACCTGTGGATAAGGGGGTGCTAACTTGTATTCTGTATCTATCTCTATAATGTGAGGATAGGGGGACCTGGTTTGGGGGGCCATAACATGGCCCCCCAAAGTCCAATCGGTCTGAAACTTGGGGGGTTGTTAGAGAGGAAGGTCCCCACCAATTTTGGCTTGATTCGGTGGGAAAATGCCTCCCCCAGGCGTCTGGGAAGATGGAGGCATTTTCCCATTGAAAAAACCAGAAACAACCTGAAACGTTTTGGGTTATTTTGTTTCGGATAACCCGAAATGTTTCGGGTTTCCCAAAATGTTTCAGAAACCCGAATTGCACATCCCTAGTTTTGGGGTTTAGGATTCTGTACCCTCTTTTGCATAACCCACAAGGATTCCCAGTTCTGCTCCGGGTTCCAACTTGCCCCTTCTTTCCCTAGGGATGAATGAATAAGCTTTAGCACCAAATGATTTAATATGCTTTAATCCTGGATTTTCCCCATACCAGTGGAAAAATGGAGTTTGTCCAGTTACTCTGTGTAGTGTTCTGTTATACAAGTAAGCTGCAGTCATTACTGCTTCTGACTAGCACAAGTCAGGGATCTTTGATTGAAATAAAAGACTTCTGCCCATGTTTTGCAGAGACCTATTAAATCTCTCTATTGCCCCATTTTGGTATGGGCTAAATGGAACAGTTCTCTCATGTTTTATTCCTTCTTGCTCTAGAAATTTCGGGAATTCAGTATTTACAGTATTCACTTCCATTATCAGTATGCAAGATTTCTGGAGCTTTCCCAAATTGATTTCTCACAGTAGCCACAAAGTTCATAAATTTATCTATTGTTTGATCTTTAGTTTTTAACAGGTAAACACTTGCAAAACAACTGTGGTCATCCAAAAAGGTTAAAATATATCTGTGTCCATCTATTGAACTCTTAAATGGACCAATTAAGTCTGAATGAACTCTCTGTAGGTGTCTGGTAGTCTCAATTTTCTGATGAGGTTTGCTCTTTGGCTTGGTAGCCTTTGCCTGTAGGCAAATCTCACAGGTTTCCTCAATAGCCTTGCAATCATCGTATACAATTCCATTGTTCTCTAATAGCCTTTGAATAGAGTTAACATTCTTATGGGCGAAACGATGATGCCAACCAAAAATGCAGTTTCTATGCTGACAATCTTTCTCTTTCAGGCTTGCAACTTTATCAACTTCTGTTCTCAAGTACAAACAATTTTTCAATTTCACAATAGGAATCTCAGCATCATGTCCCTTTAAAATGACCTTTGAGGTTCCGGTACTGTTTGTTTCTATCCGGATCCCGGCATTGAGCATCTTGCCAAGGGAAATTATTCGCTCGGTAGCTTTGGGCACATATAGGCAGTCTTTGAGAGTTAGGAAATTAACATGCCCATTAAGATCAATTAGCTTTAAATTCACCGTACCAGTGCCTTCCACTTGGAGCGCACTTCCATCAACTTGGTGGAGACTAACTTTAGGTTGATTATTAAAATTAATAAAGCAATCAAAGTCTGGACATAAGTGATATCCAGATCCACTGTTGAGTGACCAAAAATGATTCAAATCTGCATCATATTCATCATTAATCATACAAACATTGTGTCTAGAATTAGAATTCCATCTTTCTTTGCTCATAGAAAAGCTTTCTCTGCTTGTCCCTCTGCCAGCACTGCGACTTCTAGCTCTGAACAACCCCCGACCACGTGGTCCTTTGTGGTGATAATGGCTGCCTCTTTGTTCTCTGGGCGCATCTTGGCCTCTGGGCAAATTGTCTCTCATCCTGCATTCTCTTGCAAAATGCCCTTTTCTTTTGCAGACATTACAAATTACATCACCTGTTTCCTCTCTCTGATACTCTGAAAGCACGAAAACTTTCGCTCAAGCTACTAGCTTCTTTTTTCCTTGCTGCATCCATCAGACTCTTAGTAAGAGATGGAATGGTCAAATTTGGAATACTTTTCAAGACTGTAATATGGCTCTCATATGATTCAGGGAGACTTCCCATTATAGCTGCAAAAATTTCAGATTTAGGCACAGTACTACCCGCAGATTGGAGCTGACTGACAATTTGGAGTATTCTGTTAATATGTGACTCCATGTCTTCTCCATGTTTATATCTGATCGTGTACAAACTTAATCTCAGGTCTCTAATTTGATCATCAGTTTTGCCAAGATTTTTCTCTCGGATTGCTTCATACAGCTCTTTTGCAGTTTCATACTGATCAACCAATGGACTGTAAGTCTCATTTAGGGAGGTAACAATCATAAACATCACTTTTGCATTTTGCGTTGAGTATTGCGTTGGTTCAGATCTCGACGCAAAGAATTGTTGCTTTGGCAGAGCTGAGCAATAGATCGTCTGCTGCAATCTGAAGTCACCAAGAGACCTCTCAAGCTAGTGGGGTGGAGAGAGAATGAGACAAGCGCAGAAAGAAACGGAGAAGATTATTGGAATTACTGAGCAACTCCTCTAACAACTCTCTGGGTGATATATAAATCACAATAAAAATGTGTGACTTTTCATTCTCTGTGGAGCCTGTTCCTTTATGGAATAGTCTGCCTGGGGCTATTAGCCCCCCCCCCCCAATGCTTCCATCATTTTTCAAGATGTGCAAAACAGAATCGTTCAGAAGGGATTTCTTGTAGAGGGAGCAAAGCTGGGGTTTAATGGATCAGCTAAGAAGGTGACATGAGGGATAAAGTCTTGCCTGCACTGATAGTTTGGTTGCTTGAAACAGACATGGTTAGATTAAGAGCCAAGCTACAAGTGACGCCTTACACAGGTTGGACACTTGTCAGCTTCCCTCAAGTTTTGATGGGAAATGTAGGCGTCCTGGTTTTACAGCTTGGCTCTTCATTACAGCTTCAAGACCAGAGGCTCTGACACTCTAACCGCAACACCACACTGGCTCTCACTCAGTTGATTCTCTTTTCTTCTTTGAACAGGCACGGAGGCATCTTTGGGCATCTTGAAGTCCTGTACGGAATACAGAGCTTGCAAAGCTGGCGTCAGGACTATGACTGTTGGGGCTCAGGTAACGCTGAGGAGGAGTGCCTTGTGCTGTCAAGGAGAGAGGTGCAGAAATGAATCGGTTATATGTGCGTATCTCATATTGACATTTGGCCTCCAGGCACTGTATTTAATGACATGGCTGCTGTAGAGTTATGGGTCTCTAGAGACAGAAGACTAGAGTGACGTATGCATGATGTGTGCCTTAGCATCCATCCCCAAATTCAAAGCTAGTGTTTGAAGGAGAGCCACAGTGTCTCCTTATCTCTCTGTTTCTCAGCCTTTTTTGCTTAGTCTGCAGCAGATCCTTCCACTGTCGCTGCGGCTGAAGCTTCACTGACGCGGCTGCTTTCTCCAGAGATCTCTACTGATACTCCTGGGCTGTAAAGGTAACTGTGAAGACAGATGCTGGCCACTAGGGGGATGCTGTCACTTATAGTTAAAACCAATGATGCTCAATTGTGGTTTCAGGGCCTGTCCCGGAATTGCATTTCCTGTACAGTTTGCCACTTCCCCATCTGACATCACATCAATGATAATAATATTTTTAAAATGGTACTTCTCAAATGCAAGGACGGAAAGACAAGAGTCATGCATACTGCCCGGTTGCATTTCATTTCATGCTTAATGCAAGTAAGAGAAAAGGCAGGCGAAGAAGAGGAGCAGGGGGTTAATCAGACATCCCATCTGGCTATATCAGCCTTCTGCCAAAGAGTCTGATAACCTAGCAGTAATCTAGAGACTACATTTTATCCCATCTTTCCTCCAATGAGCTCTGAGAAGCACAAGTGGATCTCTTTTCCTCTGTAAGGTAGGTTAGGCTGCAAGTGTACGACTTGCCCATGGGCCCTCTACAAATTTCATAGCAGAATGAGGAACTGACACTCAGATCTTAGTCTGAGAGCCAGGCTACAAGTGACGCCTTACACAGGTTGGACACTTGTCAGCTTACATCAAGTTTTGATGGGAAATGTAGGCGTGCTGGTTTTACTGACTGTCTTGCTGCCCAGTGGTGAGGGCAGATGCCCATGTGGGGAAACCCCTGGGCAAGCCAGTCCTCCCCCAGCTTTGTGGTGGTGGTGGGAGCTTTGTGGTGGGGGGAGCTTTAAAGGGGTGAACCACATCGCCTGGCTGGGGCACAACAATATGATGAATGGCTTACACCCGTAGCAGAGGGTGGCTCGCCCAGACAGGTCAGGGCGCAGGTCCAAGAACAACCCCAGAGCCTGACAAATTATGTTGTCGTTATTCAATAAACGGCCCTGTATATCCCAACTCTGGAGTCTGCCTCTTCATTCTGACGGGGGCGGGGGAAGACTCAGCTCCCTCCCTTCCCCGTTACACATAGCAGCTGGATATTCCCTCTACACAACCCAACAAACCTTCGCTGTCAGTCACAGAGAGAACTGTGCTTGCATTTCCATTCCCCACTGAAAGGTTCTCAGTTCAGGGTGATTTCATTTGGATGGTTGGAATTTCCCACTTAAACCCCAGCTTGAAGAAGAAACCAACCCCATCTCTTCCTCATCAAGAGACCTCCCTTTGCCTCCCCTCTTTTGAAAATTTTCCCCAGAATTGCTTTCTTTCCCTTCTTCCACCAGTCCAGTGACTTTACTTGATCCGCCTTCTCTCCACACTTGGAGACAGAAGTGCCTTTTGTGCAACTTGAGCACGGGCCACCTGATATTATGGTCTTATTCAGGGCTTTTTTTTCTGGGAAAAGAGGTGGTGGAACTCAGTGGTGGAACTCAGGACCGCACAATGATATCACTTTGGGTCAGCAGGAACAAGGGGGGAGTTTTTTAAAGTTTAAATCGCCCTTGGTGAAAAGGGTCATATGGCCGGTGGCCCCGCCCCCTGATCTCCAGACAGAGGGGAGTTGAGATTGCCCTCTGCTCCAGTGGCGCAGAGGGCAATCTAAACTCCCCTCTGTCTGGAGATCAGGGGGCGGGGCCACTGGCCATGTGACCATTTTCAGAGGTGCCAGAACTCCGTTCCACCGTGTTCCTGCTGGAAAAAAACACTGGTCTTATTTGTTTGTTTGTTTGTTTGTTTACTTACTTATGTCATTTACAGTCCACCTTTTTCACTAAGATACAAGGCTGATGGGGCAGTGTGAGTCACCACAGTCAATATCAAAGACATTTCAATAAACATGTAGATACATGCAAACTTGCAAAGATTAAAAACCAGCAAAAATCCAATACAGAGCTGAAGTAATGTTGGGATGAAGCATAAGCAATTCCATGACTGGCATATTAAACAATGTAGGAACTCCTCGGTAGGATCATAGTTCTAGAAGTCTATGGTCCTTTAATGTTTACAGCAATAGTAATAAAATCTGTGTTCCCTCCCTTTTCCTTTACTTATGAATTCCTATTCCTGTACTGATGGATCTTTTGAGACCACTTCCTTACAGTAGAGCCCTCCTATCTGAGCAAAAAGTCCTCTTGAATAATTCAGTCTTGCATTGTTTGTAGAAGGCCAGGAGACTGGGAAGTTTTCTAACCTCCTCAGATAGACGATTCCATAAAGTGGGGGCCACCACAGAGAATGCCTGTGTACATGAAGCAGGATTGTTTTTAATGCTGCCACTGCCCCGTTACCCTTTTGCCCATTACCTTCTTCAGATCCAGCCATGATGTGCACCCGCTGATACCCGCCTTCTTCAGAGTCCATTGTGAAAAGGATTCTGGGAATAACATCTGCCACAAGGCTTAAGCCAATGCAGTTTTCATGTGAAAGCAGCATCAGCATTCTTTACTTTCTGTGCATCAGCAGAAGTTGCTGTTCTTGTCAAGTATAGTAACAGAAGCTTCAGTATAACAGAACTTCTATATTATTTGAGTGTGAAAAGGTACCTGCTGCTGTTTTTCTTCTATAAAACCTGTGTTAAAACATGGCTCGAGCAGTTCACCTTCACAAAGGGGGGAACTCTAGCTACAGCTGTCTGTTTTTAAAAATAAACTTGCCATTTTTACTTTTCCAAAATTACCTTGTTGGAGTTTTCCTTAACAGCTGTTATTTGTTTGTGTAGTACAACTGAAGAAAAACTCCGAGGACCGATGGCTTAGAGGAAGGGTTGTTTTCTTTGCTATTTTGGTGCCGTCCAGTGCAAAAAACAGCTCCCCCAAAGAGCCTGGGACTCTGGGAGTCCTCATCGCAAAAAACAGGGTTGTCATGACAACAACAACAACAATAACAAATCCCAAACAGATTAGATCAGAGCTAGCAACGCCCCATCTGGAAGAAAACAATAATGGTGCATAGTTCCTTCAGAAACCCCAGATCCAAAACTGAAAATGGAAATTTTTTCAGCGCACCTTCCTACTGGCTTGCTTTTCCACTGAAGTTCACTTAATTCCCTTCCCTTCTTCAGACTACCCCATAATATTTTATACCTGCAGTTCCAAAATTCCCTGCTAGCTTTTGTGGGTGGTCAAAAGGGATCACTCCAATTTCCTTTCTTAACAGCAGAATAGGAGCTGGATCCAACCTGAAGTATCTTTCTCACACAGGGTCCCCTCAGATTTATACTGCCACCACTAGTTTAAGGGCCCTTTCAAATCTCCTTCAAGGAAAGCCTCATGTAGAATGTGTGACAGGGGTCTAATCTGGCATTTTCTAAAGCAAGTGTGATGATTATGGCTGTCAAGTTCCAACTGGGAGTGGGGGATCTCCTGCCCCCAGTTGACCCTTCCTGCCGCCACTCAGGTGGGCAGCAGGAGAAAAATAAAATGGAAAGGGGGGGGGGTCATTAGCATTCTGACACATTAGTGTTATTTCAAACATGACCTGAAGCCAGAAATAATGGGGTGGTGGTGGTAGACCTCATCTTAAAATAATAGGGATGCTTCTAATATTAATGATTTAATGATATCCCTTCAATGGGGCCCCTTCTTCAACTATGCTACATTGTTTGGATTTGTGCAGGGTTTGTCTATAAGGTTACTAAGGCACATTGCTGTGGTTATTTGTACCAATAAAAATGCCTTCTACAATAGGCAGGCCTTTATTTTCAAATAGGCACCCAGTACCTTTATTGACTCACACCCACCTAGCACAGATCTTCACCTGCATATAAAATCCCTTCACTGAAAAGATCTCAAGATTAGAGAATCTAGCCTAGCCTGACTCCATCTCATACTGTTAGTGGCATGATGAGAACTTCCGTCACCCTTTTCATCTTTGCTGTTCTACTTGCTGTCGCTAAGCCAGGTACGTTTGCACAGTTTTCATTCAATTTTTTTTAATTTCATTTTTTGTTTCCAAAATGTCATTCATATATCTCTATCTTGGAACTGAGAGAAACGTAGGTGTGATTTCATGGAAACGATGGATCAAAAAAGATGTTTTATTTTTCAATCACTTGAATAATTTTCAGGATGAATTCTGCATCTCAGGCAGTGGTCCCAGGGAAGGCAGCTCCTAGGCTAGCCTGTGCAAACTAGGCGCAGAACTCGGGCAGAACTGGGGGTCTAGATTGCTCCTTCTCCTTCTGCTCCTCTGTTGACCGGGGGGGGGGGGCTTTTTTCTCTGCAAGTATGATGGCAGAGGGCACCTTGTTCGGGAGCCTGTAAAATTGGACCCCTTGGTCTAATTTACTTGAAACTAGTGGACAGGCAGCACTAGAACCCCTGCAATTTTTGTGATGCTTGATCGAAGAACAGTCACTCCAGCTTCTCCCCCACCCCCTGCAAGTTCCTTATAGGGAATAATGGCAGATCTGTGGGATGGGATTTTTTCTGCAAAGAAAGCCTTTCATCTATAAAAAGCCTTTCTACATGAAAGGAAGCAAATAACAGACTAAAACAAGGAAGAATTGCAAATGCAGAGTTTTCAGCAGAAAGGTAAAAACCTTTTATTATCAGTCAGTCACTGTAGGGGTAGGGAAATGAAATGCAGGAAGCTTTTTGGTAAAACCTGGTGGGTGGACAGTACTTTCCTCTATGCAGCTGCTTGATCGTCATTCCCCCTCCCATAGGAATTAGTAGAGAGAAGTGCTCCTGGAATTACAGCTGATCTCCAGGTGACAGAAATAAGTTCCCTTGGAGAAAATTGCCGCTTTGGAAGGTGGACTCTATAGCATTATACCCTGTTGAGGTCTCTCCCTTCTCCAAATCCTGCCCTCCTCAGGCTCCACCCCTCAATCTCCAGGAATTTCCCAGCCTGGATCTGGCAACCCAAGAGGGAGGGCATGAAGGGTTACATCAGTGCTTAGTTCTTGTGGCCCCTTCTTACACGCGCAGGGTAATGCTGATCACCACTTTGGGGTCAGGAAGCAATGTTCCCCAGACCAGTTTGGCTAGGGATCCTGATGGTATTTTGCCATCTTCTAGGCATGGAGCAGGGGGCGCTGGGCATGTGGTGGGGGGGAGATAGTTGTGTACAGGGGGTTGGACTAGATGACCCTGGAGGTCCCTCCCAACTCTATGATTCTATGAGTTACTTGCAAATTCATTTAAGACCTCCACCTAGAGAGCTGCCTGGTCTAGATGCATTTGGGGTCACCCAGATCCTAATCCAGCACTCTAACCACTACGCAACACTGTGAAGTCCACAAGATCTCCGCACACAATGAAAATAAAACCTCGATATGGATCTTTAAAAATAAATGCATTCACGGGGGAAAACCATTTCTCTTATAATTCCTTCTTGTAATTATTTTTCATGAGCAAAGTTCAGATCCAGTAGCACCTTAAAAACCAACCAGGTTTCCAGGGGATGAGCTTTCGAGAGCTCCGACAAAGGGAGCTCTGACTCTCAAAAGCTCATGCCCAGGAAATCATAACCCGAAGCTATCTTTTTTCATGGAATCCCTTCTCCTGCAGATGCTATGTTATTTCATCTCCAGCAGCCCCCTCTGCTTTTGTCTAGACTAGCATTTATTGTTGGAAGATGTTAACTTTACTTTATTGTAAGGCTCACGTTACTGAACATGTATGAAATGTATTGTCGAAGGCTTTCACGGCCGGAGAACGATGGTTGTTGTGGGTTTTCCGGGCTGTACTGCCGTGGTCTTGGCATTGTAGTTCCTGACGTTCCGCCAGCCGCTGTGGCTGGCATCTTCAGAGGTGTAGCACCAAAAGACAGAGATCTCTCAGTGTCACAGTATGACATCTCAGGCAGATGTGAGGAAGAGATCTCTGTCTTTTGGTGCTACACCTCTGAAGATGCCAGCCACAGCTGCTGGCAAAACGTCAGGAACTACAATGCCAAGACCACGGCAATACAGCCCGGAAAACCCACAACCACCATGTATGAAATGTTTGCCGTTTTTTCAAAGAAAAAATTTAAATGGGAAACTGTAAAACCCACGGCTTTAGGAGTACAGAATGCATTTTCATTAAACCATTGAGGGCAACCCCCTTGAAAAACTGATTTTTTCCCCTCACAAAATAAAAATCAGTGAAAATGAAGGTAGATTTGGGACCTGCGAAACAATTTGCATCGATTTCATATGTTCAATAAGAGCCCCATGGCGCAGAGTGATAAGCTGCAGTACTTCAGCCCAAGCTCTGCTCACAAGTCAACCTGATCTCTGCAGAAGCTGGGTTCAGGTAGCCAGCTCAAGGTTGACTTAGGGCCAAGCTACAAGTGACAAATGACACTTGAACGGCAAGTGTATTTCTCCCTGTTCACTTGCCCTCCACTCAATTCACTTGCTGTTCAAGTGTCATTCATCACTTGTAGCTTGGCCCTCAGCCTTCCATCCTTCCAAGGTCAGTAAAATGAGTAGCCAGTTTCCTGGGGGTAAAGTGTAGATGACCGGGGAAGGCAATGGCAAACCACCCCGTAAAAAGTCTGCCAAGAAAATGTCCAGATGTGACGTCCCCCCATGGGTCAGTAATGACTCGATGCTTGCACAGGGGACTGACTACCTTTACCTACCACATGTTCAATATCAAGGCATTTTTTCTAATCCTACATCTGAAATCATTTACATTTTGCTTTGCCTGAAATTTAATTAGATTATCCCTCTCTCTGGCTAAGTATGATTCCCATGTACCTGTTGTTTCCTTCCTTAAAAAAACTGCCAGAGAGAGCTGTGACTGGATCTCCTAGGGTCATGTCTAGTCTGGCCCTTAATGTGCAAGTATAAGAATTACTCGCCAGCTCTTGAACCAGGGTAGACTGGCCATTTAACTTGCAGAGAAATTTTCCAGTGGGACACTGCCCTATAGGGCCACTGGTAGCCAGGAGAAAGCATAGCCAAGCTCTAGCAACTCTATCTGAGCCTCAGGCATTGTTTGGTTCGGACCTTCATCAACCATGGCTGTTTGGGTCTGCTCACCAGCTGTCTCCTCTTGAGCTTCTTCCAGCTGGGAGGGAGGATACATTAAGAAAGCTGATGCCTACTGCCAGCCCTATTGAGCACAGCAGCCCTGCAATACTGGCTTGTAGCACAACAGGGGCTGCTCTGCTTGACTTGCTCCAGGGCCATTTTCACCTCACCCCTGCAGATGAGTTTCTCTTTCTCTCAACCTCTTTCTGTGTGCTCCTTCAGGGTTTGCCATTCAGTGCCGGACCTGCACAGGCATAAATCTAGACTGTTTCGGCTCCCTCATGAACTGCGCCTCTGAATATGATATCTGTGGTTCACTTTTCATTGAAGCTACACTGTGTAAGTAACAACAGCTCAAGTTCACAACTCACACTCACCCACGAACTTGTTAGGCATTCCATTAGTGCATCAGTAAAGAAGGAAATTCAACAGTTGCCTTTATAGTTTTGTGACTGTTACAGCCATGCACAGTGAAAAAATAAATAAATTCTAACAACAAGGGGAGGGAAATCCTGTTTCCATTAGCAAAACAGAGTGGAGGTGGAAGGGTTAAACTTCTTCCCCTTTCCCCACGTGGCTCCAATGCAAATTGAGGCTGCAAGAACTTTAACATTTCCATTTTAAGGTCTGGAGGAAAAATGACATGCATGTCATGTCTGGGCTGTTTCCACACGTCTCATCTGCCTGCGGAACATCACGTGAAAGACCCGGAAGGCACCATCTTCTCGCATGAAATCGTGCCAGGAAGACGCTGTTAACCGGGAGCTTTGTGCGAAAATCGCATAAAACTCCCGGATAACAGCATCTCCCTGGCACGATTTCGTGCGAGAAGATAGTGCCTTCCGGGTCTTTCACGTGATGTTCTGCAGACAGGTAAGATGTGTGGAAACAGCCCTGGTTTGGCCTAAGTAAAATTTAACGTGTTTATTTTCAATTTTTTTTTTAAGAATGGGGGAGCCACTCATTGAAAAGTGATAGAATTTGGAGTAACTCTGTTATCAGGAAAGGCTTTTCTGTGGAATTTCTCTGTTGCTGAACAAGGAATACGAAGCAGGAAGAAAATTCCCTGGGCATGTGCTGAATATCCCTTTTGGAAATGAGTGGGTTAGATTCTGAGGATTAATTCTTCTAGTAAGGGCAATTTGTTCCAGTGGAAGGAGACTTTCCCAGATGCCGGATTCTCTTCTAAGTTATCTTACTTCAAGTGAAGGCCCCTTCCAAAGGAGGAAAGTGCCTCTACTAGGAGAATGGCTCTGCAGAGGCTTACTTGCATTTTCTCTCAAATATTCAAAACGTTTCTCAAGTTTAAAGTTTGTATTTTTATAGGACACGTTTGCTTCTAACATTTAAATATTAATTGCTTTAGTTTAGAATTATTTCTTCACGGTTTAGGGCTAGGTTTTCCAGTCCCTACCTGGTGGCTGGAGATCTCCCAGAATTGCAATCTAACTCCAGATGAAAAAGATCAGAAAATGGCAGCTTCAGAAGGCGGAGTCTATGGCATTGTACCCTGATGATGTCTCTTTCATTCCCAAACCCTGCCCTCTCCAGGCTCTACCACTAAAATCTCCAGGAATTTCACAGCTTGGACCTGGCAACCCTATTGGGCAGGCTTCAAACACCACATGTCACGCTCACCACATGTCACAAACACTGAATGCCATTGACTGCCATCTATTAAATATTGTCAGATAGCAAAACTTGAAAGGAAGCGTCAGCAGTTGCCTTTTTAAAAAATGAGTATCTGAACGGCAGAGCAGAATTTTGGGGAGCTAGTTGATGCTAGTTGATAGGACATTTTGGAGGGCTTTCATTCATAGGTCGGAGGTGACTTAATGGCACACAATACACACACACGCAGTTGATGCCAATTCTAGTGGATTCTTTGTGAAAATTCTGTTTCACACTAATGACTTCCCATTTTATTCTAATGTACAGTAGGAAAGACAGTGACAACTACAAAAAGATCATGTACGACACAAAAGAGCTGTGTTCCTGGGGATATATTTATGCATCTTGCAAATGGATATCTGGAGACTGGGAGCAGCATTTGCTGTACAACCGATGACTGCAACGCAGCAAATCTTACAGGTACTTGTCCTGTGGGCATATAAAGGTGACTTATACTAAGTAGCGCATTGATTTGTGTGGTCACCTAATGTCTTTCCTACTAGGAAATGGCTCTTCCTAAACTCAGCTAGTAGAAAGCCGTTTTCACAGTCCCTAACCCTCCAGAACATCACGCAAAACTCACGGCATGAAGGGTCTTCCTAGCGCGATTTCCCGACACGATCCTGTTTAATGGCACAACTTCTGACATCATCACACCATTAAAAGGGATCATGTCAGGAAATCGCACTAGGAAGACGCTTCATGCCGTGAGTTTTGCACGATTTTCCAGAGTGTTATGGGGATGAGTGAAGATGGCCGAAGTCCTTTTAGCTGAAGAGCAGAGATCAGACTCTTATACATAAAAAAGCAGATTACATCCATGCATTTTTTTGATCTGGGACTGTCTCATCTGAGACTAGAAACCAATGTTTCAAGTTAGATAATTTTAAACTCTGGCCTTTTGCTCCCTTTGTAGGGCAATATATACTTTAAATGCTCTGGGGTCCCGGTCAGACTTCAAAACAAATTTCAGTCTAAAATACAGAATTTGTTCAGTGCCCCTTCTTTACTTTCTTATTAGTCTTAGCCCTCAAATCTTTACAATTTTTTCTTGGTCCTAGTACCAGCACGGAATGAAACCCTGAACGGAATACAGTGCCCTTACTGTGTCGCTGAGGGCTCCCAGACATGCAAAGACGAGACCATCAATTGCACTGGGTTGGAAACTCAATGCTTCACCAGGCAGATCGGTAATTATGATTCGTCCACTCTTTTGTCCTATCAGAAGTTCAGGTGCAGGCCTGTGGTTCATTTCTAAAGAGACATTTCTGACAGATTTGAAAACCAGCACCAAGAACTGAATAGTCTATGTGTTCTTACTGGAGAGCAGCAAATTTTCTTTATATACTCCAAATAACTCTTTTTCTAACATTACTCCCCATGGTCCAGAGCTAATCTTGCTCATATTAAGAAGCAAAGGGGTCCTAAAATATGCAGGTCTAGATTCCTATTGTATGACATGCTGAACAGTGAGTTTCCCAGTAATAAGGAAGCCAATGTGTGGAGCGCCCAGTAAGGCCACAGAGAGGCAAGCTGGGGCCCGGGACATAACATAGATTTGAAGACCCTCTTCCTAATCCCCCCTGCCCATAAACACTATCAGTAGATAGAACAGTGCATTGAAGTATATGGAATCTCAACATCATAAAGTTTTATATAGTTCAATATAATTTTTTTAAATAATAAAAGTTTTATTTAAAAAGAAAAGATTGAAATGACAGTAGAAGATGGAGGAGCCGGCCTGCGGGCCCTTCTGAGGCTGCAGAGGCTCACCCTGACTGCGCCTGCTCCAGTGAGTCGTCAGAAACGCGCTTACTGAATTATGTTATAGGATACAAAGCGCTGCATTTGAGTTACATTTGAGCTACAACAAAAAGTATATTCAAAATATGTAACTTCACAACTAGCTTATATACTAATTCTCTTCCCCTCTCCTTGATTGTTTATACGCAGACTTTAATATCAATAATTTTTAATCAGTCATCTCTTCCATATTTTATCTCTATGATTACCTTAATATCTTAGTTTTGACCTAAGTAATCAAAGAAATCTTTCAATTTTTTCTGGAATTCCAATATTGGTCTATTGTGCACATAGGAAGTTACATTAATGCGTATTCATACAGAATATAAAATCTTTAATGACCATAAATGCTGATGCACTAGATAGGAAAATATTAGACTTCTGTTGCCCTGAGGGTCAAAAGCGAAAGCACAAATGTGATGAGCACAAATGTGGATGGCCGTTAACCTTACCCAATAGGAATCAATATGTTGGAGGTTTTCAACATCATGGGACCCCAGGGCGTTTTGCCCTCCAGGTGCAAGGTGGGTGAGGTGGAGCAGAGTAGGAAATGGACTTGAGAAAGAAGAACATAAAAGAAAGGGTAGGTGGAAGAGAATGAGAAGGAGATTTGTGGAGTGGACAAGTAGGAGAAGAAAATGGGGTGATTGGTCTCAAAAGAAACCTTACAGCCCTTAAGGTCCAGAGGGGATATATACTATGGAAATGAGGGAGGGCGAACAGAATGCTGAAGAGATTGGTGAGGAGAAAGCTAAATATATGTGTGGTAGAGCTGTGTGTTTTATGTATGAGAAGGAAGGAGCATCTCTTCCCTTCTTCTGATGTTACCAGGCATCCTTAAAAAAAGGTGAAGGTAGTCCTCTGTGCAAGCACTGAGTCATTACTGACCCATGGGGGATGTTGCATCACAACATTTTCTTGGCAGACTTTTTACGGGGTGGTTTGCCATTGCCTTCCCCAGTCATCTACACTTTACCCCCAGGAAACTGTGGGTACTCATTTTACCAACCTCAGAAGGGTGGAAGGTTGAGTCAGCCTTGAGCCAGCTACCTAAACCCAGGTGGCATAATGTCTGCAGTGTACATAGGCTATCTATGCACAGTTGATTTCCTGGATTTAATGCTAATCTCATTGATATCTGGTTGGGGTTTTGTCTTATTTAATTCTGTACTGGCTTGTGTAGGTTCCATCACCCACAAGGGCTGCGCCTCCAAATCTTTCTGTGCTAATAGTCAATCAATTGTCATTACTGAAAAGCTTTATACGGTAATATCTTCTCAATGGATAAGCTGTAAAGCAGCTTCTGAAGAACAAGATGTCCCAGGAAGAGCAAGTAAAGTGCTGCAATCAACCCAGATCTACCTCCAAATCTTTGTTGGATTTCTGATCGCAAATAGTTTCTTCCAGTGTCTTTTTTAGTGTCTGTTACCATGAGGACCTTTTGCAAACCTTGTGTGTTTCTCATTTGATTTTCCTTTGTTTTAGATGGCCCCTTCTTCCCTTCTTTTGGGGGTTTGCTAAAGTCTGAATCCGTGCCTTTTCTGGAAATATTCTGAGGGTATCTTTAAGTAATACTGAAAGATTTTTTAAAAAAATTCTGTAGATTTAATAAGAATGTAAAATGTAATTTGGCTAGACTATGCATTCTCAATTCCCATTTTTATCTTGCCCTAAAACAATGGGTGAAAAATGACCACCCCGATTGCACTTTCGGGCGCAGAATGCAGAGAAGCATTCTTCCAGGAGAACAACTTCTTCCTGTACATTCTTCCTGTATATTGTCACCCGCACATTATTACATAGCTTCCTCAAAATAACAGCCACTTACAGTTTAGTTTTCTTTGGATGAGAGACCGCAGAAAAATTGCCTTCCAAACATGGCAGCTTCCTCTATCCATTTCAATTAATTTATAACATGAAATGAAACTTGTCATATATATAATGGATTAACTGTTTACAATAATAAACGTGCATGATTGGACATCACTTAAACTTTCTGTATATGTCTGTATTCTTTTTGTACACAAGATTAATCCCCCTGCCCCAGTCTGGGATCATCCTCTATTTCTCATGCACACCTATGCCAAGCATTCGTTTTAGATGCCAGTTATAAAAGAAATATTATTATAGATTTCCTACTAGGTAGAGCTGACAACAGCTTTCCTAGACCCTGCAAAAAGATTCTCTCTGTCTGCTACTGCACGCATTTGGGGGGGGGGGGAGATCGACTTCAGCAATATTTAACAGGTCTGAAGAGCAGAAGAATGCCTTTTAGGAACCCCCACAATCTCTCACTAAAATCTTTCACTTCACCAGAAAACAGAGCAAGTGTTCTCTTTCGTATCAAGCAGGGATCACACCTGTTTGCTTCCTTGCCCTTGCAAATGAATAATCTAAGGAGTATTTAACTTGTATTCTTGTACTATTCATTGTCAGCAAAATGGTTCAGCTATCCTAGTCTGCAATCTGCATGCCCCGGAAGAACATGTCCTTCTCTTTCTCACACAGCCATCCAGTGGCTAAAAAATGCACAGCTGTCTATCCAAGGAAAACAATCATGCTTTATTGGCAGACAGCTTTCTCCAAAAGGATCCCAGGATGCACACAGGTTTTGTACACTCAGATAAAGTCCAAAACCCAGGTGGGTTGCCTAACATTTCTGGTATGGCCTCTACACATTATTACACAAGCTTGCAAATGTTTTTGCAAGCCCAGACTGACAGTTAAACAGTTTGTGGAGTGGTAATGCCCACTAGGGGTGTGCATTGAGAAAATTTTCGCTGTGCTTTTGGACCTGGTGCTGTTGAGTGCAATGTTCAATGGGGTTTGGTAGTTTTTCATTGGGGTATTGTTGGCCTGAGGCTGAAATTTGTTAGTTCCCCCCCCCCATTCTTATGATTTTTGTAGTTGTTCTTTTTCTATGGGGAAGGGGGACCAGCTAGAGGGTCTGGACACTATTTTTTCACTTAACAGCATCAAAATTGCACAGAACACAGTCTTTCCTATAATCTACAGAAGTGCTAAGTTTCAAGCAGATTGAACAAAAGGGGGTGATTTTGTAGAGCTCCCAAAGTAGGTCCCTCTCTGCACAGGTGCTAGGGTTGCTAGGTCCCCTTGCCCTCCAGGTGGGAGGGGGAACTGGCACTCACCTTAATCTTTCTCTTTGTATGTGTGCAAAGCATGTGCATGCTTCCAGGGCTGTGTGATGAGGTCACTTCCAGGAAGTGATGTCATCACCACTCAGGTTTGGGACTGTGCATGAGCGCTTCACAGTGGGCTGATATGGGCCTCAACTGGACCCGATTTGGCCCATTTGGGGCCCAAACCAGACTACTGCGAAGCAAGGGAGCGCTCTTGGGTCAGCGCAATGAGGAGTGATGTCATCCTGCCACCCCAGGAGGGTGCTCAGGATGCCTATTCCCCTGCCTTTCCCCCTTGCCAGCCAGGTGAGTGATGGCGGAGGTGGAGGATGGCACAGGGGATCTCTCACCCCCACCAGGGGAACAGCAATCCTAACAGCTGCACTAAGAGCCAAACTTACAAGTGATGCCTGACACAGGTTGGACACTTGTCAGCTTCCCTCAAGTTCTGATGGGAAATGTAGGCAGCTTGGCATAATGTTGGACAAGTGGCAGTTGAAAAGTCTATTGGACAGCAGTTGGAGAGCCAAGCTGCAAGACCAGGATGCCTACATTTCCCATCAAAACTTGAGGGAAGCTGACAAACGTCCAGCCTGTGTCAGGCATCACTGTAGTTTGGCTCTAAGTTCTCTTTACTAATTCCTAAAATGACTGTCAAGCAACAACCAGCCGCCAGCATTTAAAACAACAAAGCCCTGTCTTCATTCACTTCATTTCTGTACTCTTACAGTGACTTTTTTTTAAACCTTTTAACTGAAAAATTTGTGTTTTTGTTCCTTTCTTGTAGTGTTTTTTTGCTAGTTTCCTTTCAAAAAGTAAGCAAGGTTTCTTCACCATGGTTGTTGTGGATTTTCCGGGCTGTATTGCCATGGTCGTGCCAAGACCACGGCAATACAGCCCAGAAAATCCACAACAACCATCGTTCTCCAGCCGTGAAAGCCTTCGACAATATTTCTTCACCATCTTTGCACTGTCATTATTTTCTATGGAGACTTTCGGGGGGTGGGGGGAGCTGGAGTTGACATCTTTCAACCAAATGTCACCAAAATTGCAGTGAAGTATGTTTTGCCCATCCTTCAAAGAAACCCCTGGTTGCAAGCAAATTGGACAAAGTGTTTGAATTTTACAGGTCTCTGAGCAAGCCCCCCCCCCCGCACTATTAGGCTTTCCAACTTTCACAAGAAAAAACATTTCTTTCTATGAGAAGGGGTGAAAGGGGGATGGAGGAGAATGGGAGCGATCTTTGGGATTGGTTAGGAGTGCTCTTTGCTCCTCCCTTGCAACAAACCATGTTCAGAGGCAGAGTACCACTGAATACCAGGTCCTGTGGAGAATTTCTGGGGGAGACTTTAGCACCCATGTTCTGCTGATAGGCCTCATTGACAACATAAGATTGACTCTTGACCAACAGAAAGCTCAAACATCAACGGTGGCAGATAAGCATTAAAAAAATATCCCGTAGGGCTCATCTTATGTTCTTAATAAGTGTCACCAACATTTTTGTGTCTTTGATGAGAAGGAGTATTTTCTACTACACACAAAATGACATTAACTACGTGCTGAATATAAAATGTTGTGGAGATGTTAGTGCCTGACTGTTACATCCCACCGTCCATTTGGTAAGAGGCATTCCTAGCGACCTCTACTATTTGTTTATCTGAGAATAGCCCAGAAAAATCTGTGAACTGGGTCTTTCTGAGAGAGTATAACTCCTCCAGAGGAGTTTGTCCTCCTTGTGATGCCATTACATCTGATCCCCAATAGATTAGTTGCCTCTGTATATATTGACATTTGGCTCTCACAGCGGCTATCAAATTCTTAAGGTGCTTCCCCACTGTACCAGCATCAGGAAGTTGGCACACAAATAACTGGAGATATCTTGATTACTAGAAAAGCCTGGCATGGTGACATTTGGAGCAGATTTGCATGTTCACTGTAGAGTTGTCATCATTTCCTTTCCAAATGCCGCTGCTGGAGCTGATTTTGGGAAACGACCATGAGATTGAGTGGAGGGTCTCTTTAACTCTTTCTACCCCTGTCATTTCCCCACCCAATGCCATCCCTAAGACACTTCCTCTCCTCTGGAGAAAATCTTTCAGGTATCTATTTTACTTCTGACTTTTACATATCTCCCTCAAAACTGGGGACATGAAGAGTATTCCCAAATAGTTAAAGTACTTCCAGGTCACTTGGATAGTGGAATTTTGGTACAATCATGGAGCAGAGTGGTAAGCTGCAGTACTACAGCCCAAGCTCTGCTCCCGACCTGAGTTCAATCCTGGTGGAAGCTGGGTTCAGGTAGCTGGCTCAAGGTTGACTCAGCCTTCCATCCTTCCAAGGTTGGTAAAACGAGTACCCAGTTTCCTGGGGGTAAAGTGTAGATGACTGGGGAAGGCAATGGCAAACTACCCTGTAAAAAGTCTGCCAAGAAAATGTGATGCGACGTCCCCCCATGGGTCAGTAATGATGACTCATTGCTTGCACAGGGGACTACCTTTACCTTTACCTTACATGGCTCAGGATACATAATAAGGAAGCTATAGAATAAAACTGTAGACCTAGTAATAATCTAGCCAAAATGAGTTACAACGAAGTCCCAATAAAAGCAACAGGGCCTAAATTACTCATGATTGTCCCATTAGTTTCAGGAGGGCGTTAGTCATGAGCAACTTTAGCTGGATCAGGGCCATTCCATTTATTTCAACCCAGAGACTCATGAATTTGAAAAGCATGTCCATTGTGGGGGAGATATTTCCTGGACAAGGAGGAGAATCCCAAGCCAGGAGTATTAACCTGAAAACAGGACAATGCATATGAGATAGAATGTGAAGACAGGTTTAGCAGTTTCCCTTCACTCACTTAAGGCAGCCCTGGAATGGAGGGTGGTGGTCAATGACAACCAATCTATGCTTAAAGACTGCAAGATTCTGCCACAGCACAGTGAAATCCTAAAAAGAGTTACTCCAATCGAAGCCAATTGAAATCAATGGGCTTAGACTGGAGTTACTCTGGTTAGGATTACACTGTTAGCTTCTAAGTACTCCAGTCCTGTTCATTTTGTCTGATTTCCAAAACGGAGTGCATTTGTAGCAATGCAATAATGTCCTACATTGGATCGCAAATGCTTTTTGTGTTCTCATGCTGCTACCCTGGAAGTGTAGTTCAATTCTGCAAAATTTCGAGCATACACGAACATCCCAGTTAATTCTGTACATGCACACAATGCCTCTAACTGCACAGGTGCAAATACGGTACATGCACTGAAAATGTAGCTGATTTTAAATGATGTGGATCCTGCCAATAAGAGTCAGGCATAATCCAAGAAAGCTCACAAATAGCGAGCACGCACCCACGATAGCCATACAGAATGCCATTAACTGCTCAGATTTGAAACGACTTGAAATATGGACCATATTAAGTTGTGAGTAAGTGATCAGCGCAATTGTATCATGTGCTCAATGTCGGGGAAATGGGCATGGCAAGCAGGGTGAATTTGATTTTCAAATGTCTCCTTTGTGAAAATGGAATAATCTCATTTCACAAGTGAGCCAGAAAAGAGCTTCTATGATCATGGGCCTTTGCTTAGAGACAAACTGAACTATCATTTAAAGAAAGGGTTCATGAACTAATTAAAACGTCTGAATGTTCTTTTCCAGCCTGCACATTTCTGATGCTAGCAGCAATGCCTGTGTATTAAAATAAATATCCCTCTGTTTGGATTTTCTTTTAATAGGTTCATAAAGGGCCATGTCAGTCGCTAGTAAATTTCTGGTACTCATTTCATTGCTTTTAAATGACACCAAGAAATTTGATAGCCCAAGAAAGAGAAGAAGGCGGCCTATAGCCTATTCCATCCCATTACATTTTCCATGGCTGTGAAGTTTCAGAGATCTGAGTATCTAGGGGGTTGAGTCAGGTCCCTGCCGACCGAATAGGGTAGAACGGAGCCCTCCCTATCAAAACATCCACCTCCAGAGAAACTTTAGTGACAGTGGAAATGGTTCAACTGAATTAATTTAGCGTTGCGCTGCATTTGTATTTTAAATATTTATATTGTATTTATTGTGTTTTTAACTGTAAATTTTTAATGTGCATAAATGTAATCTGCCGCGAGCCTGTTAATGTGGGGAGGGCGGAATAGAAATACAAACAAACAAACAAAACAAATAGGCCCAACTTCATGACAAACTCTGGATAGCATCGTGACAGCTCCCGGTGCCCTCTTTCTCTTTGCCGTTCTGTTTGCCTTAGCTAGAATAAGTAGCTTATAGGACTGCATTGTTTCTCTTTCCTGTATTTCATTGTGTTTTGCATTAATTTATCCTCCATCAGTTTCATTAATCCACTGTATTACTAATAGTAACTTTGACTTTTGGTAATGTTTGGTAATAGCTCATGCAGCTTGTTTTCCTTTGGTGATCCATGGTTAAGAAGATGTGGAAGACCCACAAGGACCCATGTGAAGAGAATTTTTCTGCAAACTCAGAGTTTCCCCGAAGCTTGAAAAACCCCTCCCCACCCTGGCCAAATTTAGTGGATTTTTAGATGAATAGATTATGTCGCATCTGCCAACCAGTACCTTACCTCAGTTCTAAGTTATGACACAGCCATGAGCCCCCTTCTTCAACTGTACGACACTGTTTGGATTTGTGCAGGTAATTGTTTTGCCTGAAGGGTTTGTCAATAAGGCTTCTGAGGCACATTGTTGTGGTTATTTGTACAAATACATCTTAGAAAAACGTCTTCTACAATAGGCTGGCCTTTATTTACTCACAGGCACCTAGCACAGGTCTCTCTCTGCCTTTAAAACTTCTTCACTGAAAAGCTCTCAAGATTAGTGTATCTAGCCTGGCCTGACTCCATCTCCTTCTGTTGGTGGCGTGATGAGAACTTCTGTTGCCCTTTTCATCTTTGCTGTTCTACTCATTATACCTAGTCCAGGTATGTTTGTACATTTTTCATTTAATTTTTTTTTCATTTTTGTTTTTGTATCTCTGTCTTGGAAATGACTAGAGCCCCGTGGCACAGAGTGGTAAGCGGCAGTACTGCAGCCCAAGCTCTGCTCATGACCTGAGTTCGATCCTGGCAGAAGCCGGGTTCAGGTAGCCAGCTCAAGGTTGACTCCGCCTTCCATCCTTCCGAGGTCAGTAAAATGAGTACCCAGTTTCCTGGGGGTAAAATGTAGATGACTGGGGAAGGCAAAGCAAACCACCCCATAAAAAGTCTGCCAAGAAAACATCAGGATGCGATGTCCCCCCATGGGTCAGTAATGACTCGGTGCTTGCACAGGGGACTACCTTTACCTTTACCTATCTTGGAAATGAGAGAAATGTAGGTATGATTTCATGGAAACAATAGATCAGAAAAGGTGTTTTGTTTTAATAAAAGTATAACTCTAATAACTTTCAGGATGAATTCTGTATCTCTGAAGAACTCAGGCGAAAATAGGAACTTACAGCTCAGTGAATTCCTGGGGTCCCCAACCTTTTTGAAACTGGCACATTTGGAATTCTGACAAAGTGTGGTGGGTGCAGTCACAAAGTGGCTGCCACAAAATGGATGCTGCAGGAGTCGGAACCAGCCACAAAATGGCCGCTACTGCTTACCTTCAATCACACAGTGCAGGTCCTTATGCTGTGGAAGCAGCAATGTTTTTAAAAATCTGCACAGCCAATCAATACTCCAATGGCCAGTCAGAAAACTTGCTGGGCAAAAGCTCCACCTGGACCCACCCACTTTCTAAAAACACTTGGTCGACAGCACAATGGTGCCCATAGGTACCATGTTGGGGACCCCTGGTATGTGCAACTAAGACTTGAACGTACCGCATGGCTTGGTCTGAATGTAATTGTGGCACTACAGGTGTCCATTACAAAATCCCCTGAGCCGAAACTATACATGAAAATTACTGGTTTGGGTTGTTAATGTGATTTTCCAAAACAGCAACACAAATCTAGGATTCTTGGGAATTAAGAATAAGAAGAGCCCTGCTGGATCAGACCAGAGGTCCATCTAGTCTAACATCCTGTCTCACACAGTAGCCAACCAGTTGCTATGGAGAGCCAATGACAGGGCATAGAGGCCGAGGCCTACTCCTGATGTTGCCTCCTGCCAGCGGTATTCAGAGGCTGACTGCCTCTGAATGTGAAGGTTCCCTTTAGTCACCGTGGCTAGTAGCAGACATGGGCACGGAAAAAAAAAATACGAACCACGAACCGAGGAACTGGACCAGTTACGAACCAGTTCGTGGTTCGTGATTCATGGGGTTTAAATGCCCCTTTCTGGCCTTAACATTAGCAGGGGAAGGGGCATTTAACAGTTTAAAGGGCCCTTTCCTGCCTTGCAAGCAACAGGTCCCTTTAAACTGCCCAAACCCCAGCTCCCCTACCCTCTACCCCCCCAGGCCCAGACCCACACTTACCTTATCCTGCAACGCAGTCCTTCCTCTCCTCCCAGGAGGGGCGAGAAGGCCATTTTCGGCCTCTTCCGCTGCCCTAGGGGCCTGCAGGGCGACGGAAGAGGCTGAAAATGGCCTTCCTGCCCTTCAAATGGCTGCTGCTAGTAGCCACTGATAGAGCTATCCTCCATGACTCCGTCTAATCCCATTTTAAAGCTTTCTATGCCTATGGCCTCTACATCCCCCCCTCAAAATGATGTTCCTGAAATGAATTTCTGAAATGCAGGGCTGGCCTTAGTGATTCTGGCGCCCTGGGCAAAATTCAAGGATGGGAAACCAGAATCATTGCACATCGGCTGTCTGCTACTGCATCGCTGAACCACTGCAATCAAAGCTGTGGGGCAGACCTGCACTTCTGGGGCTGCTTCCTCCTCCTCCCCTCTAGCCCCCGACCAGTGGCATGATTCAATGTCACTTATATATCTGTATTCCTCTTGTTCAACTAAGATTAATTACGCCCCCCCTCTGGTCCTGGAACACCCTCCATTTCTCATATGCATCTCTGCCAAGTGTTTGTCTAAGATGACATTTCTTGCCCATTCAGGAAAAAAATCCAGTTATAAAAGAATATTATTATGGCTTTCTGGTTAGGTTGGGCAGCCAACAGCTTTCCTGGACCCCTGCAAAAAGATTCCCTCTCTCTGTTACTTCATGCATTTAGAGGGGGGTGGGAGGGAAAGATGGAATTCAGCATTACTTAATGGGACTGAAGAACAGAGGAAGGCCTTTTAGCAATCCCCACAACCTCTCACTATAATTCTTTACTTCACTGGAAAACAGAGCGAGTGTTTCGTTTCAAATCAAGCAGGAATCATGTTGGGTCGCTTCCTTGCCCTTCCAAAAGAATTATCTAAGGGCTAAGCTACAAGAGACAAATGACACTTGAACGGCAAGTGGATCGAGTGGAGAGCAAGTGGAGGGCTAATGAACAGGGAGGGATACACTTGCCGTTCAAGTGTCATTCGTCACTTGTCATTTGGCCCTGAGTCATCTGGTCCCAGGGAATTTAACTTGTATCCCTGTCCTATTCAATGTCAACTGAATGGTTCAGCTATCCTGTTCTGCAATCTGCATCCCCCCAAAGGATGTGCTCTTTTCTTTCTCAGACAGCCATCTAGTGGATTAAAACAACAACAGCATCGGCTGTCTATCCAACAAAGAACAATCATGCTTTACTGGCAGAGAGCTTTCTCCAAAAAGGATCCTAGCCTGCAGCCAGCTTCTGTACACTCAGATAAAGCCAAAAACCCCAGCTGGGTTGCCTAACATTTCGGGTAGGGCCTCTACACTTTATAATACAAGCTCACAAGGGTTTTTGTAACCTAAACAGACAGCTAAACAGTTTGTGGAGTAGCTGCTGTAGCACAGTGGTTAAGTGGTTTGGCTGTGAATCAGCACTCTACTGGTTCTACTCCCACTACTACCATGAGCTCCGTAGGTGGCCTTGAGTAAGTCACTCCTCTCAGCCCCAGCTTCCCAGCTGTATTGGGGGGATAATAATAACACTAACTTGTTCACCGCTCTGGGTGAGGAACTAATCTGTCTAGAACAGCGGTATATAAGCGCAGTTTATTATTGTCATCGTCATTAATGCCCACACCTCTAGGCATTACGCTCTACATGGTGTCTGTTATGATCCAAGATTCAGCACCTACCATAGAAGGAAAGGCTAAAGAACTCTGGGGAAAATAAAGTATTTCCTCACAAGACAAGTGGGGTAGACTGAGTTTTCTAAAATTACGCATGCGTGTCGTTTTTTATGTGCCATCAAGTCGCTTCTGACCTATGGCGACCCTATGAATGAAAGACCTCCAAAACATCCTATCATTAGCAGCCTTGCCCAGATCCTACAAACTGGAGAACGTGGCTTCTTTTATTGAGTTAAACCATATCGTTTTAGGTCTTCTTCTTTTCCTACTGCCTTCCACTTCTCCTGGCATTATTGACTTTTCCAGAGAATCTTGTCTTCTCATGATGTGACCAAAGTACGACATCCTCAGTTTTGTCATTTTAGCTTCTAGGGAGAATTCAGGCTTGATGTAATCTAGAACCCATTTATTTGTCTTTTTGGCTGTTCAGGGTATCCACAAAACTCTCCTCCAGCACCACATTTCAAATGAATCTTTTTTCTTCCTGTCAGCTTTCTTCACCGTCCAACTTTCACATCTATACATGGCAATGGGGAATACCATAGTTTGGATTATCTTGATCTTGGTTCCCAGAGAGACATCATTATCTTTAAGGATCTTTTCTAGGTCCCTCACAGCTGCTCTTCCAAGTCTCAATCGTCTTAGCGAGGGGAAAGTGCATAAAGACAATTTTCTCTGTCTTCTGTAACAGGAGACAGGAAGCGCAGGCAGAAAACTTGGAAGAGAACCCTTGAAATGCCACATTGAAATCTGAAGGGGAAGTTATTTGTCTGGAATTTGGCAGAAAACCTGAAAAGGTATGTGTCCAAAAGTGGCAAAAATTGCCCATGCAAAAAAGGCCTAACAGTAGATACAGGACGGAGAAAATAAAGTATTTCCTCACACATTGCATAACGGTTTGTACATGGCAACAAATTGTACTGATGGCTGTAGCTAGGAAGGCTTTAAAAGGAGTCTGGACAAAATCATGGCACTTGGCCCATCAATGTCTATTACGGAGCCTCCGTATCCAGAGGCAGTATACCTCTGAATACAATGTGAAGGTGCAACGTCAGGGGGAGGCTTTAGCATCCATGTTCCTCTGGTAGGCCTTTGGGTGGTGGGCATCTGGTGAAAACCAGAACACATGGCTAGACAACTGGTGTTATGCAGCAGGGCTTGTCTTGTGTTCTTAACAGGTGTCACTCACCACACATTTGCATCTTTTACAAGAAGAGATATTAACTACCTCACACAAAATGACATGGGAATTAACTATGTGCTGAATATAAAATGCCGTGGAGATGTTAGTGCCTGACTGTTACATCCTATCTCCCATTTGTCAAGAGGCAACCTCTACTATTTCTCTGTTCAAGTATAGCCCAGAAAAATCCTCCTGCTGTGAACTTCTTCTTTCTGTGGAGGTGTAACGCCTGGTAGAGGAGTTCGGCCCTCCTTGTGGTACAACTCCTGACCTCCAGTGGAGTAAGTGCCAGCCTACATAATGACATTTGGCTTGTACAATGGGTATCAAATTTATAATGGGCTTTCCCACCACACTAACATCAGGAAATTGGCACAGAATTGGCACACAAATTATCGGAGATGTCTTGATTACTGGAAAAGCTTGACGGGGAAATTTCATATTCTCTGTAGTTCTGGGATCATTTCGTTTCCAAATGCAGCTGCTTTCGGGAGACCGCTATGGGGATGGCTGCCATTTTCCCACCCAATGCCACCCCTAAGACACTTCTTTTCATGAGGAGAATATTCAAGTACCCGTTTTTCTTTCAGCCTTTTACATCTCTCCCTGAAAACTGGGGACATGAAGAGTATTCCTAAATAGTGAAGGTACTGCAAGGTTACTTGGATAGTTGAAATTTGGTACAAGCCCACGCTTGTTAAGACACATAATAAGGAAGCCATAAAATAAAACTATAAGAGCCCCGTGGTGCAGAGTGGTGAGCTGCAGTACTGCAGCCCAACCTCTGCTCATGACCTGGTGGAAGCCAGATTCAGGTAGCCGGCTCAAGGTTGACTCAGCCTTCCATCCTTCCTAGGTTGGTAAAATGAGTACCCAGGTTCCTGGGGGTAAAGTGTAGATGACTGGGGAAGGCAAAGGCAAACCACCCAGTAACGAAAAGTCTGCCAAGAAAAAAGTCATGATGCGTGATCAAGTGGAGCGCAAGTGGAGTGCAAGTGAACAGTGAGGAATACACGTGAGTCTGTTCACTTGCCGTTCAAGTGTCATTCGTCACTGGTAGCTTGGCCCTTAGCTTCTCAGAGCCAAGCTACAAGTGATGAATTACACTTGAATGGCAAGTGAACAGACTCGCATGTATTCCCCCCTGTTCATTTGCCATTCACTTGTGCTCCACTTGACCATATACTTATCTAAATTGTACTGTTCTACAATGTTAGTGTTCTACAATAATAGTGTTCTAAATTGTATCGCAAATCCTTTTCATGTTCTCACGCTGCCACCGTGGAACTGTAGCTTAATTCAGAAAAATTCCAAGCATACACCAACATCTGAGCATGCACAGAATTTCTGAGTAAATTCTGAGCATACGCTGAACGCCTCTGACTGCTCAAGCGCAAACACAACACAGGCACTCAAAATATAGCTGATTTTAAATGATACAGACCCTGCATGTGATGAGTGTGCGTTATGCATATTCCAAGGAAGCTAGCAAAATTGCAAGCATGCGCCAGTGCTAGCCATGCTGCATGCCATTAACTGCACAGACACAAAGCTATTCGATATATGGACCACGTTAAGCTGTAAATGGTCAGTGGAATCACAGCATGCGCCCGACTCGGTAGGAAATGAGCATAGCACAGCGGGGTAAATTTGATTTTCAATGTTTCCTTTGAGAAAGTGGAATAATCCCCAGTCTTATTCCACAAGTGATCCCGAAAATAGCTTCTATCTTGATTATGGACAGTTGCTAAAAGACAGATTGAAGTATCATTTAAAGAAAGGGTTCATTATGTAGTTAAAACTTCTGAATGTTTTTTTTCCCCCAGCCTGTGCCTTTCTGAGGCTAACAATGCCCAGGTAGTAAAATAAACATCCATCTGTTTGGGTTTTGTTTTAAGAGGATCACCAAAGGTCAAGTTGGTTATTGGGAAATCATTGCTTTGAAATGATTCCAAGAAATGTGATAGCCCGACCAAGAGGAGAAGGTGGAGATAGCCCATCCTCTCTCTATAAATCTCCCCTGGATGAAAAGCTCTGGATAGCAGAGAATCCAGCAGGACGGCATCACACACTTTGGACGGCACCATGACATCTCCCGGCGTCCTCTTCCTCTTCACTGTTTTATTTGCCATAGCTAGAACAGGTAGGTTATAGGGCTACGCAACAAATAAAAAAAATTAATTTCATTTTTGTTTCCATCATTCTTTTGACTTTCGCAATGATTTATTCTCCATTGGTTTCATTAATCCACCACATTTCTAATTGTAACTGTGATGTCTTCCATTCCACTGGGATGAAATTTCCAAGGATTGTATCTCTCATCCAGAGAGATACATATCTATTGGAGCGGAAATGAGTTCGGGGAAAATCCTTTGAAGGCCACAGTTCCTGAACATTTCATCCACTAGGATGGAAAACAAAAAACATAGCAGACAGAAGTATATTTTAACTTTAATTGCCTGTTAAACTGAAGCTGTTTCTACAGTCACTCTGAAGTTTGGCAAATATGGGATTGGAGCCAACCAGCATTTCCGTTACCAAGAAGGAGAGGACAAAATGCTATGCTGGGGCTCCTGGGATCTGTGTGAACAGATATAATGTGGTACGGAGGCTGTAATAAGGAGGAGATGTGAGGAAGAGTGAAAAAGATGGCTGGAGCTAGCCATTGGCCCCAAAAGAAAGGTTACAACCCCTAAGCAAAATTAAGAAAAATCAATTGATGGAGCACCCCAAGATTCTCTCTATGGGGGAAAAAATATACACACTTCGCTATCTGAACTAAATTTTGTGCAGATTGCCCTGAGTAGTATCAAAACATCATTTTACAGTAGAAGATTTATTTTTTAAGGAAATTTTATGGGGGACTAAACCTTAAAGGGAATGAATGAGAATAATCCTCTCTTATCTCCCCCCCCCCTGGAGCTCTCCCAGACTCACAGCCTACCTATGTGCCCCAGGATAAATAAAATCAAGAAAAGAATGCGGGAAGAGGGAGTTTGAAGTAGGAACTCTTTGGAGCACTGTCTTCAACAGGTTTTGCCTCTTTCTTCTAAATGCTTTCTCTCTGATCCTGCAGGATCTCCTATTCAGTGTGAGGTATCCCACAGCATCAAAACATTAAGCAAGCGGAGCACCTATCTCAAGACCTGTGACCCTGAGTTTGACGCCTGCAGAGTGTTGGTGATCGAAGCAACACGGTGTAAGTGACTGGGATCTCAAACTTACCCACAAATTGGTCTGATGGTTAGAGTTTTGGTTGCACTCCAGCAGAGAAGTCAGCTCTTGCCCTTGAAATGTTACTGATAACTATTCTGCCAAGGGTGGAAAGGGTCCAAATTGGAAACCCCCTCACCGCAGATGCTTTCAAGGACAATTAAAGTCATTGAAAGATACAGTCATCATGAATCTCTCACTTCTAACCTGGTTTAGTCCTGTTGTCTTTCTCTCTGTGTATATAATTCATTACACACATTATTGAGAAGAAGCTGCCTGCTGGCATCCAGGGGCAAATGCAAGGAAAACACTGGCCTCTGACTACCTGGCCCATACTGCAGGAGCGTAGGGGAAGCATAACATATCTCTCTGTTCTCCCCACACCCTAGTTTGTTGCAAGCAATCAATATAATCTTTTATGGTGGCAAGATTTGTGTAACTCTGCTGGTTGGAAAATGTCCCTGTCAGTTACATATTTGCTGAGTCCATTTAACTCCAGGTTTTAATTTGTCAATGTTTGAACACATAAACCTACAATGAATCTCTATTTCATCCTGATATACAGCTGGAAAGACAGTGAGAACTGTTAAAAAGTCATGCACAAAGAGAGAAATCTGTGTTCCTGGTCCTGTGTTTATGCATCTTGATAATGGACTGAGGGAGACGGGGTATAGCACTTGCTGTTTCACTGATGGCTGCAACTCAAAAGTTCCTGCATGTATGTATCATTTGCATATATGATGCTGCCTTATACTGAGTATAGCATTAATTCTTTTTGTAAACAATTAATTCTTTTTGTAAAAAATTAATTAGTATTTATGTGACAGATTAAAAAGACAAAGTACAGAACAAAACCATAAAGTAGAAACATAAAAACAGCCTTTTATTCTATTACTGTAGATGATTTCATATCTACAAATGATCTAAGCAAGCAATAAAGCAAGACTGCAATGATTCAAACCAACTTATACATCTTCCTAGTTGCAAATAAGTTAATTTGGTCATTTAAAAAACTGTCTTTTACTTTTGTTTTCCAGTTTTGTAATCAGGAAATTTGCTGTGATTTCCAGAAGCAAGCAAAATTAATTCTAGCTAATGTAATTATATATAGTAAAATTTCTTGCTACCCTTTTGGAATTAATTTAAAAATTATTTCACAGCAAAACATCAGGAGAATTAGGAATTACAGCTCAATGTGTGTCAATATGTCAAAGATTCTCATACCGTAAGCGGTTGCACAAGTAGAGGCTGGATGAATACTTGTCAGAGATGCTTTAGGCTGATCCTGCACTGGGCAGGGGGTTGGACTAGATGGTCTGTATGGCCCCTTCTAACTCTATCATTCTATGATTCTATAAGGGCAAAACAGGGATTTGAACCAGAAACCTTCTATACGCAAAGAGTATGATATCTGTCACTGAGTAGTGCATCCTCCATGCCCTCCTCACCCTCTCCTCTTTCTGTTGATGACTAGCATCATTTCCAGCCTCATCAGAGATCAGAAATCAGTGATTCTCCAAATGGCATGAAGTTGCTTCTGAGGCTTTTAATATGAATATTATGATGCCGAACAAAAACAGGGGAGACTTTCTAATTCAAATGAGGATCCTGGCCAATCAGGGTTTCCCAACCCCAATTGGAGCAAGAATCACATCAAGCTTGTTGGAAGATAAGTCTGTTAACAGCTCCTAGCCATAATAGCAGTAAAACAAAACCTCCACTGTCAGAGGCAGTCTACCTCTGAATAGCTGGATGGTGAGGATGAGAATGAAAAGGACAGCCTTCTTTCAAGCAAGGCACTTTTTCTTCCAGCAGAGCTCTTTTTAGGTGTAAAAAACATTCTGATCCATTTCTGAGAAATCCTGAACTTTACACGATCCTTTGAACAGGTCACCATATTTATAATCCAATTTGAAACTGTCTGCAATTTAAAAGATAGATGCGGCTTTTGTTTGACACTCGTTCTTGATGGTTTGCTTCCAGTACCAACTTGGAATGAGACCCCAAATGGGTTCTGGTGCCCCTCCTGTAGCGTTAAACACCCTGAACCATGCAAACGGGAGATCATCCGTTGCAAAGGATCGACGAACAAGTGTTTCTTCAGAGTGATTGGTAATTCTGATTTATCCATTGATGGGTGATGTTTCTAACAATATGTTAAACATTGATATGTGGAGCATTGCTTAATTTCTAAGGTGAAGTTTGTGATTGATTACAGCGCCCATCGTCGCTGTGGCTCTGTATTGTAGAGCTGGTGCTCTGTTCACACTTAGATATTCCAACCATTATTCCACATAGTGTTTGTTTGTTTATTGCACTTGTATCCCACTCTCTCTGTAAAACAGCTCTAACGAATCTTTGTCTCACTCAAAATCTAAAGGGCATGGGGGGATATATAGTATAGAGATACCCCCAGCCTTGCAATTCTTGGGAGCCCTTACGGAATTCTGAGAAGGCACATTAGTTCCCCCTCTCCAAATAATTGGCCATACAGTATTGTAATCTCAATGTCAGGAGAGTCCATGCCCAGAACTGTCCTAGGACAAAAGCTGCTGCTTCCAAAGGAGGCTTCCATGTTGACACAAAGGTGAAGCCTTCTGGTCTTTTCTGAAGCACTTCCTGTACTGAGGAGGAGGAGGGAAGCCTAGATTCCTTAGGAAACTATTTATTTACTTGATTGATTTACTTCATTTATACCCCACCTTTCTCCCCAGTGGAGATCCAAAGTAGCAGCCGTTGTTCTCCACTTCCTTCGTTTTGTCCTGACAACAATACTGTGAGCTCAGTTAGGTTGAAAGTGTGACTGGCCCAAGGTCACCCAGCGAGTTTCTATGGCAGAGCGGGGATTCGAACCTGATCCTGATACAAAACGCTAACCACTACACCACACTGACTCTAGCTAGGGTAAGGATTAGGGGAAAGTGCTGTGTGGGTACAGTTTTCAAAGAAAAGGGAGGGGGTTGCTTCTTGCACGACTACAGGGAGAGGTGTCCCAGCCCAGGCACATAAGAAAGCCTGGGCAACCATGCAGCTGCCCAGGTTGAACTTAGTACTGGGCTGTTTCCACATGGCTTACCTTCCCATGGAACGACCAGGAACATCGTGCAAAACCCCCGGAAGATCGCGTTTTCTCATGAGAGAAAACGCAATCTTCTGCATTTTTTGCGCGATGTTCCGGGTCATTCTGAGGGAAGGTAAGCCATGTGGAAACGGCCCTGGAGTTCAGCAGCCTGAAGCGCCCCCTTTTTTCCCTGTTTCACTGAAGACCATCTGGGTTTTATCTCCAAGACTCAAGAAGGGAGAGCCAGGAAACACATTAGGCTTGCCAAATTAGGCACGGGAAATTCCTGGTGATATCGAGGCAGTGCCTGCAGGGTGGGGGGAGTTTAGGGAGGAATTTCACCTAGAATCCATGGTATCTGGCACTTCAGAGTCTGTCCTCTGAAGTGCCCTTTTTCTTCAGAGGAACTGATCTCTATAGTGTGGAGTAGAGGTCATTTTGTAGAAAAAGAGCTGGAGGAACTCATTAGCGTAACTCATTAGCATATGCCACGCCTCTTGCCATCACCAGAAATGTATCATTGGTATAACTGATTTGCATATGCCACACCCCCTGACATCACCTATTCTAGCTGTTTTGGACCCAATCCTGGCCATTCAGGGCCAAAATTGGACCCAAAATGGCAAAAAGGGGCTGAAAATGGCTGAAAAGGGGCCCAAAATGGTAAGGATTGGGCCGCTGATGAGCAGGAGAGTGATCCACCACCCATCATAGGCCCAATCTGGGCCTTTTCGGCCCCAATCCAGGCCAAAACAGGCCCCAAATGGCCAAGAGTCAGGTGGGTGGGGCGACCTGACATGTGACCTCTTTGGGGAACTGCCGGAACTGCATTCCTGTGCGTTCCCCCTCAAAATGAGTCCTGCTCTGGAGAATTCTGGGAGAACAGGCTTCTGGAGGTTGGCAACTCTATATACATTGGCAGGCACCATTTGGGGGAGCACTGGATTAGGGAGATGGGAGTGGTGTGAGTAGAGATCCCATTTCCCTGGTGGGGGCAGGGATCCCCTATCCCAGTGTTGCCCCCCCTGCCAATATTACCAGGCCAGTAGTGAGAAAAAGGTGCGAGGAATGGACCTGAGAGCTCTGGAGCGATCCCCTGTGCATTCCGGAGGTCTTTCTTTTCATGCTGGGAATGATGTCATTCTTGGTGCAACACGGAAGTGAAGGCCCCAACACTAGTTCCCCCCATGTGCACCCCTCTACCATCCCCTGATTTGGGCCCTGAGGGACCAGGCAACCCTAGCTGTGAGGAGAGGCTCAGGAAGAGACCAGATGGGTAAAGAGAGTGCGAGAAAGAAGGGATGAAAAAAGGAAACCTGAAGAAACCGTAGTTGCTAGAAATATACAGAACTGCGATTCTTTTGCTGTTTTATGCTTGCTAACTTGATGTCCAACGGGGCTTCATAGCTCTCCTAAGAAACTCTCAACTATTTCTTGTAGGTCCCATTATCCACATGGGCTGTGCCACTGAATCTTTCTGCACTAATTCCGTACAAACCGGGATCACCATTACGGACTCGCTCGGGGTGCTGCTGAGCAGTCAGCACGTAGAATGCGTACCGGCACACAGAGGTTAACGTTGGAGTTGAAAATGCAGTTCCTGATAAACACAAGAAGAAGCCGAAACGATTTGTAAAGCTTTTATAGTTGCTGCCTAGTTGAGAGATGTGGTACATCTGGCCAAATAAAATGCCACTGAAATCGATTCCAACCAGCTTACCAAAACACTCGTGTTAATTTGTACCATTGAATGGAGAGACGACCATCTACAATATACAGAAGGGCTTGGTTTTCATGCTGATAATTTTGCCACTTTATGCATGTCTGCATTCTTTTCTTTTTGCACAATTTTGAAATCCTTTTGATCTCAAAGCTTCTGTCTTTTTGTGACTTGTACAATCATTTAATGCAAATAAATATATTATGCAAAAGCAGGCGAGAGAGCTCTAGAGAGTTATGGTGTTCCGGTTACCTTTTTAAAATTTACAAGTATAATAGTGTATACAACTGTCTCAAGACTGCACATATGAGGAGTAGACAGAGACGCCTTCCACTGGCAGCAAATACTCCACAGCTAAGGTTGCCAACTTCTAGGTGGAAAGTGGAGATTTCCTGGAATTAAAAATGATATCCAGATGGCAGAGATCCATCCCCCTGCAGAAAGGGGCTGCTTAGGAGGGTAGACTCTGTGGGCCAAGTGACGAATGACACTTGAACGGCAAGTGGATTGAGTGGAGAGCAAGTGAACAGGGAGAACGGCAAGTGGATTGAGTGGAGAGCAAGTGAACAGGGAGAAATACACTTGCCGTTCAAGTGTCATTCGTCACTTGTAGCTTCGCCCTATGACATTATACCCCATTGAGGTTACTCTCCTCTCCAAACTCCACCCTCCCCAGACTCTACCCCTAAATCTCCAGGAATCCCAAGCCAGAATTGGCAACCCTATCCACAGCAATTTTTGTACTCTCCCAAGCCTGCACATATATTTGGCTCTGGGACTTAATAACAGCTTAGTTTTTCCCTTTGTTATGAGAAAAAAGAATATAGACTCACATACAGCATTTTGTCTCTCTCCTTACATTATTTTGCATGTGCAAACTTACCAGAGCCAAATGCTAGAAAGAGAGGAAAAACCCTTTTACCAATCTGAACTGCAAATAGTTTTTAAAGCAATTAAATCTTTCCTTGTATGAATCCCTAAAATTTCATAGCTGTTTGCCGAGCTTGGCACCGAACAATACTTAGCAATTGAGCATACAGGGGCATGTGGGTGCCCCATTTATTCCCTGCAAAGTTTTACTGCAAAGTCTTTGCAGCCAACGCAGCGGCTCTCAGCAGCTGGCCAGTCTTGCTGGCACCTCCCAATTAAGGAACCTGAACTCAACCCTTTCTAAATGGTTCAGATCTCGACACAAAGAATTGTTGCTTTGGCAGAGCTGAGCAATAGATCGTCTGCTGCAATCTGAAGTCACCAAGAGACCTCTCAAGCTAGTGGGGTGGAGAGAGAATGAGACAAGCGCAGAAAGAAACGGAGAAGATTATTGGAATTACTGAGCAACTCCTCTAACAACTCTCTGGGTGATATATAAATCACAATAAAAATGTGTGACTTTTCATTCTCTGTGGAGCCTGTTCCTTTATGGAATAGTCTGCCTGGGGCTATTAGCCCCCCCCCCCCCCAATGCTTCCATCATTTTTCAAGATGTGCAAAACAGAATCGTTCAGAAGGGATTTCTTGTAGAGGGAGCAGAGCTGGGGTTTAAGAACATAAGAACATAAGCAAAGCCATGTTGGATCAGGCCAGTGGCCCATCCAGTCCAACATTCTGTCACACACAGTGGCTAGAAATCCAGTGCCATCTAAAGGACTGTCAGTGAGGCCAGGACACCAGAAGCCCTCCCACTGCCTTCCTTCCAGCACCAAGACAACAGAGCACCACCTCCCCACAAAGAGAATACCATCTATCTCCTGTGGCTAATAGCCACTGATGGACCTCTGCTCCATATATTTGTCCAGTCCCCTCTTGAAGCTGGCAATGCTTGTAGCTGCCACCACCTCCTGTGGCAACGAATTCCATGTGTTTATCACCCTTTGTGTAAAGTAGTATTTTCTTCTATCTGTTCTAACCCGACTGCTCAATAATTTCATAGAGTGCCCACGAGTTCTTGTATTGTGAGAAAGGGAGAAAAACACATCTTTCTCTACCTTCTCTAACCCGTGCATTATCTTGTAAACCTCTATCATGTCTCCCCTCAGTCGTCTTTTCTCCAGGCTAAAGAGCCCCAAGCGCCTCAATCTTTCCTCATAGGGAAAGTGTTCCAACCCTTTAATCATTTTAGTTGCCCTTCTCTGTACTTTTTCCAGTGCTATGATATCTTTTTTAAGGTGTGGCGACCAGAACTGTACACAGTACTCCAAATGAGGCCTCACCATCGATTTATACAGAGGCATTATGATACCGGCTGATTTGTTTTCAATCCCTTTCCTAATAACCCCTAGCATAGCATTAGCTTTTTTTATGGCAGTCGCACACTGTGCTGACGTTTTTAGTGAGTTATCTATCATGACTCCAAGATCTCTCTCTTGGTCAGTCTCCGCCAGTTCAGACCCCATCAACTTGTATTTATATTTTGGATTTTTGGTTCCAATGTGCATTACTTTGCACTTGGCTACATTGAACCTCATTTGCCACATGGATGCCCACTCTTCTAGCCTCGACAGATCCCTTTGGAGTGCCTCACAATCCTCTCTGGCTTTCACCACCCTGAACAATTTCGTGTCATCTGCAAATTTAGCCACTTCACTGCTTAATCCCAATTCCAAATCATTAATAAACAAGATAAAAAGCATTGGACCCAATACCGACCCCTGTGGCACCCCACTGCTCACCACCCTCCACTGTGAGAAGTGCCCGTTTATACTCACTCTCTGTTTCCTATTAATTAGCCAGTTTTCGATCCACAAGAGGACTTGGCCCTTTATCCCATAGCTACTGAGCTTACTTAGGAGCCTTTGATGAGGGTTTAATGGATCAGCTAAGAAGGTGACATGAGGGATAAAGTCTTGCCTGCACTGATAGTTTGGTTGCTTGAAACAGACATGGTTAGATTCAGATGTTGTTATTGTATGTTGTAATCTGTTTACAGAGTAACGTTATCATTTTTGCAGTCTGTTTACTGATTGACTGGTCATACTTGCAATCTGTCTTGAGTCTCAGAGTCTTTCTGCACAAGACATCTTAAACAGGGATGCTCAAATGTAGGGAGAAGCAATGTTAGCTGGGAAGTGTAGTTTTAAAAGACAGAGCCTGCAGAGATCATTCCTCAGAGAGTTTGTTAATTTCATCTTCGCCTCCCAAGCTCTGTTTTTTGAAACAACCCTCCTGTAGAGAGGTGAAATTGTCAGAGTCCTGGGGAGGCGAAAATGAAATTTACAAACTTTCTGAGGAGCAATCTCGGCCAGCTCTATCTTTTTAAACTATGCTTTCCAGCTAACATTGCATCTCCCTACACTTGAGTATCCCATGTAAGATGTCTTGGTGAGAAAGGCAGATGAAGGAGGAGGAAGAAGAGGAGGAGGAGAATTGTGTTGGCTACTGTGGGTGTTCTTCAGTTTACAAGTTTTGCTACAGTCCATTCTTTCACAGTTAAGATTTAATAGAAGTTTAATAACTGGTGAGGTCCATTTTATCCTTATACTATTTGGTAACTGTATTCCAGAAATGTATTGCCCCCCCTTGCCTTTTGCTTATATTCTATCCCTATACTACCAAAGCTAAATACTTAGAAATGTCTGATAATGAAATTTTGAGCTTATGGGTTTTGATAACCTTTAGCTAACAAGTGTTAACGCTTGTCAGTGTTTTTCAGGCCAAAAGCTGTGAAACATGTAAAAGCAGAAGTTCGGAATGCATTTTCCATGCCAATATGCAGTGAATGGCTCAGACGGCCTGTTTGAGTCAGCTTCCTGTTGCAGGAGCCAAAAAAACGAATTCACAGTGCGGCTGGCAGTGCGGCTGGCAGATTGAGAAATATTTCTATGCACCCCACCCATGCAATCTTGTTCCGGTGTAGATGAGAGAGAATGAACGAGACAGAGGATGAGAATGCAAGGGTGGGCTGAAGGCCTGGGACAACAGAAATAAAAGGTACCAGCAGTAAGAAGGTTCCCAGATGATCTTTACTCTAGCGACTAGAAAAGTTCCATTTCCAGCTCTCTACAGGAAAAAAGGGCAAGTCTCAAAGGCCGGGAGCAAGATGCAGGTTAACCAAGTTCCAAAACATCTACATGTCAAGATCACCCCATTCTGTTACTAGGCTGGGAGACAAGATCACCACCCTGAGCCACTGGGCCTGGACTGATGGAAGCCAAGAGGACCATTAAAGCAAGACCACAAAGACCCCCTTTGACAAGGACGCAGAGGCAGAAAAAAAAAGAAGTATGGACTATAAAAGTTAGAAATTCCTGAGGAGGGGCAGAAAACATCCGTTCAAGATCAGCACCAAAGGGGTGGGCCAGCCATTTGGATTCTTATCGGAGATTTTTCTTATGCTCTTTCCTGAACGGTCAGTGCCGAAGAGCCTGGCTAGCCATTTGGGTGACTGTGTGTGTGTGTGTGTGTGTGTTGCTAAAGCATTTTGTAATCAATAACAGATGCAGTTTGTTTCCAAAGATCTCTGAAGTCACGTCTCCTTTCTGGTTCTTGTGGCTTGATAAAAGAACCTGTCTTAAATTTGGCACAAGGGACAAGGGAGCCTGATCAGCTCTCGCTGTCCCTAGTCTTAATAGAATTTATTTCTAACAGAAAGGGGTTGATTCCCCCCCCCCTTTTGTGGCTCCACAAGGCAGTTCCCAAGGGTTTCCTTTTTCTATGACGTACTGTTCCAACCCCCACACCAGGTGGCTTGTATTGGCAAGGATTATAATACTTAAGACAGTGTGGGGTAGTGGTTAGAATGCCAGACTGGGATCTGGGAGACCCAGGTTCGAATGCTGTGGAAGCTCACTGGGTAACTTTGATCCAGTCATACACTCTCAGCTTAACCTACCTCGAAGGGTTTTTGCGAGGATAACATGGAGGCGAGGATGATGTAAGCTCTTTGGATCGTCATGGGGAAGAAAAGTGGGAGCTCAGCAGAGATGTGATGCTATAAAGCCTGTCCTTCGAAGCTGCTATTTCCTCCAGGGGAACTGGTCTCCATGTTTTGGAGAGCAAGTGGAAATCAGGGAGGGCTCCAGGCCCCAATTTAAGCAAGAAACAGCTGCTGGGGCAGAGGGAAACTCTCAGTATTCTATTTCTTGTCTAAAGGGCGTAGCTCACCTTTGCCTTCAAAGCCCCGCCTTGCCATGCAAGGACCGTTCAGAGTTCAATGTTTGCATTAGTATTCCGGCTGGATACAGTCACTACAGCAGTGAAAAAACAGTTGTAGATACATTCCACCTAGAAGTCCCTTCCCCTTGAACTGAGAACGCGCTTGCTTCTCACTGTAGGAAGCCCCACGCTCTGCCTCTGAAATCAGACACTGCCACCATGCAAACCTGCCTGATCTTCTCCATTCTCTCTGCTTTGGTTGATGCAGGTAAGCGTTTAGTTCCTGTTTGGATTGGTTGACTGGGGAGAGAATGTCGAAACAGGGAAGTCAAACAAATGCAAGAGTTTTGGGTAACATGGGAGAAAGTGAGGCGTGGGAGGAAGGAGAGAGAAAGTGCAAGAAGCAGGACAAATTGTTCAGGTGATTTTGAGCTTCATTAAGATAGTTTCAGGTGGGTAGCCATGTTGGGTAGAGAGATTAGAGTCCAGTAGCACCCTAAAGACCAACTAGATTTCCAGGATAGGAGCTTTTGAGAGTCAGATCTCCCTTCATCAGATACAAAGATCTGACCTCTTACTTTAGAAAGCTCACACTCTGGAAATCTAGTTGGTCTTTAAGGTACTACTGGACCCGAATTGGGATCCATTATCACTGATGTGAGAAATCTGTAGAGATCTGTACCAGATGGGGGTTTGTATGGTTGCATGCATATAAAAAGGAACCACAGCTGACAGCGAGATGAATTCTATCCTAACTTTCCCCCTGACGTGCTGGGTTCTTATCTGTAGGGATTTGGGGATAGCATTTAATTGAGAGCCTATGTCGTTCATACCTTTTGGGTACAGGCCGTGGCCTAGAAGTAGAACATCTGTTTCTCAGAGCCAAGCTACAAGTGACGCCTGACAGAGGTTGGACACTTGTCAGCTTCCCTCAAGTTTTGATGGGAAATGTAGGCTTCCTGGTCTTGCAGCTGCTGTCCAATGGACTTTTCAACTGTCACTTGTCCAACATTCTGCCAAGCTGCCTACATTTCCCATCAAAACTTGAGGGAAGCTGACAAGTGTCCAACCTGTGTCAGGCGTCACTTGTAGTTTAGCTCTCAGACAGAAGGTCCCAGGATCAATTCGTAGCATCTCTATTTAAAAGGATCAGGTTGCAGATGCGTGTCTGGGGGGTCGCCACCCTCCTGCCCACCGTTCCAAGTGCTGATCACAGCCGCTCAGACTCCTAGCAGGCCTCCTGGGAGGGTGGACCGCCCGTTTCACTTTGAGACCCACCAGTCTCCGGGTTCTTTTCTCTAGGTGATCTTGCACACAGTAGGTCAGACACTCAAGACACAAGACTTATATATAATAGATGTTTTATTAACTTAGAAGAGTGTGTGCAGGGTGCAGGAACCACTCTATTAAGGCACAAGCAAAAGGCATTAAAACAACAAACAACTTGCCTGTTCTTTACTAAAGCTGACTAAAAAGATAAGCTTGCTAACGTGCATTTCTCTGAAGAGGCTTGAGGCTCATACTCACAGAGTCCATTATCCATGCCAGGCAGGTACGGGCATCTCAGGCCTGGCACAGAGCAAAGTCTCTCACGTGCTGATGGAATAAGGTAGCATAGGAGGATCCAACGACGTCTCAGTGAGAGTGTGAAGTGTGGTGGTGAGAGCAGAGAGGAGCCGTCTTTTCTATGATTGTCAGCCAATCAAAGGCACACTTGCAATCAGCGTTACTGGCCTGAGAACTGAGAAGGAGTACGTGTGGAGCCGAGACTCCCTCTTCTCCCAAGGATGCCTTCCCTGGGCAAAAACTCACAGGTGCAATCAACCAACTGAGCTGCACATTCCACTCCCAGGGTGTCAGGCCAAACCTGGGCCTGTAGGATCTTAGAAGCCCGAACCAATGTAGGCAATTGGGCTCAATGTGGCTCCGCTAGACAATGAAGTGAAATACCTCTTCGTGAGATCCTGGAGAACCACTGCCTGTCTAAGTAGACAATACTGACCTCGATGGACCAACAGTCTGATATAGAATAAGGCAGGGCTTTTTTTCTGGGAAAAGAGGTGGCAGAACTCATTGGGTTGCCCTTGGAGAAAATGGTCACATGGCCGGTGGCCCCGCCCCCTGATCTCCAGACAGAGGGGAGTTTAGATTGCCCTCCGCACGGTGTGTAGGGCAATCTAAACTCCCCTCTGTCTGGAGATCAGGGGGCGGGGCCACCAGCCATGTGACCATTTTCAAGAGATTCCAGAACTCCGTTCCACCATGTTCCTGCTGAAAAAAAGCCCTGGAATAAGGCAATTTCAAGTGTATATATATGTGAGCTCTCAAATGAATATAAAGTGGTACAGCCCAGATGTCCTTTTATCACCTCAAGTGAGAAGTAGCTAGCCATTGCTGGATGAATCTGTCTAATCCCCTTTTAAATCTGTCTGTACCAGTGGCCATCACTGGCAGTTAGGGATCCCAGATCCCAGGGTTTTGTTTTTTTTCTGGGAAAAGAGGTGGCTGAACTCCCAAGAGGGAAATGAGGAAGAAACACACGGGATTCTTTGAAATAATATTATTTTCATGCACTATTGCTGAGCATTTTCAAGAGGTGCCAGCACTCTGTTTCCCCGCATTCCCACTGAAAAAAAGCCCTGCCTGGTCCTCCGGTGGGGGATCCCCTACTCCCACCCTCTGCCCCCTGCCACCACTCATCTGGCCAATGGAAGGGGTGGAAAGGTGGGGGAACAGGCTCCCCGGGCATGCTATCGGGACGGCGCTACAACGTCACTCATCACACAGGGCCCAGGAACGCTCATGCACTTCACAGTGGGCTGATTTGGGCACTGCAAAGTGCAGGAGCGCTCCTGGGCCCTGTGGGATGATGTCACTTTTGTTTCCTTCATTCTATTGGCTTTTGCAATGATTTATTCCCCATTGGTTTCATTAATCTCCTGGAAGTGATATCTTCACACCACTTCAGGAGTGCGTGCATGTGAGACCAAAGAACAAAATGAGTGCTGGGTCACCCCCTCCTGCAGAGAGGGTAAGGGAACCTGGCAACCCTACGACAGGGAATGTCATCAAATAAAGAAGTATTTCCCTCTGAGCGTCCTGAATCTATTTCCCATCAACTTCATGGGGTGCCCCTGAGTTCTGGTATTATGGGACAAGCTCTTTTCATCCAATTTCACCACCTCATGCAAATGAACCTCTATTATGTCTCCCCTTGCCCTTAGTCATATTTTTCTCTAACCTGTAAAAGCCTTTTTAGCTAGGGTTGCCAGGTCAGAGTTAGGACATTCCTGGAGATTTGGGTGGTGGAGCCTGAGGAGGGCAGGGTTTGGGGAGGAAAAAGACCTCAATTGGGAATAATGCCATACAGTCTGCCCTCCTAAGCAGCCATTTTCTCCAGGGGAACATTTCCATTGCCTGGAGATCAGGTGTAATTCTGGGAGCTCTCCAGGCTCCACCTGGAGGTTGGCAACCCTATTTTTAGCTCTTCTTCACTGAAACGGTGCTCCAACCCCTTAGTTGTCTTGGTTACCCTACATCATAATCAGGATCAGGGCTCATTTTGAGGGGGAATGCACAAGAATGCAGTTCTGGCAGTTCTCCAAAGAGGTCGCATATCAGGTGGCCCCGCCCACCTAACTCTCGACCATTTTGGACCTGTTTCGGCCTGGATTGGGCCCGAAATGGCCTGGATCAGGCCTCTGACGGGTGGTGGATCACTCTCCCACTCAGCAGTGGCCCAATCCTGACCATTCTGTGCCCCTTTTCAGCCATTTTCAGCCCTTTTGCCATTTGGGGCCCAATTTCGGCCCTGAATGGCCAGGACTGGATCCAAAACAGCCAGAATATATGATAGGGGGTGTGGCATATGAAAATCAGTTATACCAATGACACATTTCTGGTGGTGGCCAGGGGCGTGGCATATGCTAATGAGTTATGCTAATGAGTTCCTCCAGCTCTTTTTCTACGAAGTGACCCCTGATCAGGAGTATCACTGAAAATTAAGACAACAAAGCCTTTCCCATCAGTGAACTGCCTTGCCAGGAAAAGCTAAAGTTCTGTGAGTCAGGCTGTGGTTAAAGGCGCAAAAGCAATATTAGACCCAAACAAAAACAAAACCTGCCACACTGAGAAGAGAAGAGAGTGTTTAGAGAGAACGAAACCAATCGGTGACTAATGTGACGGCTGTAGGAACTGAGGTCTGCCTGGAATTGTTTCTTATTTCTCCTTCCAGTGGACCTGCTGGCCTGTGAAGACTGTAGCAGACCGGGGCAGGTCTGTGATGGAGAGATGAGGCCTTGCTTCCTGGGTGAAGATACTTGCGGTAGCATCCTAGGAGAGACCAATCTCGGTAGGCGAACCAAACAAACAGAAATCCACTAGCACGTTAATGCCTAGCAACATCTATCCTAGCATGAGCTTTTGTGAGTCAGAGCTCACTTCTACAGGTACCAAAGCAAGCCATCACTGGGTCCGAATTTAACCATAGTGAGCTATCTTTTTGGGGGTGGGGGGAATCCACAATCAACATACTTTAAAGAAGAGCAGGCTTGCATAGTTGCCTCTGAGTCGCTCTACACAAGAAGACATCTTACACAGGGACACTCAAGTGTCTTAGAGCAGAATCACAAGTGACAAAAGGCACAGATTGGACACTAGTCAGCTTCCCTCAAGTTTTGATGGGAAATGTAGGCATCCTGGTCTCGCAGCTTGGCTCTCTGACTGCTGTCCAATGGACTTTTCAACTGTCACTTGTCCAACATTCCGCCAAGCTGCCTACATTTCCCATCAAAACTTGAGGGAAGCTGACAAGTGTCCAATCTGTGCCTTTTGTCACTTGTGGTCCTGCTCTTACTTTCTGGGTGTTCTTATATTCAAATGTACTCTGTCTCCCTACTGGTGCATGTATATCCACAATGGGAGAACAAGTGTAAGATCTTTCATTTGATCTTATTCATGTAAGAGCCTCTCTACACGAGATCTCTTACACAAGGATGCTCAACGGTAGGAAGACGCAATGTTAGCCGGGAAGTGTAGTTTAAAAAGAGAGAGCCAGAGACCTCTCTACAGGAGGGTAGTTTTAAAAGACAGAACCGACAGAGATTGCTCCTCAAAGAGTTTGTTAAGTTCATCTTCACCTCCCTGAAGGCTCTGTCACTTTCACCCCCACTTCGTAGGTTTTTTTTATTATTTTATTTATTTTATCTGTTTTCGATTTTTATTCCGCCCTCCCTGCAAATGAGCTTAGGGCGGATTGCAACGATTTTAAAACACATTGAATAACTTATACGGTATAAAACAATAAAAACCATTTAAAACCATCAATCATACAATATACAATAATATAAAATTAGCTAATATATACAATAATATAAAATTAGATTATTAAACATTCTATTTCATAATATAAACTACGCTTCCCAGCTAACATTACGTCTCCCTACGCTTGAGCATCCTCATGCAGGAGGTCTCGTGTAGAGAAACTCTAAGAGCCAAGCTACAAGTGACACCTTACACAGGTTGGACACTTGTCAGCTTCCCTCAAGTTTTGATGGGAAATGTAGGCGTGCTGGTTTTACAGCTTGGCTCTCCATTACAGCTTCAAGACCAGGACGCCTACATTTCCCATCAAAACTTGAGGGAAACTGACAAGTGTCCAACCTGTGTCAGGCGTCATTAGTAGCTTGGCTCTTAAGATGTCTTGTACAGAGATCTCTACTGATATTCCTGGGCTGTAAAGGTAACTGTGAAGACAGATGCTGGCCACTAGGGGGATGCTGTCACTTATAGTTAAAACCAATGATGCTCAATTGTGGTTTCAGGGCCTGTCCCGGAATTGCATTTCCTGTACAGTTTGCCACTTCCCCATCTGACATCACATCAATGATAATAATATTTTTAAAATGGTACTTCTCAAATGCAAGGACGGAAAGACAAGAGTCATGCATACTGCCCGGTTGCATTTCATTTCATGCTTAATGCAAGTAAGAGAAAAGGCAGGCGAAGAAGAGGAGCAGGGGGTTAATCGGACACCCCATCTGGCTATATCAGCCTTCCGCCAAAGAGTCTGATAACCTAGCAGTAATCTAGAGACTACATTTTATCCCATCTTTCCTCCAATGAGCTCTGAGAAGCACAAGTGGATCTCTTTTCCTCTGTAAGGTAGGTTAAGCTGCGAGCGTACGACTTGCCCGTGGGCCCTCTACAAATTTCATAGCAGAATGAGGAACTGACCCTCAGATCTTAGTCTGACACTCTAACCGCAACACCACACTGGCTCTCACTCAGTTGATTCTCTTTTCTTCTTTGAACAGGCACGGAGGCATCTTTGGGCATCTTGAAGTCCTGTACGGAATACAGAGCGTGCAAAGCTGGCGTCAGGACTATGACTGTTGGGGCTCAGGTAACGCTGAGGAGGAGTGCCTTGTGCTGTCAAGGAGAGAGCTGCAGAAATGAATCGGTTATATGTGCGTATCTCATATTGACATTTGGCCTCCAGGCACTGGATTTAATGACATGGCTGCTGTAGAGTTATGGATCTCTAGAGACAGAAGACTAGAGTGACGTATGCATGACATGTGCCTTAGCATCCATCCCCAAATTCAAAGCTAGTGTTTGATGGAGAGCCACGGTTTCTCCTATCGCTGTTTCTCGGCTTTGTTTGCTTAGTCTTGGTTACTCCAGATGTGGCCACGGGCCACTTATGATCAGTTGGCAGTCCTGGGGTCTGCTTGACCTTTTGTTTCATGTTGTTACAGGCTGTACAAAGATCTCTGTGATCATCCATGCAACCAACAATAGGCACGTCTGCAATGTCAATTAATGATTTTATCATGGCTAAATTCTAGGAGTAGCAGATCCATGAAAATTAAGAACTATTGACAGATAATTCTTCGCAATCACACACACGCACACGCACACATATATATACAGGGCTTTTTTTCAGGGGGAACGCAGGGGAACGGAGTCCCGGAACCTCTAGAAAATGGTCACATGGCTGGTGGCCCCGCCTCCTGATCTCCAGACAGAGGGGAGTTGAGATTGCCCTCGGCGTGGAGGGCAACCTCAACTCCCCTCTGTCTGAAGATCGGGGGCGGGGCCACCAGCCATGTGGCCATTTTCTCTGAGGGCAACCCACTGAGTTCCGCTACTTCTTTTCCCAGAAAAAAAGCCCTGCATATATATATTTAATTAGGGGGAACATTGATGGAACTCCACAAAAGTGACTGAATGTGATGGCCACATCGTTTCAATTTGGAAATTTCCAAGTTTCTAATCTGCGTCCTCCCCCCCATTCCCCCAACAGTGTTCGCAGATGAAACTTCAGCCATCTTTTCTTCTGACCATACTAGAAATATGACAGATGTCTTTTTAGCCACCCGTTGTGTGTAAATGTATAGAATGTATGTGGTGGTGGAGCCTGCTCATAGCGGCAACCCCTGGTGGGGGTTGCCCACAAGAGGCAAACAAAGGTGGTTTGCCATTGCCTGCCTCTGCAACCCTGCTCTTCCTTGGAAGTCTCCCATCCAAATAATAATGAAGGCCGACCTGGCTTAGTTTCCAAGAGCTGGCGAAATCAGGCTCACCTGAGCTATCCAGGTCAGGGCGTAGAATGATTAAATGGTGCCATAAAAGAAAGAAACAGATCAGAGGAAAGGAAAATGGGTAAACTGGGAAGACTCATGATGACAGAAACAGAATGTTTGGCCATGTTTGGGTGAGACAAAATGCTGGGTTAGATAGAAGACTGCGCTGCCCCTTCAGGGCTGTTCTCATGTTCTTATTACTGTGCTTATATCAATGATTTTCTTCTCAGTGCCACAAGAAAATACCGTGCTAAACGGGTTCAGCTGCCCAGCTTGCTATGTAAAAGATTCTGATTCATGTGTTGCTGAAAGCATGCTGGTTTGTACTGGATCAGAGAATCACTGCATCTATGTGACAGGCACGCTGGAGAAATTGCAAGGCATTAGTAAGTCTATGAAGAGCGGTTCAAAAGAAAACTGGGGAGAACGGTGAATTAAGTGGATGTGGCTTGACTTAAGTAGACCTCAGAAAGACTTAAAGAAAACCTGGAGTGGCTGGGGGCTCAGTGTGGGGGCTCAGTGAGGGTCGCCGGGTCCCCTGGAGCTCACGGTGGGGGACAGAGGGGTCACGGGGGGACGAGATGGGAGCACTTACCTCTGGAACACTTCCGCATCATTCTGGGAATATTATCATTCCTGGCACAATGTGGAAGCAATGAGTCAGGCCAAGGGCTGATTTGGTAAAAATCAGCCCTCAGTCTAGTGTTGGGGGTGGATTTTTATCAAATCAGCCCTTTGCACAACTCTGCACTTCTGTGTTGTACCAGGAATGATGTCATTTCAAGTGTGACATGGAAGCATTCCGGAGAGCGCTTCTTCTTGACGCCATTCCTAAACCTCTCCCCCCTCCCCCCCGCAACCACAGCCAGTCAGGTGAGAGGTGATGGTGGGGGGGCAGAGGCTGGGAACAGGGGATCCACTGCCCCCACTGGGGGGCTGGTAACCCTAGGCAGAGCATAGGTCTCAAGTGCCATCTCCAGCAATTGTAGTTAAAAGGATCAGGTAGTAGGTAATGTGAAAAACCTTCATCTGAGACCCTAGAAAACTGTGGCCAGTTTGAGTAGACAATACTGACCTTAATGGACCAATAGTTTGGTAAGGCAGTTTTGTGTGTTCATGAGTATTTTACACCTGCTCATGGGTTACATAGTCGTCTCAAGGGTAAATCCAGGGGGATCTCAGTAGCTTTCAATGGGTTTGCAGCCCTAACGTACGTCAGAAGTGGTTCAGTTCATTGATTCTTGGGGGAGAAAATGGGAATAAATGTGCAATAGTTGCAATGAGTTTAGACTTGGGAATGCTCAAGAATGTCTTGATTCGGACTCAGTAGGATTTCCGATTGGGAATGAAGCCTGCCGAAGAACAAAACATTTATTCTGGGGGTAACTCAAGATGGATCCCTCCAAAAGTGACTTGGTAACTTTGTACATGGTTTAGTGGTTAGAGTGCTGGAGCACGTCTGGAAGATCAAGGTCTGAATCCTTGCACTGCTATGGAAGCTTGCAGGGTCACCTTGGGCCAGTCTTGGCATAACCTACCTCACTGGGTTGTTGTAAGGATAAAGTGGATGACAAGGGGACTTATGTAATCTACTTTGGTTCCCCATTGAGGAGACAAGCATGGTATAAACAAACAAAGAAATATAAATGGCTTTATGATAGTATAAAATAGGACAAACTCCACAGGAAAGCAGTGAGTATATACTGAGATATTGCACTAGAGTTTTATGGAGTTGAGATTAGAACATCACATACTTAAGAACCTATGGAACATGATGGGGTCTCCTTAGGAATGAAATGCCTTTCTCTTTGTAGCTGCCACCAGCACAACATTTGCCGCCAAGGGCTGTGCGACAAAAAGTGCCTGTGAGTCTAGACAGGGAATGTCTGCATATTCCGGTGGTTACTCCTACACCATCTCCACCATCAAGGAATGCTACCCAGCCCCCATCTCAACTAATTCAGCCTACGCTCACGACGACTCTTGGATGGAACCCGTTTCTCTGGACCTCATCACCATTTCTGTCATGTCCACATTCTACTTCCTGTTCTGCGCCGCCTTTGTATAGGTGAAGCCATCGGCTGGCCCGTCTTCTCTGCACTTCTGTTATAAGGCTAACTTCTGGCCCTTTCACAAACACAGGGCCATGGGAGATGCTGGTTTGTGTCACTTAATCTCCTCCAAGGAAGTCAAGCAACAGAACTGATAACAAAATATCGGGATATTAGAAACGAAGGACGATGTGAGGATCTCACTGCAGGAAAACGAGTCACATGAACAAGGACCTTGAGATCCTCAGGCTGTGAAATTCTATTACCTTAAAAGTTTGGATAATATCTCACATCCTTCCTGGCACAGCCCTGGGACTGCTGGAAGAGCCCTTCTCACCCTCAGCAATTTTGATTATTAAAATAGGTGGTGCCCCTAAGCTGAGATAAGAGGCATGGGTAAGTGATGGAGGAGGACTAGAAAAGGGAGGGGACACTGGGAAAGCTGGGCAGACATAGTGGGGAAAGAGGTAGGGGAAAGAGGGACACGCATCTGCTGAGAGGCAGGGCTGTGTAGTGGTTAGAGTGTCAGACTAGTAACTGGGAGACCAAGGCCGATTCCAGACAGCCCCCCGCATCGCGAAACGTCGCGCGTCGTTGCGCGTCGTCGCGCAGAAAACGTGAAATATCGCGTTTTCTCGCGCGAGTTTTGCACGACATCGCGTAAAACTCGCGCGAGAAAATGCGATATTTTGCGTTTTCTGTGCGACGACGTGCGACGTTTCGCGAGGCGGGGGGCCGTCTGGAATCGGCCCAAGGTTCGAATCCTTACTCTGCCATGGAAGTTTGCCAGGTGATCTTGGGTCATTCACACACACTCAGCCTAATCTACCCCACGGGGTTGTTGTGAGGATAAAATAGAGGAGAATGATATAAGCCGTTTTAAATCTCCTTGAGGAAGAAAGGTGGGATGTAAGTGAAGTAAATAATAAATAAATAATACTGGCACTTGCTTCTGGTTGAGAATGTGGACTTTTGTGGAGTGAGGCAGTTATATGACAAAGAAGAAAAGGCAGGCGAAAGCAGGAAGGAACAGGGGGAAGAAAAAACATATTCTAGGGCCTGATTCCAACCAACACTAGATGAAAAAAAACCTGTCATGGCTACAACTTGGAAGAGATGCTACTTGGGGTCTTTCGTATGACCTAAAAATGAGCAGTCCATTCCTTTGTCAAACAATAAAAACATTAATGTAAATATTTAAGAAAATTACAGCATACTCTCTGAGGTTAAAGATATTCAGTTTACCTACACATTTGTGAGCACTTTTACCTAATAATAACGATGCATTTCCATTTATATAGCCTGGAGGTGGGGTGGAATGGAGGGTCTTTGTTGGTGGATAAAGTTGCAAAGTTTAATATTAGCACAATGGAAATAAGTAGACAGACTTCTGTGGTTTTAGCTCAAAAATACTTTTACTACATATCATGGAAAAGAGTACATTTGGTGAGAAAATAAAGAATAGCTCTCTCTCTACATCTTGATGGTTAAGTAGAACAGGATAGACTGAAGTAAGACTGAGAGTGAACAAAGAGCAATAAAAACTTTAGTATATGTTGCTAGTTAATTGTCCCCCAATAAACTGGCTCATCCAATAGACAATCCTAGATCTCTTCATTAAGACTAAAGACTCCCCTTTCTATGGCGGGAACTTTTACTAGGGAACTTTTACTCGACAGCTAAGTGGTCCTATGATAACTAGCTATCTAACTAAACAAACCAAATAACAATTTGACCCTTTCATGACTGAACGTAGGACACTTGCTAAAATCCCTGCAGTCTTGGTGATTGAAATTGCTGCAGCGTGATTCACGGCAAAGGAAGAAAAGGTTCTTTCCCATTTCGATAATACTAAACAGAGTGCTATGGGTTTTTTAAATGTGTTTATTGGCACACGCGCTAATAAAACACTCTAGTTTCTCATCAGCTCTCCTGGGCAATGCTTTTAGCCACTGAACAAAAGCCAGGTTGTTATTCCACAAGCAGCCTGCCAATGATACACTGGATCAACATTTCAAGAATCCCAATTTTGATTAAAATCAGCTGTGAATGGGTGGGGCATGTGTGTTATCTGCGGAGTTTGTAAAACATTATTACTGCTTTGCATATTCTAGGGTGGCGCATTGGAAGTTGTGGGGAAATTTGGGGGCAGCTGTCCTCAAAATCCCCTTGCCTCTTACTCTTTCCCTATTCTTTCTAGTTTCATACAGGTCTGGTATCTCTGAGGCTTACCACGAGAACCAAAAGCCAGGAATAATCTATCATGGTTTGAAACCTATCCAGATTCTGTTAGGGTTTGGCCAGCAGCAAGGCACTTGCAATTTCCCGCAGAATTTTGCAAAGGGTAGAACAACATAATTTCTTTCAGAACTCAATATGCTCTTTGATAATTTCTGATGCTTCTGTACCTCATGTTGTAACAAACATAAAAAGAAGAGGTGGATTTAACCGTAAAGCACTCTTTCAAAACAATTGCCTAAGCAGAGTCTTTTTGAAAATCAGGAAGGAACGCCCTCTGAATATTTCTCTCCTATAGGAGACATCTACACACAGGTCATCTTTCCCTCCCTTCTCCACTTCTGAGGGGAAACAAGCCTTCACCCCATGAACTGAATTTTCTTTAAAAGTTTAAATGAATGCCTCATTAAACTGAGCCTGTTAGTAAGCACTGATGGGGTAAGGTAGGAGCCACTCAAGGCAAGGTACACAGGAAACGAAAATGAAATGATTATATTTTAAATGGCTCAGGAAGGATACAGCAACTATATTTCAATGTTGTTTCTTTTCAACTTGACTTCCGAAAGGATAGCATTCAAACTCAAATTTGTTCATGTCAGAGTATAAAGCTCTGGCAGAGTTGGACTTTCCCTTTTCAGGCTAGGGGGAAAAGCGGGAAAGACAGCAAGCTGCCCTTGAAGACAACCTGGAAACTACCGAGTGGTACATATCTTGACTGTTCTAAAATGGCTACATCAGCTGCCAATTTATTTCTGAGTCCAATTCGAGGTGCTGGGATTTTGTTCGTTGTCTCTGCTTCATTATATCCAGGTGGGGCATGGATGGTGCTTACTTACTGATTTATAAGATCGGTCCCTCCTCTATAACTGGGTTCTCCCAAAGGGTTTGCAGTATTTGTAAAATGTAACATCCCATTTTTCACGAAGGGTGGACACCAGAGGTAAGAAAGACAGATGAGAAAGTGTAAGCCCATTTCATATTTGTGCCCTCTAGACACCTTTCGGACTCCAGTAACAACCTTGATATTCTTAGATAGCAGTTTGCATGAGATATGAAGATGTGAAAATATGGAGACCATCAGTCTGGGAACTGAAGATCCCGTTTGCCACCCAGTGTAGAACTATGAGCAGAAAGAGTGAAAGATTTGCTGTGAAATAAATGCAAGGTTAGTGAATTCTGATAACTCCCATAAGTCATGAATGGGAGCAGGAGACCAAGGGGAGCGGGGGGAGAGATGGTGGGGGAGCCGGCTCAGTCCCTGGACCAACACGGCTGTTGATTTTGGGAGAACCATCTCAGTGTATACAATGACAGATGCACCGACGTATTGCATTTACTGAATCTACCAAATTAATGCCTAGAAATTGGTGCTGAGTCAATGAGCAGATTGTGCAAAAGTTTTGGGAAGGCTGCCTAATCATCAAACAGCTTATGCAACGGAGCGGTGCAGAATTTTTTTTTAAAATATATAATTGAGGGTTTTTTGAAACCTCTCCACGAGAGCCTCATTGGACGATCCACTTAGTCATATCGATCTGTGTGGAGTTCTTAAAGCATTAAGTCCATTAGTTGTTCCCCCCCACACACACACCAGCTGCATCCAGCCAATTCCCTTTTGCTAAACTGAAAGTCCGTTCTGCTCACCTTCCTCTGACAGAGAAAACTTCAATTGGAGAAAGTGTTCTGGAACAGATTGGCCAGCCTTCAGTGGGGCCTGAAGATCTCCCGGAATTACAAATAATCTCCAGATTATAGACTATCAGTTCTAGGGTTGCCAGATCCCCTGATCCCGCCCCCCCCCACCAGCAGGAGATCTGGGGCCTGGCTCTTACTTTCTCCTTTTCATGTGTGTGCATGTGTGCTCCCAGGTCTCCCTGGGAGTGTTCCCGCACCCCACTGCAGCCCTATTCGGGCCGAATTGGGCCTGAATCAGGCTGAAATGGGCCCCATTTCCCCTCTACTGACCAGGTAAGTGGGAGCGGGGCGTGGATGATGGGAGCGGGGGATCCCCCACCCTAGGTGGGGGACTGGCATCCCTAACCAGTTCCCCTGGAGGAAATGGCAGCTGCAGAGGGCGGACACTAGGGCATCACACCACTGCTGAGCTCCCTCTCCAAGCTCCACCCTCCCCGGGAACCACTTGCAAATCTCCTAGAATTTCCTAAATTGGATTTGGCTTCCTTATTTAAGAAACTTTTCTCTGAAGATGACTTAACAAAAAAAGAGTCCTCAGGTTGGATCCTGCCAGCTTCCTCACTCAATCTCGGCCAATTCCCCCCTTTACTACAACCCCCATCCTCCAGGTGGAGCCTGGAGATCTTCTGGAATAACAACTGATCTCCAGATGACAGAGATCAGTTCCCCTGGAGAAGATGGCTGCTTTGGAGGGTGAGCTCTATACCTCACCACGGTCCCTCCCCTCTCCAAATCCCATCCTCCCCAGGCTCCACCCCCAAATCTTCAGGAATTTCCTAACTCAGAATATGCAACCCAACCTATCCAACATGGTATCTCCATGCAGATCCCATGATCTCCAGCACAGCCTTTTGGTTATCCTTTTGTCATTGGTGGAAAAGTTACCTGGACCCAACCCTTAGGTCCAATGCGCTTCCAACAGGATTGCTTCACCTCTGCTTTTCATTTGACAATTTTTGGAAGACATATTCTACAGGCGTGCAATTGGGTAATGAGACTCTTTGAAGTTAATACTCTCATGCCCTCTCACCACTTTAGATGCTGATGTATCCTTCAAATATGAGCCTGTAACCTATTTTAGGGCCCCTCCTACTGAACCCAGGAGCAGCCTCTCTTGAGCCATAACAATGAAGGGAAAGACAAACTTCTTTAAATGTAGTCGTATTCTTCATTAGAATGCCTATTGAGGGTTAACAATTTTTTAAAAGAAATAATTCTCACATTCAAGGATGAGGTGAGGGAAAAGCAGAAAACAGAAACGGAGATCCTCTCTCTGCGGTGGGAAAAAGAGGGAATAGCAGCCCTCCTCCTGGGCATGCAATGTTTTTGACGGGAAAGTGCCAAAAGGAGGGGTGCTCTTAGTCTTCTAGAAAGCTCTGGAAATCTTCACCATGGCTTGCCTGTGTGTGAGCCATAACGATGAAGGGAAAGAAACTTTTATTCTTTAAATGTGTCATGTTTGTCTGTGCCCATCCACCCATGCCAATATTAATTTTGCTATGTATATGCTTAGGTGCCTGGTGTAACTCCGTTTCCTTCCTGTTGCTCCATTTCCTGTTGCTAGTGTTCTAGTGAGGTCTCAAACGTTCCCAGGTGTCTGTTTACAACTTTGAGCCTCTCTTCCAGACTATGATATGTCTTCTTCTCTCTTCGTGGCGTGATAGCACAAATATGCACAATGTTCTCACACAGAAAAAGCAACAATGGATTGTTTGGGCATTGGGAGGGGGAAGGAAAGTCAGGTAGAAAAGGGATGTGTTTTTCCCATGTTGCCATTCTTGTCAAACTTCTACTAGAACTACTTAGTTGCTTACCTTACTCCTAAGTAGACCTTTGGAACTGAATATGGAAAAGAGCTTATTTCTGAATAAAAGTCATTTAACCAAGGACCTGTGTCTTGCTATAATGAACCGGGGATCTGTCTGCTGTATTCTGTCATCCAGAGCCTGACAAAATGTAGTTGTATTCTTCACTAGAATCTCTACTGAGGGTTAAAAAACTTTTAAAAGAACTAATTCTCCTCAGTCTCATGGATGAGGTAAGCAAAAGCAGAGAACAGCAATGGAGATCCTTGCTCCATGGAGGCAAAAAGAGAACTGAAGGAATAGCACTCTTCTTTCTGGTCATTTGATGTTTTTGGCAGGAATTTGCCAAAGGGCAGAGGGGTGGTTCTAGTCTTTTAGAAAGCTCTGGAAATATTGTCCATGGTTTGCCTGTGTGTGAGCAATAATAATGAAGGGAAAGAAAGAAACTTTTCTTCTTTAAATGTAGCTGTATCCATCACTACAATGTCTGTTGAGGGTTAAAAAAAACTTTTAAAAGAAATAATTCTCCTCAGCCTCAAGGATAAGGTGAGGGGAAAGGAGAGAAAAGCAATGGAGATCCTCTCTCTGTGGCGGCATAAAGAGAACTGAGGGAATAGCGCCCCTTCTCCTGGTCATGTGATGTTTTTGGCAGGAAAGCACCAAAGGGAGGAGAGGCGCTCCTAGTCTTCTGGAAAGTTCTGGAAATCTTCTCCAGGGTTGGCCTGCATGTGGGCCATAACAACAAAGCAAAAGATAGAAACTTTTCTTCTTTAAATGTAGCTGTATTCATCACTACAATGTCTATTGAGGGTTAAAAAAAACTTTAAAAAGAAATCATTCTCCTCAGCTTCAAGGATGAAGTGAGGGAAAAGCAGAAAAAAATGGAGATCCTCTCTCTGTGGTGGCACACAGAGAACTGAGGGAATAGTGCCCCTCCTCCTTGTGCATGTGATGTTTCTGGTGGGAAAGCACCAAAGGGAGGAGAGGCGCTCCTAGTCTTCTGGAAGGCTCTGGAAATATTCTCCATGCCTGACCTGCATGTACGCCATCTCTGACAAACAGCCATGCTCAGCCAGAGGGAAGGCTCAGGCTATTCCCCCCGCTCTTCCTTCTCCCTGGACCTTCCAGGAATTTGTCACAAAAACAAAGTTATTCTCCCCCCACCCAATCTAACCTGCCTCCTCTTCTTGTTATACAACTAATTCTTTCTGCCTGTCCTCCGCTGCCCCCAACTTAATTGGTGCCAGGCGCTCAATGTTTTTAATACAAGGGCTGGATCTTGAAATCTGAGCCGGAGCTTTAAGCATATTCAAAGAGGCTTTCCTTCACCACCGAACAACTGCAAACTCCTGTCTCTCCAGATTAAATTCATTGAGGAGGCTGTTTCCTCTGAGGCCACCGTTGGGCAAGTTTCCCATATAAGGGCTTAGCGCACAATAGTTTCACCTCCATAAAAATGCTGGGAGTGCGTCTCCCTTTTTCCTTTTGTGCTGGCAGCTTCATTCACTAAATAAAGATGCACATATTTCTGACTTTCTATACTTACTAGAACAGTGCAACATAAGGTTGCCAGCTTCCAGGTGGTGGCTGGAGATCTCCCGGAATTACAACTGACCTCCAGGTCATAGAGATCAGTTCCCCTGGAGAAAATGGCTGATTTGGAATATGGACTGTATAGCATTATACCCTGCTGATATTCCTTGCTTCCCCAAACTGTGCCCTCTCCCGGCTCTACCCCCTAAAAATCCAGGAATTTCCCGGTCTGCAGCTGGCAACCCACAAGACATGTTCAATCTGTCCCTCTGGCTACTCTATCTTTCCTTGTGACCGGCAACTGATAGATCAACAAAGAAAACCCTGTCTAGGCCAGCATCCTGCATATATCATAGTCAAACCGATGCCTCACGAAAAGCCTACAGGCATAGCACAGAAAGCCAAGGCCTTGCTGTGGCCCACCAATACTGCTATTTAGAGGCCTGCTGCCTATGACTGTGGAGTTTCTAACGGTCAATGGCTCATAGCCAATTGTAAAAACTTCTAACTTGTATTTTACAGTGGGGCTTTGAGCAGGAATTTCCAGCAGGGGGGAAAGCCTTCAGCAATAAACACCGATATACATTTAATACTCTTAAGTGAGAAATTTCTTAAGTGAGAAATTACAGTTATGTGATAATGAATTGTCATTTTGGGCATCACCTCAATGTAATGAAAACACAGTTTTATCTGCCGCTTTGGTTAGCAGCTTTCTTTTAATGATATATATTCTGGATGTTAGCCATAGTTAGGCTTCCCAATTGCTTAAGACCAGCAGGGAATTCCCTTTCCCCAGCCCCAATCTCCTACCTAAGAGAAACTGAGGAGAAAAAAATGGCCTCCATGACGATGCTTTAGGAATTTTCCTGCATCTGAGCCTGAAGTTGCTTCTCTAATGTACCTCTCGCACTGACGCAACACTGAAAAAGGCTTTTCTTACTTCTTGGCTACCAACTCAAGATCCTTTCCTGTGGCCCTTTTGAAGGATTTGTCTTTTATTGCTGTTCACATTACAATGCATACCGAATGAAATTCATACCGGAAATATAAAACGACCACTACAAAAAAAGAGGATGCAAGCAAGTCAGCATAGCATAGTACCACAAAAACAACTGAAAGCATTCTTAGACCTCAAAAGCTCATACCCTGAAGATCTAGTTGGTCTTTAGGGTGCTACTGGATCCAAATCTTGCTGCTCATAGGCCACTGTCATCTTTCCAGAAATCGATAAACAATTGCAAGCTACCTAAGTGCTTCGTCATATGTTATCTGCTGTCTTTGAAAGTCACTGTTTCACCTAATTCGAGAAGTTTTAGCCATTGGTCATTGTTTGTTCATTCCTTTGTTGCAAGAACATTGGAGTTGAACTAATTCTTTGCAGTCAACAGTTTCCTACCTTCCTCTAGCTTGCAGTTCAAGCTGGAATAAATTTCACAACAATGTGAGTGTTATATGCTGTCAAGTCGTCTCTGACCTATGGCGACCCTATGAACGAAAGACCTCCAAAACATCCTATCTTTAACAGACTTACTCAGATCCTGTAAACTGGAGGACGTAGCTTCTTTTATTGAGTCAAGCCTGGTCAATAGAAAATGTAATCATAAATGGGTCTCAATGTTTCATTTATTATTGGATGGCTCAATGGACACCAACGAGTGCATTGTTGGCCAGTCCTATTGCCAAGATGGTACTCCCTCTGCATCTCTCGGGCAACGGAGTTCTTAGTAGAACCTCTTAAAGAGCTGGATGTAGGCTAGTAAATAAATAAATAATGCAGTCCTAAACAGAGATTTTAATGGGTTTAGACTGGAGTAACTGCTTGGAATTGCACTGAAAGTTACTAGGGATGTGCTTGAATTGGGATTTTTTTTTTGTATGTGCTCAATTTCAGATCTCAGGATGACTCAGAAAGCTTGTGATTTTCCTAGCTGGGAGTGCCAAAAGCATTCCAACCCTCACCCTTCCTCCAACTTTTCTTATGTAACCTAAAGCAAACTAAGTTTCCCACCAATTCGGATTATCCACATACGTATCTCTGACTTGGGACATTCCTGGAGATTTAGAGGCACAGCCTGGGGAGGGCAGAGTTTGGGGAAGAGAGGAAGCTCAACAGGGTTAGCATGCCATGATGAGTCCACTCTGCGATGCTGCCATTTCCTCCAGGGGAACTGATGCTTGTAGCCTGAAGATCAGCTGTATCTCTGGGAGAACTTTAGGCCCCACATGGAGGGGACATAAGTGCCTTCATCTTATGCAAATCAGGGCTTTTTTTCAGCAGGAACGTGGTGGAACGGAGTTCCGGAACCTCTTGAAAATGGTCACATGGCCGGTGGCCCCGCCCCCTGATCTCCAGACAGAGGGGAGTTAACTCCCCTCTGTCTGGAGATCAGGGGGCGGGGCCACCGGCCATGTGACCATTTTCTCTGAGGGCAACCCATTGAGTTCTACCACCTCTTTTCCCAGAAAAAAAGCCCTGATACAAATAAAGTATTTCCGTCTTTTGACACAGCTCTAGACCCAATTTTCTTGACTACCAAGGCAAACTGTGCCACTCTATAAGAAACAGATAGGTCCTGATCAGAAAGACAGAAAATTAGCTTCTCTGCATCGGGAAAATAATTTATAGTATCAGCAAGAAACGTCTTTCTAGGCTCTAATTATAAAGGGCAAAACAGGATATAACGTGGAAGATCTTCAGGGACTAAGGCTCCACAGATGCATAGACCTGCCGCAATTCGTTTATGTGTGTTGTGAGCATGACCCTCTAGAATAGTAGAAGGGATGGTATGAAAAAAACGCACAGATGTTAGTACCATTCTAAGGTAAGGGAAGTAATGCTGGACAGATAAGAAGCTCTGCCTTACTCCTTTTTAAACAGTTTGGATCGGGGGCGGGGGGAGTGGAATCTGAAATTGCCATATAAAAATGTGGCAAGCCCAACTGGCCTTGTGGGTTGAGCTCACTTCTGACTGATTTTGCAAGACGGATAGGATAACCTCATTTCATGTTTCAACCTGCACTTTTCTGGATTTTACATTGATTCTGCTTGGCCTACCAAACAACAGTCCGGAGTGGCCTTCACCCACTGTGAGCAACTGATTACTCTTCTGATTGCATCTTGTTTTAAACTGGCCTCTGTTTGTAACCTCTCCACCCCGCCTGGTTCTGCTGTTATTCATCTAAATGCATAGTTTTAATGGATGGATGCTTCATGTACTTGATCAATAATAATAACAACAGCAACAATAACAACATTCAATTTATATACCGCCCTTCAAGACAACTTAACACCCGCTCAGAGCAGTTTACAAAGTGTGTTATTAATTATCCCCACAACAATCACCCTGTGAGGTGAGTGGGGCTGAGAGAGCTCTGGGAAGCTGTGACTGACCCAAGGTCAACCAGCTGGCTTCAAGTGGAGGAGTGGGGAATCAAACTTGGTTCTCCAGATTAGAGTCCTGCCACTCTTAACCACTGTACCAAACTGGCTCTCATTGAGTGAGCTCCATTTTTCAAATACTTATGCAAGAATAAATTCAGTTAATCTCTAAGGTGCCACTGGACTCCTTTTTATTTTGCTGCTTTACAAGATTCTCCTTGCGGATCTCCATGGAATAGGGTTACCAACTTCAAGGTAGTGATTTAGTAGCACAAGGCTGAGGGAGTTTGGGAATGTGACTGGTGTTTCTCTGTTTGGAAACATCGTTCTTTGGGGCCTACCTGAGTCTTTGCCACCCTATGTACAAAGTGAAATTTCTCCTTTATCCTGGAAGTAAAATTCAATACAAACAGTGGAGGGCAAGCCCCAAATTATCTCAGTTGGGAGTCTCTTTTCTGGGCCCCCATTTTCCTTAGGAGTCATGTTGAGATCACGTTTTTATCCCGTCCGTGATACCCTTGCCAACTCCAGCTTGGGGAATTTATGGCAATTTGAGGACAATGTCTGGAGAGGGCAAACTTTGGGCAGGAGAGGGAGCTCAGTGGAGTATAATGTCATAGGGTCCACCCTCCAAAGCAGTCATTTCCTCCAGAGGAGCTGATCTTGGTAATCTAGAGATCAGTTGTAATTCCAGGAGAATTCCAGGGTAGGGTTGTCAGCTCTGGGCTAGGAAATTCCTGGAGATTTAAGGAGTGGAGTCTGGAGAGGGTGAGATTTAAGGAGGGGAGGAGCCTCAGTGGGGTATAATGCCATAGACTCCACCCTCCAGAGCAGCCATTTTCCCTAGGGGAACTGATCTCTGATTTCTGGAAAGCGCTTGTAATTCCAGGAGATCTCCAGCCGCTACCTGGAGGCTGGCAACCGTAGTTCATGGAAGGCTCAGCACGCTTAAGAACTGAAGGAAGATGGTTGTTGTGGGTTTTCCGGGCTGTATTGCCGTGGTCTTGGCATTGTAGTTCCTGACGTTTCGCCAGCAGCTGTGGCTGGCATCTTCAGAGGTGTAGCACCAAAAGACAGAGATCTCTGTCTTTTGGTGCTACACCTCTGAAGATGCCAGCCACAGCTGCTGGCGAAACGTCAGGAACTACAATGCCAAGACCACGGCAATACAGCCCGGAAAACCCACAACAACCATCGTTCTCTGGCCGTGAAAGCCTTCGACAATACAACTGAAGGAAGATTTACAACTTAACCGGATTGGCAGCCCGTCCTTGACCTTTGGCAACAGATTTCCAAACTTCCTGGCAGCTTTGCCAACTTGGAGCTCTCTTATCCGCTTCCAAGTTTCCCAGTGTTTCAGGGCATCTATACATGAGTTGAGTCATTCCACCCCTCTAAGAGCACACTTACCTACTGCACTGCATGCTGCCAAACAATTCCCTCTCCTGGGATGGGCCGGTAGCAGTTCTTCCTGTGGAGCCTGGTGGAAGTTTTAAGGGCCTCCAGGTTTGGCAGTGGAACTAACATGGGTGAGAGGGAGATAATGGGATGGTCTTTCCCACCCCTGAGATCTCTAAGCAGAGGCCAGGCAGTCACTGCAGCGTTAGATTTCTGCACTGAAGCAGGAGGTCAGACGAGATAGACTCTAAGTGTAATTCCATTCTATGAAAATGCCGGAAGTGCCGGGAATCTGTAGAATCATTATCACGACATCACTGGTACTCTAAGCTATTGCAAATAGCTACAGCAGAAAAATTGACACATCAGCTTCGAGTTGTTAAAGGTAATGCCAGCATGTCAGATTTTTATGAAACACGGCAAAAATTCATTTCATATACTCAGGGCTCATTTTGAGGGGGAACGCACAGGAACGCAGTCCCAGCAGTTCCCCAAAGAGGTCACATGTCAGGTGGCCCCTCCCACCCGACTCAGCCATTTTGGGCCCGCTTTGGCATGGATTGGGGCCGAAACGGCCTGGATCGGGCCTCTGATGGATGGTGGATCACTCTCCTGCTCATCAGCGGCCCGATCCTGACCATTTAGGGCCCCCTTTCAGCCATTTTCAGCCCCTTTTTGCCATTTTGGGCCCAATTTTGGCCCTGAATGACCAGGATTGGGTCCAAAACAGCCAGGACAGGTGATGTCAGGGGGTATGGCATATGCAAATCAGTTATACTAATGACACACTTCCGGTGATGGCAAGAGGTGTGGCATATGCTAATGAGTTATGCTAATGAGTTCCTCCAGCTCTTTTTCAACGAAATGACTAATACTAATCAGTACAGTCCCCAATACCATTTATCCTAACCCTTCCTCAAGTTATAGAAAAGAGATTAGATTCGTAGTATATAGAAATGTTTTTTAAAAAACCCTCCTATATGTCATTAAACATTTTCTCTATGTTTTATATTGTGCAAGATAAATTTGAAAAGTCCTCCATTAACAGTTTCATTCAACAATGCCTGTTTTTTTGTCATCTTTTTCTTCTTTCTCTCATTTTTCTTCCTGTTCTTATTTAATATTTTTTTGTTGTTGTAGTATATGCTCACTTCTTTATTCTTATATGTAATATTGTATGTTATGTATGTGCTTTAGATGGTGGGTTTTTTGTGTGTGTGTTTGAAAAATTAATAAAATTTAAAAATATTTTTTTAAAACAATGAAAAATAACACCTTTTTCTTTAGGGGAAGCCTTAATTTTTTTTTAGAAAAATTGCAAATACCCCTCCTCCATCTGTTTCTGGTACAAAATCCTTTATCAAAATGGGTTGTTAAGACAACTACAGTAGAATGTGAAGCATAACAGAACTGCAGAACAATAGGCCGAATCCACACGCACTCACCATCCGCTTTTCTTGCGCAGTCATGGCAGTTGGGTTCATTCCGCTACCATGCTGTGCATCATCACATTCACCCTCCCAGTGCGTCTTCGTGGCGCAATCAGTTCTCCACACGCCACTGAGTAAAGCATTATAATGGGTGGTTCCCTCCTCCATCATCAGCATTGACGGCGCACGTCACTTCCCTTAAAAAAAAAAAGTTAATTTTGCGCTATATCGATATTCCGACTCTTATGTAGGCAGAGCCAGGGAAAAGCCAGAGTATTTATAGGGGGGAACCAGGGTCCATTCAAAGCCAAGAACAGAAAGTAACTGATGATAAGATAAAGGACCATCATCTATTTCTTTTCCCGCGCAAACCGCTACTCACTAAAGTAGGTTTTGCGGTATACCGACCTTTCTTTATTGTGCAAATGCGCTATGAAAGCCCATTTTTTTAAAAAAAGGGCCGGGCAAAAACAGTTTTCCGCCATTATCACGTGGTACAGAAAGGAGGCACAATTGTGGCACGGTGATGGCAGGGAACACGCGGAATGGGAAAGCGTGTGAGTATCTGCTTGAACAGCGCCACGCTTGTGAAAAAGGCGCGGAAACGAAAAGGAAGTGTGGATTCGGCCAATAGTAGAATGGGACCAAAATAATCTCCTCACCGTTTCTTTATGTGCCTTATTTAAAAGGGGTGCATTTCTTTAGATTTAATTTTAAGGAGAGACAAAACATTTTCTAAAGATTTGTAAGGTCTTGCCTATACAGGTACATAAGAGCACCATAGCTGGCTTTAGAAAGATATCTCATGATCGAAAATCTGAAGAATCAGCTAATTCTAATCGTATTTTTATATTATTGTCACATGTATAGGATCTTAGAGATGTCTATATAGATAGCACATTTAGTATAAAAGAAATCATGCAGATAAGAAACGTCAGTTTTGATGAAGGAAATCTCATGCAGAAGATTTAGGCAAGAAATTTATCTCGGTGTGTGCGTCTATTGAAATTCTAATTTGTTTCATAGTAGGCTAAGTAGACCTAAGTTAAAATCATTCCTAGTTTTAATTGATAGGTATTAAGAGATTTACTTTTGATCGCATGCATTGGTTCATCAATTATTGGATTTATTTTAATATGCCTTTATACTTTAGTCCAGTAGCACTTTATAGACTAACAAGATTTCGAGGGCCTGAGTTTTTGAGAATCAGAGCTTCCTCCGTCAGATACTCAGATAATACATAAATAATTTGTGCTGAGAAGCAGTTTCACTGAAAAGAGAAGCCTGCTTTCAGACTTTATCTGAAGCTTACCCAGAATTTGAGATATAAATCTCCGAACTGAACAGCTTAGAAGCTCTAATGACCTATGGATAAATTAGTCCATTAGAGCAGGAGGGGGAAATGCAAATGGATTTTGTTCAAATGTACACAGCGCTGGCACCAGGCGTTTGGGGAGACCTGTGATACTCCCCTCACCTTCCCTCCCTGGTTGCATTCACACATGGGGAGCAATTGCTACAAACTCACACTTGAGCATGTATGCATTTAGCACTGTGGTGGCTGCTGGCTGCTTTGCTGCCCGGTCCTCTTTCCGGGCGGCCAGCTCAAGAGGAAGCAGAGCAGGTCAGCAAAGGGATGCTGTGTGGTTCCTGAATATGAGAGGTGGGATGTAGGCACTCGGTTATGCACCTCTAGATTGGGCAGTTCCTAGAGATTTGGGGGCAGTGCCTGGGGAGGGTGGAGTTTGAGGAGGGAGCTCTGCACAAATGTGATGTCACTCTAGGACTTCAGTTTCTCCTTGACTCTATGGTATAACATAGAGTCCATCCTCACTGCCGCTTCCTCTAAGAAAACTGCTCTCTGTTGTCTGGAGATCAGATGTAATTCTGGGAGAACTCTGGGTCCCATATGGAGATTGGCAAGCCTAATGTGCATGGATGAGAGAGAGAGTGATAGGATTGACAGCCCAGTGCTAACAACATATGGAGCTCTGGGATGGAACAGGTAAATCACCATCACTCTTGACGTCACAAATATCACTTCTGGCATGGATCTGGAAGCGATGTTGTTGTTCTGGGGAGACACGCTAGGATTCCCTCAAACTCTATGGTTTTATCATAGAGCTTGGTGGAATCCTAGAGTCTTGCCCCAACATGATGGATCCCTTTGGGGTTTGCACCAGAAGTGACGTTGGTGCATTGGAGCCATGCCAATCCCTCACCATTTCCCTCCACTGCCCTACTGAATGGCAGCCATGCAGGAGTTCTCCCACCAGAGTGGGGAAGCTGGCAGGTCTAGCAAGTGAGTAACTGAGGGGGTATGGGCCCAGGTGCACCCTCTCATGTGCCTAAATTCATGAGAAAGAAATGGAGACATGCAAACAAGGGGTAGGGCAAGATAGCAGCACCACCAATCAGTAGGGTTCTCAGGTGCCTTCCGGTGGCAGACAAACTCCCGGGGCTTTGCTTCCTTGCCCGCCAACCCGCTTGTGGTGGTGGCAAGCTCCTGGAGGTTGCTCGCCACTGGCAGGCACCCCAGGGATATGCACCGTGCACATGCTCTGAACAGACGTGATGTTGTCACTCCTGGAATGGGCAGAATTGGCCCCACATGGGGTGCAGGACTGCTCATGCAGCCAGCGCAGCGATATCACTTCCGGGAGTGATGTTATTGCACGGGCACTGGGACGCGCGCACGTGAAGGAGTACCTACCAATCAACCCTATTCAACAGCAGGCCCCCTGCCAGAGCGTGGGACCTGGCAGATGCCCAGCCTTGCCAATCAGTTCCAACAGGCCTGAAGGTATGCCTGCAAACTCCCTCCTTTTGTACAGCCTCCAATTTGCTGAAACACCAGATGGCCAGATTTGAACTTCTCTTTGCAGCAATTGCCTGCTCTCTAGGAGCTCACGTGCCTACCCTCTTCCTCTCTTCCTGGCTGTCCCCCCCCCTCCCCCCAGTGTTGACTACTTGCTTAACTGGAACCCTTAACGCGGGATCGTCAGATTCTCAGCTTTGACTTAAGAATTCCAGTATGTGTGCGCGTGTGTGTGCATGCATCTCAGCCTCTGCTTCACTGCTTCCTCTTTCTTTCACCTGTAAGCCATGTCATCTAAAAATAGCCCCCGGCTTGCAGAATTGTTGCAATGGAGAAAGTGAGCTCTGGCTCACAAAGCTCCTGCTGAAATCCGTTTCGTTAGTCTTTAAGGTGCCACAGGATTCCAGTTTAATTTTGCTGCAACTGGAATGGATGCTCAGGAGTAGCAGGATTGGTCATGTTTCCCTTCCACCGATGCCTTCTGCCCCCCAACCTAGCCTTCTTTCAGGGTTCCTGCTTCTTGGCCCTCTTACAAAACCTTCAACGTTTCCCCATTTCCTGTTACTCAAATGTGTGGCCAGAGCACTTAGAAACACCTACGTTGACTCCCGGAGTGCTAAGCCGGCCGGCCTTTTATGGCATCATTACTCTGTGGGACAGAAGAAGCTGGAAGTGAACGGCGCTGTTGTTGTTATCTGTTGATGTATAAATAAACCTGTTGTGTGGAGGGAGGCAAGCAGCCAACCATACAAAAGGTCACTGGATTATCACTGACCTCCACCCAAAGCAAGAGCAATAATACTCCAGGGGTTTTGCAGTTGCAAAATCTCCCACTTGTTTCTCTTTCACATGCAGCGTTCAACACAAGGCTCCATTCTTCGCTGGCGGGTGATGTTTAACCTAGCCATTTGGCAGCCCCACCCAGGCCTGCCGTTTAGACTTGGAGGCACTTGCCATCTGTCAAATTCAAGGCAAGCTGGCATTGATGTTGCTATTCTTCAGCTGTCCACATCTGAGAAAGGGAAGGGCAGTTTTTTTGGCAGCTCGGGTGCCACCCCCAACAACGGCTATTCCTGCTTTGTACCATCTCGTTCAGCCTTTGCCCAGAGCTGCCAATATTTCTTCCCTCCCTGCCCCCTGGGCATCTTCAAGCTGTGCATGACCCGAAGGCTTCCTGAAGAAGGAATATTGCCAGAGTTCCAGAACCCCTATGGGGCATACTTCGGGTTGCCAGGTCCAGGTTGGGAAATTCCTAGAGATTTGGGGGGTGGAGCCAGAAGAGGGTGGAGTTTGTGGAGGGGAGGGGCCTCGATGGGGTATAATTCCATAGAGTTCACCCTTCAAAGCAGCCATTTTCTCCAGGGGAACTGATTTCTGTTGCCTGGAGATCAGTTGTAATTCCGGGAGATATCCAGCCACCACCTGGAGGCTGGCTGCCCTAGGCATACTCAGCTCACCCTGGCTGTCAAGAGCATCTACAGACATAATTTTTTTGGGCGGAGAGGGGGTCTAATTGTAACTGCAAATTACCTATACACATAGATTCATAGGGTTGGAAGGGACCTCCAAGGTCATCTAGTCCAACCCCCTGCACAATGCAGGAAATTCAGAACTACCACCCCTCCCCCCACTCACAGCCAGTGTGCTCCATGCTCAGAAAATGGCAAAGCACCGTCAGGATCCCTAGCCGAACTGGCCTGGGGAAAATTGCTACCTGACCCCAAGGTGGGGACCAGCAGTACCCTGGGCATATAAGGACACCTGGGCCCACATGTAAAGACACCCAGGCCTGCCAGGGCCTCATGTCTTTTCCGCAGGCCTGCAAGACAGAGATGTTCCACCAGGCGTATGGCTGAGGCCAGCCTGAGGTTTTCTGAGATTGTCTCCTGACCGGTCTCCTGCTGGGCGGGGCGGGGTGGTGGTGGGGGGTCACTAAACAATCATCTTCCCCCTCATATGCAAAGCTACAGTGATAACACCAGTTGCACCCCTTGTCTATGCTATGTTGGGAAGGGTGGAGGAGGAGGCTGCCATCTGGGCTCTGACTGCATAGCTCTTGATTCTAATTTAAATGTATTTTAATGTATTTTAATGTTTATTCTTGTATCATTTCACTGCTGTAACCCACCCTGAGCCTGTTCGCAGGGCGGGCTATAAATTAAATAAATGAAATGAACAGATGGGGCCATGAGAACTAAGCACCAATGTAACCCTTCCTGCCCTCCCTCAGCTGCCTCATACTGAGAGCTAAGCTACAAGTGACGCCTGACACAGGTTGGACACTTGTCAGCTTCCCTCAAGTTTTGATGGGAAATGTAGGCATCCTGGTCTTGCAGCTGTAATGGAGAGCCAAGCTGTAAAACCAGGACGCCTACATTTCCCACCAACACTTGAGGGAAGCTGACAAGTGTCCAACCTGTGTCAGGCGTCACTTGTAGCTTGGCTCTGAACCAAACGTTTGGTCCATCATGGTCACTATTGCCTACTCAGACTGGCAGTAGCTCTCCAGGGTCTCAGGATCTTTTACATCACCTACTGCCTGGTCATTTTTTTAGCTGGAGTTGCTGAGGATTGAACATGGAACCTTCTGTATGCCAAGCAGATGTTCTACCACTGAGCCATGGTCCCTCCTGCAGATACAGTTCGGTAAATTTAGGGTTGGTGGAGCAGGTGGAAAGGTCTGCCTGAGGCTATTAGGAAGGCCCCTGCTATTGTTTCCCAAAATGTGCAAAACAGAATTGTTCAGAGTAGTTGTAGAGGAGGCGGGCCATCCTGTAACACAGCTCCGGAGGTGACCTTTATTAGAGATAATGTGTTTTCTCCTCCTTCCAGTTCTGCGGTCCCATGTTGTTTTACTAGGAATCTTTGCTGTTGGGCTCAAAGTTCCCATATTTTGCAATCTGCTTGCAGACTGACCAAAGAGTTTTCTTTCACAAGGCATCTTTGCAAACACGGTCATCATTCAAATTATCTTCTGTCATCGGCTTCCCAACAGACAGGAGCGCTCTGAGCATACTTGAAACAGAGTCCCAGTGAGAGAGGCAGACTATAAATGAAAAGAAATAAAATGGTGTCCCTTTGCCCCGCCCATAGTAGCTGCCCCGGGAAGCAAGCAGAGAAAGGGACAGGGTGTGGTCAGTGGTGAAGATGCTCCGTCCATCGAAAGCTCATCCCCTGGAAATTAGTGGTTCTCTAAGGGCCAAGCTACACATGACGAATGACACTTGAACGGCAAGTGGATTGAGTGGAGGGCAAGTGAACAGGGAGAAATACACTTGCCGTTCAAGTGTCATTGGTCATGTGTAGCTTGGCCCTCAGATGCTGCAGGACCCAAATCTTGCTCTTTTTCTGCAGACCAACAGGGCTACCCACTTGAAACGTCCGCCCCACAAACCCCCCTGAGATCATCACGTAACCTTGCCTAGCCCTGGGCAGCATCCATTCTCTCTGTAGGGAGGGCAAGGGAACTGATCACGTCTGTCTGGTTTTTTGTCTGCTCAGCTCTTCTCCACCCGTCCAGAGATTGGGAAGATGGATGAATAGCTGGGGGGGCGAAAGTGGGGGGAAGCGACCAAGTTTACAAGCCAAATACATCCGGCGAGCCTGACGGGTACCAAATGCTTTTTTCCCAAGGGGCAGGACGGATTGCTGCACACGCCGACGCTGCCTGCCAGACTCTTCCAAATTCTCCTCTGCTGCAGAGAGAGAGAGAGAGAGAGAGAGAGAGAGCCGGGACTGCTTTGGTGCAGGGTTGGGAGCCGTTGCAGAAGGAAGGGGCAGTCCTTCCACAGCTCTCCTCTTCTGTCAGCCACCTTTGCTGCGTCTTTCTGCTGCTGCTCGGGATGCCGGTTAGGAAATGTGCAGGGATGTCGATGGCCTCCTCTGCAAAGCGAGACAGCAGCATCGTGCCTTGATTTGTTCCAGCTTTCAACCTTGAGCCAGGGTGCAGGGGGTGGGCTGGACACTTGTTTTGGTTCCTCCTCCCTTTCTGGGAAGCCTTCGATTCCTCTTTGAGAACCCTCCCCATTTCTCCCCCCCCTCCCTGGGCTATATCAGCTGGAGGCAAGGAGTTTGCTGCAGTCAGCCTTGGCCAGATTCTGATCCCGACCACAGGAGACGGACAGCTCCACTGACTGAATGCTGAGCTCTTCTACAGCTGCCTGCTTGACACCTACCTAGGACAGGTGAGTAGAAGGGGGAGGTTGGGCTCCTCCCAAGCCTTCCCCTTGAAAAATGCAACCAGTTTCAACAGGTGGCTTCCATTTTTCATCTGGGTCCATGCAGGATTTTTAAAAACAGGGCAATTCTAAGAAAACTTTCTGGGAAGTCAGCCCCCTTGAATGGACTTCAGTAGAATTCTGAGCAGACCTGTCTAGAGTTTCTCTGCAGCTGTAGGATGAATTAAGATCTGTGCCAGAGTGTTGTGATGCAAATATTCTGGGTTGGATCGAAGCTGGAGCAAACAGGTGCAGGGGTGTCCTTTGACCACACCCCAAAAGGTCATGCTGGGATTTGCGGGCCCTGCGTGGACAAAAGCCAGCTGGGATGATAAAGAGGAGAATTAAGACCCAGGGAGAAAAGCTGGCTGGATCCGATGCTCTGTGTTACAGCAGAGATTAATCTCTCTCTAAACTCTGGTCTAGCTGTTGCTTTTTCTGACTGGTGGATACTAGCTATTGGACACTCCCAGCCTACTTGGGTGGGGCTGGAGATAAACAGTGGCATCCATCTGAAAGAAGGTGACAAGGGAGAAATCGGTTGAAGGGTTTGGACTGCCAAGAAGAGCCCGGGGCCAGCTGGAAGGGCACAATGCAGCTCCATCCGGGATGGGATGCTGCTTTGTAGACCGGCAGAGCCCATCTGCAGGCTGTCCTCTCCACCTTTTCCCTAATTCACCATGTCAGCCAGCCCTTTCTTCTTGCAAGGGAAAGGCAGCCCCTGAAATTTTCCATTGCAAAACGATCAAGGAGCTTGGAATGTGTTCCTTGCCTGGATGGATGGGAGGGAGGAAAAGGTTCAGGGTCCAAACAGACAAACCAAGGGGTGGGGGGAACGATGGTTGAAAGATGGTTTAAACTACCCAGAAGAGAGATTTCCAGATACGGCATTTGGAGGCAAAGGGGTGGCTCCAGCAGACATTGGCTGTGGATGCCAGTGCCAAAAAAGGGGGTTCCGGTTCAGAAGCCATCAGCATTGCAGCGCACATATTCACCGTGCTGCTGTGTCTTGGGCTGTGTCGCCCCTTTTCCAGTGGTCTTGCTGACCCAAGACAAATGTGTTGCCTGCAGAGAGGGAGAAAGGGAACAAGGGTGTCATTTTACACGTGTCACGGAATGAGACAACTTTGTGCATTTTGGACTATCATGCTTCTTTTTAAATTCATCCTCTTTGTGAAAAACATGTATCACGTTACCAAATGGGCATGCCAGGAAGACTGGATCTAGTATAGACCACTCCCTGATGGGAAAGGCAACTTAAGAAATAAACAGCAGTCCCTGTATGTGGCTAAGGGGCGGAGCCAGGCTAGGAGGAACAGAAAATGGTGGAACTGGGACAGAAGAGGCAAATCTAGAAAGCCAAAGACGGAGACAAATGGATGCTTTTGGGCTGTGGGTTTTGCGCAGCAGAATCTGGCAGATTGGAGAGCCATAACTTAGAACCCTCCTGGATTTTCCTGCCTTCTCTGATCCCTGTGGTGGTGACATGGTGGAAAACAGCTTTGCTACATGGATGAATCAAGTGCAGGTTCATTGGTGGTAGGGTTGCCAGCTGCTAGGTTGTGGCTGGAGATCTCCTGGAATTACAACTGATCTCCAGCCAACAGAGATCAGTTCCCCTGGAGAAAATGGCTGCTTTGGAAGGTGGAGTCTATAGCATTATACCCTGCTGAGGCCCCTCCCCTCTGCAAACCCCACCCTCTCTGGGATCCACCCGCAAAATCTCCAGGAATTTTCCAACTTGTCTGTTGAACCAAATTCCCATGGGCAAAGCAAGAATTTTGTACACAGTGTTTCGTATTCCAGCAGTATTCATGTTGGCTTGTTGCTGCCCTCTCTCCAAAAAGGAGCCCTGTGGCACTCTTAAGAAGTAACAGATTTATTGTAGCACAATAGCAAAGTGAATGGGAATGTGTTGTCATGAATTATGCAGCTGCGGCCCTGTGCTTGTCTGGCACAATTCTGAGCTTTGCCTGGAAGTGTCACAATTTATCTTGTGCATTTCAGGGCTATGAAATGTTGTCCTTGGTGCTCCTGCCCGTGTGTCTGTGTATTTATCTGCCTACGAAGGAGACACTTAATGCATCTGGGCTCTAGGCCAAGAAAGCATATAGCACAATGAAACTTCAATATCATCAGGGTGCCAGAGGGCAGCAGTTTAATTTACTCTACACGAGAAAGCATTCAAACGATGAGCACTCCCCTTTTGCTGTTTGAGGTGGAAGAAAATTTTGTGGCCTCAGGAGCCCAGCTAGACATGATCTGCAATGAGGCAATCAGAGACATTTGATCCACTGGTGGCTGTTAACTTTTCAATGGGATGCCTTTTATTTTTTTACTTCCTCTTTTCCACCATGTCAAGAGCCCCGTGGTGCAGAGTGGTAAGCTGCAGTACTGCAGCCCAAGTTCTGCTCGCGAGTCGCGACCTGAGTTTGATCCTGGCGGAAACCGGGTTCAGGTAGCCAGCTCAAGGTTGACTCAGAGTCAAGCTACAAGTGACTTTTTTCACACGTAGAACGCTTGATTGTTTTCGCAAGTTTTCCTGGGAACTGAAGTCCAAGTGTCCTTCCCTTCTCTGTTAGAATCGCTGCCTGAACAGTCAGAGAAAGCCGGCTGAAGCAGCAGCTTTTGCAAATCGTTCCTCCAGTCACAAGGCTGCTCTCAACGATCTTTGGGGGCAGGCAACTGCAACTTTCTCTCTGGGCGTCTTGCTCCCAGGGAGCTGCTCTGGATTTGCAAAAGCTGCTGCTGCCGCCGGCTTTCTCTGGCTCTTCAGGCAGCGATTCTAACAGAGAGGGGAGGGACACTGGGACTTCAGTTCCCAGGAAAACTTGCGAAAACAATCAAGTGTTCTACGCATGAAAAAAGTCACTTGTAGCTTGGCTCTCTGCCTTACATCCGTCCGAGGTTGGTAAAATGAGTACCCAGTTTCCTGGGGGTAAAGTGTAGATGACTGGGGAAGGCAATGGCCAACCACCTCGTAACAAAAAGTCTGCCAAGAAAACATCATGATGCAGCGTCCCCCCATGGGTCATTTTTTTCCCCACCATGCCAAGGTTGCAACTTGATACCAGCCACACCCTGTGCCCACTGAAGGAAGCAAAACATCCTAGGATGCTGAGCAAGTGGCCTGAAGATCATGACTTGGAAGATCTTTCTTCTCCCCATCTTTTTTTGGTTTTTCCACATCCAACCTGATGGAGAATTCTGGAGAACTTGAAAAACTCACACACTGTGTTGTCTTATTTGGGTCAGATTTAATCAAAGGTATTGGATGGGTTTTCTTTTAGGGCCTTTTAAAAAATTTATATTAAAAAACATATAACATACATACATATATAACATCAAAGAAAAACCATCAAGGAAAAAAATCAATAACACCAGGGCTCATTTCAAGGGGGAACGTGCAGGAACGCAGTTCTGGCAGTTCCCCAAAGAGGTCACATGTCAGGTGGCCCTGCCCACCTGACTCTCGGCCATTTTGGGCCTGTTTCAGGCTGGATTGGGGCCAAAATGGCCTGGATCGGGCCTCTGACAGGTGGTGGATCAGCAGTGGCCCGATCCTGACCATTTTGGGCCCAGTTTCAGCCCTGAATGGCCAGGATTGGGTCCAAAACAGCCAGGATAGGTGATGTCAAGGGGTGTGGCATATGCAAATCAGTTATGCTAATGAGTTATGCTAATGAGTTACTCCAGCTCTTTCTACGAAACGACCCCTGAATAAAACCAATATAATAAAAGGGAGCTAAATACCATGCTCCAGTTATTAGGGGTGCTGAACCAGTTCATAACTCCATCTGAGAAAGAATTAACGTCCATACCCTCAGATATTAATCCAGTCCTGAGGGTGTACATTAGATGGAATAATCTCATTTTAAGCAACATATTGTAATATCCTAGACAGATGCTTACATCAGCGATCAGCGAAAGATTAGCAATCTTTCCCATCACAAATTGTGTCTATAACGTATCAAACCGATAGCTCTAGAGTTTCTGCTTCCTTGGCTTTCCAAGTAGAGGCTAAGATTAAGATTTCTAATAAGATTGAAATCATAACCTTCTTACTCTTACTTGGGGAGAAGTCGGACCACAGATCTAGCAGAGCAAGATCCCAGGGAGGATGGATGACCAGCCCTGCTATTCTATCATTCCTGGCTAAGACATCTTGCGAGAACCCCTGGATGATGGGACAATCCCACCAGCAGTGTTGGAATGTGCCAACTTGGCCACATCCCTTCCAACACAAGGGACGTTTCAAGCCATCAGCTGTTCCGTGCAGGTGATTTGGAATTCTGGGAAGTGTTGCTTGGAGAAGGAGAGAATTCCCCCCGCCCCGGACTCATTTCTCCAATGTTAATGTCCCGCTGCTCCAAAACTGCAATTCGTTCCAAAGGTGAAGTCAGACTGCTTTCTATACTGTCTCTCTTGTGGGTTGTTCGATCTTCACTGTATTCTTTCTCTGAAATTTCCAAGAGGCATACTTAGAGTGTGGCACCAGGATAGGGTTGCCAGGTCCAGATTGGAAAATTCCTGGAGATTTTGGGGGTTGAGCCAGGAAAAGGTGGGGGTTGGGGAGGGAAAAGGCTTCAGTTGGATATAATGCCATAGACTCCATCCTTCAAAACAACCATTTTCTCCAGGTGAATTGATCTCTGTGGCCTGGAGACCAGTTGTAATTCTGGGAGATCTCCAGCCACCAGCTGGAAGATGGCAACCCTACACCAGGATGAAGGGGAAACAAATCTTCTCAGTTGCACTATTGTACCTATTTAAATATTGTGAGGAAAGGGTTTTGCAATGGGTGCAGCTTCCCTAATTCTGTCTCCCCCGGACAAGCTGCTTCTCTCCTATGTTTTAATTAAAGCGGTGCTATTGTTCTATCATTCATTTGCCCAGGCTGGCACTCATGTGTTTTCTTACTGGGTATTTAGGGAGTTGGGCAGATGGTTCCTATGCCTAGGGTGGGCGAGCTTGGTGCACCACAATTAGGAGTGTGTGGGGTACAGGAAAGTAAAGGGGAAGGGGAAGATATCCTAGTCAGGAGAAGGGAGTTTAAACAGCTTCCACCTCTCCCATCTTCCAGCCCTCCCTGACAAAGATATCTTGGTTGTCCTCATATCAATAAGCGATAAAGTGTTTTGGTGAATGGAGCAAAGAAAGGCTACAATCTTAAGAATATTTTCCTGGGAGTAAGCCTCAGTGAATAAAATTGAACTTAGTTCTGAGTAGACCTGCTTAGCGTTGCTCTCAAAATCTCCCAACAAACGCTTGGTCCTGGATGAATCTTAGAAAGGAGCTGGGTGGGGTCTGTTGCTTCAGATGAGCATGCCAAAATTTTTGGTGCAACAACAGCACGGACTCGTAGGGCGGGGAGAAGGGGAGGCACTGCTGTAACTCGACAGACTTCCAACTCCCTATCTGGGCAAATAGGGTGGAGTTAACCACTTCCAGTGGTGGTCACCAGGGATGCTCTCAAGCTTTTTATAATATTTTAATAGCTTCCAATGCACTCTTGATGTAATTGATGGTAGACCAAATTCCAGTTAATTTAAGGAAGGCATTTACTCAAGCACGTTTCCTAATCATACCATCAGCATATATCCAGGGTAGATATCAGAAAATACTAGCGGCTCAGTGCCTTTGCCCTTGGGGTTCCAGTGAGGTGGGAGATATAGTTCATTACATTTTACGCTGCCCCTTTTACGAGCTCATTGGGAACAAATTTTTGAACCTGCTCCTCACAAATATCTCTGGTTCAGAGGAGGACTCCGCTGAGTTTTTATTGGCTGATGTCATCCTAGATGTTACTTTTAAGGTGGCCACTTTTATCTTTCTATCAACAAACATGAGGAAGACTAATCCCGGCTGCCCCTATAAGAATTTTAGCTTCCACAAGAATTTTAGCCAAATTATAAATATATTTGATTCCAGGGTTTTATTGTAGCATTTGTTTGTACAGATATTTTAAATTTTATTAATTTGTATTTTGTTACAATGGACTTCCTAACCAGTACTGAAATGAACTGTGCTATGGGGTTAGGATAGGCTTGCCAGCCTCCAGGTGGCAGCTGGAGATCTCCCGGAATTACAACTGATCTCCAGGCAACAGAGATTAGTTCCCCTGGAGAAAATAGATCCAGAGGAGGTAGCTGTGTTAGTCTGCAGTAGCAAAATAGAAAAGAGTCCAGTAGCACCTTTAAGACTAACCAACTTTACTGTATTGTCGAAGTCTTTCACGGCCAGAGAACGATGGTTGTTGTGGATTTTCCGGGCTGTATACACTGTGACACTGAGAGATCTCTGTCTTTTGGCGCTACACCTCTGAAGATGCCAGTCACAGCTGCTGGCGAAACATCAAGAACTACAATGCCAAGACCACGGCTATACAGCCCGGAAAATCCACAACAACCAACTTTACTGTAGCATACGCTTTCGAGAACCATAAATCTCTTCGTCAGATGCATGTTGGTGCATCTGACGAAGAGAACTGTGGTTCTCGAAAGCTTATGCCACAGTAAAGTTGGTTAATCTTAAAGCTGCTACTGGACTCTTTTCTATTTTCCTGGAGAAAATGGCTGCTGTGGAGGAGGGACTCTATGGCACTATACCCCAACAAGGTCACTCCCCTCCCCAAACCCCACCCTCCTCAGGCTCCACCCCCTAAATCTCCAGGAATTTCTCAAACTTGTATTGGCAACCCCAAGTTAGGATGTTAATACCCACGGCTACAACAATAAATATTTTGCTCCTTTGCCACTCCCAGTGGTGTCCACCAGGGGTCTCAGTGCAGCAATGCTGTAGAGATAGTGGCACTCTTTCCTGCTTAAGCGCCAACAATTTCCCTGAGGTTTGGGCGCATCCACACCACTGACCTGATAAGCAAGGAGAAGCAGTGTTTCCTTCGACACTACAACCTGCCTGCCTTCCTGCGTGAGCTGCCAAAGGCGGTCTTGAGGAGGCTGATTTTTCTGGGGCAGGAGGGCATTCTAAATATTACCATTTTTGTTTGAGCTGCTGTGAGGGGGCTAGAAAAGATCCTTAAAGATAAAGATGTCTCTCTGGGGACCAATCAAGATAATTCATACTATGGTATTCCTCATTACTATGAATGGATGTGGAAGTTGGATGGTGAAGAAAGCTGACAGGAAGAAAATTGTTTCATTTGAAATGTGGCGCTGAAGGAGAGTTTTGGGATACCATGGACAGCCAAAAAGACAAATAAGTGGGTACTAAATCAAATCGAGTCTGAATTCTCCCGAGAAGCTCAAATGTTCAAACTGAGGCTATCGTACTTTAGTCACATCATGAGAAGACAAGATTCTCTGGAAAAGTCAATAATGCTAGGAAAAGTAGAAGGCAGTAGGAAAAGAGGAAGACTTAAAACGAGATGGCTTGACTCAATAAAAAAAGCCACATCCTCCAGTTTGCAGGATCTGAGCAAGTCTATTAACGATAGGGCGTTTTGGAGGTCTTTCATTCATAGGGTCACCATAGGTTGGAGGAGACTTGATGGCACATAACACAATATGGTTCTTAAGGATGATTTATCAACAAATAAGGGTGAGATAGAGAAAACAACTGTAAGGTATGGCATATTGAAAATTGGGGCAGGGAGTTTATTTTATGCACAAAACCATCTGTTTGTAGAGAAATTGTTTTACCTCTGGTTGATTTCAGAAAGAATGGAGCGTCCTGCCAAGTGTTGAGGTTTTGTTGTCTCCTGTCTTAGGGTTCCATACTGGAGTGAAGAACAGCAGAAAGCACCACACGGGAAAAAGAGGGAGGAGCATTCCTTGGCCGTTTCTTTCCACAGCTCCAGTCGCCATGAAGGCTTTCTTGGGAATCTTTGTACTCTCGGTGCTTCTAACTTTAGGCAAGGAATGGCTGGGAGCTCCTTGGGGAGGGCAGAGGGATTGTTCCTTGAGGTGGGGCACCCATGAGGCCAAACCAGATCCAAGACGACAGCGTTCGGCATTGCGTTGTTGTTGGTATAAACAGGGCTCATTTCGAGGGGGAATGCGCAGGAACGCAGTTCCGGCAGTTCCCCAAAGAGGTCACGTCAGGTGGCCCCGCCCACCTGACTCTCAGCCATTTTGGGCCCGTTTCAGCCTGGATTGGATTGGGGCTGAAACGGCCCGGATTGGGCCTCTGATGGGTGGTGGATCACTCCCCCACTCAGCAGTGGCCCGATCCTGACCATTTTGGGCCCCTTTTCGGCCATTTTCAGCCCCTTTTTGCCATTTTGGGCCCAGTTTCGGCCCTGAATGGCCAGGATTGGGTCCAAAACAACCAGGATAGGTGATGTCAGGGGGTGTGGCATATGCAAATCAGTTATGCTAATGACACACTTCCATGATGGCAAGGGGTGTGGCATATGCTAATGAGTTATGCTAATGAGTTCCTCCAGCTCTTTTTCTATGAAATGACCCCTGGGTATAAATAAAGTTTAAGTCCATAGGCAAGGCTTAGAGACTGTCTGAGAGACAAGAAAAGGCCTTTGCCCCTTACCCCCAGCCCCATGCATCTTTTCAGAGCAGGTGACGAAAGTTCCAGGGAAAGTGATACCCTGGCAAAGACCCGAGTGCCATCCTTTTAGCTGAGACCACTATATGTGGTAGCCGCCAGTGGTTACAAGTGGCCAGGAATCCCCCGACTGCATTAATAAGCCAGAAGGTCAGCTTTGAGTGTGAACCACAGGGCAAATCCTGGGAGGAAACACAAAGATGGGCATCATGCTGTGATGCTTGACTGACATCTGGTAGTGGGTACAGGTAGTGGTGAAAACAGAGCCAGGTACTTTAGAGGGACCACCACACAAACCATGCCAGGTTCAGAACTTTTCCACAGCAGATAAAGGTCGATAAAGGTCAGATCACTTTGTTCTGAAGGCTTGTCTGAGCATGCCGCTCCTTTCCCGGGTGGGCGGTGAGCGGATTTACGCTCGCCCGCGGAGGCTTATGGATCCAATTGGTTTCCAGGCGGCTCTGCGGGATCCGATGCCCCCTGGCAGTACGTTAGATGAGCTGGTGGATGATTGGCATGGCCGTCTTTCCGAAGCCATCGACGCTATTGCCCCCTGCCGTCCTCTCCGAGCCCGCAAACGGGTAGCTCCTTGGTTTACCGAGGAGCTTCGCCAGATGAAGCGGTCTCTGAGACGACTAGAGCGAGTGTGGAGGCGGGGGCGCGACGAAGAGGCAAGAACATCTTATAGGACGTTTATGAAAGCCTATGAGGTGGCAGTGAAAGCAGCAAAGAGGGATTTCTTTGCTGCTTCCATTGCATCCGCTAGCTCACGCCCGGCTCAATTATTTCAAACAGTTCGGTCCTTGGTCTCCCTCTCTCAGGGAGACCACCAAATTCTTAATTCAACTATTGGCTGCGAGGCTTTTGCGAGCTATTTTGCGGGTAAAATCTTGTCCCTTCGCCGTGGCCTGCCACCCACTGTTGATACAGTAAGGGAACTGGAGACCCCTTGGCCGTCTTCTGGGTCCGTATTAGACCATTTCAGCCTGCTCTCTCAGGACGATGTGGACAGGATCCTGCAGGGGATGAGGCCAACCACCTGTCCTCTGGACCCCTGCCCATCCTGGCTGGTGAAGGCCAGCTCGGAGGGGCTACGGGACCATCTGGAGGCCATTGTTAACATCTCCCTGAGCTCTGGGGTTTTTCCAGGAGTGTTAAAGGAGGCGGTAGTGCGGCCCCTCCTGAAAAAACCATCTTTGGACCCCACTGACCCGCCCAGTTACCGCCCAGTGTCGAACCTCCCGTTCCTGGGCAAGGTGATTGAGCGGGCGGTGGCGGTACAACTGCAGGAATTCCTGAATGATGCTCTAGTCCTGGACCCATTCCAGTCTGGCTTCCGTCCTGGCCATGGGACGGAGACAGCCTTGGTTGCCCTCACAGACGACCTTCGCAGGCATCTGGACCGAGGCGGGTCAGCGCTGCTTGTGTTACTTGATCTCACAGCAGCGTTTGACACGGTTGACTATGATTTGTTGGCCAGCCGCCTTGCCGACGTGGGGATTAGGGGGACAGTCTTACAGTGGCTGGTCTCCTTTCTCCAGGGTCGGGGACAGAGGGTGGCGCTCGGGGGAGATCTATCGGCCCGTCACCCTTTGGTGTGCGGGGTTCCCCAAGGGGCGATACTCTCCCCAATGTTATTTAACATCTATATGCGCCCCCTCGCCCAGTTGGTGCGGAGGTTTGGGCTGGGTTGTCATCAATACGCGGATGACACCCAACTTTTTCTGTTGATGGACGGCCGGCCAGACACGGCCCCAGACAATCTGGCCAGAGCTTTGGAGGCTGTGACGGCATGGTTGAAACAGAGCAGGCTGAAATTGAACCCAGTGAAGACGGAGGTCCTGCAGCTGGGACGGGGGCTGCCAGATGTTGGGATCCGGCTCCCTGCCCTCGATGGGACACCACTGGCAACTTTGCCAGTGATAAAGAGTCTGGGTGTGCTCCTGGATGCCTCCCTATCGATGGAGGCCCAGGTCACGGCGGTTGCCAAGTCTGCATTTTTCCATCTTCGTCAGATCAGGCAACTTGCCCCCTACCTGACGCCCCAGGACCTGGCTACAGTGATCCATGCAACGGTCACCTCCAGGCTAGATTACTGTAACTCACTCTACGCTGGGCTACCCCTGGGCCTGATCCGGAAACTACAACTGGTCCAGAATGCGGCGGCACGGGTCCTGACTGGTATACCTTACCAGTCACACATCACACCTGTCCTGCGCCAGCTGCACTGGCTTCCAGTTGAATTCCGAATCAGGTTCAAAGTGTTGGTTCTTACCTTTAAAGCCCTGAGTGGGTTGGGACCGGCATATCTTCGGGACCGCCTCTCCCTGTACGTTCCCCGGAGATCGCTCCGATCAGCGGATAAATATTTACTTGTGGTCCCCGGCCCTAAGGAAGCCCGCCTCGCTTCAACCAGGGCCAGGGCTTTTTCAGTCCTGGCCCCAGCCTGGTGGAACGCTCTGTCAATGGAAACCCGGGCCCAGCGGGACATATTATCGTTCCGCCGGGCCTGTAAGACAGAGCTGTTCCGCCAGGCGTTTGGTGATTGAAGGGGGCGGTGCCATGTCGGCCTCCCACCTTTGGGGTGGGGAAGGTTCTCCCCACCACTGCACCTTGTTAATTTGTTTTATTATTTGTATATTGATTTTAGTTTTGTTTTTATCAATTTTAACTGTTCACCGCCCAGAGCCCCTGGGATGGGCGGTATATAAATTGAATAAATAAATAAATAAATAAATCTTTCTTCCGATACAGTCAGTGAGACCTTCTGTCTTCCCTCCCCAGGTTCCTCTTTGGAGTGTGAAACGTGTGTGGGTCAAGGCACCACCTGCTCTGGGAAAAAACAGACCTGCCCTTCTGGCCAAGACGGCTGCATCGTTGCTGTGACTGAACTCACTGCAGGTGAGTTGGTGGAATCATAAGCCAGACGGCATTATCACTAAATCCAGGAAGAATGTGGCAAGAAGCTTCAGACCAAATCAGGCCATCAGGCTATTGAGCTCATTATCATGGCAATACCTCTCCAAGGTCTCAGGCAGAGATCTCTTCTCACGGCTTACCTACCTGGGACATTTTTCTTGAATCCTAGGATGGTGTAAGGTTGCCAGGCCACAGCCAGCCATCCCTAGGATAAATTGGGGGTGGGGTAGGGATGCCAGACCCCCACCCCCACCCTCACTGACCTGGCCAGCGGGGGGAGCGCACCTTCTGTGTGCACTCCCCTGTGCCGCTGCACACTCCCGTGCGCTGCAGCTGTCCGGATCAGGCCCGTTTTGGTCTTGTATTGGAGCCGCTGCAGAGCGTGGGAGTGCTCCTGCCCTCCACAGCGGCCCAAAATGTGCCCGTATCAGCCCAGATTGGGCTTGTTTTGGGCTCGTTTTGGCACAGATCAGGCCTGTTTTTGCCTGGATTGGGCCCGTTTCAGGCTGCTGCAGAGTGCAGAAGTGCTCTGCTCTGCAGTGGCTCAAAACGGGCCCAATCTGAGCCAAAACGGGCACATTTTGGGACGCTGTGGAGGGCAGGAGCACTTCCACGCTCCACAGCATCCCCAATCTGGGCCCCTGTGGAGCGTGGGGCACACTCCCAGGGGCTGTGTGATGAGGTCACTTCCCAGAAGTGATGTCATCATGCTTGTGGAAGCACACGCACGCTTTGCACGTGCGCACACCCACCCACCCCCGCAAGTAAGTGCCAGGCCCCAATCCCCAACCAGGAGGTTGAGGGTACCTGGTAACTGTAGGGTGGGGGCCTGGTGTGCTTGTGTTGTGACAATGTGCTGATGTCACTTCTGGTAAAAACTGGAAGTGATGTCAAAGCTGGAAGTGATGTCATTAGGCACTCTAGAATTCTAGAGTGTTATTAGACGCATTAGACACTCTAAAATTTACAAAAACGCTATGGTTTTCGGATTCCACCTGCTGGTGCCTCAAGCGCCAACAGGCAAAGCAGCAGGACGCCTAGAACCCCTAGGTCTGCCCCAGGTCCTTGCAATCGAACACGTGCTGCATGTTCCTCAGTTCCCCAGTGCATGGGCAGCCTGATTCAGACTGGTACCGTAGCAGATGGGGAGAGCAGACTTACACCTTCCCCTGGGCTGCTTTCCTGACCAGAAACGGCCTCACGCAGGCCCTGTCGGTGAACCACCAAAAGAGCAAAAGGGGAGGAAGGAGGGGCCAGCAAGAGGGACGGGCGTTCCTCTCCCTCGTAAATCTCTGCAGGTCCCCCTCTTGTCAGTTTCTTACTGTGGCGCTCTTTTGAAGCCTGTTCACATTTGCCATATCGAATATCCCCTTTTATATTAAGGCAGCGCTGCTATCTGCAGCTGTTCTTGGCAGGTTTTTGGTGATGCTTATACAGGCATCTTCAGGTGTCTTTGGCATGCAGAATGGGGGAGACGGGAAGCTGAGTCTTTAAAACAGATGTGATTGGATGGTCTTGTCCCCCTGCCCCACATGTAGGTATCCGAAAACCACGGCTATCACGTTTGGGTCAGAACAGGGGGAGAGTTATGCGCTTAAGGAGGTCGCTGCCTTCTGCATTCTCGACGCCTCAATTTTTCTTCCTGTTATAAAAGTGCATCTAAGCCTTGAAGGAAGGACAATTAATTAAAGATTGAAGGTGCCCCTACCGTGAAGGCAAAACTTTCTTTCCAGCCCTGGCTAGCCCATTCTTTCAGAAAGAGATCCTATGGCTGCGCAAGATCTCTTTCTGTGCACAGACAATCACCGCACATTTCAGGGCTCTTTGCAATTTGCAAGTCCTCCCTCTGAACACACCCCCTGTAAGAGGGAATTTCCCTAGCCTTTGAGTACAGTTTGGTTTTGTTTTAACTACTTTGTAGAAATTTGATTTTGTTATCCGCCTGGACCATGCGGACAGAAAAGCGGGGCGGACAAACCTGTTCAGAGGGTAGCTGCCGGGCACAGAGATCCCCTCACTTCTCTTCTTTGCTTTTCAGGTTCAGCAAAGGTGGCCAGCATCATGAAGGGCTGCTACGAAAAGGCTGCCTGCAAAGAATTAAAACCTGGAGCCTCTGCGAGCTTTGGAGGAGCTGGAGCCAGTATTAAAACTGTTGAATGTAGCAAAGCCCCAGTATCATCCGGATCCTTCCTCCTGGCTCTGTCTGGGCTTCTGCTCCTGAAGTTACTCTTGTAAGGCGCTTCTCTGCCAGCGGCACAGCCCTGAAAAATGCTTCCACCTTGCTTCTATGCAATGTTCCCTAGAATCCGTCATCTGGTCCTTCCAAGAGATTACCGTCTTCTTTCCCCCCCTCTACTTCTTATGTGCAAATTATATAATAAAACACAAAGCTCTGTTTCTATATGCACAGTATAACATTGATTACATGCAGTGTCAAGTTAAATACAGTCTGCATTAAAAAAAAGAAAACTATGAAGAGAAACAAAATGAGAAAGAAGTATCCAGTCTTCTTATACTATCACACCAGTTGTAAACTTTAATGTCAACTCTGTTTGTTTCCAAAGGTCAATAAACAGTCTGCAAAATTTCACTATTATGGTATTTAATTTACATGGCTCTGTGATCCACCTTTTGTATCCATTTCTAAATTTTATGAACGTAAAAGCTACACAGTTATTTGCAATGTTCAATTTTGTTGCATCAGACCTCGAGGAATACTGTCTGGGGCTAAATCATTTAGAAGACCGTGAAGGAGAATTCTAGGATGTAATAGTAAATCCTACCTTGCCATTCTCTTAATTTCCTGTATGAGCTTTCTCCCAAAGACCAAGACCACGGCAATACAGCCCGGAAAACCCACAACAGCCATCGTTCTCCGGCCGTGAAAGCCTTCGACAATACATTTCTCCCAAAGAATTACACATTAGGGTAAGGGTCTCCAGCGTGGCGTCCATGGATGCCCATACCTTTCCTGGTGCCCACCAAGGGTTTTGAGAAAGTGGGTGGAGCCAGATGGAACTTTTGCCCAGCTGGGCTTCTGATTGGCTGCTGGGTATCTGATTTACTGTGCAGCTTTTTAAAAAATGTTGCTTTAGCAACAGCTGCCACCACGACACAGGGATCTTTGCAAGACTGAAGGTAAGCGGCATTATGCAAGAAAATATTTTAAAAGGCATCATGTTAATCAGAGTTTCTGCCTGAAATGTTGAAAAGTTACTATGACAATTCTGCATAACCTCCCAGAGGTCAACAGATTAAAAAAATATACTGCTATTAATATTATCCTTTTTAGAAAAGGATACACAATACACATCTTGCTTTTGGATAATGTTCTGGACCTCAGAGAGGGATGGTCTCGTAAAAACAACAGGCTTCCTAATTCATAAAAGCAGGTCGCCGTGTTGGTCTGTCGTAAAATAGCATGATACGAGTCCGGTAGCACCTTAAAGTGCTGTTTGAACCCAAATCTTGCTCTAATTCACTAAAGGTGCTAATATCTTGCATACTCCACCTCTTACAGATGTTAATTACTTAAGCCATATCTCTATAACTTCCTATTGTATCTTTTTCTCATTTCATCCTGCACTCCGTCTTTAAGTTTTGCTTATCTAACAACAGTTGCGAGTGTTTTCCACCCTTCCCAAGTGAACTGATTACTCTTCGGATTGGATCCTGTTTCGGATTGGCTTTTCTTTGCAACATTCTCCTTCCACCTTTGTTTTGTATATATAAATCAACCTGACGGACATACACCTCAGTGCGTCTGATGAAAAGAGTTCTCTGACTCAGAAAAACTTATGCTGGAATAAATTAGGTTAGTACATAAGGAGTCATTGGACTCCAGTATAGTCAACACAGAGATCAGTAATGCAATGCAGACTGTTGCTTTAAGAATTTCTGAGATTTCTCCTGTTTGGCATTTCTGCACCCCAGAACTATTTATTTTATGTGTGAGAATAATCTATTGAGGTGGCACTGCTGTGGACAAATCAGAGATACATTTCCTGAGACAATTCACTGCCACACATCCTTCTTGGATGCTGAATGTGGCATCAGTCAATAGCCAGCCATTTCTTCCTTTTACTGTAAGAAAAGAAATCACCTCCCTGCCAAATGACCAAATTCTTTACCACCGGCACACAATTCAGGGTTGGAGCTGCTATAGCATTCTCTCCTTCCATACGATCCCACATCATATCCTCCAAGGAAGTGTTCATCTTGCTGATGTGATCGTTCTGGAGTGGCTATAATACTAAACAGTAGACAAGAAATACATTCTATCTTAACCTCACACATTTTCAAGCCGCTGGAACCCAGAAGAAGAAGCTGCCAGCTAGCAATCTGAAATATTCCTTGTTTGATTGTCTTGTTGAGTTCCTTCAGATCCAATATCTGTAACGCTGGCTAATATGTCTTCCTCAAAAGTGCCTAAAAAGTGACTTTTCTTTAAAAAAAACCTGTTTATTTAATGTTTTTCAAAATACAAAGTACAATACCAACATAGTATAAAATAAATAAATAAATTGATAATTTTTTAGCCATTACAAGAACTAATTTTTCCATTAAAGAAGATATACAACTTGACTCTTCTCATGGTATAGCTTAAAGTCGGGATTAGGCCATTGGTTGATGTTATGTAGATGATTCAGAAAGGGCATCCATTGAGTAAGGCATATTGACTGGTATTGCGGCTTAAAAGTGACTTGATTTACATGAGCTTAGGACACATCGACAAACTCCGCTCTCTTTAACAATGTGACCTAATGTCCCTTGTAAGAGAAGGCCTGTAATTGGTGACCCTTATTTTAGCAGAATACACCAACCTCTGGTGCACCCCCTCTGCCCTCATAGCATGATGCTGATTTGGCTGGACATCGCGCCAAACTCGCGTGAGAAAACACGATATTTCGCGTTTTCCCTGTCGCGATCCGGAACATGGCGGCATGCAGCGCCTTCAGGTTAGTCGTCTGGAATCAGCCAAGATCCGCCTGTGGCAGCTGTCATATTCCTCTGGGATTTCCCTATTTTGCCTCAGGCGGTACTGAAAGCGGCCCCACCCACTTTCTCAAAATTTCAGATTATCAGTCTGAAATATTCCTACCACGGTCTTAAAATGGCTGTGTTTTGATCAGAGTAAGATTTAGGTCCATCAGCACTTTAAAGGCCAACTAGATTTCCAGGCTATAAGCTTTCAAGAGTCAAAGCAACCTTCGTCAGATACGAGGAGACGAAAGGAGCTTTGACCCTTGAAAGCTTAAACCCTGGAAATCTAGTTGGTCTTTACGGTACCTCTGAGTCTGAGTCTTGCTCTTCTAATAGAGACCAACTCGGTTACCCACCTGAAACTATTTTGACCAGAGTTTATGTGTCTTTGTGGATCTACCTCCGATCTAAGCTTTCTGCTCTATCTCATCCTCTTTCTGTCATGGTCAACCCATAATAGGTCATTTCACCTGAACAAAAAGCTTCAGAGGAAACAGCTTTCATTTTTTTAAAAAAGCGATTTCCCTGTCTTACCTCAGGCAGCTGCATCCTTGTGCGTATCTGCCCTCTCGCAGTCCTCCTCGCCCTTAACCAAATTTCTACTGGTACAGGGTTCTTCCTCCTTCTGGGCTAATTTTAACAGGTGCTGCCAGAGCACTGACAAACTGGCATGTTATTTCCTGAGTGGTTTCATACCAGCCTTTTATGAGGCGATTTCACTTGTGAAGAGACAGTGCCAGCAATGCACGGTGTTCCGTCGCATGTGTTGATTTCTAATGAGATGTCTTAAGTGGTGGAGGGAAAAGACAGCCAGCCAGATGGATGGTGCTGCCCTGTAGAACAGCATCTTCAGTCATCATGAAGGATTTACTGGGACTCTTCTTCTTCTCTCTGTTTTTAATGGCAGGTAAGGGATGGCTTCCCTGATGGGGATAGCCCAGGCAAGCCAGATCTCATTAGATCATGGAAGTGAAACAGGGTCAGCCTTGGTTAGTAATTGGATGGGAGACCTCCAACAAAGACTAGGGTTGCAGAGGAAGCAGGGGTCACCATAAGTCAGCTATGACTTGATGGCATTCTCTACCACCAAGAACGGCTGGTAGGTCCTTACAGAGTTCAAGGGGCTTGTTCCATGGCAGAGGAGGTGGGGGTGGATGAGGACAAATCTGACCAAGATAACGACATTGAGCTCGGCATAATTCAACTTGCAGGAGAGTTGCCACATCTGGGTTGGGAAATTCTTGGAGATTTGGGGGTGGAACCTGGGGATGGACTTCAGCATGGGATAATGCCATAGAGTCCTGTTGGGAGTTGCACAGCAATTAGATATAATAATAATAATAATAATAATAATAATAATAATAATAATAATAATGTTTGCAGAGTTGCAGAGTTTGATTATAGCACAATGGAAATAAGTAGACAGACTTCTGTGATTCTAGCTCTATAAAAATACTTTACTACATAATAGGGTAAAAAGGGTAAGTTTGGTAGGAAAAACAACAGTTTCTGACTACATTTTGATAGTCTCAACTAGGTCTTAGAGAGAGAAAAGCTTAGACTGCGTGGTCTAGTGAAGTAGTAGACTGTAGACGCAGACTGAACAAAGAGCAGCAAAACCTTAGTATATCTTGCTAGCTAATTGCCCCCCAATAAACTGGCTCATTCAATAGACATTCCTGGATTCCCTCATTAACACTAAAGACACCCACTTTCTCTGGCAGGAACTTCTCTGGAAGCCTAAGTGGTCCTATGCTAACTAGCTATCTGACTAAACAAACAGAACAACAATTTAACTCTTTCATGACTGAGCGTAGGACACTTGCACAGATCCCAACAAGTCCACCCTCGGAAGCTTTCATTTTCTCCAAGAGAACGGACTTCGTAGTCTGGAGATCAGGTGTAATTCAGGGAGATCTCCAGGCCCTGCCTGGAGGAGATCATCCCTAACTGGCAGGACAAATTAGAAGCAAATTCCATGGCTGGGGTAATTGAATCCCAGCTCAAGTTAAGCTCTGGATGCCTACAAAGACCTGGGAGTCAGTCCTTTGACTGAAACCAACAAGGGGCCAGGAATTACTCTGACTACATTAAGATGCCATATAAACAGCCTTGAAAATGAACCTCAATAGCAACAACAACAACAGTGTGATTATATATTTGTAGACAGATTAGTGCCACGCTCTGAGCAGTGAACAAAGTCAATGTTATTATTATCCCCACAATACAGCTGGGGAGCTGGGGCTGAGAGGATTGGCTTACCCAAGGCCACCTGCAGAGCTCATGGCAGGAGTGGGAGTTGAACCAGCAGAGTGCTGATTCGCAAGCCAGCCACTTAACCACTGTACTACAGCAGGACAGAAAGAACCACCTGATGCAGCCAATGAAAGGTAGAGATGATCTTTCTGACCGGGCTGTATAAATGCAACAATTGTGCAGCAGAACAAACCATGAGGTAGGGTGCCATATAGACCTTTCTGAGAATAACAACTTTCATTGAATATCTTCTCCAGGTTTCTAGTCCTTGTGGCTACAAAGGTAGCCTCAAAAATATTCAAGTAGCTCATACTAAAATCTAAGACACCACAGGAGTCCAACCATGTCAAGTCTAGTGGGTGGAGTCAGGTCATCTGCTCTATGAAGAATTCTTCTTCTCTAGGAAAAGCCAAATCAGATTAAATGACACAAAACCAGCAGGAAAAATGTAGAATGAACTGTTTAAAAGAAGAGAAATTGCACTCCTTTGTTCAATTTGTGTAACATATGCATGTCACATGAACTTAATTTAACTCAATTTAGTTTCAGCCGAGAACATGTAGAACTTTACTTCTATATCCATTAGGCCCCTGTTCATGAAAACAGAGCCAAGGGGTTTAGAGGGACATCACTTGCACTACATTAGGTTTCAGTCTTTGCCCAGTAGAAACGTTTAGAAATCTTTACGACTTGCGCTTTGTGAGCCCCTCTATCTTCCAGCCACCGAAACCTCATTGAAGTGTGAGACGTGTATCGCTGAGGGCACCACCTGCTCTGGAGAGAGACAGATTTGTCATGACAGCCAAGATGCCTGCATCAGCTCTGTGACTGAATACACCAGAGGTGAGTCTATGGGATTACGATTCCAGTCTATCCAGGGAACAGGTGGTGGGATAGCTCAAGCCACATAGAGCCTAAGAAGCAGCTTTATACTGAATCATACCATGGGTATCGGCAATCCAGCATTTTCTGGCAGGAATTCTCGAAGGTTCCAGGCAGAGACTTCCTCTCAGCCTTGCTCACTGCAATCCTGGATAGAGTTAGACCCTCAGTGGTTATACCTTTCAAGCCAACTGGAAGGTGTAACATTGCTTAGGGTGACATTGTCAGTTCCTTTATATAGGGCCTGAACCAAGGACCTTTTATATACAATTTCAAGGCAGGAAGTAGGGCAGGATTGAGGCTCCAAGAAACACAGAAATATCTAACATTTCACTAGTCAAAGTAGGGATGAATTGGAAAGTGAGTGGGTGTAGTTTGGTACCTGGTCTAGTTAGGGTTGCCAGGTGCTCCTCCCCTACCCTCTGTTGCCCACACTAATCCAGTTTGCAGTGAGAGAAAAATGGATGTATGACGGTGCGAATGTTGTGACATCACTTTCAGGTGATTGTGGTGTTCTAGGAACTGACCCAATCTCTATGATATTTACCATAGAGACTGGGAGAATTCCTAAGGCTTAGATGAGCATGTGTGACATCAGTTCCAGTAATCAATAGAAGTGATGTCACAGTGTCAACAATGCTTCCTCTTCCCAGAGTCTGCCCCCTAACAGCTCCTGGGGATCATAGTGTGGGCCTGGCTCCCTAAGTCTAGTAGCATGGCCTGGCCGATGACAGTGATGTCAACCAGAAAACAAGATGGCAGCATGCAGTGAAGCCAGGGACCCCAGATGTCAAAAGCAACAAAACCAGGCAGAGGCAACTACATATATATGCCCTATTTTGCATCAATACTATTTAGAGGACATTATGTTAGTTTGGCCATCAAAAAGAGCAAGAGTCCACTTCTTCTTCTGAAGTGAGCTGTGACTTGTGAAAGCTCATACCCTACCATAAATTTTGTTAGTATTATAGGTGCTACTGGACTCTTGCTTTTTTGTGCTGCTACAGACAGACTAACAACAACAACAAACATTCGATTTATAAACCGCCCTTCAGGATGACTTAACACCCACTCAGAGCGGTTTACAAAGTATGTCATTATTATCCCCACAACAACAAACACCCTGTGAGGTGGGTGGGGCTGAGAGAGCTCTGAGAGAGCAGTGACTGACCCAAGGTCACCCAGCTGGCTTCAAGTGGAGGAGTGGGGAATCAAACTGCCTCTCCAGATTAGAGTTCTGCTCTCTTAACCACCACACCAAGCTGGTTCTCGCTGACATGGCTACCCATCTTCACCTGTGGCCAACAAAAGTCAGGCTTAGAAGTGATAGTTGGAAGGAAACAGGAACTAAAAGGGCATCGATGCTGGTGCGACATGTTTAATTTAATTTAATTTAATTTATTACATTTATATTCCGCCCTCCCCGCTTCAGCGGGCTCAGGGCGGATAAGAAGGAGCAAAATCTTAAATATCACTAAAACTTTAAAAACACTACATCTAACCATTAAAATTACAGCTATGCAAATATATAAATTTCATATATTTACATATACATAAATAAAGAAGCAGCACATAATTTGGATTTGCCGTTCCGTACAGCGGTTCTGCCAGAGCAAATATATGCAGTATCAAGTATGGACAACAGCATCTGCATAGGAGGGCACATGATTTAACCCCCTCCCCCCCAACGGGGGTTAGTCCTAGAATTGATTATGTTCTGTTTCAGCAATTCTCCAACCCCGTATTGGATGGTTGTTGTGGATTTTCCGGGCTGTATAGCCGTGGTTTTGGCATTGTAGTTCCTGATGTTTCGCCAGCAGCTGTGGCTGGCATCTTCAGAGGTGTAGCACCGAAAGACAGAGATCTCACATTGTCACAGTAGCACCAAAAGACAGAGATTTCTCAGTGTCACAGTGCTACACCTCTGAAGATGCCAGCCACAGCTGCTGGCGAAACGTCAGGAACTACAATGCCAAGACCACGGCTATACAGCCCGGAAAATCCACAACAACCATTGTTCTCTGGCCATGAAAGCCTTCGACCCGTATTGGATCCTTGCTAATGTTATGTCTTTGTAAACTTATATTCATTTACTCTATGACATTGTTTATGGAAATGTTCTTGACACTGTATGAAAGTGCCTGCCCTTGTCCTTGCCACTAATTGTATTAATCCCACACTATGTAATCCGCCTTGAGTCTCAGTGAGAAAGGCGGAATATAAATAACATAAACAAACAAATAAATAAACAAACAAACAAATAAATAAATAAATTTCAACTATGCCAACCGAAAGGTCGGATTTATGCTATGTGGATGGATGAAATAATTGTGGATGGAGAGAGACCTCCCCCTCACTTCTTGTTTTTTTTCCTTCATGTTCAGGAAAGGTGACCACGGTCACCACCATGAAGTCCTGCTCTACAAAGTCGGCCTGTGGTTTATTAAAACCCGGGGTCAGAGGTTCATCTGGAAGACTCGGGAATTTTATCAAAAAAATTCAATGTAGCAAAGCCACGGCCTCGTCCGGATCCTTCCTCCTGGCTCTCTCTGGCTTCCTGCTCCAGAACTTACTCTTTTAAGGTGCTTCTCTGCTAGCGATGGAGCCCTGAAGGATGCTCTCTCTAGCTTCTGGGGATTCTTCTCTAGAACCTGACATCTTGGACTTCAGAGGAAATTGTAATCTCCTTTCCTGCTATCCCTTACTCATTTTGATTTCCCCAAAAAGGGCAAAGAGAATGTTTGGCCTTGGGTATTTCTCCCCACCCCTAAGTAGGAACATGCATAGCAGCAGACTTTTTTTTAAAGGGGGGGGCTTCTTTCCCTCTCTCTTTCTCCTCTATTTGGCCTGGTCTATTCTGCCTTCGATGATTTAAAAACTTGGATTGTGAAGTAGGGTAAGACAACCTCCAGCTTGTGGCATTCCTGGAGATTTGGGGTGGGGAGGATGTCTGGGGAAGGAATAATTTGGGAATTGGAGAGGGAGCTTGAAGAAGATTTGATGTCATAGAGTCTACCCTCTGACGTTGCCATTCCCCCCCCCCAGAGGAATTGATCTCTGTAATATGGACAACAACAACAACAACAGCCAAGTTTATTAGCCAGAGACCATCACATTCTTGAAATTAATTCAAAATTACATGATTGCACATCAGAGAGACACACGCCATTTAAAAATAAATATTTAAAAGGTACACATTTCAACATATTACCACCTTTCGAAATTTACTTAATAAACCAATCTTTAAATAAAATAAAATAAAATAAAATAAAATAAAATAAAATAGATCAGTCTTAAAAGCATAATTATTTGACCACAATATGAAATTAAAATATCCAGGCAATCATTAAAATTGTAGCTCTGTAATATGGAGATTGTTTGTAATTAGGCCTCCCATTTACCTGTCCAAGGCAGGGAATTATTTGCCCTCAGAACCAATTTCTTGCCCCAGGGGAACTGAAGAGCAGGAGAAAAATGGTTTCCGATTAGTGATGCTCTAGGAATTTCCCCCTAGTCGCTATGATAAAGACCATAGAGACTAGAAGAGGCAGCCTAGGACAACACCACACTGTCCCCAAATTCTACCATGCCCAGGCCCTGCCTTCCAAGTCTCCCAGCATTTGCTAAGGCAGTGTTAGGAACCTTAGATGTAATTCTGGAAGAACTCCAGGTTCTCCCTTGAGGCTGTTGTTGTCGGTTATACAGGGACTTTGGGAGAATGTGGAACCATTATTAGAAGTTACATGCGATAAGATCCCTGCATTTTCTGGAATCTTTTAACTGCCTTTCTATTGGCTTCTGCTCTTTCTTGCTCACCTAAGGCAACTGTGCCGTAGACACAATATTGGAGACACTCACTTCCATGTTACCCTCTCTCAATCTTGCCTTATGCCTTCTTTCGCCTCTTACTTGTATTAGCGTTTATACTTCATGACAAAAGATGTTTCAACATCGACATCAGAAAGCTAAAGAAGTTTGGCATCCACAGAACAACAAAGGCAAGGAAACAAACCAGAAGACAAACCAACATTACAACATCAAGAAGTAATAGTGGGGGGAAAAATTAATACTTTATGCTTTCGGAGTCAATAAATGTTTGCCAAACTGTCTGCAGACTTTACTGTCTGCCATCTTTCAACCCTCCCTAGTTTCCGTCCTTTAATGAATTTTGCACTCTGACCTTGGCCGTTTCCACATGGCTCCCCGCTGCTCGTAACAACCCGGAATATCACGAAAAAACGTGGAAGATTGCATTTTCTCGTGCGAAATTTGCACGACGTCACATGAGAAAACGCGAGAAAACGTGATCTTCCACATTTTTTTCGTGATATTCCGGGTTGTTACGAGCAGCGGGGAACCGTGTGGAAACAGCCCTTATTTATTCATTTCTAAGTTGTAAAAAGATATTCGTGGACACCACTTCTTTGCAATCACCCACTTTGCTGCATCTAGAAATCAGAGATCAAGGAATTGTGGGGGTTTGATTCGAAGTGCGACAGTTTGATGGTATTCTCTTGGATTTCATTCATACTGTATTAACATAGGAGATGGCATAGAAACTTGGCAGGCCTTCTCTGAAAAGTTTCATGGTTGGTATCTTATTCATAAGTTCGTGCAACGGTTGAGTATTCTCAGCTGCTTGAGAGGGAAGTCTTGTAGGTCTCTAAGGCAGCAGACTGGCCATTGAACTTGGGGGGGGGGGGCTCTGCCATAGAACCCTGGAAACTCTGCCAGTGCCTCAGAGACCATTTGACTCAGACCACGTCCATCATTCTCATTGACAATTAGTGTCAGCTCACCAATGGTTTCTTCTGGCACCATCTGTGGACAGAAGCTATGGACAGGGTTGCCAGCCCTGCAACCAGCAATCCCTGGTAGCTTTGGGGGGGCAGAGCCAGCAGATGGTGAGCCTCGCTGATGCCCTGATGCCACACAACCCCCTCCCTCAACATGATGCTCTAGGACTCCTTCCAGCAATCTCTTTTCACAAGGGAAATTGCCCCATGAGAGGCTGGCCCTGGGACTTTCGACCTCTCCTGAAAGTGGGGATCTCAGTGCGCATTCATAAATGCTCACTTTCTAGGCTTGCCATTCCCCCAGTGGGGGTGGGGTATCCCCCACTCCCATCCTCTGCCCCCCACTACCACTCACCTGTCCAGCGGAGGGAGAGGCGCGGGGAAAGACTGGGGAACAGGCCTCCTGGGTGCATTCCCAGGGTGGCGTGATGAGTTCACTCTTGAGAGTGACGTCATTGTCCCACCCTGAGAGCCCTCCCCCTGGGGTTCAAATCGGCCCAGTGTGAAGCATATGCATGCTCCTGGGCCTGCCTGATGATGTCACTTCCCAGGAGTGATGTCTTTGTGCAGCATGCATGTGAAGAAAATAAGTGAGTGCCACGTCCCCCTCCTTCCACCAGGAGGGTAAGGAGTCCTGGCAGCCCTATCACTTTCTAAAATAATCACTTGGGTGGGGCCAGACCAGTGAAGGAGGGGATCAGTCTGCTACTGCACAGACATGCAAAAGAAATGGGTGTTGACCTTGACTCTGGGGATTTCCTGTCTTACGGGTGGTTGCACTAGGCACTGACTGTGTGTATAAGGACACGGCAGGAAAAGGGGTTCCAAATTAGGTGGTGGCAGGAATCTTAAGAACGTTTTCCTGGGAGTCAGCCCTGTGGAATACAATGGGGGCTTACTTCTGAGTAGACCTGCTTAGGGTGGCTGCCTCAGAATCACAGTACACCTGCTTATGCTGCTACACCTCAGTGTTGAGTTGTGTCTTCCAGGTTGCTTCGTGCATCAAGCTGGGAGAGCAGGGAGGGGTATGATTCTTCCCATCTCACCTGGTACAGGTGATCTTGGGGGATTGTCCTGGAGACCACCACTTAGACTTATTTTCCTGGGGGTGTTCAAAAGTTTTGATTTCCCCCCCTCTGACAAATAATTGATAATAACTTTCTGGTCATTTTTCATAAGGTAATAGGAATTCTTCCATCCGCATGACCTGCTCTAAATATAGGGAACGGAAGAGATTATTTCTTCGATAGCACAGTAGATTTGGGGTGGGGGAAGAGAAATTATTTAACTCTGGTTGGCTTAAAACATATAGCTGTCTCTTGTATGTTTAAATCTTAGGGGTTTCTGTTGTTGTATAGGGTCCTGCAATTAAATAAAAACAGAGAGCAAATAGATAAATTAATAATAGAGCATTAAAAAGAAAGGGGGGGATTGCACTAGCTCTCACACTTCCTATCACCAGGAAAGCTCTCCCAAGACTCTTTCTTGTCTTTGTGCATATAATCCTAGGAAAAAACTGAGTCCAGTCATTTGTGCCAAGAGGAAAGGAGGAATCGATCCGTTAAGTACAACGGGATTGAGTCAGATCCAAACTGATATCATTTGCTGTCATCTTCTTTCATTATTTAAGCAATTTGCATCTCACTGCTCAGACTGAAGATTCTCGGTGGGGCTCATAGCACCATAAAATACACACATGCCCAGAAATATTAAAATCTTGCCTAGGAAAGCAATTTACAGACAACAGGATCATGGATACGAATTTAAAATCAAACTAGAATGGGATCCACTGTGGCCGATTTATGTGCATGTTGTCTGAGAGAAATATAACCTGTGTGGTAGCCTGAACTGTGTGTTTGTGAAAGAACATACTGGCCACTTTCACAATCCTTTTGAAGTGGATTTTTTGTTCCACACATGGAAAATCAGTTTCAAATGTTCACTAAAGAGTATTGAAAGTGGATTATCCAACATGTGTGGAAGCAGCCTCAGTCAGGAAAAGCAGGCAAACTGTGTGTGCGCCTGAGAAAAGGTCTTACTTATAATTGAGAGAGAAATTAATATCAAAAGCAGGCAAATTGTGTGTGAAGCCTAAGAGAAGATCAGTGTGACTGGGTTTAAGTAAAGTAACTAAGAATTGAGATGAGAACTACTCTTTTGAAACCATCAAGTTTTAGAAATAATATGAAACCAATGTGTTTCTTATAAAAATAAAAGTTTATTTTGGTTTTTTTATATCCCAGAGTATCTGTCATTCCTATATCCCATTCCTATCCTCGGGGCCACATAGAACCACAAAAAAGCCTGACCTTTGGGCATGTTACTAAAGGGGAAATTTAAATAAAATATCTTAGAATATAATATTCCTGGTGGCAGCAATCTACCAAGAGGGGGCAAGAATAAAAGGCATTCCTCCTCTGCTGGGGTGTCATCTTACTCTCTGGGATGTTCCACTGCTGGGCTGACATCATCTCGGCTTTGGCCTTCTCTACTAGGTCGTTGTTTGCTTCTTCTGGTCGTTTCTCTATCAATATTCTGTTCCAGCCTGGTTTCACATCTGGATAAGGCATCGGCTAGTACATTAGTCTTTCTCTTACACCCTCTGGGTAGATTACTGCCACCAGGAATATTACATTCCAAGATATTTTATTCCAAGATATTTCTCCCTGACAGTCTTTGGGCAGTGCTCTGAAGGTACCAGTGGGCCCTATGCTGTAATAAACCACAGGCATATCTTTCCCAGTATTCTCTGCTCTAACATGCACCGTCTCTCCATGCCTTCTTGGAAACCTTTTCTGCAGATGGTGCACACTGAATCTTGGACGTTTTGCATACAGGCACATATGTTCTGTGTTGTAAGCAGCTGCTTCCCAATAGATAAGGGGCATGTTTCCAATTTCAGAAAGTGCACAGAGACTTTGGGAAAAACTAAGCAGTGTCTATGCATAGCAAGGGATACAATTGGCACACGGGCAGAGTGGCCGTTCAACTTCCAGGGACATTTCCCAGTGGGCTATTGCCCTTAAGGGGCACTGTAGACCACAAGCAAGCCTAACCAAGCTCTAACAACTTTACTTGGCTCAGGCTCTTCCTTGGCAATGGTGGTTGGTGTCAGTTCTCCCCCCACACACTGCTACCAGTTTTCAGGAGGAAGCAATGGGTGAGCTAATTGTTTGCACTGCTAAGCTGAGTGACCCCTGCAGTGGTGGCATGTAGCACCACATAGGTCACTCAGCTAGGCTTGCTCCAGGGCCATTTGTGCCCCCCAGTCCACTCCTTATGGTTTAGAAATGTAGAAACATAGAGCTGGAAGGGAACCTAAAGGTCATCTAGTCCAACTCCCTGCACAATACAGGAAATTCATAGTTCTCTCTCCCCTACCCTCCAGCTTCCCCTGCTTTATGCCCAGAGGAAGGCAACCCTCCCCCCTCCAGTATATCCGGCCAGTCTGGAGGCAAATTCCTCCCTGACCCCAAAGTGGCGATTGGCATTACCCTGGGCATGTACCAAAGGGTCCTGAGAGCCTAGGACTGGCTCTTCCCTTCATGTCCTCCCCCTTATGAAACCAGAAAGAAACCGCCATGTCTGTTCTCCTCTACCCCCATGCCATTCAGTGCTCCAGATGGAACACAATGAGTTTTGCTTCTGGCTTGACAAATGAATAATACGGCTTTTGGCCCACTCCACCAGTTCAGCAAGGCCGGTTATTTCTCAAAGATGACGGTAATATGATTTGCGAGAACGAAGGCTGTCCTACCAATTCATCACAGATAAATAGATAGATATGAGGTCACCCTCTGGAGCCCAGACCCCATTGCCAGAACAATTCCTCACAGACATGCAGACTCCGACTTCCGGAACAATCTGCAGCCTGCCTCCTGAGGCCCGGCAGCTCTCCTTTCTTTGGCTGATCCCTGAAAATGTAGAAAGCAAACACATCCAAACATTTATTTTATTGTTGGGGTCGCCTTTTCTCTGGGTAGTACTGTAAAACTGGACCAAGAACATTAGGTAGCATTATTAGGGGTTTCAGCAAGGTTCCAGGAGGATGCCACAGACTGCAAAGGGGATATCTGGACACAGACAGCAGGAGAACCTACCACAGCCGATTGTAAAAGGGTGTGCGTGTCTTTCCCTCCCGGTTTCTCCTCAGTTTTTGTAGATGTATTGTGAGGTGGACTGCTGAGGGAACGGACTGAGTAGAAAAGTCTGTTTTTTAAAAAAATAGGGGAGCTGAAGGGACCTGTCACCTTTAAAACAATTTTCCTCACAGGGCGTAACAAGTATGTTTGTGGTTGTTGCTGTCATAAAGATTTGCACATTATGAAGTAAGCAAGTTGGGTTTAGCATCCTCACTGTGTTGTGGGTTCTTTTTAATTCCCACTAGAGGTGGGCACAGACTGAAAAATGGACCAAAATTTAACACGGACCACCCCAGTTCGGTGTAGAGATGGCTTTCCTTTGCCTCTACAGGCTCTTCTTTGGTGGATCCCCCATCCCTGCTTAACTTCCAAGACCTGACAAGATCAGGGTATACTGTGTTACCTTCCCTCCATTAATTTCAAATGTGGGCATGGGCTAGGGGGTGGGGTGGGGGACTGCTGAAGTAAACGAATTCATGCAGAGTTGGTGTGTTTTTGCACATATACAATGTATCTGAAGAAGGGAGCTCTGAGGGCCAAGCTACACATGACGAATGACACTTGAACGGCAAGTGGATTGAGTGGAGGGCAAGTGAACAGGGAGAAATACACTTGCCGTTCAAGTGTCATTCGTCATGTGTAGCTTGGCCCTGACTCTTCAAAGGTTACACTCTGAAAATTTTGTTGGTCTCTAAGGTGCTCCTGTACTCAAATCCTGCTATGCAATATTGAGTTTGCTATTCACTGTCAAAATTAGGGTTGCCAATCTCCAGGTGGCACCTGGAGATCTCCCAGAATTACAACTGAGAGCCAAGCTACAAGTGACGAATGACACTTGCCTGGCAAGTGAACAGACTCACGTGTATTCCTCCTTGTTCACTTGCCATTCACTTGCGTTCCACTTGATCAAGTGGAGAGCAAGTGAATGGCAAGTGAACAGGGAGGAATACACGTGAGTCTGTTCACTTGCCAGGCAAGTGTCATTCGTCACTTGTAGCTTGGCTCTGAACTCCAGACTACAGAGAACAGTTCCCTGGAAAAAATGGAGTTTGGACTCTCCCCTCCCCAAACTCCACCCCAAATCTTCAGGAATTTCCCAACTCAGAGTTGGCAAGTGCAACTCCTAGAGAGAGGCACCTATTCCTCTGCGAGGGAGAAGTTCAGTCACTCAGGGAATCTTCTGTGGCTGGACACACTTAGGGATCATTCAGAACTCACAGTCAATCCAAAGAGCAGCAGCAGAAAAGCCAATTAAGGTGGCACTATGACAGTTAATTACAAAAAGTAGCAACGTCAGGCATTAATGTGCAAGGCGCCACAAATGCCATAGCCCTGCCCCTCAGAAGCCATTTCAGTCTGGTCTTTGGCAGGCAGGGGAGATCGCTTGGCTGAGGAAGCATAGGGCAAAATGACATCACGTACAATTAAAGCCTAAGCAAGAAAAATGCAGAGCTCATGTATGCATTTTGCTAAGTGTTCAGGGGTTTTAGATATGCGCTGCCTCGTGTCTGTTTCATTGCTTCACATATTCTAGAGCTGAGCGGAACATCAGAAGAGACAGCAGATTCGGGGGCAGCTCTCTTCTTAGCTCCTGTCCTGTCCCTCCCTCTTTATACCTCGCTTGAAGCAGGCCTGGCTTCTGGATAGCTGCATAGCAGGAAAGCTCCTACCCTACCATACATTTTGTTAGTCTTATAGGTGCTACTGGACTCTTGCTCTTTTCTACTGCATAGCACTGGTAAGAGTGAGGGTTAAAAGCCAGAAATATCCTATTGGATCTGACTCCAGCCCAAATATGGGCTTGGGCTGGCCAGACATAGGACATTTATGATTTTTTTTCCAGCTTCGCAAACAATGCAGCCCACACAGTTCTTCTCAGAACTAAATGTTCTCTGGCACTTCTGTCCAAATGGCTTGAACTAAACAAAAAAGAGGGTCAAATTTAACAGCACAGTAGCCTTTTTTCAAAACATTTCAACCTCAGGCAGTCAGAGGCCCTTTGGAAAATTAAGCAAAATTAGCAGAATGTGCAGTTTGAGCATTGCCTTGTTTCTGAAAAATAGCATCAAAAATGCCTCGTCCTCCCATCCCCTTCCATTTTATCTCTCCCTGTATCATCTCTCTCTCGAGAGGACAAAACAAGCCACTCCTCATTTGGGTATAAAATTTCAAGGAAATGGATGCCAAATTAAATTAGCCCTGTAAATTTGTTATGAGGAGGGAGCTGAGAAACAGGCATGGAACAAAATGGAACAAAATGAAAGCTTTACTTTAGAACAGCCCAAGGTACAGCAGCTGATTTGAGTGTGTGTGTTTAAATAGACTTTTTTGGTATGAGATTTAAGCCAAAATCTTTTAATCAGTATTCAGATCAAGTTAAACCTTGGCAAACTCCTTCCCTCCAAAATTTCACTGTAATTTAGGGGTGTGTGTGTTTTCTTTCTTCTTTTCCTCATAATTTTATAGATATATGTATTGTTAGTGTGTTATGTTTAGAATTGTGTGGTTTTTCTTGTTCTCTCTGTTGTTTATTGTGTTATGTAGTTTATAGTTTAAATAAAGAACATTTTAATACAAAATTTCACACAGAAAACTAAGAATACTGTGGTTACCTGCAGCATTCTTACCCTCCTTTCACCCAAAGCTGTTACCCACCCCATATTTTTATTTAACCAACCAGTGGAGTGTAGAGCCTAGAAACTAACCACCACAGGGTAGTAGTTAGGGTTTCGGACTAGGATATGGGAGACCCTCATTCAAGTCTCCATTCTGCCATGAAAGCTTGCCGGTTGCCAAGTGACTATGAGCTCACAGCTCAACCTTCCTCACAGGGTTTGTAGGGAGGATAAAATGGAGGAGAATGTTGTGCACCATCCCGAACTCTTAAATGTCTTAAATACAGCAGCAAGTAAACTGGATATCTCCAAGCTACCATAAAGCCAGTCACTTTCTCTTAGCCTAAGCTACCTCACAGGGTTGTTGTGAGGATGAAATGGATGAAAGGAGAACCACAGAGATGCTTATTAGAGGAAAGGTGGATTAAAACTGGGATAGATGGACTTTAATACTGCCTCTCTCATACTGTGCTCCAGAACAGAGTGTATTCTGGCTATCCCCAGTAAAAGCAAAATAGGAATGTAAAAAGCTCTTCCTGAGAAAATTTTGGAGAACATCTTCTGGCCTATTAGCTGGTTCCAAATTTCCCCTACAAGTCTGAAAGCAACATTTTGCTGAATTGCTGTAGGTATTAATCAATAGTCTTACGCCCACCTCCAGCCTCCAGTTTGTAAAATCTGAGTCAGGCAATTCATGATAGGACGTTCTGGAAGTTGCTAATTCATAGGGTCACTTTAAGTCAGAAGCTACTTGACTGCACATGACCCACGCATAAATAAAAGGAGAAACCCTAAACCCGAAGTGAAATATGCCATATCAAAGTGAAGGTGCAGGTGAAACCACATATCAGATTAAGGAAAGGGTGCTTAGAAAATCCCTGCCTGCTGAATTTCTAATGGGCTTTTCAGCTTCAAAACTACTGGGATTTTTTTTTTTTTACCAGAGTAACCCTGAAAATGTTAGAAAGAGTCAGAAAAGGGGTATTTATGTAAAGCTAAATCCCAAGATTATGTAGGAAGAAGGAATGCAAAGGGAGATAATGCATCTTGTTTCTCCGAAGCATTTAAAAAACTTTTTAAAAGTTTTTTTAAAATTACTCTTTTTGATTCTTTAAATGTTTTTTTTAAATATGTATTTTACTCTGAAGCACTACTAAGGAAAAGAAAAAAGAAACCCACAGGAAGAAAATTTGTTTCTGACAGGGAAGGGTTTTTTAAAAAAAACTTTTAGTGTTGATAACATTTACAGGAAACATTTGACTAGAAAACTTTCTGCACCAATGCTCCACTAAGAAGAAAATGAAAATGGTTTATGCACAGGATAGAACATCTTTTTTTTAAAAAAATCTTGCTTATTCTGCTGGAATAATTAAATAATTGAGCTGCAGGCTTTTCCTCCCATTTGAAGGGGGTTTCCCATTTGAGGGCAACCAGCAATGGGTGGAAGAGTTTTGCTGCCCCCATGCTTTCCTGCTACTGCCATACCCCACTGAACAAAGTTAACCTGCCTTACCCCTTTTGCTGTCCCAGTCTCCCAAATTCTTGCAAGATTACTTCATCTGGAAAACCTCTGCCACTGTTTTGGTTTCCATGATGACGGATGACCAGAAATTATGACCAAATTCTTCTCAGAAGAAAGAATCTTCCAAGGTTCAGGAACAGGCATGCACTCCCGGCTTCACTGCTTTGAAAAAGGCATGGGAGAGTGAGGAGCTATGGAGGATTATTTCCTTCATCCCCCAAAGTGTGATGGAAGTGAAGTGGCTCAGTGGATGAGCAGGCAAGCAATCCAAATGGCCTGCATGAGGTCAACTGCCTCATATGCATCATAATCTCTAGAGGTTTGGAAAACAGGGTATGGGGAAGTGGACTATTGCTCAACATGATGACATATCTTCAAAGTACAGACCACATTAAGTGACACTCTAGGAATCCTCCCAATCTACCATAGAGATTGGGGCATTCCTAGAGTGTCCCTCAGTGGAGTAATGTTACTTCTGGGTCTTCTTCACCCAGAAGTGATATTGCTGTGATTCTGTCTCCCTACCCATTTCCACTCCTGCTGCTGCTTCTGGTGGAGGCAGTAGACTGTGGAGATGGGAGGTAATTAAAAAAACAACAACGGGCCTCTATAAACTAGTAAGAGGATAGCAGAGTGGTATCAATTGCAGAGGAAATGTGATGGGTGTAACTTTGGATTGTACTGGCTGGCATGAGTGTGAGAGAGAAAACAACAAACTTACACTTATCTTAGGTTTAGAAAGGAAATAAGAGGAACCCCATACTCTGATAGGAAAGAGGAGAGCGAGATTCCCATCTACCTATCTTGTCTAAGGATGGGCAAGATGGAGAGAAGAGATAGTTGTGTGTGACAAAGAGAGGAAGAGAAAGATGTCACAAGGAGGAAGTCCTAAGATTAGCAATTTACACATCAGGATAGTAAAGGAGTAAACAGATGCCCTGACCTCTCTATCTTTCTAAATTTTGGTTTGCCCCCCTCTAAATCCTAAGGAAAGGGACAGTGTTAAATCCTCCTCTTCTAACAGAAGTTGTGCTCCATAACGGGTCACGTGGCCACCTTATCCTCAGAGCACCTCATGATACTTGAGCTTGCTGGACCTCACCTCTTCACTGCTAGCTACATAAACAGTGGTGGATTCTACTCCTTTTCCTAGGCCTTTGTCTGCCTATCAACCTTGGGAGCAGCCAGCTTAGGGAGAGACTATAATTTGTTGGAACTCCAGCAAAACACACACACACAAGGGCTCTCAACAATCCCAGTTAGCTAGGTGGGTATTGGAGATCTAGATGGGTACTGGAGATCTCCTGGAATTACAACTGATCTCCAGACTACAGAGATCAGGTCACCTGGAGGAAATGGCTACTTTGAAGGGCATTATACCCTACTGTGGTCCCTCCCTTTCTCCAATCCCATCCTCCCCAAGGTCTGTCCCCAGATCTCGAGCAATTTACCAACCTAGAATTGGCAACCCCACTGCAGAAGTGTCTCAGAATTCTTGTATTTTGCTCAGGACTCGCATGCCAAACCTTAGGTGCCTCCTGGAGCTCTTCCCTGTTCTTTCACAGGAACCTCAGGATCCGTTCTATTGAAATAAAGACTAATAATAATAACTGTGTTTATATAATAACTGCATTTATATACTGCTGGGATTGCTGGGGCTGAGAGGAGTGGCTGACCCAAGGCCACCTACAGTAGTGGGATTCAAACCAGCAGAGTGCTGATTCTCAACCCAACCACTTAACCACTGTGCTACAGCAGCTCTTTCTGTAAAGGTGCATCAGTTCTCCCATCTTGATGGTGCAATTGCAAACCTTGCCCCTTGTTTCTTCTTTGCAGGAGAATTGCAAAAGCAAGGTTCATTTCCCAAAGGTGCCAGAAGTTGAATTTAGCCTCTCTGGCCTCCCGCTCCGGCTCTTGTATTCTTGGTAGGTGTATGCGTGCTGTCCTTTAGTGGTGAGAAAAGCCAGAGATTCACATCTGTGAGGGGTGCAGTCTACTTTCAAAGGTAGGGAAGACAGAGGAAATAATGGATATGTAGTTTTCTCTCCACTCACAAACACATTCCCAAACCATTCTTTTGTACAGGACAGTGAAGAGAAACAGTTGCTAGAAATGATTGATTTGGAGGGGGGCGGGGGAGAGAAAACAAAGTGGTAGGCAGTGCCATGCCCTATTCTCCAAAGTCAATCCAAAACAAGCCCCCGTTGCAGAATTAGCTGCCATCTCTTGCAAGATTTGTGCTTCCTCCAAGTTGGCAGAAAGTGCAAAGCAATAAACCCTGGACTGGCGTGGATCAAAGAACCCACAGCGGGCTTTGGCTGGAACTGTGGCCCTTGTATGTTGTAATGTCATTTCCCTCTCTGACTGTTTTCTCGGATGCATCCAAACTGGTTTGGGTGTGCATTATAGTAAAAACAGAAAAAAAAAAACAGTTACTGGATTCCTTGGCAAGCCTTTTCTGAAAAACAACACCACTCCACCCTGGCTTCTTCTGAGCCCTCTGGTCTTTGGGGCAGGACAAAGGATGAGGGAGTTGTTTAGATGCATCTGTCCCCCTTTCTGGGAAGTGTTTATCTATTTTTCTCAGCATAGTACCTACCGCTGCTTCCAACAGAGAGGGAGACTAAGCTACAGCCACAGAATCCACCCTTACTCTTAACCTAGCCTCAGACAACATCTGGAATCATGCAAAGTCTTCTGATCATCTGCCTCCTTGCCTCTTTGATAGCTACAGGTGAGCATCTTGGGCCATTTGAGAAGAGACACCAGGGGACTAATTGGATCCAAGCTTTCCCTTGCCCTGCCAAACTCACTGCATGTTTTTATTGACTGATAAAATAGTTATCTCACTTAGTGCTGAGATAATGGGCTACTGCACTTCTGAACAATCGGATTAATCAATGTTTATAGCAGTATGTTGCAGCAGGCATACAGCTGGGGTTGCATCACGCGATCGTCTCACTACTCTGTCGTATTTCTTGATGTTTTTGATGTCTAGCAACTATTAGCGATATGCATGCAGAAGTTAATCACAACTAGAAGCAGATCACCTCCTGTTCACTGCCTTGAACATACCAGTTTGGATTCTTACTAATTAAAAACAGTCGGTCATCTACCAAACTGTTTTCCAGAAACTAGCGTCATACAGGCATTTTTCTGTCTGCTTTTCAGAGTTGCGTAAGAGGAGAAAGTGAACGAATATAATCTGATGCGGGGGAGGCATCTTCCAAACAGAAGATAGGAAATTTATTTTTATTTTCCTTTTTTATACCCTGCCGTTCTCCCCAGTGGGGACCCAAAGCAGTTTAGCTTATTCTCCTGACCATATTTTCATCACAACAACTCCCTATGAGGTTAGTTAATCTGAGAGTATGTGACCGGCCCAGGGTCACCCAGCTTTCATGTCAGAGTGGGGAATCCAACCTGGGTTGCCCAGACCCTAGTTTGTCACTCTAGCTATTATGGACTCTCAAATCCCGCCGCCCACCATGCCACCGAATGAAATTTCAATATAGAGCTTTTTAAACTACTCCAAACTGGGTTAAGGAGGGCTTCTTGGTTTACTGTTCGAGTAACCCTATCCAGTTGTCTAGCTGTTCTGTTCTTTGTCTGCACATCTGCCTGTACTCTATGGAAGGCAGGCACTGGGGAAAGGGGATAAAGATGGAGTCTAATATACTTTCCACTCTATGGTAGGCAAGGTACCTGCAGAAGAGAATGGAAACATTTTGCTTGCACCTCTGAAATGCAGATGTGTGGGGGACAGAGATTCAGACTAAATATACCCCCTGCCACCCTTAAGAAATAGGAGGCTTGCAAAGGATTGAGAAAGGCAGAGGGGCAAACGATTTCCCCAAATGAAAGACATGGCCATATCAGATCAAAACTGAAAGATACAGGATGAAGAAAAATCAGACCGCTTTATACCATGATCATTAAGAATAAATTTCAAGAAATTAGAGATCCCCTATTTAGATCAGGGCTATGGTGCTGGGAAGAGGTAAGGGGAGGGGGGGTGTACAAAATAAAAAGCTGATTTTCGCTGATTTTAGGGGGACAGGGCTTCGTGGTTACCTTGACAGTCTGGTGTAGTGGTTAAGAGAGGCAGGGCTCTAATCTGGAGGACTGGGTTTGATTCCCCTCTCCTCCACTTGAAGCCAGCTGGATGACCTTGGGTCACTCACAGCTCTCTCAGAGCTCTCTCAGCCCCACCCACCTCACAGAGTGATTGTGGTGATGATAATAATAACACACTTTTAAACCACTCTGAGTGGACATTAAGTTGTCCTGAAAGGCAGTATATAAATCGAATGTTGTTGTTGTTGTTAGTATTATTATTATTCTCTGTCCCTGCATCTCTTCAAGGAGAAGACTGGGTCAGTGTAGGCCAAACTAGACTTGACAGCATCCTCGTAGTGCCACGGAGATGCCACTGCCTTTTAAAAGTCATTTTAAAATGCTGTTTGGCATGATTCCACTCAGGCCTGCGGCATGGTGGGCTGTGGCTCTCTTTTCCCACCTGTGCTTTATCAAATGCCAAAATGGCTGCAATCAGGTGTTTTGGCACTTGAAAAAGGTGTGGGGGGCAGCATTTTAAGTGATTTTAAAATGGTGGTGGCGTCCTCATGGTATTATCACTAGTTTAACTTAGCGTGTTAGCCTAGAATGGGCCACACTGTTTTAAGGTTCTCTTTTGCAGACTTTCTTGTGTAAAGAAACCTACATGACAGGCTATGGTGTGTAAGATTACTATTTAGGGGTAGTTGTGGGAAGAGTTTAAAAACCTGAGGTAAAAGTCACTTTATTTTGCATTTAGAAACAACTGACTGTTACTGGCACACTCTTTGCTTTGACACAAATTACTTATTGCTGTAACAAACTGTAGCCTTGACTCACAGCCATTGTAGAACAGCTACGATTGTTTAAAGCCTCGAGTATCTAAAATTTATTTCCCTTCTCAGTAAAATAAACTCTTTTGATTTGTGTTTTAATTCTCTGTGTTCCTCCTTTGTTTATAAAAGAACAGACAAAGTCTGGAGAGAGATCCACCAAGGCAGGGCCAAGACCAGGGTTGCCACCAGCCTCAAGATGGTGGCTGGAGATCTCCTGGAATTACAACTGATCTCCAGGTGACAGAGATCAGTTCCCCTGAAGAAAATGGAAGGTGGACTCTATGGCGTTACAGCCAGCCAAAGTCTCTCTTCCTCCCAAACCCCGCCCTCTCCAGGCTCTACCCCCCCCCCAATCTCCAGGAATTTCCCAACCAGGAGCTGGCAACCCCTAGCCGAGATGCCTCTGTAATGGCATTGCAAATTACTTTAGAGGTGGCTTCATTTTAAATAGGGCCAAGGACTGACAGGTAGGAAAATAAACTTCTTAGTGGCTTCTGTGTCAACTGAGCTTAGTGTAGGTGGCGGGTAGAAACATGTGGTGTTGGTTTTACCCAGGGCTTTTGGGGGGGGGGAGAGGTGGTGGAACTCAGTGGGTTGCCCTTGGAGAAAATGGTCACATGGTTGGTGGCCCTGCCCCCTGATCTCCAGAATTTATCTAAACTCCCCTCTGTCTGGAGATCAGGAGGCGGGGCCACCAGCCATGTGACCATTTTCAAGAGGTTCCGGAACTCAGTTCCACCACGTTCCCGCAGAAAAAAAGCCCTGGTTTTACCCTTCAGTATACACAAGTTGTTATACTCACACTGCCATGAAGAGGATGAGGCCCTCTACTGAGGTTGTGTTTTCCTGCCAAACACACAAGAGAGTAATTGCTTTTTACTAACAGGCTGCTTTCTAGTTCAGGCTAATGTTTGTTTAAGTGCATGTCTGCCCATTCATGTGCAAAGGAAGTAAGGGTTTGAGAGAAACTCAAAAGAAAAATGTCGTGTGTTGCAGAGGACCGTATCCCTGCTGGACCTTGGATGTAATCCTAAAGCCAAACTCTAAACTGTCCAGGATTTAGGATGGTGCTGCCTACCAGTTTTTTCACGGCCTGGCTTCAGTACAGCAAGTAAACAGAGCCCAAATCGACATAGTACAAGCAAAGTCTGGGGGCAAAGGCGAGAAGAATGTTTGCCAGTACACTTCACTTTGGTTTAAAAATAGACACTGATCTCTACTTGAGGATTCTAGGAAAGCAAGTAAAATAAACCAGAAATAAATAAAATAAATACAAGGCAGAGGCCCAGTGACTCAGCCCTTCCCTCTCCCAAGTTTGTTCTGTACTGCAAAAGTAACCACAACATCTCCATTTTTGATTTCACTTCTCCCTTGGGCAAAATGAAACTTATTTGAATTCTACAAACTTTTATGCTGTTTGGGGTTTTCCTGTAAAAAGTGTGCATTTCAACAGGTCAATGCTATTTGTGCTAATAAATCTGCATCAGGCGTTATATGTATGTTCTGCATACTATGTAATTACCATATAAACTCCAGATTAAAAACCAGGCAACCTGTGTACATAATACAAATCTATAAGGCGGAGAGCTGAAACTCCCCAGTGGCAGGCTGCAAGGAATATCCTAATCTAGACTGAGTGGTGGTGGAGACTCCCTCAAGACATAGCTGAGTGATGGCGACCCCTGATGGGGTTTTCATGGCAAGAGATTAACAGAGGTGGTTGGCCATTGCTTGCCTCTGCAACCCTGGTCTTCATTGGAGGTCTCCCATCCAATTCCTAACCAAGGCTGACCCTGCTTAGCTTCTGAGATCTGATGAGATCAAGCTCACTTGGGCCATTTTCACACGGCCATGCACCCAGAAGATCGCGCGAAAGTCATGGCATAAAAGCATCTTCCTTGTACGATTTCCTGGCACGATCCTGTCTAATGGCCCTTTTTCTGACATCATCGGGCCATTAAAGGGGATCGCGCTGGGAGATCGTGCTAGGAAGACGCTTCGTGCCATGAATTTGCGTGATCTCTCGGGGCATGTGTGAAAACGGCCTTGGGCTATCCAGGTACCAAAAAAGGTACATGATGCCATTCTAGCATTGCCAACTCCAGCCTGACAAATTCCTGGAGAACTGGGAGTGTATGCTTGTGGAGAGGGATTTCACCAATAAGCTATTGTATACCATAGAGTTTGCCTTTTGAACCTGTCATTTTCTCCCGAAGAACTGATCTCTGTAGTCAGCAGATCAGTTATAATTCTGGGAGAACTGCAGGCCGTGCTAACCATGTGTCCTTCCTAGGGAGCAGCAACAGAAGTTCTGGGGCCACAATCCCCCAGCAGAGATGCAACTTCAAAGTGCCTGGAGAACATTCACTCAGCTCTAAGTTAGAGTCTCTCAATTTCCCCCAGTTTTAAAAGCCTAGGCTTGTAGTTTAATTCTACCCCAGCAAAAACAAAACAGAATCAATCTGGTTACCATTTCTTCTTTGCTCTGCTCTTTAGGTATGTCTTTGATGTGTGAGATTTGTGAGGGCTTCGGACATACCTGTGAGGGACCTTTGCACCCTTGTCCCTCTGGTTTTGACACCTGCGGCATCATCCAGACAGAGGGCACAGTGGGTAAGTGCAAAAGACCAGAAGCATCCAGCAGGCCTCAGTTTACATGGGGCAAATCATCCGAATCCATTGCAGTTTTCTCTTCTGCAGGCAAGTCCAGATTATTGATAAATATTAACTTCAGAGTTAGAGTCTGGCCCTATATCCCAGGTGCCTACCCATGGTGGGCAAACTCCCGGAGATTTACCCACTCATCTCCCAATCATCCAGTGATCAGAGGGAAAGGGGCAAGCGCCCAGAGGTTCCCCGCCACCATCAGGTACCTCAGGAATGCGTGCTGCACACATGCTCCTAAGCGGCATGGTGACTTCACTTCTGGAAGTAATGTTGGTGGGCTAGCCACAGGATATTTTCCGCACTTTGTTTGGGGTCGATTTGAGCTCCAAACAGGCCAAATCCGTCCCATGTGGAGTGCAGGAGCGCTTGGGGGGCCGGTGCAATGATGTCACTACTGGAAGTGATGTCATCGCCTCAGCCCCGTGGATCCTCGTGAGCGACATGGGGTAAGTGCCAGCTCTCCCTACCTCCTGGCAGGAGGTGAGAGGGACCTGAAAACCCTACCAATGAAAAGCCTGGCCATCGTGCGCATTTCATCTGACATCTTTGAAATCCGATGAACATAAACAGGATTCTCATTGTTATGAGGAAGGGGGACAAAAGATATTTTCCTCACTTTAGGTGAATTAAAAGTTAAACCAATAACAACAACAACAACAACAACAACATTTGATTTATATACCGCCCTTCAGGACAACTTAATGCTCACTCAGAGCGGTTTACAAAGTATGCCATTATTATCCCCTGGGAAGTGGGTGGGGCTGAGAGAGCTCTGAGAAAGCTGTGACTGACCCAAGGTCACCCAGCTGGCTTCAAGTGGAGGAGTGGGGAATCAAACCCGGCTCTCCAGATTAGAGTCCTGCGCTCTTAACCACTACACCAAACTGTCAGCATGAAAGCGAGACTATTCAATGTGGAGCTAATTTTACAGTTGGTCTCGCTTTGCAGTGTATACCTCTTTTTCCTTTGACTATACTCATTCAAGCCTTCTAGTGCCCTCTTTAGATTTTTGCCTGTGGTTCCTAGGCTGAGGCAAGGCTGAGTGTCTTCAGGGCTGTCTCTTCCCTTTTTTATTTTTTTAAAAAATTATTTATTAGTGCAAAAACATTTTAAAAATAAAAATAAAAAAGCAAAACAGGAGAGGAAAAAAAGAAAGAATACAATGCTGCCTACAAAAACACTATTGTAACCAATCAGGGGGTAATTAGCTTCACAAGGATAACCAACAACACAGCAAAAAAAAGCAAAAAAAGCACGCCCAAGATGGAACCGATTTACCCAATAGTTGTAATAGAATTACCCAGTAGTTGTAAAAGAATTGGGAGTACAATATTGCAAAAGAAGTAACACGCTGCAAGACATACATGCAAAATCAATCATTACATATCAGACCAGTTATTCCAAAGTCCTTTGAGATACAAAAACAAAGCCGCTGGTATGACCATTAACCAGCTGTAGCCGATAAGGTTCCCAATTGTATGACGAGAAGAGTTGTGAGCACTTGTAGAAGCAGCTGCAAGGCGGGCGGAAAACAAGGCAGGCGCTTGTGAAAGCCGCTGCAAGGCGGGCGAAGATTAAGGTGCGGGAAACAAAGCAGGCACTTGTAGAAGCCGCTGCAAGGCGGATAGAGATAAGGCAACGAGCATGAGCCGGCCAGATATTTCTTTTTTCTCGTTTCAGACTTGAAAAAATCTTTCCTCAGGCCACAATATCTAAACGATTAATTAATATCAGGCAATAATATCCCGACAATACATACAGGGACCCCCCCGGGGCAAATAGTTAATACTTACATCACAAATTCAACTGAACAACTTTTTCTCTCCAAGGAACATATCCATAAATGCCGAAGTGAGGGGTGTGTGACATATCAAGCGCTTTATACATGATGGGTCAATTATATCATTAACACAAATGATTTAAAGGTACAGTATAAAATTACACACATGGAAGAGTAAACCAAGGGACAGGCAATGTTAATATAAAAAATTTTTATGACTACCTGCCCGAAAGGATAATAGAAACAAGGAAGAATAGGGAGACCTAGAAAGATCATGGGAGGCTCAGAGACTGGCTACGAAATCATAAAAAAGAGGAGAAGTCCAAGTGATTATTGAGGCCATGTGGGATCATGGTTTGAAGTCTGAAAATCCACCTGGTCTCAGCCTGTAGGAGAAACCGGTTCCGTGGCCCCGATCTCGAAACAACTTCCAGGACAGTGAAATGAAAGGGTCTATCAGTTGGATGTCGGACCCTAAGGTGTTCATAGAGAGGAAGATCCAAACTTTGGGTTCTACATCTAGAGACATGTTCTTGGATACGTAATCGCAAGGGACGGGTAGTGCAGCCAACATAAAGCCGTTTGCAATCACAGATAAGGAGGTAAATAACATTAGGGGTGCTGCAGGTAGAAAAAGATTTTGAATACAAATGCTTACCTGTGGTCGGGTGTATAATTTTTGTCAATTCTATACTCAAGGGACAAGCATTACAATGACCACAGGGGAAATGCCCCTGTGGTAATTGAGACCCATCAGTTCTAGGTCTGAAATTTGAGTGGACCAAAAGATCTTTGAGGTTCTTAGTGCGCCGGTAGCCAATCTGCGGTAAGTTATTACACCCCGGCAGATCAGACAATATATGCCAATTTCTATGGATGGTATTCGAGATGGCACCCGACAAAGGTGAGTAGTCTAATGCCCAAGTAATTCTATCTGAAAATGTATCCCGACTGCGATAACTCAAAAGTTTAGACCGAGGAGTGGTATCAGCTTTCTTTCTCGCTCTAGTAATAACCCAGGGGGGGTAGCCCCGTGTTGCAAAGGCCCCGCTCATGCGAGCCTGCCTTGTTTTCCGCCCGCCTTGCAGCGGCTTCTACAAGTGCTCACAACTCTTCTCGTCATACAATTGGGAACCTTATCGGCTACAGCTGGTTAATGGTCATACCAGCGGCTTTGTTTTTGTATCTCAAAGGACTTTGGAATAACTGGTCTGATATGTAATGATTGATTTTGCATGTATGTCTTGCAGCGTGTTACTTCTTTTGCAATACTGTACTCCCAATTCTTTTACAACTATTGGGTAAATCGGTTCCATCTTGGGCGTGCTTTTTTTGCTGTGTTGTTGGTTACAAAAACACTATTGGCAAATCTATACACAGGTATCTATAAAAGAATTTCAAATATGTAAAAAAAAAGTTCATGTGCAGTTGCCTTCTAGAGGCAATACATTCAAATGTTGATAATTTATAAGGTCTTCAATCCAGTAATTTACAGGAGGTAAAAGTATAAGTTTTTCAGCAACTGTAAAGTCATGGAGGGTCCATTTCCATCGACCATCAGTAAGATTCCAGTGCTGATTCCGCACAGGTTGGATAATGCACTTCCAATCCTCTTTAGAGATCATTTGGAACTTAATTTTTCGAGTGTGAAACAAAAAATCCACTTCCAAACGATAGCTAAAGTGCATTGTAAGTGCATTATCCAACGTGTGTGGAATCAGCCCTAGTTTAACAGTACATTAACATTCTCAAAAATCAAAAAGAGTCCAGTAGCACCTTTAAGACTAAGCAACTTTAGTGTAGCATAAGCTTTCGAGAATCACAGTTTTCTTCGTCAGATGCGTGATGTCAGATACTTGATGTAGAATTGCAGCTTCATTTCTCTTGCAAGAGCTTTTGCTTTTATGAATTAACGCTTCTGATGAAGAGAACTGTGATTCTCGAAAGCTTATGCTGCACTAAAGTTGCTTAGTCTTAAAGGTGCTACTGGACTCTGTCTCCTCCTTCTCAGTTGTTTGAGGAAGCAGAATGGGGCCAAAGGTGGGTGTTTAACTACTGCAGCAATTGGCAAGCCCAGTCTCAAGCCATTTAGGGTTTCAAAGATAAATCAACACTTCACTGAAGGGCAAGTTCACATGGCAACAAGCAGCCTTTACATTTCTTGACTCGACAGTACAGCATTTTAAAGGTGATGAGTCATGATGACCAGCACTTTGAATTCTGCACAGAGAGGAAAAAGGTCTTTCTTTGTAAGTGTCTTTCTTTGTAAACTGGCAAGATACATCCGTCAATAATTTATGCCAGATGCAAAATAGCAGAGTCCAGTAGCACCTTTAAGACTAATGTTAGTTAAGACTAACCTAAGTTCTTTCATGAACTTATTTACATTTACATGACCCTTACTCCCTGCACCCTCTCCCCCATCCCCTCACCACCCATATATCTCTGTCCAGTTTCTTCATACCCTCCATGCATCGGAAAAACAGAGCTGTGGTTCTCAAAAGTCTATGCTACAATAAAGTTGGTTAGTCCTAAAGGTGCTACTGGAATCTTTGCTATTTTGCTACTGCAGACCAACATGGCTAACTCCTCTCGATCTTATACCAGATGCTTATTATACAATTAAGGAAGCAAACGAAACCTCATTTGATACCAATTGAAGCTTCTGAGCAGTATTCAAAAGCAGTCCCACAAAGAGGGCACTGCGGTAATCCAGCCTGGGTGTGATCGTTGCACGGTGTCAAAAAGGCAGCTTGATGTTATCTTGTGAGGGTTACGAAAGATACTGAGCAGTGTAAGCCATGGGGGAGAGGGGCTGAGCACCCCATATTGGTCTCATTTACTTAAAATACCTTTTCTCCGTCTCCTTTCTCATCCATATAGGACCCCAAATTAAGGCCACTGTGAAGACTTGTTTCCCAGTCAGCGCTTGCGAGGAAGGCTTCGCTGTTGTAAATTTAGGCAGCTTCGGAACACTGGCGACCAAAGTTACTTGCTGCGTGGGACACGAGTGCTCAAAGGTCCCTCACACCTGTATGTCACGACTGAGCCCCTCCCCTCTATGCTCTCACACAGCTCCAAGCCTCTGAAAAAGAAAACTTACATTCTCCCCCTTCAGTTCAGTGTCAAATTTCTTACTATTGCTTGCAGCAAGTGAACCATTAGATAACAACAGAGGAATCCCAATGCACAAGTAAACTCCTCCGCTGCTGCATAGATATTTTCTGGGTCTCTTTTTAATAGTAACTCCTGTTGGAGTAAAGTTTTTATTTGTCAGGCCACAATGATGGTTGGGTGTATGGCCATAGCCAAATCCGGATTTCCAGCTCAGAGTCCCTGAGGTTAGTGACTCATACAAAAAGTTCAGTCGTGCAGAAGACACTTGCAATGAGGAGTCAAAAGCAGAAATCCGGACTCCTCACAGATATATTATGCGTGACCCACCTAGCGGCTTCGTGTGGCCTGCTGATCACAAGAGTCGTTGTGATACAACCACTCTACATTGAGTACCGTGGTCTTTAGCTGATGGGTCAACAGTGCGATGTCACTTCCAGAAAAATCCACAGGAGACGCCAGTCCTCTCTAAGAATCACCGGAAATGTTTCATTAGGAGCCTGGATTTCCACTTTTGCTTCCTCACCGCGAAAATGTCTTCCGCTTGGCCGAACTTTCTCTACAAGCCACTGATTATGGGGGTTCTGAGCTGGAAAGTCCTGATTTGGATAGGAGGACAGACTCTATGGTATCACATTCTGGCTAAGTTCCTTCCCTTCCCCAGTTTCTGATCTCCCCTGGCACCACCCTCAAATCTCCAAGGATTTCCCAAACCAAAACTGGCAAGTCTATTGGCTTGGAGCCTTCCAGTGGTTTGTTTCCATGAGGGGCCAGGATCAGTCATCAAAGGGGCTGTTGTGAGGGCTGGGTCCTATGACTGATCCTGGCCCCTCATGGAAGCCATTTTGTTCTGGTCTCTACAAGTTCAAGAAAGTTGGGCAACAATGATCCCTAATTTATTCCTAATCATTTTGGTGGTGCTGTTCTTTCAGGACAAAACTGTCTCTCTCTTTCATGCAGTGCCACCGATAAATACTCATCTCAATGGAAAAATATGTCCAGCCTGTTATTCCATGCACAGTTTTACATGCAAGGAAGAGATCGCCCAATGCACTGGAGACCAACAATATTGTTTCGAGATAGCTGGAACTTCAAATATGGGTAACTATACATATTTACATACAAATACAATTACACTTACGTGGTGGGGGTTTTGGCTTTTTGCAGTGACACTTGCTCAACAATCACCTTGCGCAGGTTTGTAGGCTTTGCCCAGCTCTATCTCGTCTTACAGATTCCTCCCATGATACTTCCTTTGCCTAGTTTTATAAAAATCAAAATGGGGCAATTCTCATGCAAAACTGAAAGCAGAGAATACTGCAAGGGGCAAGGGATGTGAAAGTTTACTGGGCCTGTCCTCCATCTAAAAAATATGTCCTTAAGGGAACAGAGTAGTAGCTAATTTGGCATGGCCCAGCCTGTGTGTGTGTTATGTGCCATCAAGTCACCTCTGTCCTACGACGACCCTATGAAGGAGAGACCTCCAAAATGTCCTATCATTAACAGACTTGCTCAGATCCTGCAAACTGGGATGTTGCTTCTTTTATTGAGTCCAGCCATCTCCTTTTAGGGCTTTCTCTTTTCCTACTGCCTTCCCCTTTTCTAGCATTGTTGCCTTTTCCAGAGAATCTTGTGTTCTCATGATGTGACCAAAGTACGATAGCCTCAGTCCTGGTCCACGCTATTTCTCCTAGCCCTGCTCTTTCAACAGGCTTTATATTTTAATACTGAAGTCATCCCTGGCAAATATCAGGAAGTGATGAAGATTCCCATGTCTTAGCTTCCTTTTCTCCTAGCATCTTTATCTATGATGTATTGTCGAAGGCTTTCACGGCCGGAGAACGATGGTTGTTGGGGGTTTTCCGGGCTGTCTTGCCGTGGTCTTGGCATTGTAGTTCCTGACGTTTCGCCAGCAGCTGTGGCTGGCATCTTCAGAGGTGTAGCACCAAAAGACAGAGATCTCTCAGTGTCACAGTGTGGAAAAGATGTAGGTCATTGTATCTACTCAGGAGGGGTGGGGTTGAGCTGAGTCATTCTGTAAGAGTTTCCCAGGGTGTGGAATGCTAATGGCGGGAGGCTTCACTGTATCCCGAGGCGGTTCTTTTGCATATGGATTGGTGCTTGATGTGCTAATCTTCTCTGCAGGGCTATTGTCGGGTGTGGAGTGTTTTGTTGGCCTGGTGTTTTTCAGAACTGGAGCCCATGCTCTGTTCATTCTTAAGGTTTCTTCTTTCCTGTTGAAGTTTTGCTTATGCTTGTGAATTTCAATGGCTTCCCTGTGCAGTCTGACAAAGTAGTTGGAAGTGTTGTCCAGTATTTTGGTGTCCTGGAATAAGATACTGTGCCCTGTTTGAGTTAGGCTATGTTCAGCCACTGCTGATTTTTCAGGCTGTCCAAGTCTGCAGTGTCTTTCATGTTCTTTTATTCTTGTCTGGATGCTACGCTTTGTGGTCCCGATGTAAACTTGTCCACAGCTGCAGGGTATACGGTATACTCCTGCAGAGGTGAGGGGATCTCTGCTGTCTTTTGCTGATCGTAGCATCTGTTGTATTTTTCGGGTGGGTCTGAATACTGCTTGAAGGTTATGCTTTTTCATAAGCTTTCCCATCTGATCAGTAATTCCTTTGATATATGGCAAAAACACTTTTCCTGTGGGAGACTGTTTTTCTTTGGTTGTTTGATTCATCCTGGGTTTGATTGCTCTTCGGATTTCATTTCTGGAGTAGCCATTTGCCTGAAGTGCGTGGTTTAGATGATTAATTTCCTCATTGAGAAAGCGCGGCTCACATATCCGTCTTGCACGATCCACTAATGTTTTCAATTAGTGGACAGAAAAGAGGCATAATGAAAACATTAGTGGATCGTGCAAGACGGATATGTGAGCCGCGCTTTCTCAATGAGGAAATTAATCATCTAAACCACGCACTTCAGGCAAATGGCTACTCCAGAAATGAAATCCGAAGAGCAATCAAACCCAGGATGAATCAAACAACCAAAGAAAAACAGTCTCCCACAGGAAAAGTGTTTTTGCCATATATCAAAGGAATTACTGATCAGATGGGAAAGCTTATGAAAAAGCATAACCTTCAAGCAGTATTCAGACCCACCCGAAAAATACAACAGATGCTACGATCAGCAAAAGACAGCAGAGATCCCCTCACCTCTGCAGGAGTATACCGTATACCCTGCAGCTGTGGACAAGTTTACATCGGGACCACAAAGCGTAGCATCCAGACAAGAATAAAAGAACATGAAAGACACTGCAGACTTGGACAGCCTGAAAAATCAGCAGTGGCTGAACATAGCCTAACTCAAACAGGGCACAGTATCTTATTCCAGGACACCAAAATACTGGACAACACTTCCAACTACTTTGTCAGACTGCACAGGGAAGCCATTGAAATTCACAAGCATAAGCAAAACTTCAACAGGAAAGAAGAAACCTTAAGAATGAACAGAGCATGGGCTCCAGTTCTGAAAAACACCAGGCCAACAAAACACTCCACACCCGACAATAGCCCTGCAGAGAAGATTAGCACATCAAGCACCAATCCATATGCAAAAGAACCGCCTCGGGATACAGTGAAGCCTCCCGCCATTAGCATTCCACACCCTGGGAAACTCTTACAGAATGACTCAGCTCAACCCCACCCCTCCTGAGTAGATACAATGACCTACATCTTTTCCACACTGTGACACTGAGAGATCTCTGTCTTTTGGTGCTACACCTCTGAAGATGCCAGCCACAGCTGCTGGCGAAACGTCAGGAACTACAATGCCAAGACCACGGCAAGACAGCCCGGAAAACCCCCAACAACCATCTTTATCTATGCTTTGTTAGTTTTTGACCATAAAATAAAATATGAAAATAAATCTCCTAGTACCTTAATTGGATTGCAACTGGTTCCTTATCGGGTGGCTATTAGATGGTGAAAATGGTGAGACAATGGCCATTTCCATATGCTGTTAAAGCGACAGGCTACTTACTGAATGCTGAGGAGTTAGCCGTGTTAGTCTGTAGTAGCAAAATCAAAAAGAGTCCAGTAGCACCTTTAAGACTAACCAATTTTATTGTAGCATAAGCTTTCGAGAATCAAGTTCTCTTCATCAGATGCATGGTACAGAAACTGGTCAAATATAGAAGAGGAGGGAGGAGGAGGGGAGGAGAGAGAAGATGCAATTAGGGGGGGAGAGGGAGGATGCAACCAAAACATTCCTTTCCTAGTAAATGTAAACATCTCCTTTTGGTGTGGGGATCAGTTGGCTTCAAAGGAGTTTGCCGTGTTAGTTTGTAGCAGTAAAACAGCTAGACCATCCAATTCCAATGCAGTATAAGCCTTCGATAACCACAGCTCTCCCCGTCAGATGCATCTGACAAAGAGAACTGTGATTCCCGAAAGCCCACACCAGGTGCCACTGGCATTTTTTTTCACAGATTCCAAACGCCTCCGATTTTAAAGAGGAAGCAGGCAGTTTCGTTTGTTCAGTGTCTTTTGTGAGAACTGGATTTCCCACTCTTTCCTGTGCTGGGTAAAATACGCTGATCAAAAGGAAGCCAAACTGCCTGCTTCTGCTTTGAAATCGGAGGCATCTGGAATATGTGGAAAAAACCCTCCAGCATTCAGTAAGTAGCCCGTTGCTTTAACAGCATGTGGAAATGGCCAGTTAAGAGATTGCAATTTCAAGATACTGCAATTCTCCTGATAAAGCATATGTTGAATTTTTTTTGCAGGGGGATTGACCATGACAACTGTCATGAAGGGCTGTGCCAACATAGATACTTGCAACGATACACTTCATGCTTCAGGTTCATTTGATGGGGTCTGTGTTATTGCAACAGCCAACTGCACACTGGCCTCTGGGATGGCCAGCTCCATTCCAGAACCCACTGGACTCTTCCTCCAAGCATTTGCTGGAATCCTCCTCGTGAAGCTCTTCAGTTGATTTGCTCCAGGGTGAAGATTCAGGGATCCTGCTCGAGCAATTGCTCCTTGCCACTTGATGGCAGGCAGACTTTTCAAAGAATGCACCACAGTGTTCTCACTGCATACAATAGACATGTACATATCCCTCTCCCCCCTGCCCCTATCCTGGTATGGCCTCTGAAAGTGCTAGGTATTTGCAGAACAGGGTTACCAGTCTTAAGGTAAGGCTTGGAGTTCTCCAAGAATTACAACAGAACTCCAGTCTAAAAACGAAAATGACAGTTTCGGAGGATGAAACGACAGCTTCAGAGGGCAGACTCTATCGCATCACATCCCCACTGAATTTCTTCCCCTCCCCAAACTTTGCCTCCAAATCTCCAGGTATTTCTCAAGTCAGAGTTGGCAACTCTTAAAGAAGGTGGTATCCAAATGCTGCCACCAGTGTTGAAGGAGGCCGCATCTGCTGTGGTCAGCAAATGCCACTGGATAGTGGCAATGGTTTGTTGGGGATACTTGGAAGAGATGTAGCTGCCCTGGATCCAAGAAGCGGTCTGCAGCGTTCAGTCTGAAACTGATGCTGTCACCAGCCCCCTCCAGACGTACTGGATACTCTTCACTGCTGCCTGGGCCATGCTATTGTTTTTAAGCATATGTAAGTCCGCTAAGAAGGGAAGGTCAATGTTCTGTGGGTCCTAGAGGGCAAGGAGCATGCTTAGTCCTTGCTGAGACTTTTTTCGGGACGATGGGGGGTTCCTACACTTAAAAACAAGCATCTGCCTGTACCCCTGGTGCAGCGCTTGAGCAAGCATAAACCATGATCTTGCTCCCTTTCATTGCCATGCTCATTGGGTCAAATATGCTATTTGGAGGCATTTTTTAATTATAGCAATAAGATAAGCTGCTTAATCAACTACAGCACATCAAGGGTCCGTGGTCATGAGTAGACAGGGGCACGAACAGAAAAAAAAAATGAACATGGTGTTCATTGTTTGTTGCCATCCATGAACAACAAACAACGAACACTGATGAACATGATCCTGTCATGAACACGTTCATTGTTCATTGTTTGTCGAGGCCAGCAGGCTCTCCTCCAGCCATCAAGATCCCTACTGCACCACTCCCAGAAACCTGACCTGAGCAGGCAGCAGGAAAGGTACCAATAATAAATAATAGCTTGGCCCCAGAGCCTGGCAGCAGCCCTGGAACCTGGAGGGGTAGATCCCTATCCCACCACACACAAAGAAAATTCAAGCTCCAATGCACTCACCCTGTCTCTCTAACAGCAGCTGTCTCTCCCTGAAAGCCGGAGCTGGGAGCTCCCCTCTCGCCTGGTCTTTTCCTCTTGTAACAAATTTGGAGCTCCACACTTGGAAGGAAGACCTGCCTATCAAGCTCAATTGGACTTAGATTGGGGTTTCCAGGGCAACAGCAGGAGTTCAGACAGAGTTCAGACAATCCCTGCCTGAGTTGCCAAGGGAATTGATTACAGGTGCCAGACTGTCTGGCTTGACGAACAGCAGGACGAACAACAAAGAACGAGGCTTGCAACGACCACCTGTTCATTTAGAATGGGGCCTCACGAACAGCTTGTTCACGAACAGCAGATTGGGCTGTTCGTGGCTTTTTTTTTGTTCGTATTGCTGTTCGTGCCCATGTCTAGTCATGAGTCCTGTTATTCGCAGTAGCAAGTCAGAAGTCTGCTGAAAGCCCACAATTTGCCATGATGGTTACAGCTGTCTTCCATTATCTTAGAAACTGTATTCAAGTGATATTGAGGATTAGTACCGTGCAGTGGTTAGAGTGTCAGACTAGGATTTAGGAGACCCAGGTTGAAATCCTTACTGTGCCACAAAGCTTGCTGGGTGACTTTGGGCCAGTTAATCTCTCAGTCTATCCTACCTCACAGGGGTGTTATGAGAATAAAATGAACACACCCTTTGCTTCTTGGAGGAAGAGGTGGATAAAAATGTTAAATAAATATTTAACGGCATACTAACCTGGAGCCTCAGCCCCATTTATCTTGCACTAAAAGCCTATTTTCTCTTCTCTCCATAAACATTTCTGATTATCTTTTTAAGCCACCGACCATTACCATATCCAGCGGTAGCACATTCCACTGGTAAATTGTGTGTAGTATGAGCAAGTACTTCTTTTCATCCCTCTTGAACCTATTGACAATCTGTTTTTAGGATGTCCCCATATTTTAATATAATGAAGGTGAAAATCTGCATGCTTTCTCTTACACCTTCTGTAAGCGAGCCTTTCCCACTGAAGGAAATGGGCTCCGGAGTTGAATCAAGGAAAAAAAAAAAGTCAGGCCAGTTCTCAGAAGGTGGTTAAGCATGATAGTGCTCCTACATGTCTTGTGGATGGAGCAGAAAAAAGGATTTTCTGCTCCTGAGAGCACCAGGCTTTAACTGCTGCAAAACAGATAAGAAATAGGAAAAAAATTTCAAGCAGGGAATAAAACACAAAATCTTTCTAACTGGAAATGTACATAATTTGGGAGTACAACCCAAATCAAACCTGAACAGGAACTAATTTATGAACCTCTCAGATTATTAAGCAAAGCCTGTTTTCCAGTGAACAGGTTGGCCATGTTACTTCCCGCATACACAGTAAATTTGAACTCAATCTTGTTTTCCATCAAACATGTGGCAGAGTGGTTTCTCCCCCTACCCCAAGAGGTGGTACAGCTTTATCGTCCCTGTGTCTAGACTCTCTCCTGCAAGGCATGTGGTTTTCCCCAGTGCTGAGAGGAAGGCAGTTAACTTTGGTTCATTTGTGTTGTGTTTTTTCCCTTTCTTGTTCTCACCTGGGGAGCTTACCATTTCCCCCGCCCCCCGGTTGGAATGAAGAGGCAGACACAAGACTTGGAACTAAAGGGCCGTTTCATTGATATATAACATCGACCATTAAAACGGCAAGGGCCAACTAAGTGGTACAGGTCAAGCCATGGGGTCACCCCTGGACCACTGCCTTGACCTGTCTGGGCGAGCCCCACAGCCCCGGGCATGGGCCATCCATGGAATGGCTTGGACCCGGCCGGCCAGGCAAAATGAATCCCCCCTTCAAGCTCCTAAAGCCTCAGCCATAAAGCTTGAGGGAAAGACTTGCACCTGGGGTTCACTGCAGGCAGTCTCCAGTTGGTGGTAGCCGTCACAAGCATACCCCTCTGCTCCTGGTAGACCTCCATTTCCCCACCAATGGACAAGTGCCAGGGGGTGCTCACTGGCCCGCTCCCTCCCCCCAAACTCTCTCCTGCCAGTAGCCCACCATCACTGCACTATCACAGCTAATTACCTCAAACTACTGCCTGCAGTGTAAGGTAGGCGAAAAACCATCTCTCCCCCATGCCAATATGGGGAAAGGAGAAAAAACTCCTACCTGTCTCTGGGAACAGCAGCTGGCCAATCCCACACTACTACAATGTGAGGTGGGTGGGCCAAGCAAGCAAAGCAATGGCCTACTGGGAGGGGAGGGTGGAGCTTCTGGTGACTCCGACTCCGCCCCCAGCTGAATCCCTGTATGTTTGAAGAATGCCTCTGCCTCATCCTCCTTTCGAGTGGGCAAAGTACGCCCCCCCCAGCTTAAGCTGCTGTATGGCAGCTGGAAGTGCCACATTCCCAGTCTCAGAGCCAAGCTACAAGTGACGCCTGACACAGGTTGGACACTTGTCAGCTTCCCTCAAGTTTTGATGGGAAATGTACATAGGCATCCTGGTCTTGCAGCTGTAATGGAGAGCCAAGCTGCAAAACCAGGATGCCTACATTTCCCATCAAAACTTGAGGTAAGCTGACAAATGTCCAACCTATGTAAGGCATCACTTGTAGCTTGGCTTTCAGTGGGCAATCTCCCATCCTCATTAATGGATGGGAGAGAGTATGTTAATGGTGATACTCTAGGGGTCTCTCCCAATCTCTCCCAATCTTTGTGGTAAAGAGTGACAATGGAGTAGAACCAGCATTTTGAATTCAGCCTGGAGTGAACTGAACTAGAGAAATTCTTTCAGGACTGGCCATGCTTTTCAACAGTCTTCAGATGTTGAATTTCTACCCAGCCAGAGGCAAGCAACAGGAGGCGCTTTGGAACATCAAGAGCAAGGAACTCACACACTTTGGATTCTTTTTTTTAAATCCTCATTGCTGTCTTCTTCCTCCTTCTCCTGTTGCCACTATGTTGCTGATCCAAGGGCAACGCCAAGACAGCCCCTTCCTGCATCAGCTGATCAAGAATGTCACGTGTCTTCCATGCTAGCTACAGCATCAGTTTTCAGCAGGGCAAAGCTGACATGCTGAACTACCAAGAAAGTGCCCCCGAAGGCAGCGAGCAACTAAGCAGCAGATGCTTAAGCAGCAGGGTGGAGGACTTAATGTAGCTAACCCAGGAGCTAGTGTTGCCAACCTCCAGGTGAGGTCTGGAAATCACCCAGAATTCTAACTGAATTCCCGATGATGGAGATGAGTTCTTATGGAGGAAATGGTTGCATGGAGGGTGGACTGTATGGCATTATACCCTGCTATAGTCCTTCTCCAAACCCTGTCCTCCCCAGACTCCACCTCTTAATCTTCAAGAATTTTCCTACTTGGAGCTGGCAACCCTACCAGGAGCATAATGGAATAAAACTATTATTTTGTCCACTGCACCATTTCCCCCATTTTTTTTGTTTTGACTTTGGTGCACCCCTCTTCTCCTGCAACCCTCTTGGCTGGCTTCTGTTGCAGGCTAGAAATTTTCCGCATGTTGCTTAAAAGGACTTTTGCTGTTGTTACATCTCATTAAGAGGAATTGCTCCCTTCATACTGGCTTTGTGCTTCCTCCTTGACAGCAATCGGAAACACCAAAATGAAGCAGCTGAAGGTTTTCTGATTCTTTTGACCTTATACTAAAGAGTGTTTCACAGTGTTTATATTGTATTAAAGGCCTAAGAGCAAAGCCAGCCAGAACAGGGTTCCATCCGCCTTAGCCATGTGTCTGGAAACCTCTCATTTGCTGAAGGAAACTTTGATTTTTTAAAAAAGTGTCTTATCTGACACTTCATTATTAATATGCACACCAGATGCATGACTTGGTGTGCAAGCACCGAGTCATTACTGACCCATGGGGGGATGTCGCATCATGACATTTTCTTGGCAGACTTTATGAGGTGGTTTGCCATTGCCTTCCCCAGTCATCTACACTTTACCCCCAGGAAACTGAGTACTCATGTACCGACCTTGGAAGGATGGAAGGCTGAGTCAACCTTGAGCCGGCTACCTGAACCCAGCTTCCGCCGGGATCGAACTCAGGTTGTGAGCAGAGCTTTGGCTGCAGTACTGCAGCTTACCACTCTGTGCCAGTTAAGAGCCCCGTGGTGCAGAGTGGTAAACTGCAGTACTGCAGCTTAAGCTCTGCTGAGTTCGATCCAGGCAGCAAGCAGGTTTTCTGGACAAATTTGACCTTCAGGACCTTTTTTAAAATAAGAAATAAAAGCTGCCATCTTAAAGTATAAAGTTCGCCCCATCAATGACAGTATTTTATTCATTTTATTTACAAAGGTAAAGGTATTGGCTATTACATACAAAGTTCTTCATGGCCTTGTTCAGGCATATCTACAGGACTGCCTCTTCCCCTATGTTTTGCCATGGCAGCTTTGCTCATCTGAACGAGGACTTCTGCAGGTGCCATCTTGTGCACAGGCAAAATCAACAGCTGCCCGTACATATGTACAGTGGGCCCCTCAATGGAATGGCCTACCTGAAGAGGTCAAGAAATCTCCCGCTCTTCTGGCTTTCTGCAAATGATACAAAACTGAATTATTCAAGAGGGTTTTTTACTCAGATCTCAAAGAGATGCCTTGTTGTTTCAGATGTATGTGTATAAATGGATCAAATTTCTGTGCTATCCCCTTTGCTTTCCAGATTCTTTTGACTGCCTGAATTGTAGGCTCAGGGGAAATTAAATCAACACCCTTAGCCAATTGTAGATTTCCCCACTTCACTATTAGCCTGAGAAACCAACTCAAGGCATAAGCTTGGGAATCATGGAAGAGAAAAGGTTATTTAGCAATAAGCCTTTGATGCAATCAGATTTTTAAACGCATCCAGAGAAACATCAGCATTTGTATTTTATACCTTTCGGTCAACATGTAACAAATTGTTTATAGTACACACAATCTCCTACAATTTTATAAACTAGTTAGATTAGAAGTACACGGTCTTCAGAGAATGGTGGCTTGACAGATGATAGTTTACATTTAGGAATGAGAGCAGTCAAGCTGGCCACCTACAAACCCATAATAAAACTGAAGAGGCTGGCATTCAAGGCTAGAGCTGGAGAATGTATATATAACCCTGTTATTCTTTCAGAATAAGACAGAATAATAAGTCAGAGATCATCTTTGAGAAGACACAAAAAGTAACAGTGGCTCTGGTAGTTCTCATGAATGACATTCTTGGAACTTGCCCTCTTAAGGCTGAGAGTGGAAGAAACACAAGTAGTTGTGTGTGTGTGTGTAGAAAAACTAGCTGACTGCAACTCTTAATAACCTTTAAACTGCAACAGCTCAATGTGGCAGCATAAATAGCGCTCAGAAAGTGTGTGAGAGATTTATCGGTAGAAATTGAACAATCTAGTTCAATAAAATGAGGTATTTCAAGTATTTCTCTAACAGTCGGACAGTGTGCATTTGGGTTACACGGATGGTGTGTGCCCAGTGCCTCCCAGCTAGAGAGAGGAGGAAGTAAAGCTTCCTCTATTTGGCTGTTGCCAATAATTTCCTTGTGCAATTAAAAAACCCCATACAACAGGCTCTTCAATTACTGTGTTCAAATCCTCTTATTTAAGTTGTCGATTGTAACTTTTGTATGCAATGCCCTCTGCTGTTTTCCCAACCTCCCAACCTCCTCAAACTTTCCAGGAATACTCCCAGAGCATTTGCAAACAGAGTGGTGGGGAGTTCCACAGCCAACTTTGGTTGGGCAGTGCTTTATTGAGTCTTTCCCTCATCTCATTAACTGTTGATTTATTACTGCAAAGCTTGAGCAGGGAGGGAACGCACACATGCACAGATGGATCAGTGGTGGGTTGGACAGCGGCATCCGATTCCTTCCAAAGCAACATGTCTTCAGCATGTCACAGCTGCAAACTCTCCAGCTCTGCAGACTACATTAGATTAGATAAAGTTCAACGGGGGACGTGCAGTTAAAATTAGCCTCACTTGTATCTCATCTCTGTCCAAGCATTCTTGACTCACGCTGCTGCCCATCTACGGTGAGGAAAGTTGGTGCAGCTATACATGTTCTTCCCACGCATACATATCAGAGCAAAGGAGGGGCAATGCCTGCTCTCGGAGGGCAGCGAAAACCCGGCCAGCAATGCATGCCTGGAGTTCTAGACTTGCCTCTGGAGTGCACCAACCCATTCTGTAGGGGAGCCAAGGAAGTCAGTTGCAAAAGAAAAATCTATCAAACCAAACTAACAAACAGAGCAATGTCCCACTGCTGCTGAGCTCAAGTCGGCGTGAGCTCTGCAGAATTATTCAGAATCAAAAGAAAGAAGTGAGACTCCTTGAGATTCTGTTATTAACTACAGAAGGGGAGGCATCCACTCTGGGCCTCCAGTGCTGCATCCACCCTGTCAGTTGATAGCAAAGTGTGATAGTTCTTCCTGGACATTTACAGGTCTGATGGTGCAAAAGGAGAGAAAGAACGGGATGGTCTGTTCTGACAATCTATGGCCCCACCCCTTTGATCGGGGGGGGGGTGCATGAGGGAGTTGTCCTGCGATCTCCTCCGTTTTCTGGGAAGTGTTTATCCCTTTTGGGGAACGCCCACGACTGTTTCCGAAGCAGAGACTTTGCTACAATTTAAAGTTTTCAAGCCCGGCTTTGATTCCAGCTGCAGGTGACATCTGGAAATATGCAGCTCCCTCTCATCCTCTGCCTCTTGGCCACAAGTGTAGCTCTGGGTGAGTATCTCGGGTTGCTTGAGAAGGGAGAACTGTTTGGGACTGATGGGATCCAAGCCACGCAGATAATCCTCTGCAGACCTTAGTTCATTTTAAAAGATGTTGCTATTGGGACAATAATTTCTTCCAGTGCAGGAACAAACAGGCTGTTTCTGAGAGTGGATGATTACTGGCTGGATTGTGTCGCACAAAGACATTTTCTGATTTTCAGTTCTGAGAGTGAGAGATGCTTCTTTAATAAATAAATACCAGCAGTTTTCTCACCTTCTTTAGCCCAGTGATGCAGAGACAATGTTGGGCACCTTTTGGAAGTTGTCCTTGACGGAAGGAAATAAACTTGGAGGTTTGCATTTGGCCGGCAAGAAGGACTTTCGCTGCTTACTAATATATGCTATCACCTTTTGGGAGATGGAAGCCATGTTATAGATTGACACTATATCAACATCTCTGTGTTTTTCCTTTTCTTGCTCAACCTCTGCCTTGTATGCAGTTGGTCCCAGGTACCTCGTCTCCAGCATCTCTCATTCGAAGGATCGGGTAGGAGGTGATATGTACGATCTCCAGGGGAGACCCCAAAGAGATGCTGCCAGTCAGAGTAGAGATTGATCTTGACGGATGAATGGTCTGAGGACCAAGCTAGATAAGCAGGTTGGGACTCAACACAAGTTCCCTGCAGCAGTGTTCTTGCTAACGTGTGCTGCTGCACAATCGTGCATGAATTTTTACCTCTCAGTGCACAGCATCTCAGCTGAAGCGCACAGAGCGGTGCCCTGGGCCCTGCCTTCCCTGTTTCCTGCCCTTTGGCAGGCCCTTCCAAAGGGCCTGGCATGGAGGAAGGGGAAGAGGTGTGAGTCCTTTGAGGGGGAGCCAGTCCAGGAGAAGCTCCTTCTGCTACGCAACGGACAGACACTGGGCCAGGAGGCAGGGACGGTCCTCCACCTGAGTGGGAGGATGTCTCCCTCAGCAGGTGCTGTGCAAGAGAGGGACTGGGAAGAGCAGAGTGGAAGGGGACTGGGCGGTGGCAGCACCCAGGCCAAGCAGACCCCAGCTTGCCCGCCCCAGGGACCCTCCTTCGAGCCCAGCCTCAGGGCAGCTCTTCACCAGAATTTGCTTGAAGAAGTTGCTCTCCTTGGATGGCAGAAGTACGAGTGGCATGGCAAGTGGGCAGCCAAGCGGCCTCTCTGCCATGGTGCCAGGAGCTAGAGGAGGTGGTGGTGGTAGGCAGGCGGGTGAGCATGGCTGGGCGGGCGGCTGGCTACATGTTGAGCCCCAGGCTCGGCACTCGTCTGGGGTTGCCAGCTCCAGGTAAAGTTGAGAAATTCCTGAAGATTTGGGGGCTGGCACCTGGAGAGGGTGGAGGTTGAGGGTGTCTGCTTCCAGCTCCTAAAAGTCAAGCCATATTTTCCCCCACCCGCGCATCAAGTCTGCCCCACATTCTTACCCTGGTATAAATGTTAAGGAAATTAGGTTCTCGTTTCTTAATACTTTCAGCACTGTATCCAACTTCTGGGTGCCCCCCCCAAATTTCTAAAATAGTAAAGAGTTCAGTAGCGCCTTTAAGACTAACCAACTTTATTGCAGCATAAGTTTTTGAGAACCACAGCTCCCTTCATCAGATGCATCTGACGAAGAGAGCTGCCGTTCTCAAAAGCTTATGCTACAATAAAGTTGGTTAGTCTTAAAGGCGCTACTGGACTCTTTACTATTTTGTTACTACCGACTAACACAGCTAACTCCTCTGGAGCTTTCAAATGTCTGCAACCCATTCCCTAATGTATTGTTTATTGAATGCCCCATTCTGTTGATTGTTTTGACTTACACTGTGAAATGTGCCTTGAGTCTCAGGGCCAAGCTACAAGTGACGAATGACACTTGAATGGCAAGTGTATTTCTCCCTGTTCACTTGCCCTCCACTCAATCCACTTGCCGTTCAAGTGTCATTCATCACTTGTAGCTTGGCCCTCAGTGAGAAAGGATGACTATAAATAGTGCAAAGAAAAAAAAATAAATAGCAACCCTGAAAGGTTTTTAAGGCAAGAGATGTGCAGAGATGGTTTTCCATTGCCTGCCTCTGCAAAGCAACCCTGGAGGGCCCAGCCACTTAGCTTCCAAGATCTAAGATCAGGCTAGCTTGGGCTGTCCTGATCTGGGCTCAGGTGGTATACTGCCCCTAAACGTTGAATGTCCTATTAACTCTTATGTTCAAATAACAGTGAATGGACCTTTCATCCACACAATTGTCTAATCATTTTAAAAGTCCCTTAATACCCTCTAGCAGTTGCCACATCATGCAGCAGTGATTTCCATATATTAAAGATACACTCTTTAATATATGGTTAAAGAGGCTGATATAGTGGAGGAGACTACATTAGCCTGCATTGAATGGAGGTAGATCATTTTGACATACTCCATTAAATGTTTGTGAGTTTTATTAGATCCTAGCCTTCTGGTGAAAATGCATTCTGACAGTAAGTAGTTCAATTCATTAATAAGATCCTAGCAGATCACATTCCTTTAGATCCAAAAGTGATTCTATTAGATTTTTTAAAAAGAAATATATAGTTCTCTTCAGATATAAAATTGGTGTTAAGCTTGACTACTACAGCAAAAGTGGCCACAGATGTTAATGGGAAGATATGGCAAAATTCAAATAAATTTATCTGACATGCAGATAAATTTATAAAGACATGCTTTTTCACAGGTAAATGCAGACTCCTCCAATATACCAACCTCTCTAACCAACATCATTTGTCTGGATTCAGTTTCCCCTTGTTTTCCCTCTGTCTCTTGGCTACAATTACCATGCAGTGGCCCAATGTGGAGATTACAGTCTAGGAGGCTTATTTAAAGATATGCATAAGTGGATGTCAGCAGCACATGGATGGCACCCGATGCCAGTGCCTCAGACAATCTAATTAAAAAGTCTTTTAATCAAATGGATTCTGGTTTTGGAAAAGGTGGCTCAGAACTTAAATGCAAGTTGCTGCTCACAAAGTAGATTTCAGTCTCAAAATACTGCACTGCTTAGAGGGAACATTGCGCAGCTACACAGCAGCTTTGTGGAATAACTGTTAAAAATAAAGGTGAGCCCAAAGAGCCTCAGGGCCAAGCTACACATGACGAATGACACTTGAACAGCAAGTGGATTGAGTGGAGGGCAAGTGGAGGGCAAGTGAACAGGGAGGAATACACTTGCCATTCAAGTGTCATTTGTCACTTGTCGTTTGGCCCTCAGAATGGCTTTGCGGGGGGGAGGAGGGGCTCCTCCCTCCCATTTACTTTTTAATTGCTGTATGGCTGTGGAAACCCAGATCCAACTCTTTACAAAACTGCATGCCTAGAGAGACTGTCACTTAGTAGGAAACAGCTTCATATGTTCAAAGGACACAAGTTTTAGCTGAAAGAAAAATACATAATTTTGTAAGAACAGTGATCCTCTTGTTCCTCGGACCCTGGAAAAGATGGAGGAGTGGATATGATGCTGCATGTGTTTCTCTGACAGGCCTTTGAACTTGAAAGTCACCTTCCCTGGTGAAAGTGCACGGGGAAGAAGTTTCCTTGGTACGTTGGTTCCCTGGCAGAACTAGCCAAGTCAGGCAAGCTCTCCCCTGTGATCTAATCTAACTACTCGATTAGCTGTTTATGTTAAAGCAGGGCTTGCTCTCTGTTTCTCATTGGCTCATAGCCAAATGAGATTTCTTCTGCTGCTGCTGTGTCATCATATAACCAGTAGATGGCACTGATAAAGCATTATCTCCCAGTCTTGTGAGGCATTTAAGCAACTCCACAAAGTCAGGGAGCTATGCAGGGTCATTGGGTATGGTGGTACATCATATTTCGTGGGACAATTGGACTTCCCCAAATCCACACTTGAACTTGGTCTCGGTTAGGGATGGTGCAATCAACACTGGGAGATCCCCAAATACCACCATTGGCATCGTTGTGTACTTGCTGAAGAACAAGGCGGGCTGAGTTGGCTGTTTTGGACTGTACCACTCCATACCCCATGTCTTAACTCCACCACCTCCTGAGGAAAAACTCGCTGCCTGGCGGAAACTGGAGCACCAGGGATATAGGCTTTTGGCACAGCCCTTTCCTTGACAGAGATGTATACTTTCAGGCTAGGGAACGGTGATCCCTCCACATGACAGGCAGATTCCAGGAGAGAAACAAACAGACCTTTAACAGCAACAATAACAGCAACTGAGCTTATATATACAGCCGACCTGGCCACCTGGATCCATGCTATGGCAGCATCGAGGCTTGACTATTGTAATGCTCTGTACATAGGTCTCCCATCTAAGTTAACTAGGAGGCTCCAATTGGTGCAAAATGCTGCAGCTTGACTGTTATCAGGACGAGCAGGAGCATGAATATCCCTCCCATCCTACAGTCGCTCCACTGGCTACTATCAGTTACTGTGCTCAGTTCAAAGTATTGGTTATTTTATACAAAGCTCTTCATGGCCTTGGCCCAGCATACCTACAAGATCATTTCACTCCTTATGTCTCTCCACGGCAGCTTCGCTCATCTGAACAGGTTCTCCTGTGGGTGCCACGCTGCACATGGGCGAAATCAACCGCAGCCTGTATGTGGGCTTTCTCTGTGGTGGCTCCACCGTGTGGAACAGCCTGCCTGAGGAGGTCAGGAGACCCCCCCCCCACTCTCCTGGCTTTCTGCAAACAATGCAAAACTGAATTATTCTAAAAGCCCTTTTACTCAGATGAGTTAGGGACCAGTGATTTCACCACTATGATGCCTTACATATTATCTGCTGCTTTATGTATGCCTGTGTCCTACCTGTGCTTCATGTTGTGTAATGTCAGTCCTAGAATTGATTACCTTCTGTTTCAGCATTTGTTCAGCTCTGTAGTCGATCCTTGCTAATTCTATGTCTTTGCAAACTTGTATTTATTCACCCTACGGCATTGTTTGTGGAAATATCCTTGACACTGTATGGAAATGTCCTGATACTGATTGTACTAACCTCACACTGTGTAATCCGCCTTGAGTCTTACTGAGAAAGGCAGGCTATAAATGACATAAATAAATGAACAAACAAATAAATAAACCACTCTTCTAGACAGATTAGAGTCCCATACGAAGTTGTGAACAAAGTCAATGTTACTATTTTCCCCACAGTACAGCTGGGGAGCTGGGGCTGAGAGCAGTGGCTCAACCTACTGAGCTCATAGCAGTACTTGGATTTGAACCAACAGAGTGCTGATTCACAACTCAATTGCTTAACCACTTAACTACAGCAGCTCCCTGGGCCTTACCTTAAATTATCTGGCAGGTGCGTGGAGTTTTCTGGCTTCTCAGACCCAAAGGCAAATTACCTTGTAGAAAGTAAGTTTGCTGATTGGCTGGCAACCTTCTTGCCTGATATGCTAGTTCTCTACGTGCACAGGGAAGTCTCTTTTTCCTTGAGGAAACACTACACCAGTATGCAGTCTGAAATGATAATGTCAGACTATGGAATCCCAGTTATCTAGAGTTCGTCTCCCCCCTTCTGCAAGAAGCAAAGTTTCTTGATTCCAAAAGGTTTATTGAAAGACTATGCTCAGGATACAAGCGTCCATATTCCAAGGAATAAGAAAGCCTTGGCTGAACAAAAGCTTTGTTGAGAATGACACATAAAATGAAAGTAACAACACTTCAAACACCCATTCTCAGCCACCCCCCTTAGTCCTGTCTAGAAGGCCTGGGAAGGCGAGGATGTCAAGGTCGGCTGGAACGGGTTGATAAGAATTCTTTGCTCCCATGGATATATGCGGCCTGGGCAGCACCTGGGCCCGGAGGGAGAAAACTAAACAACTACAGATTATAGCATGTGAACATGGCGTAGCTCTGGTTTGAGAACTGACAAGCAAACTGACACTCTGACAGATATAGTCGTCCATAATGGAACACTCTGGAATTCCATGATATATACTTGTTGTCCTATTCTGTGTAAGGTGTAGATTGGCCATGAGTTTGCATTTTGCAAACGTCCCTGACACTATGGAGATTTTCTTCCACCTTCTTCCCAGCCCTGAGTTCCTTGGAAGAAGGGTGGGATCAGGGTGGTTTTAGAGATTCTGGATCCCTAACAGAATTCAAGGATGGGGCCCAAGAATCACTGTGGGGCCCAAGAATAACTGTACTGCCTCTGGTCCTGCCCCTCAATGGAGAGAGTGAGAAAGAGCTGGCTGGCACCTTCTTTCCACGTGGGCAGCTGAGACGTTGGGCTGGCCAGGTGGCTAGGCATCTTCTCCCTGCACCACCTGGATGGTTTTAGGGCTTGGCCAGGCAGGCACCATTTCCCCACCCTATGAAGGCAGCTGTGAGGCAGCTGGCTGCAGGGTGTTACACCCTGCCCCAAGCAGGGTCTGGGCACCTGCCCCAGATGCCCTATGCCTAGCTGTCCCTGGGAGGGGGAAAGGTACAAAAATAGATGTACCAAAGAAATAGATTAATGGGTTTGCTCTGCCCAAGGGTGCAATAAAATTGAAATGAAGATTTTGAAGTTGAAACATGAAAAGAACAAAAAATTCCAAATCATGCCTACTGAAAAACAGGAAAAGGGAGACTGATGGACAAGAGCAAACAGGTTGGAAACTGGAGTCAGATGTTGATGTTTCCGGCGAAAGCTGCAGTGCTACCTCCATCCATTTGAAGGTTTGTGTGGATCAGTTTTCCAGGTGGGGAAACAGAGAGCACACAGCCTCCCAATCAACCCATCTGGCTCCTTTACAATGCAGAATCAAAGACAATTTTGGTTGGAAGTTGAAAGGGTGATTCTCTAGGGTGACATGGATCAAATTTCTTGGAATTGGACCTTTTTTGGGAGACTGGGCAGACAGTATCAAGAGACCCTGGCTAGCCATCTTCTTCCGCCTTACTTCATGCAGGTCAAGTGAATGTCTCATCCTGTCTTCTCAATGGGAGAGTTTGGTAAGAGTCTAGTAAAAGTCTGTTCCCTTGCTAGAAGCTGAAGGAGTTGTAGAAAGGGTGATGACCACCAAGCCATCCAGTCATTACAAACCTAACCCGCTTAGAGAGATTGCTGGGGTCAGTGAAAGCAGAGGGGGTTTCCCCAGCTGTCAGAGAAGCAAACGTTTCCATTCAGCAGCAGCAATCACAGAGCGAGGAACGAAGGGAAAGGGGGTTGTAACTTTTTGTTTTACCAGAGCTCCTAGGCCTTATTTATTTATATTTGATTTATATTCTGCCCTCCCCATACCAGCAGGCTCAGGGTGGATTACAAGCGCATACAGGTTAAAATACATAGAACAGTTAATATATTAAAAACCCTAAAAACATTTAAATTTCCATAGTTAAAATCAGGGTTTTTTTTCAGCTGGAACATGGTGGAACGGAGTTCCGGAACCTCTTGAAAATGGTCACATGGCTGGTGGCCCCGCCCACTGATCTCCAGACAGAGGGGAGCTTAGATGGCCCTAAATTCTTAGATTGCAATCTAAACTCCCCTCTGTATGGAGATCGGGGGCGGGGCTGTCAGCGATTTAAACTTTAAGAAACTCCCTTGTTCCAGCTGACCCAAAGTGACGTTATTGGCCCTGGGAGCATGCGTGCACTTTGCACATGCACATGTGGTACTGGGGCACCACCTCCCACCAAGAGTTACCCCCTGTGCTGGCAACCCACTGAGTTCCACCACCTCTTTTCCCAGAAAAGCAGCCCTGGTGGCGACTCTACTTTTTTTGAACACGAGGTAAAACTACGGAGGATTAATCTGTCTAATAGGCCTTCTTTTCCTTCTTTTCAGGGGTTTCTTTGTCTTGTGAACATTGCCATGGCTTTGGGAATACCTGCAATGGAACTTGGCAGAATTGTCCTTCTGAGCAACATTCCTGTGGTATCGTGCAGGCAGCAGGCACAGGGGGTACGTTCAAATGACCAAAACCTGCCAGCAGGAGTCTGACGAATGGGGAACATCTGAATCGACCCATTTTTACCTCCATGGGAAAGTGGGTCAATTCTTAATGCTAGCTACTACAGCCAAACCGGAGCCCCTGCTACGGTACAATTATCTGCAGTTTCCAGTTGTGAAAGATCTCCTGTACAGCTCCTTCCCCTTGTAATCTTAGAATATGCAGGGTTCCTATGCAGGGTTTCCCTTATGACAAATTGGAAACAAGTGTGCCTTATGTCGAAATTGAGTTAAATTAAGATTAATAGCTTCATCATAAAGATAACTAGATTCTTCACAGTGGAATTAACACCTGCTATCCTCCAGGTCTTATTGGTTTAATGTTTGTACCCTTAGCTTCTCTTTTTAGTTATGGTTGTTTAATTCCTCCCCTCCCTTGGCCCAACTACCTTTATTTCTTCATTGCCCTTTGAGGCTTGTAATAAACTGCTACGCATGCCAGGCTTTTATGGGGAGAATTGGCGCAAGCTGTCTCAGAGAGGAAGGAAGCTCACTTTTGGGAACTGGTATCTCCAAGCCTAGGCAGATCTTCTTACCTAGAGGCTCAAATTTCAGGGGAAACTTGGCATGCACGCTTTTCTAAAAAGTACGAAGTTATCTCTCCTACTCACAAGTTATCAGATGACAAGAAGCCTTTATTTCTCCTCCTGATTCAACTGTTTGAATGGCCAAAATTCTGTGGTCAGAATGTTGAATCAGACCTGAGTCAATCGAGGAGGGAAAGACTTTGGGGGAGGGGTCCGAGGTGGGATCGCTGACTATTACTTTATCTCTTGTGATTCCTTGTGGGCGGTCCCTGACATAGATTTTAATTCAGCAACTTTTTGCTATACTCCCTTTTTGGGCGAAGAAGGCCGTTTTGCAGGGCAGTCACTGCACTGCAGCTTGCTACAAGAATTGTGACCATGCTTTGGAATTGACAATTCCATTCTATGCAGAACCATCTTTGGCTCTTGGGTATGTGGCCGCTCAGTTGGAGATCACGGGTACGCATGCAATTCAAAAGGCATCTCTACCTGAACAGATCTAGGATGGAACTAGGCTTGCCATTCCCCTAGTGAATGGCAGGAGGGGGGAGAAAGATGCGAGAAGGTGGTGCTGGGAGCAAAGAAAGCTCCCAGGTGCTCTGGAGCACCCTGACTCACATACGTTTTGTGCCAGTAATGACTTCACTCCTGGTGAAGTAATGGGTCGTACTGGTGTCCGCTTGAGTGAGGTAAGTTCTCCCATGATTTCTCCAATGCCCTCCATCACCCAATTTGGCTCCATAAGGACCTGGCAACCCTAGACAGAACCCACCTGAAACTTTGGCTGATTCCGCACACGTTGGATAATGCACTTTCAATGCACTTTATCAATCGTTTGAGGTGGATTTTTTGTTCCGCACACAAAAAAATCCGTTCCAAATGATCTATAAAGAGGATTGGAAGTGCATTATCCAACATGTGCGGAATCACTCTTTGAAGAACTGTCACCACTGGTTGTGAAGGATGGGCAAGATAGTTCAACAAGGGGACTTCATGTGGTCAGGGGATACCATAACATGTCTGTCTAATTGACTTCCTTGTTCTTTCTTCCTAAACCACTGCAGTGCTGCAGATGAAGGGTGTTTTCAAGACATGCGTCCAATCAAGAAACTGCGATCAACCCCTCAATTCTTTTAATTTGGGCAAGATAGGACAAATATTGACCCGAACGACCTGCTGTGAGGGACTCGGGTGCCAGAAGACCCCTCCTGCCTGTATGTCACTGCTATCCTCCCTCTTTCATTTCCCCATTCTCATATAGCACACCAGCTCCCTAAAACTAAACATGTTGCATGGTTCTTCTACACAGCTCATGACAAAAGCTCCAGGTCAATTCCATAAAACAAGCATGTACGGGGTAGGCAAAGTCAATAGAGCTTTTTCTCCCTCTCCCATAATACTAGAACTTGGGGGAAATAGGTTCAAGAGAGGCAAAAGGAATTAGATGGTGGAATTCATGGCCTGTGGGCCCTGTGATGGCCACAATCACAAATGGCTTTAAAAGGGGGGTTGGATAGAGTCATGGAGGAGAGATCTATCAATGGCTACTAGCTATTGTGACCAAAGGGAATTTCCATTTACAGATGCAGATGACCTCCGAGTAGAAGTGCTAGGGGGCAGCCTCAGGGAAGGCACCGCCTCTATGACTTATTTGTTGGCCCACCAAGAGAACCGGCAGGCTAAATAGATTGACCACTGTTCTGATCTAGCAGGGCTTTTCTTATATCCACATGTAATGGTGCAGCAACCTGCCCATCCCTTATGACAGAAGAGTCTCAGGTTTGAAGAACCTCTGGTGCTACCGCTAGACAGATCGTTTCGGTTACCTATTTCATACTCATTCCTCCCTTCGGTAGAAAAAGATTTGACTCTATCAAGGGAAGGTGGAAATGTGGTATGGTGAGTTGTAAGATTTTGGAAGCTAAGCAGGGTGGGTGTTTGGATGGCAGACCCCCAAGGAAGACTCTGCAGAGGAAGGCACTGGCAAGCCACCTCACTTGCCTTGAAAGCCACTCGATGGGGTTGCTGTAAGTTGGTTGCATCTTGGCGGCACATACATGCATCCATATATTTGTGAGGGCCACAAGACAGTTATGGCGGCTGGTCAATTTTAGGGGTGGTGCCGGGAGATCTTCCAGAATTATCACTGACCTCCAGCTTACTGAGATCAGTTCCCAGGGGTGGGGGGGATGACTGCTTTTGCAGGGTGGCATTATACCCGGCTGAGGTACCTCCCCTTCACAAACCCCATCCTCCCCATGCTCTACCCCCTAACCTCTTGGAATCCCACAACCTTTGAGTGGAGCCTTGCTTGAACTCCACCTTACCCTCCTCTGGAGAGCCAGCCCTAGCAGCCCTACTTGCACGGATGCACTCACTTATTCACTCACTCACTAGTCACGAAGGAAAATAAAGCAGCGGAATGAATTGAAGCAGCTTACCCTCCCCCTTTGTAGATCCAGGCCCAGTAGCCCAGCTTTCACTCACTCATGAATGAATGAATGAATGAATGAATGAAAATAAAGCAGCAGAATGAACTGAAGCACCTTAACCTCCTCCTTTGGAGATCCAGGCCCAGTAGCTTGGCTTGCATGCACTCACTCATTCACTCACTCACAAGTCACGAGGGAAAATAAAGCAGCAGAATGAATTGAAGCAGCTTACTCTCCTTTGCAGGGGAGGCAGAGGGGAGGGAAAGGAATCATGTGGGCGGGGCCACAACCCACGTGACCACTTTCAGCTCTACCAGAACGCCGTTCCGGTGTGTTCCCCCTCCAAATGAGCCCTGTGCACCCCCAACACCTTGGCAGGACAGTTCTCCCACAATACATCTTCCTGTCTCCTCTTTCATGCAGTGCCGCCCATAAACAACACACCCAATGGGAAGAAGTGCCCATCTTGCTACGTTTTTCACAGTCTTAAGTGTGAGGAGGAGATGGCTGACTGCACTGGAGACCAGATCCACTGCATAGAAGTTGCTGGAACTGCAAACATGGGTAACCATTCTCATATGCATACACTCCTACAGTGCTTTCCTTATTTAGGGTGTCATTCCATTCAGTCATGTTCTGGAAGGCACATTTTGTCAGCATTGAAAAAGTCTTTGAGGATCAGTGTTTGCTTTCATAATGACTTTTTGGCAAAAGAAAAAAAAAACCCTTCTAGGCTTCACCAAGGGCTTGCCAAGTCCTACCCTGGTTCCACCAGTGGCATTTTTTCTGGCTCTACTCTGTGGCCTAGGCTAATTTTTTTGAAGCCAGAGTTTGGCATCTCTGCAAGTGAAACACATGGGAAGGACTGCATTATTTATTTTGAGAATTTACTTGCCATATCTCCAGAGATTTTGCTCAAGGCGGCTCACAGAGTATTTTAAAAAAATGCAATCCAAACAACAGCATAATATTAAGACACTCCGCCCTAGTTTCAACCAGCCTGTAGAACCTTGGACCGAAAGTATTGTTCCCAACACAGCTTTGACGGATGCCAGGAGATTTGGGAGGCTGTGCCCAGGGGGGGTTTTCTGGGAAAAGAGGTGGCGGAACTCAGTGGGTTGCCATCGGAGAAAATGGTCACATGGCTGGTGGCCCCGCCCCCTGATCTCCAGACAGAGGGGAGTTTAGATTGCAATCTAAGAGTTTAGGGCAATCTAAACTCCCCTCTGTCTGGAGATCAGGGGGCGGGGCCACTAGCCATGTGACCATTTTCAAGAGGTTCACCATTCCACCGCGTTCCTGCTGAAAAAAAGCCCTGGCTGTGCCCAAGGAGAGGACGAGATGTCACTTCCAAGCAATGCTCTGGCTGCTTCCCATCTATGGTCTTTACCATAAGGAGTAGGGGAATTTCCTAGAATGTTGTTATGTGGAGGACATTGTTTCTCCTGCTCTCTTCCTCTGGATCAGGGAATTGGTGCTAGAATGGGGAATTCCCTGTTCATGACAGGAGGCTTAAGGGAAATTCTCCCCCCCCCCTTCTTGGTAAGGTTGCTGACCTCCAGGTGGCTGCTGGAGATCTTCTGGAATTATACTGATCTTCAAACCCCAGGGATCAATTCCCCTGGAGAAAAGGGCAGCTTCAGAGGGTGGACTCTGTGGCATCATATCCATGTTGAGCTTTCCCCCCTCCCAAAACTCTGCTGTCCCTCCCCAGGCTCAATCTCCAGAAATATCCCAACCCAAAGATGGGGACCCTGGTCACTCACCATTCTACACAGAAACAGAAGAGGGGGAAACGATGTAGTCGCAGGCGCTGTACTTCTCATGTTCACTGGAGTCTCCTGAAATTCCCTTGGCAGGAGGAACGTCTGCAGAGGTGCTTATGAAGGGCTGTACAAACGTTTTGTGTAACAGTACACAGGATGGCATGTCATTTGGTGGGATCAGCGTTATCACAACCGCAATTTGTACACCAGCAAATGGGGCCGCCAGCTCTATTCCCGGATCGTTCGAACTCGTCCTTCAAGCCTTTGTGGGACTTCTCCTTCTGAAGGTTCTTGGATGACTTCTCCCGAACCCACCTCCAAACGGAGATTCAGGGAACCTGCTTGAACAATTAGCAATTGCTTGCGGACTGTTATGTTACGTACAAACCATACATTTTGCAGCTTGCAGTTATTCTGTGCTGTCAAGGCTTCTGGTGGCTGCCGTTGCTGGAGAGGTGGAGGATCTTGAGTGATGACCCCTTGCTCTGGTTAAGACGAAGAAGGGTCTGGTGTGCTTACCAGCAAATGTATGTGTGAGCTGGCTGTGGTGCTGGGTTGCTGATGCTGCAGCCAGGAACTTGAGGAATGAGCGGCCATGCGCAGCCTGGACTAGGGTTGCCAATCTCCAAGTGGGGCATGGCGTTCTGGAATTCCAACTGATCTCCAGAGATCAGTTCCCATGGAGAGAATGGCTGCTTTGGAGGGTGGGTTCCTATGACATCACATCCCTGCTGAGATCCCTCCCCTTCCCAAACTCCATCCTCCACAGGCTCCATTCCTGAATTTCCAGGAATTTCCTAACCCACCAAGGTTCCACTGAGCAATCTATATTAATAGCATTTGATGGGCCTCTCTCCCATAACTTTGCCTACAGTCACCTTAGGAAGCAGATATCATTATATCTTGTGGCAGTGAGTTCCAGAAGCTAATTATGTTCTGTGTGAAGAAGTGCTTGCTTTTGTTTGTCCCATTAGCTTCACCGAACAGCACTTTTAGGAGAAGTTCTCTCTATCCATGTTCTCCATATACTGTCCATAATTGTGTAATGTTCTGTCAGGTCCAGGCTTACCTATCTTCTTTCTAAATTAAACAGCCGCATACTCCTCTTCATAGGAAAGGTGCTGCCATCTGTGCCTCGTTTTGGCTGCCCCCTTTGGCATCTAGATTAACTCTGTGATATCTTTTTTGAGATGGAAAGTGTGTGAACAAAAGGTTTTTATAACATTCATAAAGCTGAATGATGATATGGAGGTGAATCTCTTATCTCCTATACCCACCTGAAACAAATTGCCTTCCTTAGCTAGATATAGTTTTCAGATAGGTAGCCAAGTTGGTCTGTAGTCAAAGCACAAAACCCAGCATCTTATTTATTTATTTAATTTATTTATTTCAAATTTCTATTCTGCCCTCCCTGTGAGTGGGCTTAGGGCGGATAACAACATATTAAAATACAAAATACAATAAAAACAACATATTAAAATACAATAAAAATCCATACACATTTAAAACAGGATGGTGGACAGCCTTCACAGGAAGGATTAAGATTTTATACACCCTTTCTCCCCCGCCCCGGCCGGCGGAACAACTCTGTCTTGCAGGCCCAGCGGAAGGTAGGTCCTGCCGGGCCCTGATTTCAGCAGACAAAGCGTTCCACCAGGTGGGAGCCAGGACCAAAAAGGCCCTGGCTCTAGTTGAGGCTAGGTGGGCCTCCTTGGGGCCAGGGACCACCAACAGCTGTTTGTCCCCTGATCGGAGTGTCCTCCGGGGAATATATGGGGAGAGACGGTCCCATAGATATGCTGGTCCCAGTCCACACAGCGCCTTATAGGTCAATACTAGAACCTTGAATCTAATCTGGTACTCCACTGGCAACCAATGCAGCTTGTGTAAGAATGGTGTTATATGTGCCTTATTTGGCACTCTCGTAATAACACACGTCGCTGCATTTTGTACTAGCTGTAATCTCTAGGTCAGGCTCAAGGGCAGCCCCGCATAGAGCGAGTTACAGTAATCTAGCCTAGAGATGACCAACTCAGTTTCCATGCTATGAGCTTTCAAGAGTCAAAGCTACCCTTGTCAGAGTGTTAAATCCTTTTGAAATTCTTGTGGCCAGAAGGAGGTTTACAGTACAGGTACTGTACAGGTATCTCTCTAGACCTGTACATGTAATTCTCTAGACCTGTACAAGTTTTTTTCCATTTTACTTGTAGCATGATTTTTTAAAAAGACCCCGATGATTCCTAGAGAAAAGTACAGCTGGACTATTATGTTTGTTCATATAATCTGAGGATATTTTCACAATTGACTTATGATGACCCCAGCAAAGGGCTTTCAAAGCAAGTGAGCAGTTGCCTTCCTCTGCAGCAGGGCTCATTTCCAGAGGGAATGCACAGGAACACAGTTCCGGCAGTTCCCCCAACAGTCAGGTGGCCCCACTCACCTGACTTTTGGATATTTTGGGCCGTTTAGGCCTCGATTGGGGCCGAAACGGCCCGAATTGGGGCCGAAACAGCCCAGATCATGTTGGTACCAGGTGGGGGAACCCTCCCCTGCTTGGCACCAACCATTTGGGCCTGTTTTGGCCAAGATTGGGGCCAAAATGGCCCAGATCTGGGTGGTAGTGGGCAGGGGAATGCTCCCCTGCCAAGCACTGACCCAGTCCCAGTCGTTTCGGCCACGAACTGTGCCCATTTCCGCCAAAACCACCAGGATTGGGTTGGTGCCTGGTGGGGGACCCCTCCCCTGCCCAGCACCAACCCAATCTTGGCTGTTTTGGGCCCAGTTCAGGCTAAAACGTGCCCAAAATGGCCATTTTGAACCATTTTGGGCCCGTTTCGGCCTGGATTGGGGCCAAAACGGCCCTGATCAGGCCACTGCCAGGTGGGGAAAGACTTCCCCATCTGGCAGCAGCTGAATCCTGGCCATTTTGGCTTGATCAAGGGTCATGGCATATGCTAATGGTTTATGCTAATGAGTTCCTGCAGCTCTTTTTCTAGAAAATGACCCCTGCTCTGCAGTATCTTCCTTGGTCGTCCCTCATCCAAGTAACTCTGCTTAGCTTCTGAGATTTGGTGAGATCAGGCTATACCATACTGCCTTCTCTCCCCTCAAGGTATACTGATTTAAAAATACAGAAACTTGTGCAAATACCAGCAGGGGATATATGTTAAGCAGCAGTTCTCAGATTTCTGCTCCGCTTTGGTGACAGATTTATGTAATCATACTTTGAAAGAATGCTTTCTATATTTTGAAGAATCTATTCCTATCATGTATCTCCATTGTAGAATGTCTTAATTTGATCAAAAGACACACCAGCTGAAGATGGATATAAAGCAGCAGTTTCTAATTTTCATGTGGAGTGTTAGTTAGATAATTAGTTATTTGGATTATATTATTTTTGTACAGAGATTACCCTTTCTTAGATACCTGGTGTAGTTGTTAAGATATCTGATTAGAACTGGTGAGATATGGCCTCATATCGTTATTCACCATGGAATGTTCTGGTTGACCTCGAGGCAATTATTGTCTCTCATCCTTACCTACTTCTCAAGGTTGTTGTGAGGATAAATGGAGGAATGTGCTATCGAATATTTCCCCTTCTATCAAATTATTTCCCCTTGTATCAAAGCTGCTGTTTGTGTCTTCCAGGGAAAACATAGTAACTGGATGTTTTTTATTTCCTTCACTGGGCAAGTTACAATTGTTTCGGGGGAAAAGCAAAAGAAAGTCTTTCCTAGCCATACCTGCTCTGAAATTCTATAATTTTGTACAAAGGAAGCTCGCAGACTCACTGCAGGCTGTGTTGCCACTGAAGACTAGGCTGAAGAGGAGGCAAGATCCAGCGCCGGAAGTGGAGATGCAGGCAGGAGATCCTCTTCCGAGGGCTTCAACATGGTTGGCACCATTCCAAAAGAGACTCGGCTGGAGCTTTCCTGCCCACCCACCACTCAATATGGGCGGCCAGTGGACCAGTCACAACTTTAGGGGTTAGGCGGTTTTGAGGCATTGGGGCAGATCCTGAAGGGGTGAGCAGGGAATAACTGGCGGCTCACCCTTGTGGTCTCATAGGGAGGCAAGGGCCCTCCAGCACCACTGGGGGCTGAACACCACTTGCCGTCCAGCAGAGCCAGCATCAGGGCTGGGGAGTAATGCATCAAACCACAAGGGGCCTTTTGATGCCACAGGGTCAGTTGCCCAGATGCCTGGTCAATGCGACAAACAGGCTGTAATCAACTTGTGGCCATTTCAACGTAAAGGAAGTGTCTGTGGGCCAAGCTACAAGTGACGAATGACACGTGCCTGGCAAGTGAACAGACTCACGTGTATTCCTCCCTCTTCACTTGCCATTCACTTGCTCTCCACTTGATCAAGTGAATGGCAAGTGAACAGGAAAGAATACACATGAGTCTGTTCACTTGCCAGGCAAGTGTCATTCGTCATTTGTAGCTTGGCTCTGTGTTTCATTGACAGAGTCCAGTGAAACATAGGACATAGGTTGCAAACTGCCATTTCACGTCCCGTAGCTCGCAAGGCTCAAAATAGCTCCCAGCAACACACAGTCTGCCCTGTTTGCCCTCCCCAAATATACACTAGCCAGTTCCTTAGACTTAGAGCCAAGCTACACATGACGAATGACACTTGAACGGCAAGTGGATTGAGTGGAGGGCAAGTGAACAGGGAGAAATACACTTGCTGTTCAAGTGTCATTCGTCACTTGTAGCTTGGCCCTCAGAGCCAAGCTACAAGTGATGAATGACACTTGCCTGGCAAGTGAACAGACTCCCGTGTATTCCTCCCTGTTCACTATATGATCAAGTGGAGCACAAGTGAATGGCAAGTGAACAGGGAGGAATACACGGGAGTCTGTTCACTTGCCAGGCAAGTGTCATTCGTCACGTGTAGCTTGGCTCTTACATTTGCATTTCCTTCTGAAGGACCTAGGATTCATTACCCTTTTCATAGCAGAAGTGTTGTCCTTTTAACCCTCAAGTCGAGCTCTTCGGGGTGGGGGTAGGAGTGCACACATCACATTGGGGGTATATTTTTAGCTCGAATCCAAATTCTAGGGCATCTTAACACACAAAAATGTTAGTGGTGAGTGACAGTTATATTGTGTTTTACTGCAAATAAATATGGAGGGGTTGGAAATCACACTTGGACAGGAGGCAGAATTTTTCTTTTGCATCGATTCACCCCTCCCCTTTTGAATGTCGAATGACTCACGCCAGTATGGTTTCTTTTGCAAATTTGCAGTGCTCTAATCTTTTAAAAAGACTAAGCATCCCAAATAATTGGGTTTGGAATCTAAGAGATTAGACCACTAACATAAGCCTCCGTGAATTTTAAAGGAATTAATAATTTCTATAGTTGGTTGTTGTGGGTTTTCCGGGCTGTATTGCCATGGTCTTGGCATTGTAGTTCCTGACATTTCGCCAGCCGCTGTGGCTGGCATCTTCAGAGGTGTAGCACCAAAAGACAGAGATCTCTCAGTGTCACAGTATGACATCTCAGGCAGATGTGAGGAAGAGATCTCTGTCTTTTGGTGCTACACCTCTGAAGATGCCAGCCACAGCTGCTGGCGAAACGTCAGGAACTACAATGCCAAGACCATGGCAATACAGCCCGGAAAACCCACAACAACCATTGTTCTCCGACTGTGAAAGCCTTCAACAATACATCAATTTCTATAGTTTTTTAATCTTTGGGTATTTTCTACCCCTTTTAGCATAACCTGGGATGAAAAAAGCCTACTCCCACATCGAATGTGAATAGTTTTCTCGGGTAGTTTTCAGGAAGCAAATTATAAGTGGTATCTGGGTGTCCTGTGGGGATATTGTTTACCAGGGCTTTTTTTCTGGGAAAAGAGGTGGTGGAACACAGTAGGTTGCCCTCGGAGAAAATGGTCACATGGCTGGTGGTCCCGCCCCCTGATCTCCAGACAGAGGCACAGAGGGCAATCTCAACTCCCCTCTGTCTGGAGATCAGGGGGTGGGGCCACCAGCCATGTGACCATTTTCAAGAGGTGCCAGAACTCCGTTCCACTGCGTTCCAGCTGAAAAAAAGCCCTGTTGTTTACTACCAAACAAATGATAATGCCCTAGGAGGACAAGCTTCTAGAGCCACTTCCTCCTGAATTTAACCCCCAATAAGTACAACTGGGTGGATAATTCACCCCAAATAGGGTTTTGAAACTTGAAGGAAAAGACAGAATGTCTTGCTCAGTGCATAGGAACAGGAATGAAATCTTTTGCAGGGCTGTGGCCTGTGGATTTGTTTTTGTACTTCATAACTAGGGCTGATTGTGAAATCATAACAAGGTGGATTTCACAACAGAATCCCTCCAGACTCTTCTTTGGCTCCAAGCTCAGTTTAGCAGAGCTCTAATGAGCAATCTGACAGGGTTGGGCTTTTCCTCGAGATTTTCCTTCAGTTTTCTTGCTGGGATAACCCTCTCTAAGTGTTGCAACAGAGAAACAACCCAAAGAACGATTCCTTTCATACAGACCACTTGTTCTCAACCTCTTCCCTCTTTAAAATACGCCTTTCTGCACAGTGCGGTATAGTGGTTAAAGCAGTAGTACTCACTCCATGGCTTATGGAAAGCCACATTCATATTCCCCATCAACCTAAAGAGCCCCTTGACTGTTGGACAGTCTGTGTGTCACCACTAGAGATGGACACGATCCGCATTACGATAGAAAAAAACCACGATAATGGCGATCATGTGATCGGGAACTGGCGGATCGTGCTCGGCCATGGCCACCGATCCAGAGGTTGGGAGGGAGCTGGATCGGGGCTGGATTGGAGCGATCGTGCTCGGATCGGGAAGCCAGACAGTCAGGTGCCAGCAATCTATTCCCCTGGCAACGGAGCCAGGGGAATGCCTGAGCTGTGTTTGCCCTCCTTCTGTCGCCCTGGAAACCTGAATGGAAGCCCAGCTTTCCTTGATCAGCAGGGCTTCCTTCCAACCACGGAGCAGCAAAGCAGTCACCAGCTGGGAGAAGACAGCCAGGGGAGGGAGGGGGAAGGGGGTGTTCTGTAGCCATGGGCACTCCAATCTCATCCCTGCAAACCCTGATAGGCAGCTCTGACGGCCAAACACAGACAGCCAAACACAAACACAGATGCTGCCGGCATCACCCACCGTTCCTGTATCGCTGGGAACAGTGGGGCGCCCCTCCGCTTTGGCCTCCACGATCCACGATCCACGATCCACGGATCTGGAATGGGAGATGATCGGTGTGGATCGTTAATTTGGGATCGTCGCCAGCGCCAATTCACGATCAGCTTGATTGGTATTTTTGGGGGGGATCGTGCCCACCTCTAGTCACCACCACATTGAATACACACATACAATAGTATAACTATTAATATTATACATACATAACTATGGACCGTTGAATGACCAGGCTGTCTCTGAGCATGTTGGGGTTTCTTCCCCTACCACTGTTGAATTTCTGTCAGCCTTTGTGGTATCTAGAGTGAGATGAAGGGCTTCTCTCTCTGCCATCTCAGTGTTTGGAGGAAATTTGGTGGGGGGCAGGAGGAATGACCACCCAAACATACATACATGTACCATGGTCTAAATTTGAAAGCTCCTATTTTGTGTCTAGATCCAGAGGAGTTAGCTGTGTTAGTCTGTAGTAGCAAAATAGTAAGGAGTCCAGTAGCATCTTTAAGACTAACCAACTTTATTGTAGCATAAGCTTTCTGATAAAGACAGCTGTGGCTCTCGGAAGCTTATGCTACAATAAAGTTGGTTAGTCTTAAAGGTGCTACTAGACTCTTTACTATTTTTTGTATGAGTGTGTGCTTTTGTACAACACAATAGCCAAATAATACTATGAGCCCCTTCAAAAGTAGCCCATGGTGTTCAGAAAAGCATTCCCCCAATATTTTTTAAAAGTGTGCACATCTAGTACTTAAAAAACAAAACAAACTCTCTCTCTCTGCGGATATTGGGGAAACTCTGTTTGTCTCTCTCTCTCTGACCATTCTTTCTTTTTCCCTTCTTGAAATTTACTGACATTTGCTGGAAGGAGTCAAACTGCAAGAGTAAAGACAGAACAAGTCCAATTTGGCACAGAGCTGAGGGAATCTACTTATCTTAATCCCAGTTGTGGAAGTCAGAAACCTGGAAACAACGCTATAAAAGCTCTTCTGAATATCGCTTGCTTGCTTGCTTGCTTTTGCTTCCCAGTGTCCAGTTAACAGAATCACAAGTGCACTGCAGACTGCAGAAGAGATTTCTAGCTCCTGTCCCAAATGCTGTGGTCAAATAAATAAAGAGGTGCCGTAGCCTGATTGAAAAGAAAGAAAGAAAGAAAGAAAGAAAGAAAGAAAGAAAGAAAGAAAGAAAGAAAGAATTGTTGTGCCTGTCTCCTCATGTCAGTCTCTGGCTGATAGATTACAGCAGACAGATCCCTGGTTCATTGTAACAAGACACTGGTTCTTGATTAAATGACTTTGGGCCAAGCTACACATGACGAAAGACACTTGCCTGGCAAGTGGATTGAGTGGAGGGCAAGTGAACAGGGAGAAATACACTTGCTGTTCAAGTGTCATTCGTCACTTGTAGCTTGGCCCTCAAATTCAGAAATCAGTTCTTTCCATAGTCAGATCCAAAGGTCTACTTAAGAGCAAGGTAAGCCCCTAAGCAGTTCTAAGAGAAAGTTGACCAGAATGGTTACACAGGAAAATTACATCCCCCTTCTATCCTCGGTTCCATCTCCCCTCCCAATTTCCAAACAACTTAGGGCCAAGCTACAAGTGACGAATGACACTTGAGCGGCAAGTGGATTGAGCAGAGGGCAAGTGAACAGGGAGAAATACACTTGCTGTTCAAGTGTCATTCGTCACTTGTAGCTTGGCCCTCAGTGTCGTTTGATCTGTGTGAGAACAGGATGCATATTTGGGTCACCAGGCTACACGGAGAGTAGACATATCACAAGTAGGAAGAAAGCCTCAAACTGGTAAACACCCGGCCGCCTGGGAACGGATGAGAACTTATTGGAATATTAGCAACAAGAATACATTCAGGCATACCAAATGAAGTCACCTCTGACAGAATAAAGCATACACTTGACAGCAAAATCATTGGCATGAATGAATGGGTGCAGTCAGACATGACACCTCAGAAGAAAGCCCAAGAAGTCATTACTGACCCATGGGGGGATGTTGCATAGCTGCAAGCCCATAACCTAAAATGGTTCCTATAGAGTCCCTATCAATTGAATCCCTTTCCACCAATCTCAACATCTTTCCTGCTAGCATCTGTACAGCATGCACATGGGGAAAGCAAGTGGCCATGGCAGGAACAGCCTAGAATCATAGGTTGGAAGGGATCTCTAGAGTCATCTAGTCCAACCCCCTGTTAAGTAATCATCATGGTGAGTACTTGTACAACCCCCTGCACAAGGTAGGAAATCCCCAACTATCTCCCCTGGTGATATCATTAAACCTGTTCCACTGATATTAGGACAGAGACTCCAGAAGAGGTCCAGGTAGGGCCCAAACATGCCAGTGGGGAGAAGAATGGGCATTCCAAGCTCCAGAGGATCCCAGCCAGACCTTCAAAAACCCACTCCCACAATAGGTTACATTAATCCATAAACAGAATAATTTCTTTCTCAATGCACAGAAGAAAGTCATATGCCTGGGATAGAGTTGTGCACATGGATCACACATGGTTGTGCACATGGGCTGGCACAATGATTGGAAACACTCCAGCTGGTCAGAGAGAGAGGAAGCTAGAGAGATGGACAATAGGAGCTGAAGGAAGAAACCCTTAGGGCCAAGCTACAAGTGACAAATGACACTTGAACGGCAAGTGAACAGACATGTATTCCTCCCTGTTCACTTGCTCTCCACTTGTGCTCCACTCGATCAAGTAGAGTGCAAGTGGAGCGCAAGTGAACAGAGAGGAATACACGTGAGTCTGTTCACTTGCCGTTCAAGTGTCATTTGTCACTTGTAGCTTGGCCCTGTGTAATAAAACTCTTTTCTGTTTTTGGCTTTCCCTTTTGTTCCTCATGAAAACGAGCATCAAAAGTAAACGGCAGGCATACTAGATGGTTACTTGGGGACACACAGCTAAACTGAGCATACGTGCCTCCCTGGCCCCTGCATTCTTGGCTTGCGCTGCTGCCCAGCAACGGTAAGAAAAACCAGTGCAGATAATATCCCTTTTCCCAGCACTCGCCTCTAAAAAAGGGAGGGGCGGCGCTCAGTCTAAAAGCCAGGGGCTGGAACCACTGACAACGAAGGGCTCGCTTTCTCTCTGCTTTGCCTCATTTCTTGGGCCGTGAGCCAATGTTTGGAGGGGGAGCGCAAACAGAGAGAGAAACAAGTTGCTAAAATCCCTGCTAAGCCAACTTGCAGAGCGGAGGCTGACTGGCACAAAAGCATGTCAGAGCAGGCTGCTCGCAAGACCGCTGAGATCTTTGTAATCGACAGAAAGATACGAGACTTTCCCAGATTCTCTCATGAATTGCAAAAAGTTAAAAACAAACTTGGAGACACTTGATCCCAAACGGAGCGGTGGTTGTTGTAAGTCTCTTCTCGAGATCTCAGATTCTTGCAGAAGCATCCAAACTCGGATGCTTCTTCAGCTGAAATTCCTCCAGATTTCATTCACACGGTGATGAAGGGATTGGATTGGACCCTGTTAATGGGCCTCATATGTTTTGTTTAACTTTGACCTTGGAGGCAGGGCAAAGACTGGATGAGTTTTCTCAGTGCCTCCTCCCCTTCCTAGGAAGCCGTACTCTGCTTCCCCCCCCCCTCGTAGGAGAGCCACAGCTGTCTCAGAAGCTTTGCTGCATTCAAGGTTTCCTGCCTGGCTTGGACCCTGGTGGCAGCTCACATCTGGAATCATGCAGACATCTCTTAACATCTGCCTCTTGGCTGCTGTCGTAGATCTGGGTAAGTATCTGGGGCTGTTTGCAAGCAGGTTTGGGGAGGTCTAATGAGATTTCAAACCTTCCCTTTCCCCCTGCTACCAAATTCTCTGCAGGTGTAATTGTTATCATCACACCTAGTGCAGCAGGAAGCAGGGGACTGTGCTTCTCAGTGAACGGATTGATCAAAATCTGCATTAATATCTTGTCATGGGAGTCCTCTTGGGTTTGCAAAGATGGATTCCCTTTTTAAACTCTGGTCTGCACTTTGGACTGGTCGCTACTGGAGTTTCAACTGGTTTGGGTGGGGCTGGGGGAAAAGGTTAGGCACTTCTGGAAGTAGCCCATGAAGGCAAAACAAGTTGGAGGTCTTGGGTTTTCGATGGCAGGAAAGAGCCTTTCGCTTGCTGCTGTCTGGGAAATTCTCTTTTACGGATCGGCTGGCCCTGCCTGCCCCATTCCCCTCATCCGCAGTGTACGTTTGTAAACAATGAGAAAAATGCTCTGTTTCCGGCACATTATCTGCACAAGGGAAATGAGTCCAGGAAAGCCTCGGCCCGAATCTACTTAGGAGCAACGTGGCAAAACAATTTGCAATTTTATTCAGGCTTATTGCCTAACACAGTTCTTAGGCTGGCTGGGCAGGAAGGAGGAGAAGAGCAGGGGAAGAAGAGGAGGAGAGCAGGGTACCAAGGGGACATCCTGGTGATTCATCACGTTGGTCCTCCTGAATGCTGTGAGCTAACGGAAAAAAATGCTTTTAAATCAGGTGATGCATGCATTGAAGTCTCCAGATTTGTCACTCAGCAGGCAGCTCTTTGGAAGGCTGAGCCTGTCTGTTCCAAGCCCCATCCATGGTTGTTACTCCCCTTCTAGCAGACTTGCTTATTCAAAGCGGGAGTCTCTCTACATGAGACATCTGACACATGAAGAATACGTGTCAGGAGAGGCAATGTTAGCCGGGAAGGGTAGTCTGAACAGAGCCGACGGCAGGGCAAAGGCTTTGCTATACCCTGGAGCTGTGTGCAAGGAATGTGAGTTGCCGGGAGGGAAACTTCAGCCCATTATAACCTCTCCAGGCCCAAGGCCAGCTGTGGAAGGCAGTTCCAGCTCATTTCCATTCCTCACTGTTCTCTGGCTCTGATCCCACACAGTTTTAGACTGGAGAGGTGAAACTGACAGAGCCTTCCGGAGGCAAAGATGAAATTAACAAACCCTCTGACGAATGATCTCCGCTGGCTCTGTCTTTTTAAACTACGCTTCCTGGCTAACATTACATCTCCTAAATGTGACGAAAATGCACCAAGGCACCTCGTGTGGAGAGACTCAGTGAATATTGTCTTGAGGGAATAAGAAATTATTTCTTCAACCCTAATATAAAAGCATCCTTTGGCAGTACAAGTTCCGTGCTCTTGGGCTCCCCCCTCCCCTTCCATGCTGCCATTCAAATAGTTACTTCCTCTTCTTCAGAACAACCACAGTTGGCTCCTACTCTTCAACTGAAAAACCTCTGACCTGAGGTAAAATGGAGGTCAGGAAGGGGCAATGGCTCAGTAGCAGACAGGGTTGCCAGCTCCAGGTTGGGAAATTCCTGGTGTTTTTGTGAGTGGAGCCTAGGGAAGGCAGGGTTTGGAGAGAGATGGGACCTTATCAGGATATAGTGCCACAGAGTCCCCCTTCCAAGGCTGCCATTTTCTCCAGGGAGATCAGTTGTAATTCCAGGAGTTCTCCAGCCACCACCTGGAGGCTGGATACTGTAGTAGCAATCTGTTTGGCATGCAGAAGGTACCAGTTTCAATCTCCAGCATCTTTAGCTAAAAGGACCTAGTAAGAGGTGATGGGAAAAACCTCCGCCTGAGACCCTGAAGAGCAGACAGTACTCACCTCGATAGACCAAAGATGTGATTTGGTATAAGGCAACTTCATGGCTTAAAAGAGTCCCTCATCCACCCTGTTTTTAACATCCAGCCCAATGAAGAATTCTGGAGAACTTGAGGGCTCTCATACCATGTTGTGCTGTTCTGATGGACCTTTTAAAAAGGGTATTATCAGGGCTTTTTTTCTGGGAAAAGAGGTGGTGGAACTCAGTGGGTTGCCCTCGGAGAAAATGGTCACAATGGCTGGTGGCCCCGCCCCCTGATCTCCAGACAAAGGGGAGTTTAGATTGCCCTCCACACCGCTCAGCCATGTGACCATTTTCAAGAGGTTCCGGAACTCCGTTCCACCGCGTTCCAGCTGAAAAAAAGCCCTGGGTATTATGCAGCTTTTGATTTAATTAAGAGGTGGCCTTTCACCTTCTGATTCTTCTGATGTTTCCAGAGAATATTCTATACTTAAATTATTCAGACACAATAATAGTAATGGCCTAAGTAGATACACTTTGCTGCTATCTCCAACAGTGATCTCTGTCTTCATTCTTATTAACACAATTCATGTACCTCCCCCCCCCAGATAGGATGGTTCAGGATAGCTAAAGATGCCTTTAAAATCATCTGTGTGGGGTGGAGGTGTGGATTGGGGCCATAGTAAAATCCTAAATTCCATGCTGAGGAACTTTTCCTTTATCATTTTTCCCTGCACTGGTTCCCTGACCAGATATAACCTGTCTAGATTGTCAGTATGGAAAAAATACACGTCCCCATCACACATTGCAGAATCTTAATCATGTGACTGTCAGTGCAATCCTAAACAGAGTTACTCCAGTCTAAGCTCACAATTGGCTTAGACTGGAGTAACTCTGCTTAGGATTGCACTGTACAACAATATGGTTCCTTTGACTGTATGTCAGAAACACGCCCCCTGCAAGCAGTATCCCTGAGTGGCTGCATTGCAACCCCCTCTCCCCGATCCCTTTATTACATCCCTTTGCCACAATCTCTCCCATGTTCGTTTCTCCTTTTTTTTAAAAAAATAAATAATAAATCTGGCTTCCCGACTCTTTGATTAGTGTCAAATATTGTCCGTCTGCCATCAGTCTGTTTCTGGGATCAAAGCGCTTGAGTGGACATCATTCTAATTCAGCGATGTGTTGGAGAGACTTCAAAGGGAAGCTGCACTAAGTATCCTGTATTATCATCAACTGCTGAGGATGATGGCAGGGTTTAGCGGTATATTTTTTTCAGCGCTGGACTAAATCCTGCCTCCACTATGAAACTCATTAGGTGATCTTGGGGAAGTCATTCTCTTTCAGCCTTACTTCGCACAGTTGGCGTGAGGAGGGGTTGTCAACCTCCAGGTGAGACCGTATTGGGAAATTCCTGGAGGTTTGGGGGTGGAGGCAGGGGAAAGCAGAGATTGAGGAGGAGAGAGAGCTCAGTAAGGGATCTGATGTTATAGCTGCCATTTCCTCCAAAAGAACTGCTCTCTGTAGTCTGGAGGTTGGCTGGAATTCTGGGAGAATTTCAGGCCCCACCTGGAGATTTACCTCGGGGGTACACTAAAGATGAATTAAATATTTTAAAAAATGTTTTTGTGCCAAAGTGCCAAAGTGTTAATGTACATCATCCAATAAATACTGTATATAAAAATCCAATAATCACATACAAATATATATATAAACAAATTCAAACAAAAGTCCAACCGGTATAGCATTGGTTTCTGTGTGGAGTCTTTCCAGGAGACAATGTGATCTAGTGGTTATAGTTGTAAGCCAAAAACCAACGCAATTTACAAGAGAACAGAAAAAAGGATTAATTCATTGTCCATCTCTCAAGTAACCACCCTGTGGTGAAGCTAGACTGGCTGGACTTTTGATTGAATTTGTGTGTGTGTGTGTGTGTTTATTTGTATATGATTATTGGATATTTATATACAGTATTTATTGGATGATGTATATTAGCACTTTGGCACTTTGCACAAAAAATTTTTTCTTGTTCATTGGGTAGCTTTCCAGACTCGCTTTGCCCCACCTGTAGATTGGCAACCATAACAGTCCCATACCCTTTCTAGAATAATGCATTAAAACAGTATAATACAATCTCTTGTAAAACTGGGATGCAGTTTGCACTAAGCGCCATCTCATCGCCTGCAAAACTGCCAGGTGCCTCTTTCAGAAAAGCTACAAACCGCAGATTGGAGGTTTTCCCGTCGTGCAACACTTTGATATCTCTGATAAAGGGTTCTCTGCAACTTGACACATGTTTTCATGACAAATTGGTGTCTCGTACTGAAAAGATACTACACTGCTGCTATCTGTTTTTAACAGGTTTGCTTTGAGGTTTCCGTTATCAAGATAATCATTGCTCCTCTACTGCAATGGGATAAAAAGCGCAATTATTGTTCAGGAAATTACAGAGTTAATGCTACTGTTTTACATTGGGAGATGAAAACGCAACATCTTAGCACTTAACATAGATTTTATGAAGCCAACTAAGGCTTCCATTACCTCTACAACTCCATTCTAATTATACCTGGGAACATGAAGTATTCATTCCAAAAGTACAAATACTCACTGTGATGGTTATATTAACAGGGAATCTGTTTATTGGGGCAGCAAGCTGGCAGCGTCCAAACACTACAACTCGGCAGTTACCAGAAAATGCAAGGAACTGTGGAGGTTAAGCTGCATCCCATTGTTGGCCAGCTATTTAACTCTTTCTTAAGACTTCCCTCCAATCCCAGTTTTACTTCACAGAGCTTTTCCGCATGGGTCTCTTTACAGTGGTTCAGAATACAAAGTGCTTTGGTTTGTCTGCGGAGTTCCACATGTTCCAAGATGATCAAAGTAGAAATTATATGCATTTTTTCCTGGTTTTTCTCTGAACACTTATGCACATTTTCCTGTTTTTTCTCCTGACGTACACAATGCTTCACACTTACAAGTAGGGTTGCCAATCTCCAGACTGGAGCCTACATTGCTCCTGGAAATCCAACTGATCCCCAGACCACAGAGATTAGTTCCCCTGGAGGAAAGTTTTGAAAGATGGATTCTAGGACATCTTTGGCTGCCAACTCTGGGTTAATACATTCCTGGAGATTTGGGGGTGGATCCTGGAGATGATGGAATTTGGGGAGGAAGGGACCTCAGTGGTTGTTCTCTCCCGAGGAACTAATGTATGTGGTCTGAAGATCAGTTATAATTTGGGAGGCCTCCAGGCCCTAACTGGAGGTTAGCAACCACATCACATCTCTGCTGAATTCCCTCCACTACTCAACACTAATCCCAAATCTCCAAGAATTTCATGACTAGAGTTGATAACACTTTTTATAACCCTGTGAAAAACTAGGAAATTGGGGTGTTTGCGGTTAGATGTTTTCAGACTTTGAATTTAATGCTCTTATCCCCCCACCCCTCAGCTGGTAATGGTATAGCTGACTTATAGTGGTGGAAAGGCCTTCTAAATTGCCAAGATAGGACCTTGGATTTCTGCCCCAAATTCTAGCCCTGTTGGCACCATTTAGAGAAATTCCCCTCTAGAGAAGTTGGTTGCTGAGTTGTTCATATCCATTGGACTGGACTATCCAGATCCCATCTCCCCCCCCCCACCACTCCCATGCCTCCATGCTGTCTGAGAATGGGATGCCAATGTGAATGTGGGGGTGACTGAATAGTCTCCACCCCCCCCCCCCCAGACCCAGCTAATCCTTCTAGTTTGGCTTGGTGTTTGGCATCTACATCTGGATGAATGGCCAGGTGCCTGGGGCAGGGCTGAGATCTTTTGCAAGAGAAATAGATGTTTATTAAAACGACAAAACATCCTGTGCAAACTTAGGAGCACAAAACCACAGGAACTTATAGCAGAGCAGAGTACTGGCATTACAGAGAACTAGGAAAATAAAAGGCAAAAAGAATACTTGCCAATGTCCTGAGCTACCTTGGCATTCCTCTGTCTGAGAAATGGGTACAAGGCAGCTGGGACTTTAACTGCAGGCTTCACTTCCCTTTCTCCTTGTCCCCTGGTGCTTGGGCAGGTGACCATTTAAGTTCTTCCTCCCCAGCTTGGAGGGGTTGTGCGATGCCAGCCATGTATTTAGGGGCTAAGTTGCCCCTCAACTGCCTTTGACCAATCCGGCACTACCAGCTTATGAAAAGGAATCCCTCTTCCCCCTTCCTGATAGGCTAGCCAAGCCTCTCCTCTCCTCCCCTCCCTCCTACAAATGTTCATCCCTTTCAGCATAGCATGGGATTTTTACGGCAGAGCTCATAGAGGAGTGTGTATATTCACAGCAGGTGGCCCGCTGGTCCATAAGAGCAAAAATAGAAAGCAGGAGGGCCTACAGTTACTAGTTCCAGCTTGGGAAATTTGGGGGTGGAGCCTGGAGAGGGCATGGTTTGGGGAGTGAAATATGGTTGCCTGTCCCTATACCCTTCTGGAAGGAGGGGGGAACCTGGCACTTGCCTTGTGCCTTCGGAGTGTTGATTTTTGTGCTCGCTCCTCACACTTGCATGATGACATCACTTCCTGGAAGTGGCGTTATCATACCAGCCATTGGCAGGCTCCACTGTCATGTTTGACTGTACCCATTCCTCCATGTCAATGTTAAGTCTGATGTTTATGGTCATGAGTATTGTAACTAATCTCATGTTGTAATGAGTACGTCCCTTAGCTTTTGAAACCCCCTTTCCTTCTCACAGCATAGCCTGGCAGCTCCCAAAGCTGTGGACAATGTCTCCTGTTGATATTTTGTGGACTGACCTTGAGGGTCTGAAATGTTGCATTTCTCAGTATCTTGTATGCCTAGGGTGTGAACTCCAAAAATGTTTCCCAGACTGCTTCTGAACTTGTGGTTTAGGAGGAAGGGGGTTGTTTGGGTATATAGCCTTTTAACTGCCTTAAACCTTATTCCTTTCAAAGAGAAGTTGCCATGCTCCTATGCATTTTACTTCATGTACTCCTATGGACCTGTGTATATGGGAAAAGACTGATTTCTTGAATAAAAGTCATTTAACCAAGGACTGGTGTCTTGCTGAAATGATCCAGGGATCTACTTGCCATATCCTGCCATCCACAGGCTGACACCCACATTTTGCATGGGGCTAATTCTGGCCTATTTGGCCCCAGAAATAGGTGGGCAATGGAGCAAACTCCCATGAAATTGCCCGCCTCCCGTGAACACCTGGGAAGCCTAGAGTGGAAGGACCTCAACAGGGTGTAATGGTATACAATCCACCCTCCAGGCATCTATTTTCTCCACCTGGAGTCTAGCGACCACCTGGAGAGCACCTCTGCTTGTCTTTCCCCATGGGAAGACTGCAATCCCACTTTTTGGAATGCTTGCTTTAATTGCATCTACCTGCTTCAGATATGCCCAGTTGGCCTGATGTAGCTCTTTGCACACAATTTCTCCCCAGCTTCCTCCACTATTCTTTTCCAAGCCACTGGTGGGCAGCCGATTAGGTTTTACAGGTTTTTTTATCCTCCACCCCCTTCTCACAAAACCAAAGGGTGGGGTTCCTTTTAAAAAAGCTAGAAACGAATAGATTCACCCGGATCTTGCCTGATTTCACTCCTGGGCTTTTGCTCCAATGATCTATCAAACTGTATGTATCTTCAAAAGACAGTGAAATTTTTTTTCTTGTTTCTCATAGTGAGAGAATGTTCTTATTTCTCTAGTATAGGCGGAGAATAATATCTTTTTAAAATCATTGCATGGGTTTGACATTGGCATACACCCCAGGTTCTTTTTCAGGATGATTGTGAAATCCATTTGGGGTGGGTTTCACAAACCAGTATTTCTTCTTGTTGGCACTGCATAGCCCTTCTGATCTATAGAAGAACCAATCAGAAAGATGTTTGTATTCCGGTTTTGTTGTTTTAAAGTTTATTTATATCCCTTCAAACTGGTAGGTTCTTTAGTTTCAAGTTTCTGTAACTCTTGGAGATCATGGGAAAAGAATACTTGTGCTTGCAGCGTGAGAATAATGCAACAGAACCTCTGTCTTCACAACAGCCCCTGTCAGATGTGCCCTGCTTATCTGCTATGTGTGCCTATTATACTCTGTATTGTATTCTGGGCCTCTGAGAGTGTGTAAAGAAATATCTGTGTAGCTGTCTAACTGTGTAGCTGTGAATTGCTTATCTTGCAGGTGGCTGCTTTCACTTTCTCGACTGGCATGGGAAAGTGTCCTTGGAATGCCAGCCGGAGCCATATCCCCCTGAGACATGAAATGAGCTCATCTTTGTCTTCCCTTCCCCTACCCCATCCAACCTTCTAGGCCATGCACATCTAAATTCTAACAGTCCTTATCCCAGGGCAGTAACCTTGCCCTATAGCATTGCTTTCCCCCTTTACATCACTTCTGCCAATGCTGTTGTCTGAGTGCACTGATACTGATGGATCTCTAATAAAGAAACTTTAACTGGAGTGAAGTAACTGGGGATCTAACTAGCAGAGCCTGACTGACAGCCCCCTTTAATGCTGTTTTTTTTAACGAATCTGAAGATTGTCTGCTTTCCAAAAAAAAAAAGGTAACATCTGATTACCATTTCTTTGTCTCTCTTTTAGGGATGTCTTTAATTTGTGAGATATGTGGAGGCTTTGGGAATACTTGCAAAGGGTCCTTACAGTTTTGCCCACCTGGCCAAGACAAATGTGGCATCACTCTGCTAGAGGGCACAGGAGGTGAGTCCCGAAGACCCAATGCCAGCGCAGCCCAGTGAATGTGGGACAAACACCACTCTGATTTTCTGTTCCATGGGGAAGGCTGGCCTAGTCATCCTCGCTTACTATACTACAGAGTAGAAGCCAGCGGAACTGGAGCGCCCGCTATGGTGTACTTTAACTGGAGCATCCAACTGTGAAAATTATTCTATTTTGTCCATTCACTTTTATTTTATGCTCTTCGATCAGTTTCCATAACTGCATTTTTTATCCTCTTGCCATTTGCATTGTGTATTGTTTATATATCAGGTACCTATATGAGACGGGGCCTTTTCAGGATTGGCACCATCAGTGATGGAGCTTAGATGGGAGGTTAAGATAATTTCACAGCGAATGTTTGGGCTTTTGGAGAATTAGTTGCTCTATGCAGGTACGGTCTTGGGAATTCTGAGCCTTTGGAACTGCTGACAATTTACTGCCTGGCTCGTGCCAAGGGGGGCAACCAAGGGGGGCACTTGCCACTTGAGAGGTGGACACTAGCCACTGCAGCTGCTGGAAGCCCCCAAGACCCAGATGAGGTAACTGCAAATGGCAGCAGGAACCTGCTCTTCTTCTTTTTCTTTTTCTTTGGCAGGTGGGGATGTGGGCAGCTGCCTCTCCCAAGGGTCAGCTTCTTCAGCTCCGATTGGCTAAGACTGCCCATGGCGCAATGGTTTTGTTCTGTTTTCTTCTGCTGTTGCCTTTGTCTAAGATCAACTGCTCTTAGTGACATGGAGAGTTACTATCATTTAAAAAAAAAGAAATTATTATTAAGAAACATAACTACAACTACAGAAGAAACAATAATGTTGAACAATAACAGTAAATTCATGGAGTAACAACAGCAAAGATACACTTAGAACAGTTTTAACTATATATACTAACAGATGGAGTGATTATCAAGAATTGTCTGGTATAAGTCATTCGGAGGAGACATATCTTGATTAGCAATAAATTCAAAGAAGAGCCACCACTTTTCAAAGATGATTTGAGAGAGAGATTCTCGTTTTTGCGTACAACATATGTTAATTTTTCTAATATGAACGGATCCCAGACTTTAACATACTATTGATCTACATTTGGGATACTTCTCTGATTCCATCTTGCTGCTATTAGTGTTTTAGCCGCCACCAGTATGCTATCAATTGAGAGTTACTACCATTTGATGAATCTAGCAATGCTGTCCATGAGGAATCAGAGGGCGGATTCTAGGATACAGAAGCTTTGTGCAGTCAATATGATGTGCCTACCTTATTTATTTATTTAAAAGTTCTGTCTTTTTTAAAATCTGTACAGCTCTTGAGGTGAGGAGCATTGCGAAAATGTGCGTCCGGTCAAATGCCTGTGATGAACCCTTCACTTCCATTAACCTAGGCAGGGCTGGAGAAGTATGGACCCAACTCACCTGCTGCATGGGAAACGAATGCCAAGGGATCATTCCCACCCGTATGTCCCTCCTCTTTCCTTTCCCTCTGCTTTCCTACAACTTCAACTCTCTGGTAACCCCCACAATCCTATCACGTATCTTTTGTATCCTTCCTTTCCAAAGGATCCAGTTTAGTACTGTACACCTTATTACTGATCAAGATGGATAGCCATGTTAGTCTGTCTGTAGTAGTGGAGAAGAGCAAGAGTCCAGCAGCACCGAGAAGACTAACAAAATTAGTGGTAGGATATGAGCTTTCGTGAGCCATGGCTCACTTCTTCAGATATAGCTAGAATGTGAGTCCATCTGTCCTTCTGTCTTGGAGAGTGGAGTGATTACAGAAGCCGAATGACAATAGCTGGTAAATGACAAAGGCAGGTGTGATTGAATTATGCATCAGTTCATCACTTATATAGATCATTCTACTGTTGTGGCCCAGGGTGGTAAGCTGCGGTACTGCAGCCCAAGCTTTGCTCACAACTGAGCTCAATCTTGGCGGAAGCTGGGTTCAGGTAGCCAGCTCAAGGTTGACTCAGCCTTCCATCCTTCCAAGGTCGGTAAAATGAGTACCCAGTTTCCTGGGGGTAAAGTGTAGATAACTGGGGAAGGCAATGGCAAACCACCCCGTAACAAAAAGTCTGCCAAGAAAACATTGTGATGCGACATCCCTCCATGGGTCAGTAATGACTTGGTGCTTGCACAGGGGACTATGTTTTTTTTTTACCTACTGCTGTTGTACAGATGTTCTCTGGATCTTGTAGACTCTCTCTCTCAGGACTAAAAAGCTAGTATCTGCCAGGGCTAGACTACAGTGGGGGTGCTTGGCCTCGCTTTAATCTAGACCCTCCTGTTCAGAGTTCCTAAAGTCAATGACTTGAACCACAAGTTTAGCAAGTAGAAAGTACCACAGAGCAGGCCAAGGGAAAAGGCCAGGTTCTTAGCAGTTAACCCATGCCTGGCCAATCCAGAGGCTTCCTGGTTGCAGTCACAAGAGTTCATGTGGCACGCTTCCATTCTGCACTTACAAAGGTTCCGAATGGTGGTGGAAAGTGCTATCAAGTTATATCTGACTTATAAACCCCTGCTGAGGTTTTAAGGCAAGAGACTAACAGAGGTGATTTGTCATTGACTGTCTCTGTAACCCTGGTCTTCTTTGGAGGTCTCCCATCCAATTACTGACCAAGGCCAACCTTGCTTAGCTTCTGAGGTCTGATGAAAACAGGCTTGCCTGAGCTATCCAGGTCAGGGTAAGTCCTGAATGCATGCAACCATACAGTTAATCCTCAGACTGAAACCCCAAGGTTTTGTATTCAAGTGGAAGATCGCATTTTAAAAGGTATTGTGGTGATACCACCACATCAGGCAATGCATACGCATCATTGCTTCTTCTCCCTCCTCTTGTAAGCATGACTTCTTCATGTGGCAAGACAACTGGCCATTCAGGTAGAGATGAAATGTGTCCCAGTAATTACATGGGTTCATAGAAAAGACATCCCAGAAGGTTTACTCTGTAGAATGGGAGGGGCTTAGAAAGTGGCCAAGTGAAGAAGTCAGCTGTGTTTGGCCCACATTATCCCCCTCTCCCAATTAATCTAGGCTCACAAGATTGCCCACCATGGCAGGTAATTTCCTTGCTGTGGCTCCTGATGCTTCTCTTTATTCCCAGCAGGAGCAGAAATGGAGGTGGGAATCAATGCTGCCTGATCTAACGACATCACTTCTGGTTGTACCCAGAAGTGACATCACAACGTTCTAATGCCTCAAAACTCTATCATTTTCTGCCATGGAGATTACAGAATTCCTAGAGTATTATGACATCACTTCCAGGTACAACAGGAAGTGACGTTGTGGTGTTGTGCAATGTCACCCCAACCCCCATTTTTCTCCCACGGGAGCAAAGAGGCCACCTGGCAGCCCTACCCCCATCATTTTGCTAGGACTGTTCTTCTTTCATTACAAACTTTACCATCTCCTGTTTCATGCAGTTCCACCCTTGAACACCACACCCAATGGGAAGCAATGCCCGGCTTGCTACGCTCTACGCAGTCTTGAGTGCAAGGAGGAGATCATCGAATGTACCGGAGACCAATTCTACTGCCTTGAGAGATCTGGAAGTATAACCGTTGGTAATTTATCTGTCATTGTAGATGGAAATCCTGGTCATTATTTTAAGGTTGTGCCAACCAATATCATCCCATTCTATTGGAGTCTTTCTCTCCCCTGTCCTACTTCTGCCTTCGTACGTACTGCCCTAGCCCCATCCTCTTCCCCACCTCCAACACCCTGAATGTCTAGAAGAAACAAAGTCTTTTCTTGCCCTTCTCTTCTTCCTGTGCTTTTAACTTGAACGAGATTGAATCTGGTTCCTAAATAACCAGCCGCTCATTTTCACACACAGAAATAGAACACACATAACTCAGAGTTTCATAATATATTTGAGATGACTCTACACATGAGATAATTTTTTCCCCAAATATTCCAACCCTGGGATCCAGAGCTCCATGAAATTAGATTTATAATTGGGACGTTCTACCAGCATAATTTGGTCAGAGATCTTCTCCATAGTAAAATAATCCTAGATATTTAGGAACCAGGTTGAGACCTGCGGGACCTTTTTCACTCTCCAGCAAGTCGTGATAGTTGTTTTTACAGCTGGTAGAAGAATAGCTATTAGAGTTTTTTGAGTGGGTGGAATTGTTGTATCAAGCCAAAGGTTTAATAAAGGTTCCAGCTTTAAAGGAACTAAGGGCCAAACTACACATGACGAATGACACTTGAACAGCAAGTGTATTTCTCCCTGTTCACTTGCCCTCCAATCAATCCACTTGCCGTTCAAGTGTCATTCGTCATGTGTAGCTTGGCCCTAAGTCATTTGTCATGTTGAAGATCATTTTTATTACTTTTAGCCAGAATTTCTGAATTTCTATGCAATTCCACCAACAGTGGAGAACAGTACCCCTTTTACCACAACCTTCTCTCTGCCTACAATCCATTTATAAATATGTTCTGACTGCCTAGTTATAATGCTTAATTACCTAAATGTGCCTATGCGTATTTACTATTTGTTACAAGTTTACTTCAAATTGTATTTATATTGCAACCGAAGTTAAATAAAAATTTTAAAAAGAAAGAAATAGAATACATAAAACCAGGACTTTTTTTCTGGGGAAAGAGGTGGTGGAACTCAGTGGGTTGCCCTTGGCAAAAATGGTAACATGGCTGGTGGCCCTGCAGTGCAGAGGGCAATCTAAACTCCCCCCTGTCTGGAGATCAGGGGGCGGGGCCACCAGCTATGTGACCATTTTCAAGAGGTTCCAGAACTCCATTCCGTGTTCCAACTGAAAAAAAGCCCTGCATAAAACTGCCTTCTACTGAGTTGGAGCACTGGGATATCAAGCTCACTCTAAGTAGCAGCAGCTCTCCAGGGAATGAGGCAGAGGCCTTTTACATCACCTATCACCTGGTCTTTTTAACTAGTATTTAACCAGTCTGGTCTTTTTACCAGAGAGCTAACCTGGGACCTTCTGGTTGCCAAGCACATGCTCTGGCACTAAGCCACCACCCTTCCCCCAGATGGTTGGTAATCATAGGATACTCTGATTCTGACCAGTGTCTCTTGCAATTCTCTTGGCAGGTGGAACAAACGTGATGATCATCTTAAAGGGATGTGCAAACAACGCATCTTGTAATGATATGCACGAGAATTCTTTTTTGGATGGGATCCATAACATCGTAAAGGCCAACTGCACGCTAGCCTCTGGGGTAGCCAGTATCGTTCCAGGAGTATTTGGACTCTTTGTCCAAACTGTTGCTGGGCTCTTGCTGGACTGGTTCCCCCGAGCACAGATTTAATGATACTGTTCGAGCCGTTCCTCCTGCCTGTTTGCTTGTGGCTCTTAGCTTGACTACTGACTGTACATTTTATAGCGAATGTGCCATAAAGCTCTTACGGCCCTCATGACCAAAGATTCACTTCATCGGACCCATCATGGGCCCTGGATGTAGAGGAAGGGAGCGTATGGGCAGTGCAACCAGCGGTTGGGTCTGGTGGTGCTCACCAGCTGACAGCAGTGCTGGGTCTTGGATGAAGTGGGTGGGCAGGAGCTGCACATTACAGATGCTTCAGCACCCCCCCCCCCCAGGAGGGGGACTGGTAGTGCCCAGGTTGGGCCGCTGTTGCTATCATGTATCAGCACATCATGGGAATACTGGGTGCTGGCTCTGTATGCCTTGCACTTTAAATGTCTGAAACTGCCTTTTTCAAGGGGAAGGGGGCAGCAAAAACAATCCCAGAATACAATTTATTAAAATATTCTGAAAAATTCCAAATGGATCATATTTCAAGTGTGCAATATTTCTTAAGGATGCTTTCGAAGAAAAGGCAGTATTTCTCACTCAAAAAGACAATAAATATTAAACTGCATCTATTTGTATTATTTATTTATATCTTGCTTTTCTCTCCTAAAAGCTCCCCCATTACAAACTACTCTTCATTGTCTTGAATGGCTCCCTTAGGCAAAAATAACACCCCCTCAAACTGTACACACTGTTTCTCATATAAATTGTCACAATTAATTTAAAATAATATCTGGAATTGAAATATACTTCTGAATAAAAAAAGTTAATGTAATATAACAAGATATTTGACATTGCAAATATATGAAAGCTGGTGTGGTGGTTAAAATGTTGTACTAGGATCTGGGAGTCCCTGGTTCAAATCCTCGTTCTTGCCATGGAAGCTTGCTGGGTGACGTTTGGCCAGTCAGAAAACTCTCGTCCTCAATACCTCACTGGGTTTGTTCTAAGGGGAAAAAATGGAGGAGAGAAGAATGGCGTGAGTTGCTTTGGGTTCCCACTGAGGAGAAAGACAGAGTATAAATGAAGTGAGGTAAAATAAATTGTTCTTCTCCTTCAGCAGCTTTATATGAGAGAGTATGAGAGAGAGAAAGTAAACATCATGGTTGAGTTTTTCGTGGTTCTTCTCCAACATTCTACCCAGGGCTTTTTTTCTGGGAAAAGAGGTGGTGGAACTCAGTGGGTTGCTCTCTGAGAAAATGGTCACATGGCTGGTGGCCCCGCCCCCTGATCTCCAGACAGAGGGGAGTTGAGATTGCCCTCCGCGCTGCATGGTGCGAAGGGCGATCTCAACTCCCCTCTGTCTGGAGATCAGGGGGCGGGGCCACCAGCCATGTGACCATTTTCAAGAGGTTCCGGAACTCCGTTCCACCGCGTTCCCACTGAAAAAAAGCCCTGATTCTATCCATACTGTGGCTATCAAAGTGGAAATCTATTGCCAATGGAGTGCCAGGGAAAACTCTGGACTTCAATCATGGGTTTCTTGTGGGCTTAAAGGACACATCTTCTTACGGACCATTCAGAATGGGTTCTATGTCAAGAACTTTGCCACAGCATTCAAGAATAAGTTTTAAAATACTTCAAGATGAGAAAAAGAGAGGAGGGTTAGCCGTTCCAAATATAAACATATTATCAAGCAGCAGGTTTGGTCTGGATTGTGATCTAGATTAAAAATCCAAGACAAAGAATAGTAAAGCTTGAATCAGCAGTCTTAGATGAAGGCTTACATAATTATTTATGGATAAAACAAACAAAATGATTATTAAAATGCAAAAAAGCAGTCATAAAATTAGAGACAAACTCTTGAGAATATGGTTTAAATGTCATAACTTATTGAGTTCTCCAAGCTCTCAGCTCCTGTCTCTGATAGAAGCTTAATATAACAACAATATGAGAAATAAAAGTGTTTTTTAAATGTATGGCAATATGGTAAATGCTCAGGGAAAACTCCTGGCAAGACATTAGAGATGAAGGAATTAATATTCAATGGTTACCATATTGCCAGTGTCAAGACTAGATTATTATTAACAAGGAAGGTGGAGCTTTAAGAGAGATGACTGAGTTCAAACAGCTGATTACAAAACAAAAAGATCACTTATTACGATGGATATATAAGCTATTACTTCATAAGCATAAGGAGAACAAGTGAAAAAAGAAGATTAAAAGGATGCAGAATTTTAGAGTATGTGGTAGACTTGCAAAAAAAAATATTGGAAGGAAATGCATGGAAAATGCAGAATGTATTAAAATTTAAATTTCCTATGGAAGCCAAGAATATGTTATTAGGAATATTGCCTAATAAATTACCAAAAGTTTTGAAAGAGATATTTGAACATATGGTGACAGCAGCTACAATAATTTGCACAGCAAAATGGAAATCAGGTATTTGTCCAAGTTTAGATGAATGTGAAAATAAACTTGCCAAATACACAGCAATGGCAAAATTAACAACTTATTTGAGAAATAGATCTATCATGGAGGAAAGATGGAATCAGAAAGCAGAAAACAAACCCAGAATGATTTAATATCTTGAATATAAATGTATAAAGAAGTAGCTTTTGAGCAGAAGTATCCTTCATGTTCATATTATGAGATACATAATTGAATTTCCTCTTGTATTTTGATATACTATCTCTTTGTTAAAAATTAGTGGCTTTGTAGAAGTGCAAAAGCACGTAATATTGAATATGTAGCAATGTTGAAACCAATAATGTAGTTGCAAAACAGTTATGAAATGTGAAACAGAAAATGTTGATTATAAATGTAACCCAATATAAGTAAGTACTATTGCATGTAGACAGTGTCTTATAAAAATTAATGAAGGGGATGTTCGGGAGATATACTTGTTGTTTTATATATGTTGGGGAATTTCTTAAATTCCTCAGTGTACCAATTTGAGGTTCTCTTCTTTCTTAGTCTGAATAATTAACCAGGGCTTCAAAATTGATGATCTCAGAAGTAAAGGTTTATTTTTCAATAAACCTGACACACACAGCAGACAGTAAAGTGCATACCAGAGTTTTGTAGCATCCACTTCTATACTTTTCAGAATTTTGTTTACAGAACAAGAAATTATTACATGAATATATATAAACAATCAAGTGAAAGTTATATGATGTTCAAACATGAGGGACTGACAGATTAAGTTCATTTCTGCTTTGGGTTAAATACCATAAGGCTCCAGTGATATCTAGACATGTCTGGGAAAGGAAGGCTGAGAGAGAGGGGCAGAAAGGAAAAAAATCTGACCTTTTATTCCTTCAAGGCTTGTTATGTATGCCGTGTTTAACTTGGCCTTCATCTTGTACCAACCAAGTAAATGAAGAACTATATATGTAAAAAGAACTTTGACACAGGTAAGGATGGTGTGAATTTCTCAACAAACCTGTTCAGCAGTTGCCCCCCCCCCCCCACCAATTCGGCACTCCCAGTCAGACTGTGATCCGATCGAGGTTATGTTCGCCTTGTACCGAACTACTCAAACAGCTGCAGAAAAAAGGTTTGCAGCCGGTCTGTTGGTCAGAAGGCAGCTCTTGGCTGATCGGAGGATCCGTTGGAAGTCAGGTTCTGAATCTGACACGCCTGCCCCCCAACGTGGTGTAGAGGTTTCTCCTCTCCCCCTACAGCCAGGTTGGAGCAGAGGGAGAAAAAAAGTGACTGGTAATTGGAGATCAGATGTTGACTGCTTTTCTGTCCCTCCACTCCAATCTGAAGTGCGGGGGGCAAGGATTCAACCACAGGGAGATGAGGCCAATGGCTTCTGTTCCCTCCCAAGCTTGGGTAGGGGGTGACGCTGGAAACAATTGGCTTGCAATCTCCTCACTCCATGCAGGAGGTTGAGAAACTGATCGCCAATGTTCGCTAACGGAGTTCGGTTTTTTTGCAAAATATTATTAGATCATTAATAAAAATCAACAAAGTACGAGATCTTAAGCACTCAGCTCCCAGATTCAATGAGGGATGGTATGGCAATTGAAACTGTATTACCTGCTCACCTGTTGCCACTGAGGCTGTCTTGCTCACTGCAGTGGCTACTCTCACGGGTGGCACATGGGGTGCAGGCCGCCACCCCGCCGTGGCAGCATCTGCTCACCCACCCCCATGGGGCAAAGGGCCACCCTTTACTTGGGGCCTGGTGCTCAGGGAGTGGGGCAGCCTGCCATAACATGAGCTCATTGCTGGTATGGCCAATCCACTCCCGAAGGTATGAGCAGTTTCCAAATTGTCTCCAGAACTTCAGAGGGGAACTACAGAATCCAACGAAGTTTCAAAAGTCGCATTCATCTGGAGTTATAGCAGGGATGCGTATCTCCTCTTGGAGGACAATACTCTGTTAGATGCACCCAGACATTAATGTCTCATGTGGAATTCGGCCAGATGTAATTAAATCAATAAACTATTATGCTCTGTTCCTCAGTATGGTATCCTCATCCATAGTCATTTGGACCTCCTTCGGCCACGGGGTGGGGCAGAGAATGCTTTGATGCCTCTTCCTCCTCTTTCCATATTTGTTTCCTTCCATAGAACATTCACAGCTGGATCAGAGGAAAAGGCTGATGTTTCTCCTCCTTTTCTGGGAAAAATCATCTACTTTCTTCTGGAGAAGAGCCACTGTTGAATAAGACAGAAGCAGAGACTTCGTTGCATTCAAGTCTTCCTGCCTAGTTCTCCTCCCAGCTAAAGGCAACCTTTGGAATGATGCAGACCCTTCCTACCATCTGTCTCTGGGCTACCTTCATAGCTACAGGTGAGGATCTCAAGGAGTTCGCAATGGGTGACATTGGGGGCTCCAAATTCGGGATGCCGCAAATTTCGCTGTAAACACATTCGACTGTCAAACTTAATCATATTTGATGTAAGCTGTCTGATCAGTTTGTGCCAAGTAAGTAAATGCTTCAGGCCAGCCTGTTCTTGCAGTAAACTCGATGGAATGCAACAGTATGGGTGGGACTGGTGTATTCCCTTAGCTCAGCAAACGCCTCTGGTTTGAATCTTTTCTTGCTCAGTTCTCTGCACTGAATCACCCTCCCTTGCAGATGTTTCATGACCCTCCCCAGAAGGGCCATGCGGTCCTACATTTTCAATACCTAGATGTTAATTGCAACTCCCCCCCCTCAAAAGATCAATCTGATGACTGCTTTGAATCCCCCTTGCTTTTAGGGGTGTCTTTGTCATGCGAGAATTGTTTGGATTTCGGACATACCTGTGAAGGGCTTTTGGAGCCTTGCTCCTCTGATGAAGACGCATGTGGCATCATGCAGGTCAAAATCTCAGGAGGTAAGTCCAAAAGATGCCAGCAGGGTCCAGGGAAGGTGGGCCAAATTCAGAAATTCCAGATGTCTATTCCATGGGAAGGACTCACTTAATCACAAATGCTACCAAGTATATTGAAGCTCCAAGTGGCTCGGTTCACTCCCTGCCAACTATCTGTAAGGAATCAAGGCCTCAGTCGAGGGTTTGGGTGCCCACAGTTGGGATGTAGGGGGTGACTCTTCCAGGAACAACACTGTGCTAAAAATATATATGAACAAAATATCTTAAGGATTATTCCAACCTTAACAGCATCCTTGCTCTCGTAGATAATTGTCTCTACCCTCCTCATTTTCGGTGTCGGACACTGCTGTGTGTTGACAGAGGCGCAGATCTTTTAGTCAAACCAGTGACCCACCTGCTCTGCTGATGGGAGGGATAAAGGTTCACCGTTTCCCCAGGGCAGGAAATGGTAATCAAAGACAGACATTTGAAGATAAGAAATTTCAGTTGCTTTTACAAAGGGGAAGCAAATTGGAGGTGAGTAAGACCAGGGCTTTTTTTCAGGGAAAAGAGGTGGTGCCCTCGGAGAAAATGGTCACATGGCTGGTGGCCCTGCCCCCTGATCTCCAGACAGAGGGGAGTTTAGATTGCCCGCCGTGCTGCTTGGCGGCGCGGAGGGCAATCTAAACTCCCCTCTGTCTGGAGATCAGGAGGGAGGGCCACCAGCCATGTGACCATTTTCAAGATGTTCCGGAACTCCATTCCACCACGTTCCAGCTGAAAAAAAGCCCTGAATACGAAAATCTCTTGGGTGAGAATTCCACCAACTGATTGTGAGAAGGAACGTTTTAGACTGGGGTTGGATCTTGTAAATCATTTCTACTAAGGGAGGGACTATGACTCCCCTCTCATAGTGCTCCTCAAGAGGTCCAATGTCCCCCAGAAGCTGCAATTCAGAGAGGCAATTTTGGTTGAGGTAGAAGAAGAAGGAGATTTTCAACAGAATCCAAGCCAGGATGGATTTTCTCATTGAGAGAAATATAAGCAGTGCCGTGAATGCACTGATGACCTAGAATAGAATGTAATGATATAAAAGAATCCACATGAAAATTGTAACAAAAAAACCCAGTCTGAATAAAGTTTCTGTGTACAGTCCCTGAGACTGAAGTACAGCAAGATTTGTTTTCCTGAAGGCACCCTGAAGGAGCACAGACATTATATGAAAAAGACCCCAAATGCAATTTAGGCAGCCGGTAAATTTACACATGGTGGCCTAAAGCTCTGCCTCAAGAGGAAATGGCTTTGTATGATTCTCTTGCTCACAAACAATGTTGGGCTGTGTGGCCAGAGGTTGACCATCCTAAGTCGATCTCTCTACATTCACTTTTTTTTCTTGCTACAGTGTTAGAGACGGAATTCGTTATGAAGACTTGCTTGCATTCGAGAGACTGCTATGAACCCCTCAGTTCTATGGATTTTGGCATGGCAGGACAACTGTTGGTCCAAACTACCTGCTGCATGGAAAACGAGTGCGAAGAATTCATTCCTCCCTGTATGTCACTTCTTTGCCCCTCCTTTTCCCCCCAAATTCCCTCTTGCCACTTCAAAGCCCTGAAGGTAAAACGAGTGGGAGGGATTCATTCGGCCCTATATGTCACGTCTTTGTCCCTCCTCCCACCCACCCCCATTCCCTCTTACCACTTCAAGACCTTGAAGGTAAAACCCAAGCATTTATCCTGCTGTTCCCAACCCTTCTAAATCCTCCAGTTCAATTCCACAGAGCTTGTAGAGATGCAGCAATTTATCAATTAAATGACAACGGAACAATTTCTGTGCTGAAGAACCTCTATGGGTGTTGCACAGGTATTTTCTGAGTTGGTAGCTGCCAACCCTCCCCTGGGAATACAAAAGATTGAACCTGCCAGACTGGAGTCTAGACCTTCCAGTTCATGGTCCCTGAGATCAGTGGCTTGCACCAAAAGTTGAGCAATGCAGAAAAACAACTTGCAAGTGGTTACACCATGTGTGCTACCATTCTCAAGGACCAAGAATCTATCCCATCCCCTCATACCCGTTGCTGCCCATACTTGGCTGGCAGTATGTATTGGAGGGAAGCAAGATGGTTAAGTAGCATGCAGGCCCCCTTCATCTTGACCCAGGCCCACCTTGTCTGCTAGGGTGCAGGCACGTCTTAGTGGTACCATTCAGCAAGAAGGTCTGAGGCCAGAAGAGAGGCAGGCAGACAAAATCTCAACCACGGCCCCTGAAGTTGTAGAAGTGATACCGCAACAAGTGGGTGGGGGCTTGATTTAGCACCACCTTCTGGTAAACATGAGTCCTTCATTCTGCAAGGCAAAAGAGGCAAGGACTTTTCTGCTTGATACGTGAGGAGAGGTAGAGCATCAGCTGGACGTGCAGAAGGTCCCAGGTGTGGTTCTTTTGATCGAAACCATCAGTTAGCAGGTGATGTGAATGACTTCTGCCTGAGACCTTGGAGCATTGTTGCCAGTCTGAGTAGAGAAAGCTGACCTTGATAGGTGAAGGGTCGAATTCAGTAGAATGCAGCTTCCTCTGTTTACATGAATGTGTGTTCAGGGGTTCTTAGAAAACTTGTCCCGTACTCAGCAGAATGTGGTGTGTGTGTGTGAGTGTGTGTGTGTGTGAAAGTGGTCTGATAAAGACATCACTTGTTTTTGTGATTGTGTGTTTCCAAATCATCTTTACCATCACTGATCTAAGGTTACCAACTCCAGGTTGGGAAATTCCTCAATATTTGGGGACAGAGCCAGGGTGGGGAGCAGGATTTGAGGAGGGACCTCGGCAGGGTATAACACCACCCTCGAAAGTAGTAGAGAACTGATCTCTGCAGTCTGGAGATCACTTGTAAGTACAGGAGATCTCCAGACCCTAACTGGAGGCTGGCAACAATAGGACCAATTTTACAGTTCCTTATTTCATGCAGTGCCACCCATCAACACCTCCCCGAATGGGAAGAAGTGTCCAGCTTGCTTGGCTGTCAACAGTTTCCAGTGCAAGGACATTGTTGCAGAATGCACGGGAGACAACAACTATTGTGCAGAGCTCACCGCAACTGGAAACTTTGGTAAGTAATCTTATACAGCTGCACACAGAGACGAGCCATTATTTCAGTGTTCAAAGTGATAAAGTCCCTATAATAAGGGTTCATCTAGCCCACCCCCTCATGCTTGTCGCTAACCATATCTGGCCAGCAAGAAAGCACTGACCAGTATAGGAGGGAAGCAGGGGGGTTAATTAGCATTCACTCCCCCCATTTCAACCCAGCCCGCCCCCAGCTCCTGGGGTACAGGCATGTCTTGGTGGTACCTTGCATGCTAATGGTCCAAGGATCAATTTCCAGTATTTCCAAGGAAAAGGACCAGAGAGTAAGCGATGTGAAAGACCTTTACCCAAGACCTTGACCTCGATGGACCAAGGGTCTTATTCAGTATAAGACAGCTTCATGTCTTCATCTGCTCTCTGCCTGGTCCTCTGCACATTAGGATGGAAGCCAACGTGAGTCTTCCTTAATTGGTTTCTGTATTGTGTAAAGTGCCATCAAGTCACAACTGACTTCTGGCAACCCCAGCAAGGGGCTTTCAAGGCAAGTGGGAAGCAGAGGTGGTTTGCCATTGCCTTCCTTTGCAGAGTCTCCCTTGGTGGTCTCTCATCCAAGTACCGACCCTGCTTAGCTTCCGAGAACTGATGAGATTGGGCTGTATACCACGCTGCCTTCCCTCCATAACTGGTTCCTATCCCGTCTTCAAGAATGTACAGCAATCCATGGGCGTGCCCTTTCCTTGTCCTCCAGCAAGGTTTCCATCACTCCTGGTTTGGTGGGGGAACTGAGCGGTCACCTTCTTGACTGCCACCAGCATCTAAGCCAAGTTGCTCTGCAACTTCTACATCCCCACTGAACGCCAAATGGCTGCAGGCTATCAAAGGTGTGAGAGCTACCAGCAAATTATTTCTTGGTTTTATCTGCAGCTTGGGGGTTCCAACCTGCTTCCATTCATCATCTTCCCAGCCTCCACCCTTCATATATACTCTCACATTCACCATCTGTCTCCCCCGAAATATGCATACTCATAATGTCACGAAACAGCGATGGCTCTTTTAAGCTCTAAACCTCCAGCGGGGATGAATCTATGCTTTCCGTGTATGTAGCCATACACTCATTTTCCCGTATAAATACAAGAAAGGCAGGGTTGGAAGTCACAGGGCACTTGCAATTCTAACTCTGACTGCCATTTCTCTGCAGATAATGTGAGTGTGCACTTCGTCCTGAAAGGTTGTATGAGCCATGATGTCTGCAAAGACGTGCACGGGGATTCCTCTTCCGATTTATTTGACATAGCCAGTTGCGTAATATCCTCCAAGGCTCCTAGCACCGTTCCAGGATCATCTCAACTCTTCCTCCAGATTTTTTCCGGGCTCCTGCTACTCCAGATTCTTAAGTAATTTGCTCGAGGGAAGAGATTTGTAGGTGCCGAATGAGCAACCCTTTCTTGCTGACGCCCTTATGTCAAATAGAGAATGTAAATCTTTCACAGTAGTCATTTTACAATTTAAATGTCCCTCTCTCTCTTCTTCATTACATCTTGGTGAAGATTTTTCTGCAAAGCTGGCAGTTCGCACCATGACAGGCAGTATCCTCGCATGCCAGACAGCCTCAGCACTAGGTTGATCTTCCTTCTCCACCTGCTCATACAGGAAACTTTGGGCCACAAGAGCATGCATGCGCTGCTCCACAACATGGTCAACATGATGGGGGAGTTAATGGAAGCCCCCCCAGGGAAGGGACCTGAGTGACAGGCCACTGATGGCTGTGGGGGCAGGTCAGAATGTTAGGGGCACTGCTGAATGCAAGTGGGTATGAGAATATGGCAGCAGGGAAGCTGAACTGCCTGGCATCCCTGACACCAGCAGTTGGATGTGAGGGCGATCTGGCTGCAACATCTGTCACCTCATTGATTGCCAGGTTGATTCAACTGATCTTGCTAGCTAGGCGGGGGTCCCCTTCTTCCCTCACCACTCCATGCACATCCCTCCTGAAGCTGCGTACTCGATAGAAGAGGAGGACCATCCCAGATAGAAGGAGTGGACGGTTCTTCAGCCAATGGAAGCCACACATTCCCCTCAAGCCACCCAACAGTCTAGTTCCTGCACACATGACACCATGTGTGTGTGTGTAGGAGGGCAAAGGAACTTCAAGGAGAGCCAGTTTGGTGTAGTGGTTAGGAGCATGGGACTCTAATCTGGAGAGCCAGGTTTGATTCCCCACTCCTCCGCTTGAAGCCAGCTGGGTGACCCTGGGCCAGTCACAGCTTCTCAGAGTTCTCTCAGCCCCACCCACCTCACAGGGTGTTTTGTTGTAGGGATAATAGCGGCATACTTTGTAAACTGCTCTGAGTGGGCATTAAGTTGTCCTGAAGGGCAGTATATAAATCAAATGTTGTTGTTGTTGTTATTAAGGTGGGCTCAGTCTTTAAGGTGCCACTGGACCGCTGCTAGGATTGGCTGTTCTTCTGGTCCATTGGGACCAGAAGAACCAACATGCTATCCTAGAGTGAGCATCCCTAGGCCAGACACCAACTTCTTGGATGTGTCAAAAGGCAGCCCTAAGAGGAGGTCGCAGATGGTGAGGAGGGAGGTGGGGCAGGAAGGGGAAGGAACAATTCCCATCCAGTCAGGAACATACAGACAGGGGCCGTTTCCAGATGGCTTACCTGAAGCTGCTCCATGCCGCAATGTTGTGGATCATGCTGGGGAAAACGCGAAATATCGCATTTTCTTGCGAGAGTTTTGCGACGTCGAGCAAAACTCGCGCGAGAAAACACGATATTTCATCGCGCAAAACTTGCCTGAGAAAACGCGATATTTCACGTTTTCCCCAGCCCGATCCACAACTTTGCGGCATGGAGCGGCTTCAGGTAAGCCATCTGGAAACGGCCAGGGACAGAGTTGTTGAACATCCAATACATTTTTCAACAGGAACTCATGAGTTGGTCCAATGCACTGTGTTTGCCAGCCCCTGTGTCCGGGATGCCTTTGCGAGTTGCTGCCAGGGCCCCTGGGGAGACAAGTGAACTGTCTCTAGCACAGCATGCACCTGAGTGAGACAGACTGTCAGGTCATGAGGCTGTCTGAGGTGGGATGCTCCAGGAGGTGTGCTGCCTCCAGCAACTGAGCAGAGCGGCGGTCACTGCAACGATCATGTTGCCAGGTCTCCCTGTTGAATCACCACCTGCACAGATGCAAGACATGGACATGCACAGCCATGGCACACAGCACAGATACCATGCTCACCGCCACCATGCCTGTTGTACTCCCATCGTATTTGCAGTCCCACCCCCATGGGGAGAGTGTATTTGCCAAGGAGTCCCTGCTGAGGCACATGCAGCTGGAATCCCACTGATGCTGACATGACACACAAAGAAGTGGTCTGCAACTGGGAATGGGTCTTCCAGTGCAGCCACTGCAAGGATCCTGCAAGGCAAAGTGTCCCGTGGTTGCTGGGCCAGATGACCCACACAGAGGATTTGCAGGTGCCTGCTGGTGGCAAGCGAACTCCCAGCAGTTTGCTCCATTGCCTGCCAATTGCTGGCAATCAGCAGGAGGTTGCAAGTCACCCGTTTATTGCCCACCACTGTCAGGCAACCTTGGCAAGAGTGCTGCAGGTGAGCTCCCAGTGGGGCACAATGATATCTCTTCAGGAAATGAGTTCATTGATCTTTGCAGGGCAGAGATCCTGTGCTTCATGGGGCGGGGCGCGGGGTTGATTTTGGTTCCAAACAGGCCTGGTCTAAAAGAATCAGCCCTGTGCAAAGCATGAGAGTGTTTCTGCACAAAGCGCAATGACGTCACTTCCGGAAGATTGTCGTGCTGGTGAGTACCGGGGAGGGTATGGGGCCCTGGCAACTGTAGCAAACCACCAGGCACCCCAAACCACAGTTGTATCCTGCCTCCTGTATGAACAAGGGCCCCGCCTTGGGGCTGTATTCTAGTCCTCCCCATAGGCAGTTCTCCCAGGGATAATGCCTTGCGGGGATGGCCCATTGCATGATATGGAACTTGGTGCTGGGGGGCTGCCTTGTACCACTCCTCTGCACACACCCCTCTGGTCACGGTTATGGGAGCTGGTATTGACAGCCAACATCTATAATATTTGTGCCAATCCTTGGTACTCCAAGCCCATGGCTTCCACACAATAAACATTTTAGTGCTGCAATGTGTACTTGTAATGTGTATCTGAAGAAGTGAGCTGTGGCTCACGAAAGCTCATACCCTACCACAAATGTTGTTAGCCGTTCAGAGCCAAGCTACAAGACACGAGTTACACGAGGAGGAGCATATGAAGGGAGTCGCAATATTAGTGGGGAAGCTGAGCTTTAAAAGAGATCCGCTTTGTTAATTTCTCCTCTTTACAGAGGCAGGGAGATTGCTGCTCAGAGGGTTTGTTCATTTCCTCTTTGCCTCCCAAAGGCTCTGTCAGTTTCACTTCCCCTTTTAAGAGGCAAAGAGGAAATAAACAAACCTTCTGAGCTGCAATCTCCCTGGCTCTGTAGAGAGGGGGAATTGACAAAGCCCTCTGATCTCTTTTAAAACTCAGCTTCCCTTCACATGTTCCTCCTCACGTAATTTGTCATTTGTAGCTTAGCTCATAGGTGCTACTGGAGTCTTACTCTTTTCTATTGTTTCAGAAACGTTTCAGAAAAATTAGGAGTACCCACTTATTATGATTTTGCCAAGCCCCTTTCTACAAAATGGTGAGCTCAAAATTGCTGTACCTGAGTGCAGAAAGAAGTTACTAGTTCATCTTGGAGATGTACAGACAGCCACGAACCTGGATCAAGTTACAGCTGAACACATGGGTGAACTGGTTTGGCTTGACTGTGGATTATAAGATGACTAGAAACAAAGCTCGTTGTGCAAATAAATACAACGGGTTATGGAAAGCTGGGGCTGGGGAGGGCTGGTGGGGGGTGGGAAGTGCTGGCTGGCAGGCAGGGGGGTCTTGGAAGGGCTAACAGGCAGGAGGGATCTGGGGAGGGCTGGCAGGTAGGGAGAGCAAGGGATTTGGAGAGAACTGAGAGGCAGGAGGGGTCTGGGGAGAACTGGCAGGTAGGGGGGCAAGGGGGACTGGAGAGGGCTGAGAGGTAGGAGGGGTCAAGAGCGAGGCATCCGCCATCACACTCGCCATCACTCTCGGAGCCCTGCCAGAGCTGGGCTCGGAGCCCTGGCACTGATGAAAGCGACGCACCTGGCTCCAGTGGGGCTCGCAGGGTGGTGGGCGCATCGCTCTCGCCCCACCGCCCGGGCTCCACCAGGGCTTGCAGGCACATTGCTCTTCCTGTGCCACCCTCCCCCTCCAGCTGGGCTTCATTGTCTGGTGGCAGAGAGCTGGGCAGGCTCGCCAGGCCATCCACCACCAGCGGAGCCCTCTGGAGGCCATATCTGACGACTCACTTTTTATCCTGGTGCTCGCGCAGGCGCACCAGGATAAATGGGTGTCATCGGAAACCCGCTAAGACAATTGTGTTATAGGATAATACCACACACCAATTATTAACAGGGAAATCATACAATTAAGCCCTGCAAACCCACCAATTTGCTCGAGACTCACAGTGCAACCTTCTTTCAAGATTTTTTGGTTTGGTAAACAATAACGATTCCTGAACTGAAGCTGAATCTCAGAATGTAGATAAAATTGTTCAATCAACTTGACAACTGATCTACCGGTGGGTTTTTTGTTAGGATAGGAGTAGTTAAATCGTATCTAAGACTGCGATAAAAAGAGCAACACAGTAAAACATGCCCAACAGTTTCAACTTGCCCAATTATTAAGAACAATTTTCTTCATACCCAATTTCTCCCTTAAGTCCAACCATCTGTTTCTTTCCCACTTTTTAGGCATTCAGAATCTGTTTGTAATCAATTCAGTTTGGATCGAAGATAAATTCAAAGAGAGGAGGGGCAGGAAGGAAGTTGCTGCAACATTTCAGAATTTCACTGGAAGGCAGGCAATCTTTCTTTTTTTAATAAAATTTTATTGGTGAGTGGAAAAACAAAAGAAAATTTTCCAAATTTAACACATATATTCCCATTTTTTCCCCTTACTCTGTCCCCCACCCTTTTCCTCCCCCCTCCCTATTGACTTCCAACAACTTTCCAACCCTTAACCCTTCTTATTACTTAAATCTATTTCATTTATATTTTCCTACCAACTTTGAATCATAATATCTCTTACTCTAAGCACATTCTTATTCTTTTACATAAACTCTATCAAACATACTATCAATATAGTATATCTCATATCAATATAGCATAACAATATAGTGTAATATATAACAGGGATCACACTATCTCTTACTTTAAACTTATTCTATTTCTTTTCTTTTAAACATATGCTCCATCAAATACACTATCAATATAGTATATATTATAGTAATATATTATATATGTATTGTATGCTATGCCACCAATGTAGCACAGCACACAACACCATATAGCACAACCACATAATATGTTATAATGTAGAGTCTGATCCACTAAACCGTTATTTTATGTTATATATCATATATAGTATACCTCATTGAGATATCTGTTTACCCCTTCTCATTATCCCGTATATTCAATGTAAAATTCCCTTAAATGTTACATTCGCTTAGATTATAATTACATTCCCCCTAAATGGTAAGATCCCTTCTCTCTTCTCATTGTAACATTGTTCTTTAAAAATTTTCAAACTGCCACAGTTCTCCTTTTACATCCCACTTTTTTCCCAAAAATTGTTTCAATTTCCCCCAATCAACAATATATTGTCCTAGGTCAAGATCTTTAAGTTTCCTTGTCATTTTGTCCATTTCTGCCATGTACAGCAATTTGTAAATCCAGTCTTCTACAGTTGGTATTTCTTGTGTCTTCCATTTCTGTGCATACAAAAGTCTGGAAGGCCGGCCCGGCAATCTTTCCAAATCTCTCTTTCCTCCTGCTAGAGCCCCACCTGGTGGTGCATAACAGAAAAGCAAACATAAGGGCTGACCTCTCAGAAGGGTGCAGTGATTTCTCTTCAAAGAGAAGTGAAAGAGAAGACCCCTCTTTTAAAGGAGGAAAAAAAGATAATAAGAGGAATCAGTGGCTATAGCTAAAAAAGCAAATCTTGGGAAAATAAACTCTCCTCTCCATAACCATACTCATTTCAGCCCCTGCCCTCCACCGCCTCTTAGAGCGAAAACACACGTTAAGAAAAACCTAGGTTCAGCACGTGTTCTCTTACCTCAAGGTTTGCCGGGATCTGTAGGCGTCCTGGAAGCTTAAAGTAGGCGTCCTGGAAGCTTAAAGATCTGTAGGGGTCCTGGAAGCTTAAAGTCCTGGAAGCTTAAAGGATCTGTAAGCGTCCTGGAAGCTTAAAGGCGTCCTGGAAGCTTAAAGCTTAAAATACAGGCGCCTGTATTTCCCTTTCCCTTTTTGCTGTTCTGTAAATGCTAAACTTTAAGCTTCCAGGATGCCTACAGATCCCAGCAAACCTTGAGGTAAGAGAACACGTGCTGAACCTAGGTTTTTCTTAACGTGTGTTTTGGCTCTCACCTGGCCAGTGGAGGGGAAATGTGTGCAGAACGGGAACAGGCCCTACAGTCGCCAGCACATCTGGACTTTGATAGTATGCATGGAATTTGCCCAAATCAATCAAACAAACAAAACCATAGTGGATCCTGCAGAATGGTCTGGCATGCCCCCACCTTTAGTCGTTCGGAGTCCCTTTTACCAAGAGTGCAGGGCTTAGAATAGAGAAGTTGTTCTGATTTCCAGGAACTGTTTTCTGTCTGGCAGAACACTTGCCACTACAGCAGAAGAAATTAGTGGATGCCTTTCCTCTCTTTTTAGGAAGTGGCTCTCTACTCTCTTTTGGAGGAGAGCCACAGTTGTATCGGACAAAAGCCGAGACGTTGCTATATTCAAGATTTTCAGTCCAGCTCTTCTCACAGCTAAAGGCAACATCTGGAACGATGCAGACCTTTCTTACTATCTGCCTCTTGGCCACCTCCGTTGCTACAGGTGAGGATCTCAAGGAGTTTCTGCCCCCAAAATCTCTACAGGGGTTAACTAATTTAAAGATTTGAGTCCAGTGGCACCTTTGAAGCCAACAAGATGTTCAGCGTTCAAGCACCCTTCTTCAGATATCCTTAAGTGTATACCTTGAAAGTCTTGTTGATCTCTTAGGTTCCACCAGACTCAAATCCTGCTGTTGTAGTGCAGACAAACACAGCGCCCCACCAAAACTGATGTAAAGATGTTACTCAAATAATTGCCTTCTCACAAAGGACAAGACTAAACAGGCTTCTGTCCTTGTGAGGACACCAGTGAGTTAAGATCTGTGCTGGTATATTACAGTTAAGGTACAATCTTGGTATTGTGTGATGATTTTTTTTTTTTTTAGAAAGCCTGGAAATTTTAATTTCTGGTAACAATTGGCTACCGGACCCATTCCACTTCTTTGGGTGTGGCTACAGAGAAACCCATGAATGGAGAAAAAGAAGTCAGAGGCACCCCGTTTTATTCTCTGCTAAACTGACATTTAATTTGATTGATTATTGGAGATTTGATCGGCTGTGTAGATATTTAAAAACATTGGTTTGGCCGAAGCTACTTCCACTGCAAAAAAAATCTTCACTGTGTGACTGAATGTAAACTATAGCAGCCATTTTATGTCTGGCTCAGCCTCCTGCAGCAGCCATTTTGTGGTAGCCATTTTGTTGCTGCGCCCACCACACTGTATCACAGTTTCAAATAGGGTTGCCAGGGCCCCTCAACCTCCCGGTGGGGGACAAGGGCCTTGCACTTACCTTTGGGGAGAGGGGGGTGAGTGCATGTGGAGCGCACGCGCAAGTGAAGTCATCGTGCAGCCCCTGGGCAGGCCTGAAATGGGCCCGTTTCGGGCACTGTGGAGTGCAGGAGCGTTCCTGTGCTCTGCAACGCCTCAAAATGGGCCCGATTCACACTGAAATGGGCCCGTTTTGGAGGGCTGTGGAGCACAGGAGCACTCCTGCGCTCTGCAACTGCTGAAAACAGTCCTGGTTTGCTGTGGATCGGGTTCACTTTGAGCACTGCAGAGCACAGGAGCACTCCCACACTCCACAGCAGCCCTGATCCAGGCCAAAACTGGCCCGATCCCAGTGGCTGCAGTGCACGGGAGCACACGGTGCCAAGGGGGAACGCGCAAGGAAGGTGAGCGCCCCTCCGCTGCTCAGGTAAATGGGGGCGGGGTGTGGGGAGCAGGGGCAGGGGATCCCCCGCCCTCACCGTGGGTCTAGGATCCCTAGTTCCAAATATGCCCACAAGCTTAAAAGATTGGGGACCCCTTTTTTGGATTGATGCAGAAAATTGGAGACATTGCCTAATGTATAAAGTTTCCCAAAAGACCACACTCTAAGCAGTGCCACAAATTAGAAGAATTGAGGACTTCCTCTTTGTGCAGAGATGGCAGCATGTGAGTCATTTGATGACCACAAATACCAATGCCGGGCGTGTTCAGTCTGAGAGGAAGTTGATTAGATCTTGTCGAAAGCGTCTCTAGTTTCCTCTGCCTCTTCTTGTGCTTCTCTCTTGTCTGTAGCTTAGGGCCAAACTGCATGTTAGGACTTCGGGCAATCTGAGTTGGGGTTCCCTGAGCTAGACTGCTTAGCCTGGAGACTGCAGCAGCTGCAGGGAAAAACATTTTAGAAATGACGGAGAGCCCAATTCCAGTCAGAACTGTGGCTCCTGCCTCCTCCTCCACGCTGTTTCCCTAACCCTGAACAACCCCAACAGGAAGCTGTTTTCATCACAATGGAGCTGCACATGCTCAGGATACTCCATGTGGCGCTCCAAAGTTCTGCAAAAAACTCCCTGCAGGGGCTGCTATGGGGTCAGATAATGACATGGAATGGAAACCCCTCCCTTCCCCCTTGCCACAATTCTGAGCCGGACTGGGCTCCTGGGCTTTCGAAATGCCTTCCTCTGCGGCTGCTGTGTGCTTGGAGGGAAAGCGAGTCAGAGCCAGAGAACCCCAACCCGACTCCTCAAAAAACATAGTGCATAGCTTGGCCCTTAGATTTATCCTCTTCGCTACTGGAAAGTGTAAGGTCAGTAAAGGCTTCCGTTACTGCAGTAAACTTGTCAGGGGGCAGCTTCGCTCCCAGAAGAGCAATTGCGTCACTACCCAGAGCAACAGCCCTGTTTCCCCCAACTCACCAGCTAACATGGCTGGGGACGCAGCTCGCAGCAGCGGACTGGAAGCTGAGCAGGCAGGGATGGCCGCTGCAGACTGCATTGCTGATACATGGTTCTTGCCTGATGCAGCCACATGATTATTATGGCTGGCTGGAGGCCCATCAAGCCACCCCTGGGCCTGCCTGCTTAGCTGTCTCCAACGAGGCCCAGAAGGGCAGAGTCTGGCAGGGACAGGTTCTGACTGGCATGGGACACTGTGCTATATCTTTGACTGATCAAGGTGCTGCAGGCAAGGTTAGGGTTTCCCCCTTGTGGTGCTAGGCTTCCCAGTTGCTCGCCGATCTCTAGGCAACTGTCCCAGTGATCTCCTGCCACTGGAAGGCAACCCAGGAAAGCATGCACCGGATGCACTTCTGGCTGCGTGCGATGGGGTCACTTCTTGAAGTGACCTCATCGCATCAACCGCAGGCATGCACTTGCACTTTGCTGAGGCCAATTTGGGGCCCAAACAGGCCAGATTATCCCTTTGTGAAGCGTGAGAGTATGACCATGGCCAGGAAATGATGTCATCATGTAAGCCCAGGAAGTGACATCATCACTCATGCCTGGGAGCTCATATGTGCTTTGCTCACATGCAAAAAAGAGACTTCTGGGAAGGTCGAGGTAAGTGCCAGTTTCCCCCTCCCACCAGGAGGGTATAGGGAGCTGGTAACCCTCTGTGGTGCTCTGGTCCCTTGCCATGGGAATAGCCCACATCTTGGGGGTGGGGAAAGTGGATGGGGCTGAGGATGAGAGAGGGGAGAAGGGAGAGGTCTGGTGTCAGGCTGAGGAGGAAGAATGGAGGCTGCTACTGGAGGCCCAGTGAGATAGGGAGGGAAGCAGCCTTCCAAGAAAGCACCCCATGTTGCCCTGTCTGAGGCCTGTGGGAGCTCTTGGGAAGGGGCTGCCAAGACGGTCAACTAGCAGGAGGCAGACTGCCAATCCCCCGAGGAGCCACAAAACTTTACAGTAGGCAACTGCTTGAGTGGGACTGGTGCCTTCCCCCAGGTCTGCTAACACCTCCTGGTCCAGCCCTTCTTTGACAAACCCTCAGTGAAGACTCTGCTTTCTGCACTGAAGTGCCTTTCCCAGCCGATGCAGCATCGTGAACCTTCCCAGCAAGGACTGCTGTCCCACAGTTTAAGTGCCTAAGTGTTGATTGCAACTCTGGTTGTACCCTTGGAAATGAAAAGCTGCCCAAAACAGATCAGTTTGGTTACTGCTTCTAATTTCACTTACTTTTAGGGGCGTCTTTGTTATGTGAGAGTTGTTCTGCATTTGGATATGACTGTAATGGGCGTTTAGAGAGCTGCCCCTCAGATAAAGACGTGTGTCGCATCACAGAGATAGAATCCTCCTCAGAAGGTAAGTGCAAAAGCTGCCAGCAGGACCCAGGGAGGGCTGGCCCAATTCAGAAATTCCAGATCTCTGTTCCATGGGAACAACAACAACAACAACAACAGTGTGCTTATGTACTGCCTTTCCAGACAGATTAGTGCCCACTCAGAGTGATGAAAAAAGTCAGTGTTATTATTATCCCCACAATACAGCTGGGGAGCTGGGCTGAGAAAGGTGGCTTACCCAAAGGCTGCTTGATGAGCTCATGGCAGAAGTGGGATTTGAACTAACAGAGCACTGATTCACAGCCCTACCACTTAACCACTGTGCCACAGTAGCTTTGTATGCTACACAGTTAATGTTTTCATTATCCCTACCATACAGCCGGGGAATGGGGGTGAGAGGATTGGCTTACCCAAAGCCACCTGCACAGCTCATGGCAGTAGTGGGAGTCGAACCAGCAGAGTACTGATTCGCAGCCCAACCACTTAACCACTATGCTACAGCATATATGGGAAGCTGTCTTAATTACGAATACTTTCATAAATTCCCCCCTCCGCCATTCCCAGTCCTATAGTTCCTCTGGGGTCCAATGTCCTCTAGAAGTAGCATTTCACAGAGGAAACTTGGGTTGCAGTGAGACGGGGAGGAAGTTTCCGACAGAATCCAAGCCAGGGTGGTGTTTCTCATTGAGAGAAATGTAAATATCTCCTGTACTCGCTAACCATCCTGAACAGATTGTGATGGGATAAAAGAAGGCAAATGAAAATTTTAACAATACTTTTAATAATTATTAAACAATAAACAAAAGATAAATATCCTTTGATAATAAAACCAGCCTGAATAGAGTTTCTGTGGACAATCCCAGAGGAAGAAGTACGGAAAGTGCCCCGAAGGAGCCCCTGATGAAGGCCCCAAATGCAATCTAGTAGGTAGCCTGTAAACCTGGGCATGGTGGGGAAATAGCTTTGCGTGTTCCTCCGATGCCACAAAAGATGCTGGGCTATGTGGCCAGGAGCAATCCATCCCATGTCCATCTCTCTTATGTCAATCACTTTATTTCTCACTACAGAGTTAAGAATTGCAGCAGTTGTGAAGAGTTGCTTCCATTCGAGAGACTGCTCTAAACCAATCAGTTCCATCGAGACCGGCCTGGCAGGACTAATTTCGACGGTAACCACCTGCTATGTGGGAAACGAGCGTGAGAAGATCCTCCCCAACTGTACGTCACTTCTGCGCCCTTCTTTCCTACCCCCTCTCCTTCTTATCCCTTCAATGCCATGAAAATGAAACCCAAGCTTTGATCTTCCCATTTCTAAATGCTCCAGTTCCTCAGAGCTCGTAGAGATGCAGCAATTTGTCTATTAAACAACTACAGGGCAATCTCTGTGCTAAGGAACCTCTATGGATGCTATGCAAATCTTTCCTGAGTTGGTAGCTGCCGACCCTTCCCTGGGAATAAAAAGCTTGCAGCTGCCAGACTTCGATCTGGACCTTCCCGTTCACAGTCTTGTTGACAGTGGCTTGAACCGAAAGTTCATCCAGGCAGAAAGCCAGCTTGTGGGTGGTTACACCATAGGTCCTGCCAGGGCTTTTTTCCTGGGAAAAGAGGTGGTGGATCTCTCTATTATCACATGTGCACATGCGCTGGAAACACACGATGATGTCACTTCCAGGAAGTGACATCACTCCAGAAGTGACCTCAGGGCAGCATGGCAGGAAGAAAAGGAAGAAGAAAAGACATGGAAAGAGGGAGGGAGGGAAAGTAAGAAGGAAGCAAGGAAAGAAGAGAAAGGGAGGGAAGAAGGGAAAGGCCAGGGAAGAGATGGGGGAAGCAGACGGCCTGGGAGAACCTCTACCCGGGGAGATGGCCCACAGGTCTTTGGGTGCTGGGGCGGGGCCACCAGTCACATGATCTTTTTTCAGAGGTGCCAGATCTCAGATCCTGGGAGATCCTGCTGAAAAAAAGCCCTGGGTCCTTCCATTCACAAGGACCAATAATTACTGAACATGCTTGTTCCATCCAGCAAGAAGGTTCTGAAAACAGAAGACAGGCAGCCGAAAAAAAAATCCCATCGCCCCTGAGGTCGTACAAGCGATACCACAAGTGGACAGAGCCTTGATTTAGCTCCACCTTCTGGTAACCTTCAATCTGGAAAGCAAAGAAGGCAGGGACTGTTCTCTTCAATACATGGGAATGGGTTCCTGGTCCCCCTGGCAACCAGCAGGAAAGGGGGCACAGCATTTACTCTTGTGCACATGTGCGCTCCTTGGCAGAACGTGATGACACCACTTCTGGAAGCAATGACATTGCACTGGCTGTAGGAGTGCTCCTGTATGAGACCATAGTTGGGGTTGGCCGCCAGTGGCTGGCAATCACTGGACGGCTTGCCACTTCCCACCATTTGCCAGTGATTGGCAGGCAGAGGGACAAACCTCCAGGAGTTTGCCCAACAGAGGGCACCTTGCAAGCTTAGCTGTGGCTCAGTGGTAGAGCATCTCCTTGGCTTGCGGAAGGTTCCCGGTTCAATCCCCAGCATCTCCAGATAAAAGGTTCAGGCATTGTGGATGCTTGAGACCCTGAAGAACAGTTGCCAGTCTGAGTAGAGAAGATTGACTTTGATGGACCAAGGGCCTAATTCAATAAATGGAAGCTCCCCGTGTTCTCATGCTCATAGAAAATTTGTCCCATTCTCAGCACAACATGAGGCGGGTCTGAAAGTGGTTAGACACGAAATCATTTTGTTTTGTGATTGTGTTTCCAAATCACTGATCTTCTAGCAGGACAGAGCTTACTGTTTTCTCTTTTGTGCAGTGCCACCCAAGAATACCACTCTCAATGGGCACAAGTGTCCGACTTGCTACAATGAATACAGTTTTGAGTGTGCGGAGGTTGATGCAAAATGCACAGGAGACAACATCTATTGTGGGGAGATTACTGGGACAGCAGACTGTGGATTTCTTGGTAATAACCACACAGATGGGCCCTTATTTTAGAGTTCAAAGAAACAGAGCACCTATGGTGGTGGGAGGTCATCTAGTCCATCTCCTCATGCCTGACGCTGCCCACATCCGCCTGGCAGAAACCCACTGGCTTCCATATGGAAGGGACGGGCAGATTAGGCAGCCTCCAGGCCCTCCATCTCCACCCAGACCCACCCTATCTTCTGGGGTGCAGGTGTGGCTTTTTGGTAGCTCTGTAGGCTGACCGTCCCAGAATTTCAGAATCTCCAATGAAAAAGATGAGACTGTAGGCGATGTGGAAGCCCTTCAGCCAAGAACCCTGGGCAGTTTAAGTGGGGAGGCATGTTGGTTTGCTGTAGAAGAGCAGGATTTGAGACCAGTAGCACCTTAGAGACCAACAAGACATTCAGGATAGGAGCTTTGGAGAGTCAGAGCTCCCTTCTTCAAACACTTGAAGACAGTCAGTGCCAGTCAGAGTAGACAAGACTGCCTGTGATGGACAAGTCTCCTCTCTGCCCAGTCCTCTGCTCCTTAGTATGGAAACCAGAGAGAGTCTTTCTTAACTGGTTCCTGCCCAGTCTTAAAGAGTCCACAGTGATCCAGGGGCACACCCTCCCCTTGTCCTCCAGGAAGGTCTCCATCACTTCTGGGATGGCAGGGGAATTGAGCAGCCACCTTGTTGACTGCCACCACCATCTTGGCCAAGTTGCTCTGCAACTTCCACACCCCCACCCAAGCGCCGAGTGGCAGCTGCAGGCTATCAAAGATGTGCTGAGTGTCCCCTGAACCCACACTTTGAAGGAGCCACCAGCAAATTATTTCTTGGCCTTACGTGGGGTTTGGAGGTTCTATTCATGATCTTTCCTGCCTCCACCTTTCATATGTGCCACAGCCGCCATCTGTCCCACCCACCCCCCATACACAGAATGTCACGATGCAGAGAAGGTCCTATCTTTTCTTCGTTCCTATAGCTCCAGCGGAGCTGAATCTACACATACTTTCTGTGTAGCTGTTCATTCACTCTCCCATATACAAATAGGACAAGAAGGGCTGGAACTCGCCGTTCTAATGCTGACTGCCATTTCCTTGCAGAAACATTGGCTGTGCCATTCGTCCTGAAGGGCTGTACCAACCAAAATGACTGCAATCACGTGCGCGAGGTTTTATCTTCCGAGTCTGTTGGCGTAGCCACATGTAAGGTAGCCTCCAAGGCATCTAGGGCCATTCCAAGATCATCTCTCTTTTTCCTCCAAACCTTTTCTGGGATCTTGCTGCTCAAGTTCCTCAACTGATTTGCTTCAGGAAAGAGATATGTGGATGCTACTTCAGAAATCCCCTCCTACTGCCCTCTTATGTCTGATACAAAACATAGATTTTTCACACAATGTGCTGTGGTGACCTTCCAATTTAAATGTCCCTCACTCTGTTTCTGGGGTTGCATTTTGGTTATGATTTTTCTGCAAACCTAGCGGTTCCCCCAGGTGTCACCCCAACTTGTACGTGGCTACATTGTGTGATTTTTTTTATCTGCATGCTGGGATTAGGTTTAGAATTAGGCCTGCAGATAGAAAAAATATATTCTTTGTTGACGGGAGTAATAGCTACATGCTTCCTGTCTTTTCACTGGTGACCCCATCTATGTGAGCTGGAAATCCACGTAGAGGAAGAAGGGTATCTATTGATGCTGGATATATCCACAGTTGGGGCATGGGGGTCGCTGCTTCCTAAAGCTATGAAACAAAATGAAATCAGTAGTTTTCTGCCTAGTGAAAACTAAAGTGATTGTGGATTTAATTATCTTAGTGCCCCCCCCCCCAATCATTTATGATAAGTGTTTTGAGAAGTTCATTTTCCAGAATCATAGAGCCAGAGGAGTTGGCATGTTAGTCTGTAGTAGCATATTAGTGTCAGATTAGTGTCCAGATTTGCCTACAGACAGCCCCCCAACCTTAAATGACTTCTCAGTTACAACCATGAACCGGCTAGCAGAGTCACCAGCACGGGTACCAGACCCTGCAACAGACACAGATGCCAGCTCTGCCTCATATCTACCCAGAAAATAGAATTACAGGACCCAATGGCATCAACTACACTATCTCTGGCTCTTGCAGCTGCTCATCTTCCAACAAGCCCTCAGGTGCCAACAATGTCCGTCTGCTCTGTACATTGGACAAATCAGCCAACCTCTGCGCAAAAGAATAAATGGACACAAATCTGACATTAAAAATGGCAACATCCAGAAACCAGTGGGAGAACACTTCAGTCTACCAGAACATTCCTTCAAGGACTTAAAGGTCACTGTAGTTCAACAGAAACCTTTCAAAAACAGAATCCAATGGGAAGCTGCTGAATTGGAATTCGTATGTAAATTTGGTTCAGTCGGGCTAGGATTGAATTTAGACTATGAATGGTTATCTCATTATCATAAGTAACTGATTTCATTAACAGAAGCAAATGGATCCCATTATCAGAAGCTACTGATTGCCATCTACTCCCCCACTCCCCTGTCCCCTCTCCACCTATATACGTGACCAGTTTCTTCATGCCCTCCGTGCATCTGATGAAGAGAACTGTGATTCTCGAAAGCTTATGCTACAGTAAAGTTGGTTAGTCTTAAAGGTCCTACTGGACTCTTTTCGATTTTCCACACCTTGCTCATACTCAATATAAGAAAAATAGAAGACCTAGTAAATGAAAGCAGCCTAAAGCACTCAAGAAGGCATGGTGGGAATTGTTGTCCATTTAGATAGCAGACAGCTTATCTACAGGAAATGCAAGAATATTGCCAAATAAATTCAAAAAGCATAGTTGTAAATGGCAGGGGGGTGGACAGACTGAATGCCAGCTGAAGAAATTGGGGCATCGAGGGAAAAATTGGAGCCTCAATGGATGCAATAGTCTTCTCTCTCATATTTATGCAGGGCTCATTTTGAGGGGGAACGCACAGGAATGCAGTTCCGGTAGTTCTCCAAAGAGGTCACGTGTCAGGTGGCCCTGCCCACCTGATTTTCGGCCATTTTGGGCCCATTGCGGCCTGGATTGAGGCCGAAACAGCCAAAATAGGTGATGTCAGGGGGTGTGGCATATGCAAAACAGTTACGCCAATGAGACACTTTTGGTGATATCAAGGGGTGTGGCACATGCTAATGAGTTATGCTAATAAGTCCCTGCAGCTCTTTTTCTACGAAATGGCCCATGTATTTATGGATTTACTTTTATGGTAATAAGCATTGGGTATTGAATGCTAAGGCTCTCTGTATATTAAATGTCTCCGATGGAAAGGAAACTTTGAACAAATAATACTATGGTTTTTTTTAAAATGACTTTTATTGAGTAGACTTGGGAAGAAGTTAATTCATCGGAAAGCTAACAAACCCAAACTGATAGGTCTTCTCTTGGGATGGTGTCAAATGAGGTAGAGAGTCCCAGCCGGCCAGTCACGGAGATTTTTTGGCTGCCTTGGAGGCTGGGGTGCAAGCAGCTTTCGTCAGGTCTGCACTTGATCCTGATAAGGTGAAGTGTCCCAGTTTTAAATGGGAACAAACTAGCTGATTAGCACAGCCCTTCAAGGCAACATCCAGGTTCATTGGACCTGCTAAAAGAACCAAGATGGTAGTTAGAATCAAATGTACAATAGTTACCTTACCTCCCTCTCATTAGAATTACCACCCAAGTTCCCCTTAAGTGAATTTTTGAAGCCAGCTTGGATTCTCATGGGAATTTTGAGAGAATCAAACAGCTTTGAGAAGACTAGAAACACTTTTTGTATATTCGTGCTACTGGGACAAATTGAAAACAGGACCCAGTACTGTTAGTCAAATTTGGAGGATTCTGCTCAAGAGAATGCAGATCTTGTCAGATCTCAGAAGCTAAGCAGGGTTGGCCTTGGTTATAATGGGATGGGAGACCTCCAGCGAAGACCAGGACTGCAGAGGTAGGCAATGGCAAACCACCTCTGATAGTCTCTTGCCATGAAAACCCCACCAGGGGGGTCACCATAAGACAGCTATGACTTGAGGGCATAAACACACACTCTAGAGAATATTTATCAATCACAAGTGTGTGCACAACTATTCCCCACATTTCAACTTTCCAGCTCCATCCATAATGTCCAGGAATGGGCCTTCCTAAGATGTTCTTTCCTGAGTTATTTTCTCATGAGAATATATCTCCCATTGTACAATTACCTATTTCAGAATGTGGTAGCCTCTGAGACCCCATCCCTACAATACAGCCCTCTCATTTGAGTAAAAAGCCTTTTTCAATTGTTCGGTTTTGCATCATTTACGAAAGCCAGGACAGTGGGGGCTCTTTTAATTTTTCCTTTGTTCCAAAATATATAGATCATACAGAGACATCACCTCTTTTATTAGAAGATAATAGTAGACCTATCACTCTTTCAGATACGAAATTTGTGATTGTGATTGCTTGTCTGTTTCACAGCTGTTTAAATATGGCCTAATTTTTTACATGCTGACAGTCAGCTTAAAACTATTAAGTTAAGAAGCAGTATGAAGTAAAGAGAGAGAGAGAAGAGTGTGAGGTGTTGCCTACATCCGGAACGCCATGGAATGTCATAAAAAACATGGTAGAGTCTTCTTGTGCGAGTTTTGTGTGACGTCGTGCAAAACTCGTGTAAGAAGACACTATCTTCCACGTTCCAGAAGAAGGTAAGTAGTGTGGAAACGGCCCTTGAAATCCACCCCCAGCCATGAAAAGTCCTTTGGCATCCTAGAGTACATAATTCTCATTAAGCCCAGCCCAACCCCACAGAATGTTGTCTGCCCGTAAGGATCACTTCATGGGAGGAAGAAGAAGCTAGGAATATGAATTATTTTTAAAAAATCAAATTACACATTGTCAGTTTCCCGGCCATGTCCATGCATTTGGTCTCGGATCCAGTGCAAGCCATTTCTGTTTCATGACATTCCGTTGAAACCCCAAAGCATCCAGGACACTTCAGTCCATTGGGTTTGGTATCTACTGGTGGCAGCACTGCGAACAAAAGGAGAAGGTTTGACAGCACTTTTTTTCTCCAGTGTTCAACCACGAACCTTTTTTAATGCTACATTTCAATTGTGGAACACAAGAAAAAAATCTGAAGAAAGTATCCTTGAATTGGGGCTGGTGAGACGGAATGGAATTTCCTCTCTCTCTCAAGTCCTCACTGGTCACCTTTTATAAGGTACGGAGACACAGAAACAGAGAAGATAGAGAAGATAAAGGCGGAGTTCATTAGCACAAAATGCTGAAAAATACATACATTATTGGAGGAAATTCGGTATGAAGAAACAGAAAATGAAAATTCGGTATGAAGAAACAAAAAATGAAAATTCGGTATGAAGAAACAGAATTACGGATTCAGTTCACAGAAGGCAAAAGCAACACCAAAATATGGATTGGGGGGTTGGAACAGTAGCAACGGTAAAGGAGATAAAGGCAGAGTTCATTAGCACAGAATGCTGAAAAAGATATACATTATTGGAGGAAACTCGGTATGAAGAAACAGAAAATGGTACAACAAAGAATTACGGATTCAGTTCACAGAAGGCAAAAGCAACACCAAAATGCAGATTGGAACAGTAGCAATGGTAAATTCAGGATATCATTGCAGCCGTTCACCTTTCTAGACCTCCTGAATAAACATACCTGGAAGAGGAGCTGTTTTACACGAATGCCCAACGCAACAAGCTCTGTTGACTCTCACTCGATTTCCATTCCCAAAATTCATCTCGGCAATGCCAAGGTGGCACATTTTGGATGAGGCACAGCCCTTGCCGAAGCTCTTTATTGTTCCTGTGGCTGCATAGAAGAGGAAAATGCATGTTTTATCTTGCTCTTTTTCCAAGGTGGTCAGAACTGCATACATAGCGCTCCTTTCCTCCATTTTATCCTTGTCACATCTTTTGATGCAGGTTAGGCTGAGTAAGGTGACTGGCTGAGGGCCAAGCTACAAGTGACGAATGACACTTGAACAGCAAGTGGATCGAGTGGAGGGCAAGTGAACAGGGAGAAATACACTTGCTGTTCAAGTGTCATTCGTCATGTGTAGCTTGGCCCTCAAAGTCACCCAACAAACTTCATAGTTAAGTGAATGTTTGAAATTGGACACCCCCCTTTCCTATCCCAACAGCCTAACCACCATAACATGTATGCTTTCAGAAGGGATATTCACTCCAACTGGAGTACCATAAGGGTCTCTGGAGCCTAGCTTTCCTAAACCTTCTCACCAGTCCTAAGCTAGCAGGACAGATCTTTTAATGAAACATTATGAACATCAGAATTGCCTTGATGGATCAGGTCCAGGGATTGGATCCATTAGAAATAGTTATATTTCATTTTGTAGCAGAGTGGTACAACGTGCAATAATGAATCCTCAGGCAATGAAATTGTAGAAAAGATTGACCTTCCAGTTTATTGGGGTGGATTCCATTCACAGCAATATCTTGGAGTAGAAAGAAAGAGTCCTAGGCTAAAGAGATACTCCCCTATACCAACAGCCAGCTAATCCGGCATCAAGGCTGCATGCAGGTGTGCAAATGAGGCCTCCATGGCAGGAGCTCTGAGAAATATGTCCATAAGGCCATAAGGGAAGAAGAAGAAAGAATCTCCCAAGAGACACAGAGACAGAGGAGGAATCAGGATGTGTTCCCACCATGGACAAAGAGAAGCAGCTTACTGTCAAGAGTTACAATATACACAGATAGACATGCAGCACCCCCAGTGTTGAAGGCATGTTGAGTTGCTTATTCCATCAGGATCTAGCCAGATTTTTCAGTCAATTTCACCCGATTCCTCTCCTTACTACAACCTCTTCCCATTTATCTTTTGTACACAAAGGTGATCTCCAGCATAGAGGGTTTGGGGGGGGGCGTGTCAGTGGAGGCTCCTTTCTTTTTCATCCGCAAAAAAAGCTGGGTGGATCTAGCCCAAGGATTCTGTGGCTGTGCTAAAATAATCTGCACCATTTTATCAAATGCAGTCAGATTAAGAGCCCTTAAGCACTTAGCTCCCAAACTCTTTGAAGGGTGATATGACCACTGAAAGAGAATTAAACTGACATCAGTCAGGGTTCTAGACATGTCCTTAAGAAAAAGCATATTGTCAGAGTCAATCTCTGAAAGAGAATTTCTCCAAGCAATTTGAAAAAGCATGTGTTGGAATTTTTGCAAGTGTCCTATGCTCAGTCATGAAAGAGTTAAATTGTTATTCTGTTTATATAGTCAGTTAGCATAGGACCACTTAGGCTTTGAGAGAAGTTTCCACTAGAGAAAGTGGGTGTCTTTAGTCTTAATGAGAGAATCCAGGATTGTCTATTGGATGAGCCAGTTTATTGGGGGGCAATTAGCTAGCAACATATACTAAGGTTTTATTGCTATTTGTTCAGTCGTCTGCTGCTCCACTACTACTACTACACTAGACCATGCAGTCTAAGCTTTTCTCTCTCCAAGACCTAGTTGAGACTATCAAGATGCAGTTAGAAACTGTTTGTTGTTTTTCCTACCAAATGTACCCTTTTTACCCTATTATGTAGTAAAGTATTTTTTATAGAGCTAGAATCACAGAAATCTGTCTACTTATTTCCATTGCGCTATTATCAAACTCTGCTACTCTGCAAACATATATCTTATTGCTGTGCAACCCGCCAACAGCATGGTAATTATTTTGCAGGGTCATTTATTTGCATAGGCATTACTGCTATGAGAAAGGAACAGTCACTCTACATGTTACTTCTTTTACAAGTTCGGCCCAGAGCCAACACGTGCTCTGCTCAAACACACGCCACCTTGGGGATTGGCTTCTATAAAAAGAAAAGCATGCAAATGGATTCAGAAAGCTGCCGCCGGAGGAGAGAAGCTCCCGCCTTTCTCCCAAGCTTTCCTCCCTGTGCAAAAACAGTGCGGAGGGGAGACATTTCCCCATTTCTGCTGCTCTAGATGGAGGCACTGTGAGCATGTGAAGCAGTAGAAAGGGGAAAACTCTCTTCCCAGCACTATTTATGCACAGAGAAAAGGCAGGAGCTTTTCCTCCTCCAGTAGCAGCTTTCTGAGTGCATTTGCATGCTGCTTTTTTAAAAAATAGAAGCCAGTCCCCAAGGTGATGTATGTCTGCACAGAGCGCAGGACAGCTCCAAGCCGAACTCATAAAAGAAGTAACATTTAGAGTGACCAGAAGTTTGCAGAGTACTGAAGATCTGCCCCGTCCACTGAAAATAGTATTCTGCCACACTTTGAGCTTGTGGGGTTTCACAACCTAAATATATCAAAGTAGACAATAGCATCTGTAAGGTCTAGAAATGCAGGGGGGGGGGGGTTAATGAAAGCTGAGGCTCTCACGTACGTATTGAAACCTCCATCACACTGGCGATGCAAGTATTTTCATCAGACCCGCAAGTTTTCATTGGGCCATGACAGTTGTCTTCTGAGCTGCTGCAAACCTCACACTCAAGACAGGTGCCTGGAAAAGGAAAAGCGAAGGCATTTATTTGTATCAGTTTGCTTGAGAAATTCCATCCCTTCTGCTGCTCTTTGGCACAGAAGGTAAGGATAAAAGCACACCTGGTGCTTTACGGGTAACACATCGGAAAAGCAGATCTTTGTCTCAAGAAGCTCACACTGTAAATTTATATTATGGATAATCATGCAATCCACTCCTTTTTTAGAAGAGTTCTTTACACATTATTTTTTATGCTCCTCCAGGGCTTTTTTTCTGGGAAAAGAGGTGGTGGAACTCAGTGGTGGAACTCAGGACTGCACAATGACGTCACTTTGGGTCAGCTGGAACAAGGGGGGAGTTTTTTAAAGTTTAAATCACCTTTGGCGAAAATGGTCACATGGCCGGTGGCCCCGCCCCCTGATCTCCAGACAGGGAGGTTAGATTGCCCTCTGTGGCACTGCGCAGAGGGCAATCTAAACCCCTCTCTGTCTGGAGATCAGGGGGCGGGGCCACTGGCCATGTGACCATTTTCAAGAGGTGCCAGAACGCCGTTCCACCATGTTCCTGCTGAAAAAAAGCCCTGTGCTCCTCCCAGTGGATTGCTGGGAACAGATCACAATGCCAGGAAAACAGAAGGGCTTCCTATTCTGCTGCTTTATTCTAAAGTCTGGAAACTAGGTATAAGGATGTTCTTGTATGAGGGATGACATGTTTTCATGTTTCATCCAAATCAAATGGGAAACACAAGCATTGCAAACATAATATTTCATTTATATAGCGGGCACACAAACTCTCAAAAAGTCCCCGTATGGTTTAACAAAGGTTTCCTCATGGGATTCTCTTACGTGATATTTTTAAATTATTTCAATTAAGAATTCTTAATTAAGTGGGTTCTTCTTGCTTTCTCTTAGCGTCTCTCTGCACAAGATGTCTCAGCATGTGTTCGTCAAGTGTTGGGAGATGCAATGTTAGCTGGGAAGTGTAGTTGAAAAAGACGGAGCTGGCGGAGATCGCCCTCAAAGGGTTTGTCAGTTTCATCTTTGCCATCCCAAAGGCACTGTCAATTTCACCTCTCCAGTCTAAAACTGTGTAGGATCACAATCAGAGGGCAGCAAGGAATGGAAATGGGCTGGAGCTGCATTCCAGAGCCAAACTTGGACCTGAAGTGGTTATAATGGCCTGAAATTTCCCTTTTGGCATTGCACAGCCCCTTCACACAGCTCCAGTGTATAGCAACGTGTTTGCCCTGCTGCCAGCTCTGTCTTTTTAAACTACCCTTCTGGCTAATTTTGTATCTCCTGACATATGTTCTTCACGTGTCAGATGTCTTATGTAGAGAGACACTTATTCTCTCACATTGTTGGCAACATCTTCTTACCTAAAGTTAGGAAAGCGCCCATGATGCAACAGCTCAAGAGAAACCTCATGTTGGAGGGTGGAAGTTATGCAAAACTGAGTCCTACAATGGATTCTACTTTGTAGGATTTATTCTGGCCGATTATTCTGGCCGGAGGCACCTAGAAGTGACAACAACCACAAAAGAAGACATGGAACTCATTCTTATTAGCTTTATTCTTCATTTTTCTACACTACATTAGTATCAATGACCAAAGCAATGGACATTAAAAAACAAAACAAAATTGCAGCACCCCCCCACCAGCGCAATCCTATATAAAGTGACTCCAGCATAAGCTCATTGACTTTGAGGGGTTAGATTGACATCTCTGCAAATAGGACTGCACTGTAAACCAAACAAATTTACAAATGAAGCGTGGCGACTGGTACTACTTTAACTTGACACTGGCTGTTTGGGCCGGATCACTATTCCCCTTTAATGTAACTGCAAATTTTGTCGCATTCTGTTTTAGTGGAGTACAAAGGCATTCTGAGTTTTATATCAGACACATGACCAAACAATACGTCTGAAGGTTTGACTTCAAGCTAACTCTTTGTAAACATTTGAGAGAAATTTGGCCTGGTGTTGCTCAAGGACACTTAGAGCCAAAACACACGTTAAGAAATACCTAGGTTCAGCACGTGTTCTCTTACCTCAAGGTTTACCGGGATCTGTAGGCGTCCTGGAAGCTTAAAGTTTAGCATTTACAGAGCAGCAAAAAGGGGAAGGGAAATACAGGCGCCTGTATTTTAAGCTTTAAGCTTCCAGGATGCCTTTAAGCTTCCAGGACGCTTACAGATCCTTTAAGCTTTCAGGACTTTAAGCTTCCAGGACCCCTACAGATCTTTAAGCTTCCAGGACGCCTACTTTAAGCTTCCAGGACGCCTACAGATCCCGGCAAACCTTGAGGTAAGAGAACACATGCTGAACCTAGGTATTTCTTAACGTGTGTTTTGGCTTTTAGAATCTCTTTGGTATTAACCTCCTTGACAACGGGAGCAGTAGGCACCTCTGCTTGCTTTCCACAAACAACAGTAAGTCGACCTTTTGATTCTCTTCATCACTGAAATGCACTCGAAGTTCTTCCAAGGAAGAATAAAATCAAATTATAACAATATATATATTCAGGGCTTTTTTTCAGCAGGAACGTGGTGGAATGGAGTTCCGGAACCTCTTGAAAATGGTCACATGGCTGGTGGCCCCGCCCCTTGATCTCCAGACAGAGGGGAGTTTAGATTGCCCTAAGCACCACTTGGAGCAGAGGGCAATCTAAACTCCCCTCTGTCTGGAGAGCAGGGGGCCGGGCCAGCAACCATGTGACCATTTTCTCCGAGGGCAACCCACTGAGTTCCACCACCTCTTTTCCCAGAAAAAAAGCCCTGTATATATTCCAGTTACATAGCTGGGGATTCTTTGGGGGGAAGTTCCAGATGCCTATGAAAAATATGCTTACCTTTGAGAAGCTGCAGAGATGGCAATCTTTCCTAAAGGCCATAAGATGGCTAATGCACCCGTCTTTTTATCCTTTCCTTTTAAAAATGGGGCTGGCTTATCGTTTTCTCCACCCAGCTGTCTTATCAGACAAAAAATGGTAAGAAGGAAATAAAACCAGTTCAGGGTGGAAATTCACTGACCTTGAGCAGGAAGTAAAGGAGAGTGTGAGAGAAAACTCTTCATCCTGTGCTGTGTGGCAGGGCCATTTATTAGATATTCACGTTTGCCTTGCCCAAAACCGGCTACGGAGTCACAGTCCCAAGAATATGAAAAATCTTCCTCAGAAACCCTTATCTTCCCTCAAATCCTTTCAACCCCCCCCAACCCCGAGGAAGCTCCCAATTCTTTTCATATACTGCTTTAGGCAGGGGTCATTTCGTAGAAAAAGAGCTGGAGGAATTCATTAGCATAACTCATTAGTATAACTCATTAGCATATGCCACACCCCTTGACATTACCGGAAATGTGTCATTGGTACAAAGTGTTACATTCAGAAATTAGTTATTTTCCCATTCTGTTTGATGAAGTATTCTGTATGGTTCAAAAAAACATATAGGCCATTTCCACACACATTGAATAATGCACTTTCAATGCATTTTCACAATCCTTTTGAAGTGGATTTTTTGTTCCACACATAGAAAATCAGTTTCAAATGTTCACTAAAGAGTATTGAAAGTGGATTATCCAACGTGTGTGGAAGCAGCCCAAGTCAAGTGTCATACTTAATATGGTGATAGGCAAACTTAAATGTAGTTCGTTCGACTGTAGTTTTTTAAAAATTGCATTATTTTTTAATTAAAAAAATTGAATGTGTGTGCAAAGAAAGAAAAAAGACTAACAGATTGCTGCTATGCAAAGAATGATTAACATTTACATTTGCAACACGCTTTTTTGTTATCAGCTTTACTGTTTTTTTTAAATAAAAGTTTATTAAAATACAGGTTTCAAATACAAAAGGTAACAGAAGAATATTAAAATGTTACAATCCAAATACCGAGAGAATAACTCATATCTAATCATAACCTAGTGCAAATGATAAGGCCCAATATACATCTGGCTTTAACTCCTAAAGGGAAAGCCTGATTAAACAAAGGCAAAGGTACAATTTCCCCTTTCTGTTTGATGAAGTATTCTGCGTGGTTCAAAAACACATACAGTCAGTGGCACACTTTGGTAATCATAAAATCCTAAGTACAGTTGCACCCTTTTAAGTAACCCTTTCAATTTTTTTCCCCCAGTGAGGCAGTATTTTTATAGGCCTTTGTTGGTTTTATCATTACTGGGTTATTGTGCAACCTTGCATTTTAATTAGAGTTGTTAAAAGAATGAATTTTGAAAAAGAAATTCCACTCTCCAACACACGGCTATATTAAATATGGTTCGTTAGACGGTAGGGTTTTTTTTAATCGCATGATTTTTTTAGTTTAAAAAAATTGAATGTGTGTGCAAAAAAAGAGGAAAAAACTAACAGACTGCTGCTATGCAAGGAAAGGTTTACATTTGCAACATGTTTAATTGTTGATTAAAGTACAGATTTCAAATAAAAAAGGTAATAGAGGAATATTAAAACGTCACAATCCAAATACCAAGAGAATAAATTCCACTCTCCAACGCACTGTTATATTTAATATGGTTTGTTAGACTGTAGTTATGTTGTATCTACCATAGACTTTGTAAGTCACTTAGATGGCATCTCAGACCCCCAAACATATAATTTCCAATGTTTTAAATGTCCGTCCAGCCAAACACCCTCAATCAAGCAACATTTCTCAGAAGGCTCCCCCACAAATCCTATGTTTACCTCAAGAGGAGTTAGACATGTTAGTCTGTAGTTACAAAATAGTAAAAAGTCCAGTGGCACCTTTAAGACTAACCAACTTTATTGAGGTATAAGCTTTCGAGAACCACAGCTCTCTTGGTCAGATGCATGTGTTTATCTCAAGATTTTGCCTGAGGTAACATTTGAAGTGAATTTGAAGGTTCCATTCCTGCCAAGTAACTGGAAGGATGTTGAGGGAAGATGAAGGATGGGTGATACTTTCTCAGGAGGGGTTTTCCATATCTTTATTTTTTAAAAGTTTTTGTTCCTTGCTTTCTGCCAATAGCACTGGTTATTGCCAAGGCCTGTGGCCCTAGAGCAGATTTCTAAATGAAGGAAGGCAGGAGTGGTGATTTAAGATATGTCCCCAAAGCAAAGCAGGGTGAGGAATTTCCCCTCCCGCTGTCCCTTTACTGACCCATTGTGTCATTCTCTCCTTGAAGAGGACAATGGGATCCTACCCAGAACTGGTTTTGTTTTCCTTATGAAATAGGACAGAACAAATGTCCTAACTGGCTGTTGATATAAACTAGGAAGAGATGACAAAATTGAGTAATGGTGATATCTCAACTACAGTATAAAAAGGAAGATCCATAGACTGAGACTCCAAAGCTGTGGCGAACGGACTGTGCATCAGCTAACTCCTCAGCAGCAGCAGCTCAAAGGTCTTGGTAAGCATATCTGAACTGAAAGCCAATGTGGTGTAGGGGTTAGTGTGTTGGGCCAGAATCTGGGAGACCTGGGTCTGTTATGGTCACTTTTTCCCTCTGCCTGAGACCCAAGCTACAAATGACTCCTGACACAGGTTGGACACTTGTCAGCTTCCCTCAAGTTTTGATGGGAAATGTAGGCGTCCTGGTCTAGCAGCTTGGCTCTCCATTTAATTGAAGTTTACAGAGTGGCAGTCTATGGGAGGGAGAACATGCGGTCGGGAGGGGAGTGCAGGCGTAGGGCGGTCACTGCTGCCCCCTTCCCCTCAGCTGGGTATGTGGAGGGAGTTTTCTGTAAACTTTGATTAAATGAAGAGCCAGGCTGCAAGACCAGCACACCTACATTTCCCATCAAAACTTGAGCTAAGCTTACACGTGTCCAACCTGTGTCAGGCATCACTTGTAGCTTGGCTCTGAGCTATCTCATGGGGGCTGTTGTGAAGAGATTGTGGGAGAAAGAGAGAGGTTTATCAGGCAGGACCTCTGAAATTCTTCTTCGGCATCTGAAATTTATCCTCGAAAATCATATCCCGTACAATTTGGAATACATTGTGCCTTTCCTTCTCCTCACAAAACAAGGCAGTATTATCCCTCCCCACATTTTACCTTCATAGACCCCGAATATTAGATACATCAGGCTGAAAGAAAATCACGCAAGCTTCTCAATGAACCTGGAGTTTGAATGGGAATTTGAACCCAGTTATCTCCCCATGCGTGCTTGGGATTGCTCTGTTAACCTCATTTTGAGATTTCAGAGGAATTGTTTTGGTATTTCAGAGGGGGGGGGTTGCAATTGTGATTTTATGTATTGCCCCGTTCTGCTTTGGATGCTAGTAATCATATTTAACAGGTAAAAATAAAAATAAATCTGATAAGAATGGGTTTTCTAATTCTGTTGTTCCTTTATAATTTTAGGCAGAATACATTCTTCAGCAGTTTCCTCCTCTAGGACACAGTTTTGTGCATCTTCCATTGTGCACCATGCAGTTTCTTCTGTGCTGTTGCCTCATTGCAGCTCTTCTAGCTACAGGTAAGGGAAGGTTGGGAACCACCTGCCGGATTGCCCTGTTGAGGTTCGTTTGAGACATGGAAGGTCCATTCTCATAGCCTTACCCGTTTCTAGAGTTGATGTCCTGGATTTCCAGTTGATATACATCCATCACCTTGGCACAGTGCACGACAGTGGTTAAAATAGCTTTTGTAAGTGATTTTTAAGTTCTAGATGGAGATGTGCCTTGAAATGGATTGTACGAGAACGGGGCCAGGTTTAGGGGAAATTGATCTCTTCCTTCGGCCCTCATTTCCAACCAAAGCAAAGCCTGTAACTGTATTTCCTCACATCTGTTCTTTTTATTTGGCTTCTCCCAATCTGCCCACTCTGTCTGCTGGTTTGATTTTAAGGTTTCTCATTCCACACCCATCTACATATAGACTGCAAGCCCCTACCTCTGTTCTGTGGGATGCTGCAAAATGCTTTGTATGCCAAAAGCTTCATAATCTGGGTCAGAGGGTGGTACAAAGAGTAGAGCAAACTGGTACCAATGCCCTTTGCTTTCTACCTCCAGGCACCTGTCTCAAGTGTGAGGTTTGCAATGGACTGGGGACCACCTGTAGAGGGGCCATGAGGACTTGCAGTGTTGGTGAAGATACCTGTGTTGTCGAGCATGTGGAGATTTTGCAATGTACATGACAATTTCAAAGTTCAGGTTTTCTTCTTTTATAAAAAAGTGTCTGATTTATAAGTTGTTGCTGGAGACACACCTTGAATGTATTATCCAGGGCTTTTTTTCTGGGAAAAGAGGTGGTGGAACTCAGTGGGTTGCCCTGGAGAAAATGGTCACATGGCTGGTGGCCCCACCCCGATCTCCAGACAGAGGGGAGTTGAGATTGCCCTCTGCGCCGCTGTAGTGGCGCAGAGGGCAATCTAACCTCCCCTCTGTCTGGAGCTCAGGGGGTGGGGCCACCAGCCATGTGACCATTTTCAAGAGGTTCCAGAACTCCATTCCACCTTGTCCCAGCTGAAAAAAAACCCTGGTAATATCCAATAATAAATGTGTTGTCCAGTCCTCCCATGTCTGATTGCTGGTTTGATATTAAGGTTTCTCACTTCTTTCCCATCTAACTTCCCCTTTTAGGGGAGAAAAGCAGCTTATAAATATTGAAATGAATGGCTAAATTAAAATTAAGACTTTTTATTCCATCTCTCAGCCAAACAGCTGGTACCAAGGGCTAAGGACATATTAACAACCTTGGACAGAACCAACAAGACAAGTCTTCCATTCTTAATGATACGGAAGGGCTTTTTATCGGCATTTGGCACCAGAACCCCAGATTCCTTGATGTTCCTCCAAGTGGAATGAATGCCTTTGTTCTCCTTTCTCTTTTTTGCAGTTCCAATTACTTGGAAGACAATTGCTAAAGACTGTTATAATTCCATTGTCTGAGGTAAATCTGGGAAATGGGATGCGAGTGAGAATGAGAAGGGTTTGCTGCACTGGGGCTTCATGTCGAACAGCTTCCCCTCCAGGTAGGTACATTCAGTGGATCTAGAAACGTGGATGGTTGTATTGAGCCAGTAGTGGTTAGCGTGTCAGGCTAGGACATGGAAAGCCCAGGTTCAAATCTGTGCTCTAGCATGGAAACTTGCTGAGTGAACTTGGGCTAGTCACACAGCTTAACCTACTTCACAGGGCTGTTGTGAGGATAAAATGGAGAATGATATAATCTGCTTTGGATTCCCTTTGGACAGAAAAGCGGGGTATAAGTGAAGTTAATTAATTAATTAATAGCCAAAGGTTACTAGCATCCTGTTCTTCTACTGGCAAAATTAGATGCTATTGTAGACACAGAGCTTCCACTCTTCCAGAAACCTTTCTCTCTTATTCCTAGAATTCTATGTAAAATACAACCTGTGGTCCAACATCATTGTCCTATATGTATTTTATTGGCTGGAAAAGGTGAAGAAACACACCATACAATGATGTCAAGATGTGCACTTTGTTGATGTTACCTTAAAATGGGGGCTGTAACCAGGTTTTGGCTAGTGAATGAACCTTTCCCATCTAGGGTACCAATTTGCTCTGTCTAGAATTGCTTTTCCAAAAGGCTGTTTTAATGTATTACATTGGCATTTATAAAACATACGTCTCAATGGCATGTTACAGTTTCTTCCAAGTTTATTCTACATGATCCCCCTTTAAATATATATATATATATATTTATGCTATTTATAGTCTGCCTTTCTAGTGGAGACTCAAAGCAAATTAAATGGTAGAAGTCAATACAATCAACAGCTGGTATATTCAATACTCTACAAAATAGGGTATAGATGCAGAAATTTGATACAGAGCTTAAACAAGTAATTTGACATGACCTAATAAATGGAAACAACAGACAGTGCACAGTAGTATAGTCTGCAGTCCCTATTCCTTTATCAAAGCATCTCTTTTAACCATTTCCTTATAGCACAGACCCATTGCCTGATTGCTTCATCAAAAAACAGAACAGCAGGGGAAGGGAGTGGGGAGGAAAATTAACTCTTTTCTCCCCTCTTGGTCAGATGCTAGGAAGCCACCCAAATCTGCTTTTATTCCTGCAGGGGAAAACTTAGAGGCACATATATTTTCCCCCATTGAGCATAGCAGGATTCTTAGAGACATAAGGGGTAACTTAAACTGAGGTATTATTTAAGGAAACTGTTCATTATGTGAGTGAAACTTTCAGATAACTGTTTCTTGTGTGTTAACTGACAGCTTTCTTTTGTCCCTAGTAAAAATCTACTTCTTGCTTAGATATTTACCTATTTATACCCCAGTTTTTTCCCTGGTGAGTAGTGGTACTGCATTAAGCCCTGCCAAATTCCACTTTTTAATTCTGTTTGCAGCACTTCCACCTCCGGATGTCATTCCCAATGGACTCCAGTGTCCTGGATGCATGGGACTGTATTCAACCGAATGTCAGGAACAACCAGTTGCCTGCATGGGATCCCAGAACAAGTGCATCGAAACAGCTGGGAACATAACAAACTGTAATTATATTTTTACACTGCATTAATTATGTCCTGCTCTTTTACCACTGAATCGACATGGTACATCAAGGAACAGTTTCTTCATAAAACCAACCCAGGAGGTAGGTTCAGTTGAGAGACAGTGAGAGCCAAGCTACAAATGACGAATTATATGAGGACTGCACGTGAAGGGAATCGTAATTAGACATGGGCACGAAGCAAAAAAAATTACCGAACCAGGGGATTGTGGTTCGGTGCAGACCACAATCCCGAATTACCGAACAGCAACGAACATCTCCCGTTCCCAAACCGAACTGTGGATCATGGAGGCCACAGTGGAGGGGCGCCCCGCTGTTCCCAGTGATACAGGAATGGTGGGTGATGCCGGCGGCCGCTGGGCCTGGCTAGCAAGTGGCAAGCAAGAGCTCTGTCCCACTCCACTGCTAGCAGAAAGTGAAACCCAGCCTGGGAGCCCATGGCTGTTTATAAGCACAGGTCCCGTTCAGCAACACAGGAGGTCTGTGTTTGGCCATCAGAGCTGCCTATCAGGGTTTGCAGGGATGAGATTGGCGTGCCCATGGCTACAGAACACCCCCTTCCCCCTCCTTCCCCTGGGTGTCTTCTCCCAACTGGTAACTGTTTGCTGCTCCGTGGTTGGAAGGAAGCCCTGCTGATCAAGGAAAGCTGGGCTTCCATTCAGGTTTCCAGGGCAGCAGAAGGAGGGCAAACAGAGCTCAGGCATTCCCCTGGCTCCGTTGCCAGGGGAATAGATTGCTAGTGCCTGATTGTCTGGATTCCCAAATTGAGCCCGAACACCACGATCCAGGCCTCTCCCAACCGCTGGATCATTGGCCGTGGACGATCACAATCTGCCTGGTCACGATCGCATGATCGCCATTTTTGTGGGTTTTTGACATTCGTAATGCGGTTCGTGCCCATCTCTAATCGTAATATTAGCCAGAAAGCTAAGTTTTAAAAGAAATTGGAAAGCTTTGTCCTCTCTACAGAGCCTGAGATTGCTCCTCAGAGGGTTTGTTAATTTCCTCTTTGCTTCCTAGAAGGGGAGGTGAAACTGACAGAGCCTTGTTGAAGTAAAGAGGAACTTAACAAACCCTCTGAGCAGCCATCTTCTTTGCGGCTCTGTAGAGAGGGGAAATTGACAAAGCCTTCCTATCACTTTTAGAACTCAGCTTCCCGGCTAACATTGTGACTCCCTTCACGTGCAGTCCTCATGTAATTTGTCATCCGTAGCTTGGCTCTGAGAGAAGAGGGATTTCAAGCCAAGTCTTCTTGATTTACCATGATATCCAAACACTTTCTCCATACTTCATTGGCTCTTATCTTTACACACTGATACCCACCTTTCTTAATTCAGCCTCCCCATCTGAAATGGTTTGGGATGAATTTAACATGAACCTGGGTGAGATTCATGTCTATTTCCATTCATTGCATAGTATCAGTAAAAGGTAATATATTCAAGTTGTTGCAGAGTAACAGAGCTGCAGAAATGTGCATTGGACATAATGAGAACACACACTCCAGCTCTACAAAATAATTTACTACATAAAGAATAAAAAGGTGACATTGGGAGAAAATAAGAAACGGCTAACTGGCTACATCTTGGAGAGAGAAACAAGACTGAAAGCAGATTTAACAAAGAGCAATAAACTTCAGTATATCTTTCTAGTTAATTGCCCTCCCTCCAATAAACTGTTTGTCCAATACAGAATCCTATATTCACTTCATTAAGCTTAGAGACTTAAACGAAGAAACTTTGTTTTCTAGCTAAGTTACATAGGTAAAGGCAGTCCCCTGTGCAAGTACTGAGTCATTACTAACCCATGAGGGGATGTTGCATCTTGTTTTCTTGGCAGACTTTTTGTTATGGGGTGGTTTGCCATTGCCTTCCCCAGTCATCTACACTTTACCCCAAGGAAACTGGGTACTCATTTTACCAACCTCAGAAGGAAGGATGGCTGAGTCAACCTTGAGCTGGCTACCTGAACCCAGCTTCCATCAGGATCGAACTCAGGTTGTGAGCAGAGCTTGGGCTACAGTACTACAGCTTACCACTCTGTGCCACAGGGCTCAGTAACTAAGTAACAAACAACAGTTTAACTCTTTCATGACTGAATCTAAATACTTGCTAATTCCTAACAATCAAAGACATCAGCTTTACCATTCATAGCAAGTCTGAGAGGCTGAGTGATGGGAGGAAGGCTATGGACATTCAAACACCAGGATACCCCAGGCTTTCGTTCTGGGAAAACAGGTGTTGGAACTCAGTGGTGGAACTCAAGACCGCACAATGATGTCACTTTGGGACAGCTGGAACAAGGGGGGGGGGGTTAAAGTTTAAATTGCCCTCGGCAAAAATGGTCACATGGCTTGTGGCCCCACCCCCTGATCTCCAGACAGATGGGAGTTTAGATTGCCCTCCGTGCTGCTCAGCGATGCAGAGGGCAATCTTAACTCCGCTCTGTCTGGAGATCAGGGGGTGGGGCCACCAGCCATGTGACCATTTTCAAGAGGTTCCGGAACTCCGTTCCACCGCATTCCTGCTGAAAAAAGCCCTGAGGATACCTAATTAAAGATGATTATTTTACACTGCAGAAGCTCTCTAGATTGATAAACTCAATCCATTTCAAGTATGGAGGAAAAATCACTTTGAAACTACTGCTGTGATTCAGATTATTGAAACTACTTTCAGGGGACACAGGGTTGGATCCAGCCAGTTTTTACAGTCAGTCTCACCCAGTTCCTGCCTTTGCACCTTTGTACCTAATCTCCAGCATAAGCTTTTTGGTAGCTGGAGACTCTTTTTTCCTTTTTCACCAGTAAAAAGTTGGTTGGTTCTCTCCAGTTTTCTTACAAGAATAAACCCAGATACTTTGCCAGAACTGCTGGGTGGTTGGTGTGTGCTTGGAGCAGAATGATAAGTTTCAGACAAAAAGGGAAATAGTATTGAATTCTATTGGACATGTTTCTAGTCCTCTTGAAATTTCTCTTGAAACCTCTTGGCTGGATCTCGACAGCTGAAGCCTCCAAATTCATCTTAAAATGCTACTTGATCCCCTGTTTCTTGATCTTTTCAACTTCCCTAGTTCATGGAGAACTTTATAATCAAGAGCTTCATAATCAAACAGTATTGGAGGAAGACAGACGATTTCTATGGCACACTTGACTAAACACTGTCATAAATAAGTATACAAATAAACGAACAGTCTTGGCATGGTAAGTTGCACAAAACAACCCGCCGCAGAATTTTTTCTGGTCTCCTCAAAATTAATTTCGCCTCCCTTAACATTCCTCAGACATTTTCCCTGACTAACTTTGCCTCAAAATTTTGCTTCAGGAGAACTTCGGTTGCGGTGAGCAAATGATGGCAGGGCATGGAGGGCTTGATTTTGATGGCCATCTTGTTTGTTTGAACAGATGGAGTTCACTTGGATGTTGCCTTGAAAGGCTGTGCTAATGAAGTTGTTTGCGAATATTTGAAACCGGGCTTCATGAACTTTGGAGGATCAAGTGTTTGGCTGACTAAGGCTTCCTGCACCACAGCTCCATAATCAAACAATTCATTCATACCAGAATTTAAGTACCACATCAAAACTTTTCCAACTGAATGGGCCTCCCTTTCTTACCAGAAATTGTCCCCATTGAAAATGTATCATTCTAGGGTGGTTGGCTCCCCCAGCAATCAACTTTCTTCAAACTCGATTCAATAAAACAGTTATTTAAAAATAAAATAACTTTCTTATAAAGTTTTATTTCTGTCTAAAATATTCTTATTTTTGAGGCCTGGGAGCACAATACTTACTGATGCCAGAAGGGGGTGAACTTACTCCTATAAAATAAATAAATCTGTCATTCCCAAAGAGAGGTTGTCTCCCTTATTTAGGATTTTTTACAGGAAAGAAAACAACTTTCAATTTAAGCTCAATAAGAAAACAGGAAATGAAGGTGGTGTGAAAGAAATTTGTAATGCGGGACGATGCTTTTCATAGTGAAAGAACTTCTAGACAAATCACCAAACGAGAAGTAGCCTCAGGGCCAAGCTACAAGTGACAAATGACACTTGAACAGCAAGTGGATTGAGTGGAGGGCAAGTGAACAGGGAGGAATACACTTGCTGTTCAAGTGTCATTTGTCACTTGTAGCTTGACCCCCAGATAGAATTTTCCAGTTATTTTAAGTCTCAAAGCCAAAGAACTTTAGAGTAGTGCAGATGAGTGTACGCTAGTACAGATGTCTAACAGAGACTGTGTGCCAGCCTGGTTTATCTTAACAGGCCAGAAGGAGAGCCTTGAAAGCAGATCTTGAGGGTTAAACCACACGCGACAAAATACACTTGAATTACACTCGAATTACACTCGAATACACTTGAATTACAAAATACACTTGAATTACCTGTGTAATTCAAGTGTGTTTTGTCTCATGTGGTGAGACCCTGAGGCAGAAGAAATGGTGATCCTGGGGAAAAGCCACAAGAAGGATCTGTTTGCCTCATAATCTGTGGCCCGATAGCCCACAGACAATCCCAGAGAAGTGCAAAGAGTGTGTGATGGAGTTTACTCTTAACCGTGTGTCCTATGCAGTGTGTTTATGAGTGTGTGTGTGTGTGTGTGTGTGTTAGATTTGCTTCGATTGAAATCTGCTTCCATCGTAATTCCAAGTCTGGATTTACATGATTAACAGACTTGCTCAGATCCTGCAAACTGTAGGATGTGGCTTCTTTTATTAAGGTATAAAAGATCTAGCTTTCTCTAGCTCAGTTATATGTGCTTGGAGTTATACACATATAACTCAGTTATACGCACTCCACCCAGTTCTTTGGCATCCTTCCATCTCCAACAATCCCAGCCTATACTAAACACTTAACAGTTCCTCGCTATTGCAGAGCATTTATGCTTACACGTCTGAGTCGGTCTTCAGCAGTTTTATATGAGAGATACTGTATGAGAGATACTTGGATAGTTTTATATGAGAGATACTTGGATAGACTTGGAAAAGGTCGACTGTCTTTGTCCCATATGATATTGGAATGCCCTCATTATAATTCTTATTGTGAATTGTGGATTGCTCTTATTTTAACTAAACTACCTCCAACTGTATCAAAAGACAATATAGTTCCTTAGTTGTTGGTGGATAGAGAACCAAGGATCGCATTGGCTTTGGCCAAGTATCTCTCACCATATTTTCTTTAAAAAAAGGCTCCTTATCTGCTGTTCAAGATCTTTGGATCAAAGGAGCTTGAAAGAGGAAAGAAAAAACATCACAGGAACAGGTTAATTGGAAAGTACCATGGCTTGCCCAGGAGCTGGCTTCTCAACATCCACTACTCCTCTGCATACCCCACCCTAGCCAATCACACCTGCTATTGTCATTCACCAGCTTTTGTCGTTCGGCATCTGAAATCACTCCACTCTCCAAGATATAAGGACAGATGGACTCACATTCTAGCTGTACCTGAAGAAGTGAGCTGTGTGACTCCCGAAAGCTCATGCCCTACCACACATTTTGTTAGTCTTACAGGTACTACTGGACTCTTGTTTTTTTCTACAGCTACAGACAGACTAACATGGCTTCCCATCTTGATAAAAAAAATACCAGTAAGAGGTTTTTTGGATATATATTCAGAATGAAAATATTTGAATGCATATCCCTACTTTCAAATAAGTACAGATTAGCTTCTTTACTGATTTTCTGCCTGGAGTGAAGTGGAAAGTGAACAGGCAAGGAATTATTCTCTTGTCCTTTTGGCAGGACAGCAGAATCTCAATACAGGGCCCCTTTGCTCTTTATGGTAGCGTGAATATAATAACTTGTGTATACTGAGGAGTAAAACCAACCGCACACTTCTCCACCCACCATCTACACTAAACTCCACTGACACAAGGAGCGACTTGCATACCTTGATCTTATTTAAAATGAAGCCAGCCCTGAGGTAATTTGCAGTGCCATTACAGTGGTGCCTGTGTCCCACTTTGGTAGATCTCCCTCCAGACTTTGCTTGCTCTTTCATAAATCAAGGAACACAGAGGATTAAAACACAAGCTGAAGAAGTTTATTTTATTTGGAAGGGAAATAAATTTTAGATGCTCAGCACTTTGAACAATTGTAGCATGTGAGTCAGGGCCAAGCTACACATGACGAAAGACACTTGCCTGGCAAGTGGATTGAGTGGAGGGCAAGTGAACAGGGAGAAATACACTTGCCATTCAAGTGTCATTTGTCACTTGTAGCTTGGCCCTCAGTTTCTTACAGCCGTAAGTAATTTGGGTCAAAGCAGAGAGCGTGCCAATAACTGTTAGGTGGTTCTAACTGGAAATTAAAGGGACTTTCCCCTCAGATTTCTTAACTTTTCTCACATTGACCCCTAAACTGTAATCTTACAGACCGCATCCTGTCACACTTCTTTCTCTGCACATGAAGATGTGAAAGAAAGTACTTTAATATGTGTGGCCTCCGCTAGGCTAACACACTAACTCAGTTTTCTTCCCTTTGAAGAGACTCTGGGATAGAATTCAATCCCTAGCTCATGCCCACTTCCACTTCCCTTTTCCCTCGGAGAGTTCCAGAGGCTCTCATAGGTCAACGCTGGTTTCTCTGCTTTGGTGACAGGGTTCAAATTAGGATTGCCAATCTCCAGGCGGGGCCTGGATGTCTCCTGGAATGACAACTGACCTCCAGACAACAGAGATAAGTTCCCCTGGAGAAACTGGCTATATTGTGGAAGGTGGACTCTAAGCCATTACAATCTGCTGAGGTCTCTTATCTCCCCCAACCCTGCTCTCCCCAGGATCCAAAATTTCAGGAATTGCCCGACCCAGAGCTGGCAATTGGAGGTTCTCCTTGTGCAGCATTTTGCAGACCATCACAAACAGGCAAGGGAGCTCAAATTTTCAGTAGATCCAGATGAGTTAGCTATGTTAGTCTGTAGTAGCAAAAATAGAAAAGAGTCCAGTAGCAGAGTCCAGTAGTCTTAAAGGTGCTCCTGGACTCTTTTCAAATTTTCAGTACTACAGGTTTTGAAACCAAACTGGTCAAGGGATATGCAAAGAGACTTTTTCAGGACAAATCCTTCTGGATATATGAACTGAACATAGTTGTTCCTCAAGGTCTAACTCAAACCATTGATTTGTCATATTATCTATAGCAGTATCCTTCCATGTTATGATTGGAGTCTGAAAGCCACAGTTTGGTGTTAGATTTTTCATGGGGGATGTACTTTTAAGGGCATCTCTGTAGTAGGATGTAGAATCAGCCTGACAACAGCCTCTTTAAATAGGGGATGGTGTGAAAGAGCACAGGAAATCACATACACCTTAGAGATAACTGCGGAGGGTATTGAGTGAATATTATGATGTGTTTCTTTATTTGAGCATGGGACATGATGACTTATTTTTAAGCAATTTATTACAAAACAATGTATTACTATTGTGCTTGTATTATATAGATATTGAAGTTATTTGAATATACTGTTTCCTTGATAAAGAAGAATATGAAACAAGAGTAAAGCTAGCAGCCTGTTGAGACGATTTTGTGATGGTTCTCCCCAACTCCCCTGACCCTGCTCCTTGTGGGGACCTGGACGGTGTTGAGTTGGATAGCAGCTGATTGGGTCTTCTGTGTTCTGCTGCAGCTGCAAAACTAGCATAAAGAGTAGTCAAAATGGAGCAAACTGTATGCAGTTTTTGTTTACTACTTACCATTTACTATCTACTCACCAACATACAGTGAAGAGCCTACACGCAGCCCCTAAGAATGATTGTCTTGGTGTGTATATTAGAGCCAAGCTACAAGTGACACCTGACACAGGTTGGACACTTGTCAGCTTCCGTCAAGTTTTGATGGGAAATGTAGGCATCCTGGTATACGGTATACTCCTGCAGAGGTTAGGGGGTCTCTGCTGAGGATACCCTCTGATACCCTGCAGCTGTGGACAAGTTTACATCGGGACCACAAAGCGTAGCATCCAGACAAGAATAAAAGAACATGAAAGACACTGCAGACTTGGACAACCTGAAAAATCAGCAGTGGCTGAACATAGCCTAACTCAAACAGGGCACAGTATCTTATTCCAGGACACCAAAATACTGGACAACACTTCCAACTACTTTGTCAGACTGCACAGGGAAGCCATTGAAATTCACAAGCACAAGCAAAACTTCAACAGGAAAGAAGAAACCTTAAGAATGAACCGAGCATGGTTGCCAGTTCTGAAAAACACCAGGCTAACAAAACATTCTATCCTTGACAATAGCCCTGCAGAGAAGATTAGCACATCAAGTACCAATCCATATGCAAAAGAACCTCCTCAGGATACAGTGAAGCCTCCCGCCATTAGCATTCCACACCCTGGGAAACTCTTACAGGATGACTCAGCTCAACCCCACCCCTCCTGAGTAGATACAAATGACCTACATCTTTTCCACACTGTGACACTGAGAGATCTCTGTCTTTTGGTGCTACACCTCTGAAGATGCCAGCCACAGCTGCTGGCGAAACGTCAGGAACTACAATGCCAAGACCACGGCAATACAGCCCGGAAAACCCACAACAACCATCTGCTTCTTGGGTTTCCTATGAGAATAAGCTGGCTAGAAATACAGTTGTACAAATTGCAATGAGTCACAAAGCTTCAGTCGGAAGGGGCAATTAATTGCCTAGTCGATGGAGGATGGCCCCGCAAAGTTTGTATATATCTTGCAGGTATTTGTTGCTGCCCACCTTCCCCAGGGGAAACGTGGGTCACTTCTGGGATAAGTAGGAATGTTAAGGGTCTCCCATGATTTCTGCGCTTCGTAAAGTGCCATTAAGTCACAACTGAGTTATGGCAACCCCTCAGGGGGTTTTCAAGGCAAAGGACAAATGGAGGAGATTTGCAATTGCCTGCATCTGTGTTGTAACTGTGGACTTCCTTTGTGGTCTTCCATTTAAGACTGACCCTGTTTAGCTTCCAAGATCTGGCTAGCTTGGACCATCCACATCAGGGCAACTGGCAATTTAGGGGGACCATTTTTCATGTAATTCATGTTATTTCAGGAGCAATGGGACACCAAGGCCTGGCCCCTGCTGTGGTTAGGCCATGACTAGATTGGCTGGAATGGGGGGGGGGCTGCAAATTATAGGTAGTAAGCACTGTTGAGCATCTGGAAGCATCACATTCTGGAACACCCAGTATCCACTCTAATATGAGATGGGCTGGAAAGGAACACCCTGGGGGCTGAGGAGCATCAACCAAAGCTTTAGTTGCCTGTGTAGCACTTTGGGGGGAGAGTAGCTGTCAGTCCTTGGCAGTTAGATCCCCAAGTTCTCCATTGCAAACACTCAGGTGTATGAGTTAAAGTAACTTTTTTAGAGATCCATCAGTTACACGGTGCTCAGACAGTAGTATTGGCAGAAGTGACGTAAATGGGGATGGTACTGTTAGTTATAGGGAAGATTCCTGCCCTCCAGACAGGGACCGTTAGAATTCTGGTACGATGGAGCCAGGGGGCGTGGAAGAGGGATTTAGGCTAGGCAGAGAAGAATGGGATCATCTTGGCTGCCAAGGATGAGACATCTCGAACCAGCACTCAGGGTCATACACTCCAGTCAGCTGCAAAAGCAAAGGTAAACACCTGCAAGATAAGCTGCCAATTTAGCATCAATGGTATACTTCCCATACCCTCAGAGGATCAGTACAAAACACAGAATACATTCATGGCAGGTACGTTGGTAGATGGATGACAGTAATGTTCCCAATACTGTGTCAGCAAATACTGGGAGATTGGGAGAGGGCGGTGTCTGGGAAGAGTGGATTTGGGGGAAGGTATGAGGTCACTTCTGGGCAATGCTCTAGGCTGCGCCCCCTAGGGCGAAGCTGCAAGTGACGAATGACACTTGAACGGCAAGTGTATTTCTCCCTGTTCACTTGCGCTCCACTCAATCCACTTGCCGTTCAAGTGTCATTCGTCACTTGTAGCTTGGCCCTCAGTCTCTATGTTCACCAGAGAAATTAGTGGAGACTCTGGAAGCCATTTTTCTCCCACTCCTCAATCCCTTGAGGGTAGGAAATTGTGGCTGGAGGTTGATAATTCCCCAAAGCTTGGTGGGAGGGTGGGAATTAAGCTGGGGACCTCTCATCCCATTCCCATGCCAATGAGGATAAACAAAGCTGGTGGTAGAGAATTGTGATCCTCTGCTATGGCCTAAGGAGAAGAGCCAGAGTTCTTGAAAGCCTAGAGGGAGACACAGCATGCAGAAAAAGGAACCCGGAGGAGAAAGCTGTATGTGTATCTGATTGTCACTGCAAAAAGATCACAGAATCTGACACTGGCAAAAAATTTGAAGTCAGGGGTGGCTCAAAAAATTAGAGCCATTTAGAGGCTTTCTAGCTAGAGTTGCCAGGTCCCCTTATCTTCCCAGCAGGAGGGGGGGCTAGTACTCATCTTTCTGGATGTCTTCATGAATGTAATCCTGGGGTGGTGCGACAACATCACTTCTGGGAAGTGATGTCATCACACAGAGGCCAGGGGTGCTCCCACGCTTCTCAGCAGGCCAATTCGGGTCCCTAACGACATTGTCGGGCCACTCTGGGAGCACTCCTAGGAGGCCTATTTCCCCAACCTTCCCCCCACCCCAATGGCTGGGTGAGTGGGGGTGGGGGGGTGGTAGAAAGTGATAGTGGGGGGGTCCCCTGCCCCCAATGGGGGACCTGGGTTCCCTATCCCTAGCACTGCTGGCCCTTAAATAGGATAGCTAAGTATGTGGAGCAGGCACTTAAATAAGCAAGTTTAATACAAATTACTTTGTCTTCTGTCTTTATGGGCAGCAGAGGGTGGGGGGTGATGCTCAGTAGGTAAAAGGTAAAAGGAGTCCCCTGTGCAAGCACCGAGTCATTACTGACCCATGGGGGGACGTCACATCACATTTTCTTAGCAGAGTTTTGTTACAAGGTGGTTTGCCATTGCCTTCCCCAGTCATCTACAATTTACCCCCAGGAAACTGGGTACTCATTTTACCGACCTCGGAAGGATGGAAGGCTGAGTCAACCTTGAGCCGGCTACCTGAACCCGGCCTCTGCCAGGATCGAACTCAGGATCATGAGCAGAGCTTGGGCTGCAGTACTGCAGCATACCACTCTGCTCCACGGGGCACAGATGCTCAGTATGAGTGCTAATTATTACTATAAGGGGGAGGGGCTACTGCAGGCCAATTGGGTCCCAAACAACATTGTCGCACCACCCTGGGAGCGCTCCTAGGAGGCCTATTTCCCCAACCTTTCCCCCCTCCGATGGCCAGGTGAGTGGTGGGGGGTGGAGAGTGGTAGTGGGGGGGTCCCCTGCCCCCTGCCCCCATTGGGAGATCTGGTTTCCCTATCCCTAGCGCCGCCTGCTCTTAAATAGGATAGCTAAGTATGGGGAGCAGCCGCTTAAATAAGCCGCTTAAATAAGTTTAACGCAAGTTACTTTGCTTGCTTTGTGCCTTTCTTGGCAGTGGGGGAATGCTAGTATGAATGCTGATTATTACTATTGCGGGGGGGGGGAAGGGGGCTACTGCACCAAGCAAGAAACAAGAGGCCCCTTGAGTTAGTTCATTTCTGCCCCATCATTATGTGGAACTACAGTTTATGGCCTCAGAACTCATCCAAATACAAACTGCAATCCCAGAACCTGAAATGCCACTTTAATGTTTCTGCTGAATGCATGAGAAGATGAGACGTATCAAGTAACCAGGAGGCATAAATTCAGAAAAAAATAGCTCATTCTAAAATCCTCAAATAAAGATTAATGATGAATACTGCTTGACTACTTGATTAATAACGCGCCTTGTAGCAAAGATAGATCTCCCTCTGATCTCATGTTCAGTAAGTCTTGTTTGGATACTTTCTCTGTGAAAAATTATACAGGTTGCTCCTGGGCAAAGAATTTGGTTGTTCAAAAAGAAAGGTTGGCATCAGCTCAAACACAGGTGTACTCCCAACCACTATGGAGGCTCTCCTGGAAATCTTCCTCTTCTCTCTGCTTGTGACTTTAGGTAAGGAGTGAAACAATTTTCCTCCATTGCCATGTGGGGTTTGTTCCATTGGGGCTAATGGTGCTGAGCCAACTTCAAACTAACCATCTGGAATCACTGTATTGCTGCAATGCAACCACATTAACTAACAGCCCCAAGCTAGAGAATGGCTGATTCCGCACACGTTGGATAATGCACTTTCAATGCACTTTATCAATTGTTTGAGGTGGATTTTTTGTTCTACGCACAAAAAAAATCTATTCCAAATGATCTATAAAGAGGATTGGAAGTGCATTATCCAACGTGTGTGGAATCACACAATGGTAAATAAGACATAGAATTCACACGGACCAAAGACCGTCCAGTCCAGGGCAGAAAAGTTCTTCCTAATTCAAGTCAATCTTTTTCTGGCCATGAGATGAAAACAGGGCCATTTCCACATGGCTTACCTTATCCTGCAAAATAGCGAAATCTCGTGCAAAATCTCACGAGAAGACACTGTTATCGTGCAAGAAGACACGATAACAGCGTCTTCTCGTGGGATTTTGCGCGAGATTTCACTATTTTGCAGAATAAGATAAACTGTGTGGAAACGGCCCTCATTCTGGGCTGCTTTGCACCATGCCCCAATTCATCCCCAGAAAGAGCTTCTGTGAAATATATCCCTTGGGGTGAAACCAGTGAGGGATCAATGGATAACCTAAACATCAGCGTAGCTCCATTACCAAGCTGCACATGTGATCTTGCAAAGTTGATCTTGAGACAGAAATGATTAACAGATTAGGGTGGGAGGGGAGCAGGGGGTGAAAAACAAATAAAAGGAATTGTGTGCTGACTTTATCCTCCTGAAATCGGGGTGTAGAATTCAGCTTCCTGTGACCTTATGGCTGGGAACATGGTCAGCAATGCTTGTTGAAATATCAGAAGTTAGAAGAGTGCCTTGATACTTGCAGTGGGCGGAGGTGGAAATTCGGTTGTATCCATTGCCTCTAAACATATTATAAAAAGTAATAAACAGGCAAAATTTGCATATTTTTTTACAGGCCACAGATTTTCAGTTTGAATTTTCTTTTAGCTTGGAATATACAGAGCCTTTCTTGTAGACACAAGGTCTCATGGGTACATGAGAGAGACAAGCAGTTCAGATGGACATCACTGCCCACCTGTGTGGTTGGCACCACCTTTTATCTCTGAGTCTTAACTAAGGATACCATGGTATTGTCCGTCCCCCCTAGGAGGATTTAGGGGATGGGGAAAGTCATATCAGCAGCATGCTGGTATGTGACATCCTTCCTGGGTGAAAAACAGGAAGTGATGTCATGATGTTGGGGGTGATGCTTAAATTGCCGCATGTCATGATGCCATTTATGATATTTTGCTGGAAGTAGCATTGTGCATTGATGCGATGCTGGTGCATGCCCGCAGCAGGAACTGCCAGGAGGTCTCTCACCTGGCCCCTCTACTCCTAACTTAGAAATCTTTGTTTCCTCTCCCCCGCCCCCGCCAGGAACCTCTTTGCAATGTGAAACTTGCAGTGCTGTTGGCAAGAGCTGCTCAGGCCTCCCGATGACTTGTTCTGCCAGCCATGACACTTGTTCTTTTTCTTTGGCTGAAACCTCAATAGGTGGGTGAGAGGAAGCCAGTAAAGGCTCCCCAATAATCAGAAAAGACCAGCTTAGGAGTAGGCAAAATCTGCTGTCCTGTGCTTGGGATGCAAAGGGAGGTGGCAATGTCACCAGACACTAGATCATTCTTCTTTCCTTTTGTTGGCAGTTGGAGTAAAAGTTTTGATTGCGGAAAAGGGATGCGCATTCTCCTACAGTTGCAAAACTGGAGCAATATACATGAACCTCGGTGCAACAAAAGCACGGGGGGGAAATTCTCTGTTGCACGGGTCTCTCCTGTGCATTGGCTTCTCCTCAATGTGAGTATAAATTTAACTAATTTTTTTAAAAAACTTGTTGGCTAACTCTTCAGGGGGAAAAAGTGGTTCTAGAATCCCAAGTCCTGAGAATCCCAATAATAATAATAATAAAAATATGGAATAGGAAACTCTATAAATGAAGAACAGCAACTACCTTTTAGACATTGCCTGGGATCCTGCAAACTGTCAGTGGAAAGCTCTGACAGTCTGGGATCTTCCTTGCTGTCCCCTTCAGAGCCATTTCCGATCCCTGGAAAATTTATTCCTGGAGTTAAGGGACTTGGGTGTACTAATAACTAGAGATGGGCACTAACTGGAAAAAGCCCGACCCATGAGGTTCATGGTTCATCAAATTTCACAAACCACGAACTTTCACAAACCTGCCCCTGGTTCATGAACCAGTTCATTTGGTTTGTGAAAACGTCACATCCAGGTCAGAAAACCATCACTTCCAGGTCAGCAGAAGGTCACTTCCAGGTCAGCAGAAGGTCTGCTGGAAGTCCATCCCCTGTTGTCTAGGAAACTGATTGATTGGCACCAGGCTTTCTGCAGTCACAAACCAAAAAATGAACCAAACGAACCAGCCTAATGTCCGTGGCGGTTCATCAGAAATAGGATCTGATGAACCGCAGTTTGTGAACCACGAACCGGCCTGGTTCATGCTTAATTTTGGTTCGTATTTTGTTTCATGCCCATCTCTACTAATAACTGCACCAATAGAGGTAGGTTAAATGAGATTTCTCTTTTTGCCTTTTGCTTGAGCAAAAGTCAGCTTGTGGAGGAGAAAGAAAGGAACAATTTTGCCCAGTCCTCCTTCCTGCTACAGCTGCCCAACTGGTGTAGCTATTAGTACACATAAGACCTAGGATTGGAAATGGCTCTGGGGAAAGGCAAGGGTAGGGAAGACCTTGTAGTCCTTATGCCCGCAGATTATGAGATCCAACCATAATGGCCACTCAGCGGGTACAGAGGATAATACATTGTGGCTCAGCCCTGTTGATGGAAAACAGTTCTAGAGCCACAAAATATTCTTCTGTATTCTTTTGCTTCTTATTTGCCAGCATGACCAAACTCCAAAGGTTTCACCATGAGAGGATATGAAAAAATTTCGACTTGAAAGCTTTGATTGGTTCATGGTGATATTGATTCAACTAAACCTTGGTTCACAAGTTAATGTTTGGGCAATGATTCATTAACGGGACTGTCATCTAGCAGCGCCTGATGGGATGGTTTTTGGTGATCCTAGGACAACTGCCCCTTTTGCCCACTGATTAATACCACCCTGGCAAGAAGTGTGATTTAGAACTCAGCTTTCAGCCACATGCCCTCCCATTAAGCTATCTGATTCTGTCTTCTTTTTCAGTGCCACCGATCAACGCCACGGCCAATGGAAAGCAATGCCCAGGCTGCTATTCTTTTGCAGGTTCATGCGTTCCAGAGGTGGCGTATTGTACTGGCTCTGAGAACTACTGTTTTGATGCCCTTATACATAAGTATGATGGTAATTCTGACTTTTGTGTGCCTTTGGATTTTCATCCCCAATCCTCTAATATTATCTAATATTAATATTCTAATATTAATTTATCCCCAGTGATAGCTGACTTATACATAATAAAGGAAGCAAAACACATGGGCTCTGGGACCCAGGAGAAAAAGACATCAATTGATACCCCAGTAAATAAGAACAGCTATCACTCAGTGGCAGAGTTAAGAATATCAGAATAGACCAATGCCTCGCCTCTTCCAGCATCCCATTTCCAACTGTGACCAGCCGCATGCCACAGGGAAGCCATAAGCAGGGCCGCCTGGCAACAGCCTTCACCTTCCAACTGCTGGCCACCACCTGAACATCAGAACCTGGAGGGTCCATGCAGCTTTGCACATTGGTTCATAGTCATTGATAGACACATCTTCCATAAATCAGTCTAATAAAAAATAGTGGGCCATCAAGTCACAACCAATTCGTGGAGACTGCAGAGCCATGGGGTTTTCAAGGCAAGAGATGGACGCAAGTGGTTTGCCATCGCCTGCTTCTGCTTAGTGACCCTGGTCTTCTCTGCCGGTCTCTCCCATCCAAGTGTCAACCATGGCCAATCCTAGGCTTGCCATTCCCCTGGCCAGGGCAGGGGATCCCCTGCTCCCACTTCCTACCCCCCCATATACGTGGCCAGCAGGGGGCATGCCCCCAGGGGTGTGGCGCACCCCTGGGTTGCATGGCATGCCCCTATGCCCTGTTGCAGCGCACCCCCACTCCTGTGCCCCACAACAGGCTCATTTCGGGCTGAATCAGGCCCACACAGGGGCATGATTCAGCCCTTTGGTGAGTGCGGGAGCACTCCCGGGCTGCCCTTCAACCTGCGTGATGACATCACTTCCTGGAGAGATGCTGAAGCCTCCATAGGGTAAGTGCCAGGCTCCCAGGCTCCCACCGGGGGATTCAAGGGACCTGGCAATCCTAGCTGACCCTGCTTATCTTCCAAGCTTTGATGAAGGTAAGTTAGTCTGTGTTCTCAGGCTGCTAATCAGTCCAACCCTATTCAACTCCATCTAAATCAATGGCCATCACTACATCTTGTGGCAGGGAGTTCCACAACCCAACATTACTTCTTTTTGTCTATCTGGAATCTTTTCCCAAATAATGTCATAGTAGGGTGACACCAGGGCTTTTTTTCTGGGGAAAGAGGTGGTGGAACTCAGTGGGTTGCCCTCGGAGAAAATGGTCACATGGCTGGTGGCCCCGCCCCAATCTCTAGACAGAGGGGAGTTTAGATTGCCCTCCACACCGCTGGAGCAGTGCAGAGGGCAATCTAAACTCCCCTCTGTCTGGAGATCAGGGGGCGGGGCCACCAGCCATGTGACCATTTTCAAAAGGCGCCGGAACTCTGTTCCACCACGTTCCCCCAGAAAAAAAGCCCAGGGTGACACCAAGTTCAAATATTCTAGGGAAAGGAGAACTCTTTCTGTCTTTTTCTGCACTCTGGCTCTACCGTGCCTATTTCTGTAGACCTTTTATCATGTTTCCAGGCTGCTTTTATTTGCTTTGAGAGTGACAGGTCACTCCTAATCCATTGGGGGGAAAGGTGGGGAAGGAAGCAAATAAAATAAAGTGATCTTCAACCTGTTCCTGTCGTAAAGAATCAAGGACTTACTTTTTCATAGCAGGATACATTCTGCTGTAAAAATAAAGGGCCTGGCTTGCCAAAGGTAGAAGCGGCAGAAGAGTTATTTATTTATTTATTTCATTTATGCCCTCCCTTTCTCCTCATTGGAGACCCAAAGGAGCAGACATTCTTCGTTTCCCCTCTAGTTTATCCTCACTACAACCCTGTGGTGTAGCTTGGGCCGAACGTGTGTCTATCCCAGTTTTCTATGGCAGAGCGGGGATTCAAATCTGGGTCTCCCAGAACCTAATCCGACACTCTAACCCCTACACCACACTGTCATATTATTCTTAAATTTCATTTTAGTTTTTAAAAAAATTCTAAACAAAATTAGGTTTTTGTTACATCGATGTGTTCTGAATTGCTAGTAAAGGCCAAAACTGTCTCCAGCACTTGGGTGGCCCATTCATTTAGTCCGAGATCCCGCAGGTGTCTTTGTAATACAACAACCCATATCTATCCTCCTGCACGCATGTATGCGTGTGTGACACACACACACACACACACACCGTGGCAAGAATGCATTAGAATAATATTTTCACTTGCACTGTTGTAATCTGCCTTGGATCTCAGTGAGAAAGGCGGACTATAAACAAACGAATAATTTTGATAATGCACAGAGATTTAAAGGCACAGCATTCATGGAATAGCCAGTTTGGCGTGAGAGCCAGTTTGGTGTAGCAGTTAAGAGTGTGGGACTCTAATCTGGAGAACTGGGTTTTGGTTTTTTTAAAGATTTTTATTAGGTGAGAAATAACAAACAATAATAAAAAATTTCAAATAATCCCCTCATTTTCTTATTCCCCCACCCTTTCCCCTCCCCCTTTTTATCTTAGACTTCCAAACAGTTTTCCAACCCGCAGTCTAACTCTAGCTCTTAAGTCTCTAATTTACTTCATTAGTTAATTCTTATAACCTTAATTACTTCTTTAACTACTTTCTTTAATAAAATACTTTCCTAAACTATAAATTACTATTCTAAGTTATCTATATTTCTTGTAAAGATCAGTATCTCCTCCCTTGTTGTCCAATTAATACTTATCTAATAACCATAATTCCCCCTTCACGTCCCATTTCTTCTCTAAATATTGTTTCAATTTCCCCCAGTCCTTAAAAAATTCTTCTGCATTTTGTTCTCTTAGCTTCCTTGTTAATTTGTCCATTTCTGCCATGTACAGCAATTTTTGTATCCAATTTTCTATAGATGGTACTTCTTGCATCTTCCAAAGCTGAGCATATAAAATCCTTGCCACTGTTGTCATGTAGAACACTAATGTCCTATCTTGTATGGGAATTCCTTCTATATTCAAGTTTAGCAACAGCAATTCCAGGTTTTTACTTATTTGCTTTTGTAAAATTTCTGACATAGCTTCTATAATATTCCCCCAGAACTGCTTTGCTATTTCACAAGTCCACCACATATGGTAAAACGACCCTTCATGCTTCTTGCATTTCCAGCATTTATCTGACACTTGGTTATTCCCATTTGCTATCTTCTTTGGTGTTAAATACCATCTATACATCATCTTAAAAATATTTTCTTTGAAGTTGGTACACATAGATATCTTCAATGTATTTTTCCAAAAATATTCCCATGTCTCCATTGTTATGTCTCTATTGCAATTTATAGCTGATTTCACCATCTGAACTTTAACAGTTTCATCCTCTGTGTGCCATTTTAACAAAACCTTATAAACTTTAGATATCGTTTTTTTCTCTTCTTGCAATATACATTCTTCCAATTCAGAGTCTTTTAATTTAAATCCAAATCTCCGACCATCTGAATCATACAAGTCTTTAATCTGTCTATACTGGAACCATCCATATTGAGAGGATAACTCCTCATTCGTTTTAATCCTTATCTTATTTTGTTCCACTTTCAACAGTTCCTTGTAGGTCAAACATTCATCTCTATTATAAATTGTTCTCGGATCAATCACTTCCGATGGCACCACCCACGTTATTTTAGCAAAAATTTTATAGTCATTGTTAAGTAAAGATATAGGTCGATAATTTTTCACATTAGACAAATCCTGCTCCTCTTTCGGAATCAATGTTCTATTAGCCTTATTCCAAGTTTCTGGTATTTCCTGTCCCTTTAAGATTCCATTCATCACTTTTTTGAGGAAAGGCGCCACTTCTTTAACCATTACCTTATAGAATTTGGCCGTTATCCCATCAGGCCCTGGTTCCTTCTCCAACTTTGTCGACTGTATTGCTTCTGCAATCTCATCTTCTGTGATTTCTGCATTTAATTTTTCTCTTAATTTTTCTGGTATCACTGGTAAATTAATTTTGTCCAAATATTGATTAATAGCATTCACATCCACCATTTTACTCTGATATAATTTAGCATAAAATTTGTAAAATGCTCTACTTATAGCTGATTGGTGCATTAACATTTTATCATCCTCCACAATCTTAGTTATCATTCTCTTTTCTCTCCTTTTTTTCAGTTGCCATGCTAAATATTTTCCCGGTTTATTGGCACCATCAAATGACTTTTGCTTTAATTTTTTCAGTTCCCACTCCAATTCTTTGTTCTCCATTGCTTTTATTTGTTCTTGTAACATCCGTATCTCCTGGTATAATTTCTTTTCCCCCTGTCTTTTCTTTAATTGCGTCTCTTTAACTTTTATCAGTCAATCTTTATTACGGTCATAGACCACACAATAATAGCATACAACCCAGTCATGGTAAGTCATATTATTTACAAATCTATTCACTAAAATTTCAGGGTACAGAGTCTTAAATATTTAAAACCTTAAAACCTGAGTGCCTAAGACCAAATTATTAAATATTAAAATCCTTAACATTATAAAATATTTAAATATTTCCCCCTGTAAAATACTTCCTAATCCGTATGGCTTGCACAGCAAAATTTGCCACCTTTAATGTAATTTCATGGTCCTTATCGGCTAAAAGCTTATCTAGATAGAATCTGTCATTTCTACCTGGAAACCGATTACAAATTGGAGTTATGAAGATTGCCCTAATATTTTGATAAAGCTCACACTTGAAGAGTACGTGTCCCCTAGTTTCTATCTTTCCAGCCCCACATATACATACTCTTTTCTCGAGTGGTTGTTTTGCATATCTGCCCTCCATGACCGCTGATGGTAACGTGTCCATTCTGAGGAGGGTAACTGCTCTTCTATAATCTGCTGTATCCAAGTTTTGTAAGTAAGGCATCATTATCACTTGGTTTAGGCTATCTATTCCCGGGAAATACCCTTTGACTTGACTCAAGTCGTTCTGCCTTTCAATATCCAGGATTCTTTGTTTCACAAAGGGTTTGACCATGTCATGTTCCATATTCATCAGAAACTGTTTGGAAAGACCATAATAACCCAATTTGCGCTCTGTTTCTTTGATCCAAAGTGGTACTTTAGAATCCCATGCTATTAAACCGGTTAAACCGGAGGGATTCGTTATTAGCTTAAACCAATAGACAATGGTAGCAATCCACAGGCGTGCTTTTACAGTGACCATACCGGATTCCAAACGAATATGTGCATTAGAGACACAAAAGGGAACCTGCAAAATGTGCCTTAAAAACTTGGATTGCACTTTTTCCAGTGACTGCCAATAAGACTGATGTGTTGTTATGCTCAAGGGCGCCGCATAAAGTAATTGGGCAAGAGACTTAGCCTTGAAAATCTTGACTGCTGCTGCAACATTCCGGCCCCCAGAAGACCAATAAAATTTCTCAATCGCTCGCGCACTTTTAGCTGCGCTTGTTGTAACATGGTCCACATGAGCTTTTCTAGAGCCTGAAGCCTGAAAGGCAGTTCCTAAATATTTAAAACAACGGACTTGCTCAATATCCACCGAGTCTATCTTCCACTGGTAAGTTCGCCACTTGCTTCCAAAAACTAGAACCTTTGATTTTTGATAATTAATTTTGATGTAATTGGCCTGACAGTATTGAGCTAATATTTCCATAGCTCGTTTAAGGCCACTGGGGGTTCTAGAGATTAATACTGCATCATCTGCATATAGCAGAAGGGGGACATGCCTGTCAGCAACCTTGGGGGCATGTACCTCCGGACAGTTTAAGTACTCCCCTAGGTCATTTATAAAGAGGTTGAACAGAGTTGGTGCTAAAATACAACCCTGTTTAACCCCTTTCTCTGCTTTTATGGCTTCTGTAAGGTGGCCTTGGGCATCTGTCCTTACCTGGATCTTAGTATTCCTGTATAGAGCCCTCATTAGGGTCAGCAATCTCTTTTCAATACCCATCCCTTTTAGCTTTTCCCATAGTAGGTTACGATGTATCATATCAAAAGCAGATTTAAAATCTATAAAGGCTGCATACAGGGAAACGATATTATTAGATGCGTATTTAGTGATCAAATGGTCTAAAATTACACAGTGATCCAAGGTTGAGCACCTTGGTCTAAATCCGGCCTGTTCTTCTCTCAGAATATTATTTTGTTCAATCCACTCCCAGAGTTTTCCTTTCAGGTGACTAGCATACAACTTACTTATTATACTTAGGAGGCTGATAGGTCTATAGTTATTTGGGTCACTTTTGTTGCCTTTCTTAAAAACAGGAACTATAACTCCTGTATTCCAGCCTGTAGGAATTCTTGCTGTCCTGTCTATTTCTGTAAACAATTTGGCGAGCAGTGGAGCCCACCAATCTCTATTTTCTTTAATCAGCTCGGCCGGTATTAAATCGAGTCCAGGAGCCTTTTTTGATTTCAAGGTTTCAATTAGAGATTTTACTTCCGAAGGCTTAACGGGTGGCCATTCTGATAAATCTTCTAAATTCTCCAGCAAAGGCGCTGGCTCCTCAGCTGTTCCATATAGTTCTTTATAATGGTTTTTCCAGGCCTCTGGCATAACAGCATTAGAGACCTGGGAAGGAGTTCTATCAGAACAGTTGGCCACCATCCTCCAAAAGAGCGAGGAGTTTTTTAGCCTTACTGCCTGCCCCAATTGTATCCAAGCCAGGTCCCTTGCCTCGTTCTTTTTCCTATTAATTAGCTTTTTATATTTGGCTTTCTGTGACTTTAACTGTTCTTTATTCGCAGTCCCTGGGTCGGATCTGTATGTCAGATACGTACTACCGAGCTCCTTCCTTGCCAGTATGCACTCCCTATCAAACCAACCATTTGTCTTTACCCCAGATTTGCTCTTTGGATCAGTTGGATGTCCTTCTAATGGGGGGTGTAAATGGTGAATGAGGACCTCATATAATTTAATAGTCTCATCCCCTTTGTCTGATGTGATGATTTCCCTTGCCAATTTTATAATAGTTTCTTGATTAAGAAGCTCTTGCATATATTTCCTCATTTTATCATCCCATCTTAATTTAAGATATTTCCCCCCATATTCGATGGTGCCCTTATAACTATCTTCGGTTCGTGGATTGAGGCTGGAAGTTGACATAATCAAAGTGAGAGGGATGTGATCGCCACCACAATATGTGGCCTCCTCAAATGATTCCACAAAATGAACCAAACTTTCTGAGATCAACATGTAGTCAATTACACTTAACCTTGTGCCAGACCAGTATGTATATTCCCCAGGATGGTCATTTATATGAGAACCATTTAGGATTCTTAAGTTCAAGGCATACGTCATACGTGCCAGCATGAATCCTGCATAATTATTTTTTAGATCTTTCGATAACCTAGTATAGGGTAAGTGGGATGTTTCTAAACTAGGGGGGCAAGCATTGTAGCTATTGTGTAAGGTGTTATCATCTCTTCCCAGTCTAGCATTAAAGTCCCCTCCCATTACAACATGAGTGGCTGGGTTTGTTCTAAATTGCCAAATATACATTTCCAAACCTCCCCATGTCTGTTCTATTTGAGCTTTAGTTTTAATGGGGGGGATGTAGGCATTCACTACTAGGCAGTCAATTCCTTTAAATTTCAAAATCAAGGCCATCGCGATTTGATCATACGAAGGGAGTTGGATAATCTTAACTCTCAAGGCCGTTGATACCAATATTCCTAAACCACCCTTGGCTCTACCTCTTACAGAAGGTTCAGCCTGTACCTCATATGAACTATATCCCTCTAACATCGGGGAGTGAGTACACCATGTCTCCTGCAACAATATAACATCAAATTTCTTCATAAGGTTTTTTGCATCTGGTTCTTTTGTTCTAGGCCCCCAACCCATAATATTCCAGGATATTATTGCAATCAAATGGAAAGGGTGTCCTCTCTTCTGCTGTCTCTCTGATAGTCAATCAGCTTCTATTACATCCAGTGTCCTATAGGGGTCTTGATAGACACATCCGTTTTGGGTGAGGGTCTGCTGTCCTTTGTAACTCTTATAGCTGGCATCCTTATGATCATTCTGACTGGGAACATGACTTCTGGTGTCAGGCCCCTTCCTTTGGGGCGTATTATCGCCAGTTTCTTCCTCTAGCTTCTTCTGTTTCTGGTTTGGGCTTGAATAGTCCAGCAGAAGATGATCCATATCGTTGTTGGCTTTGCTCTGAGTAGCCCCCACAGTCAAACTGGCTTCCGTTGCTATTTCCATCTCCTCCTTTGCAGGCGCTTGATGGATTTCCACCAGCTTTTCATAAACTCCACCCAATCTGGAGATTATAGCTGTTTGATCTTCAGGTGGGAGAGTTGCAAAATTATGAAGCAGCTCTTTCTCCTCAGGGTTCTCAAGCCAGTCATTCCCTTCTTTGATGTATGGCCTTGTTATTTCTGGCCTCTGGGTTGAATTATCATCTCCTTTTATTGCAGGTTCCTGGGGGGATTCCTTGTTATCCGTTGTCATCTCTTTAGTATCACAGGCTTCTTTATTTGGCTGTTTGGTGAATAAAGATCTTTTAATAGTGTCACCAAACACACGGGTAGGGAAAATACCTTTATGCCTCAGGGTATTTCTGAGGGCCAACATCTTATGTGGGATCTTTGCGCTCTTAAATGTAAGAATTATCCTATGTGCTTGATTGTCATTGGTGATGTCCTCTACCCCTTCCAGATCTATGTTCATTCTCCTCATCCTCAGGAGATAACTTAAGTGCTCCACCACTTGGTGCCTGTGCTTCCATAAGTGAATCCTTCCCCTGTACCTGCCGATTGTCAGAGCAATCTTGTTAGCATGTAGGAACAGGCATTGGTCCTGTCTGCAGCTTGCCATTGCCTGCCACGGGTGTTCTTTTCTTCGCAACATCTCCTCCAATTAACCCTCCAAAACAGCTTAAATTATTCCCCTCTCCTCCATTTTATCCTCACAACAACCCTGTGAAGTAGGTTTGGCTAAAAGCACATGACTGGACCAAGATCACCCAGCAAGCTTCCACAATAGAGTGGGAGATCTAAACATGGATCTCCCGGATCCTAGCCCAGCACTCTAACCACTACACATTACTGTCGCTCAATGGTCCCTTTTTAAAATTCTTTTCCCCTGTAGATGGATCTCCAGTGCAGTTGACGGTAAAGAAATGTGAATCTTTAGATATCTGTAGAAATGGGCCCAACTATCTGAATTTTGGGCGAGGGAGAAGCTTCCGATTAAATGTCTCTTGTTGTGTGGGAGATGCCTGTCGAATGGCAGTCCCTCAAGGTGAGTCACACTTCCTCTCTTTGGCCCCACCCCACCCCTTCTTCCTTCCTTTCACCCCCATTTCCCCCCATCACATTTTAAGGGAGATGTTTGGGCACAAATATGTGGTGTCTTTCTGTAGTATCTCTTCCCTTTCATATTCTAAATTTGCTTTTTTTTAAAAAAAGAAATGAAATAACCCCCAAGAGGATGCCCCCGTTGAGATTCTCCACATGTAAATCCTCCTACGTTGTATACATCATTCAATGTGGCTGCCACTTTAACTATATCGGCAGCACCACACGTCAATTACGTATCCGGATTCAGGAACATCTGTCCAGAATCAAAAATAACGTCAGGGAGGCTCCCCTTGTGGAACATTTTCTGTCCAGTCATAATGATCCAAGAGACTTGTCAGTTTCAGTTTTGGAGGTACTTGATTCAGAATGCACAACTAAACTTTTACAATCTGAAAGCAGATGGATTTTTGAGCTTCAGAGCTTGAGTCCTACTGGACTGGGTTGAATCTGTCGATTGATTATTCTTGCTTCCTTGGTTAGGACGCCCTCTTCATGCTCCTCCAGCTTTGTTTCCTAGTAACATTCTACATTTGTTAATAGCGGGCCCTAACGCTTTAAATAAGGATAAGTGTTCGCAGAGATATGTCCATTGTTAAATTATATATATGATGTAACCCAAGAGAGGCACTATAAATAACGGGGCGGGTCGTTAAGCAGATCATCTGTTGATTAACTTGCGCTCAGTATAATTGATTGTGGGGTGCGAAGAGAGATGGCAACGGAAAGTGAGTAATTATTTGACTTTGTTTTTCGATTGGTGCATTGTATATAGAAATGGAATTTATTAGTGCACTTTTATCTAATAGCCCATGGATACTAGCCCTGGAAGAAGAAGACCCGAAACGGGAATTGAGAATAACAGCTGATGCCCATCGGCTAGTTTTGTCTTGTTGATTCCATCTATGGACACATGGACTGCCTTTTCCTTTGGTTGCACTCTCCACCTTCGATTGAGCTTATCATTGTATATGTATGAACTTTTGTAATTGCTCTTGGCGATGGACCACTTTACTCCATCCATGAAATTGTTGTAAACTGTTTTGCACATTCTTGCACTTTTGCACTTTTGTATAAAAATTGATATATACATCTAACTGTACTGCTCTCCGTCTTGTATTTTACGTGTCGTTTTCCGGGAGCCTCCCTTTAGTTGTTAGAGTCTACCCATAGCAAATGTAATCATTACTCTAAGGTTTGGTCTTATGGATCCATTACAGTAATAGACTAATGGAGGCATTTGCCTCCTGTAGAAGGAGACTTCCTCTGATGCTAGGTGAGAGGGCAAAATCCGGTGCCATTCTCTGGCAGCCTGTTAGTTGGTTCAGAAGAACCCAGAGCCAATGTCCTCCAGGTGGAGGTGAAAATCATCATGAGTTTAACAGGAAACATGGCATCCTTTACATCAAGGCACGTTTCTTTAGTGACCTCGAATGTAACGTTTCCATGCGTAGGGAATTGCACCATTCCTTTAAAAAGCCAGCTGGTAAATGTAAACTGTAGGAATTCCAGGACAGCATGGATCCCTGTTCTTTACCGGCACTTGACAGGGTGGCAGGGGGAACATTGGGGGGGTGACTTGGTTTTGTGCCAATGTGCTACATCACTTTCTGTACAAAACTATAAGTGATATAAATGTGTTGTCACAATACTCTATCATTCACCCCCAAATTTATGGAGTTTTGAGTGAATTGTAGACTGTTGGATAAACATATGGAACAGAGGTCTATTAGTGGCTATTAGCCACAAAGTATAGATGGAACTCTCTGTCTAGGGCAGTGATGCTCTGTATTCTTGGGGTCTGGGTGGGGCAATCAGTGGGAGGGCTTCTAGTGTGCCTTCCCCACTGGCAGACCTCCTGAGGACACCTGGTTTGGGGCCACTGTGTGACACAGTGTTGGACTGTGTTACACAGTGTTGGACTGGATGGGCCATTGCCTGATCCAACATGGCTTCTCTTATGTTCTTAAACCCCGTGCATCTCCATTTCCACTTGACTTTCAGTCTCTTCATGCCATCTGTTTCCCATTTAAGTTTAGGCAATTTTGAAAAGGTTTTTTTTTCTTTTCATGCAGTGATCATTTTGGCGGCGAAAAAAGAAACACAATGGGAATGCCCACAGCAAAGGCAGGCTAAATAAAAAGACTCATAATGGCTACATAGACCAAAAAATGAAACAAAAGGTAGCGTATTAACGTAATTTTCACCATGAGAAGCACAGCAATGCTTGGGAGATCACAGATTCAGCCCATGCTTAGGACTTGATGGCAGCAGGTTTGCATTCACTCTTTAGGACGGTAAAGCTACCCTCACCCCCATCGGCTTCACCAGTTCTCAAATAGTTACACGCAGATTTGCTGACGCAGCCCTTGTGGACGCCGCTGGCAACGACATTTCCTGGATACAGAAGACAAGACAGGTGCTCAGCAGGGCCGTGGTTTCCAGCAATAACCACCAGCCAAGTTTTGGTTGAGCTCAGAACGCTCCTCCTAAGTCTATCACTGACCTCTGTTCCATATGTTTATCCAGTCCCCTCTTGAAGCTGAGCAGGCTGAGCCTTGGTAGGGGGTGGGAGGAAGGGTGGGAGAAGGGCCCCAGAGGGTTGGGGGGGCATTTTGCATGCAAAATTCCACCCCTGGCAAAGGAAGCCTGCCTCTTCATTTTCCCCCCATTGGAAATAATGAAGAATAAGATGAGGATAGGGGGACCTGGTTTGGGGGGCCATAACATGGCCCCCCAAAGTCCAATCCCTCTGAAACTTGGGGGGTTGTTAGAGAGGGGTTGGAGGAAGGTCCCCACCAATTTTGGCTGGATTTGGTGGGAAAATGCCTCCCCCAGGCATCCGGAAAGACGTGGAGCCATTTTCTCACTGTAAACAGCCGAATCCCGAACCCCGAAAGCCGGAAAAAAGCCAAAAGCCGAAATCCGAAACGGCTGGCCGTTTCGGCTTTCGGCTTAAACGGTAGGGATTCTCGTTTCGGCTAATGCCAAAACGAGAATCCCGAAAATTTTTCCTCTGCACACCCCTACTCCTGAGGCAGTGAATTCCATGTGTTAATCACCCTTTGGGTGAAGAAGTACTTCCTTTTATCCATTCTAATCTGACTGCTCAGCAATTTCATTGAGTGCCCACAAGTTCTTGTATTGCAAGAAAGGGAGAAAAATACTTCTTTCTCTCCCTTCTCTATCCCATGCATAATCTTGTAAACCTTTATTATGTCACCCCTCAGTCATCTTTTCTCCAAGCTAATGAGCCCCAAGCACTTTAACCTTTCTTCATAGGGGAAGTGTTCCATCCCTTTAATCCCTTGATTGGCTCTCTAGAATCACCTGATTTCCAGTTCCAGGAAGATAGTGTTGGCAGTAGCAGTTTTCCGGTACCTGTATGCAGTATAGGGAGGGCAGGCCCTCCTCCAGAGTGGGGGAATCCCCTTCCCCCTTCTGTTGCTTCCCAGGCCCGCTCACCTGGCAGGCAGGGGGAAGTTACCAGGGTGGGGGAGATCTGTGTGTGCACAGTCCCACACTCCCCCATCGCACCAGAAACTGATATCATTTTCTGGCATGACGGGGGAGCATGGGAATGCACACAAGTGCGGAGTAAGTATCCCGCTGCTCCTGCATTCCCCCGCCTCCTGCTTTAGCGCTCAAGGGCCCTGACTTTCCTAATGTAGTGACTGTCTGAAATTTCCTTTTCAAAGTAGATAGGGCAAAGGAAGTTCGGGTTTAGGCTCTGTCTTCAAAGGTTCCATTCTCTTTGTGCTGGACACCAATAAAAATAAATGTATCTTGCTTATAAGACCTTAAGACTGGGAAAGTGGAGTGCTTTTTAGTAATCAAGAATAAATAGGGATATTAAAATACAGTGAAAAAGTAATCACCTTTATCAAAGGGGAGCTTAGCACATGATAGTTTTTGTTCCCAGGTAAATATGCAGATAGGCAGAAACATGAACACCAGTGTATGTTGTCGTGTGTGAATGTGGGTTGTTAATGTTCTTTTCAGGTTTATCAGGAAGCCACAGTCTCCACCTGGCCCCCATTGTGTGTGCATAAAACAAAACTGCTGCATGTGGGTCTACAACTATATTGGATACACAGTGCTCACTGCATGCTGTTGCGGGACATGCGGCTCTTCTTGAGTTTCAAATTCACTCTTTAGCATTGGTAGATCTTGGCCACTAAGAATGTGCGACAATTTAGGGACAATCTGAGTGGGTTAATGGCAGGGCTTTTTTTCAGTTGGAATGCAGTGGAATGGAGTTCCGGAACCTCTTGAAAATGGTCACATGGCTGGTGGCCCCGCCCCCTGATCTCTAGACAGAGGGGAGTTTAGATTGCCCTCCGCACCACTGAAGTGGCATGGAGGGCAATCTAAACTCCCCTCTGTCTGGAGATCAGGGGACGGGGCCACCAGCCATGTGACCATTTTCTCTGAGGGCAACCCACTGAGTTCCACCACCTCTTTTCCCAGAAAAAAAGCCCTGGGTAATGGTCAGTATTTTGGAAGTAAGCCAAATCCCAACTTTGACAAAAAGCTTCCTTGGAGATAGGTGACCAACTCGAGCTTGGGACATTCCTGGAAATTTGTGGGTGGTGCCTTGTGCCAGAGGAGGATGGAGTTTGAGCTGGGGATGGAATGCAGCAGGAATCCACCCTCCAGAGCTGCTATTTCCTCCAGGGGAAAACACAAAGAAACAAAACAGGGAATGTCACCCTTGCCCCTAAACGGGAGGCTGTGAACTGCTCCAAAGCTTGTCCTTTCTTTTCTGTCTCTTGGCTTTGGAAATTCAGTCCCAAAGATTCCTTGTCTGCCCAGCAGGTGGAGGTAGTCTTTGTGTTTTGTTGAGAACTCTATAAGGTTTTTAAATAAAGTTTCTGTCTCTGTATGTGTGCATGTGTCTGTGTGTCTCATTCATGCTGACCAATAAAAAATTAATAGCCATGAAAGCTAACTAAATGTGACATAAGAACACAAGTACAGCAATATGAATAAACTGAATTTTTTAGTCTGCGTATCTTATTTAGACATATTCAATTCTCATATCTCATTTATGCAGTACAACACTACATCTCATAGCCTGAGGCAAAGTTGGCCACTTTGTACTCACAAATATAAGTGGTAAATCTGATGTACTATAAAGGAATCTCAAAACCTTAAAGTGCAAGTGCTCATAAATTAAAATATATCAGAATGTGGGTGTGTAGTGTCTTTGAGTCAGAGTTGACTTATGGCGACCCCTGGTGGGGTTTTCACGGCAAGAAACTATCACAGGTGGTTTGCCATTGCCTCTGCAACTCTGTTCTTCATTGGAGGTCTCCCATCCAATTACTAACCAAGGCCGACCCTCAGAATAAGTACCACTATAAATACCTTAAATCATATAACTGACACCCTGTGAAGTGGGTGGGGCTGAGAGAGTGCTGAGAGAGCTGTGACTAACTGAAGATCACCCAGCTGGCTTCAAGTGGAGGAGTGGGGAATCAAACCTGGTTCTCTTATCCACTACTCCAAATTGACTCTACAATGGGAGAGAAAAACAAAGCTTTGAATATAGGGATGCTGTTATGTCAAGGGTTAAAATCCACCATTCACAACTGGATGGACTGTTTGTTGGACAAGGATCCAACAAAGCAAGCAATATTTTGCTATGATACACTATTATACATTCCGCACATGTTGGATAATGCACTTTCAATGCACTTTATCAGTCGTTTGAGGTGGATTTTTTGTTCTGCACACAAAAAAATCCATTCCAAATGATCTATAAAGAGGATTGGAAGTGCATTATCCAACGTGTGTGGAATCACTCATTGTCCAGCTGGATGCCTGCAATGTGCAGTTTCAGGTGGGTAGCCTTGTTGGTCGGCAGTAGTACAGCAGGATTTGAGTCCAGTGGCACCTTGTATCTGAAGAAGGGAGCTTTGACTCTTGAAAGCTTACACCCTGAACAATCTTGTTGGTCTCCAAGGTGCCACTGGACTCCAATCCTGCTGCAATATACAGGTCCTCCGTCCACACCCTGTCATAATGACCGGCACTTCCCTACTGACAGATTCACTTTTGGGTTTGCTGTAATTGCTGACTGCACTTTCGATGACCCAACCTCTGTTATGAAGAGGTAGGGCACAGATCGGAGGGAGGGGTGGAACTTGCTTGGGTAGTTAGTGACAGAGAGCAAAGATTTTCCCCAACAGTTCTTCTCTGCTTTTCAGTTTCCTGAAGGGATTTAACAAAAACACTACAGTGAAAGGCTGAGGCCAGCCTGTGGTTGACTGAAAAATGGTAAAGGAACCATTGGGGAACTTGCAATCTTTGCGTCAACAAGTCCTTCCTCAATATGGAGTTTTGTTCGGTTAGGATTATGTTTTAGCAGAGAAGTGCATTGCACAGCAGATGAAGAATCACAAAGACATGTGTGTTCAGCTTCTAAAATAATGTTTACTACATATAGGGTAAAATAATAAAGGTTACATTGGAGATAACATAAAGAAGAGCTAACTTATGGTTGTTGTGGATTTTCCTGGCTGTATAGCCGTGGTCTTGGCATTGTAGTTCCTGACGTTCCGCCAGCAGCTGTGGCTGGCATCTTCAGAGGTGTAGCACCAAAAGACAGAGATCTCTCAGTGTCACAGTGTGGAGAAGATGTTGGCAGGTCATTTATATCTACTCAGGAGGGGTGGGGTTGAGCTGAGTTATCCTATAAGAGTTTCCCAGGGTGTGGAATGCTATTGGAGGGAGGCTTCACTGTATCCTGAGGAGGTTCTTTTGCATATGGATTGGTGCTTGATGTGCTAATCTTCTCTGCAGGGCTATTGTCAGGTATAGAGTGTTTTGATAGCCTGGTGTTTTTCAGGACTGGAACCCATGCTCTATTCATTCTTAAAGTTTCTTCTTTCCTGTTGAGACTTTAAGAATGAAGAGACTTTAAGAATGAAGTATTTAAGCTTGCCTGGGAGGCCAGTTTAAATACCCCAAAATGTACCCTGGGGCTGGTGCCTTACCCTGTGGTTCTCACGGGTGAAACAAAGGTTTTAATGGCTCTATAACTACCCTAGATGGGCCACTTTAGAATCTGATTGCCATTGTGACACCTTGGGAAGAGGGGACAAAGGAGGGAGGGGGAATGCCGGGCGGGCTGAATGAATGTTCCAGGACACTGGGCTTGGTCTCGATGTCATCAGCTCTGGAATGTGGATGCTGCTTTGGGATGCGTCCATGAAGTGCTTAGGATGGCCGACACTTAGCTTCCATTCCGGGGCGGCTATCAAGATATGCAGAGCAGGTCAAGGCTGGCCGCTGCGGACGTGGTCTGCTCACTTCTCCGAAATGGCTTCTCTAAGCAGGCTGTTCAGGCTGGTCTTCAGGCTGCCTGGGAACATGGCTGCTGCCTGGGCATGACTGGGGCTTGCTAGCAGGCTGCCCGGTAGCGAGGGCAAGCTTGGTGACCGGCCCGCGTGAGGTGACCGGCGGGAACTGACCAGGATGTGCCTGGCCAGGCTCGTGGAGGGTGTCCCCGGCTGGCACCGTGCTGCTAACAGCATGGCTCTGGGCCCAGGTAAGGCAAGCGTCTATGGAGGCAGGAAACAGTGTGTAAACCGCATGGTCCATAGCAGAGATAGGAACAGCCCGGGGTAGATAGTCCATAGCAAGGAATGTAGCCGGGAAACAGACACGTGTAGTAGAGTCCAGACACGCAGGAAAGTCAGGATACAGGCATGGGCAATGCTGCCCAGAAAGAGAGTCTTTAGTGTAGCTTTAAACAGCAATGCAGGAAACTGACACAGTTCATTGCAGGCCTCAGGACAGGAGAGGGGGGCTCCTTGGCAACAATTGAGAGCTTTTGCATTGTTACTCTAATTGGGATGCTCTCCCTTTAAGAAGCCTCTTAGTTTGGTAAAACTCCAGAACTAGAGCAGACTTTTCTCCCGAAGTCCAGTCAAACTTGTCGCCTGTTCTCACCCCCCCTCCAAATTCAGCAGAAGGAAATCTGAAGAGATCAATAGACTGCAGGCTCGGTTGCGTGTACAGCGACAAGGTTCTATTTTGCTTTTTTTTGTCATCATGATTGAGGTGCAGTGAACTGCAGTGTTGTTCAAAGAAGGCTAACTTTTTTGAGGAAGGGGATTTTTAAAAAACAAAGAGACTTTCTGCAGCTGGCATCTCGACACAAATTGTCCAAGAAAGAGCTTAATGCAATCTACATTTGTTATCTGTTATCTAAGAGCCAAGCTACAAGTGACGAATGACACTTGCCTGGCAAGTGAACAGACTCACGTGTATTCCTCCCTGTTCACTTGCCCTCCACTTGCCCTCTTCTTGAAGGCAAGTGAACAGGGAGGAAAACACATGAGTCTGTTCACTTGCCAGGCAAGTGTCATTCATCACTTGTAGCTTGGCTCTAAGATACTTCTGACAAGAGTTTGGCACTTCTTTGAGTACAAAATCTTCCTTCTTTTCTTCTCTTATTTTTAAAGGGCAAGGACTTTAAATGGGGAAGAATCTCTGAGTGTAGCAATCTTTCCTTCTACCCCGCCCCCCATTTACATGCATGCAACCAAGTTTGGGAGTTTATATAGGGCCTTTAATTGCCTCTCTAGAATCTGGTCATTTACAAAACCAGTGGGATTCAGGGTTTAGGGTTCCGAGCTCCAGGTTGGAAAATTTCTGGAGATTTTAGACTTGGAAGCTGGGTAGGTAAGGGACCGCACGGGATAATACCATGGAGTCCACCCTCCAAACCAGGGCCGTTTCCACACTACCCACCTTCAATTGGAACGCCGCGGAATGTTGCGAACAAAACCCGGAATACAGCGTTTTCTCATGCGAGTTTTGCGCAATGTCGCACAAAACTCGTGTGAGAAAATGCTGTCTTCTACGGGTTTTTTGCAACGTTCTACAGCGTTTCGATTGAAGGTGAGTAGTGCAGAAACTGCCCAGGTATTTTCTCCAGGGGAATTGATCTCTGTGGTCTGGAGATCAACTGTAATTCTGGGAGATCTCCAGTCACCACTCGGAGGTTGGCAACCCTAGCAGTATGCCCTAATCCTCTGCAGTTCTCCTTTTCAAACCAAAGGTCCTGGTGGCAGATAGAGCGGCCTGCCAAGATTTCTGGTTCGAATTCCACTGTGCTTGACCCTGAGAAAATCAACAAATACACATCTCTTGCTAAGAAGGTGCTTAGTGCTCAGAAAGTGTGGTTGTTTTTCTTTTTTTATAATCTGAAATAAAAACAAACATTGCAAGACACTGAACAGATAACCTGCTTCATCAAAGGACAGCATGTTTCCTCCCTGAAATAAATATTGATAGGAAAAATAAATAAATATTGATAGGAAAAATACACGTTGATAGGAAAAAATGTGAACGCTGGTGTACAATACCATGAATTGATAGGTTGTTAATGTTGTTTTCATGGGGAGTCCCAATCACTGCTGATTTCCATTATGTGTATATAATGCAAAAACACGGCATATGAGCCTACAGTGCAATGGTTCTGCAATGTACATTCCATGTTTTATAGGACATGCGGGCTGTGTCATTCAGATTCACTCTTCCACATAAGCAAGTGTTCGGCCACCAGCAATGAATGACAATGAATGACAACTTATGGGCAATCCAAGTGATGCTCTGGTTGGGATTCTGGACTAAAAGCAGTGAGATCTGGGTTCCCGTCCCAGCTTTGCCAAACAGCTTCCATGGAGACCATACACAATTTTCTTATGTCTCAGCCAGATCTAACCCTAAAGGGTTTGAATCCCATCTAAGCCAATTTGGTGTAGAGGTTAAGAGCAGCAGGACTGTAATCTGGAGAGCCGGATTTGATTCCCCACTCGTCCACTTGAAGCCAGCTGGGTGACCTTGGGTCAGTCACAGCTCTCTCAGAGCTCTCTCAGTCCCATCCACCTCACAGGGTGATTATTATTGTGGGGATAATAATAATATACTTTGTAAACCGTGCTGAGTGGACATTAAATTATCCTGAAGGGCAGTATATAAATCAAATATTGTTATCATCATCATTATTTTGTGCAGAAAAGTACAACATCCCTGTCTCCCCTCCTCTGGGAAGCAACCCCAAATGCCCCCTGAAATGCCGGTCCTGGGGGACCCATAGTAGCAATGTGAAGTAAGTCTCATCAAATTCAGTGGCACTTACTTCTGAGCAAAGGATAGAGCCAGGTGGCATTAATGCGGTTCTCAACATACTGACAATTTAATCCTAGGTATATTTTATTGGGGAGCGAATTTGACTAAATTCAGTGCACATTTTTCCTTACTTGGAAATAAAATGCACTGAACTCAATGCACTTACTTCTGAGTAATGTTGGATTGGGCTGCCAACCAACTTCTTTAATCTGTTCACAGCCCACCACTAAGGTTGCCAATAGGTGTGGAGGGGGAAAAAGGCTTGCTCCTTTTGATGGTGTGCAAAAATATAATGCTCCACTCGGCCTCAATTAAAGAGACGCGCCATTTTCTTCCAGGCCAGCTGGCAGCTTTACCCATCCCCAAAGGAAAGCAAATCTACTGGTGTGGAAACTTCTGAAACTGGTATGTCAAGGTAGGAGGCTGGGAAATGCCTAATCACCTGAACATGTTTCTTCAGTATAAAAGAGGATGAAGGGCTGAGTGATTCAGAAAGAAAGCACATTCCAACACTTCTGTCCAAGCAGCTTTGTTCTCCATACCTTCTTAGCAGTACTTGAGAACTTCTGGTAAGTCCACTGCCATCCGCTGAGATTTGGAATGCTTTGGAAATTCTCCTCTAAATTTCGTCCTGGAATTTGGAGTTCCAAATTGCCTGTTTTTCTGAAATGGAGCTGGTATATTAAGGAATCCTCCTTTGTGAGTATGCGTGTTTAAATTTTGTGCAGTTGACTGCATATGTGTGGTCTGCCACATCTGGACCCATAGAACACTGAATGGGGAAATGGCTATAGTATCTCCAGTCTATACTAGGGTTGCAAACCTCCAGGTGGTGGCTGGAAATCTCCCAGAATTGCAACTTATCTCCAGGTGATAAAGATTTAGTTCCCCTGAAGAAAATGGCTCCCTTGGAAAGTGGACTCTATGGCATTATTTATTTATTTGATTTATACCTTGCCCTCCCCACAAATGGGCTCAGGGCGGCTAACAACATTCATAAAACAGTGAATTAATCACCAAACCATAAAATCAATAATAATCTTTTAAAAGACATTAAAATAGTCCAGGCGCAGGCTATTTAAATAAATATTTGGGAGTCTGTATGTGGGCATAGTAGATGGCTAAGGGCAGCCCCAGAAAAAGTGGTGGCCCTAGAGGGAAGAAGGGGGACACCTGCCGGCACCCAGCCAAAGGCCCGTTAGAACATCTCCGTTTTACATGCCCTGTGGAACTGTAACAGGCCCTGTAGGGTCTGGATCTCCAGCAAGAGAGCGTTCCACCAGGCTGGGGCCAGGGCAGAAAAATTATACCCAGCTGAGGTCCTTCCTCTTTCCAAACCATGCTCTTCCCAGGCTCCACCCCAAATCTCCAGGAATTTCCTTACCCTGACATGGCAACCCTAGTCTTTACTGCATATCCTGCTCTTCAATGCCACCTAGTTGTATAGATGCTACCAAAAGCCCTACAGCTAACAAGTGGGACCTTGGCATTTCGGTGGCCAGCCTCACCAGCTCTAGACCCTGTGTTTTTTCTCTAGAATGAAAAACAGGCACCCACCCTCTTCCAAACAGAGACATTGCATTCTTTAAGACCCATTGAGAGCCACTGTGTGTACTGGTCATACTGGGAGCAGAGCACTCAGTTGATGACTTTGGTTGGGTCACTCTCAACCAAACCTACTTTCCAGGGTCATTGTGAGAGATGGGGGAGTCAGTGCGGCATTCAGAACTCCTTGAAGTAAAGGTGGAATTAAAATTAAATGTGCTAGACAGTTGCATGGCCGTTGAGCAGCTTCTCTCCTCCCTGTGTATGAAAGATGGATTTTAAGGACCACTTTTGAGACCTGCCTTTCCCAGGAAATAGCTCAAGGCGGTTAAACATAAGAGTTTTTCCCCACAACCATCCCAGGAGGTAGGTTAGGCTGAAGGTGCTGATCAGCTTCTTGAGTTTCACAGCCAAGTGGGAATTTGAACCGGCATCTGCCATGTCAATGTTCCCTAAAGTGGTTCTCGAAAGCTTATGCTACGGTAAAGTTGGCTAGTCTTAAAGGTGCTACTGGACTCTTTTCTATTTTGCTACTGCAGACTAACAGGGTTAACTCCTCTGGACCCTAGAGTACGAACTCAGCAGTGGTGGCCACTGGCACCTGCTTGGTTTTCTTCTCCACTCGGCCCTTAAAAGAATAGAAATGCTACGATGAATGGAAATGCTACAATAAAGTTGGTCAAAGGTGCTACTGGGCTCATTACTATTTTGCAACTACAGACTAACACAGCTATCTCCTCTGGATCTAAAAGAATAGAGGCACTGAGGGGTAATGGGGTAAGAGTAGTAACCTAAGAGCCAAGCTACAAGTGACGAATGACACTTGCCTGGCAAGTGAACAGACTCACATGTATTCCTCCCAGTTCTCTTGATCAAGTGGGGCACAAGTGAATGGCAAGTGAACAGGGAGGAATACATGTGAGTCTGCTCACTTGCCAGGCAATTGTACTTCATCACTTGTAGCTTGGCTCTCAGAAACATCAAGATCTAGTCCCGTGGCACCTTAAAGGCCAGCAAGGTTTTCAGGGTGTCAGCTTAACTCCCCTTTTTGTCCTTTTGTGTCTGAGGAAGGGAGCTCTGACGCTCAAAAGCTGACACCCTGAAAATCTTGCTGGTCTCCAAAGTGCCACGGGACTTGAATCTTGTTGTTCTGCTACAGATCTACACAGCTACACATCTAGGAAAGAAGTTAGAAGTGGGGTGTGTACAAAGTTCTCCTTCAAGAGTTTAACCAGGAATGCTGCTAAGACTCCAGTGTGCATGCGTGTGCATTACCAAGAAGGGTTGCCAACTGATCAGGAAATAATGCCCTGCCCTGCTCTTATGCCTTTAACAGCTTGATCTGCAGAAGTTGGCAGATGAGGCTTTTTACTATCTGGTTAGAAATCCCCTGCTAATGCTGATATTTGGAGCTGTTGTTGAAGGCACAGGAACAGGGACTGGTAAATAGGTCAGCCACCCATGTACAAAAAGTGTGTCTGTGTGATTTCATCATGCATTGTGTATACAGTGCTAAGGCTTTTTTAAAAACTGCTTTAAAAACCACTGAGATTGGCCTGCTCATAAACCCATATCCTCTTGCGTTATTGTTGCACCAAAAACTCTGACTGTGCTTTCCCCTGCGGCATTTATGGCATCATATTATCTGTTGCTTTAAATATGTACTCCTATGTACTACCCATGCTTCATGCTGTCTAATGTCACTCATAAAACTGATTATGTTCTGTTTCAGCTTTCTTCAACTCTTTATTGGATCCTTGCTAATGCTGTGTCTTTGTAAACTTGAATTTATTTACCCTATGGCAGGGCTTTTTTTCAGTGGGAACATGGTGGAACAGAGTTCCAGCACCTCTTAAAAATGGTCACATGGCCAGTGGCCCCGCCCCCTGATCTCCAGACAGAGTGGAGTTTAGACTGCCCTCCTCGTCACTGAGTGGCGCAGAGGGCAATCTAAACTCCCCTCTGTCTGGAGATCAGGGGGCGGAGCCACCGGCCATGTGACCATTTTTCCTGAGGGCAATTTAAACTTCCCCCCTTGTTCCAGCTGACACAAAGTGACGTCATTGTGCAGTCTTGAGTTCCACCACCTCTTTTCCCAGAAAAAAAGCCCTGCCCTATGGCATTGTTTATGGACATGTCCATGACACTGTATAATTTAATTTAATTTAATTTATGATATTTATATTCCGCCCTCCCCGCTTTCACAGGCTCAGGGCCTGTATAGAAATGTCCTTGATACTAATTGTACTAATCTCACACTGTGCCTTGAGTCTCAGTGAGAAAGGCAAACTATAAATGACATCAATCAATCAATCAATCAATCAATCAATCAATCAATCAATCAATCAATCAATCAATCATATACAGACACTTCTCTGAGGAAAACTTTGTTATGCTTTTTCCCCACAGTTACAAGGACCGGACAATATATGGAACTGGAAGCGTAGGAACAGAAGTCCAGGTGTGCCCTAAAAAGCAGTAGTAGAGAAAGGAGATCAGTCCTGGGAAAGGCAGATCTTAGCAATTTCCCTCTGTTTCTGTGATCAAAGCCCCCCCCCCCCACCGCTGACACTTTCATGTCTTGATCAAGAAAAAAGACAGGCATAATTGCGGGGGTGGGGCAGTCTTTTTTCCTGGTGGAGCTTAAAGTTGCTGTTGGAAGGGTCATATTTTGAACAGGAGAATGATCTAAGGCCATTAGTTAACCCCTTCTTCCCCTGGATCTTTGCCTGGATCCAGATGCCTCCCCCTTGTACAAATTAAACTTGCGATTTTTAAACATGATCATGTTCTGTTTTTTTTTTCCTGCTGAGCTGCCCGCCCATAAAGTAGATGCATTTCTAACATTATTTCCAAACCAAGAAATCAGCATTGTATGTCCCGTGTGTGTCAATATAAATTGTGCATAAAAACCTGCATGCACCATAGAAACGAATGCTCAAAAGTGAGAGCAAAAGGCCAAGAACTGCAACTACTGGAAAAATATATATATAAATGAAGAGAAAAAGAAACAAAAGGATTGTCACCCTTGCCTCTGAGAGGCATGTTATGAATCTGCTCAAAGCCACTTTTCTTTCATTCTATCTCAGAAGGCAGAACTTTCATCTTTACAAAAGAAAGAAATTCTCAGCCTCCCCAACAGGTGGCGTTAGTCTTCTGGTTCTAACTCAGCATCACTTCTTATATATATTTTAATACGATTTGTTTTTGAAGTTTCAGATTTGCGTACAGACAAACTTGGCCTCCCTCCAGTGCCTCTGCTCATCTATTAATATCTCCCATTCCAGACGCTGTTCGTTTCCATTCACTTCTCATTGTTCATCACCATGAAGACTCTCTTGGGACCGTTCATAGCTTTTGGCCTTGCTGCTATGGGTATGGAAGAGTGTAGGGCTGCCAATCCCCAGGTGGGGCCTGGAGTAGGGTTGCTGCTGAGCAGGGAGAGGTAGAGGGCGAGGGGAGCTGCTTCCACCCAGCATAGAGCTTCAAGCAGTTACCGATGCTGGCTGAGCACATGGCTTGAAGGAGGCTGCCCGGGAAGCACTGCTCACATGCCGAGCCTGCCGCTCCTCGGTTCTGGGCGCAAGCACAGGAGAACACCCTGCGCAGCCTAGGCAGCCTTTCCTACATGCCAGCCACGAGCCAAGTGCTGAGCAGCCGGGACTGTATCTCTTACAAGGGACAGCAGCGGACCTGAGAGGAGACTGAGCCTCCCAGGTCCGCAGTCCTCTTCCCACCCCAGCCGGCCTGCTCTGATTGGCCAGCTGCACTTTGAATCTGGGCAGCAATGGCTCCCCTGCTATCCCAGGAAGCCAACGCCGCCTTCCATTATGGTAGCTGCCATGCTGTCTTGCCCTCCGACCCCCCCTCCTCGTGGCCCACAACTGAGCCCCCCAGTTAAGTCTGGGGAGCTGGCATTTCTCATTGCTCATCACCATGGAGACTCCCTTAGGACTGTTAATCACTTTTGTCCTTGCCACTATGGATAAAGAAGAGTATAGGGTTGGCAACACCAGGTGGGGCCCCAAGTAGGGTTGTCAGCTTCCAGGTGGTGGCTGGAGATCTCCCAGAATTACAACTGATCTCCAGGCTACAGAGATCAGTTCCCCTGGAGAAAACGACTTCTTTGGAGGGTGGACTGTATGATATTATACCCCATGATATTTTACCTCCCCTCCCCAAACTCCTCTGTCTCCAAGCTCCACCCACCAAACCTCCTGGCAACCGTAGCCTGGAGTTCACACAGCATTGCAATGGGTCTTCAGAGATGTTCTCTTGGAGGTAAGTTTTGTGGCATCGCATCCCTGCAGACGGCAAAGCTTTCCCAGACTCTGCCCTCTGCAGGCACTGCCTGCAAGTCTTCAGGAATTTCCCAATCCAAGGGTGGCAATTGGCAACCTTTGAAGAGCTCCATGTTCACCTTAAGAACTTACCCATGGACCATGGTGGTCATACTGCAGTGGTCTGCAAACCACTCTAACTTCTAGAAGCCATACAAAGGGCCAAGCTACAAGTGACGAATGACACAAGTTGGACACTTGTCAGCTTCCCTCAAGTTTTGATGGGAAATGTAGGCAGCTTGGCGGAATGTTGGACAAGTGACAGTTGAAAAGTCCATTGGACAGCAGTCGGAGAGTCAAGCTGCAAGACCAGGATGCCTACATTTCCCATCAAAACTTGAGGGAAACTGACAAGTATCCATCTAGTGTCAGGCACCACTTGTAGTTTGGCTCTAAGATGAATTGTACAGTGGGTAGGGCGGCGGCAGGGGGGGGACGAGTATTCTTCCTCCTACACAACTGGGAAAAATCTAGCAGCCCTGTCCCCTTTTTCTGCATTGCTTCTAAATAAACTGTAGCTGAGCACAATAGCGCACTTGAGAAAAGGCCTGCAAATCCAACCATGTGGCTTGTTTCTTCCTCTCTCGTCCAGGCTCTTCTTTGAAGTGTGAAGTTTGCACTGGTATCGGCACCAACTGCAGTGGCAATACCATGCCCTGTGAAGCTGACGAAGATGTGTGCGTGACTACCATAGCCCAAAACTCCGTTGGTAGGTGAGGGGAACCATAGACAAGTCTGAGTATGTATTGCGAGCCAACTATTGGACTTCTTAGCTGACTGGTTGGAGGGATGTACCATAGAAAGACACCACATTTCCAATCTGGGGGTCCAATTCTGGTGGGTGTGTTGGCAGGATCTGAATTTTCAGGGCTTTCAATGGCTTGGGTGGCACTTGTCAAATAGGTTGTCAACTCAAGCATGGAAGGACAGCTGAGCAGATACTAGGGTTGCCAGCCTCCAGATGGTAGCTGGAGATCTCCTGGAATTACAACTGATCTCCAGGCCAAAGAAATCAGTTTCCCTGGAGAAAATGGCTACTTTGAAGGGTGAACTCTATGGCATTATACCCCACTGAGGCCCCTCCCCTCCCCAATCCCCACTCTATCTAGGCTTTATTCCCCCAAATCTCCAGGAATTTCCCAACCTGGACCTGGCAACCCTAGGTACACATGACCTTAGGGCTTCAGGTCTTGGCTGTTCTTTGTAGCCTAAATCAAGCCATTGTTTGCATTTTTTTGCACAAGATGTGGTGACGAGGCGGAGCTTCCCCTATCTTACCACTCCACTGAGCAAAGAATGTTTATTTCATTGATTAAAATACATATGTCCCACCTTTTTATTTGGTGGTGGAAGGTGCCATCGAGATTTAGCTGACTTGGCGACCTCAGCTGGGGTTTCAAGGCAAGAGGCTAACAGAGGTGGTTTGCCATAGCCTGCCCCTGCAACCCCTGGCCTTTTTGGAGGTCTCCCATCCAATTACTAACCAAGGCCGACCCTGCTTAGCTTCCACAACATGATGAGATTGGGCTTGCCTTGTCAAAAGTAGCCAGGGAGGGAATTTTTTCCCTGTTTTTTCTGCTCCACAAGGAATATTCTGTTCACATAGAGAGTAAATAGTACAGTGGGGAGAGAAAGTCGCCTTGTGCTTTTGTGATACAGGGGAATGGCTTGCGGGGGGATGGAGGAGCCCCCCCCCCCATGGAGGCAATCTGAGATTGTTTCAGCTCTCCTTTATTTTTTTAATGACCCTTTACTTTTTAACTGCTGTAGGGCTGCTTCAAGCCAAGTTAGGCCTGGGAAACCTAGACCCAACTATTTAAAAACCTGCAAGTCTAGAGATACCCATAGATGCCTGTGTTTAATTTCTTTATTAAAACATTTATATCCCTCCTCTCCTTTTGGTTCAAATTTGGAGCCTGCCTTCAAACAAAGGAGACTTCCTTCAACTTAAGCAGTGTTTCCATTGAGAGAATTAGATGGTGTAATAATTCCACTAGCCAGGGCTTTTTTTCTGGGGAAAGAGGTGGTAGAACTCAGTGGTGGAACTCAGGACTAGAGACGGGCACGATCTGAATTATGATTTCGAAAAAACCCCGATTTTGGTGTTTTCGCCATCGTGACTCAGCTAATCAGTTCTGTCCATGGGAACCGATCCAGCAGTCGGGAGTTTGCTTGTTCGGGACTTGATTGGATGGGTCAGTTTCTGTTCGGAATTGCAGACACTCTTGCGCTGGTAATTTATTCCCGGGGCAACGGAGTCAGGGAAATGAGCTGTGTTTGCCCTCCTTCTGTCGCCCTCGAAACACGAATGGAAGCCCAGCTTTCCTTGATTAGCAGGCTTCCTTCCAAACACGGAGCAGCAACCCAGGGGAGGGAGGGGGAAGGGGGTGGGCACAAAGGAAAGGCAAAAGGCAGCATGGGAGGCTGGGAGGCCGCCCGCGGCATTCGTCTTTCCCCAGGACAAGGGGCGTGTGGGCAAGCCAGCCACCCCTTGTCCTGGGGAAAGGCAAAAGGCAGCGCGGGAGGCTGGGAGGCCACCTGAGCTGTTCGCCTTTCCCCAGGACAAGGGGCACGCGGACAAGCTGGCCGCCCCTTGTCTTGCGGGGCAGGTGAATGGCGCGGGCAGACTCCGAGCCACTCGCGCTGCTGCCAGCTCCGCAGCGCACCGGGACAGCCAGCTTACTGCGTGGGCAGGGGCGACTCAGGAGCGTGCGTGCAACAGTCTGACTACGGTTGCCCTGGGCGCTGGCCTCCCCGATTCCCAATTTCGGACCGGAAACTAGACTTGATCGGTTAGAATCGGGAACCTGTGTTCGGCGGCAGCCCAGATCCACGATCAGGTTAATTGGGATTTATTTTTGGATCGTGCCCATGTCTACTCAGGATCACACAATGATATCACTTTGGGTTAGCTGGAACAAGGGGGGAGTTTTTTTAAAGTTTAAATTGCCCTCTACGAAAATGGTCACATGGCCAGTGGCCCCGCCCTCTGATCTCCAGACAGAGGGGAGTTTAGATTGCCCTCCGCACGCTGGATAACAGATGGATTAATGATACAGACATTTTTTATGCTGTTGGGGAGCAAACAATAGTAGAGGGTTATCGCCAGTATGCCCAGCTTACTAGTTTCCTAGCAGTGTTTGATTGAAAATGTTTGGTACTAAGATGACTGGTGGCAAAGACCTGTGGTTTCATCCAGGAGGTGACTTCCTGTTTTACTGACAGTTGAGTATGTCTCTTCTAGGGTTGCCATTCTCCCACCTGGGGCTGGGGATCCCCTGCTCCCACCTCCCTCTGCCCCCACTTACCTGGCTAGTTGGGGGGCAGACCCCTGGGAACCCCCCCACACACACACACACACAGCACGGTGCACTCCTACACCTTGTTGCAGGCCTGTTTCAGGCCAAAGCAGACCCCATGAGGGGATTCTTCCTTTTGGTGGGCGTGGGAGTGCTCCTGGGTCCTTTGACCCACGTGATGTCACTTCCTGCAAGTGACGTCATCACACAAGGAAGTTGAGGGGAAGGAGGGGAGATGAGAGCCAGCATCCCATTCTCTCACTGGGAGAGTGAAGAGACCTGGCAACCCTAGTCTTATATGCTGTGTTCCAGCTTTGTGAGAAGAGAGGACAGAATCGCATCTGTACGAAACTGCAGAGCTCTTTTCTTACCTTGTCCTGTGTTGCAAAGACCACTGATCAAAGGATGGCTGCATCATCCACTGATTTAATATTTTTTTTAGTCCAAGGTCACCCAGCAAGCTCCTAAGCCAGAGTGGGGATTTGAACCTGCAATTCCCAGATCCTAGTTTGACACTCTAACCACTACACAGCACTGCCTCTCAATGATCTTTTGTTTATTTTTTTCCTCTGTAGCTGGATTCCTGATGCAGATGGTGGTGAAGAATTGTGGATCCTTAGATACCTGTAGGTATGGACCCAAGTATATGAATTTCGGGCAAGGGAAAATCATCCAGTCAAGTGTCAGTTGTTGTGAGGGCGATGCCTGCCAAACAGAAATCCCTCTAAGTAAGTAACATTTCTACTCTTTGGCCTCACTCTACCCCTTCTTTCTTCCTTTCTACCTTTCACCTGCATTTTTCCTCATTGCAATTTTAGGGACCCATCTGGGCACAATTATCTCCTTTCTTTCTGTGGTATGTTTTTCCCTTCCATTTTCTAAACTTGCTTTTTTAAAAAAGAAATGTTATTTTCCTGACTCACTTCTCCAAAGAGATGTTAGGGAGATCCAAAGGTACCTTTTCATTTCGTTTTGCTTTCATATATTGTCCAATGGTTTTTAAAAAACATTTGTTCATTTTTTATTGTTCCTTTTTTAAAAGAATATTTTTTTTATTTTATTGATAAGATTGAAAGACCGATAAAAAGGGCAGAGGAAAGAGAAAGAAAAGGAATAAAAAAGGAGAGAGAGAAAGATTTCAAGATTTCATGATTTTGTTTTTTTTTAACTGTATGAATGCCAACACAAAACACTGAAAATGACATATATTTTATTTAAAAATTCACCACAAAGAGAACAAAATGGCACAACAGTAATATTTGTTGTGACATGACAAAAAGTGACATGGGCATTTTCAAGTTGAAAAGCAGAGATGAGAAATTTCAAGTCATCTCAAAGGGGTGGGGAGGGGGAGTGTTGAAACTTTTGGGCACAATCTCTAATACCACATCTCAGTGTTCTCCAAGATGTGCATATTGCTAGGGGAAAAAATGAAAATGAGACATTTTAATCCTTTCATTGGACTCAAAGTGGGCTTCTGAGGGCCAAGCTACACATGACAAATGACACTTGAACGGCAAGTGTATTTCTCCCTGTTCACTTGCCCTCCACTCAATCCACTTGCTGTTCAAGTGTCATTCGTCATGTGTAGCTTGGCCCTAAGTTAAACAAGGGAACTGGAATTTGGTGCACCCATAGCAAAATCCGCTACAATTTCTTCAAAAGAATAGTAACAAGATACTTTAATATCTGTGGCTAAAACTTAGAGATTTCTGCCTTGCAATATCAACCAAACTTTTTTTTTAATATATATTTTTTAAATTTTTTTGGTAGGTTAGCATATACATCCAATATAAAAACATTAATTATTCTTCCCTTAACTAACGTATGCCCCCCACCCCTCCCTCCCCCCTTTTATTTTGACTTCCAGCAGAGCTAGTACCGTTCTGTCCCTGATCATTACATCTAGTTTACATCTTATCTTTTTAATTACAGGTAAAGTCACTTAATATCTATATTTCAGTAATTATCAAAGATTACTAATTTCCCTTTTACATCCCACTCAGTTTCTAAGTAAGCCTTCATTTTCTGCCAGTCTTCTTGACATTCTTTTGAGTTTTGTTCTCTCAGTTTTCTCGTCATTTTATCCATCTCCGCCATGTATAACAGTTTTTGAATCCATTCTTCCCTTTCCGGCATCTTCTCTTGTTTCTAATATTGTGCATATAACAGCCGTTCTGCCACGATCATATAAAATAACAATGTTCTATCTTTAACATTAATCTTTTCCATATTTAATCCTAACAGTAACAGTTCTGGACTTTTACTCAGATTGACCTTCAAAATTTGCCGCATTTTCTCAGAAATCTTAGCCCAAAAGGATTTAGCGTTTTCACATGTCCACCACATATGGTAAAAGGCACCCTCATGTTGTTTACATTTCCAGCACTTATTTGACATATCTTTACTCATATTGGCCAACTTTTTTGGTGTCAAATACCATCTATACAACATTTTATAACAGTTTTCTCTTATATTGACACATGTTAATATTGTTATCGTATTTTTCCACATAAATTCCCAGGCCTCCATCGTTATTTCTCTATTAATATTTATTGCCCATTTTACCATCTGCATCTTAACTGCTTCATCTTCTGTGTCCCATTTCAATAACCGTTATACCTTAGAGATCATCTTTGGTCCCTCTCTTAGCAAAATATCAACCAAACTTCTGAAGAGATGAAGCTAAACCAGGAATGCAATACAATGGAAGGATAAATTTCTTAGTCTTATAGCTGCTACTGAACTCTTGCCCTTTTCCCCCTTACCAAGTCAGCTATCTTTAACTCCATGGTTAAACCTTTTTTCTTTTAATGGGAGACTGATTCTGTATTGATTCCTTATTTATTAAGAAAGCTTCTTGGGCTTTTCTTAATCCGAGTCACCTAGTAAACAAGCTAAATTTGATTTCAACCAGAAGTGCACGAAATCTTTATGTGGAAACCCAAAAGTTTAGCATGATTGTGGACTGCCAGCTAACTTCTGCAGCTTATCAAAATCAAGATGGTGGTTTCTGAAACTCCGGTTTGCATCTCTTCCTACAGCCATTCCTCAAGTTGGATAGGAACTCTTAAAGAAAGGATTGCAATGAAATAAGGGTTCTGGGGAGTGGCCTCCAGGCATATCAAAAAGTGGGGCTACCCAGAGATCCCAACCCAGGCCTATCAATATCAACGAACCTTCTAAAGAGATGAAGCTAAGCCATGCATGTATTGCAATAGAAGGATAAATAAGTTTTGCCTTCACGAATGTTCGCTAGCCTCAGGGCCAAGCTAGAAATGACGAATTACACTTGAATGGCAAGTGAACAGACTCATGTGTATTCCTCCCCGTTCACTTGCGCTACACTCGAGTGACCTCACCCCTTCCAAGGGATCTTCAAATTGGGCTTGCAGAGCAGATACAAAGGCATTTAAGTCATGGAGCTCCAGGGCTCCCATTTTATCCCTAGGGTAAATAATTGTTCTTCTGCAGTGGGTGACTTGCATACTGTCTGAGTTCATCATCCCACCCCATGTCTAATCCGTTTGCAGCAACATACATCGTTTGTCTTTCAAACGTGCTGTGGGGTGTTAGTGATGAAGAGTTCCCCATAGGCTCTATCCCCTATTTGTTCTCCAAGATGGATGCGAGTTGAGGCTTTAGCGAGACGTTTGACACCCCTGTTTCATTTAGGCAGCATCCAAACAGTGCTCCCCTACGAGTGGAGCGCAAGTGAACAGGGAGGAATACATGTGAGTCTGTTCACTTTCCATTCAAGTGTAATTCATCACTTCTAGGTTGGCCCTAAGATGAAGGGTGCAAAGAGAATCTATGGTCTTCAGTTTCAGCATTGGCTTTTTCCTTTGAATACAACTGAAAGGCTCTTTCTGTTTTGGTTCCAGTGCCACCAGCCAACACTGAGCCCAATGGGAATCAATGCCCAGCCTGCTATGCTTTGTCATCTACCAGTTGCCCTGATGAGACTGTAGACTGCCTTGGATCTGAGGACCACTGTCTTGATATGGAAACGAGAGTCACTTATGGTAATTCTGAACTCACAATCCATGTCACCTTACCTTCCATATGGGTTGGGGAGGGGGAGGAGGCTTTAGTGTCATGTATTTTCTCAAGACAGCCTCAGATCTGGTAGTGGGCAGGAGAGTTTGACATGCTCTCTCCGTGCCGATCCCCTCAATACCCCATCTCCGGTTTGCATCTCTTCCTACAGCCATTCCTTTTCCTACTCAGCAGACCCTCTTAAAATCCCCCCTCTAAGTCTAGAGTCTGAACATGGCTAATTTAAATATTACACTAAAGTTTGGTCCCATGGAGCCATTCCATTAGTGAACTAGTGGAGGCACTTTCCTCTAGTGCAAGGAGTCTTCCCCGATGCAGGGTGAGGAGGCAACATCCTGAGTCATTTTCTGGGAGGCTGTTAGTTGATGTAGACGAACCCATAGCCCCTTTCCTGCAGGTGGAGGTGAAAATCAGAGTGAGTTTAACAGGAATCCTTTATGTCATGGCACCTTTCCTGAATGACCTTGAATTTAATGTTTCCATGAATAGGCAATTGTAGTATTCTTTTAAAAATCCAGCTGGTACATGTAAACTGTAGGGATATTGGGATTCAGTGTTTTTTGCCACCACTTGACAGGGGTGCAAGGGAACAATAGGGAGGGGTGATTTGATGGAGGGCCAATGCACTACGTTCGTATTCGTATTCGTATTCGTATTCGTATTCGTATTCGTATTCGTATTCGTATTCGTATTCGTATTCGTATTCGTATTCGTATTCATGGATTATACTATTATCATTAGTGGTCTATATTATTATTATTATTATTGGTTTATACTTCCTGTATAAAACCAGAAGTGATATAATTGTGTTGGCACAATGCACTAGCATTCACGCAAAAATGTATGGTGTTTGTGACGAAATCTTAAACATTGCCCTGGCATTATGATGTCACTTCTGGGGCTGCACTGGAAATGACATCATATGTCAGCCCAAATCCAGATTACTTGTCGCTGCTCCCTGATTTTTTCTACTGTGATGCCAGCTAGGGCTGGCAACACTAGTGAACTGTTATACTGAAGATGGCTGTTCAATGATAGAGTGAGGAGGAGCGTTCTGGAGCTCAACCAAAACATGGCTGGAGGGTGGTTATTGCTGGAAACTATGGCCCTGCTGAGCACTTGTCTTGTCTTCTGTATCCAGGAAATGTTGTTCTGAACAGCATCCAGAAGGGTTGCGTCAGCAAGTCTGTGTGTGACGATTTGAAAATTGGTGACACAGAAATTACTGGGGGTACTGCTAGTGCTACCATCCTAAAGAGTGAATGCAAACCTGCCACCATCAAGTCCTAAATCGAGGCTAAATCTGTGATTTCCCAAGCATTGCTCTGCTTCTCATGGTGAAAATTGCATTAATACACTACCTTTCATTTCATTTTTTTGTCTATGTTGCCATTACGAGTCTTTATTTAGCCCACCTTTGCTGTGAGCATTCCTATTGTATTTCTTTTTATACCACCGAAAGGATCACTGTATGGGGGGGGGGAGTTAAAAATTCAACTTAAAAGAGGAAAAGATAGCATGAAGAGACCAAAAGTGGAGTGGAAATGAAGATGCACAAGGTTTGATTCACACAAGTGAGACGCAAAATGGAAACGGGGACTTTTGAAGTCTGGATGGTGGGGTTGCTCAGCACCTCTCAAAAAGATGATCCTGAGGCCTGTATACCACTGTGAGAGATGAGAATATGGCATCTGTATTGCTTATCTGCCCTCTACTCCAAAGCCATTTCTGCTTCCTAGAAGACTGATTCTTCCCTTGAGCCAAACAAAACACTCGCTGATTCCGCACACGTTGGATAATGCACTCTCAATGCACTTTATCAATCATTTGAGGTGGATTTTTTGTTCTGCACATGAAAAAAATCTGTTCCAAATGATCTATAAAGAGGATTGGAAGTGCATTATCCAATGTGTGTGGAATCACTCCAAAGCTAAATAAAATGAAAGGAAAAAAAGAAATGCTCTTTTGTACTGACTGATTTTGTAGGATTGACAGTGAGTTCTGATATCACCAGAAATGTCCCTAATATAAACTTACTCACATGTATTATGAATTGAAATATCTAGCTTGCCCCATCCAGAGTGGTTGCTGCGATTTTAAAAAAAAAATCAAGTTTTCAATTAAACTTATGCCAGAAAAAATGAAACTCCAGGTAAACAACTCAAAAGTATAATATTCTCCCTACCACCTGACCACCACCTCTGTTTTGTAGACACTGCAAGTCACCCCCAGTAGAAAAATTATGGGGTGGCTTGGAAAGATTCTCAGACTTGAATTTTAGGCAAGTCTGCATAGGGAAGGGCTTGCTAGCATTTGACTGTATGATTGACAGCACAGGACTGGTGGCGACTGGGGGGAGACTTACCTATGTGGGGGAGGGGCTTGCCGGTGATGCAATGATGATGCCGGAGACATGCTGGTGTCACTCCCTGCATGCCTGGAAATAACATCAGTGCATTGCAAAGGATGGTGGAAATCCCTGGAGAATTTGGGAGTGGTGCCTGAGGAGGAGGGAGTTTGAGCTGAGGAGGGAAGGCAGCAGGGATATGCGGCCCAAGATTGCACCCTTCAGAGCTGCCATGTCTTCCCAGACAAAGAAGAAAAACAAGGAACATCACCCTCGCCCCTAACTCGGAAGCTGTGAACCTGCTCCCAAACTTGTCCTTTCTGTTCCATCACTGGGAATTGAAAATTCAGTCATAAAGAAATTCTTGGTCTGCCCAGCAGGTGGCACTAGTCTTTGTGCTTTGCTGAGAACTCCATAAGGATTTTTACCATCTATCTATCTATCTATCTATCTATCTATCTATCTATCTATCTATCTATCTATCTATCTATCTATCTATCTATCTATCTATCTATCTATCTATCTATCTATCTATGGTGCAGGGAGTTGGACTAGATATCCCTGGAGGTCCCTTCCAACCCTATGATTCTATCTATTTAATTGACACCAGGGGCAAGACTTCCCCACCTCCAGCAGGTCCTTCCAACCACTGCATAGCTGAGTGGCTGGAGAAAAACAAGAGGATTGGGATGACCAGTATCCTGATATATTGATATTGTTCTGAGCACAACTGGCACTAGGTAATAAGCATTAGGCTGAGCTGTCATCTCTCCCCAGGCACTAGTGGTTCCAGGTCCCCAGATGCTCAAAGTGGGGGGGGGGGGTTGCAGAGAGGGACAGGAACATTCTTCTCAAGCACTCAGGACATGCTCACACTCTGGAACATTTCCAGGTAGTGCCAGGAATAATGTCATTTCTGGCATGATCAGGAAGCCATGGGTTTTATCAAATCAGCTCCTGGTGTAACCTCAGAGCTTTCACAATGCAGAAGTGTTTTGGATCACGCAGGAGCATGCTCGGGGGGGGGGGAGTTGGCCCATTCCCATGACTTTTCTCTCTGCTGGCCAGGTGAGAGGTTGGGGGGTGGAGGAGGCTGGGAGCCAGAGATCCCTTGATGGTAACCCTACCAGGCACTACATCCAGATCTCCAAGAATTTCCCAAGCCAGAGCTTGCATCCCTTCTTGAAAAGTGTATGTGTAGCAAGGGAATAGGATGCAGGAGTCTAAAGGCTTGCTCCTCTCCACCCTCATATATAATTTTCCTATCTGCGTGCACTCATTTGAATTGCTCCAAGAACATCCAAAGCAACCAGGAAACAGCTGTAAATTGGATGGCTGGCAACCTGTGGGAGCAAAGGGCTTTGTTGGAAAGGGCTCATAAACAGTGCACGATGTGTGTTAACAACCTTGATGGTTGACGAGCATTAATGTGGAGTTACATGAATCAAATGTCATGGCTCACCTTGAACAGAAGTTGCTTCACCCCAATGAGCAAACATTTCCTCTTTCAATGACTACCCATCATACAGCTTTCGGCGTTAATGATTGATGCTCCTTCTACCCAGCTTGCATAGTATTTAAAACTAGATGGTGATGGGGGAGGATTGAGAGCAGGTGGCTGGCACATGAAGCTAAACAACCAAGACAACATCCAACCAACCACGGAAGCCACTGATAGTCTGAAACATTGCACAAAGGGGAAACTCATCCAGGGAATAACACGTTCAAACATGAGATAAGAACATAGCTGCGGGACTGACTCTCCCCATATGTGCTCCAGAGGATGCTCCGATCAGGAGATAAACAATTATTGGAGGTCCCTGTCCTTGACCAGAGCCAGGGCTTTCTTGGTCCTGGCTCCCACCTGGTGGAACTCTCTGTCTAGTGAGACCAGGGCCCGGCAGGATTTACTATCTTTCCACCGGGCCTGTAAGACAGAGATGTTCTGCCAGGTATATGGTTGAGGCTAGGCTAGTCCTCCACCATCCTGGATAGAGGAGAGGATCCCTCCCTATTAGACCCATCCACTATTCAGTTTTAAAGTGGCAGATTGAGGGTCGCACTACAAGTGACAAATGATACTTGCCTTGCAAGTGAACAGACTCACATGTATTCACTTGCCATTCACTTGCGCTTCACTTGATCAAACGAGGTGGGTGGGGCTGAGAGAGCTCTGAAAGAGCTGTGACTGACCCAAGGTCACCCAGCTGGCTTCAAGCAGAGGAGCGGGGAATCAAACCCGGTTCTCCAGATTAGAGTCCTGCGCTCTTAACCACTACACCAAACTGGCTCCCTCTAACCATGACCTCTGTGACCAACTTTCATTATTTCAGTTGCATTTCAAAGCAGTTAGAGCCCATGGATGAATTCTGAGAAATATAGTATGGGGTAGAGTTTTACCCAAACTTGAGAGCATCCCCAATGATGTGCTGATGTCACTTCTGGGTGCACAGGGAGTGATGTCAGCATGTCACCTTCAAGGTAGTGATGCCACCAGCAAGCCCTCCCATGACCTGATAAGTCCCCACCCGCTGGTTACGGGGGGGGGTGGGGGTGGGCTGCAACTGTAATAGAAAACCATTCCTTCTTCATGCCTCTTGTCCCACAAATGAACAACACTTGACGAAGCCCATTTCTCTGTGGATCTATTTTTATTTGTTTTTCTCTCATTAAAACCACTAAGTAGCCTGATGTCTTTGAAAGGCCAAGTGTCCGATCCTAAGACAGGGGCATGAAGTGCTCTGAGAGGTGCATTAGAAGAAGACCTTCAGCAACAGGAACCCAGAGAGAGCCAGGAGGACAGATGCCGATGTTGGAAGGGCCTTGTCACACACAGCTTGCTTAATAGTACCTGTAACATCACCAATGCTGAGGGATGCTCCAGGTTTTAGCTGAGCGCAGGTATCCTTCGTGGTGCAGGTCTTTGAGATCGCGGTAACCGTCTGCCCTCCTGGACATGAAAAGGAAAGATAAGAGGAGTCACCGTTCCTCCTAAATGTCATGCAAAGAAGTTCATCCCTGCAGTGTATATCCCACCTGACTATTTTCATGCTCAGGAGAAAAGAAATTGTTATTAGTCCCTGCCTCCAAGGAGGCCCACCTGGCCTCGACTAGAGCAAGAGCTTTCTCAGTCCTAGCTCCTACCTGGTGGAACACTCTGTCTACCGAGACCAGGGCCTGGCAGGATCTACTATCTTTCTGCTGGGCTTGTAAAACAGAGTTGTTCCGTCAGGCTTATGGCTGAGGCTGGGCCTCCACTGGCTGGAGGATACAACATCTACTCCCCTCCCCATGACAGCTGCCCACCACTGTTCTGAAGCTGCTGCTATGTTCAACTGCACTGCTGCACTTTTTGTAATCAACGGTATTGCCACCATCAAGAAAAGAGTGCTGATATTTTTAATCAAAAAAAGTCCTGTAGCATCTTTAAAACTAACCAATTTTATTGTAGCATAAGCTTTCGAGAATCACAGTTCTCTTCGTCAGATGCATGGAGGGCTATTTTTAATATCTTTGTACAATGCTTTTAAATGTTTTATATGAAATGTTTTAATGTTGTTATCCACCCTGAGTCTGTTTGCGGGGAGGGTGGAACATAAATATGATAAAATAAAATAAAATAATAAAATAATAAAAAGTGATGAGCAAAAAGGAGCATCTTGGGAACCTGCCTGCCAGCTGATTAAGATTCAGGCTGAACTTCTGTTTCCCTACCTGCTAAAGGTATTTAAATCGGGGGGTGGTCATAAGATGTGAAGTGTTGTGAAGAACTGGGGTGGGGGTCTTGGACATAAACACTTAGCCCATGCTAGCATCTTGTGGCCCAGAATGAGGCAGGCCAGTGAATCCAGGAGGTGAACTTTGCCTCTTATACAGAGACACTTTCTTCCGTCTCTCAAATATTTTCAAAAGAAAAATCTCATGAGATTGCAGGATACTGTCCCTAAGAATTTCATCCCAATTGGACAGAAAACAAGACAGAAAAGACAGGGTTGGAAATGTGCTTGCCATTTAAACCTAAAAAATGACTAAAGAATAAGAAACAACACTCCAAAAAAGTGAAACAGTAGGATACAAACACTCAAGGTAGCAATACACCAGGGACTGAATGGAGGCCTTACTGTAGATGATGCATGCATGCTACTGGGCAGCAGTGGCCTCTATTCTCCTGTCAGTGGGTTGCTTTAAATCTGGTTTGCTCTGCTTCCTTTGCTAGCTGCAGGTGAGATATCGCTAGTAGACATGGGCACGAACAGAAAAAAAGCCCGAACATGGTGTTCGTTGTCGAAGGCTTTCACAGACGGAGAACGATGGTTGTTGTGGGTTTTCCAGGCTGTATTGCCGTGGTCTTGGCATTGTAGTTCCTGACGTTTCGCCAGCAGCTGTGGCTGGCATCTTCAGAGGTGTAGCACCAAAAGACAGAGATCTCTCAGTGTCAGGAACTACAATGCCAAGACCACGGCAATACAGCCGGGAAAACCCACAACAACCATGGTGTTCGTTGTTCGTTGCCATCCACAAACAGTGAACAACTAACATTGACGAACATGACCTGTTCACGAACATGTTTGTTGTTCGTGGGGGCCAGCAGGCTCTCCTCCAGCCATCGAGATCCCTACCACATCATTCCCAGAAACCCTACCTAAGCAGGCAGCAGGAAATGTACCAATAATAAATAATAGCATGGCCCAATAATAAATAATAGCTTTAATTGCTTCTGTGTAACCTATGGACATATGTATGGCGAAGCCTATGATATCTCAATAAAGACCCATTTATTCAAGAGAGCTTGGATTTCTTGCTGCAAGGGTTGGGAGTCACCTTCAATGTATCCTGTCTTCCATAGACTGACACTTTTATATGAATCCCCTCCCCTTAAAAATCTTGATCAGTTGTTCTGCTTTTCTTTTCTTTTTAAATCAAGAAAGCGCTGTGATTTACTGTTTTTAGACAAAACTATTTGCTTTACTTCTGTGCTCTGCTAATGGGGTGTGTGTATGTTAAGATCATTAATCCGAATGTGACGCTGTTTCTACTTGCTTTTACATTTTTGTGTTTCTCCTGCTAAAGCTTTGGATTTTGTTGTGACTTTTTAAAAATATTACAGTTGATAGTGTTTGAGGTTGCCCTTAAGACACTTGTGTAGTGAGGCAGGGTATAAATATTTTAAAATCCTGTTATATAAAAAGGTAACCGTGTTTCCAACGACTCACATTCCATGCAGACACAGTGGCGCCCTTCCCAACCAGTTTGCCGGGAATGGATGGGACTGCTGAGCCACTGCCTTTTCCCTGCCCAGCTAAGCAGCGGGTAAGAGGGGCAGCAAGCGTGCTGCCTGCTCCCTGACCAGCTGAGCAGTGGGGAAGGAGGGGCCCCTTTGGCCTCCCCAGTTGAACAGCTGGGGCTCGGGATGGGAAGGGCAAGTGGCCCTCACCAGCCCACCCACCTGCCAGTCCCCCCCAGCCCCAGCTTTCTAGAGCCCGTTGTATTTCCACAATGGGCTTTGTTGCTACTACATAAATAAATGCCTTGTACACATCTGGATCCTTCTCACTTTCCTAAATTATCAAAGCATTATTTGTACTCACCTTGTGAAGCTTCAATCACAAAGGTACCACAGGCATCTAGGCCTGAAGGACAAGTTTCATTCTTGCCACTGCAGCTGTCGCCTGGACCAACGCATGTTTCACACTCCAAAGAGATGCCTGTGAAGGAAAGAAAAAAGGAGACTTAGTATTGCATAGTCGTTATGGTGTTAGATTAGATACTAGGAGACCCAGGTTTGAATATTCACTCTGCCATGGAAGCTTGCTATTTGATCTTGGGCCATGTTGTGTAGCTAAAATGGAAAAGAAGAGAATGATGCCAGCCGCTTTTAATCCCTGTTGGGGAGTAAAGAGGGTTATAAATGAAGGAAATAAATATAATGAATGAATAAATGTGTGGGATGGAGATATGGCTAAGTTAAGAGCCAGTGGAAGAAGCTGAACCTATATGCGACGGCGAATCATGCAGAACCCTCTAAACAACCTTTACATTTTCAACAATGCTTTCTTTTGTTTACACATACAGAGATTTTTATATGCAAACCAAGAATCTTCTTTTGGTAAAACATTAAAATATACCATTTAATTTAAAAGAGTTTTAAGAAGGTAATAAATCAATACACTTAGTGTCAGACTGTGGCTTGCTAAAAGTTGCAACTCAGCCTGCCTCTTGCAATAAGACAAAAGTCCCTTGATTTCAAAAGGTTTTACTGAAGATAAACAACCATTAGAGTACACATTCCAAGATACACGGATCTTAGCTGAACTTAAAAATTGTTACGAATGAAAAGCAAAAGCTAAGGTACAGAATAGTAGTTCCCTGTGGGCCCCATCCTCCCCCTCAGTTCTCAAAACAATCGGCTGAGGGTGAGAAAGTGAAAGTATCTCAAGGGTGTCGGAAAGGCAGATATATGTAGACACAACATTCCCCTTCGTTCTGTAAGCTTTCCTCAGAAGGCTTGCCACCTGCAAAAGAGTTACTTGAAATACAGACAGAATTAAAATGGAGTCTCTTTGGCTTAAACACAATCAGAACCTGACGCTTAGAAGATAATATTACCTGTTTCCACAGGCTGAACATTTGATTTACAAAGCTTTAAACACAAAATATTTTGAATATAATTAAAACTAACTTTGCTGAATAAATTTTTCAATCCATTCTCTCATGTGTTGGGCCGATTCCCCCCGCCCACCCAAATGCAGAGCAAATAGCAGCAGAGCTGCCGTACCAGAAAAAAAAATGCCATTTTTTGTAACGGTATTGCCGCCATAAAGAAAAAGAGCGCTGCTATTTTTTTAATATTTTTGTACGATGCTTTTAAATGTTTTATATGGAATGTTTTAAATGTTTGAATGCTGTTATCTGCCCTGAGCCTGCTTGCAGGGAGGGCGGAATACAAATACGATAAAATAAAATATCATTACAACATAATTTAACCATAGCAATTCAGCATGCAGGGACTTCAGACAATAAATATGTTTGTTCTTCAGACAATAAATGTGTTTGTTCTTCAGACAATAAATGGGTTTGGCACCATATTCAAGATGGTTTCCAGAGTTTCATTTGAGCAGGTTTAGCAGGGCCTAGTCCTGGCACTTGTCCTCAGTTACTTGAAGTAAAAATGGAAATGGAGCCAAAGGACAGGAAGAACCTTTCGTTCTTGAAAAGTCGGACCTCTTTCAGGTCTCTGCATGCCTTGAGCAAAGTAATTGACTATCTCCAGCTTGGAGGAGCTATGTCGGTTCGTTGCACCAAGCTGGCAACTCCAGGTGATGCCAGCTCAGCTCTGGTTTGGGCCTCTTAACCCTAATGGCAAAATTCTTCCCCGCTCTAAGAAGGCTAACAGGTGCTGCTTACCTGTAGTGAGAAGCCCAGAGAGGAGGCAGAGACCAAAGAGAGCTTGCATGGTGACAGGAAGTGCACAATGTGGAGGTCTGGTGTGAACACTCTTTCTTCAATGACGCAAGCTGCTACAGAAAAAATATTGAGAAAGGATGCACATGTTGGGGAAGTAAACCAGGGCTTCTTCCCACTTGTTTATTGCCATTTTGTTCACTGATTTGTATTTTTTCTCATCTTTCCTCCAAGAAGCATAGGATGGTGTAGAAGGTTCCCTTCTCTGTTTTATTCTCATATGTGAGATGGGCTAGCTGGAGGCAAAATAACTCATCTTAGGGGACCTACTGATGTTCCTAATCATCTAATGATTCCTTGACATCTAATGTTTTAGTCCCCCCACCCCGGGTGGAATCTTCTAGGTGTTAAAAGTTGTGAGATCATTGGGGGAAGAGGAACTTTGCAATTCCACCTGGAGGGAGGATAGAGGGAGAGACCTGGCAGATTCCACCAAGCGGGGGGACAGGACGGGATGGGACTAAAGGCTTGTGCCCATAAACTCTATTAGAAAAATGCTTCAAACCTAATTGTCCTTGTGTTCCCAGGTAAAATTGCATCAACTGACACTTGAAGAACACATGCTAAACGTCACTTGTAGTTTAGCTCTAAGACCGTTTCTGCTTCTAGTCCAGTGTGCTAATCGCTACACCATATGGGTTCATGAACTCCACCATGTTTTAGCTAAATAATAATGATACACTCAGCAAAAGACAATTTTGGCTATAGGCCCCAAACCTTGTCTTTTTCATATTTCAAACTGCCTGCTTCCATCTATCTACCCCAAAGTCACCTCCTTAGTCATCAAGCAATCACATTCTTCCCTACAATTGGCTGTTGACCATGCTTCTATCCTTTTATATATTGGTTAAAGCACAACCTTGCTACCCAATTCTAACAGCAAGTCTACAGTCCATCAGGACGAACAAACTGAACTTTGGTCTCATCCTTGGTTGCTCAAATAGACAGGCAAACCTCTACTAGGAACTCTCTAGAGTTCTTTAGCTATGTCCAGCCAATATGGTAGACTTTCTGGTTCTTCTCAATGTGAACGATGCATAGGAGCCAGACTCCATCTTTAAAAGGCATAAACAAAGAAAAAGACTACTGGGAATACCAATTTTAGGGCACTGTTTATTTTTTATACCTGCCATCAGGCAGAGCAAGACACTTTTTTGTACCTTCTGCAGCTTTTATACCTTCTGCCAAGTTTATAAGCATTCTACCTTTTTAATAGGTGTGTAAGTGATTTCCCTTTTATAATAAAAGGTTTTTATAGTCATCTCTGGGTTTGATTTGTTCAGTCTTCCACCTACTACAAGAGAGTTCTACCACTAACATTGGTGTTTTCTAATTCACTTTGCAGGATTGAGCCCGCATCTTTGAAAGTCTTAAAATATCTAAATGATGTATACTATTAGGTGTCTTAAGCTAAACAGACGAAGTTCTACTAAGAAGTATATAGGTTGGGGACCCTTGGTTGAGTCAGGAGGAAGATTCCAGCTGGATCCCAGAAAGAAAGACCTGGTTTAAACCAAACGAAGCAGGAGAATTATGAGGAGGTAAAATGGGCTGCAGAATTTGAAACTGCAGGGATAAATCACTTGAGTTTTTAATATTGGCTGTACAAATAGTCCCTGCAAATTAAAAAAAAAAAGCAAATTAGGCTGACAGATTCAAACCTAGCCTTTCACTTAGTGGCCTCATTTTCCACTTACACAAAATGAATGATAATATAGGGGAACCCCCAAACTCTACCATACTACCACCTCTGGATTCTACCAACTCTTTACCCCCTCACTTGGAAACACGCCAAGACAGGGATAAAAACCATGAAGTAATTACAGCCAAAAACAAAGCCAAACATTTAAAAGTGGGGAAAAGATTAAATTAAAAAAATAGCTAAAAGAATCATGCTAGAATCACAGTAGAATTATGACAGAAATCTGTCTCCACTTATTTATTTATTTATTTATTTATTTATTTATTTAATTAATTAATTAATTAATTAATTAATTAATTAATTACATTTTTAGACCGCCCTCCCTGTCAGACGGGCTCAGGGTAGTTTGACAACAAATTAAAAACAGTAAAAACATTATAAAACATTAAAACATAGTATAAAAAACATTAAAATTGGCAGGTGTAGAATATTAAATATTAAAATGCAGCATGCAGTCTATCAGGTTTGATTGTGCTTTCTCTGAACTGTGTTACAAAAAAAAAAAACCCATCCAAAACAGTCAGGTTTGGATCAGTCCTTAAAAAAAGGATTTCTTTTGCATCCTCCCTAGCCAAAAGCAACCAAGGGGGCCTATTTTCAATGGGTCACAGAAGGGAGAGGAAAGGGCAAAGAATCCCATCTCCCACCCTGAAACAGTCTCCCCTTTGAACAGGAGTCCCAACAGCAGCATTTGAAAACTGGTAACAAATAATTTGTACACAGTTTGTAATTGCAGCATGCAGTCACTTCCCAAGCGTGTGTGATATTGTAGACAGATTGGGGTCTCAAGTCTGAAATGCAACAAATGGGATTTTGTGACTTACCACAAATTCTTATGAACTGTTGACAGGGAGTTCTTTCGTGAGGAGCAGATGGGATGAGCTTACCTATCTGTGGATGAAGGGCTTGCTTGCTGTCTCAAACCTGCCTTATGAAGAAAGGAAGGGCTCTGACGTCAACCACAAACACACCAAGTTGCTCCATTTCAAGAACGTCACCCTCGTCTTCATGGCAATGTCATTTCACCTAGAGCGGTTAAAAAGGCCAAAGGAAGATGGGGTGAGGCTGTTGGGTGTTTTGTAGTGCATTTTTAATTGTAGTAAACTGGTTGGTTTCTGTGTGGATCACAGAAGTCGCATGGGCATTCCACCCACAGACAACTTACTAGTCTCTGCATACTTAACAGACTCCCCAATTATGCTGCAAAAATACGAGTTGATGTATTATCCAAAAAGGGGGGGGGGGGAGAGCCCCATGTAGAACTGGCCTAATGGAGATTAAATATAATACTAATAATAATAACTGTGCTTATATACCGCTCTGGTATACAGATGAGTGCCCAACCCAGAGCAGTGAACAAGTTAGTGTTATTATTATCCCCACAATACCGCTGGGGAGCTGGGGGTGAGAGGAGTGGCTTACCCAAGGTCACTTACTGAGCTCATGGAAGTAGTGGGATTCAAACCAGTAGAGTCCTGATTCGCAGTTGAATGTTGAAAGCAGATGAAAATTGGAGGCCATGGTGGGATGGGAAGAAGAAATCAACTCTGTTACTGTGTGTGACACCAGCAGGTTTTTTGGGGGGCTGGGGGCTATTAAGGAGGAAGGAGAATGAATTGACCAAAGGCCAGTTAACATCTACAGATGTTACTGGGTACCCTGTCATCATCAGTCAGCGAGTCCTCACCTTTCTCCTCTCATCTGGGGTTTAAAAGTCAGTGTCTTCTGGCTCATGTAAGGAGCCCCAAATGGGACCTCAGTGATAGATCTGAAGAATGAAACCATATAGGTTGCGGAAGGATATGGGAGCTAGAGTCCTCTATGAAACCTATCAAATCATCTAAGGTGAAGAATTAAAATTACTCTGAGTGGGGGCTTCTGTTCTCCTTCAAAACCCTTCTTGCCAGCCATCCCTTGAAAGACGGAGAGATTGACAACACTCTCAGGTCCTGTTCGCATTCACAACTGGATACAGACCTAGGAGGGAGTTCCAATTACCATCAGCCTTTTGGGTTAGTGTGAAGAGTGGTGGGTGTCAATGAGATCTGACCAGTTTTAAACACTTTTTGGGATACACTTCTGAGTAGCGGTGTACATGAACAAGATCTTGGGATACAGGTGGATGGGAAGCTAAATATGAGTGGCAAAAAGGACGAGTGCAATCTCGGGGTGTATTAAGAGACATAACATTCAAATCACAGGATGTTTTTGTCCCACTATCTACTGTGTAGGTCAGGCCCCATCTGGAATACTGTGTGCAGTTTTGGAGGCCTCACTTCAAAGAGAAGGTGAACAAGTTGGAAGGGGTGCAGAGGAGAGCAACCAGGATGATCAGGGGCCTGGAGATCAAGCCCTACGAGGAAAGACTGACAGGCTTGGGAATGTTCAGTTTGGAGAAGAGGAGGTTGAGTGCAGACATGATTGCCCTCTTTAAGTATTTAAAAGGTCATCACTTAGGGAAGGCAAGGGAGCTGTTCCTGTTGGCAACAGAGGATAGGACTCGAACTAATGGGTTTAAACTACAGGAGGGAAGGTACTGGCTAGATATTAGGAAAAACTTCTTTATGTTAAGAGTAATTCAGCAGTGGAACTGGCTGCCTCGAGATGTGGGTTCCCTCTGATTGTGACTGTTCAAGGAGCAGCTAGAGGAATATTTGTCAGGGATGCCGATGGTTCCTGCACTGGGCAGGGGGGTGGACAAGATGGTCTGTAAAGACCCTTCTAACTCTAGAATTCACTATAACACTGGTCAGCACGAATCCCTCAATGCTACAGTAATGTTGCTGATAGTGCTTTGATATACTTTAACCCCCTGCAGTTTCTCAGTTTGAGTCCCTGAAGACACCATTTGTAATCTAGTAACGGGCTTCAAACCTCAGTTACAAACTGACCTAAAGCAGGTTGAACCAATATATATGCATGTATGTGCCATCAAGTCACAACTGATTGATGGCAACCCAGCAAGGAGCTTCAAGGCAAGAGAGAAGCAGAGGGTGGGTTTTCCTTGGTAGTCCTCCATCCATGTACCAACTTTGCTTAGCTTGGGAGATCTGACAAGCTCGAGCTATACCATGCTGCCTTTCTTCCCTGGTTGCACCAATACCTCGACTGTATTTGGTGAGAGAAGCAGTAAGAGAGACAGAATGAATAAAGCTAGGAATAAACCTGTGGTGTGTAGTGGTTAGAACATTGTACTATAATCAAAAAGAGTCCAGTAGCACCTTTAAGACTAACCAATTTTATTGTAGCATAAGCTTTCGAGAATCAAGTTCTCTTCGTCAGATGCCTGATACAGAGACTGGTTAGTCTTAAAGGTGCTACTGGACTCTTTTTGATTATGCTACCACAGACTAACACGGCTAACTCCTCTGCAACATTGTACTAGGAGTTGGAGAACATGGGCTCATATCCCCAGCTGACCATGTAGTCCAGTGGATGACCTTGGATCAGTGATTCACTCTCCAGTTTACCTTACAGGGCTGTTGTTAGGATAAACTGAGGAATGGGAGAGAACCATATAATGCACTAAAGTCCTTGGGGGGAAAATCTGATAAAGAAGGAGACAAAGAAAACGAGGGAAATAAGATGTAATTTTAAAAGCAAGTTGCAAATTACTGTTAAAGTGAAAGGTCAGTCCCAGATACGGGAAGCCCAGTATCGTTGGGTTTATACACAGGATGACCTCTTCCTATGACCATACCTCAATTTCTTTATGATTGAACGTCCCACCCTGCCCACGGTTTACACTCTAAAGCCCTTTGGACTCTTTGCTAAAGCATGCCATAGAACAAATAAAGGTGTGCTAGATTCTGCCAAAGAAGTAAGAAATGTTTAGGAAAACCCCTACTTTTGTATTTCCTGTTCTTGCTTTACTAGTCAATGTTTGACTACTCTTTACCAGCAGACAGGGATTTGGGGGTTTGCAAGGCTTTCCCTCTGTGTAGAAAAGACTTGATGTTTGCTTCTGTAATTCTTCTTGGATACCCTCAGGACCCAGTTATTCAACATTTGTTATATGTAACACCAGGAGGGTTACACACACCTACTTGGAAATAGAGTCGCCAAACAACCAGAAAGAAAAGAATGACCTCGCTCGCACCTTTGAACAAATCGTAATGGACAGAAATTCCTTGCCAGCCTCAGATCCTCTCACAGTGACAATTTTATTTAGATATGTATATTCTGCTTTTCTACCCAAAGGAGACCTTCAACATATTCCCTACCCCATTTTATCATCCCCCAAAATCTGTGATTTAGGTTAGACTTCGAATGGGCAATTAGGGGTCTACACCCGAAAAAGATTATCTCATCTTACCGGTAGCATGATTCACCTTTCCAAAATACGTCCTAACAGAGAACCTTTAGCTCAAAGCACCAGAGACTGGACAGAGGACCTTTCACATGCAAAGCAGATGTTCTGCCACTAAATTCTAAGTCTTCCATAAGGTTTGAATGCCTCTGTGCTTTCCTTAAGATTTTTTTCCCCTCTGTGACCAATTTCATGACATCAGTTGCCTTTCAAAGAAGTTCTAGCCCATGGCTGATGCCAAAGGAACCTGGGAAATGTACTATAGGATTTTTCTATAGAATGTTTTTCCCACATTCCAGACTATCTCCAGTGATGTGCTGATGTCACTTCTGGGTGCACAGGAAGTGATATCAGCATGCCAGCAACAAGGTAGTGATGTCACCAGCAAGCCCCCCACCATTACCCAGTAAGTCCCCACACTCCCACTGGTCGTGAGTGGTACCTGGCAACCCTAATAGAGAGCCATTCCTTCCTCCTGACCTTTGATCCATAACAAAACACGACAAAGTGCAGATTCCAATTGTCCATCAATCCATTTTTATTGCCTTTCTCACAACCGTGAAGCAACTTGATCTCTTTGAAAGGCCAGCTGATCAACTCCCAAGATCAGGACATGAAGTTCTCCACGAGGTGCATTAGAAAAGGACCTTCAGCAACAGGAGTCCCGTGACAATCAAGAGGATGGATCTTGAAGTCGGAAGGGCCTTGTTGCATGCAACTTCCTTGATATTACCTGAAACCCCAGCAATGTCGAAGGATGCTCCAGGTTTTAGCTGAGCGCAGGCATCCTTCATGTTGCAGGTCTTTGAGATCGCGGTAACCGTCTGCCCTCCTGGACGTGAAAAGGGAAGATAAGAGGAGTCACCATTCCCCCAAAAGGTCATGCAAAGAAGTTCATCCCTACAGTGTATATCCAGCCTGACTGTTTTCATGCTCAAAGTGATGGGCAGGGAAGGTGCATCTTGGGAACCTGTCTGCCAGCTGATTAAGATCTGGGCTGAACTTCCATTTCCCTCCCTGGTAAAGGTATTGAAGTCTAGGGGTGGTAATGCTGCAGCTCAACTGTTAGCAGGAGCGAGCAGGAGCATAAAAATCACTCCCATCCTACAGTCACTCCACTGGCTACCTATCAGTTAGCATGCTCAATTCAAGGTATTGATTATTACATACAAAGCTCTTCATGGCCTTGGCCTAGAATACCTACAGGACCGCCTCCCTCCCTATGTCCCTCCACGGCCGCTTCACTCATCTAAACAGGGTCTCTTGCAGGTGCCAGCCTGCACAAAGGCAAAATCAAAGGCAGACACAGGTTTTCTCTGGGGTGGCCCCTACCCTGTGGAACGGCCTGCCTGAGGAGGTCAGGAAAGCCCCCCACTCTCCTGGCTTTCCACAAATGATGCAAAACCAAATTATTCAAAAAGGCTTTTTACTCAGATAGGAGGGAAGTATTGTAGGGAGAGGGTCTCAAATGCTTCGCTAATGAGTTAGGGACCATAGACTCCACCACTTTGTTGCCTTGGATATTGGTTGTTGCTTTGGATATGTACTCCTATATACTATTACCTGTGCTTCATGTGGTCTAATGTCAGTCCTAGACTTGCTTAAGTTCTGTTTCAGCAATTCTTCAACTTTGTATTGAATCCTTGCTAATGCTATGTCTTTGTAAAATGCTATGGCATTGTTTATGGAAACGTCTTTGATACTGTATGAAAATGTCCTTGCTACTGATTGTACTAATTTCACACTATGTAATTTGCCTTGACTCTCAGCGAGAAAGGCGGACTATAAATAAATAAATAAATAAATAAAGATGATAGATAGATAGATAGATAGATAGATAGATAGATAGATAGATAGATAGATAGATAGATAGATAGATAGATAGATAGATAGATAGATAGATAGATAGATAGATAGATAGATAGATAGATAGATAGATAGATAGATAGATAGATAGATAGATAGATAGATAGATAGATGAGAGTGTTGTGAAGAGTTGGGGGGGGGGTTGGTCCTTAACATGCTAGGATGCTAGCATGTTAGCCCATGCTAGCATCCTACGGCCCAGACTGAGGTGGGCCCATGAGTTCAAAACCAGCCCAGGATTTGGGAGTTTTGCACTCATCGAAAATGTGAATTGTGTTTAGTACGGCGACACTTTCCTCCATCTTCCTGGTGGTAGAGGAAAGTGGCTGTTTGGATTTTCAAGGCAAGAGACTAACAGAGGTGATTTGCCATTGCCTGCCTCTGCACCCCTAGTCATCTTTGGAGGTCTCCCATCCAATTACTAACCAGGGCCACCCCTGCTTAGCTTCCAAGAACTGATAAGATTGGGCTTGCCCAGGCCATACAGGCCAGGGCTCCGTCTCCCTACCATTTGCAAAAGAAAAATCTTTTGAGGTTGTCTCAGAGAATTTCATCCCATTTGGCTGGAAAGGAAGATAAAATGACAGGGTTGGAAATGTGCTTGCCATTTAAACTCCAAAAAGTGACTAAAGAATAATGCCAGGGGGACTGAAGTGAGGCCTTTCCGCATATGTTGCATGCATGCTACTGGACAGCAGTGGCCGCTGTCCACCTGTCAGTTTGCTTTAAAGTCAGTTTGATCTGTTTCCCTTGCTAACTACTGGTGAGATTTCACCAGTACCAAAAACCTAGCAAAACATTAGAGGATTGGAAAACGGGCTCAAAAGTAACCTGATGCACAGGTATAACCAACCCCACTCTTTGCTCGTGAGATCGCGCCAAAGCAGAGGTTCTCTGATGCCATCCAAAGGAATCTCTGAGAACCCGGAGAACAGTGCCAAACAGAAAATATGGGGCTCGATAGACCTGTTGTGTGACTCAGTGTAAGGCATCTCATACAATGATTCATGCACATGGGAATGTGTGGGGAGGCGGAACGGCACTTTGAATTAATTCTGCACTTTGGACTAAGGGATGAGCGAGACACAGCGCTCAGAGGAAGGACGGCTGCTGAGAAAAACTACTGTGATCAGTTTTCCAGTAGAGATTCTCTCTCCATTTATGCCTTCCTCTCTAGTTTCTTGGCCAAACAGAGCCCCAACTTGGAGACTCTCCTTACTAAGTACCTGTGGACACTCAAGTGCAGGATTGTGTCTAGCCCACAATTTGGTTGCAGGCTTTTCTTGCTCAGGGCACATAAATGCTGATTTCACAGGAGCTCCTCTTGTGTCACTGCATCTGCAAGTGATTGCAGAGGGCAAAGCACCAATTCCGCTCCATTTTTGCTGCCAATTTGAGTTTGAATTGCCAATTTGCATTTCTTTAAGGGGTGAGAAAGTGTCAAGATCTGCATTTCAATGAATGGATGTGGGGAAAATTGGAATTCTTTTAGCAGCTGAGGAGGAACTGGTATCAAACTCCTGATGCAGAGCACACTGAAGTGTGACTAGGTGGCAACACGTGTTAAAATCATTAATCCTAATCTGATGCTGTTTATATTTACTTTTACTCTTTTTTTATGTCTCTTGTTAATACTTTGGATTTTATTGTGACTTTTCACAAACATACAGTTGCTAGCATTTAAAGCTGCCCTTAAGATATTTGTATGGGAGAGGAGAGAATAAATATTTTAAAATATATCAGTAAATGCCTGTAACACACCTGGATTCTTTTCACTTTCCTAGATTAGTGGACGATTATTTGTACCCACCTGCTGAAGTTTCAATCACGAGGCTAAGACAGGTATCTTGGCCTGACGGACAAGTCACTTTCTGGCCACTGCAGCTGTTGCCTGGACCGGAGCAAATTTCACACTCCAAAGAGGTGACTATGAAGGGAAGAAGAAAGGAGACCCAGGATAGCATAGTGGTTACCAGGGAAACGAGGTAGTGGAACTCAGGACCACACAATGATGTCACTTTGGGTCAGCTGGAACAAGGGGGGAGTTTTTTAAAGTTTAAATTGCCCTCGGGGAAAATGGTCACATGGCTGGTAGCCCTGCCCCCCTGATCTCCGGACAAAGGGGAGTTTAGATTGCCCTCCACGCCAGGCAATCTGGAGATCAGGGGGCGGGGCCACCGGCCATGTGACCATTTTCAAGAGGTGCCGGAACTCCGTTCCACCGCGTTCCAGCTGAAAAAAAGCCCTGGTGGTTACAGTGTTGGACTAGGAGCTGGAAGAGCCAGGTTTGAATCTCCACCCTGCCATGGAAGCTTGCTGGGTGATCTTGAGCCATCACACACTCCCAGCCTAACCTGCCTCCTGGGCTTGTTGAGTGGATAAAATGGAAAAGAGGAGAATGATGTCAGCTGCTTTGGCTCCCCATTGGGGAGAAAACAGGAGTATAAATAAAGCAAATAAATGTAATAAATAAATTTATAGAATGGACCTTGCTGGGCCAGTAGACTTGGCCTCTGTACTCCTGGAGGCCAGATCTACCTCTCATTCTTTTACAGGGTTGGACCAGCAGAGGTCTCTGTCTCTCTCTCTTCCCCATCCCAGGGCTCCTCACCTCATCATGCATCCAATTTGACCCCAGTTAGGGCTGAATCAGGTGGCTGTGGAGTGCAGGAGTGTGCCAGGGGGGCTTGCCGCTCCCCTTCAACAGTCCCTGCTCTGCAGCTGGCTGCAGGGCTGAATTGGGTGGCTGTGGGGCACAGGAACACTCCAGGGCCCTTGCCACCCCTGGCAGCACTTCCAGCTTTCAGAGCCGCCCAATGTGGGCCATGGAGGTGGCGGAGAGGCCTGGCATGGTGGCACCGCCCTCCCAAGGTCCCGCAGCAGGGCCCTGCTAAATCAGTTTTCTAGAGCCCCTTGTGCTTTCCCCCCCACAATGGGCTTTGTTGCTAGTAATAAATAAATACATGGAATGGAGAAATGGCCAAGTTAACAGCCAGTGACAGAAACTGAATTCTGTGTGTGACGATGAATCATCTGGCACCATTTAAACCAGTTTTATATTCTCAACGGTTTTTTTTTTACACACGCACACCCATTTTAATATGCAAACCATGAACCTACTTTTGTGAATCTACAAACATTAAAATATACCCTTTAATCAAAATAGTTTTAAGAAGATAATAAATTAATACTTAGAAGTGATTAACTTAGAAGTGAATACTTCCTGTTTCCATACATGGAACAATTGATTTACAATTTTTTAAAACGTACAATATTTTGAAAACTAACCATACTGAATAAACCTTTCCATGGGCTCTTTTCACACTGCTTACCTGTTCCCGGGATGCTGCAAAATATCGCGCTAAAACATGGAAGATAGCGTCTTCTCACGAGAGTTTTGCCCGATGTCGTGCAAAACTCTCGCAAGAAGACGCTATCTTCTGCGTTTTTTGCATGATATTTTGCAATGTCCCAGGAGCAGGTAAGCAGTGTGAAAAGGGACCATCTATTTCCTTATGAGATGGGCTATCTGCCCTGCCCAATACTGGCCAAATAGCAGAGGAGCTGCTGTAATGGGGAAAAAATCAACTCACCTTTTTGGAATCATTACAACTTAATTTAACAATTGCAGTTCAGATATGCAGGGTACTTCATAACCGATTCTGTCAATCAATGTGCTTAGCACCATATTCGTGAGGTTATGTTTTTTGAATCCAGGATTTCCTTTGAACAGGAGGTTAGCAGGGCCTTATTCCAGCACTTGCGCACAATGACCAGAAGTGAAAACAGGAATGGGGCAGAAGGGCTGGTCCTTTCTTTCTCCAATGGTCAGCCCTCTTTCAGATCTCTGCATGCCTTGAACAAAGCAATTGACTATCTCCAGTTTGGAGAAGCTATGTTGGTTGGACTCATTTATCTGGCAATGCCAGGTGATGCCAGCTCAGCCCAGGTCTGGGCTTCTTAACCCCAATGGCAAAATCTTTCCCCACTCTAAGAGGGCTAACAGGAACTGCTTACCTGTAGTGAGAAGCACAGAGAAAAAGAAGAGTCTCAAGAGAGCTGGCATAGTGACGGAAAATGGTGCAGAAACTTTCTTCGGTGAAGCAAACCTTCGTTCGTAAAGTGGTTGTCAAAGTATTGAAAAGGATGCATGCATGGAAGAACGGACCTTTTTATCTCCGCAATGTTAAAGATTAGCTCAATTTCTTCCTGTGATTTGCTAATTGTATGTGAAAATGTTCCTTTTCCAGGCTAAACCATTCCCTTAATTTGTAGGGGACTCAACAGTTCTTATCAAAATGACTCAACACTTCCCAGGTGCTTCTGTCACAAAGTATACCAGGCATCAGTATCCTCTCTGCTTCCTTCTTTATATTTGGCTGTTAGCCAGGCTTCTATTCTTTCATTCATTGGTTAATGGACTTCTGAGCAAATTTACCTGTGCTTGCGATGGCCAGCTGCTATGCTTGGTGTGAACATTATTGAACTGAGAGCTAAACTACACAAGACAAATTACACGAGCTCGCTAAAGTGAAGGGAGACACAATGTTAGGCAGGAAGCGTAGTTTGGATTTCACCTCAAATGAAACCTTGGGTGGAAAGCCCTTTGTATCATATCTTTGATGATTATTATGAGGGACTGGACTTCAGCTTAGCTATATGCATAGGCTACGAGTTCTGGGATAGAAGAGACTCCTTGGTCCAATGAAAAAGCCCCTGGAAGGCTACATTGGCCTTAGTCAACCTGGCTTGACAGCCCTTACTGTGTTTATGCTGTTACAACAACAATAACAACTGCACTTATATACCACCCTTCTAGACAGATTAGTGTCCCATTCAGAGCAGTGAACAAACTGAGAGCTAAACCACATGAGACAAATTACAGGAGGACACTCAAGTGAAGGGAAAGGTGAAATTAACAAACCCTCTGAGGATTGATCTAGCTGGCTCTGTAGAGAGAGGTGAATGCACCAGAAATGAAAGCATGTGCTGACAGGCACCTTTGTTAGCTGCATGATCTATGGAACTCCCTGGCCAAACGGAGGGCCACTCCCAGTAAAAAGCTGCCCATTTTTTAAGGTACTGGGGAAGATGCAGCTGAATTCTATACTTTTACACTAGAATCACAATAACTGTACAAGCAATTCACTTCTCACTTTGTTTACAAATAAGATGGACATGTATCCATTGAAATGAAGTTTTAAACCTCAGAAACTCATACTGTACTTTGTCATGGACATATATTTTATGCACTCTGATTATTATAGATTGCACAAGTTGATCAATGCAATCGAATATTATACAATTATGTATTACAGTACCTTTCCTAATATTTGCTATAGCATTTTTATCCGCTATACTTGCTTAGACTCCATTTGCTGCCAATCTTTTTATACAGGTTTCCTTGGATCTGTGCTCATTTTTTTACTTCTGTAGTCTCACTGAAGTGCAGTAGATCTGCACTGCAGAGCAGGAGAGCAGCCCCACAGCTTGCAGTGCGGCTCAGCTGAGATGCACAGTGACCTGCAGCTCAGCTGGGGCAGCCGCTCTCCTGCTCTGTGCTGCAGAGCAGGAGAATGGCTGCCCCAGCTGAGCCGCAGCTTGGCACATCTCAGCTGAGCCAGAGCTGGGCACGAGTCTGCTTACCCCACCCACCATGCAAAAGGAAGCCCTTTCTTACCACTGGGAACAGTGGGGTGAGGGTGGGTGGCTGGCATAAAGGTGGACATGGAGGGGCTTGTCGGTCAGAATATGTAGTAACATTGAAACATTACTACACGTGCTCAAAGTTTTTTTTTTAAAAAAGGTGACATGCAAATGGAAGTCCTGCCTTACCACTGGGAACAGTGGGGTGAGGGTGGGTGGCTGACATAAGGGAGGGCTGCAGAGCAGGAGAGCGGCCACCCCAGCTGAGCTGCGAGCCTGCTGCACTTGCCTGGGAGGGCTGCAGAACAGTAAAAAAGAATGGTGGAAAAGGAGTTCAGAGAGCTGATTTGGGTGGGTGTGGTTAATTCCACACAAACCAATCAGCTCCCAGGGAAAAAGAGCGGGTAGAGAAGAGCCATTCTGAATGTCCATTGGATGCTCCCACATTCTAGTGTTTTGGGAGAGGGAGAAAGAGTTCTCTCGGTCCACTCTCTCTACCCTGTATATAATTTTATAAACCTTTATCATGTCCCACCCCGTTGTCTTTTTTCTAAACCCAAATGTCCCAGATTCTTCAGCCCTTCCTCCTAGGAAAGATTCTTCAACCTTCTAATCATCTTAGTTCCCCTCTTCTGTACCTTTTCCTGCTCTGCGATAACCTTTTTGTGATATGGGCCGTTTTCACACATCTTACCAGCTCCAGTACGTCGCACAAAGCTCCCTCAAGGATAGTGTCTTCCTGATGCGATTTCCTGGTTCTCGCACGAAATTGCGCCAGGAAGATACTGTCCTTGCGGGAACTTTGCATGATGTACCAGAGCTGGTAAGATGTGAAAAACGGCCGTGGTGACCAGAACTGCAGTATTCCCAACAAGGCTGTGCTATAGATCTATACAGGGGGGTTATAATACTGGCCATTTTAATTTCAATCCCTTTCTTAATAATCCCCAATATACTAGTTTGCCTTGTTCAACACTACAGCACACAAAGGGCCAAACTACAAGTGATGCCTGACACAGGTTGGACACTTGTCAGCTTCCCACAAGTTTTGATGGGAAATGTAGGCATCCTGGTCTTGCAGCTTGGCTCTCCGACTGCTGTCCAATGGACTTTTCAACTGTCACTTGTCCAACATTCCGCCAAGCTGCCTACATTTCCCGCCAAAACTAAGACCCTATTAGCATAAACTTGAAGTTGGGTTTTTTTGTTCCAGTTTGCATTACTTTACACTTACCTACATTGATGACTCAGCCTTCCATCCTTCCGAGGTCGGTAAAACGAGTACCCAGTTTCCTCGGTGTAAAGTGTAGATGACTGGGGAAGGCAATGGCAAACCACCCCGTAAAATGTCTGCCAAAAAAACGTCATGGTGCGACGTCCCCCCATGAGTCAGTAATGACTCAGTGCTTGCACGGGGAACTACCTTTACCTTTACCTACCTACATTGAACTTCATTTGCTATGTTGTCCTCCTGGGACTTTTCAGTCAGCCTGATTTTTCACCATCCTGAATAATTTTGTGTCATCAGCTAATTGGGCCACTATGCTGCTCACCTCCAGTTCCAGATCATTTATGAACAAATTAAATAGCACTAGCCCCCATACTGAGACCCCACTGCAGTCCTTCCCTCAGTTGCAAGAACTCTCCTTTTATTCCTGCTCTCTTTCATTTAACCAAATTATAATCCATGAAAGCACTTATCTTCTTATCCCATGACTGCTAATCTTACTCAGGACTCGTCTTTGATGAGGTATGAGATTGGGCTTCTAGTGTCACCTACTTCCTGAGACCAGAAGGATTTTGTTCCATGTCTTGGGAACTGCAAGCAGTAGATCAACAGTTCCAGGAAAGAACCAGGGATCTCATACACAGGACAGCAAATCTGATGAGGCAGGTGTCTCCAGGTGGTTAAACTATGCAACCTTTCCCCCCCACCCATAAATATTCTGAAATGTGTATCTAATGAAGCTGTGGGTTTTGATTCTAAAGCACCACTTCACTGAGAGGGATACATGAATTTACCAGGTTCTTAAAGCTAATTTTAGTGTGAATAAAGACAGAACTTGATCTTTGTCACGGAGGGAATCGAAGATGGCACTTTCCAAGATAAAACATCAGGAATAGAAATTCCAAACACTGATAGTACTTGTGTAACCCCCAGAGTCCCAAGGACCAGGTTCAATATGTTTACCAATTCAAATATAAATGCAATTTATTTAAACACAACTATGAAAACATTCCCAAAGTTATTAATACTGGATCAGTAACCAGCGACCCCAGAGTACAGTCCTACTCACAACCCCCTGGTAAAGTGTGCAGACAGTTCTGTAGATTTGGCCAGAGGCTTTTCCTGGAACAGCGTCCCAAATATCTAGCAGGCCTTGCCACAGCAGGACTCTTCTTGTGAAGATGCCGTCTGAATCCTGGGGCTTGCTTGTTGCCCTAGGAGCAGTTCCCCTTTTCTCCTAGCAAGATGAAGTGGGGCAGCTCTGTGCCAGGGTGCTGGTCTCAAGCAGTGAATGAGTTCAGCTGCCAGCAATTCCTGCTCTTGCTTCTTCAGCTCTTCCCAGCTACTACAGTTCTTCCAGGGAGAAGAGTTCAGCTCTTCCAGCCAGCAGTTTCAGCTCTGTGATGATCTTAGCTCCAAAGCTTGGAAACAAGCTTTGCCTTCCCAACAGCAGCAGCAGCTCTTCTTCCCTTTAGTATTTCCAGCTAGCCTAGTCCTGTATAACACTACTCCTCTTAGTCATGGTGACCTCTTTTTTATATACATGCCCCATGGGCCTTTGCTAAACATGCAAATTAAACAACCCTAGGTACAGCTCAGTTATCTGTTAGTCTGGTCTATGTATCTGCAGTCTATTACTCAGGCCTAGGTCCTAGGCCCCAAACCCTTTTTCCAGTACAGGCGTACACTTGGAAAATGTTTCTCTTGAAGGTGTAGCAGACCTACCTCTACCACAGGTTTTTATGATGCTGGAAATGTGATCTAATAGCAGAACAAAATGTCATTCATCTTATCTCAGTTCCAGACCCAATTTGCTACTTCAATATTATTAAGGTATCTCATCCTTGAAACATTATCAGATTTTGAATTTATGCGAGTTTTTTTCCCACATCTACTGTTGACACAATTAGAATTACAGAAAACCATTCCTTCTTCACTGCCTTCTCCCCGCAACTGAACAGAATAAGACCAAGTCCATATTTCAGTTCCTCACCAATCTACTTTTATTAGTTTCCTTCATTAAATGTAAATGTAATAAAATTTATTGCAGTCAATGACCAGTAAATAGTTTGAAGGGAAGCAAGTAAATAACAATTAAGAAAACAGTGATGTTAAAAACAGAATACATTCTCATATAAACAGAGCTTGACCATTTCAAATATTCTAACAATTAAGTTAAAATACCAAAATTGAAGATACAATTAAACGTATCTATACTTCTTTATCTCTCTTCTAATTCAATAAGCTGACCATCCAAAGCTGGCAACCATCCTAGTTAAATTTTGATTGTTTCCCGCCAACATAATTGACAAAACATTGCTTCTGTAGCGACCAAGATAAGCATTCATAATAGGGTTGTCCTCATTAAAACAAAGAAAAGGCTTGATGTCTTTGAAAGGCCGAGTGATCCAAGACATGGATATGAAGACTCAGAGCCAAGCTACAAGTAACGCCTTACACAGGTTGGACACTTGTCAGCTTCCCTCAAGTTTTGATGGGAAATGTAGGCGTCCTGGTTTTACAGCTTGGCTCTCCATTACAGCTGCAGGACCAGGATGCCTACATTTCCCATCAAAACTTGAGGGAAGCTGACAAGTGTCCAACCTGTGTCAGGTGTCACTTGTAGCTTGGTTCTCAGTCAGTGCTTCAAGAGGGGCATTAGAAGAGGACCTTCAGCATTAGGAGACCCAGGAAAGCCACGAGAAGAGACGCTGAGAGAGAAAGGGCCTTGCATGTCACTTCTTTGATGGTACCAGTGACCTGAGGGACATTGAATGTTTGTCCAGGTTTCAAGAGGTTACAGAGAATCCGGGCATAGCACATCTTCCCAACGCTAGTAACCGTTTGCCCTCCTGCACATGAAAAGCAAAGATGAGAGGTGAGGCAGTCCACTGTTCCCAGGAAATACAATTCAAAAGAAGTTCATCCTTCCAATTTATATCCAGCGTTTCCATTTTCATGCCCACTATGACAGACACAAATATGCCCTCCCAAAAACTTTCACCTGAGTGTCCCAGGCAAGGAGGCAGAATCCAACTCTCAATTGCTTTCACACCTCTCTGTTTCCTCTTTAGAAATATTGATTGCCTCTAGAATAGCAACACTTTGGGGTTTTATGAATTTTCTCCCACATCAGTTCAGACCCCGTTTTGCTTTAATTTATCCCCTGATTTCTGCAGGCATTTTTATGCCTTTAGTTTTTGCTTTCAGTTTTTTTTTTGGTTTCCCTCTTTTTTCCCCAGTTCCTTTAAGACTTTTACCCTAATATTTTTGGGGGAAGTTAATTCTGAGTTTCTTCTCTTGTGTAATGTTTCTTTTGGTTTTGGCCAGCCTCACTCTCCTCGTTCCAGGTCACCCAGGTGGGGCACTCTGGTTTGAACTACAGGGGAGGAGGGGAGTGCTTAGGAATAGATTACCGAGCTGCTCCCCTTTTAGGCTTCCCCATGCAAAGTTTTGCTCATGTGTGCATTTTCAATCTTTTTTAAAAAGTTCATCCCTTACATCGAGCTAACATTATAAGCATGCACAAAAACTGAAAGGGGGAGGTGCTGTGATGTCACCAAAGACAATGGCACCATCACTAGAAAATATTATCATCTGTTCCACCTACCTGTTGTGCCTTCGACCACAAGGGTGAGACAGGTATCTAGGCCAGCAGGACAACTCTGTTTCTGGCCAGCGCAATTGTATCCTTCAGCAGCACATGATTCACACTCCAAAGAGGCACCTACAGAGAGAAGCAAAATGGTCTCACAAGGTCTATGGAATGGAGAGATGTCTGATTTAACTGCCAGTGGAAGAAGCTGAACCCCAAATGGTGGGTCACACAGAATCCTCTAAACCAGATTTACAAGCCAAAGAGGAGTTCCTTGATCATCTGCACAGAAGAAGCCCAAACCCCACCAGGTGCACCTCTAAACCACTTCATCATGTTTTCACTTTATGTGTTAGGACTAGGGATGTGCGTTTCGGCATTCAGAATGCCGAAAGAATGCCGAAATAAAAGTGTTTCGGCTTCTTTCGGGGAATGCCGAAACGTTTCGGGGACTGCCGAAACGTTTCGGGTAGCCGAAAGAAAAAAGCCGAAACGTTTCGGGATTCTTTCGGCTTTCTTTCGGCTTTTCAATGGGAAAATGCCTCCGTCTTCCCGGACGTCTGGGGGAGGCATTTTCCCACCGAATAAGCCCAAAATTGGTGGGGACCTTCCTCTAACCCTTCTCTAACAACCACCCAAGTTTCAGACAGATTGGACTTTGGGGGGCCATGTTATGGCCCCCCAAAGCAGGTCCCCCCATCCTCCCATAAGAAAGCGAAGGAGCAGCATATTGTTAGCATGCTGCTGCTAATCTTTCTTCATTATTTCCTATGGGGAAAAAATGAAGAGGCAGGCTTCCTTTGCCAGGGGTGGCATTTTGCATGCAAAATGCCCCCTCACCCTCAGGGGCCCTTCTCCCACCCCTCCTCCCACCCCCCACCAAGGCTCAGCCTGCTCCCACTTGGGGGGGCCATTTCATGGCCTCCCCAAGTAGGTGCTCTAATCTCTACCACTGACAGCTGGGGGAGGCTTGTGTTGCCAGGGGTGGCATTTTGCATGCAAAATGCCCCCAAGCCCTCAGGGGCCCTTCTCCCACCCTTCCCCCCACCCCCCACCCAGGCTCAGCCTGCTCCCACTTGGGGGGGGGGCATTTCATGGCCTCCCCAAGTAGGTGCTCTTTTCTCTACCACTGACAGCTAGGGGAGGCTTGTGTTGCCAGGGGTGGCATTTTGCATGCAAAATGCCACCCCTGGCAACACAAGCCTCCCCCAGCTGTCAGTGGTAGAGATGAGAGCAGAGCACCTACTTGGGGAGGCCATGAAATGCCCCCCCAAGTGGGAGCAGGCTGAGCCTTGGTGGGGGGTGGGAGGAGGGGTGGGAGAAGGGCCCCAGAGGGTTGGGGGGCATTTTGCATGCAAAATGCCACCCCTGGCAACACAAGCCTCCCCCAGCTGTCAGTGGTAGAGATTAGAGCACCTACTTGGAGAGGCCATGAAATGGCCCCCCCAAGTGGGAGCAGGCTGAGCCTTGGTGGGGGGTGGGAGGAGGGGTGGGAGAAGGGCCCCTGAGGGTGAGGGGGCATTTTGCATGCAAAATGCCACCCCTGTCAAAGGAAGCCTGCTTCTTCATTTTTTCCCCATAGGAAATAATGAAGAAAGATTAGCAGCAGCATGCTAACAATATGCTGCTCCTTCGCTTTCTTATGGGAGGATGGGGGGACCTGCTTTGGGGGGCCATAACATGGCCCCCCAAAGTCCAATCTGTCTGAAACTTGGGTGGTTGTTAGAGAAGGGTTAGAGGAAGGTCCCCACCCATTTTGGGCTTATTCGGTGAGAAAATGCCTCCTCCAGGCGTCCTGGAAGACGGAGGCATTTTCCCTTAGAAAAAAGCTGAAAGAATGCCGAAATAATGCCGAAAGAATCCCGAAAGCCGAAAGCCGAAAGAGATTCTTGTTTCGGCTTTCGGCTTTAACAATAGAGAATCTTCTTTCGGCTTTCTACTTTCGGCTATAGCCGAAAATTTTTGGCTTGCACACCCCTAGTTAGGACAGCCAGTTTGGTATAGTGGTTAAGAGCAGTGGGACTCTAATCTGGAGAACTGAGTTTGACTCCCCACTCCTCCGCTTGAAGCCAGCTGGGTGACCTTGGGCTAGTCACAGTTCTCTGGAGCTCTCTCCTTCCTATCAGACACGTCCCTGTCACACACACACACACACACACATACACCTGGTCACTGAGATTGAGAAGGAATTTTGGGGTGAGGGGAAGAAAATGCTCATCAAGAGATCAGGATCCATCCAGGCCTCAGCACAGAAAAGGGAAAAAGGAAAGGGGGAGCTTCTTGGTAATCAGAGGTTGTGGACAGAGCTTTTTTTCTAGGAAAAGAGGTGGTGGAACTCAGTGGGTTGCTCTCGGAGAAAATGGTCACATGGCTGGTGGCCCCACCCCCTGATCTCCAGACAGAGGGGAGTTTAGATTGCCCTCAGCACTGCTCCAGTGGTGCGGAGGGCATTCTAAGCTCCTGTCTGGAGATCAGGGGGCAGGGTCACTGGCCCTGTGACCATTTTCAAGAGGTGCCGGAACTTTGTTCCACTGGCTGGACAGAGCATTGCTGAGATCTGCCCAGGAGCTCAAGCATGAATGGAATATTCATGTAAATGCAAAGTGATTGATGGTGACTGGATTTACTGCCTCCCCAGCTACGGGTGTGAGATTGTGACAAGAAAGTGTTTCGCTTAGCATATTCCTATACCCTCCTTCCATGATTAGATTCCCACTCTAAGATTGAGGAGCAATCAATCAGCACTGATAAGTTCATAATTTGTCTTTAGGAACCTGCATCTTCACACCTAAATTCATTAACTCAGCTCTGGGAGATTCATTAGCAAACTGTCCCTTTGTGAGGCAGCAGGAGAGACTGTGCATTTCCTTTTACACACCCTGGTAGTACCAATCAAAGAGCAATCAAGCGATTGTTGTTTCCCAGAGATGGCCTTCACGGCCTTTGTCCTAATGGCTAAGAGGGCTCTCTTGCCTGTGGACATGTCTTGCCCTATAAAAACCAGAGCTATTGCCCCATTCAAACCTTGCGCACTTCATGGATCCAAGTGCTGCTCCCTTGGGGTTACGTTCCCTAAGCCCCTCTCTCTCCTGGTAAAGAACGTTGGATGTTTGAAGCCATCTTCCTCCATGGACTGCTCTATTCTTCAGATAGGTAATTTTTGCCCTGAAATTCCTCAACTCTGTTCCACTTTCACCACTTGCTTTTCCTAAGCATCTTATGTGTTTGAGAATAATCTCATGTGTGAGTGTGTGTGTGTTTCCCTTTAAATAAAAACCACTCTACTTTGGGGAAGGGACACCCCCGTAAAAATTGGTGGAATTATCCCACAGTTACCCCTCTCACATAGCCATCTTCCTTGCTGCTAATTCCCCCTACTTGCAAGGTCACCAATCCAGGTAACAATTGGACTATTTTCACATCTATGCATGAGTAAAACAACTCAACCATCTGCAGTTTTCAGGAGTTCTGATGGATAACCAGGTTATGCCAGCTTGGCAGTTGTTGAACACCCTGCCTGCCCATAAGAAGGCTAACGGTTGCTGCTTACCTGTAGTGAAAAGAAGAGTGAAGAGGAAGAGACCAAAGAGAGCTTGCATGGTGATGTGAAGTTCACAGTCCAAGGGGCTGGGGTGAAAACTCTTTCTTCAATGAAACAAGAGGCTGCAACAATATTGAGAAAGGATGCTCATATGGCATCTTTGAATATTTGCTCTACACTTCCTTCAAGGAGCACAGATTGGTATACAAGGTTCCTTCCTCCATTTGTTTCTCACAACAACCCTGTGAGGTAGGTGAAGCTAAGAGGGAATGACTGGTCCAAGATCACCTAATGATGGGCTCTCTCCATCCTCAGTCTGATACTCTAACCACTATGCTACAGTAACTCATGTGATGAGGAACTTGTGAACCTCAGACTCCCCCTTTTTCTACAACTTGCCAACAACATAACTGAGGGAGTGTGCCCAAGTTCCTCCTCTTCCTTCCAAAATCTTTCCCTTGGTTTGAAGGGACTGTCTGAAAGATCGTGTCCAAGTAATGGCTCAGCAGTTTGCAAGCATTGGAATCCCAAACTGCCCTTCCTGTACATTAGTCATCAGCACCCTATTTGCATACTTCCCTATAATTGGCTGTTGGCCAGAGTTTTATTTTTCCCCTTATTGGTTAAAAGACAACCTTGTCAGCTATTCCTAAATGGAAAGTCTACAGTCCACCAAGATACATGAATAGGCCTGGAACTTTGGTAAGTTTTTATGAGTAGGCAGATAAAGCTCTTCTCGGAAGGCTTTGGAGATTTTTGGGTATGTTCAGTCAATATAGTGGACTTTCTGGTTCTTGTAGCCAACTCCATTTTAAAACACCTTGACAAAGAAAGAGCCTGCCAGGCAAACTAGCTCTAGGAGAGTGATTTTTTTCATTACGAGTTTTATATTATTATGATTATTATTAAAACAATAATATTTAATATTAAAGTTCCATAACTTCTTTCCAACTGATTCTCAACATGCTCCCAAGGGTGCCATGCTGCCCACAAGTGCCTGCCAGGTTCTGGCCAGGAGTGGGGCATCCCTCGCCTCCAACTCCTGTTTCCTGCTGCTGCTTAGGTGAGAGGAGAAAAAGGTTTTAAAAGTTTTCCCAGGAAGTGAAGTAATACCACCAGCCAATGGCATCCCACATGTCCTCGACCACCCTAGCCTCCTGCCAGCTGTCAGGCAATTTCTGGCTACCCTAGTGCCCACGGATGTATTCCCTGGTGCCTTCTTGAGACTTAAGGGTAAAATCCTAAAGGTCCTCAATGAAACAGGAAAATAAATAAATACATAACTGAGCTTCAGTTAGTTCCTTTGTACTTCATTGACTGACAAAGTGCTAAATTCACCCCCAACATTTTGGAACCATGTTTTGATTTCAGGAACAAGAAAAAGGAGGAGGAGGAGGAGGAGGAGGAGAAAAGCCATGCTATGAAAAATGATCTTTTTTTTGTTTTCCTTTTTATCCAGTGTAGGCACTAGGATTAAGATTTGAGGAAGAAGCCCTTTTCCTTCTGTTACTGTCATGATGGAAATCAGCCCCCTCTACTCTGCCCACACAGTTGCTTTTGGCCCCTGTAGGAAGAACTTTGGGAGTAATGACATTTTTCCTAGTAGATCTTTTTGAAATTCTTCAATATTTGAGAAGACCCTCCTACATCTCTCCCTTTATTCATTTTCTAAAAAAAAATTTAAAAATCCAGGTTTGAGATATTTGGCTATCTTACTCTTCATTAGAGCCAGTTTGGTGTGTTGGTTAAGAGCGTGGGACTCTAATCTGGAGAGCCGGGTTTGATTCCCCACTCCTCCACTTGAAGCCAGCTGGGTGCTCTTGGACTAGTCACAGTTCTCTGGAGCTCTCTCAGCCCCACCCACCCCACAGGAAGTTTTGTCGTGGGTATTATAATCCAGTTAAAGAGGGAAAACCCGCGAGGGTTAATAACAATTATGCACCTTTCTTATAAATCAAAAATTGATCTTAATTCAGTAATACAATGATATAATAGCAATTTATACAGAATAGACCTTTGGAAATCAAAATAACCCGTCCAGTGTATTTCTTTACAGGCTAAACACATATACAACCAATACAATCGAGTAATCAGGTGTGTAGGCAGTCCAAACGGTGGCGGCGGTAAACCTACTAAATTGAGGGACAACCCCCTAATTCAAGTCCACTTCAATGCGGGAGCCAACCGGTCAAGATGAAGAGATACGCCCAATCTGGGGCCGGCTGAAGCACAGATTTCGTCCCACGCCTCGTCAGGGGTGTTTATCTCTGTTGTTATTCTCACCCGGAAGCATGCGTTCTTTACGTCTAAAAAGCAAATAAATCTTTATACAAATCAAATTACAATACCTGCCCCACTGGATTAACTCACCTCCTGCCTGAACACTGACCTGTACAATCACCTGGAAATATTCATAGCCTGCATACCATCAAGATATTTACAGCATATTTTCACACTGGTTGCACGCGGCGGCAGTGAATTCTCTTGCGTGCCTCGTGTTGACTGGGACGCTCACCTTTAAACCTATTTCATCAGCCCACTCACAAATCTTAAAGGGGCAGATGACTCTCTAATATAAATTAAAGAAAACAGTTCAGGGAAAGTTCATTGTTCAATCCCTGTGGCCTCACTGACCATAAATGCAGTATCCAGTAGGCTTCTTTGCGTGGCCATGGGATGCTCGGCTGCGCCGAGCATCGCCAACCTCTTTATGGCCCGGTGGGAGAAGATTCACATTATGAGTGAGGCTAACCCCTTTAGGAGTAATATTCGTTTTTACAGGAGGTATATTGATGACCTTTATTTTTTGTTTTCTGGTGCACACCAGATAGAGCCCTTTTGTAATTGGTTGAACTGTAGGGATCAGAATGTCCGATATACTTGGCGTTACACCAAAGAACACATTGATTTTTTGGATGTTATTACATATAGACACTCCTCATGCAAGGTAAAGCTAAGAACGTTTACTAAGGTCACTGACCGCAATTCATATCTGGATTTTCACTCTTTTCACCCTAGACACTTGAAAGAGAACATCCCATATGGACAGTTATTGCGTATCAAACGCAATTCGTCTACTCCCCAGGATTTTTTAAAGGATGGAAGGTCCTTATGCAGGGACTTTATAAACAGGGATTATCCTCAAAGACTTATTAACACAGCCTTTTTGCGTGCTAAGATGACAGACAGGACAAAGTTGTTTCAGACTAGCTCCAGAGAGATGGCAGAAAGGATTAAATGGGCACTGGACTATACTCCCTTCACCAACCATATTAAGAGAGTAGTGGACCAACATTGGACGATTGTACAGGATATTAAGGGCTGTGAACAGCGACCACTATGTGGCTTCAGGAGAACAACCAGCCTTCGTGATAGCTTGGTCCATGCACGTTTGGATACGCTAAAAGAGGAAGCCCACCTACCACACGGTAATTTCAAATGTGGAAGGTGTGCTTTGTGTAGTCTTATGTTGGAAGGAAGGGAGTTTTGGGTTAAGGGTAAAAGACTAACCTTTGACCATTTTGCCTCTTGTTACACTGCAGGAGTGGTATACTTGATAGAATGTCCAGGTAAGTCCATATATGTGGGTTGCACTTCTAGACCACTAAAAATCCGCATTTTGGAACATCTTTCCCGTATTCGGAATAAAGTGACAAGTGGTGCAACACTTTGTGGACTGTAAACATGCTGATAACTCTTTTAGGGTTGTGGTATTGGAGGTTCTGAAAAGGGAAAGCTTCAATCAAACTGCTCTTTTACGCAAAGAAGCCTACTGGATACTGCATTTACGGTCAGTGTGACCACAGGGATTGAACAATGAACTTTCCCTGAACTGTTTTCTTTAATTTATGATATTAGAGAGTCATCTGCCCCTTTAAGATTTGTGAGTGGGCTGATGAAATAGGTTTAAAGGTGAGCGTCCCAATCAACACAAGGCACGCAAGAGAATTCACTGCCGCCGCGTGCAACCAGTGTGAAAATATGCTGTAAATATCTTGATGGTATGCAGGCTATGAATATTTCCAGGTGATTGTACAGGTCAGTGTTCAGGCAGGAGGTGAGTTAATCCAGTGGGGCAGGTATTGTAATTTGATTTGTATAAAGATTTATTTGCTTTTTAGACGTAAAGAACGCATGCTTCCGGGTGAGAATAACAACAGAGATAAACGCCCCTGACGAGGCGTGGGACGAAATCTGTGCTTCAGCCGGCCCCAGATTGGGCGTATCTCTTCATCTTGACCGGTTGGCTCCCGCATTGAAGTGGACTTGAATTAAGGGGTTGTCCCTCAATTTAGTAGGTTTACCGCCGCCACCTTTTGGACTGCCTACACACCTGATTACTCGATTGTATTGGTTGTATATGTGTTTAGCCTGTAAAGAAATACACTGGACAGGTTATTTTGATTTCCAAAGGTCTATTCTGTATAAATCGCTATTGTATCATTGTATTACTGAATTAAGATCAATTTTTGGTGCATAAGTGTTATTAACCCTCGCGGGTTTTCCCTCTTTAACTGGCTCGTTTTGGCGAGGGTAGCCCCCTTTTTGTGTGGGTATAATAATGGCATACTTTGTAAACTGCTCTGAGTGAGCATTAAGTTGTCCTGAAGGGCAGTATATAAATCAAATGTTGTAGTAGTAGTAGTAGTAGTAGTAGTAGTAGTAGTAGTAGTAGTAGTAGTAGTAGTAGTAGTAGTTGTTGTTGTTGTTGTTGTTGGTGGTGGTAGTAGTAGTAGTAGTAGTAGTAGTAAGCTTGGTTTTTAAAGGCTTCTTAAAGCTATCTGGTTTAAGACATTGTCTCCCCGTGAAGTGATGTTGTTTATTATTACCTCCTCTCCACACTAATGGAAATTGTTGCAAAGTGAGCCCCCTCCGCCAAATGAATGTCTGTATGCCATTCTTCTCTCTGCCAGTTTTTCAGAGCCTAAAATATGCCAGCTCAGGCAAAATTCCCAGCAAAACTATTGCATATCACACTGAAACAGTCCCTGAATAGAAGGAAGACAGTAACGGAATGTAAAAAAAAAAAGATAACAAAAGAAGGAAAATAGACAAGAGAAGAACCAATGACAACAGAATTGTCTAGCTTCCACTGGAACGTCTACAATCAAACAAGCTTCATTGTGCTTTCTCTGAATGGTGATACAAAAGAAAGTATTTGGAACACTGCAGCTGGAATCTAGCTAACTTGAGAAGGTCTTTTGCAGCCAAAAACACCCGGACGATCCCTATTTTCAGTGCATCTCAGAGGTAAGGGGAACAAGCTAAGAAGCCCCACAAACATCTGCTCCCCCTTGGCTGCATTTTTGTAAAAACAATAAAAAATCATTGTAAGAAAGAATCACATGAGGACAAGCAGCATTCAGTTACTCGTTCAGTGTATTTCATATGGCAGCCAATATTTCAAATCTGTATGAGAAACAGAACGAATGGGACTGTGCAACTCACCACAACTTCTTCAGGCTGAAAAGGTGCTGAAAAGTGAGAAACTGTTAGATATCCTTAACTAACTGTGGACACCGGGTTTGTTTGGTCTCACGCACTCTACCTTATAAAGAAAGGCGGGGCTGTGAAGTCAATCAGAAAGGCATAGAGTTTGTTAACCATGCCTCCATTGTCATTATGCATCAGAAGCTCCAGTTGAGTTGCTGAGAAAAGTTTGTCATTTGAAAAAGGAATGACGTTGGGATTATCTTCACTTTTCTACTTCACATAGATTATATTATTATTTCCAGTAACTGTAAACTGTCAGGCCTGTGTTTCAGTTGAGAAGGCAGTGCAGTCAGCCCACACATAGACAAGTGATCTGCTCAAGGGTCTCCCCAGATATACAGATATATGACTTTGTATATTAACAAAAAGAAAAAAAACTGGGAGCGGTTGGATATGCTACAGAGCTAACAGACTGTGAAAAGCATCTAAACATTTAAGTTATAAAAGAAGTCAGCTCTGTTACTGCGGTATTGGGAGGTGGGCATCAGTGGTTATTCTGTGCATGCCTGTTTCTCAAAGACATGTATCTCGCTCATCACCACCCCCTAAAAAACAAAATGTATTTTGTCAAGGGGTGCCCATATCTGGAACCATCCTTGTCGGGCTACCCTCTATTCATCATTGAATCTACAACTCTTCAAATCAGACTGTCAAGTTCTTCTGAATTTGGTTGCGAAGTCAAGAATGGGGCCAATGCTGAGTCTTAGGAATGGAACCTTAGTGGTGTTGATGGATTTGATAGATTTGTGGGGAAGAGCCCAAGTGTGAAAGCCATCGTATCATCCAAGGTATAGATTTTTTAAAAACTGGATGAGGGGCTCCTCTGCTGCTTCAAAACTCTTTGCTGCAGGCTATTCTTTCAGGGAGGAGCCCCATGGCGCAGAGTGGTAAGCTGCCCAAGCTCTACTCATGACTTGAGTTCGATCCTGGTGGAAGTTGGGTTCTGGTAGCCAGCTCAAGGTTGACACAGCCTTCCATCCCTTCCGAGGTCAGTAAAATAAGTACCCAGTTTCCTGGGGATAAAGTGTAGATGACTGGGCAAGGCAATGGCAAACCACCCCAGAACAAAAAGTTCCAAGAAAATGTCATGATGCGACGTCCCCCCATGGTTCAGTGTTTGCATAGAGGACTACCCTTACCTACCTTATTCTTTCAGGGAATTGGTTTACAACACACTCAGGTCCTGTAGACTTCCTTGATTCCATAGTGACCTAGGTGAGACTTCTAATTATCAGTAAGAATGTGCTTAACAGGAAAAAAACGAGCCGAAATTACACACAGAAATCATTGGTTTGACTCGTTAAAGCAGCTTCTGGAACACTGAACTGAATCCAGGCACCCAAATTGTAATGAGTCCCTTCCACCCAAAAGTTTGTGTTTCATTTTGTACCTTCCAGCAGTAGGCATGTACTGGTCTTGAGGGCAGCAGCTTGTTTTCGTGAACACCATCAATCAGATCCCAAGGGAAGAGAGACCTTGCGCTATTAATTAACTCTGTTGGCAGGATGGGGGAATGAGACCAACCTGTATGAGTGCATCCCCCACCCCCACCCCCATTGCTTTCTGGGAAATGGCATTCTTTCCCACCTTGACAATCTGGTCCTTGCAAGGGGAGACCCCTCCACTACCTTCTTATCAGCTTTAGAAATGTGTGAAAGGGAAACTTAGATCATAGGCTGCAATTCAAAAAATACTTTCCTAGGAGTAAGCACTATTGAATAACATGGGACTTACATCTCAGCAGGTCTGTTGGATTGCTTCCATAGTCTTTCAGGGCTCTTTTTTCTTAATCAATTGGCAAATGTGTACCTATCCCTCCGTTTCAAAAACAATCCTGCCTGCCCTTGTTTGAGCAGTGGTGGGTGAGGAGGAATTCAGTCAATCATTCTGCCTGCCTGCCTTGGCTATGGAGAAGCTTGGCAGCAAGAATGCCCCATTTTGCAGTGAACTATTGACCATCAAAAGAAAGGATTTCGGGTTGCCCTCAGTGTTGGAAATAATCTACAGCAGAATGAAACATAGCAGCCACAAGCAAGAGCAGAATGCAAAGGTAATAAGTTACTGGCATTATAGAAGAAGAAAAAAGTGAACATAAAGTAGGATTGATCGTAATGTCGCTGCACTGCACTGGTTGGAGTATTCTCCAGCTTAGTGTATCCCACTGCCACTGGCTCATCCACTTCAACTCGCCTTCTATGGGTCCGTTGTTGTGTGTGCGTTACTGTGCTTGAGGAAGAATTCGGTGGATCAATGGTTTAGACTAGGAGAAGGTCATGAGACTGTTTTTTCATAAGCACAAAAACAGCTGCCCCGGGCCCTCATTTCCACACCCTTTGAAAAGAACAGCATGAGTTTATGCATGTGCAGCAAACGCAGGCGCAATGGATTAACTCATGAAAGGGGGAAAAAACCAAATGGATAAGTTCCAAGTTGGCACTGACCCACCCGGAACAAACAGTAACGGAACAGAATGATTCCAGAACCCCTGAAACCAAAAATGAAATTGAAATACCCCTAATTATCAGCTTAGGATATTGGGGAATGGTAAGTGTCTAAACGAACAGAGGAAGGTTAACTCCTACTCTTCCTGAGGGAATTTCAATCAGCATCTTTGCCTCCATCTCGCAGTTTTTAAAATGTATTAATTTCCTTCATTTATACCCCACTTTTCTCCCTGATGGGGACCCAAAGCAGCTTACATCATTGTCTCCTCCGTTTTATCCTCAAAACAACCCTGTGAGGTAGGTTAGTGTGAGAGTGCACAACTAGCTCAAAGTCGCTCAGCAGGTTACTGTGGCAGAGTGGAGATTCTAGTCTGCAGCTTCCATATCTCAGGGCCAAGCTACACGTGACGAATGACACTTGAACGGCAAGTGTATTTCTCCCTGTTCACTTGCCCTCCACTCAATCCACTTGCTGTTCAAGTGTCATTCATCACGTGTAGCTTGGCCCTGTGTATTATTAAATGCACAGACTAAAGGCCAAGCTACACTTGGGCCAAGCTACACATGACGAATGACACTTGAACGGCAAGTGGATTGAGTGGAGGGCAAGTGAACAGGGAGAAATACACTTGCTGTTCAAGTGTCATTCGTCATGTGTAGCTTGGCCCTGTGTATTATTAAATGCACAGACTAAGGGCCAAGCTACACATGGGCCAAGCTACACATGACGAATGACACTTGAATGGCAAGTGGATTGAGTGGAGGGCAAGTGAACAGGGAGAAATACACTTGCTGTTCAAGTGTCATTCGTCATGTGTAGCTTGGCCCTGTGTATTATTAAATGCACAGACTAAAGGCCAAGCTACACTTGGGCCAAGCTACACATGACGAATGACACTTGAACGGCAAGTGGATTGAGTGGAGGGCAAGTGAACAGGGAGAAATACACTTGCCGTTCAAGTGTCATTCGTCATGTGTAGCTTGGCCCTCAGTCCTACACTCTAACCATTCCACAACACTGTCTCTTTACTGGATTCAGTTCGAACAACTTTTTCCCAGCGTGTTCCCTCAGTCCCCAGCTGCAACTCCCACCACTACCCTTCCTTTCCCTTTTCAAATTCCTCTTGACTCTTTTGCTAACATTGCCATGAACTAAATCAAGGTGTGACAGCTTATGCCAATCAAGCGATAAATTATTAGGGAAAGTCCAGCTCTTGTACTTCCTGCTCTTGCTTTATTACTCAGCACTTGCTCACAGGTATCCTTGGTAGAAGAGACTTCATATTTGCCTTCATAATCCCCTCTGCTGCCCACAGGAATCTGGTTATTCACCAGTTGCTTGCTATAGGTAGCCAAGGGAGGACTACGAAACAGACTGAAAAATATGTACTGCAAAAAAGGGTTGCCAAACAACCAGAAGCAAAGAATGATTTGGCTTAGTTACCACCTTTAGTAGAAGCTTGATCGAAACAAATTCCTTGCCAAGTAACAGGTTGCTCAGATGGTAAGACTGATAGGCTATGCCCTTGTGGTTCAGGGGAGATCGAAACTTTGGAGCACGTTCTACTTCATTGTTTCTGGTATTAAGAGGCTTGTTCTAAGTTTATCCTCCCCTTATTTGGTAGGTATCCTTGTCGAGCAGACATGGTGTATGTAAAATGCTACTTATAGATGAAAATTCACTAGTGACAACATATACTGCAAAGTTCTGTGTGGCTGCCTGCAAAATTTGTCAGAAATTGGTGGCTTACATTTTATTTATTTATTTATTTATTTATTTATTTATTTATTTATTTATTTACTCTGTAAGTTTTGTAAAATTTTAACAACTTTATCCGTTATTCTATTAATAGATATTCTTGAATTATTTTATGTGACAATCTATTTTAACCTTATCTGTTGTGGTCATTGGGAACTCTAACAAGACTTGTGCTGGCCTATGACCATATTAATAAAATTGTATTTGATTTTATTTTATGGTAGGACTGAAGCCATTCTTGAAGCATTAGAATGGCCTGTGGCATAGGACTAGCTTTTTCACAGTCTGGACATGAACTTTATTGATTGCTTCTGAATTATAAAAGCACTTGAAGTATGAAAATGCCTTCTACAAATTCATCGAGCTGAAGATTGATTAGCAGACACTTTTCTTATTTCTATATCTCCTACCTGAGAGATCATTTTAACTGGAGATGTAAGAGATTGAACTGTTTGGATGGAAAGCAGGTTCTTTGCAACTGACACACACACACACACACACACCCCGTATGTTCTTATGACCTTCACAACTTCTTTACATCCGCTCTTCTGTCTGAGGTACAGCATAACTACCTGAACCACAGGTTTTTGTGGTGAGGTAGGTATGCTGGAAATTTGACCTAACAGAAGAACAAAATGTCATTCATCCTATCTCAGTTCCAGACCCAATTCACTAAGCCAGAACCATCATTCTATTTATGATGTAAATAGGTATGCCCTCAAGCCATACCTGACTTATGGTGACCCCTGGTGGGGTTTTCGTGGGAAGAGACTAACAGAGGTGGTTTTCCATTGCCTGCCTCTGCAACCCTGGTCTCCCATCCAATTACTAACCAAGGCCAACTCTGCTTAGCTTCTGAGGGTCAAACCACACGAGACAAAATATACTTGAATTACACTCGAATTATACTCAAATACACTTGAATTACAAAACACTTGAATTACCTGTGTAATTTGAATGTATTTTTGTCTTGTGTGGTGAGACCCTGAGATCTGTTGAGATCAGGGTCATCTGAGCTATCCAGGACAGGACATGATATATAAATACTATTAAGATACATCATCAGATTTTGAATTTCTGCAAGTTTTTTCTTCACTTCTGCTATTGACGCAATTAGAATTATGGAAAACCATTCCTTCTTCACTGCCTTCTCCCCACAAATGAACAGAATAAGACAAAGTCTAGATTTCAGTTCCTCATCAGTCTTCTTTTATTAGTTTCCCACGTTAAAACAAAGAAAAAGCTTGATGTCTCTGAAAGGTGAATGATCAGAGACAAGGATATGAAGACTCAGAGGCATTAGAAGAGGACCTTCGACAACAGGAGACCCAGGAAAGCTACGAGGAGAGATGCTGAGGGAGAAGGGGCCTTGCATGTCACTTCTTTGATGGTACCAGTGACCTGATGAACATTGAATGTGTCTCCAGGTTTCAAGAGGTCACAGAGAGCCTGGGTATAGCACATCTTCCCAACGCTAGTAACCGTTTGCCCTCCTGCACATGAAAAGCAAAGATGAGAGGTGAGGCAGTCCTCTGTTCGCAGTAAATACAATTCAAAAGTTCTTCCTTCCAATTTATATCCAGCTTTTCCATTTTTCATGCTCACTATGACAGACACAAATATGCCCTCCCAAAAACTTTCACCTGAGTGTCCCAAGCAAGGAGGCAGAATCCAACTCTCAACTGCTTTCATACCTCTCTCAGGGGCGGTGCAAGGGTTTGCGGCACTCGCAGCCAGCCAGGCGGGCGCCCTTCCTGCACGCTCGCGCAAGTGCACGCACACCGGCCTGCGTGATGACATCATGCGTGACATCATCATGGAGCGTGCGCACACCCCGCCAGCCCAATCACTGCGGCGGGCAGCCTCTGAGCTCTCCCGTTTGGTTGCCTGTGCCGCCGCAGATGCCTGCCTGTGGTGGCTGCGCCCAGCCGGGGGCTTGTGCTGGCGGCAGCGGCAGTGCGGGGTGGGGTGGGGTGGGAGGGATAGGAGGCTGCTGCTTCGTGGTGTGCACTCCCGCCCCCGCACCTCCTCTGGCACTCCCTCTGGCACCCCGTGCCTGAGGCCACCGCCTACCTACCCTCAATGGCCGTGCCAGCCCTGACCTCTCTGTTTCCTCTTTGGAAATATTGATTGCCTCTAGAATAGCAACACTTCGGGGTTTTATGCACTCTCTCCCCCTCTCGGTCAGTTCTGACCCCCTATTGCTTTGATTTATCCCCTGATTTCCACACTCATTTTTTATGCCTTTAGTTTTCGCTTTCAGGGTTTTTTTTGGTTCCCCCCCCTTTCCCCCCAGTTCTTTTGAGACTTTTACCCCAATATTTTTCTGGAAGCTAATTTTGAGTAGATTTTTTTCTTCTCTTGTGTAATGTTTCTTTCAGTTTTGGCCCACTGCCCTCACCCTCCTCACTCTGGGTCACCCAGGTGGAGCTCTCTGGTTTAGATTGCAGGGGGAGGGGGGGCGATGAAGAATAGATGACGGAGCTGCTCCCCTTTTAGGCTTCCCCATGCAAATTTTTCCTCATGTGTCCTTTTCAATCTTTTTTTTTAAAAAAACCATCCCTTATATCGATCTAACGTTATGAGCATGCACAAAAACTAAGGGGGCAGGCACTGTGATGTCACCAGTGATGTCACCAATGACAACAGCACCATCACTAGACAATACTGATTATTCAAGGCATGTGCGGAACAAAGTAAATTGACTCCACAATTATAAAAATGCAAAGGCAGGGCAGACGTGTGGAAAAACCATACCTAAATCAATTCCTTTGCTTGGGATCTACCACTAAGAAAATCAGGAATAAGACAAGTGTGCGGAAAAGTTCTTCCATTTCTCCAAACTTTTTTTGAGGGGGCGGGAATCCCCTGAGGGCTATGGTCCCTGACAATTTCATTCCAATTGGGCAGAAAACAAATCTTACAGCCCCATACAGGTTGTAATGTGTTTGCCGTTAAAACTGACGGAAATGTAAGAAGTAGTGAAAAAGATACAAAAAGCAATAATAGAGTAAAGCAAGACCGAATCTTGTTACTTCAATTGTCTGATACTCTGCAATGTGGCAGGAATTGAATTAAGGCCTTTCTGCATGTTGCTGGAGAGGTATGGGTCCCCTCTACCAATCAGATATGCTTTAAATCCAGTTTGTGGTGCTTCCCTTGCTAGGTGCAGGTGAGATGTCGCTAGAACAGAAAAAAAAATCTAACCACACAAACTGGGTGGCCACTTACCCTCTTGCAGTGGTAGTGGTCCCACCAGTGCTCTTGTGAGCCCTGTGCTTACTCAATAGGGAGAGAATGGGGGAGAAACAGGGCTTTTTTTTCAGCAGGAACGTGGTGGAACGGAGTTCCGGCACCTCTTGAAAATGGTCACATGGCTGGTGGCCCCGCCCCCTGATCTCCAGACAAAGGAGAGTTTCGATTGCCCTCCGCGTTGCTCCAACGGCGAGGAGGGTAATCTAAACTCCCCTCTGTCTGGAGATCAGGGGGCGGGGCTACCAGCCATGTGACCATTTTCGCTGAGGGTGATTTAAATTTTTAAAAACTCCTCCCCTTGTTCTGGCTGACTCAAAGTGCGCGGTTCCAGAAGTATGCGTGCACTTTGCGCATGCACATGTGGTACCAGGGGCTCCACCTCCCACCAGGAGTTACCCCCTATGCTAGCAACCCAGTGAGTTCCACCAACTCTTTTCCCAGAAAAAAAAGCCCTGGGGAGAAGCAATGGTGATGCATGTCATAACACTCTAGAAAATCCTATTTGGGGGAATTCTTAGAGCATCGTGGTGATACATCCATGTAAAATCTGGATGTCAATTGTTACTTCTCCTCTCTGTGCCCTGAGAAGGAAGAACACTTTCATGGCCACATTCATTCAGGGATTATTTTCAGGCAGATCTGACTAGGGAATCTCTAATGTTAGTAATTGACAGTGTAATCTTATATCCAGGGCTTTTTTTCTGGCAAAAGAGGTGGTGAAACTCAGTGGGGTTGCCCTTGGAGAAAATGGTCACATGGCTGGTGGCCCCTCCCCCTGATCTCCAGACAGAGGGGAGTTGAGATTGGAGGGCAATCTAAGCTCCCCTCTGTCTGAAGATCAGGGGGCGGGGCCACCAGCCATGTGACCATTTTCAAGAGGTTCCGGAACTCCGTTCCACCACGTTCCAGCTGAAAAAAAGCCCTGCTTATATCCTTCTAAACCAATTGATTTAGACCTTCTCCTCAGACAGGCTGGACTAGCACCAAATTTTTTTATATATTGGCACCAAGCAAAGGATTTTAAAAATTTTCCTGAGCTTTTGTTTGCCTCCTGCTGCGGCTTTGAGTTTTTATTGCAACTTTTTAAATGATTTATGTTGACAGATGCTATCCTGAAGATATTTGTGTAGGAAGGCAGCTCAGAATATTTTAGTTAAAGACATAAATGACTTGTGCGAGTCTGGAACCTTTTCAATGGTCTTGATCGGCTGAGGGTCTGTTCCACCTACCTGTTGTGCCTTCGACCAGAAGGGTGAGACAGGTATCTAGGCCAGCAGGACAACTCTGTTTCTGGCCAGTGCAACTGTATCCTTGAGCAGCACATGATTCGCACTCCAAAGAGGCACCTACAGAGGGAAGCAAAATGGTTTCACAAGGTCTATGGAATGGAGAGATGTCCGACTTGTCTGCCAATGGAAGGAGCTGAACCCAAAACGGTGGGTCATGCAGAATCCTCTAAACCAGATTTACAAGCCAAAGAGGGATATCTTGATTATGTCCAAAGAAGCCCAAACATCACCGGGTGCGCCTCTAAACTGTTTCAACGTGTTTTTCATCTATGTGTTAGGGTGGCAGACTCTGCCCCCCCCACACTTGATGAGAAGGAAAAAGTGATACCACATTATCATTTTCTTTTTTTTTTAATTTGAAATTATTTCTTTTTTAAGAAGGCTATTGCAACTTTCTAGCTAGACTGTGGGACAGTATGGAGGGACTGTGGGCAACAGACCTGACAAGGAGTCTCTTCAATCCCAGGATCTATTCTCAAGGTGGAACTTGTAGCCTATGTATATAGCTAAGTTGTCTTCCATTCCCTCATAATAATCATCGAAGATATGATACAAAGGACTTTCCAGCCAAGGTTTCGTTTGAGCAGGGGCTTAGCAGGGGCTAATCCTAGCACTTCCTTTCACATCTTCCATGAAAACAGGAACAGAGGAGCATGGCAGGGAACTCCTTTCTTTGTTGAAATACTGCAACACTTTCACAGCTCTGTGTAACTTGAGCAATGCAACCAACCAGCTTTTAGGAGCAATGCAACCAACCAGCTTTTAGGAGTTGTACTCGTTGGAGAAACCAGTGGAGCAAATCCAAGAGATTCCAGCTTGGATAGTGTTTGGCTGTTTTGACACAAATGGAAAAATCCCACCATTCAATGTGGGTTAACAGCTGCTGCCTACCTGTAGTGAGAAGCACAAAGAAGAGGAAGAGACTAAAGAGAGCTTGCATGGTGATGGGAAGTGCACAGGGTAAGCGGGTCGTGCGAAAACTCTTTCTTCAGTGATGCAGGTGGCTGCAAAGGTATTGAGAAAGGATGCATGAACGGGCAAAGTGGACCAAAACATCTTCTCACTCTTTTGCTGCCATTTTTAATGCTTGGTTGATTGGGATATTTATCCTCAAACTGGTATGCAAGCTTTCTTCCTCCATATTTTCTACGTAACTACTGTATGGTCAGATGAACCAGTTGGCTTCATGACTCAGTGGGAATTTGAACTGAGGTCTTCCAGTTCAAATCTAACAATCATTGCACTACATTGGTACCTGAACTGCCCTCCGCACTGTTTATTAGCCGAATTTTAAAGATAACCACAGGTTCCTATGATAATTGTGTGAATGTAGAAATTGTCCTCTTTTTGGCCGAACTGTTCCCCTGATTTCTGACCCAAGTAATGATTCAGTAGTTTGCTTTTTTGAATCCCCAAGTCCTGTACATAGGTATCAGCAAGCCTGTTTGCATACTTCCCAAAAAAGGACTGTAGGTCAGACTTCTATACTTTCACTCACTGGTTAAAGTCCAACCTTGCCAGTCAACATTCCCAGTGAGATTATTATAGAACATGATCAAGAGCCCCTGATGGGACAAACCCTGCCAGGGAGCCAGTTTGTAGTGATTAAGAGCAGCAAGACTCTAACCTGAAGAACCGGGTTTGATTCCCCACTCCTGCACTCGAAGTCAGCTGGGTGACCTTGGGTCAGCCACAGCATCTAGGAGTTCTGTCAGGTCCACCACCCTCTCAGGGTGATTATTGTTGTGGGGATAATAATAACACACTTTGTAAACCGTTCTGAGTGGACATTAAATTGTCCTAAAGAGCAGAATATAAATCGAATGTTATTATTATGTTATTAATGTCATCCTCACTCACCAAAGAAAGAAACAAGAAAGCTGCTGGATTTTTTTTAAAAAAATAAAAACAACCAGTCCTCAAAATAGAAGAAAACAGAAAAGGAGGGGGGAACCAGAGCAGAATTACAATAGAAACACAGTAGGACTATGACAGAGATATGCTTCTGCTGAGATGCTGACAAGGAATTGAACATGTTCGGTTGCGCTTTGTCTGATCTACACTACCAAACACTTTCCAAACACTCTGGTTTGGACCAAGCTGACTAACAAGAGAATCTCTTTTGCATCTCTAACCAAAAAGTCACCCTATTTCCAGTGGGAAAGGGCAAAGAAGCCTCCACTCCAGCCTCCTCTCAGAATTGTAGCCCCAGTGGAACCAGTGACACATTCAGTGCGCAAGTACTCCCTAAGCATACGTGATATTGTAGTCAAAGTAGGATCTTAGCAATGGATATTGCTTACCACAAGCTCCTAGTGACGGCAGGCAGGTTGCTCCTTAGTGGGGTACCAACGGGATGAACTTCTTTAACTGCAGACCTTCATGTTCGTCTTGCTTGCTCTTTCCCAGCCGCCCGTGTGAAGAGATGAAGGGCTATGACGTCAATCAGAAATTGATTAAGTTTCTATACACTCAGCAATTGGGCCATATCAAATCACCTATAGTTATACAAAGATAAGAGTATGGGCAGTGAAAGCAGGAGCTGTTCAGTAACAGGAACCTGACTGCCCCATGCCCTTGGTAGGGGTTATGAAACTCCACCACAGACAAGTTAGTGTTTTCTACATACTCCAGGATTTCAGAAGAATGGGATTTGAGATATAAATTGAAAGGGGGAGAGGGGGGGAAATAAACCTTTAAGACTGAGGAGGATGGAGTATGTTTCTGAATGGATGGATTGTTGAGAGTATCTGAGCATTGAGAAAGGGCTGGGGCGGGTCTACTATGAAACTAATGAAACTTAAGCTTCAGCACCTCTAAACCTGGAGGGGCCCTGAAGCAACTTTTTTTTTAATGAGTGAATTTCTCAGCAAAATTGATGGAGTTTTTTTAAGTGTTTGTCATTAAAATAAGGCTATTTTAGTGATGCAATCATAAGCCAATGGGTTGAAGCAGGGGTCATTTCATAGAAAAAGAGCTGGAGGAACTCATTAGCATAACTCATTAGCATATGTCATGCCCCTTGACATCACTGGAAGTGTGTCATTAACATAACTGATTTGCATATGCCACACCCCCTGATATCACCTATCCTGGCTGTTTTAGACCCAATCCTGGCCATTCAGGGCTGAAATTGGGCCCAAAATGGCAAAAAGTGGCTGAAAATGGCCAAAAAGGGGCCCAAAATGGTCAGGATTTGGCCACTGCTGAGCAGGAGAGTGATCCACCACCCATCAGAGGCCCGATCCTGGTCGTTTTGTCCCCAATCTAGGCTGAAATGGGCCCAAAATGGCCGAGAGTCAGGTGGGTGGGGCCACCTGACATGTGACCTCTTTGGGGAACTGCCAGAACTACCTTCCTATGTGTTCCCCCTCGAAATGAGCCCTGGGTTGAAGTACTTAATATTGACCTTAGAATTTGCTCTAATACCCATTTCATATGGCCTCAAAATGTCCCTATAATGGGTCAAATTTCAAAATTTTCTCAGGGGCTTGCAGCACTCGAACTCTAAGCTGTATGGGCTCTCTGAGTTTACCAGAATCTATTCTTAGCCTACATTTTGGCAGCACCCCACCACCCAGTTCTTCACCATTGGGGACTCGAGGTCCTTGCAAGGGCAGCAATGCCATTTGGAGCTTGTTGCATGTTGCATGTTGCCTTATTGTTGCTGGTTGAGAAGGGGCCCCTATAACAGTTGAAGCTTCAGGGTCCCAAAAATGTAGGCCCACCACTGAAAAAGAGGAAAGAAGGAGAAATCATCTCTTACTGAGAGTCACTCTACAAATTACTAAGTATCTAGGGACGCTCAAACGAACCTCATTTCATGTGACTCCCCTCCAGCTTTCCATGCACTCGATTGCACAGTCACACTTCAATTTGCTCTGCGTCATGTGTTTGATATCAGTTCCTCCTCAACTGCTAAAAGTATCCGTTTTCCCCCACATCCATTCATTGAAATGCAGATCTTGACACTTTCTCACCCCTTAAAGAAATGCAAATTGGCAATTTAAAGGTACTTAGTAACATGTAGAGAGACTCCGAGATATTAGCAGATGGGTAGCAGAGCCTGTTCTTGGGAGAAAGAGGGCACTGTCCTACTGAGAGCCAAGCTACAAGTGATGCCTTACACAGGTTGGACACTTGTCAGCTTCCCTCAAGTTTTGATGGGAAATGTAGGCATCCTGGTCTTGCAGCTGTAATGGAGAGCCAAGCTGTAAAAACAGAATGCCTACATTTCCCATCATAACTTGAGGGAAGCTGACAAGGGTCCAACCTGTGTAAGGCATCACTTGTAGCTTGGCTCTGAGTGGAAAGCTGCTTTTGGAAAGGGTGAAACCAAGTGATAACAGCACACTCCCACAAATCCTTCAAGCCCACCAGACGCAAGGGCGCCCTGGAAGAGAGCAGCAGCAGCCCACCCCCCAATGGTCTTTGGGGGCTCTTGAGGGCTTGTACCTGGAAGAAGGATTTGCGTCTTCAGCAGCTCATTCAAAACGCACACCCTGAGGCGCAATTGTTTCTCTGGGTCCTTCTCGCTTTCTCCTTCCCCTTCCCCTTTGCTTTCTTCTGTCATTGGACTGTCCCACCCCCACCCCAGTTTCCATAAAGAAACTTATCACTTTTCCTCAACTCCTTTTCAGTTTGTGAGGAGACAGGCAGGAGAAAGACAGGGACATTTCTCAGGGCTCCATCCCTACACGCAAACATAGACATTCAGAGAGGGCTGCAGGCGGCGAGCAGCGGCAGAGAGAGGAAGGAGTTCCCTACATTTTCCAGCTAAACTTGTGCTAGTTGAAAAGAAAGCCAGTGGGGACACTAGGCGGAGCCAGTAAATGGGAGATGGGCATGCACAAGAGAATGATGAGCTGCCAGGAGAATCTGGGATGGCTGCTGAATTGATTCAGGGCCAAGCTACAAGTGATGAATGACACTTGAACGGCAAGTGGATCGAGTGGAGGGTAAGTGAACAGGGAGGAATACACTTGCCGTTCGAGTGTCATTCGTCACTTGTAGCTTGGCCCTCAGTCTCTCAGAAGGCCCGAAGTGGAATGGCGCTCATGGATCAGCAGGGCATTCTGTGCATCCTACTTCAGAAACCCCCACACTATTGATAAAAATAAATGCTATCTGTTTCGTGCAAATTAATGTTACACAACATTAACTGTAATCATCTTGGCTGTCAGATATCTTTTATGGCTGGTTCTATTCATTGCAAGTCACTTGCAAACAATTCCGGGAAACGGGGACGTGCAGCTCCTAAACAACCTTGATCTTGGCTCAGGAGACCAGCTAAAAACAGATAGCAGAGCCTGCTCATGGCTGCTCCTTTGTTGACATTTTATAGCCCTAATAAAGCAAAAGGAATCAAAAAAATCTTCTTCAACTCATTTCTCTAGGGAAGGAGGGCTGCCAGGTACTGAATCGAGACCTTCCTGCCTAAAGTTCCTCATGTCAGCTACTACAGAGCAGCGGCCCCATCTCCTTGGTCGCATATTGTTTTTACTCTTTCCTGGGCCACACAATCAATTTGCCATGCTTTTTTTGCTCAGAGTCAAAAAGAGTCCGGTAGTACCTTTAAGACTAACCAACTTTACTGTAGCATAAGCTTTTGAGAGCCACAGCTCTCTTCGTCAGATGCTACAATAAAGTTGGTTCATCTTAAAGGTGCTACCGGACTCTTCGATTTTGCTGCTACAGACTAACATGGCTAACTCCTCTGGATCTTTGCCCAGAGTGGATGAGATGTCGCTAGAGCTAAAAATATAGCAACACAATAGACGAGAGGAAAGAATTCACAAGAATTCACAAGCGATGTAACACATCCACAGCTCCCCCTGGAGGTTGACAACCCTGCACTGTAGTGATTCTTCCTGCTTTCTGCTGCCTATTTACACTCCTTGGCTCTCTCTCCCCAAATGCTGGGTGAGCGTCATTAATTCAAAGGAAATTAGTTACATTACCAACGTTGCCAGCCTCCTGATGTGGCTTCGAGTCCTGGAATTAAAGCTGCTCTCCAGACTAGAGAAAACAGTTCCCATGGAGGAAATGGCAGGAGGGTGGACTCTATGGCATTATACCCCATTAAGGTCCATTCCCCTTCCACTTCCCCAAATCCCACCCTCTCCAGATTCCACTCCCAAATGTCCAGGAATTTCCAGACTTGGGGTTAGCAACTCTATAATGTAATAACCATAATCATTCAATTGTTGAGTTGGATCCAGCAGTAATTTTCTGCTAATGGTAGGCACTTTCTTCAATAGAACTGGAGGCTCCTGCCTTCTGTGGCAGCTCAAGTCACTGAACTTCCAGAAGTGCTGCTCCAGGGGCATAGGGGACTCTTGGGAACAACATGAGCAGTGAATTGGAGGAGAGCGCTGGGGGAGAGAAGCAGTAAAAATCACCATCCCTTCTGGTGGCAGAAAATTCCAACATTCGAACCCATTGTGTTTATCAGCATTTCAAATGAAAGCCTTTTTTTGGATGTGTGTTGACCCCTAGTGGAGAATCAGTGTAACCCTAGTATTTTCTAGAACTCTCGTTTTCAATTAGTAAAGTCATAGTAGAGATGGGCACAAGCAGAAAAAAACCCGAACATGATGTTCGTTGTTTGCTGGCATCCACAAACAGGGACTCACGAAAAACCATGAACATGACCCTGTTCACAAACATGTTCATAGTTGGCTGTTTGTGGGGGCCAGCAGGCTCTCCTCCAGCCATCAAGATCCCTACTGCACCACTCCCAGAAACCTGACCTGAGCAGGCACCAGGAAAGGTACCAATAATAAATAATAGCTTGGCCCCAGAGCCTGGCAGCAGCCCTGGAACCTGAAGGCATAGATCCATATCCCACCACACACACAGAAAATTCAAGCTCCAATGCACTCTCCCTGTCTTATCAAAATGCCAACAGCAGTTGTCTCTCCCTCTCCACTGTCCATAAAGACTAGCCAGAGCTGGGAGCCCCCTCCCACCTGGTCTTTGCTCTCTTGTAACAAATTTTTAGCTTCATACTTGGAAGAAAGACCTGCCTATCAAACTAAATTGAGCTTAGATTGGGGTTTCCAGGGCAACAACAGGAGTTCAGACAGAGTTCAGACAATCCCTGCCTACGTTGCCAAGGGAATTGATTGCAGGTGCCAGATTGTCTGGCTTCATGAACAGCAACGAACAAGCCTTGCAAGGACCACCTATTCATTTAGAATGGGGCCTCACGAACAGCTTGTTCTCAAACAGCAGATCGGGCTGTTCATGGGGGATTTTTTGTTCATATTGCTGTTTGTGCCAATCTCTAGTCAAGAGTAGGTAATCATGAGCCATAAAAATCATGGAAATAACTATTTCTGGATACTTCAAAAAGGTAGCATAAATCCAAGCTGCTTGAGAATCAATGAAGTCACAAAATCCATCCCTGAAAAAATGTCCATCCCCCCACCCACCCCAATGTATATTGCTTACCAGCAATGAAGCATGTTCACATTTCACTTTGAATTTGTACTGCTTTCCCAGCCAATTTCTCCCTTCCAATCAGATGGTTGCAAGGGAGGAACAAAGAGCACTCCCAGCCAATCCCAAGCTGCAGTGAGCTGCCATTCTCCTTCCCCCTTTATCCCTCTTTGTGGCCTGGAGAGAGACTTTTTTCCTTGTGAAAGTAGAAAAGCCTAATGTCAGGCATGGAGAGAGGTTGATTCAAGGGCTGCTGCTTGATGGGCACTTTAGGAATTAGTAGAGAGAATTTAGTGTGGCTGCGCAGAGAGGGATCTAATTTGGGGCTCCAATCTCCAGGTACGGTCAGGAGATCTCCCTGAATTACACCTGATCTCCGGACTACAGAGATGAGTTCCCCTGGAGAAAATGGAAGCTTCAGAGGGTGGACTCTATGGCATTATCCCCTGAAGAGGTCCCTCTCCAGTCTCCACGCCCAAATATCCAAGATTTTCCCAACCCAGAGGTGGCAACTCTCCTGCCAGTTATGCAGTGCCCAATGGCATTATCTTGGTCAGATTTGTCCCGGTTCACCCTCACCACCCCAGCCATGGAACAATCCCCCTGGTCTCTGTGAGGAGCCACCAGCCATCCCTTGGTGGTGGAGAGTGCCATCAAGTCATAGCTGACTTATGGTGACCCTTGCTGCGGTTTTCATAGCAAAGAGACTAACACAGATGGTTTACTATTTCCTGCTTCTGCAGCCCTGGCCTTTGTTGCAGGTCTCCCATCCAATTACTAACCAAGACCAAACCTGCTTAGCTTCTGAGATCTGATGAGATCAGGTCTGCCTGGGCTATCCACATCAGGGCAGTCCTTCCTTACCTGCTATCAAAAGCGACAACAACAATGTTCGACTTATGTACCACCCTTCAGGACAACTTAACACCCACTCAGAGTGGTTTACAAAGTGTGTTATTATTATCATCACAACAATCACCCTGTGAGGTGGGTGGGGTTGAGAGAGCTCTGAGAAGCTGTGACTGACTCAAGGTCACCCAGCTGGCTTCAAGCGGCGGAGTGGGGAATCAAACCCAGCTCTCCAGATTAGACTCCTGCCACTCTTAACCACTACACCAAACTGGCAGAGAGAAGAAGAGTCCCAGTAGATCCTCCAAAGTGACTGGAGATGCTGTTCTACAGTGCGGCACCATTCACCTGGCTGTCCATCTTTTCCCTCCTCCACCACTCAAGACATCTCATTAGAAATCAACACATGCGACGGAACACCGTGCATTGCTGGCACTGTCTCCTCACAAGTGAAATCACCTCATAAACCGCTGGTATGAAACCACTCAGGAAATAACATGCCCGTTTGTAAGCGCTCTGGCAGCACCTGTTAAAATTAGCCCAGAAGGAGGAAGAACTCTGTACCAGTAGAAATTTGGTTAAGGGTGAGGACTACGAGAGGGCAAATATGCACAAGGATGCAGCTGCCTGAGGTAAGACAGGGAAATCACTTTTTTAAAAAATGAAAGCGGTTTCCTCTGAAGCTCTTTGTTGAGATGAAATGGACTGTGACAGAAAGCAGAAATGGAGCAGAAAGCTTAGATCCACAGAGAAACATAAACTCTCAGATGGGTAGCCATGTTGGTCTATAGAAGAGCAAGATTCAGGTCCAATGGCACCTTAAAGACCAACTAGATTTCCAGAGGTTTTTTTTAAGAATTTTTATTGTATGGGTCAAAATACACCAATCATAATGCATAACTTCAATATCCATCACATTATAATAATCCCACCCTTTCCCCCCTTTTCAGTTGACTTCCAACAGTTTTCCATTCCCCTTATATATACTACTTCCCTATCTCCTATTTTATTAACACCTATTTCTACATTGTAATATATAATATATATCTACATCTACTAATTTTGAAATACATCTCTTACTTAGATTTCCACATTACTATAAAATATACTATATCACTCTTAACTATACAATATCATAATTCAATCTCTAACTAATATCAAGTAAAGATCTACCTTCCCCTCTTAACAGCTATCCAAAGACCACATTTTACCCTTCATGTCCCACTTTTTTTCCACGTAAATCTTAAGTTTCTCCCATCTCAAAGCATATTCCAATGTATCTTGTTCTTTCAATTTCCTCGTTAGCTTGTCCATTTCTGCCATGTTCAATATTTTCAAAATCCAATCTTCCACTGATGGTATCTCTTGAGTCTTCCATAGTTGAGCATAACACATTCTAGCCACAGTAATCATATAAAACACCATTACTCTATCCATTTTGTCAAACACTTCTAGGTTCATACATAATAACAACAATTCTGGGGTTCTAATCACATTTTTCTGTAAAATATCTGACATAACCTCTATAATTCCCCCCAGAACTGTTTAGCTTTTTCACATGTCCACCACATATGATAAAATGAACCTTCATGTTTCTTGCATTTCCAACATTTATCTGACATTTGGCTATTACCGTTGGCTAATTTCTTTGGCGTTAGATACCATCGATTTCCAGAGTATTAGGTTTCAAGAGTCAATGCTCCTTTCATCTCTTCATATTGGACAAAGGGAGCTTGGACTCTCGAAAGCTCATACCCTGGAAATCTTGTTGGCCTTTAAGGTGCTACCGGAATTGAATCTTACTCTGATCAAAAGTCAGCCATTTTAAGACCGTGGTAGGAATATTTCAGATTGATAATCCAGCACCTTCTGGAGGGAAGCTGAGGGGAGACAACAAGGGGAGGAGTACAAGCAAGTACTGGTAGAGATATTAACCACCTTGGCTGCTGACCACCTGTTTCCAGTTGGGGTTTCATTGCTGCTTGAGGCAAAACAGGGAAATCCCTGAGGAATATGACAGGTGCTGCAGGTGGATCTCTTGCTGTTCATGTGAACACGATAGAGCGGGGTGGAGGGTGAACTCCAGCCAACTCAGCACCATGGTATGAGGGGAGAGGGAGTGCATGAGAGGTCGGTGCACATGGCCATGATAAAAGTAGTTGAATAGAGGCCTTTCCTTACAAGGGACATTAGGTCACATTGTTAAAGAGAGTAGAATTTGTAGGCGTGCCCTAGGTTCACTTAAATCAAGTCACTTTTTAGGCACTTCTGAGGGAGGCATGTTAACCAGTGCTGCAAAATGTTGGAATCCTGCAGGTTTTAAGAGACTGGAGATGGCATGGGAGACAGGAAAGGTATGGGCGAGCATCATGGTGCCCATGGGCACCATATTGCAGAACCCTACCCTAATGTGTAATTCTTTGGGAGAAAGCTCATACAGGAAATTAAGAAGACAAGAAGTTAGAATTGACTGTTGCATCCCAGAATTCTGCCTCATGGTCTTCTAAATGATTTGGCCCCAAACAGAATTCCTCAAGATATGATTAGATGGATGCAGTGTTCAAAATTGAATGCTGCAAATGACTGTAGCTTTTATGTTCATAAAATTTAGGCACTGAAAAAAAGGGTGAACCACAGAGCTGTGTAAATTGAACCAAGCAGTGAATTGAAAAGACACTATAATGGTGAAATTTTGCAGACCGTTTATTGACCTTTGGAAACAAACCTCATTGATGTTAAAGTTTACAACTGGTGTGATACTATAAGAAGGCTTGATAGTTCTTTCTTGTTTTGTTTCTCTTCATAGTTTCTTTTTTAAAATACAGACTGTATTTAACTGGTTCTGAGTTTAATCGATATTATACTATGCATATAGAAACAGAACTTCGTGTTTTATTATATAAGGGCCAAGCTACACATAACGAATGACACTTGAACAGCAAGTGTATTTCTCCCTGTTCACTTGCCCTCCACTCAATCCACTTGCCGTTCAAGTGTCATTCGTCATGTGTAGCTTGGCCCTAATTTGCACATAAAAATAGAGGGGGGGAGAAGACAGTAATCTCTTGGAAGGACCAGATGACGGATTCTAGGGAACATTGCATAGAAGCAAGGTGGAAGCATTTTTCAGGGCTGTGCCGCTGGCAGAGAGGACTCTTATGAGAGTAACTTCAGGAGCAGAAGACCAGACAGAGCCAGGAGGAAGGATCCGGATGATACTGGGGCTTTGCTACATTCAACAGTTTTAATAGTGGATCCAGGAGTTGCAAAGCTCGCAGAGGCTCCAGGTTTTAATTCTTTACAGGCAGCCTTTCCGAAGCAGCCCTTCACGATGCTGGCCACCTTTGCTGAACCTGAAAAACAAAGAAGAGAAGTGAGGGGATCTCTGTGCTACCCCCTGAACAGTTTTGTCCACCCCGCTTTTCTGTCAGCATGGTCCAGGCAGATAACAAAATCAAATTTCCACAAAGTAGTTAAAACAAAACCAAACTGGACTCGAAGGCTAGGGAAATTCCCTCATACAGGGGCGTGTTCAGAGGGAGGACTTGCAAATTGCAAAGAGCCCTGAAATGTGCGGTGATTGTCTGCGCACAGAAAGAGATCTTGTACAGCCATAGAATCTCTTTTGGAGAGAATGGGCTAGCCAGGACTGGAAAGAAAGTTTTGCCTTCACGGTAGGGGCAGCAAAACAACCAAAATAAACCGTCACCAACTAACTAATGCGGCTTCAAGAAATATACAACACTCTTATATGAAAAATTTACAAAAATTTACTCGTACAGAATTGAATTATAAGTATAAATATATATTCCACAGAGCCCTAATAGAACATCCGTGTTAGGGCAATTATCCTCCTTCACAAGAAGGCAACAAGGGGAGGGAAAAATTTCAATAACCAAACCCCTGTGTTAGATGCAAAAACATAATCACTTAGAATAGGGCTCAAAAAAGCCTCTACATAGAGTAATACAGAGTGATACAAATTTCAATATGTATAGGGTACATACATGTTGCTCAAAACAATCTTTCAGCAAGAATTAAATAGAATCAACATGTTTTAAATTGTAACTGAACGGGTCAGCCAGCAAGAGGTCCCGTTTCCGGTATCCCCTTCTTCAGAGCAGTTACAACTGTGGAAGATATTCAAAAAGTACAAATCAATATAAATTAAACCAACATGTAAAAGTCCTTCATACATTAGTTCTGCAATCATATACTCACTTATGATGAATCAACTAGTGCATCTATCTCACTTGTGGCTCGCTCACTGGCGTATGCAGAGTATCAAATCCTATCTACTACCTTAAAAGCTCGTTGTTAAATTGTCCTCATATACCATCTGAAGTTATTTAAAGGAACAGAGTCCCAAGATAGTCCTCACAGGTAAGATGTCATATCACAATTGATGTTCAGTCCATATGGCTCCTCTGTATGTAGCTTGTAAATCCACCACGCCTCTCTCCTTAATAAATCTTGTTGTGCCAAGGTGTCTTCTTTGAATTTGCTCACGTGTAAAACTGTATATACAAAGTCATTCTCTCGATGATTCATAGCCGACATACATAGTGGAGGAGGCGCCGCTGGTGGCCCATTTCTCGTATATAAAACTGTATATACAAAGTCATTCTCTCGATGATTCATAGCCGAGAAATGGGCCACCAGCGGCGCCTCCTCCACTCCCCGACGGATTCTTGATCGATGTTCTTGTATACGTATTTTGATGGTTCTAGTGGTGCAACCTACATACATAAGATGTATGTATGTCGGCTATGAATCATCGAGAGAATGACTTTGTATATACAGTTTTACACGTGAGCAAATTCAAAGAAGACACCTTGGCACAACAAGATTTATTAAGGAGAGAGGCGTGGTGGATTTACAAGCTACATACAGAGGAGCCATATGGACTGAACATCAATTGTGATTTGACATCTTACCTGTGAGGACTATCTTGGGACTCTGTTCCTTTAAATAACTTCAGATGGTATATGAGGACAATTTAACAACGAGCTTTTAAGGTAGTAGATAGGATTTGATACTCTGCATACGCCAGTGAGCGAGCCACAAGTGAGATAGATGCACTAGTTGATTCATCATAAGTGAGTATATGATTGCAGAACTAATGTATGAAGGACTTTTACATGTTGGTTTAATTTATATTGATTTGTACTTTTTGAATATCTTCCACAGTTGTAACTGCTCTGAAGAAGGGGATACCGGAAACGGGACCTCTTGCTGGCTGACCCGTTCAGTTACAATTTAAAACATGTTGATTCTATTTAATTCTTGCTGAAAGATTGTTTTGAGCAACATGTATGTACCCTATACATATTGAAATTTGTATCACTCTGTATTACTCTATGTAGAGGCTTTTTTGAGCCCTATTCTAAGTGATTATGTTTTTGCATCTAACACAGGGGTTTGGTTATTGAAATTTTTCCCTCCCCTTGTTGCCTTCTTGTGAAGGAGGATAATTGCCCTAACACGGATGTTCTATTAGGGCTCTGTGGAATATATATTTATACTTATAATTCAATTCTGTACGAGTAAATTTTTGTAAATTTTTCATATAAGAGTGTTGTATATTTCTTGAAGTCGCATTAGTTAGTTGGTGACGGTTTATTTTGGTTGTTTTGCTGTCTTACACCGTCACTCTCTCTTTGTGTGTTTGTATTCACGGTAGGGGCATCTTCAATCCTTACTTAGTTGTCCTTCCTTCAAGGCTCAGATGCACTTTTATAACAGGAAGAAAAATGGAGGCGTTGAAAATGCAGAAGGCAGTGACCTCCTTAAGCGCATAACTTTCCCCCTGTTCTGACCCCATCGTGATAGCCATGGTTTTCAGATACCTACATGGGGGGCAGGGGGACAATACCATCCAATCACATTTTTTTTAAAGACTCAGCTCTCCGTCTCTCCCATTATGCATGCCAAAGACACCTAAAGATGCCTGTATAAGCATCACCAAAAACCTGCAAGCGCAGCTGCAGATAGCAGCGCTGCCTTAATATAAAAGGGGATATTCGATATGGCAAATGTGAACAGGCTTCAAAAGAGCGCCACAGCAATGAACTGACAAGAGGGGGACCTGCAGAGATTTACGAGGGAGAGGAACGCCCGTCCCTCTTGTGGGCCCCTCCTTCCTCCCCTTTTGCTCTTTTGGTGGTTCACCGACAGGGCCTGCGTGAGGCCGTTTCTGGTCAGGAAAGCAGCGCAGGGGGAAGGCGTAAGTCCGCTCTCAGCATGTGCTATGGTACCAGTCTGAATTGGGGTGCCCATGCACTGGGGGACTGAGGAACTTGCAGCACATGTCCGATTGCAAGGACCTGGGGCAGACCTAGGGGTTCTAGGCACCCTGCTGCTTTGCTTGTTGGCACTTGAGGCACAAGCAGGAGGAAACCAAAAACCATAGAGTTTTTGTAAATTTTAGAGCCTCTAATGCGTCAAATATGTCTAATGTCTAATGACATCACTTCCAGTTTTTACCAGAAGTGACATCAACATGTTGTCAGCTGGATTGAGTGATAATGCCACCTGGCTTCTGATTCTGCCAACTCACCTACTGAGAGTTCAGTCACAGCAGTCATGCAGCCATCTTGGCTAGAAGGGCAGGTCTGTTTTTCCCCAGAGCAGGTGGTGCCTTGACCCACACATGTTTCACACTCCAATGAGGACCCTGGGGAGGGAAGACAGAGGGTCTCACTGACTGTATCGGACCTTTATCTGTCGGGGAAAAGGGCTGCACCTGGCATGGTTTGTGTGGTGGTCCCTCTAAAGTACCTGGCTCTGTTTTCACCACTACCTGTACCCACTACCAGATGTCAGTCAAGCATCACAGCATGACACCCATCTTTGTGTTTCCTCCCAGGATCTGCCCTGTGGTTCGCACTCAAAGCTGACCTTCTGGCTTATTAATGCAGTCGGGGGATTCCTGGACACTTGTAACCACCTGTTAGGGTTGTCAAATCTGAGTTGGAAAGTTCCTGGAGATTTGGGAGTAAATCCTGTGGAAAGCTATGTTTTTGGAGGGGAGGGACCTCAGCCTGGTATAATGCCATAGAGTTAGGCTTGCCATCTCCAGGCTGGGAAGTTCCTGGAGATTTGGGGGGTGGAGCCTGGTGAGGGCAGGGTTTAGGGAGAGGAGGGATTCAGCAGGGTATAATGTCATACAGTCTATCCTCCAAAGCAGCCATCTGCTCCAGGGGAACTGATGTCTGTCGGCTGGAGATCAGTTGTAATTCCTGAAGATCTCCAGCTACCACCTGGAGGCTGGCAACCCTACACAGAGTCCACCTTCCAAATCTATCATTTTCTCCAGGGGTATTGATCTCTGTAGACTGCAGATCAGTTGTAATTGCAGGGCATCTCCAGGCCCCTCCTGGACGCTGGCAAGCCTACTACTTATAGTGATTTCAGCTAATGGGATGGCTCACAGGTTTCACTTTCCTTGGGAACTTTTATCACATGCCCTGAAAAGATGCATAGGGCCAGGGGTGGAGGAAGGTCCGTGCTTACCTCTGGTGGATTGATGTGATGGTGTCTAAGTCTTGCAAATATATAGAGACTTTGTTTACACCATTGAAGGAATGCCAGATGATACCGTCTTAGATCTGGCTTAGCCCATTGATGCCCCACCCCAAGGAATAACCCCCCTGCCCTCCCCAAAGAGCTCCCAGCCATCCCCTACCTGAAGTTAGAAGCACTGAGAGTAGAAAGATTCCCAGAAGAGCCTTCATGCTGACGGGAGCTGCAGACTTTAAGAGCTGAGGGACAATTCTCTCTCTTCCTCCGTATGGAGCTTTCTGCTGTGGGTCACTCCCAATATGGAAGTCTAGAAGGGGAAGTGACCAAATCTCAAATTGTGTCAGACCGCTCTATTTCTTTTGAAATCAACCAACGTTAAAACAATTTCTCTGCAAACAGAGTGTTCTGTACAACAAATAAACTCCCCATTTGCGTTTTCAGCATGACTTGCACACTCTCTCTTTCTACAATCATTCCAACATTGTACACCAATTTCTACAGTTTCTTGCTAAATTACACTTCGCCTTATGAAGACATCTTCATGTGTAAACCAAAAGCATGCCCCAAGAGAAATAAACCCGAGATGATAAGGACTATATCTGCACTGTAAAGATTTGGAAAAATGTTGTTACCTGCTATATCTGGATGTAATAGATTGTGAAATACTGTCTGTAGAAGCTTGTACAATATATTGACTATGAATGAAATGCTGTTATGCTGTTATGTTAATGAACGGTTTTGTTTAATGAAGGATGAGCTTTGTTAGCCATAAAAAAAGCTTTGCAGCTGATTAATTTTGTTGTTGTTGTATTATTAAGAATGTTATTGAACCATTTACAGAACACATCTTTTGACTTGTGATTTGGGGCCAAGCTACAAGTGAAGAATGACACTTGCCTGGTAAGTGAACAGACTCAGGGCCAAGCTACACATGACGAACGACACTTGAACGGCAAGTGGATTGAGTGGAGGGCAAGTGAACAGGGAGAAATACACTTGCCATTCAAGTGTCATTCGTCATGTGTAGCTTGGCCCTCACGTGTATTCCTCCCAGTTCACTTGCCATTCACTTGTGCTCCGCTTGATCAAGGGCCAAGCTACACATGATAAATGACACTTGAACGGCAAGTGGATTGAGTGGAGTGCAAGTGAACAGGGAGAAATACACTTGCCATTCAAGTGTCATTCGTCATGTGTAGCTTGGCCCCAAGTGAAGCGCAAGTGAATGACAAGTGAACAGGGAAGAATACACGGGAGTGTGTTCACTTACCAGGCAAGTGTCATTCGTCACTTGTAGCTTGGCCCTTAGTTAGTTTTCACGGATTATTGTGTTTGTTTTCCCAAGAGAAATAAGCCTGGGGAGGCACCCCCCCCCCAGACCACCTCTGCCAGTTCAGGCAGGGAAACAGTCATGCTGCAATGTAGGAGACAGTCATGACTGACCTTGCCCCTCACCTCACCCTCCCCAGATGGTTTGTTGTTGAAGACTAAGGGCTCCTATTGGAGTCCAGGTGGCTCAGGGGGAATCGGAGAACCTTCACCAGAGGCTCAATGGAGCCTCGTGGCTGGCTGAGGCCATAGTCAGGGTCATTTCCTTCCACCTTCTGGTAGGCATCCAGCACCAAACAGCTGGGGGATATGAAGAGAATTTTATTTATTTATTTATTTATTTATTTATTTCTAGCCTGTTCTACCTGCAAATGGGCTCAGAGCAGAGTACAACAAATATAAAACAGCATAGCAATTTAGTTTAAAAACAACTAAAACATCAAAAAAAAAACACAACCCAGCAATTTTTAAAAGACAGCAGTAGCAGAAATGAGCCCCTGAGGCGCAGAGTGGTAAACTGCAATACTGCAGCCCAAGCTCTGCTCACGACTTGAGTTCGATCCTGGCGGAAGCTGGGTTCAGGTAGCTGGCTCAAGGGTGACTCAGCCTTCCATCCTTCCGAGGTCGGTAAAATGAGTGCCCAGTTTCCTGGGGGTAAAGTGTAGATGACTGGGGAAGGCAATGGCAAACCACCCTGTAGAAAGTCTGCCAAGAAAACGTCGTGATGCGACGTCCCCCCATGGGTCATTAATGACTGTGGGCCAAGCTACACATGACGAATGACACTTGAATGGCAAGTGGATTGAGTGGAGGGCAAGTGAACAGGGAGAAATACACTTGCTGTTCAAGTGTCATTCGTCATGTGTAGCTTGGCCCTCAGTGTTTGCACAGGGGACTACCTTTCCCTTTTACCTAGCAGTAGCAGTACACATTTTACACACCCTAGCAATAACAACAAACCATGGGGCTGGATAGCTAACTGCTAGATGTTAGCAAAACAGGAAGGGTGGTAACCACTCCCCATGGCCCGCCCCCCCCCCATGACAGATTATCTCCCTGTGGGAGATGATTAGGGTGCCGTTGAAGAGAGGCTGGGCGATGAATTGGCTTTAGCGTGTCACAGAGTCCATTTCAGGGTTGATCAGGCAGTAGAGAGAGAGAGATCCGTGAAGGATCTTTTCCTCTTCCACCATTGTGTCAGCTGCATCTTGTCCAGGTTAAAATGGCTCATGGCTTGGTAACATCGAAGTACAACCAGGCTAATGATATTTTGGCCCCCAACTGTGATGTTTTTGCTGATAAAAGAGATGGAACCTACAACTTTTAGTTCAAATAAGCAGTTCCCTTATCACCGAGCTGCAACCTTCCTCGCACTTGTTCTTTCTGTAGAGCTGCAAACTTGTTGGTGGGGTAGGGGCAGCAAAGCCTATCCATCTGACTTTATTACCTCCCCCCCCCCCAATCTCTGTAGCCCTTCCTGCCAGCATGTGCAAGCAAACCATTTCCTTCTGTACCCTGCAGATAAGAAGCGCTAGCTGGCCGGATGAAAGCGATAGCTTCAGTTCTTTTCTTCCCAACCCCGTCTTCCCTGCTGTACAAGCTTTCCCTTGACTGCCTTGGCTAGCGTAGGCCCAGTTCTAGTTGGTGGAATGATTCAGGCAACCGGAAAGCGTGGTCATATAGAATTAGAAAGTCCTTCTCTAGCTGTTACTATAATGCAGAGGAGTTAGCCGTGTTAGTCTGTAGTAGCAAAATCAAAAAGAGTCCAGTAGCACCTTTAAGACTAACCAATTTTATTATAGCATAAGCTTTCGAGAATCAAGTTCTCTTCATCAGGCATCATTTGATCAGGCATCTGATGAAGAGAACTTGATTCTCGAAAGCTTATGCTATAATAAAATTGGTTAGTCTTAACGGTGCTACTGGACTCTTTTTGATTTTGTTACTATAATGGTATTACAATGGGCAGAAAGTGAAACACAAAACCACTAATCAAGATGCTCCAAATTTGTCCCTGTCACGCCCATATCTCCTGATAACAGACTTGGATCCTAATTTGTAAATTTCTGATTGTACATCCCTAGCAGGCAGGAGTGGTTCAGGATCCTACCTTTTTGGCTTTTCTATCAACTGTCATCTACACGGAAAGGGCTGTGACAGTGATAAATGCCTTATTGTTTTTCAGATGAGTCCGGAACGTAAATGCTTCAGTCTAAACAAGCTGCAGAAACTTTCAGTGATGCGGTTAGTCTCTTTCCTTTGAAGCCCAAAGGATCTATTATGTAGAGATCAGACCTGATCTACGATCCTGCAGAAGCCTCCTCACCAAGCAGCTGTTAAATTGTTCAGCAAATCAACTTTACCTCTAGGCATGAGAAGGACATTTCCCCTCTTCACTGTGGAATCATATATCTGGGAATTGGGAGTCAGGATCTTTCAGATTACTTGGCGGGGTCAGCAGTTTACACCTCCCCACTTCTCATTGTCCAAATTATGTTTGGAGAATAAACAATGTGATTTAAATCACAGATGCCAAGGAATTCACAGTGCAATCCTAAACACGTTTTCAAGGCAAGAGACTAACAGAGGTGTTTTGCCATTGACTGGCTCTGCAATCCTGGTCTTCATTAGAGGTCTCCCATCCAATTACTAACCAATGCCAACTCTGCTTAGCTTCTGAGATCTGACGAGATCAGGCTCACCTGGGCTACCCAAGATTACTCCCTTCTGAACCTATTGGCTTCAATGAACTTAAAAGGTGTAACTGTCTTTAGGACTGCACTGTTAAGAATCATTTGACAGGTCCAAGTTGACGTTACAAACTTAAAAGCAGCCTCAGAACCTTTGGGAGTAATTTTCCACTATGTAGTTTAAAAATACAATAAAGATGTCCTTTCTGATTTCTTAATTATCTCATTTCCTTCTGTTTGATAAGCATCAAACAAAAGAATTTCCTTTCTCTCTGGAAAACATTCCATTCCCCCTCCCTTATAGTTAACTACAGGATTTCCTTTCCGATGTTTTGCTCTTTGGAATTAAAGCCATCACAACAGGGGCCAGAAAGGACGCCTACTGCGATGGGTGTTTGGATTGCGTTTCCACTCTTTCCCAAAGCTCACTTGCTGTTTCAAGCAACCAGTGGAAGACCTTCTAAAGCAATCCAGATTCTTTTATTTTGTCCTGGCTGACACCTGTAGATAGATACGCAGAGCAACTCATGGATTAACTTCTCCCCAAGTAGAAATAAAGAACAGGAAGGCCAGTGGCTGGTTGTTGATCTGTTGGTGGCCAATAGCCACAAAAAATCTGCCTTCTAGCTAATCAGACTCTTGGTCCATCAAGGTCAGTACTGTTTACTCAGAGCCAAGCTACAAGTGACGCCTGACACAGCCTGGACACTTGTCAGCTTCCCTCAAGTTTTGATGGGAAATGTAGGCGTCCTGGTCTTGCAGCTTGGCTCTCCATTTAATTGAAGTTTACAGAAAGGCAGTCTATGGGAGGGAGAACATGCGGTCGGGAGGGGAGTGCAGGCATTGGGCTCTCACTGGGCGCCCCCCTTCCCCTCTGCTGGGTGTGCGTGGGGGGGGGGGTTCTGTAAACTTCAATTAAATGGAGAGCCAAGCTGTCAAACCAGGATGCCTACGTTTCCCATCAAAACTTGAGGGAAGCTGACAAGTGTCCAACCTGTGTCAGGCGTCACTTGTAGCTTGGCTCTCCAACTAGCTACAGCTGTTCAGGGTCTCAGGCTGAGGTTTTCCATAGCACCAGCTAACTGATCTGGAGATGCAGAGCTTCAGGCATTCCGCATTCCAAGCAGATGCTCTATTATTGAGCCACAATCCCAGGGCATCCGGTCTCTTTAAGTAGATGGGCACATTATGTAGAGGAGGTATCTGTTTAGTTTCTGTACCTCTGCAGGTCCACTTTGGGGACCCCCACCACCACCACCACAATGACCCTGTGAGCCAAAGCCCCAGACTTCCACCCCGCAGTCTAGTCCTGATGGCACCATGTATCAGATGGCTTTTAAAGGTATAGTGGCAAGACAAGTAAAAATGAAACTCCTGCTGTCCAACCAAGTCTCATGGGATGTTCTCTCCAGCAAGACTGAAGACAGTTGATACATTCCAAGGGAGCTGGAAGTGACCTGGGAGAGGCGTGGGCTTTCTGTATATATATAAAATTCCTTTTGTCTTACTGTTACTACAGAAAACATGGTATGGAGGAGCATGCACACTGTTGATAGGGCTGCCAACGGGGAGGAAATATAGTCTGCCCTGCTCTTGTGCCTTTAACAGCCCCCTGGTCTGCAACAGAATGGTGGAGGAAACTTTTCACAGCAGGGAAAGAAATGGTATTGTGCCTGCTTTTCAAGGGACAGGGGCACAGGCTGGTTGGCTACACCACTGGGAGCCGCGATCCCTCTTGTGCATCACCCTCCATCATCTGAACAAATGTTTCCCTTTCTCTTTAGCCAAAGCATGCATCTATTTTGTAGCTCCCCAACCTGTGGGATCGCCATTAGAAGCAAAAGGGAGGAGATGAGCTAACTTACCAAAAATTCTTAAAAGTTTGCAGGCAGGAGGATTTTTGCTGGAAGCCTCAACAGGATGTCTATCTGCAGCTCTAGAATGTTGCAAAGGACTTGTTCACTCCCACCACCACCCTTATGAAGGAAGGGAGGGTTCTGATAAAACAGAAACTCCCTATTATAATCCAGCCTGTTGTAAAACTCCTGCAATGCAAATCCATCTGGAATTGGGTTTTTTTTTTTAAATGTAGAAGTCCAGGACACAGAAGGACTTATGATTTTTTTTCCCCTCTATAACTTCAGGTTGCCTGTCTGATTTGCAAAACTGCTTAACGTAGATTGCCTTCACATCAGACTTGTAAGAGGAGAGATTAGCCTTTCCATTTTGCAGAGGGGACAATAGAGACCAAAATAGAGATCAGCCTGTATTTTTGTAAAGTAATAACAAAAGCCGAAGAGCTCAGGCCCTAGCGAGCCTGCTTGCTAAGTGAGGAGGACTCAAAGAAATGAACAGAAAAAGAACCTGCCAGAAATGTCTATAACCCTGTTAACCAGCCCAAGAATTTCAGTCTGTGTTTTAGGATTTATGAATTGTTGCAGCCAGCGACGTGCAAACTGAATAAAAACATAGTTAGGGTCTGAAGTTTTAGATGAGCGCCTTCCTGAAACAAAGATGTACCTCATGCAAAAATAAACTGAACAAAAATTACCAACGACTTTCAGCGCAATTCTATGCAGAGTCACTCCAGTTGAAGCCCATTGAAGTCAATGAACTTAGACTGGAGTAACTCTGCATAGGATTGCAATGTTTGTAAGGGGAAAATGTATTGTTTATTCATTTTAATATTCAAAAATAACAAAGAAAAATGTGGCCCTGGAAAACACATTTCTCCCACTCTGTTCTGGGCTTAAAAACCTGTATTTGTCAATTCTCCAGAATAAAAGAAAAAAACTATTTGCTTTCCTCCTCTGCACTTTCAGTGTTTCTGTTTCTTTCCTTCCGTTATTCCAAACGGGGGCCAAATCAGGCAGCTGTGGGACGTAGGAGTGCTCCAGGGCCTTTTCTGCCTCCTTGGCACCACTCCTGGGCTCCATAGTAGCTCAATTTGGCCCGAGGAGGTGGCAGGGCAAATGTGCCCACCTTCCAGCCCTTCCTCACTGCAATCTGCTGGCACTGCTGCCCTTCCCCAGCCCAGACTGGGGTGCTGGGAAGGGGGCAATGCCAGGCCTGGCTGCCCTGCCCGCCTACTGCCCAGATCGGAATGCAGGGGAGATGGCAATGTCAGGCCCGGCCACCATGCCCTTCCCTCAACCAGATCGGAGTATGGTGGAGGCGGCAATGCCTGGCCCACCTTCCCTGCCCTTTCTAGAGCCCGTTGTATTTTTTTCCCCAACAAAGGGCTTTGTTACTAGTATACAATAAATATACCGCACCCTCGCCCCCTGCTGGCCAGGTGAGAGGAGCTGGGAGTGGCAGGTGTCGTGTGGGGGTGTTCCCCCAACCTGGGGGTGTGTGTGTGTGTGTGGCAAGCCCAGTCCCCCAGCACCACCTTCTGAAGCTTACCCTCCAAAGGGGACAGCTTTGCTTTCAGTCTGAATTTAGCACGATTAGATTGAGCACATTTATTTATTTAACTTATTTTTTGTACCACCATTCTGAGGAACTGGACGGGTCAACCGAACCAAGTCAAGATGAAGCTCCTTTCTTTCTTTTCATTTCTTTTTAATTGGCTCTCACAAGAAAAAAGACACATCTTTCCAGTTGAGGGGGAATCCATATTGCCTCGAGGAAAGGTGGTGCAGAGATAACAAGGAGAAAGAAGTTCTTTGGTGCTTTGTCACGGCCAGAAGTGAATTATGGGAGGACCTTTATGAGCAGAAGCCCAGAGAGAGCTAAGAAGGGCAAAGGGAATCCAGCTGGTACACGGCCATGGCTGGCTGTTTTGCACTGATGCAGTATAACCTGAAAACCGAGTCCTCTGTAACTCTTGCCACCAGCTAGAAATATATCACAAAAAGATTCAGTGGCGCAGCCCTTCACATCAGCCTTAATCTTGATTATTCCTTCTGGACCTGAAATATAAAGATGAGTGGTCAGGGGAGTCCAAACTCCTAATAAAATTATCCTAGGTAGAACTAGGGAAGCCAAGACCCCTCACCTCCAAAGCAGAGGATGGGGTTGCCTGCAGGGTGACAGGGGGCCTCTTGTGCGCATGAGGCATGCACGCTCTCTGGAAGCCCTGATGATATCACTTCTGATTAAAAAATGGAAATGATGGGGTCTCAGTGGGGACAAAATAGGATCCAAAATAGGATCATTTTCTCAATGTTTGGGGCCAATTTGACCCCACTGAGACCCTGTAGCTTCTGTTTTTCAACCAGAAGTGCATCACTGGGGCCCCCAGAGCACATGTGCCATTTCACCACATGCTCTAGCGCAGGGGTGGCCAAACTGTGGCTTGGGAGCCACATGTGGCTCTTCTAGACATATTGTGTGGCTCCCGGAGGTCTCTGAGTATCACCGTGGCCATACATTTTATTTTAGTCTAGTTTATTTCCCTGCCTCCCTTTCCTCCTTTCTTTCCATGTCTTTCCCTCCCTTTCCTTCTTTCTTCCCATGTCTTTCCTCCCTTTTCCTTTTTTTCCTTCCTTCCTTCTTTCTTTCCATGTCTTTCATATTTTCAATAAAAATTTTGGGGTTACCAGGTCTGATTCAGAAAATATCTGGGGACTTTGGGGGTGAAGTCTAGCAAGGATGTGATGTCACTTTTGTGATGTCATTTCCAAGCCAAAGGTCAGGTGATGGCTCTTCCCAAGCTCCACCCCTTCCAATGATGTCACTTCCAGAATACTACACCAAAACCTCACCCCTTTCTGTGATGTCACTTTCAGGACACTCCCCTAAACCCACCTCTTCATCTGAAGTCCCTTCAATGCACCGTGTCTTTCGGCTCTCAAACATCTGACATTTATTCTATGTGGCTCTTATAATAAGCAAGTTTGGCCACCCCTGCTCTAGTGGCTCCAGCCATGCCTCTCCCCTCCTTTTCCCCTTCTGGCCAGGTGGGCGGGGCCTGGGGATTCCCTGCCCCCACCAGGGGGTTGGCATCCCTAAGTAGAACTGTAAAGACTAATGCAATTTATTTCAGTCAAAAATCACTTCATTAGATCCAGAGACATCTGCATTACAGGTTTTAGTTAAATATGCAGCATAATGGCACTGAGAAGTTTACAAGGAGAAGCTGTTATCTAATTAGAAGAGAGAGCAATCAGTTCACTTCACATATGTGGAGACACATATAGCCAACAATATCAGAACAGAATAAGCATCATATCAAATGCAAGATGACTTGAGACAGTAAAACAAATTAACAACTTTTGGGAGTGGGCCCATAGAGGTCAGGTAGGCGGTGGCCTCAGGCGCGAGGGCACTGGAGAGGCGCCGGAGGGGGTGTCAGGGGTGGAGGTGTGCACCTCAGAGCTGGCGTGGCTGGCCTGCAGCTGCTGCAGCCAGCCAGCCCCATGCCGCCACCGCTGCCACACGCCCCCAGCCAGGTGCAGCAGCCGCGAGCTGCTGCCGGGGTGGTGTGTGGAGCGAGGAGCAGCCTCCGCCCGCCACCCCAGCCATCTGCTGGCGAATGCCCCCAGCTTGCGCTACTTGCGCATGCGGAACGATTGCCACAGGTGCCAGAAACCCTGGTGCCGGCAGTGGGGGTGGGATATATAAAATGATAGCACAACAGTGAGTTCTCTAACCAGGATGGCCCAGGCACACTTGATCTGACCAGATCTCAGAAGCTAAGCAAGGTCGGCCTTCGTTAGTAATTGGATGGGAGACTGCCAAAGAAGACCAGGGTTGCAGAGGAGGCAATGGCAAACCACTTCTGTTAATCTCTTCCCACGAAAACCCACAAGGGGTCACCATAAGTCAGCTATGATTAATAACATTCAATTTATATGCTGCCTTTCAGAACAAATTAACACAAAGTGTATTGTTATTGTTATCCTCTCAACAATCACCCTATGAGGTGGGTGGAGCTGAAAGAGCTCTAAAAGAGCTGTGACTGACCCAAGGTCAGTGGAGGAGCAGGGAATCAAACCTGGCTCTCCAGATGAGAGTCCTGCTGCTCTTAGCCACTACATCAAACTGGCAACCTCCACTGTGAATTAGGAGTCCAAGATCACTGTTAAGTCTTGGGAGAGGTATTTGTGAATACTAATTCAGCAATCTCACATCCTATCTGAGAAGTTCTTCCTGAAGGACAACAAAAACCTTGACATCAGCCTAGTAATTATTGTCCACCCAGTCTTCAGTCTGCAGCCAAATTATTCTGTACATCACTCATTCTTATGTGCTATGTGAATGACTGGAACTTCTCTTCCCCCACCCCCCACCCAATCCATTTGTCCCCATCAGCTTTGAAAAATGTTATACACATCCTCCTTTTAAAAGGCCTGTGAAAGATCAATGTACACTTTGCTTGTATAAGGTAAAAGTAGTCCCCTATGCAAGCACTGAGTCATTACTGACCCATGGGGGGATGTCGCATCACAATATTTTCTGGGCAGACTTTTTGTTACGGGGTGATTTGCCATTGCCTTCCCCAGTCATCTACACTTTACCCCCAGGAAACTGGGTATTCATTTTACCAACCTCAGAAGGATAAGAGGCTGAGTCAACCTCAGAAGGATGGAAGGCTGAGTCAACCTTGAGCCAGCTACCTGAACCCGGCTTCTGGCAGGATCGAACTCAGATCGTGAGCAGAGTTTGGGCTGCAGTACTGCCGCTTACCACTCTGTGCAATGTAAACATTCACTAGTTACTGTTTTCAGACTGAAGACCTGTCAACTTTCCTTGGCACATGGAGGTAAAGACCGTAATGAGAATGTGGATAAATGTGGCAGGGCAAAGCTAACAGCAGGCCCTTGATTCATTAGAATGCATGTTTGCCTTTTCAGTTTTGATGCTCAGAAAAAACCCTTGTTTGGCCTAATGTACATCTTAAACTTGATCTTGAGTACACTCTCTGGAGCTGTTAGCATCTCCTAAGGGAGGGATGTACTTGCTTTATTTTGCTTTAGAATGTTATTGAATGGTACCACATTCTCTAGATTATTTCAATAGCCTGCGGCCCGTTTATTAGTGTCATGATCACAGATGTGCTATGAACTAAATTGCTCTGTTTTCCTTGCAAAGCATACCCTGACATTACTGAAGCAAAATATCAAATAAAAGAGGAGAAAGGATTGAAAAAGAAGGAACTCAGTACGTAAAATCAAAATTACCGAAGCTTGCATCTATGTCCGCCACAAAGCAATGGCTCTCTGGTCCAATACATGTCACTGTCTCATTTGTACAGTGGCGTTTCATTGAAAAGCATGCTGGACATTGTTTACCATTGGGCGTGGTGTATATTGGTGGCACTGCAAAGTGAAAAGAATTGCAAATTAGACGGTGGACTAGAGCTGAGCTGAGTTAATGTAAGATAGTGAGAAAGAGACTGAGTCTAGTTAATGTAGAGTGACTAACGACCAAGAGACTGGGCTGAGTTAATGTAGGATGGCGACCAAGAGATTGAGCTGATTTACACTGCAATCCTAAATAATAATAACATTCAATTTATATACCGCCCTTCAGGACAACTTAATGCCCACCCAAAGTGGTTTACAAAGTATGTCATTATTATCCCCACAACAACAAATACCCTGTGAGGTAGGTGAGGCTGAGAGTACTCCTAGAAGCTGTGACCCAGCTGGCCTCAAGTGGAGGAGTAGGGAATCAAACCCAGTTCTCCAGATTAGAGTCCTGTGCTCTTAACCACTACACCAAACTGGCTCTCCCAGTAGAGTTACTCCAATTGAAGCCCATTGACTCTTCTTAGGATTGCACTGTTAACATAGGATGGCAACCAAGAATCTAAGTTAAGGCTCTGCTATCAGAAAGGGCATTTAATCCATAGGTTTTCTAAGATATTTTCTTTTGTATGTGTCTGCGTGTATGCAAGTGCCCTCACACGTTTTTAAATGACTTGTTAGAGTGGCTTCAGTTTCTTTCCAATGGCTTCATTTTGGTTTTTGTGTTTTAATGATTTTGTTTTATTGCTTTGATAGGAAGCTGCCTTGAGAGGTTCTCTGGAATATATAAACAAATAACAGCTCAGCACTGGCAAAGAGGAAGGGGAAGAAGAAGAAGAATGCGAGGAAGAGGAGCAATGCAGCGGACACACCAAGAAACAAAATTATGCTTACATTTTGGAGAGACTTTTTGGCAGGCATCCCCCTTACAACAGAAGCTAGATGCTCTGAGGGTCCTGTTTTGGCCAAGATTCATATAAATATCTCCAAATTTGCAAATAGGGAAGACCTCACACCCCTTTTCCACAGTCTGGAGTGTTCCATCTGCACAGACAGAAGGAGATTTAGTTGGCAATGCCTACGTCTCCATAAGGAGGGCTGAATTTTATTTTGTAGCTTGATAGCAAGTTCTGCCAAACTTATTAAACTTTGTAATATTATCAGGAAAGCTTACCAAAGACTTGGCTTGCTGTTTCTGGAACTGATTCATCTGTACAGACTGAAGAAGAGGATTTATTGAGCAACGCCTGCATCTCCATAAGCAGTGCTGAACTTTGCTGAATTTGTAGCTCAACACTGAGTTCTACCCAAGGGTCATTTTGTAGAAAAAGAGCTGCAGGAACTCATTAGCATAACTCATTAGCACAACTCATTTGCACGTGCCATGCCCCTTGCTATTGCAGGAAGTGTGTCATTAGCATAACTGATTTGCATATGCCACACCCCCTGACATCACCTATCCTGACTGTTTTGGAACCATTTCTGGCCATTTAGGGCTGAAATTGGGCTCAGAATGGCAAAAAAGGGCTGAAAATGGCCGAAAAGGGGCCCAAAATGGTCAGGACTGGGCCATTGCTCAGCGGGAGAGTGATTCACCACACATCAGAGGTCCAATCCTGGTTGTTTTGGGCCCAATCCTGGCCATTTTGAGCCCGAATTGGGCCGTTTCTGCCTCGATCTATGCTGAAACAGGCCCCAAATGGCCAAAAAATAGGTGGGCGGGGCCACCTGACATGTGACCTCTTTGGAGAACTGCCAGAACTGCGTTCCTGCACGTTCCCCCTCAAAATGAGCCCTGGTTCTACCACATTTATTAAATTTGGAAATCTTATCAGAAATGCTGACACTTACCCATGAGCACTTCTGCTCCTAACTTGAAAAAATAGAGGGGGGGCATCCACCCAGTTATAATTTGGGGGGGGCAGAATACGCAGAGAAGGGGCAGTAAATTTTAGGGCACTGGCACCTGCAGATGAGTAAACAATCTCCAAAGTAGTCAGGAAAATCTACAGCTATTTCCAGATATGTCACTATACACTTTATTAAAAAGAAGAAATTTAAATTCTATAATGGGCTATGGAAGATAGGTACATCTTATAAAAGGGGACCTCCCTTCCAGTTTATATTTAGATTTGAAGGAAAATGCTATAATAATAAAATTAAAGAAGGAAGAGGAGTGTTTTTGAAAATACTGGATATAAATAGTAAGTCCAATAGCACCTTTAAGACTAATCAACTTTATTGTAGCATAAGTTTTTGAGAACTGCAGCTCTCATCGTCAGATGCGGCATCTGATGAAGAGAGCTGTGGCTCTCGAAAGCTTATGCTACAGTAAAGTTGGTTAGTCTTAAAGGTACTACTGGACTCTTATTATTTTGCAACTACAGACTAACATGGCTAACTTCTCTGGATACAAATAGTTTCTCTTGATCCTATAATTTGGTTTTGTTATCTGGATATTTTATAGTTACCTTTTCTTGAGTGTACTTTGGCTCTTTTAAAACTCTCTGGGATTAAGAAGAATGGGTAAAATAAATCTGAAAAGAGAAAATCCTGTATATATTTCTCAAGAAAATGCTAACATAATACAGTCACAAGAAAACATAGAAAAGATACTGAAAGATATCTACTTGATTTTGAGACAATAGGTGATCTATAAATTGCATCAACCAAAACTAAAACTAAAGGGGTACCATTCAGTGCTAAAAAAAGGGGCGGGGAGTTCAATAGTTATTGAAATTCTCAAAGACAAAGAGAGTAGATACTTCTTTCTTCCAAGGGATGTTTTAAAACAAATATGTGACTATTGAAAGGTGATATACCCCTACTAATGATAAAGAAAAGGTTTTATGCTAATTAGGGATATATGAACTTTGTCAGAAAACTCATTCAGTAGGTGGATCCGCTGTATGGTAGCATGTGAGAAATAACGTAGATGACACTGACTTCAACAAATACCAAATAGTAAGATTTAAAAAAAAATGTTCCTTATTTATAATCACTGCCTGAATTCTTTGCTCACTGTTTATTTATATGTTTGGCTACAAAGCGGTGTGTAGCAGTAACAGCTCTGAAAATTGTTTAAAGTTGTTCAATAAAAAAACTATCTTCTTGTTCATCAGTGGCAAATAGACCGTGAGCTGAACTGGTGGGTATTTAAGCATCACTGATCTTGTCAGATCTCAGAAGCTAAGCAGGGTCGGCCTTGGTTAGTAATTGGATGGGAGACCTCCAATGAAGACTAGAGTTGCAGAGGTAGGCAAGGACAAACCACCACTGATAGTTTCTTGCCATGAAAACCCCACTAGGGGTTGCCATAAGTCAGCTATGATGGATACACGTATCTCATCTCTTGATGCATTTTTCTAAAGGAGAACCTGAAACTGGAAGTGGCATGAAGTCAGTGATGGACAATCCTACTATATAATTCCCTTAGCATCTTTCCGATGATGCACATTGATCCTGGTGAGCCTGTGCAGGCGCACCAGGATAAAAGTGCACTGTGGAACACCGCCTCTGGAGGGTGCTGCCGGCGGTGGATGGCCTGGCTACATAGCCCAGCTGGAGGGGGAGGGCAGCACAGGAAAAGCAAAGTGCCTGCAAGCCCCGTTGGAGCCTGGGTGACGGGGCAAAGCGCCCAGCACCCTCTCAGCCCCACCGGAGCCGCACCGCGCCGCTCTTGGCAGGGCCCAGACAACACGGTGGAGGCGAGGCTCCCGGCGCCGTCTCAGCCCCACCAGAGCCATGCTGTGCCACTCTCGGCAGGGCCAGGGCGACATGGTGGAAGCAGAGCACCTGATGCCCTCTCAGCCCCATCAGAGCCGCGCCGCTCTCAGTGGAGCCGGGATGCATTGTGCCCCGGCTCCAGGGGGGTTCACAGGGCTACAGGCATGTCGCTCCCCTGCGTCTCAGCCCTCCCCAGACCCTTCGTGCCCCTCTACCTGCCAATCCTCCCCAGATCCCCCCTATGCCAGCCCTAGCCAGCCCCAGCTTTCTAGAGCTCGTTGTATTTATTTGCACAACAGGCTTTGTTTCTAGTCTTTATATAAATACACAACAAATCACTTCACACTAATATATATAAGGAAAGACCATTACTCTGACAAAAATAGGGTTTCCAGGTTCCTTAACCCTCCCAGCAGGGGTGGGAGGAATGACCTGGCACTGACTTCATCTTGGTGACACAAGTCATTCTGCCTTTGTTTTGAACATCCTTTAATTTCATTGGATATATACTTAGACAAAGAGGAAGGGGAGGATGTCCGGATGAGATTGCCAGTGGTGGAAAGTGCCATCAAGTTCCAGCTGACTTTTAGTACGGTTTTTAAAGCAATAGACACTCAGAGGTGATTTGTCTACCTCTGTCTGGCAACCTTGAACTTCCTTGACGGTCTCCTATGCAAGCATGAACCAGGGCTGTCCCTCCCTAGCTTCTGAGACTGAGCTATTCTTCCTGGGCCATCCAGGTCAGGGCTGTGGGTTTTGTAATCGCAGTTAAACCAGATCTGTCTGAGGTTGTGTTCCCTCTGCTTACAGGTATTTAAGGTCTGAGTAAGTCCAGAGGTGCAAACTGAAAAGCAGGAGCCAAAAGTTCTTAGCTTAAGGTTAGTATCCTAGAACTTGGGCGATTTGATAAAGGAAAACTTGCTCTTCGCTCAGAAGCCTTCCCCCCCCCCTCTTCTCCTGTTTCTCTTATTTGGTGTCTGTGATAAAGTGCTTTTAGTCCCTCCCTACTGGGGGGGGGGGGAAGTGGTATATAAATAAAACAGATCTAAAGATGGAAATTTAATCATCCGCTTTTGTTAGACAAAGAGGTAGAGCAAATGTTGAATGGAATATTTTTTTGCTGTTACTGTAACACCACAAATTTCTGAAGTGACAGTGAAAGAAGTGATCTTGAGCGATTTTGGGTACATATAATTTTTTAAAGAGGAAAAAATAGGAAAGTGAACAGTGTCTAGATAGAGAAAGAAGCTGAAAAAAACATTAAAATATCACAATGAAAAAAAAATCTTACCCATTATTGGACCTAGGGAAGGAAAGGGAAATTAGTATTAGAAACAAATCTACAGAAATATGCTTTATACAAAACAACACTTTGAGAAGTGGGAAAAAACTAGAAAACTATTATGCCTATCTAACCTCCTGAGATGGCTGCGTATCCTGTCAGAAATGGGTCTCCAGAACAAAGAGGTCAGTTCCCGTGGAGGAAATGGCATCTTTTGAATGCAGACTTGATGGCATCATACAACACTGTCGAGCTCCCTCCCTTCCCTAAACTACTCCCTCACAAGAAACCACCCCCAAATCTCCAGGAATTTCCCAAGCGATCCACCCACTCCACTGAGCAGAATTTGAAGCCTTACTCCAATCCAAGGAAATGTCTCCAGCTTAAGTGGCTCCTCCATTGAAGGAAGAACCAGGTTAGCACGAGGCTGCTTAAACTGGACTCTGTATGAAGCTCCTTGGATAGGGACCCCATTCCCCGACGGCAAGGAAGGCATGGGAACGGACCTCGTGGGTCCACTTCTGAGGCAGCGTGACAATGTCACACGTGGGAGTGACATCACCGTGCTGCCCTGAGAGGGCTCCTGCGCTTTGCAGCGGGCTGATTTTGACCCCCAATGAACCTGTTTTGGACCATTAGAGGCCAAAATCGGCCCACTGCGAAGCGCGCACATGCCCCCATGCCCTGCATGATGACATCACCTCTCGGAAGTGACATCATCACACTGGCACAGAGGAGGGGTGCGTGGAGTATCATGGACCCGGCAAAAACGTATATGCCGTGTCCCCCTGCTTCCCACAGGGAGGCTAAGGGGACCTGGTAATCCTATCTTTGGAGGACAGTTGGATTCACCCTAGTATTGTTTTTAAACATCAGCTAGAAACAAAATAGATTTAGAAAAGAAATTCCCTGGACAAATCTTATCCTACATCTAGTTTCCATTCTACGCTTACTCTTGCAGTGTAATCCTAAACAGAGTTACTCCAATTTAAGCCCAGTTACCTTTTTTACCTAGAGTGGCATAATTCTGCTTAAGACTGCACTCTTTGAGTATGTATTTTCTTAGGATGTAGAAATAAGATTTGGGTTCAGTAAGATTCATAGAGTAATAACAACAACAACATTCGATTTATATACCGCCCTTTGGTACTCTGCATTTTAACAATCCTTGTAGCACACAGTTGTATATTTGTCTTGATTGTCCCCCCTCCCCCCTTTTTCTGTATTTCCTTTTTGTTTTAAATTTAAAAAAGAGTCAGAGCTCACTTTGTCAGATACACAGAGCCCAAAGGCTCAGAGATCTTCTCCACTCCTCTCTGTATCTGACAAAGGGAGTGCTGACTCTCGAAACCACATATCTCAGGAATATAGTTGGTCTTTAATGTACTACTGGACCCAAATTTTTCGCATTTTACATCACCTAAACAGATTTCATCCTTTCTATGCCTGTAGACTTGACTTAGAACAGTGTAACTCTGGATGGCACTGTTACAATTTTTGTGAATGATGTGTATGTGTATGTGAGAGATTTTCCTTCTATATTCTCCTGTAGTTCAACAACATATTACAGTTTCTTCCATTTTATTTTAAAGAAAAGGTCCCCCCACCCCTATTTTGCAACTTTCACTGACAGAATTGCTTCATCTAGGAGCAAAACATTATGGGGAAAGAAAGAAATATTAACCCTTTCCTCCTTGCTGTTTTGTCACTGAAGAAAGCTGCTATGACAAGTTGGGATGGCAGGAGCACACACTAAAATGTTTTTTATGGGGAAATCTCCATTCTGTTCAATGCCACTGTCTTCGTGATGGTAGCATGTTTTGAGTCTGGGACTGAAGTCTAATGCCCAAACAAGATACTTTCCCCATTGTACCACCAAGCACCACTGAGAAAGAGGCTATAAAATGTTTGTTTACCGGCCTAGCAGTGCTCTACACTATTTACCACTAGACACCCTGAGGTAAATTTTGATGGTGTTTCTGAGAAACTATCTCTCCTGTCTTGGTAAAACATAGTTACAACCCTTTTCATCTTAATACTAAGGAGAATAGAGATTTAATACAACCAGACAAAGGTTTTTTTTACAGTGAGGGGAAAGTAAAGCAGGGATATTCGGGACCAACGTTATGTACATGTAATCTGTGGACAGATTGAGTTATGGAAATACAGTCTTCATAGAGTCATTTTGGTGTAGTGGTCAAGAGTGGTGGGACTTTAATCTGGAGAGCCAGGTTTGATTCCCTACTCCTCCACTTGAAGCCAGCTGAGTGACCTTGGGTCAGTCATAGTTCTCTCAGGGCGAAGCTACAAGTGACATATGACACTTGAACGGCAAGTGTATTTCTCCCTGTTCACTTGCCCTCCACTCAATCCACTTGCCGTTCAAGTGTCATTCGTCACTTGTAGCTTGGCCCTTAGAGTTCTACCCACCTTACAGGGTGATTGTTGTGGGGATAATAATAACATACTTTGTAAACCACTCTGAGTGGATGTTAAGTTTTCCTGATGGGTGGTATATAAATCAAATGTTCTTCTTCTTATTATTATTATTATTACAAAACATATATATTGCATTAGAGCATAGAGAAAGCTGGTAACTGCCAGACTGCTTTAGACTTCCAAAACTAGAGATGAGCATGAACCGAAATACAAACCAAAGTTCATCACTAACCAGGCCAGTTCGAGGATCGCAAACCAGAAGTTCATCAGAGCCCATTTCTGATGAACCACCATGAACTTTAGGCTGGTCCAATTGGCTCATTTTTTGGTTTGTTACTGCAGACAGCCTGGCACCAATCAATCAGTCTCCTAGACAATGGGAGATGGGCTTTCAGCAGACCTTCTGCTGACCTGGAAGTGACCTTCTGCTGACCCGGAAGTAACATTTTCATGAACTAAACAAACTGGTTCGTATTTTTCCCGGTTTGTGCCCATCTCTATTAAAAACTGTTCCCTTTTCCATAGGTGTCCAAAGCTTTGAGATTTTTTACTAGAGCCTTTTAAAAATGCAGGCCTCCAACTGTCCAATAGCTTCAAAATAACTATGAAACTATCAACCACTGTTTGCCATTCTAGGCCATCCCACTGTACAATCCACCTCCACTTGAAGTGACTGGAGACAGAGCAAGATCCCTGATCTGCCTATGGAATCATCTCTGATCCTAAAATCCGTTAAATGGCTCTATTCCCCTCTGCTCCTCCCCTCCCTTCTCCCTCCAAAGTTTCCAAGAGCTCTGACTGGCCAATGCTGCCTTTCGCGGTCAAATCTCTAGGGTGTGTTTGAAAAATAATAATGACATCTGTGCACTTATATACCACTCTCCCAGACAGTCTAGTGCCCCACTCAGAGAGTGAACAAAGTCAGTGTTATTATTATCCCCACAATACAGCTGGGGAACTGGGGCTGAGAGGAGTGGCTTACCCAAGGCCACCTGCTGAGCTCATGGCAGTAGTGGGAATTGAACCAGTAGAGTGCTGATTTGCAGTCCAACCACTTAACCACTATGCTAGAGCAGCTCAAAAGGAGACAGACTTGGCTGTGTCCATCAGAGCCAGCCCCAAGCAACTTTTACTTTTCCTGGGGAAAACTTGTAGGTAGCCATAATTTGGGGTTCTCGGTCATGAAGCTTGCTGAGTGACCTTATGGCAATCATTCCAAATCAGAGTAGTTTTGTGAATAAAATGAAGGAGACATGTATGCCACTCTTGGTAGGCTGAATGGGGTAATCATGTAATAGATAAAAAAAAGATAAATAGATTATCCCTCTCACGCATGAGTGCATTTTCCACAAAACTGATGATACAGGCATTTTGGCGAGGACCACAAGTTATTCGATTGCCAGTACAGTTTCTGGCAAGAGTAATACAACTTTCGCACTCCAAAGAGACACCTGGATGAAAGAAGGGAAAGGGTTTCATCAGGTACATGAGGTGGAGGGACTTTTTTTTTCTTCCTCTGAATATGATTAACACAAATATTATAACTAATAGATGACCCATATCCATGCCCATTTATATCATAGCAGACAACAAATCTATTGATCTCCAAGTTGTACTTAATGCTAACAAAATCACTAAAAGGTAGCCATGCTTTCTAAAATGTCTGTTTACTCCCACGTATTGAAGAGGTTCCAGTACATTTTAACAGCTCTCTGTGTTCTTACAACTGAAGGCTTCATTGCTGGGAAAAGGGAAAACTGCAGCACACATTTGACCCAGGGTACAAGGCCAGGGATTTTGAAGTTACCCTTGGAAGTAGGGTTCTCAGGTTCCTTGACTCCCCCAGTGGGAGATTAGGAGCCTAACACTTACCCTGTACATTTCTGGATTCTTTCTTTGTGTGCATGCGCAGCATGCTCCCGGTCCCATCTTGCATAATGACATCACTTCCGGGAAGTGACATCATCACATGAGTCAAAGGGCAGTCCCACAGGTCAAAGGGCACTCCCACACTCACCAAGGGGTATGATTTGGACTGAAACGGGCCTGCTGTGGGCGCAGGAGTGCACCATGCCGCCCAGGGTTCACTGTGCTGCCCAGGAGGGTGCCCCAGGAAGCATACCCCCTCCAGCCAAGTAAATGGTCATGGGGGGGACGAGTGGGAGCATGGGATCCCCCACCCTAGGTGGAGGAATGGAACCCCTACTTGGAAGGGTCCCCATCACTGCCTCAGCAACGACTGGGAGATTTATAGGCCAGGGTACAGGGAAGGTGGAGTTTGGGAAGGATGTCATATCACTTCTGGGTGACACCCTAGCATGACTTCCATAGAGGGCAGTGATCTCTGTGGCACTGAGAGATCTCTGTCTTTTGGTGCTACACCTCTGAAGATGCCAGTCACAGCTGCTGGCGAAACATCAGAAACTACAATGCCAAGACCACGGCTATACAGCCCAGAAAATCCACAACAACCAAACTGCATAGTATTTCCCCTCTCCATTCCCATACATTGAGGAACTTTACATACAGCCTTTTATATTTTATATTTTATATTCAACATTATATTCAATCTTTTTATGTTCAGCATATTAGCATGCTATCTTAACTATTTAGCTTGATCTATTTTAATATTACTTATATTTAATTCTTCTTAGTTTACAGCTACATATTTAAAAAACCCTTTCCATTTTTCCTGAAATTCTTGGTTTGGTCTATTGTGCATATACGTAAGAAGTCAGTTTTGCCATTGACACACATTCATACAATTTACTCATCCAATCAATCATGTCTGGACAAGATTCTGCCTTCCATTTTGTTGCATATACTACTCTTGCTGCTGTCACCATATATTTAAAATGTTCACTGTGCTCTTTTATTATATTACTTGGTAAAATATTTAATAACATATTTTTAGGTTCCAGCACAAAGCAAAACTTCAATATCTTTTGCATCTCCTCATATATTTTTATCCAGTATCTTCTTGCCATCTTACATGTCCACTATATATGATAAAAGCTGCATCCATACATCAGTTAATCCTTACTAGTTTTTGCAATATCTTTAGAATATACCATCTAAAAACAGTTTATTCCAATTTTTTCTTAACATGACAATCTCATTCTTCAGATTGTTTCACTCTTTCCAATACTGCTGTAGCACAGTGGTTAAGTGGTTAGGCTGCAAATCAGCACTCCACTGGTTCAAATCCCTTTATTACCATGAGCTTAGTAGGTGGCCTTAGGTAAGCCACTCCTCTCAGCCCCAGCTCCCCAGCTGTATTGTGGGGATAATAATAACACTAACTTGTTCACCACTCTGGGTTAGGCACTAATCTATCTAGAAGAGTGGTATACAAGTACAATTGTTATTACTATTACTATTACTATTACTATTACTATTACTATTACTATTACTATTACTATTACTATTACTATTACTATTACTATTACTATTACTATTACTTGCCACCAAAAGCAATCAACCCATTTCCATGCTTGAAGAGTTATACTGGTGGTATCAAGAGACTCTAAAGAATGCCGACTTGGATATCATTTGGCTCTATTAACCTCAATAAAATAACCTTCCCAACTCCTAGACAGGGGATACCAAGCACTTCTTACCTGTAGTGACAAATACAGAGAACAGGAACAGGCCTGGGAGAGCTTGCATGGCACTGGAAAATGCACAACACAAAGGTGAGCACGAAACATTTTTTTCTTGCAGTTTAGCTTTTATTTAATAATGTGCAACACCGTGTAGAAGATTTTTTTTAAAGCCCATGAATATATTTAAATTTCTACAGATGGACAATTAACACCCTCCAGAACAGTTTAGGAAAGGAACATGTGGTGGAACCATAAGCATCCTCTCCTTAACTACTGCAGCCCTGATCTAATTTGGGTACCATGTACCTGGGCATCGGGTTCTGGATACAGAACATGCAAAGCACATTTGATTATGACGTGCACCCAGGAGAAAAGATAACATTACGTTTCATTCCCCAACTGCGTAGGGTTCTTAATACATGACGAAATCATCGACCCACTAAAGTTAATGTTGTTTATCATGGAAGCAAGGGATCAAAGGTTGAGTACCCAAGCACGGATTCTGATCCCAGGATATATTTAACACAGATCTATATAAATACTTCGCAGTATGCTGATGCGAATTAAACTAGCCTATGTAAAAAGAACCTCCCTCCCCAGACTAGAGGCTTAAGTGCTCCCCCAACAATGGAACAACCTCCACACCCTCTCCCTACAACAGTATCATCGTGACACAAACACAGTTGGGCAGGGAGGCATCGAGGGGCTTGGCTGTCCCAATGGAACTCATCTCCCGGAACCCCAGGCCAAATTCCAAAGACCTGTGGAACTGGGCAGGTCAGTCATGCAATTGGTTTTCTCAGGGGTCATTTCGAAGAAAAAGAGCTGGAGGAACTCATTAGCATAACTCATTAGCATATGCCACGCCCCTTGCCATCATTGGAAGTGTGTCATTAGCATAATTGATTTGCATATGCCACACCCCCTGACAGCACATATCCTGGCTGTTTTAGACCCAATCCTGGCCATTCGGGGCCGAAATTGGGCTCAAAATGGCAAAAAAGAGCTGAAAATGGCCGAAAAGGGGCCTAAAATGGTCTGGATCAGGCTGCTCCTGAGCAGGAGAGTGATCCACCTCCTGTCAGAGGCCTGATCCGGGCTGTTTCAGCCCCAATCCAGGCCGAAACGGGACCAAAATGGCCAAAAATCAGGTGGGCGGGGCCACCTGACATGTGACCTCTTGGGAGAACTGCCGGAACTGCTCGCCTGCGCGTTCCCCCTCAAAATGAGCCCTGGGTTTTCTTATCATGTCTGGGTTGCGTCTGGATCATTTGAAGAAGACACCTGATGGAATCTCTATGGGCCCATGGCAGCTCTCAGATGTTCTGGCAACCGTTATCTTCTTTCTTTGTGTTCTCTGTATTCTCTCATCACCATGGAGATCATGAAGCTCTCTGCAGCCTATCACTCAGTTGATCTCCTTTGTGCCTGCGACTCTCTGGTCAGTCACTCAGGCCTGCTAAGGTTGCCAGCTCCAATAACAACAAACAACAACAACATTCAATTTATATACTGCCCTTCTGGACAACTTAATGCCACACTTAGAGCAGTTTACAAAGTGAGTTGCTATTATCCTCACAACAATCACCCTGTGAGGTAAGTGGAGCTGAGAGACCTATGAAAGAGCTGTGACTGACCCCAGGTCACCCAGCTGGCTTCAAGTGGAGGAGTGGGGAATTAAACCCACTTCTCCAAATTAGAGCTCTTAACTACTATACCAAACTGGAGAATATTTGTCAGCTAAATGAAGTACACGTCTTTGGGGCTCAAAGCCAAAATGCAGCTTAAAAAAAATTATATCAAAAGCATTTTGTAGTTGTTTTAGGAATTGCAACAAGTTGCCTGGGTTAGCAGAAGTGAGGGGAAATGATACTCGCCCACTAGCCTGAGTAGAAAGGGGCCAGTGCGATCTCACACTTCAGTCTCTCAGGGAGAATATCATGGCGAGACCCTTGCTTTAGTTGCAGGAAGAAGCACGTGCTGACAGCTATGCATGTCGCAAAAAGTCCTCTTAAAAAAAGGAAGTAATGAGGATTTTGGGTAATGGCTAGAGGTGAGAGTGGGCTTGTTGTTGTTGTTGTTGTTGTTGTTGTTGTTGTTGTTGTTGTAGTTATATTTAAAAAATAAGACAAAATGACACAAATGTGTTTTTTTAGTTTTTATTTATTATTAGATTTATGGGCCACTGTCCCTGCAAGTGGGTTCAGAGTGGATAACAACATTTAAAAGTTACAATAAAAGATAAAAAACAACAATAATAAAAAATAATAAAAACATTAAAAAAACAACAATAATATTAAGTTAAAAACATCAACACTTCAGTTTCAGTAAAAACTGTTCTTAGCCTTACTTATGTGCCACTCTTCCATGATAATGCCAGAGGTATAGTCCAGTTGATGCCTACAACTTGAATAACAAGGTTACATAAAGGCTTTGTGGCTGAAATTAACACTGCGTTGGGGCTGTATGAAGGTTGCCTATTTCTATTGGCAAAACAAATGATATTAAGCAAATCCAGCTACACTTTTTAAACCAGTGGGCTGCTAAAGGAACAGTTAACAGAAAGCTTGAGAGGTCAGTTGGGGGACGGTCGGATAAGAGCTCCTACAGGAATGTTAACTAATAAAATTATATATGGGGAAGTGCTTTTACATAAAGCTTTGACCTTGAAATTTCTGATAATTAAGGGAAATAGGGAGCACACACAGCAATGTAAAACCCCAACGTTCCAAGGAAGACAATGCACATATTCTCTGATTTATATATATAAAGCTTTCTGTGAAAAGTGCCAAATGTTTTAACATGTAACCTTGCTTTAGACATGAGACAAAAAGCACCACTGAATTCTTCCTGCACTACCTGGGCTGTGTGGTTAGAGGCAAAAATGAGAAGTGAGCCATTTGTCAATCAAATGTATGGTCATGCCAACACGGCATTAACCTTTTCGCTATGTATAAGGTGGTAGAAGGGATGTATAAGTCATAGCTAACTTATGGTGACCCCTGCTGGGATTTTCAAGGAAAGACACTAACTGAGGTGGTTTGCCATTGCCTGCCTCTGCAACCCTGGTCTTTGGAGGTCTCCTATCCAATTACTAACCAAGGCTGACCCTGCTTAGCCTCTGAGATCTGATTAGATCAGGCTTACCTGGGCTATCCAGGTCAAGGCCACTATGTATACAGGAAATATCAAAAGCATGTTAAGTGATTGTAAAAATACTCTCTCGTTGCTTCTAGAAAGTACACAGGCTCAGACTTTGGCAAGCCTCCAGAGAAAGGAAGAGAAGACCTCAAATAACACAAAGCAAACTAGATAGGAAATGAGAAGCTATAGAAGGTGAGATGTACACGGCGGGATTAAGAGTCAACAGGAATGTGTCATAGTTTGTACTAGAAAAAACAGTGATGGAAAGATTTTGTCATTAGAAGTCCAGCCAAGATGTGGAGGTAGAGCATGGTTGAATCAGAGCCTATATTTGTTCCTCCAGAGTACGCTGCTCTGCATATGACTTCAGGAGCACCCCATAGAGTTATGTTCCCGGAAAAGATTAGTCCTGCATCTGCTGCGTTGGCACAGAATGATTCCGTGGCACAGCCTTTTTGGGTGATCTCATACGTGGTGGTAGTAACATCGTTTATTGTGGTGACTGAAGCGGGAAAGAGAAACCAGAGAATTTGCATAACACTCCATGCCACTTTGTGCTTTAAAAGCACATCACCCACAGGTTTAAGGAAGAAGATCTTCTTTCTTGGTTTACGTTCCACGGTACCTCTATGTACAATTCCATCTACTTCCTGATTGCCAGCCCACTTCCTATTTCACCCAATTTCTTTAGCCATCCTGTCTTTCGACCATCTTACCAAGCATTATGAGCTGCTTCATTCAATTCCCTAGTAATCTAAGGCAGCTTCCTGGTATAAACTAATCAAATCTGACCATTCAAGATCTCCCAGTATTTCTCATTACAACCTCAGAGTGTCTTTCACTGCTCTGCGCTTCCAGATGATGCAGACAGCTCTTTTGGCAGGGCGTTATTCTCACACCCCTATGGAACATCGCACCTGCATTTGTGGATTACCCACAGTGGAGAACCTTTCCCACTACCTACTTTATTGTCCATTATATGGTGTACCCAGAGCTAAATTTTTGGCTAGAATCCTATCAGTGACAAACACATACTCTGAAATCGAAAAAATTGTGTTTTTGTTATTTGACACTGATCATCAGGTGTCCTATAGAGTCTCTCAGAGCCAAGCTACAAGCGACGCCTGACACAGGTTGGACACTTGTTAGTTTTCCTCAAGTTTTGATGGGAAATGTAGGCGTCCTGGTTTTACAGCTTGGCTCTCCATTACAGCTGCAAGACCAGGTCCATTTCCAGATGGCTTACCTGCACCCGGAACGTCGCGCCACATTGCAGGGAAAATGCGAAATATCGCGTTTTCTTGCATGAGTTTTGCGCGACGTTGCGCAAAAGTCATGCGAGAAAACGCGATATTTCACATTTTCCCCGCAATGTGGAGCGACATTCCGGGTGCAGGTAAGCCATCTGGAAACAGCCCAGGATGCCTACATATCCCATCAAAACTTGAGGGAAGCTGACAAGTGTCCAACCTGTGTCAGGCGTCACTTGTAGCTTGGCTCTCAGTTTGCACTCGCAGCCAAAAAGATCAGATCTAAGGTGGTGCTGAATGAGGCTATTTCGGAATAGTTTGACATACTGTATTGTTTTAATTAATTTTACTAACCTATACAAACTGTGCCAAGGGATTTAATTGTTTATTAGTCAATGTTTGGTGAATTGTGACAGCCTATGACTATAGACAATAAACTCTTTTGACTCTGACTCGTAGATACCCCTTCTGGCACTTTCTTCAGAGCTTCATTAGGAATGCTAAGGGGGACAGGAGTTTGTAACACAAAATTATGGGCCTGCCTAGGAAGATCACAAAAATGCCACCAAGGGACAACCATAGCTTACCAACGTCTTTTATATATGAATGGATAACTGAGGGGATCTTTGTCTGAGTATCTTTGGTTAACCGTAACCCTAATCCTAACCCTCACAAATTAAGTAGCTCTGAAACTAGTCAAATAAGTGTTCTATCTCCTCTGCTGCCCTTTTCACCAATTGTCCTCCTCCTCAACCTACCCTTCTAATTCCCTTACCTTTCCCTCTTCCTTCAGCCACCTTTCCTCTGAGCTCTTGGCTTCTCAGGATACTCATATTCAGGTTTTTTCCCTCATTGCTCAGCCAGAATCATAGACCTGCCCATCTTTTGGCCTCCTGGTAGTTCTTAATTTCTGACAAAGTTTTGTCCTGGAATGTATGAACTAATGTAGAACCAGTTAGGTATGCTCTTTTACAGTTTCAGACTAAAACTGCAGATAGCTCAAGATGGGTACCCGTGTTAGTCTGTCTGTAGCAGTAGAAAAGAGCAAGTGTCCACTAGCACCTGTAAGACTAACAAAATTTGTGGTAGAGATGAGCTTTTGTGAGTCACAGCTCTCTTCAGATACCAAGTGAGCTGTGTGACTCATGAAAGCTCATACCCTACCACAAATTTCATTAGTCTTATAAGTGCTGCTAGACTAAAACTGGGAATATCTGGGTTAAAAGCCCAATTCATCCATGCAGCAACCTGTATGAACTGCCGTGGTCTCAGCCTAACTTACGTCCCAGTATGGTTGTAAAGATAAAATGGAGAAGGAAACAAACATGAACGCAATGTTGAGCATCTATAGAAGAGTGGTAAGCAAAAGGATGGTATGTCCACACAATGCCTACCACATTTTTAGCTTTACATTTTAAGATTTCCAATCAGAAATTTGCTTTTCAAATGGTCTACTTTACAATACTTGGTATCAAGGGTCATTTCGTAGAAAAACAGCTGCAGGAACTCATTAGCATAACTCATTAGCACAACTCATTTGCACGTGCCACGCCCCTTGCCATTGCAGGAAGTGTGTCATTAGTATAACTGATTTGCATATACCACACCCCCTGACATCACCTATCCTGACTGTTTTGGACCCAATCCTGGCCATTTAGGGCTGAAATTGGGCTCAAAATGGCAAATATGGGCTGAAAATAGCCGAAAAGGGGCCCAAAATGGTCAGGATTGGGCCATTGCTCAGCCGGAGAGTGATTCACCACACATCAGAGGTCCAATCCTGGCTGTTTGGGGACCAATCCTGGCCATTTTGAGCCCGAATTGGGCCATTTTGGCCCCGATCCATGCTGAAACAGGCCCCAAATGGCCAAAAATCAGGTGGGCGGGGCCACCCGACATGTGACCTCTTTGGAGAACTGCCAGAACTGCGTTCCTGCTCGTTCCCCCTCAAAATGAGCCCTGCTTGGTATGATTATTTAAAAACAAAAAAACAGGATTACCTGTTTTATCTCCTGCTCTCCTGGTGAAACAATGAGTTGCTGATCCTTTGCAACTGATGACCTCCTCTTTGCATGTGTCAAATCCCTCAGCATTACAGAAAGGGCACCGTAGCCCGTTTAAGACTTCATCCCTCTTTGGTACTGAAAACAAATAGCTAGGAATCAGCGTTGATGAATTCATGGGCAAGACCAACCTCTGGTGGCGCAGCATAAAACAAAGGTCACCCTTACACACTCAAATCTCTTCTAAATTGAATATTTGGCCAACTATTATGGTGCATAAGCAAGAACCTATGAAGATGTAGTTAACCTCTGAAACCCAGCACTAGGAGACAACATCCAAGTAAGGAGGACTCTGAGCCAGGGCAACAGGTTGGCAGCTCCATGAAATGGGATACTGGACTTGATGGACCACAGGTGTGATCTTATTTCAGAGAAATGGGTTTTTTACACACTGGAAAAGACCAACGTTCCTGCTTGCAAGCATGTCATCTGATACTGTTTGTGTTTGGAGATATGCTGCTCTTGAAACTGGAGGTTCTCTTAAGCTGCAGTCATTGCCAAGAGGAGCTGAAAGCCGCAGTAGCCTAGCACAAGCAGCTCCCATTAAGGCTGGGCTGTATGGCACAGCTGTGAGAGCATCCGATTGATAAAATCATCCCATGACTCAACCAGGTGTCCAGCTGGCCCTCGGGAGCCTCACATGATGATCCAGTCATATTCAGAAACATCATAGAATCACAGAGTTGGAAGAGGGGCCATACAGACCATCTAGTCCAACCCCCTGCCCAGTGCAGGATCAGCCTAAGGCATCCCTGACAAATATTCATCCAGCCTCTTCTTGAAAACTGCCAGTGAGGGGGAGCTCACCACCACCTCCTTAGGCAGCTGATTCCACTTTCGAACTACTCTGACCGTGAAAAAGTTCTTCCTAATATCCAGCCTGTACCTTTGTGCATGTAATTTAAGCCCATTGTTTCGGGTCCTACCCTCTGCTGCCAACTGGAACAGCTCCCTGCCCTCCTCCAAATGACAACCTTTCAAATACTTAAAGCTTGTGTCTAAGGTTGGGAGTAGAGTAATGAGGTACAAAATGGGGTAATTGCTCTCTTGATCCATGGAGAGTAGGGGGGTATTCCAACCTGGGCAACAAACAACACCTCCTGAGCTTAAGTCTTCAAACAAGCAAAGTAAGAAAGTCCAGTGGGGTAACTGGGCTCCGGTGATGTTTTAATAGAAGATCTAGTGGCAAGGGTGTACCATTTAACACTGGAAATGCAGCACGATCGGTCCCTGCATCTCTTCCTCCACTAGTGTATCCTGTATTGACACCTTATTTAGGGATCAGTTTATCCGTTTTAACTTTAAATGTTTATTTTAAAATTAGATCCAGAGGAGTTAGCCGTGTTAGTCTGCACTTGCAAAATAGCAAAGAGTTCAGTAGCACCTGTAAGACTAACCAACTTTATTGTAGCATAAGCTTTTGAGAATCACAGCTCTCTTCATCAGACACATCATACCCTCCATGCACCTGATGAAGAGAGCAGCAGTTCTCGAAAGCTTATGCTACAATAAAGTTGGTTAGTCTTGAAGGTGCTACTGGACTCATCACTATTTTAAAATTGTATTTATAGGTTGTTGTGAGCCACCCTGAGCCTATGCGCAGGGAGGGTGGGGTATAAATGTAATAAACTAAACTGTCACTCACATTCCTCCCATCCCCTGCCAAAAGGAGCAGGAATTCAGTTGCAGGTAGAAGATGGATGTTAGGATCTAGGGAGGAACCAGAGGTGCAGGCATGATGTCAGGTTTTCCGCAATACATCTATTGTTAATGGGGAAAGTATGATCTCCAGCAGACAATCTGATAGCCCTTCTTGAAGATCAAGCTATTAATGCGTTCATCTCTCTTTAAATATTTAGTCTCTGTAATCATGTGCCACTGAAATTGCTCATTATGGGGGACCCATAGCAGGATAAAGGCCAGCCATACCACCAGAGGTTGCTGAAGAAACTGTGTGTGGCATCTTTGGATTCTACTACCTGACAGTTAGAGCAGTCCCTCAGTAGGACAGGTTTCCTCGGAAGGTGGTGGTTCTCCTTCTTTGGAGGTTTTTAAGCAGAGGCTAGATGGCCACCTGACAGCAATGCTGATTCTGTGAACCTAGGCAAAGTATGAGAGGGAGGGCAGGAAGGGTTACATCAGTGCTGAGTTCTTGTGGACCCTTCTTGCATGCTCTGGGTAATTCCAATTGCCACTTTGAAGTTAGGAATCAATTTTCCCCAGGCCAGTTCGGCTAGGGATCCTGATGGTGTTTTGCCATCTTCTGGGAATGGAGCAGGGGTCACTGGGGGTGTGGGGGGGAGGTAGTTGTGAAGTTCCTGCATTGTACAGGGAGTTAGACTAGATGACCCTGGATATTCCTTCCAACTAGGGTTGCCAGCTCCAAGTTGGGAAATTCCTGGAGATCTGGGGGGTGAAATGTGGAGAAACCTGGAGAAAGTGGGATTTGGGGAAGGAAAGGACCTTGGTATGGCATAATTCCATAGAGTCCACCCTCCAAAGCAGCCATTTTCTCCAAGGGAACTGATCTCTGTGGCCTGGAGCTCAGTTGTAATTCCAGGAGATCTCCAGCCACTACCTGGAGGCTGGCAACCCTACTTCCATCTCTATGATTCTATTGATTCTACCTTCCGGAGGACCAAGGAAAGCAAAACCTTTTTGACTGTGCAACAGCCATCCATTCCTTCAGAGGCTGTTGAATAATATTAAGTCTTGAAATTTTTCCACTCTTCCTACTTGGAAAACTTTTCAAGTGAATAAGCAACTAATAAATGTATTCCATAAATACATAAATAAGGGGCCGCCACAAGCTGCTTCAATCCAGTACCAGATGTGTCACACCTACTGATGCTGGAAGGACTTAGGTCATGCCAACTATTGGGAGAATTTGTTCAAGAGAATGAGCAGATATATAAGAGGGGTCCTAGGGTTATTAAGACTATGATAGAATCAGGCCTGAGGAAGAGCTCCCAAGGCATAGATCATACTTTGAATATGTATAAGGATCCAGGTTTGAAATTCCCTGCATCTCCATTGAAAATCATCTTTTGCAATAGGGCAGGGAAATACTTTGGAGATCCACTGCCAAACAAAATAGACAACATGGCACTAGGAGCATCAACAATATGTTCAGCAGAAATACTTCATATATGCACAGGATACTTACTTGCAGGCGTTGCTACGTTACAGCCATCAGTTGTACAGCAGATGCTGTTCCCCACCTCCTGATATCCATTTTCAAGATCCCTAAATATTGGACCAGGAGTGCACTTCTTACGAGTTGTGCATTGGTTATTGGTACTTCTCACCTTCCAGACAGCTGTTCATCAGGATGAAATGAGAATTTATTTCCCAGAGATCAGGATTTCACAAAGAGGCTCCCCAAACTGGCTCCCCAAAAGCTCTGCTCTGCTTTCTGTAAATGTTCAATATTATCTTGATGATATTGGACAGTCTTTGATAATATTTCATCAATGACACCCAGTCAGATTTGGCACTGCATTTGAAGCCAAAATAACCAGGGGATGCCAACTGACCCACTCGGAAAGTTAGAGAAACAGTTTGGGTGAGAATGCAAATTTGATATTTTGAGTTGGAAATATCAAACTGAAAAACATTTTGAAACACTCATTCTAGCTGTATCTGAAGAAGTGAGCTGTGGCTCACGAAAATTCATACCACCTGACCACTAACTTTGTTAGCCTTGTAGGTGCTGCTGGACTCTGGCCCTTTTCTATTGCTACAGACTGACTAACACGGCTTCCCATCTTGATCTAATTCCTATGGAGTTTTTCACCTTTCAGTGGTTGTATCCACCACATTATGAAATGCAGGTCTCTCATGAGCATTAGTTTGGCTGGTAGATGTGTATGTATGTGTGTAAGATGTGGGGAGGACTGTGAAATAATTTTACTGTCTTCTTTCTAGCTTTGGCTGGTTTTGTTAGTGCCTTTAGTCACCACTATGGCATGAAAAAAATGTGATAAATGTTGTTTTTTTTAACTGATTACTACAGACCATGTATGTTTTTCTGGTGATTTGCTGCTCTTATTCCCTGAAGGAAATGCACTCTGCATATGCTCAAAGGTTCCACAGCTAGGTCCAAAATGTCTCTTCTTTGGTCTGTAGCTATTTCCTTAGGACTCATTTACTTTGTCTCCAGCCTTAATTTCCAATCTAAAGCATATTCCTTTGGAGAAGTGAGATCAAGAAGGGTAGCCATGTTTGTCTGGCTGTTTTCACACATGTGTGTAACCTCTGGACAAGCGCATAAAGCTCACAGCATGAAGCATCTTCCTAGCACAATTTCCTGACACAATCCCCTTTAACGGCATGATGATGTCAGAAAACGCACCATTAAACAGGATTGTGCCAGGAAATTGTGCTAGGAAGATGCTTCATGCCATGAGTTTTGTGCAATTTTCTGGAGGGTTAGAGCATGTGAAAACAGCCTCTGTATCAGTAGAAAAGAGCAAGAGTCCAGTATCACCTATAAGACTAACAAAATTTGTAGCAGGGAACGAGCTTTCATGAGCCACAGTTCACTTCTTCAGAACGAAAGCTCACAAAGGGTCATACCCTAACACAAATTTTGCTCTTTCCTTTGGAGGAATGTTTTGGGGTGAGGAACAGTTTGGGGTTAAAACACTGCTTCCGTGATGGATTCTTCTTGGTTCTATTTAACTTACAAGCCACCTTGAATAGTGGAAGAGGCAAGAAAAGGAAGGGAGGAAGAAAGAGAGGGGAGAGAGAAGGACAGAGAGGGAGAAGGGGGGAAGCAAAGGGGACTCCCTCCCTTTAGTTTTCCTCTCTACTCCTCATTTCTCTAGTTCAGTCCCTCTTGAAGCCTTTCTTTTCTTGGTCTCTCTTCTAATCTTGGCTTGTGGACTTTCTCTCCGGCTCCCACCTCCCACATTTTCTAAGCTCCTGCTCCCTGACCCCTGCCTTTCCCATCCTGAGCACTTCTAGAAGCCCAGCCACTATTAACAGAAGCTCTACCAATGGCAACATTCAAGCAGGATTCACTCAGCCAATGGCTGCCATAGAACGTTGTGCCTTCTCCACTTCTCTGTGACATCAGGGCAGCTCAGCCAATCATTGTCAGAGGCTTCTTCAACATCATTCCTAGACTACCCCCCAATCGAGTCTAATGGATTTAGACAGTGGAAAGGCCCACTCACCTGTCAATTCAATTGTCAAACCATTTCAACTCAGAAAAAACATGCTGAACTATGAATGATTTATTTCAGTCACAGACTTTTAAAAAATGGCTCTGAACATTTCTAAATAATGCTATAGACAACAAATAGCATCTATTTCTTTGCCATAGGACAGTATTGACAATATTTATTTATTTAGATAATTATACTGTCCTTTTCTCCACAGTGGAGTCTCTAAATAGCTTGCAAACTTAGTCCCCCTTCCGAACATTTCAGAATGAGTATATCTAGCCAGTTCAGTGGCAGATGTTGCCTTGAGAGGCTGAAAACTTACATGATTTTGCTTCAATCACTACGGAGATACAGGCATCAAACACAGGCTCACAGGGCTCGACGGGTTCGACACAGGTGCCATTTAAATAGAAGCATGTCTGACACTGTATAGAAGACCCTAGAACAAAAAAAAGAAAAAGAATGAAGACGGTGGACTAGGTACAGCAGAGTGAAGACAGAGCCTTAATTCAACCCCTTGCAAACTTTCTCCACCCACACAGCATTCTTGATTTTTCTTTTTTAGTTCAGAACACACTCATGTTTCATGGATGTAAGAGAATAACTGGTGTGGCAGGGACCGGCAAAAACCACTGGATGTGGTAAGAGGCTCAACGGAAAGAGGAAAGACCATAGCAGTAATTCATGCAGAGGTACTGCAGGTATCCTCTTTTGGCAAGCTGTCCCTTTGTAATCGACAACAGGATTTTTTAAGTCATTAACACAAACACACACACACACACACACACACACACACATATAAACTTATGCATACATACATACCTACCTACCTACCTACACACACACACACACACACACACACACACACAGACACATACATACAGGAGTGGTCCTCTGGGACATATAAAAGAGGAAAGGAAGTTGCCTTCCATTGGAGAAAAGCAGAACCACAACTAAAATGGACCCACAGAATCCATCCCCCTGCCTCTGAGTTTCTTTTCATTCTTCCTACCGCCTGCCGGATCAGCCTCAGAAATGAGTTTGCAGTCCAGTCAGCAACTTGTCCTCTCACAAAGTCTTGAGCAGTTCCCAACAATGAGAAGGGCCCCACCCAACCTAACCCAAAATACAATATCATGCACAGTGCTGAGGTTACTTGAGTAATGTCTTACTCAACTAGCTGTGACCTCCCAGCAACAGAAATGCTGAACTCTAAACTTGTGCTGCCATAGGACATTTGAGGACTGATTCCTTCTCACAGGAGGAAATGAAATGGAAGGTCTTGAGAGCCAGTTTGGTGTAGTGGTTGAGAGAAGCAGGACTCTAATCTGGAGAGCCGGGTTTGATTCCCCACTCCTCCCCTTGAAGCCAGCTGGGTGACCTTGGGTCAGTCACAGCTCGCTTGGAGCTCTCTCAGTCCCACCCATCTCACACGGTGATTGTTATGAGGATAATAATAACACACTTTGTAAACAGCTCTGAGTGGGCGTTAAGTTGTCCTGAAGGGCAGTATATAAACTGAGTGTTGTTGTTGTTGTTGTTATGGGTAGAAGAAGGAAAATATTTCCATTACTCCCTTGAATCCGCAACGCCCCCCCTTTGATTTGTGCAGAAGTGACAAGTCTTTCTAGAAGTTTTCCTTTCCCCACAGTTCGCCTGTTGAGGTCTGTCAGTTTTTCAGGGATTATAATGCTCACTAAAGCAACAGTGCCTGCCTGGTTGCAGACAGATAAAAGTAGCCCGAACACATTTTCCAGCTGTTGTATTTCCTTACAGTTGGGATGAAATTCTCAAGGACTGCATGCCTCACCTGAGAGATCCTTTCTATCTCAAATCTAACAGAGGATCTCTTGGGAGAGAGGGGTACAAAAAATTACATCCCAGTTGAATGGAGTTGCAGCTAGAAACGTGTTTCCCATGGAATCCAATGGAAATCGAGCTCAAAAGGGGAAAGAAATAAAATAAACCGCACAAACTTTTGGAAATAAAAGAGGAACAAAAAATAACATTTGCACACCCGTACAACCTACCTCTTCTAGCTGTTGCGAACAGGACAGCAAAGATGAAGAAGGAAACCGGAGCCGTCATGTTGCCTCCAAGAGTTTGTGGTGCAGGCACACCCGGCTGGCTTCTCTGATTATGAAATCTAGTATGTGCTGAAATTTATAAGCAGCATATCATTTGAGTATAGCTAAACCTTCTTACTCAATGGGGTAATCAGTAACCTGAAAGGAATGCAGTAACAGTCCACGATTTCCTCATAACGGACATGATCAGTCACCAAGCCCAAGTATCTCTTTGTATTGTTGTGTATTTTTCCATGTGCAAACTGAATAAAAGTTCTTTGAAACTTCAGAAGCTTTGACCTACTTGCCGTGAACACTTCTTTTCAGCTGAGAAATATCTGAAGTTAGCAACAGTTCCTTCTAATAGCGTTACCTTTCTCACCGTGAAATGAGGATTTGTTTTCAAAGGGCCAGTTCATGCATTAATGGTCAGGGCTTGGAGCTTGGGCAACGCCCATGGGTTAATTGGTTTAGCCCAGTAGGGCAGAATCGGTATCTGGAGAGGAACTTTGCAATTCTGCCCAGAGTGGGGAAGGGGGCAGGCACGGAAAGAAGGCAAAGTTCCTCTCCCCCAGCAATCTTTGAAAACTTTTATTTTAAGACATGGCACCCATAAATTGCACTAGAAAATGCTTCTAACCTCATTTTGCTTGTATTTTCAACCTTCCTCTCTACAGTGATCCCAAATGACCCTTTTCAAACTACAGTTCCCAGGAAACATAGCATCATACGACACTGGAAGAACATGTGCCAGATGTCTTCTGTGGAGAGACGCTAGTTTGGTATTATTTCTTAAATCATATTATTCTTGCAGGGCTGTAATTCTCAAGCTAAAGACAGAAAACTGGATTGTTGAAAGATTTGGTTTAAAGAAATTTTCTTAACTTACATGTGTGTTGCAAGTTTGGTTCCTGAATTAGCCCCATAGAACCCCACCCAACCCCCACCTACCACTTCCAAAAAAGAGGTTATACTTGCTAGCTAATTTTTCAGGCAAACTGTTCTGTATAGTCTGGAGATCAGTTACAAGGCTGGGAGATCTCCAGGTCCCACCTGGAAGTTGGCAACCCTATACATAGTACAATGATTGCAAGCCCGTCGGTCCAGATGTAGTGCCACAAATCAGGAGGTCTCAATTGCCATATGTTGGACAGACTGCAAGTATTTCTGGTAATTGTGTAAGATGCTGATTGGGCTGGAACAAGGAACGTCTTGCATAATCATCTGCTGGGTACAATGTGATCTGCTGAGTGGGGTTGCCAACCTCCAGGTGGTACGAAAAAACAAGGACAACAGACTATTCTGAGTTATAATCAGGGGTCATTTTGAGGGGGAACACACAGGAACGCAGTTCTGGCAGTTCCACAAAGAGGTCACATGACAGGTGGCCTTGCCCACCTGACTCAGCCATTTGGGGCCTGTTTTGACCTGGATTTGGCCCAAAACGGCCTGGATCAGGCCTCTGCTGGGTGGTGGATCACTCTCCTGCTCAGCAGCAGCCTGATCCTGACCATTTTGGGCCCCTTTTCGGCTATTTTCAGCCCCTTTTGCCATTTTGGGCCCAATTTTGTTCTGGAATGGCCAGGATTGGGTCCAAAACAGCTAGGATAGGTGATGTCAGGGGGTGTGTCATATGCAAATCAGTTATGCTAATGTCACAGTTCCGGTGATGTTAAGGGGCATGGCATATGCTAATAGGTTGTGCCAATGAGTTCCTCCAGCTCTTTTTCTCCGAAATGATCCCTGGTTACAATCATTCACTATAATTCTAAGTAAAGAGTCCAGTAGCACCTTTAAGACTAACCAACTTTATTGTAACATAAGCTTTCGAGTGGTTATGCTACAAAAAAGTTGGTTAGTCTGGTTAGGCAGGTATTGACAAATGACGCATTATTGTCTCGGCATCAGATTTTATTGCAACCTGATAGTAACACTATAAAACTCTTTGATGAGATTGTTAATTCTGTAAAACCCATGACTTCTAACAACAAACCTTTAAATTCTAAAAAAAAACTCATGGCAGTGGGTGGTTTGACCAGGTGTGTAAAATGGCCAAGAAAGAGTTAAGTAATTGTACACGTCTTACTCGTTATCGCAAAGATGAAGCATCTGTAACGCAACTCTTACTCCTTAGATCTAAATATGAAAATCTTCTTTAAAAAAAACCTTGATCATGCCAAATATCTATGGCATGAATTAGGTCTGGCAGTCGCAGAGAAAAGAGAGATGCGCTTTTGGGAACTCGTTTCTTTTGGGCTTGGCAAAAGATCTAAGGCTCAAATCTCAGGAAAAGACTGGCATATATATTTCAGCAAAAATTTTGGAGCGCCTTCATCCCTATCCCTGATCGATGACTTACAGAGGCAGATTTCCTACTCTAAATGCTCTCTATCTCCTCCCAGTTACTGAACCCGAGATTAAAGATCTTATCACCTCCCTAGCCTCGAAAAGCTCCAGGAGAGGATTTCGTTCCTCCAGAACTACTAAAGTCCTTTCCTGACTGGTGGTTGCCAATACTTGCCAGAGTCTTTACGCAGATTAATGAAATTGGTGTTTTCCCCTCAGGATGGAAATTGAGTATTGTAGCTCCTATTCATAAGAAAGACGATAAAGCAGATCCAAAAAACTATCATCCCATAAATTTGTTGAATATTACAGCAAAACTTTATAGTAAATATCTTCTGCATAAATTGGAGGATTGGGAAACTTCTAATCATGTAATCCACCCCAATCAGGCTGGCTTCAGAAAGGGCCAAAGTATGGTTGAACACTGTCAAAATCTTTATCAATTATCACTTTCCTGGCAAGTGAACAGACTCAGGGCCAAGCTACAAGTGACGAATGACACTTGAATGGCAAGTGAATTGAGTGGAGCGCAAGTGAACAGGGAGAAATACACTTGCCGTTCAAGTGTCATTTGTCACTTGTAGCTTCGCCCTCACATGTGTTCCTCCCTGTTCACTTGCCATTCACTTGCGCTCCATTTGATCAAGTGAACAAGGAGGAATACACATGAGTCTGTTCACTTGCCAGGCAAGTATCATTCGTCACTTGTAGTGCAACCCTAAGTCAAGCTCAACATATAATCACCCTGTAAGTTTTTCAAGGCAAGAGATGTTCAGAGGTGGTTTGCGTTGCTTGCATCTGTCTACTAACCCCAGTCTTAGTGGTCTTGCATCAAATGTACTAACCAGGGCTGAACTTGCTTAGCTTCTGGAATCTAACAAAATTGAGCTAGCCTGCTCTTAACATGAGACCGAAAGCATCACTGAATTATTATTGCACTGCCTTGCAGAACAAAAATGGGAAACGAGCCATTTCTCAGACAAATGCCCATCTAGCCAATGTGAGTTTCACCTTCTCACTATGCATAAGGGGAAATACATAAGACACAATCACAGATGTGAGAAAATGCTTTCATGTTGCTTCCAGAAAGTACACAGGCTCATACTTCAGCAGAACTCCAGAGGAAGGGAAAAGAAGAGCTCCAAAACAAAACCAAGCAAAAGAGACAGGACGTAGTAGGATTAAGAGTCGACAAGACAGTGTCATGCTGTGTATTAAAAAAGACAACGATAGAAAGATTTTGTCATCAAAATTCCAGCAAAGAGATGCAGGTAGAGCCTGGTTGAATCAGCGGTGGTGCTTGTTCCTCCACCAACTGCAGTGTTTTGTCCTCCCGTGCTTCGTGGGTTTGCTTCGTGAGAAGCTGCTCTGCATTGTATCTCCTGGGAACCGAATATAACACTCTTTCCAGAAACTACTATTCCAGTTTCTGCAGCATTGGCACAAAAAGATTCAGTAGCGCAGCCTTTTTGGGTGATCTCATATGTGACGGTAGTGACAGAGTTTATTGTGGTGACTGTGAAACCCAAAAGAGAAATCAGAGGGTTAGCAGAACATTCCAAGCCACTTTGTGCATTCAAAGCACAACATCATCAAGGGCCGTTTTCACACGTACCCCGGGAGATCGCACAAACTCGCCGCATGAAGCGTCTTCCTAGCATGATCTCCCCGCACGATCCCCTTTAATGGCCTGATGAAGTCAGGAAAAGGGCCGTTAAATGGGATTGTGCCAGGAAATCATGCTAGGAAGATGCTTTTATGCCATAAGTTTTGCGCGATCTTCCGGGCGTGTGGTTGTGTGAAAACGGCCAAGGTTTAAGGAACGAGAAGATCTTCCTCCTTGGTTTTAGCTCTGTGGCCCCTCTACTCATTATTTCCTCTGCTTCCTTTTCAGCTTACTTCCTACTTTGTCCAGTTTCTTCAGCCATCTTGTCTCTTAACAAGCTTCTCAAGCATTCTGAGCCCCCTAGTAGACGTCCCTCCTGTCCTTTTGTTCAAAGCTTCATTGGAAATTCTGGGGGATGGTGTGAACTGGCATGAAGATTTTGGGCATCCATGGAAAGATGGGAAAGATGCCACTGGAGAACAGTCCCAAGTAAATATGAATGGAGAGCATTGGGGTGCTTATGGCTAACCATAACCCTAACTCTAATCTTATCCCTAATCCTAATTCTAACCCTAACCACTAATCACCTATCTCCTCTGCTGCCCTTTTCACCAAACTTCTTCCTCTTCTGTTGTGTATTGAGCTAGCTTCAGGTAAAACCGGGCTCAGGTCTGCAGTCCTATTGGGCAATAGGAGTAGCAGCAGCCAATCAACACTCTTGGATATGGGCCAATTGCTGCTTTGTAAATAAATTATGTTGCATTCAGTGCATGCAAATGAAGGATTCTAGTTGCCTGTGTTCTTATTGGGGGGTTACTGAAATGGGTGGAGTTTGGGTGCATATATCTGGCTCCCTCAGGAGCAGGTTGTCGTTCTTGTTGTGTTTGCAATAAAGATGTTCTTATGAGCTGAAATCACTATGAGCTCAAGGCTCAATACATAATATCTTCTTCTTCCCTAAGCACTTAGCTTCTTGGCTTTCTTATACCCAGGAATCTTTCCTTATTGCTCAGCCAGAATAATAGCCATCAACATCATTTGACCTGCAGACTGTACTTCTTATTGGAAGCCAGCCAAGCTTACTCCTGGGATGTCTGAGCTACTACAGATCCAGGGAGGTATGCTCATTTACAATTTCAGACTAAAACTGGGAACATCTGGGTTCTAAGCCTCATTATTCTAGAGTCCTGGATGACCTGTCATGGCCTCAGCCTAACTTATCTCCCAGTATTGTAGCAAATATAAAATAAAAGGCAAATAAATATACAAGCAATATTGAGCTTCTACGGAAGAGTCATAAGCTAAATGAGGGTATGTCCCCCCCCCAACATATTTAGCTTTGCATTGCAAGCTTTTCAATCTGAAATATGTTTTTCAATGCCTTGCTTTTCAACACTTGATATAATCTTTGTTTTAAAAAAATCAGGCTTACTTGTGTGTCCTCCTGCTCCCCTGGTGAAACACTGAGTCTCTGATCCTCTACAGTTGATGGCCTCCTCTTGGCATGTATCCGGTCTCTTAGCATAACAGAAAGGGCACCGTAGCCCATTTAGGGTTCTGTTCCTGGTTGGTACTGAGAACAAATAGCCAGGAATCAGTTTTATTTATTTATTTACTCACTTACTCATGTCATTTATGGTCCGCCTTTCTCACTGAGACTCAGGGCGGATTACGCAGTGTGAGAGTAGTACAGTCAGTATCAATGACAATTTCATAAACAATAGGGTAAATAGACACAAGTTTACAAAGACATAACTTTAGCAAGAATCCAGTACAGAGTTGAAGAAATGCTGAAACAGAACATAAGCAATTCTAGGGATGACATAGGAACACATATTTAAAGCAGTAGATGGCATGTAAGGCAACCTAGCAGTGAAAGGGTGATGTCTATGGTCCCTAATTCATTAGCAGAGCATCTGTGATGCCTTCACGATAATAAAAAAAGCCTCTTTTAAAAAGATTTCATGGAGGGGCATGGCATAGACGGCAGGGAAGGAGGACGCCTGAGGAGTGAGCTCCGATGCTTTTCTGACCTGGATGTGATGTTTTCATGAACCAAACGAACCAGTTTGTGAACCAGAGGCAGGTTCGTGAAAGTTCGTGGTCCGTGAAATTTGACGAACCATGAACCACATGGTTCGCGGGGGGGGTGTTCGGTTCATGCCCATCTCTAGTCATGCCTAGTGATGCTGTATTCCCGCCATTGGAAGAAATTGTTCAAAAGAATGAGTGGATGTATTAGAGGGGTCAGATGGTTATTAAGACTATGATAGAATCAAGCCTTGGGAAGGGATCCCAGAGCAGAGATCATGCTTTGAATATATCTAAGGATTTAGATTTGAAATCCCTGCATCTCCATTGAAAATTGTCTTTTGTAGAAGGGCTGGGGAAAACTTTGGAGAGCCACTGCCAAGCAGAATAGACGACACAGGGCTAGGAGCATCAACGATATGCTCAGCAGAAATACTTCATATATGCACAGGGTACATACCTGTGAGAGTTGCTGTGTTGCAGCCATCAGTTGTACAGCAGATGCTGTTCCCCGACTCCTGATATTCATTTTCAAGATCCATAAATATTACACCAGGAATGCACTTGCTACGAGTTGTGCATACTTTTTTGATGGTTTTCTCTGTCTTTGCAGCTGTTCATCAGGATAAAATGGGGATTTATTTCCAAGAGATCAGGATTTCCCAAAGATGCCACAAGAAACAGTACAAACTCTCTCCCCCAATACTCTTTTGTGCCCTCTGATAACGTTCAGTGCTGTCTGGATGATATTTGACAGTATTGGTTAATATTTTATAAATGATATGCAGTGGGATTTGGCACTATGTTTGAGGCCAAAATAACCAGGGGGTACCAATTGACACAACTGAAATATTAGAGAGAATATATATGTAATAATGGAAATTTAGCATTTTAAATAACAAATTGAAAAACATATTGAATATTTGTAAAGATATTAAGTCCATCTACCTCTAAAGAATTTCTTCCAGCAGCGGAAAAATTCTACAGAAAATCCTACCCCAATTCCTCCAGAGTCTATCATATTTCAATGACTGTATCCATCTCATTATAAAAAGCAGGTCTTTCATGAGCATTATGTTGAGTGGTGGATGTGTGTATGTATCTGATATGAGAAACATTGTTTTTGATTTTTTTGAAGTTGTGAAAAAATTTTACTGCCTCGAGTCACCTTTGTGGTAAAAAAAATGTGATTTTTTTTAAAGTGCCATAGATAGAGCTGCCAAGTTTCCCACTATTATGACCTCTCTTCAGCAGCCCTCGTTGCTTGTCACTGCTCAGCAGTGGGAGAAATTTATTTAAAAAACCTATCAATGTCATGTGCACCACTATATCTTTTCTGGAGGCAACCTGGAAGTGGCATAGGGTAGCAGTAGGAATCACTGGAAACTCTATGGTAAAATCATAGAATTTCCAGCAATTCCTAGAGCTATGCTATGTCAACTCCAGATTTTCCTGAAAAAGTTGTAGCAGCACAAATGATGTCACATCCTCCTTCAAAGCTGCCACAAGTTGCCAAGCATGGGCAGGCATCCCTAGATAAAGACCAAGCATGTTTTGCCTCAAGGTGTACTCCTGAACACCAGATTTTCTAGGTTGACTTCCTGTTCTAATTCCCTGAAGGATATATACTCTGCACATGCTCAGAGATTCCATTGCTAGGACCAAAAAGCTCTGCCTTGGTCTGTAGCTATTTCCTCAGAGTTCCTTCACATACTCCTAGCTCCAAATGCCAACCAATTTCCAATCCAACGCATACCCTTTGCAGTGGAATGTTTTTGGGGTGAGGAACAGTTTGACTGTGCTGCCTTCCATGATAAATTCTTGCTTGGCCCTGATCAACTTACAAGCCACTTAGGGTCGCACTACAAGTGACGAATGACACTTGCCTGGCAAGTGAACAGACTCACGTGTATTCCTCCCTGTTCACTTGCCGTTCACTTGCTCTCCACTTGATCAAATGGAGCGCAAGTGAGCAGCAAGTGAACAGGGAGGAATACATGTGAGTCTGTTCACTTGCCAGGCAAGTGTCATTCATCACTTGTAGTGCGACCCTTAGTCAGGGGGAGATGAAAGAAAGGAAAGGGAGAAAGAGACAATACAGAGAGGGGGGAGAAGGGGAGAAGAAAAGGGGACTCCCTTTCTTCGGCTTTCATCTCTTCTCCTCATTTCTCCAGTCCCTCTTGCAGCCTCTCTCTTCTTGGTCTCGCTACTAATCTTGGCTTGCTAACTTCCTCCCAGGCTCCCATCCCCCATTTCTAAGCATCTGCTTCCTCTCTTTCTGTGGGCCAAGCTACACATGACGAATGACACTTGAACAGCAAGTGGATTGAGTGGAGGGCAAGTGAACAGGGAGAAATACACTTGCTGTTCAAGTGTCATTCGTCATGTGTAGCTTGGCCCTGTGTCTCTTCCATCCTATGCATGCCGAGAGGTCCACCCCGTCTTCGTTGTTGACAAGAAGCTCAATCAATGGCAACAATGAACCATTCATCCTGGAGTCAGCCATTGAACTTGATGCCTTCTCCACTCCCCTGTGACATCAGGGCAGCTCAGTGAATCATTGTCTCAGGGCCAAGCTACACATGACGAATGACACTTGAACGGCAAGTGTATTAATTTGAATTTTCATTTCAGTGTTGGACTTTTTAAAAAGAATGCTGAATGTCTATAAAGAATAATCCATGGACAACAAGTGGTATCTGTTTCTCTACTTTTGCACACTATTTATTTTCTTAGACATTTATACCCTGCTTTTCTCCCCAATGGGGATCCCAAGTGGCTTACAACACCATTCTCTCCATTTTAGAACTAGCATGTCTGGCCGGTTTGTCGGCAGATGTTCACTTGAGATTAAGATAACTTACACGTTTTTGTTTCAACCACTAGCGACCCACAGGCATCAAACTCCGGGTTACATTCCCTAATGGGGCCAGTACAGTTGCCGTTTAAGCTGTAGCATGTCTGACACTGAAGAGAAGACCCTAGAGGAACAAAGAAAATGAGAAAATAAAGCAGAGTGAAGACAAATCCCTCATCCAATCCCATGCAACTTTTCTCCACCTGTTGCATTCCTGATTATTTTTTTTTTTTTTAAAAGAACACAATGGTGACTCGCAAGTCTGGGAGAGTAATTGTCGTGGCAGGGGTGGGAAGCACCGCCTGATACAATAATAGATTTATTGAAAGGAGGCAAGGAGCCTCCACTCCCCTGGCTTTCCGCAAATGATGCAAAACCGAATTATTCAAGAAGGCTTTTTACTCAGATAGGAAGGCAGTATTGTAGGGAGGGGATCTCAGATGATCCGCGAATGGGTTAGGAACCATAGACCTCACCACTATGTTGAATTGGATTCCTACTAATGATATGTCTTTGTGAACTTGTATCTATTTACCCTTTAAAAAAAAAGGTAAAGGTAGTCCCCTGTGCAAGCACCGAGTCATTACTGATCCATGGGGGACGTCGCATCATGATGTTTTCTTGGCAGACTTTTTACGGAGTGGTTCGCCATTGCCTTCCCCAGTCATCTACACTTTACCCCCAGGAAACTGAGTACTCATTGTACCGACCTTGAAAGGATGGAAGGCTGAGTCAACCTTGAGCTGGCTAGCTGAACCTAGCTTCCGGCAGGATCGAACTCAGGTCATGAGCAGAGCTTGGACTGCAGTACTGCAGCTTACCACTCTGCGCCACGGGACTCTTTCCATTTACACTATGGCATTGTTTATGGAAATGTTCCTGATATTGGCTGTACTTATCTCACACTGTGTAATCTGTCTTGAGTCTCAGTGAGAAAGGCAGTCTATCAATGACATAAATAAACAAACAAACAAACAAACAAATAAGTAAGTAAGTAAGTAAGTAAGGCCAGAGTGGTAATTCATGCAGAGATACAGCTGGCATCCTCTTTTTGCAAGCTGCCTCCCTTTACACTCAACATCAGGATCTTTTCACCATTTAAAAAAATATTTTTTTCTTATTGGGTTAAATAGCTAAATAATACTTTTAAACTCAAAGGGCCAGTTCAAAATGGAATATTAAAACTTCCCTCAAGTTTTGATGGGAAATGTAGTCGTCCTGGTTTTACAGTTTGGCCCTCCATTACAGCTGCAAGACCAGGACACCTACATTTCCCATCAAAACTTGAGGGAAGCTGACAAGTGTCCAACCCGTGTAAGGCATCACTTGTAGCTTGGCTCTGGGTTCCTCTTTTTTTTCATTCTTCCTACTGCCTGCCATATTGTCTTGCTGGTATCCCCCCACCCCACCCTTAGAAATTAATCTGTGATTCCTGTCCTGCCACAAAGTCTCAAGCAGTTCCCAACAACTGTTTCTCAGCCCGTCATTTTACTCTGCAACCAACAGTCCTCCTGCAACCAACATCTGCCTTCGCTCACGCTCACTTATTTAAGTTTCTACATTCCTTTACAATGTGAATTCATGACACACTCATGGAAACAAGCAGACAGTTTCGGGGGGGGGGGGGCTTTCCAGCTCAAAACCAATATTTTACAGTAAACCCGAGGAACTCCTCTGAATATGCAGAAACCATCCCGTTTGGGGATCCATTTCACCACCTTATTAACTGGTGTGGACAGTGAAACCATGTTTTCTAGCGCAGGAAACAAGTTGGGGGTCCCTCACAACTTGACAGGGAGATAAACAATTAGGAGGCTCTTCCTTACCCTACACCAGTTTGGTGTAGTGGTTAAGAGCGCAGGACTCTAATCTGGAGAACTGGGTTTGATTCTCCACTTGAAGCCAGCTGGGTGACCTTGGGTCAGTCACAGCTCTCTCAGAGCTCTCTCAGCCCCACCCACCTCACAGGGTGTTTGCTGTGGGGATAATAATGACATACTTTGTAAACTGCTCTGAGTGAGGATTAAGTTGTCTTGAAGGGCGGTATATAAATTGAATGTTGTTGTTGTTGTTGTTAACCTGTAACACAATATCATGCTGATCTCTGAGGCTGCTTGAGTGGGGTTTTATTTACTGTTTTTGATTTCAAAAATGATGCCAGTAGTCATATTTTAGTACTTTTTACCTTTACACATATGAAAGGCTACACTGGTTTTCACCAATTCTCCCCCCTCAGGACTTGGGAGACCACTCCCCAAAAAGTACTGGTACTCAGTACCAGTGTGTAACACACCACACACATACACACAAATCCTCTGGTTTTACTCAACTAGCTCTGAACCCGAGCAGTGGAGAGTTTGAGTTTTGGGGCTGAGAAGCTCTGAACTTGTACTTTTGGGGATATTTTGGGACCGAGTTCTTATCATTGTACAAAAGAAGAAAGGAAAGGGAAGGATCTGGAGTAGGAGAGGGAAAACACGTTCATTGCCCCCTTTATGAAATGCCCCCATCCCATATTTGGCTTGTGCAGTAGTCAGGGCTTTTTTTCTGGGAAAAGAAGTGGTGGAACTCAGTGGGTTGGCAGCACATGGGGCATCTCTTGGCAAGAGGTGGTGCCCCTGGTACTACATGCATGTGTACTTTGCGTGTGCGCATTCCCTTCCAGGAAGTGACATCATCTCACAGGGCGCAGCCACCCCTGGGAGCACTACCACAAGGTGAGGGAGTTTAAATTGCCCTCCACGCCACAGGCAATCTAAACTCTCCCCTTTGCTCCAGCTGACTAGCACCAGTCAGCTGGAGCAAGAAGGGGGATTTTAAAGTTTAATGGTCACCGGCCATATAACCATTTTCTAGAGGTGCTGGAATGCCATTCCATCACATTCCAGCTGAAAAAAGCCAAACCCTTTCCTGAAACTTTCCTTCCCCCATAGTTCACCTGTTTGCCTGTTAAGATCTGTCAGTTATTCAGGGTCTGCATCCCTTACTCCTATTATCATGCCAACCCAATAGCAGTCAGACTGGAGAAAGCATTCCTACTTTAATAAGTACTTAGAGTTAAAACACATTACTCAGCTGTGTTTCCACCCAGTTGGCATAAAATTCTCCAAGATGGTATGCCTCACCCAAGGGATCCCTTCTCTCTCATATTTAATAGGGGATTCCTTGAGCAAGGCATACAGTCCTGGAGAATACATTTCATCCCTGTTGAATGAAGCTGCAACTGGAAAATTTGTTTCCCATGGAATCCGATAGAAATTGAGAATGAATAGAAAAAGAAAAGGAAATAAAAATCCATGAACTGGAAATGAAATAAAAAAAATAATATTCACATTCCTGTACAACCTACCTCTTCTAGCTATTGCAAGCAGGACCGCAAAAATGAAGAAGGAAACAAGAGCTGTCATGTTGCCTCTGAGAGTTTGTGATGCAGGCACACCCGGCTGGGTCCTCTGGTTATGAAAGCTGTTCTGTGCAAGAATTTATCAGTAGGAAGCGACTTCTGTTATATAGTCAAGCCTTCTACACAGCAGAGCTCCCACGTTTCTTAGTGGAGCCTGAAAGGGAAGCAATAACAGTCTGAAATTTCCTCATAACCAACATGACTTGGGGTGATCTGTCACCAAGCCCAAGAGTCACTGGGGGTTGGGGGGGAGGTAATTGTGAATTTCCTACATTGTGCAGGGGGTTGGACTAGATTACCCTAGAGGTACCTTCCAACCCTATGATTCTATGATTCTAAAGCTGTAGATTTCTTGTTGCTGAAACGTACATTTGAATATCAGCAACAGAAAACACACACACAGAAATAGAGAAGTCCTTTGGTGAAAAGGAAATAAAGAGACGTGCCAAATACTATTCAGTATGTTTAGTATCTATCTTACAGAAGCACCATTCTCAGACCACAAAGAATATTCTTCAGCTGATAGAAGGGCACAGTGGAGCTCAGAACAGCAATACAACTTGGAGGAAAGGGTTAAGAGAAGCTCTTTCTACACTTTGTATTGTTGAGAAACTCCTTCCATCTTTTGTACTAGTTCTTCTAACTGCCAGTTTCCTGAGATTGCAGAAGTGAGGAGAAAGGACCCATCACCAGCCCGAGGACAAAGGGGCCTCTGGGATATCCCACTCTGACCTCCAAGAGGGAACACTCTGATGAGGTCTCGGCCAGCTTTGCTCCATTCATACGATCAGAAAGAAGCTGGTGTCATCTGACAGCAATGCTGGTTCTGATGCCAGGAGGTTGATTTCCCCTTCCCTGCCAGAAAGAACTTAGAGCGGAACTACAAGGGACAAAAGGCACAGGTTGGACACTTGTCAGCTTCCCTCAAGTTTTGATGGGAAATGTAGGCAGCTTGGCGGAATGTTGGACAAGTGACAGTTGAAAAGTCCATTGGACAGCAGTCGGAGAGCCAAGCTGCAAGACCAGGATGCCTACATTTCCCATCAAAACTTGAGCGAAGCTGACAAGTGTCCAACCTGTGCCTTTCGTCACTTGTAGTTCCGCTCTCAGAAGCACTTGCCAGTTGACCTGAAAGTGGAGAAGACAATGGAAGGACACTTGGGCAACTGGAGAAGAAAGTTGCACCAGTTGCATCTAGCTTAGGACACCAGTAAGAGAAGATCAGCCTGGTCCAATTGGATATAAATTCTACAAGCTGGTCCCACTCCCTCCCGGCCTCTGATGTACCCTATCATTTTAGAATGTAAGCCTGAGCAATAGTGTGGTCTCATTCTCTCTTTCTCTCGGAAAAGAAGTATCCCCATAAATCTCCCCAAATAAATGTTGGCAGAGTGCAAACAGAGCAGAGACGTTACGCTGTGCTAATTAAAGAGGCTAAAAAGTTTATTTAAGAAATACATACTTGAGAGTGAAGAAGAGAGAGAGAGACAGGGTCCTTGCTATCTGACTACGTCTTGTAGAAGAGTGAAGAAGGCAGGAGAGAGAAGAAGCAGGATATTGCCCTGTTTAGTCCAATAGGAGACAAGACAAGGAAATGACCCCCAGGAAACAAGAGAGATGCTGCTCTCACTGTCTAAACTAAACAATCCTTGCTGCCCCCTGCATAGAAGGCACTTCTTCCCTCCTTGCTGCTGCAGTACACCAGACACTGCAATTTCCAATAATAAAAATACAGGACAACCATACTTTGGTGGTTAATGAGTTTATTCAAGCAGGAGCCCTAGTGAGCAAATTTCTGTCAAAAGAGGCAATCTTTCTAATCCCTTGGTCCCCAATCATTTCAGAGTTAAAGGGCCAAGCTACACATGACGAATGACACTTGAACGGCAGGTGGATTGAGTGGAGGGCAAGTGAACAAGGAGAAATGCACTTGCCGTTCAAGTGTCATTCATCATGTGTAGCTTGGCCCTAAGACACAAACCAGCATTCTGAGCAACCCAGACAAGGGGTTAACAGCGAGCATTGTTCTCTTCATCCCCGATGAAGCAAGTTCTCTGCTCGAAAATGACTGTCAGCACATTCAGAGAGGAAGCATAGAAGACACCCGATGACCTGAAAACAGCAATAATGGAAAGTTTTGAAATGGCCTGGCCAGCACTTATCCTGAGCTGGCAGCATGGTGCGTTCTCACCTGCGCAGCTCCTGCTCCTGCGTGCTGACATTACTCCCGGAAGTGGTGTCATTGCTTTGGCCATGGTCGCATTCCCATGTTCAGTGTGAGGCCAATTCGACCCATTTGGGGCCAAAATCGGCCCCAACATAAGTGCAGGCACACTGCCACAGCCAGGGCAATGACATCACTTCCAGGATTGATATCGTTGCACCCTCTGGAAGTGCGCACTCCATGCATGTTCCTGGAGGGCCTGCTGGTGGTAACCTCTGAGGGGCTTGCCACCTCCTGCCACTCACTGGTAGATTGGTGGGCAAGGGTGCAAATCCTCAGGAGTTTGCCCACCACTGGCGGGCACCAGGGAACTCTACCTTAGAGCGACCTGGAGGCTGACAGTTTTCTTTCTTTCTTTCTTTCTTTCTTTCTTTCTTTCTTTCTCAGAGGCTGAGGGAGCTATTTACTTAGAGTGAAATAGGCTTTGGGATATGTGCAAAAATCTATAAAGACTCTGGCCCTTTTCACACTACTTACTTGCGTCTGAAACATCACGAAATGTAGTGATGTCATGCAAATGTCATGCAAAACTGATGTCATGCAAAACTCTCGCAAGAAGACGCTATATTCTGCGTTTTTTGCACTACATTTCGTGATGTTTTGGAAGCAAGTAAGTAGTGTGAAAAGGGCCTCTATATATTACATCATATTAAGACAAAATAAGACTTTAGCTATTTTTTTTGTTACTATAATTAATTCCACCTGAAACATAACGGGACCTGCATACCGCTCTGGTGATGGTATGTGTGGACCAGACATATCCCTTTTTGCTTTTTCTCCTTCTCTTTTCTATAACTGCTTTGTGTCCCCTTAAATGGAAAGTTGTTTAGAGGGGAAGATAACTGGGAGTGGGTATTGCAAAACAGTCATATTAGGACTTGTATGGACACAAGATATATCTAAGGGCCAAGCTACAAGTGACAAATGACACTTGAACGGCAAGTGGATTGAGTGGAGGGCAAGTGAACAGGGAGAAATACACTTGCCATTCAAGTGTCATTCGTCATGTGTAGCTTGGCCCTAAGGGCCAAGCTACAAGTGACAAATGACACTTGAACGGGAAGTGGATTGAGTGGAGGGCAAGTGGACAGGGAGAAATACACTTGCCGTTCAAGTGTCATTTGTCACTTGTAGCTTGGCCCTAAGAAAAAAAGGAACAATTAATGAATAAGAAACTATGGAAGGATTCGTGAAATCAAAGTAGGCAGAGTTAGGAAAATTTAATTAAACTCCATAAGACTTCCAAAAAGGAAATTACTAATAAAATGAGTGAGGTGAAGAAATATTTACAGACAAGATGTCAGAAAATGGAGGACAAGTTATTCACAGAATACAGGAAGTCATTGAGGATCTTGTTTGACGATGAAGAATATGATTTAAGTCATAAGATTTATGTGAAGTGTCTTATGGCTGACATAAGGAGTGGTTGATGTATTTGTAGTGTTTGAAGTGTATATGTTAAATTGGTTTGTTTTCATTTAAGAAAAAAGTAAAAACGAAGAAAGCCAGTTGCCCTCGTTGTCATATTTGAACTTCACCTCAAATAAAACCATGAATATTTCTCCACATTTGCACAGGAAAATGTCATGCCTTCCTGCCCAGGGGGAAGGTGGAGGAAACCCTTCTGATGAAACATATTCTCTGGTTGGAAGTAACTGAAATAATGGAAAAGAGAGGAACTATATGTGGCACACAAAGTCCTTAAAAGAAGGAAGTGAGGTTTTCTGAAATTTCAGGTCACGGCTGGGGGTGGGGGGACGGGCTGCGTGTTTATATACAAGCAACAAAATGACACAGATGTTCTTTACCTCATTTATATGTCACTTATCACCAATGATGCCAGAGAAACAAAGCAGTCAATAGCCATTTCCACACACGTTGAATAATGCACTTTCAATGCACTTCAGCAATCCTTTTTGTTCCACACATGGGTCGTTTCCACATGCTGTTAAAGAGACAGTCTACTTACTGAAGGCTGGCGTTTTTTTTCACAGATTCCAGATGCCTCCGATTTCAAAGCAGAAGCAGGCCGTTTGTCTTGCGTCTAATCAGCGTCTTTTCTGAGACCGGGATTTCCCGCTCTTTCCTGTGCCGGGTCAAGGACGTTGATCAGACGCAAGACAAACTGCCTGCTTCTGATTTGAAACTGGAAGCATCTGGAATCTGTGAAAAAAACCGCCAGCCTTCAGTAAGTAGACCGTCTATTTAACAGCATGTGGAAACGGCCATGGAAAAGCAGTTCCAAATGTTGACTAAAGAGTATTGAAAGTGGATTATCCCATGTGTGTGGAAGCAGCCATCATCCACAACACTTAAGCGACTGTGACGGAATTTAGGGTCTGCAAGTTGACACATGGAATGTACAGAAATGCTTACCATGGAAGGTTCGGCAACATCTTGTGTCAGATTTCTTCCTTTCCTTTCTTCAGCCTTGAAAATGCAGGCTAATGCAAAGAGATGTCACAAGAGTTCATTGTCAGAAGGAGTTACAAAAGGGTTGGTCTTAGAATCCCATGTTGAAATTTGTATCTATTAGGATAAGGTCAGAGGAGCATCAAATCACACCTATAGAGGGTATGGATTGGAATGTTCAGAAAAGGCACACATGGCATGACGTAATGGTACCTATGTAAACTGGCCATATTCTATAATCTCTAGATAAACAATGTTGGATTGCAGAAATAACTACATTAGGGGGGGGAAATAAGTAGTAAAATTTTGCAGAATGTTTATTGACTTGAAAACAAAGATAACATTAACATTTATGTTCACGGCTTTGCTACATTCCTTTCTTGATTTTTTTCTTCATGGCTGCTTCACACCAACAGCATTGAATTTCAGATTGTTGTTTTCATCTTGCAGTTCTGCAGCACGTGTTGAAGCGGAGTTTTTGCTGTGTAGCATACTGTATTGATAAACTCCAATTAAAGCTTGGGGGGGTAAAAAGAAAGTGGCAAACCCCTCTTAAGAGACGGGCGACGGGATCACGAGAAGGCTGCATAGTACCTAGGAGGAAGCATTTTTTTCCCCCAGAGGCGCATCGCTGCACATTAGGAGAGCATCTTCAGAAGCAGCCAGCCAAAAAGAGCCAAGAGGAGAGATCCCGAGGATGACGGGGCTTTGCTGCACTCGACTTCCTTAACAACAGCCTTGGTGTCTGCAAATTGCTGAATGGCACTTTCTATTCCCGATTTTAAATCAGCACAGGCAGACTTTATAGTGCATCTCTTTACAATGGTATCGAGGGTTATCCCTTCTGGATATGAGAAACAAAAACGAGAAGTCAAGGAAATTGATATCCCCATTCAAAGCCATTCAGGCAAGTACATCCACTCACCCAGTTTGTATCAAGTCGTTCTGCTGGCATGTTCAGGGTAGCAGATAACCAAAGGAAAAGTTGAGTAAATTGCGACCAAACCACCAGTTATGCAAATCTAGTAAATGTCCCACCATTGTGACTGGGTGTGTGTATAAGGAGGGAATCTGTATTGCAAATAGCCCTGATGAGGGCAATGAGTCTCCATTCAGAGACACATACCTCCCCCGCCCCCACACAGGGATCCCTGGTTGAGCACACAGGCTGGGTTGCCAACACTAGCTTTGGAAATTCCTAGAGATTTGGAGGCAGTGGTTGGGTAAGGCAGAGTTTTGAGAGGGCAGAGCTCAGAGAAGAGAAGCCACAAGGTCCACCCTCAAAGCCGCCATTTCCTTCAAGGGAACTGATCTCTTTACTCTGGAAATTGGTTGGAATTTCAGGGGAACTCCAGGCCCACCAGGAAGTAGAGTTGCCAGTCTCCAGGTGGTGGCTGGAGATCTCCTGGAATTACAATTGATTTCCAGGCCACAGAGTTCAGTTCCCTTGGAGAAAATGGCTGTGTTGGAGGGTGGACTTTATGGCATTATACCCTGCTGAGGTCCCTCCCCTTCCCAAACCTTGCCCTCTCCAGGTTCCACTCCCCAAATCTTCAGGAATTTCCCAGCCTGGAGCTGGCAACCCTACCAGGGAGTCAGCAACCCTAGATGAAGAAGAGGGTTTGTTTCCACCACGACAAGATCCTTCAACTGTGTACTGCTTAATTTTCTCCATAAGAGTGGATGGTAGAGATCTGCTTCTGTCAAAGAGAGGGACATGAGGGCTGAACTGACTTTTTCCCCGTGATATTCCCAGGGACCCCAGCCACTCAATCACATCGAGTGGAGCGCAAGTGGCGCACAAGTGAACAGGGAGGAATACATGGGAGTCTGTTTACTTGCCATTCAAGTGTAATTCATCACTTGTAGCTTGGCTCTCATCAAGACTTTTCTGAGCTTACATATGCATATGAAACTGCCTTATTCTGAGTCAGACATTGGCCCATCAACATCAATATTGTCTGTTTAGAGGAGCAGCAGCTCTCCAAGATCTCAGGTAAAGGCCTTTCGCATCACCTGCTGCCTGGTCCTTTTAACTAGAGATGCTGGGGATTCACCTTCTGCATGCCAAGCAGATACTCAGCCAGAGAGTCGCAGATCTTCTACTGATCCAGCTGTGACAGCCTCACTTTTCAGACCCTGGCCCCTGGCAAAAACTTGGCAATCCTGGCGTGCATGAATTAAGTTGGGAAGGGGCAGAATAAGCAAGGAGGCTTTAATTTCCTCCTATTGTTTTTTTCTTTGCAGGATGCAACTCTAGAGACTTTAGCTAGGCTCGCCATCCTCCAGATGGTACAAGAGAAGTGGACATCCACCCAGGGAAATTAAGAAAAATATTTCTATATATTGAGGCAAAAAGCTCAAAGGTTTATACAGTAGGTGTGCTCAACAATGTTCATAAATATCATGCATTCATATGTACAAAACATTCATAAGTACATTAATACAAAATTCGACAGTCAAAGTCAAACTAGAGACTGCACGCCCTATTCCAAATCCTTTTAAGAACGGGGAAGGTGCTCCAGGTCCAACATCTTGTCTTCCAAGATGTTACATTGAAGGCATCCGCGTCATTCTCTGGGTTCCAAGAAATGAAAGCACTGAGCCAGGAGATCCTGCAAAGCCCCTGAGGAAGTCTCTATGATGAGATCTGTGGTTTAGCCGGCCCTAGCTAGGGCTATCTCTGTGTTGGATTCTTAGGGCGAAGCTACAAGTGACGAGTGACACTTGAACGGCAAGTGTATGTCTCCCTGTTCACTTGCGCTCCACTCAATACACTTGCTGTTCAAGTGTCATTCGTCACTTGTAGCTTGGCCCTCAGTGTAACAACTTGGAAGACACCTACAAGAAAGGAATAAGAACTGCTACAATTACTCTCACTTTATTATACTTACCTTCTCCTCTCCTTGGACCTGGAGCACCTTCCCTATTTTTAAAAGAATTTGGAATAGGGCATGCAGTCTCTAGTTTGACTTTGACTGTTGAATTTTGTATTAATGTACTTATGAATGTTTTGTACATATGAATGCACGATATACATGAAAATTGTTGAGCACACCTACTGTATAAACCTTTGAGCTTTTTGCCTCAATATATAGAAATAATTTCCCTGGGTGGCTGTCCACTTCTCTTGTACCTTGTCTGTACTGGGAAATTGCCCTGTCTTACTGGCATCCTCCAGATGGTGGCTGGAGATCTCCCAGAATTCCAAATGATCTCCAGGCAAAAATGGCAGCCTTGATAGGCGGATTCTATGGCATAATACCCAGCTGAGGTGCCTCCCCTCTCCAAACCCTGCCCTCCCCAGGCTCTACTCCCCAAATCTCCAGAAATTTCCCAACCTGGACCTTGCAACCCGAGCTGCAATTTAGAGGGGGAGACCACTGTAGGAGGCCAGGGACCTGTCTAGCTCTTTTCCCTCCTGCCAAAATTTGTCACCCCCAATTTAAATACAATTACAAGATAGTTGTAAAAGCAACCTGGGGTGGCCATATTTGGTGTGGGAGCACTGCAGGGAGGGGACAACGAAACACTCTCTCTCTCCTTCCACACTGGCCTCCCCCTTTAAATCACAGTTTTGTTATATTTAAAAGGAATAGGAACTCCCACCAGAGGGTCATTTGAGACTTGGGAGATTTGCAGCGAGTCAAACTGGATGAGATTCGTGGCCAGCTTCAGTATCAGGCAGCCTCAGATGCTCCTAGGGCTTGAGCGATCCTACATCCCACTAACTGGCCCAGACCAATTCATGATCCAACTCAAACTCACGCGTGGTGATTTCCATCCAGACAGAAACGCAAGCATCTTCGCCGTGCTTACACTTCTCAATAGTGCCGGTACAGTTGTTCCCGATCGCTGTGCAAGTGGCACAGTGCAAAGAACTGCCTGCGAAAGGTAGAGAAATAATGACTTAAAGCAGATGTGACACAGAAACCTGCAAGTTATCTGCAGGGGATCGGCTGAACCCATCTCCTCTCTTTCCCTTACCAAGGAGTTTGTTAAGCTCTGCATTTGGCATGCCGAATAAAAATTAAACATGGTTTTGTAACCCTGCAGTTCAAACCCTACGATGTGGTTAACTCCTGAAAGTTCAAGCAAATCCACAAATGGTAACAGCTTGTTCTGCATGTTTAGCTGTTCTGCAGAATGGGTTCTGATGTGGCTAAAAGAGTGTCAAAATCAATGCAAATGGATGAACAAACACGTGTAATGAAGAGAGAGAGTGAGAGCCAAGTTAAAAGTGACTTTTTTCACATGAAGAACACTTGATTGTTTTTGCAAGTTTTCCTGAGAACTGAAGTCACAGGGCCAAGCTACACATGATGAATGACACTTGAACGGCAAGTGTATTTCTCCCTGTTCACTTGCCCTCCACTCAATCCACTTGCCGTTCAAGTGTCATTCGTCATGTGTAGCTTGGCCCTCAGTGTCCTTCCCCTCTCTGTTAGAATCGCTGCCTGAAGAGCCAGAGAAAGCCGGCGGTGGCAGCAGCTTTTGCAAATCGTTCCTCCAGTCACAAGCCTGCTCTCAACAATCTTTGGGGTCGGGCAGCTGCAACTTTCTCCCTGGGCATCCTGCTCTGCTTCACTGACATGTCGGCTTTCCCCAGAGCAGCTCCCCAGGAGCAAGACGCCCAGGGAGAAAGCTGCAGCTGCCCACTGGGACTTCAGTTCCCAGGAAAACTTGCGAAAATGATCAAGTGTTCTTCACGTGATAAAAGTCACTTGTAGCTTGGCTCTGAGAGACTGAAAGGCAAGGGGGAGAATGATTAAAGAACAGAATTAGTAGACCTAATAATTTGGCACACAACCCTGGTGCTTGACTCCTCCATATGCTGGTTCCACTTAAAGGGATAATAGGCATTTGCCAGCAAGAGTAACTTCCAAATAGTCCCCTTAAGGCAAAATTCAATGACCTCTCTAGAAACACAAACAAAGCAGAAGGGCTTCTTCTTTGCCAGAGATGGGCAGACTGGATGATCTAGCCTTCCTTCCAACTCTATTCAACAAAGCAGTCTTCTCCAACATTAGCGTCCTTCAATCGAGACACTAAATGATGGCTTGGATCACACTCAGACCCATTGGCCTCCACAGACCTGTTCCCCCTTTCGACTTGGTTTAGGTCCCCAACCACGTCGTACCTGGAGTTAGAAGCACAGAGAGCACGATCAATCCCAGGAGAGTCTGCATGGTGGTGAAAGTGGACAGTGTGAAAGCAAACGCAGAAAAACCCGCCTTACTCATGCTCTCTCCTTATTTTCTGTTTCGTTTTAATTAAATGCAAAATTCTACACAAGAAGGGGGAAAAAACAGACATTTCAGAACCAGATAAGTAATATCTTCCTAAACAAAACACACAGTATTCTCATATCAGTGTAGATACATACAAACAAACCCTCTACTCCCCTCAGCATGGAGAGACACTGTGGTGTAATGGTTAGAGTATCAGAGTCGGATGTGGGAAATCTCCTCTGCCACAGAGGCTTGCTGGGTGACCTTGGGCCAGTTAGACATTCTCAGTGCAACCTGCCTCACAGGGTTGTTGTGAGGATAAAATGAAGGAGTGGAGAACAGTGTAAGCTTCTTTGAGTCCCCTTTGCAGAGAAGAGAAGGGTATGAATGAAATAAATGAAAAATAAATACCTGTAGCAAGAAGGCAGATGGCAACTGTTGAAACCCAGTTGTTTCCTGAGGGTAGGAATCAGGGCTGCGTTCGAAATCTTGAAAGCAACAGTCCCTCCTGCTAACTAATATAGTGGGTGGAGGTGAAGAGAAGGGACAAGTTTTGAGATGAAAACAACCACTTCTTTGGCAATGGCATCAGAGCAATCCTTTATCTTCTGCCCTGCATCAAGTCAGAGGGTGCGATGTTGCGTCTTTTTGGAGTAAAGCCCATTGTGAAAGCTATGCAACTTCCTACATTTGTGTAATACTAACAAAACTCAGGGCAATACCAGAAAACTGTCGAAATGAATAAATGTGCCCCGCCCCAAGGGGAAAAGACTGAAGAACAGCCGCCTTCGCAGCCAAACTCAATTTTGCACTACAATTCCAATCCAAAATGCTGTCCATGAGAAAATTTGGAAGATCGTAAGATGAATTTTTCTCAGGATAATTCTACAAAGCTCAAATTCCAATGATTTTGCACTATTGAGGAATGCCAGCTGATGCTAATTTAGTTTGCCTTGGACTTTGTGTGTGATTAAATTTTTGGCAGCTGTAGTAAAATCATGTTGTAGCTCTGGCAGGAAACTCTAGGTTTCCCTTTCAGTAGGTGATGTCTCTCTGTTTATGACTTTGGTTTGAAAATAGTAATTAAGAAGGAGAGTGACACCATCCGTCTTGATCTACCGTCTATTTGGGTGGTTATCTCCCCTCTCTCTCCCCTACCACTGAAGATGCCTATTTAGAACTCAACATGTGAGAAAACATGTGAATTCTTTGCTGAGCTCCATAAGTGTGCCTGAGAAAATTCTTTCCGCTTGTGAAACGCCATACCAATCTGAGAATGCTCTGGCTGCGTCAGTGAGGAAAGGGAGTGGAACTTTATTTTATTTTTTTTCCAAGAGCCAGGAAAGGGCAATCAGGAATAAGCAAGGCCGTTTCCACATGCTCTTAAAGAGATGGCCCACTCACCAAACTCTGGCGTTTTTTTTCACTCACTCCATACGTCTCCAATTTCAAAGTGGAAGCAGGCAGTTTGGCTCCCAGGTTTTTTGGCGTCTTTTAGGGGGGTGCAGGAAAGTGTAAGAAATTGCATTCTCAGAAAAGACGCCCCCCAAAGAAGCCAAACTGCCTGCTTCTGCTTTGAAATTAGAGACGTATGGAGTGAGCAAAAAAACCCCGCCAGAGGTCAATGAGTGGGCCGTATCTTTAAAAGCATGTGGAAACGGCCCAAACCTTCTCGTTTAGTTCTTGTTCATTTTACAGTCTCCATCAGAACACAGGAAGCTGCTTTATCCATCTATCAAAGTTATTATTGTCTACTCTGACTGGTAACGAATCTCTGGGATCTTTTACACAACCTACTAGAAGATCCTTTTAATTGCAATTGCTACAAAGTGAACCTGGGACTTCGTGCATGCAAAGCCCATGCCCTGATCATCACTTCCTGCTGGACTAAAAATTTTGGATATGATTTATGAATGGAGTAATGGAAAATATGTGGTTAAAAGGGTTGAAATTTACATTAATTTATAGCCTTAAAGTCAACTTTCATGAGATGATGTATTGTTGGTATATGTCTCCGGAGAAATTGGCCAAAATGTTTAAAGGCACTTTGAGTTTATGCTGGAAATGTGAACAACATGAAGGAACATTTTATCATACATGGTGGAATGAAAGAAAGTTTTTTAAAAATTGGTACAAATATAATGATTATTTCAGAAGATTTTTAAGATTCATATGCAATTGAAACCAGAGTAGTTTCTTTTGGGATTAACGGACCCTCAGCTGGAAAGAAGTCATGGAACTTTTCATATATGGCAACGGCAGTGAGATTATTATATGCCCAAAGGTCAAAGAGTCCAATAGTGCCTACAACAGCGAAGAGAAATGAGAGAAATGGAGAAGGTCTTGGAATTCGCAGCGATGGCTAAACGTACTTCACTGATTAGAGAAAAGACAATGTTTGGTTTTTTGCTGACTGGAACCCCCTTATAGACTTTTTGCATGGAATAGATAATAATGATTTGATTATATGTGAGTTTGATGAAAAAGGAATTTGGACAATAGAAAAAAGAGAGCTCTTCTTTGTAAACATGAAGTAAGAGGAAAAATTGTATTTATATCTGTATTTGTAGAACAGAAAATCAGAAGCCTCAAAAAAACAAAAAAGATCATCACTTCTTGCTGTTGGTTTTTGCTTGTATAGGACAAGAACAATACACATATTTTATATGTAATTCGTCCATGCAATGTATGTCATCATGGGTACATTGGTGTACATACATATAATATAGGAGGAACATATAATGCTGGTTTATTGATGTACAACCAGGAGGGAGAGCAGCATGGTACAGCCTAATCTTGTCAGATCTTAGAAGTGATAGGAGGGTGAATCCTTGGTAAGGGAAGCCACCCAAAAAAATCCTTGAAACACCTTCCTGGAGTTGCCATAATTCAGTTGTGGCTTGATGGCACACACATACTTATTTGATGAACAAACAATTTTGAAAGACGTATATAAATTTTCAGCAAAATGTGGTGCGAGAAAACAGAAATCAGTTCCTTCTTGGAATCTGAAAACTTCTAACTGCAGCTTCCTTCGTAGGCTTCTTTCAATGCTGCTTCTCTCTAGTGATCAGTAACTAGAAAGACGTGCCGGTTTGCTCACAGAGCACCCAAAAGCAGCTCCCTGGAGAAGGTTTAGATAGGGGGGATGCTCCCCTTGCCTCATGTGCCAGTCATAGTCAAAATCAGAACCCTGGTATCTTGTAATTGCCTTAAAAACAAAAACTGGGCACTTCTGACTAGAGATGGGCACGATCCCCCAAAAAATTAACAATCCAGCTGATCGTGGATTGGTGCCGGCGGCGATCCCGAATTAACGATCCACACCGATCATCTCCTGTTCCCAAACTGTGAGCCATGGATCGTGGATCGTGGAGGCCGAAGTGGGCCATGCTGCTATTCCCAGCTATGTGGGAAGGTGGGTGGTGGTGGCGGCCACCGGGCCTGGCGGGCATGGGGAGGCGGCAACGAGCCGCCTCCCCTCAGGTCCCATTCAGCAACACAGGTCTGTGTTTGGCCGTCAGAGCTGCCTATCAGGGTTTGCAGGGATGGAATTGGAGTGTCCATGGCTACAGAACACCCCCTTCCCCTTCCCTCCCCGGGTGTCTTCTCCCAACTGGTGACTGCTTTGCTGCTCCATGGTTGGAAGGAAGCCCTGCTGATCAAGGAAAGCTGGGCTTCCATTCGGGTTTCCAGGGTGACAGAAGGAGGGCAGACAGAGCTCAGGCTTTCCCTTGGGCCCTGGTTTCATTGCCAGGGGAATAGATTGCTGGCGCCTGAGTGTCTGGATCCCCGATCTGAGCCCGACCTCAACCATCCAGGCCTCTCCCTATCGCTGGATCGTTGGCCGTGGACGATCACGATCCACCGGGTCATGATCGCGCAATTGCCATTATTGTGGGGGGTTTTCGATCATAATGCGGATCATGCCCATCTATACTCCTGACATGAAGCTTACAGCATATTACCTGGTTAGACCCTAAGTGAAAATATAGAGTTTCAAAGAAAGTAGATTACATACTGCAAAATTTGCAGTTGGCACCAGTTTATTGATGTTTGGGAGCATTGTACAGGTAAACATTTGCTGTGGTTTTTGATAGTTTAGCACTATGGTTGCCAACTCCAGGTTAGGAAATTTCTGGAGACTTGGAGTAGAGCCAGAGGAAAGCCCAAGAAGGACCTCAGTCTATTCTCCAAAGCAGCCATTTTTCTACAGTGGAACTAATATCTAACATCTGGAAATCATTTGTAATTCCAAGAGGTTTCTAGGCCTGGAGACTGGTAACCCTAGCATTGATCTGCTTCTTTCTTTCTCTTTATGGATTCTGCATTTAACTTTATGCTGAGGGAATCAAAGTGTTATCATGCACATGGAAGAGAATAGTACCATTGCACAAGATATCTTAATTTTAAAATTGTAATCATCATCATCATCAGGGCTCATTTCGAGGGGGAACGTGCAGGAACGCATTTCTGGCAGTTCTCCAAAGAGGTCACATGTCAGGTGGCCCCGCCCACCTGACTCTCAGCCATTTTGGGTCCGTTTCATCCTGGATTGGGGCCGAAACAGCCTGGATCGAGCCTCTGATGGGTGGTGGATCACTCTCTTGCTCAACAGCGGCCTGATCCTGACCATTTTGGACCCCTTTTTGACCATTTTCAGCCCCTTTTTGCCATTTTGGGCCCTGAATGGCCAGGATTAGGTCCAAAACAGCCAGGATAGGTGATGTCAAGGGGTGTGGCATATGCAAATCAGCTGTGCTAATGACACATTTCTGGTGATGTCAAGGGGCGTGGCATATGCTTATGAGTTATGCTAATGAGTTCCTCCAGCTCTTTTTCTACGAAATGACCCCTGATAATAACAACAACAGCATTCGATTTATACACCACCCTTCAGGGCAACTTAATACCCACTCAGAGTGGTTTACAAAGTATGCTACCATTATCCCCACAACAGAACACCCTGTGAGGTGGGTGGGGCTGAGAGAGCTCCAGAGAGCCGTGACTAGCCCAAGGACACCCAGCTGGCTTCAAGTGGAGGAGTGGGGAATCAAACCCAGCTCTCCAGATTAGAGTCTCGTGCTCATAACCACTAAACCAAACTGGCTCCTTCTGAAGGACCATGTTACAGGATCTAGAGAAGGCTTCATAGTAGTGAGAAGAAAGTATTTTTCAGTTTTGTGTCTCTCCAAGAGATGCTTCAGAGGAGTAACTTCATGAGCAGAAGTCCACAGACATACAGCAGAAGAGGTGGAGGGAGAGAGCCAGACGATGCGCTAACTAAGCGACACTCCACGTTTGTAATTACAGACCCAGTATGCCGAATGACCTTCTGCATTTTAGATTTCAAGTTGTTGCAGGCAAACTTTGTTGAGCAACCTTTCGTCATGGTGGCAGCAGGCCTCCCTTCTGGGGCTGAAAAGCAAAGACAAAAAGTCTTAGGTTTTATCTGTTGCACCTAATTTATGATTGTAACCCACCCTGAGCCTGCTTGCAGGGAGGGCGGGCAAAAAATCTAATCCAGCCAGCCATAATAATCCTCCTAACAATTTCACTCATCCTTAATTTATATCAGAACAAATATATATATAAAAGAAAAGGCCCAGATCAGGGGTTATGATGACACCTGACTTGGATAATAGATTCATAGCTGAACAACATACAAATGGGGGGTGGGGGCGGGTAGAGAAAGGCAAAGAAAGCATTTATTTTTCCTGTTGTTTTTCACAGAATGCAACTGTGGGCTTCCAAAGTAAAAAGGGAGACCAATGCAGGAGAAGATGGGGTTATTTAACTCTTCTCCATCCTGCCACTTTCCTGCCAAAATCCCCTCCGCCCCGCAATATTTTTCAATTTAATGGGTTTTGTAAAAGCGGCTCAGGGAGGCACTGAGAGATCTCTGTCTTTTGGTGCTACACCTCTGAAGATGCCAGCCACAGCTGCTGGTGAAACATCAGGTACAATGCCAAGACCACGGCAATACAGCCCGGAAAACCCACAACAACCATCGAGGCAGTATATAGTGTGAAAATGGTGTGGGGAGGAAATAAACAGCCTCTTCTTCTCGTTTATTTATCGTGTTGGATGTTTATAGAATGCTATATAATTCTAAAATTGTTTTGGCAACTTAAAGGTCTCTCTACATGAGACTTCTGACACGTAAAGAACACGTGTCGGGAGATGCAATGTTAGCCGGGAAGGGTAATTTAAAAAGACAGAGCTGGCAGCAGAGCAAAGGCTCTGCTATACACTGGAACTGTGTGATGGGGCAGTGAAATGCCAGAAGGGAAACCTCAGCCGCTTATAACCTCTCCAAGTCCAACTCTGGAAGGCAGCTCCAACCCATTTCCATTCCTAGCTGCCCTCTAGTTGCAATCCCACACAGTTGTAGACTGGAGAGGTGAAATTGACAGAGCCTTAGGGGAGGCGAAGACGAAATTAACAAACCCTCTGAGGAGCGATCTCTGCAGGCTCTTTTTAAACTACCCTTCCCAGCTAACGTGTCTCCCTACACTTGAGGAACGTACACTGAGGCATCTCATGTAAACAGATTCTTAGATATTACATAATCTTACTGTGGTGGTGTTTCTTTTCTCTGTTTCCAATATGTGAATTTATTAAATCTTAATTAATTCTTAATTGTATAAGAAGGTAAAATAACAACCACCACAAAAACAACAACAAGCCTCTCTTTCTCTACACTCGACAGCCAGCAGCAGCTTTTTATTTTTAAAAAAATCATCAAGACAATCAAACATTGAAGTACATTCAACTTTAATAGAGCAATCTTAAAAAGATTTACTCCAGTCTAAGCCCATTGACTTTAGTGGGCTTAGACTGGAGTAACTCTTCTCAGGACTGCACTGTAAGGCAGCAAAACTCTGCCAATTGGGACTCAAGTTGCTGCTGGTCACATTGGACGGACTGCTCCAGATATTCGGTAAGGGTTGAACAATCCTACAGTCCATTCACCTGCCTAATTCAGCTCACGATCCCACTCACCTACTGTGAGTTCAACCAATATGTTCACACAGTAATCTTCACCTGACTGACAAGTGACATTCCGGCCGGTACAGCTCTTGCCTTGAGCCGTGCAGGTTTCACACTTCCAAGAGGAACCTGTGGAGGGAAGAAAATGATTTCACGAAGTATATTGAATGGAAAGATTTCTAATTTATCCAGCAAGGTAAAAGGGCGAAGCCACGTGATGACCCTTTTAAACTAACTGCCTCTGTTTTTCACCGCTAGGAATTTAACAAAGATCTGCATATTCCATTCTTTAAACAAAAATTACTCTACAAACTGCTGTCTTCTGTATACACTATGCAAATTGAAAAATTTCTGCCACTTCACTTGTTTTGCATAGTTTACTGCACAGGTCTTACTGGTTCAAGAATTTATTCCAGTTTGGATGAACACGGAGAGAACTAATAATTTATCCAGAGTATCCCATTATTCCCCCCCCCCACACACACACACACACTCAAAGCTTCTGAAATGTTATTTCCAAAACATATTTTGTGCATATCGATATCTTTGCAGCAATGAGGTTCTGCGCTAGAATAGAATTGCAACATTCCTGCAGCCTAGCTAAGGGCCCAGTTTTTGCTTTTTCTTAGGACCAGGGAATCCATCCTGTCCCAGGATTCACTTTCAAGGTTGACATTGCCAGACAGAACAGATCCTTGTCTATCAAGGCCAGTGCTGTCTACTCTGATGGGTAGTGGTTCTCCAGGGTCTCAGATTTCATATCATCTACTACTGAGAGCCAGTTTGGTGTAGTGGTTAAGAGTGCAGGACTCTAATCTGGAGAGCTGGGATTGATTCCCCACTCCTCCACTTGAAGCCAGCTGGGTGACCTTGGGCTAGTCAAGAGCAGCAGGACTCTAATCTGGAGAGCCGGGTTTGATTCCCCACTCCTCCACATGAAGCCAGCTGGGTGGCCTTGGGCTAGTCACTTAAAAGCAGCAGGACTCTAATCTGGAGAGCCAGGTTGATTCCCCACTCCTCCACTTGAAGCCAGCTGGGTGGCCTTGGGCTAGTCAAGAGCAGCAGGACTCTAATCTGGAGAGCCGGGTTTGATTCCCCACTCCTCCACGTGAAGCCAGCTGGGTGGCCTTGGGCTAGTCACTTAAAAGCAGCAGGACTCTAATCTGGAGAGCCAGGTTGATTCCCCACTCCTCCACTTGAAGCCAGCTGGGTGGCCTTGGGCTAGTCACTTAAGAGCAGCAGGACTCTAATCTGGAGAGTCGGGTTTGATTCCCCACTCCTCAACTTGAATGCTGGGTAGCCTTGGGCTAGTCACAGCTCTCTGGAGCTCTCTCAGCCCCACCCACCTCACAGGGTGTTTTGTTGTGGGGATAATAATGGCATACTTTGTAAACATTAAGTGTGCATTAAGTTGTCCTGAAGAGCAGTATATAAATCTAATATTATTATTATTACTATCTACCTTTGGTTCAACTGGAGATGCTGGAGATTGAACCCAGGGCCTCCTGTGTGCCAAGCAGATGCTCTTCCACTGAGCCATGGCCCGGCCTGTATTGTGCTGAGCCAGATAGGCCAATGGTCTGACATGGTGTAAGGAAACTTCATATCTTCATAGAACTGCCTGAAATCTGGCAGGAAGGATTCCAGAATCAAAGGGAAATCATTTCATTCCAATTGTTTCCGAGGAAAAAAAATGTTAAGAGCTAGAAACGTATTGTGCCTTTAGTTATGCTCTCTTCTCTGCCTCATATTTGGCCAGCAAGATCCAAAGGATGTATACAGTCTTGGAGGCTTTCATACCAGTGGCATGAATAACAAGAAACTCATAGGTGCAAATCATTTTCCCGTTGAGACCAACAGGGGTGGATAAAGAAAAGACATGGAACAAATAACATTGTCAAAATTGTTAAAGAACATAGCAAAATGGATAAATACAACACGGTGGTACCCACTCCTAACTCACATTCTCCCATCCCTGCATAAACTGTCTCCAAGCTAAAGGATTGCAGACATGGGTTTTCACCAGCATCCAGGGATTACTCTGATATGGAGCTCAGCAAGGCAAAACCCCAGAACCGGTTCCCAGTGATCTTCTATGATCTGAAGACGTGAACTCTGCCTCAGGAAACCTCATACTGGAATAAATATTAAGGTGTGTCACTGGATTCTGTTTGTTTTTGGTGGAGAGGCTGTAGCTCAGGAGTAGAGCATCTGCCTGGAAGTAGAAAGTCCCAGGCTCAACCCACGGCATCTCCAAATGAAAGAACCAAGTAGTAGGTGATGTGAAAGACCTCTGCCTGAGACCCTGGAGAGCAGCTGCCAGTCTGAGTAGGCAAGAGGGACCTTGGTGGATCAGTGGCTGGATTCAGCAGAAGGCAGCTTTGTGTGTTCCTGAGTTTTGAGCGATCTGCCCTGGAGACCTGAATGGAGCAGGAAGGCTCCTTCTCGATTCAGGTGGTTGTATCAGAGGATCTTTGATCTCGTCCAATTCCATACTAGCCTTAGAGCCAAACTACACGAGATGCCTGACATGCGGTATTCACATGTCATGTCCTGCAAGGTTCCCTGGGTAGTGTAGTCTTACAAAGAACAGCCGCTCCATGAGATTCTCTGCCGGGGAAGAACTGTGGGGGGGATTCTGTTTCTGTCTCTTGCAAAAAGCCTCCACTCGGGTCTTCCTCTGGGAGTTCGGGGGGGGGGGGGATGTAACAGGAGGCAGGAAACCCAGAGCGGCTTTTTACAAGAGTGAGAGAGAGAATCCCCACCATCATTCTTCTCCTCAATGGAGAATCACATCGCAGATTCTCTTTCTCTCTTGCAAAAAGCCATCCTGGATCTCCTGCCTCCTGTTATGTCCCTCCCCACCCCCGCCCCAGAGCTCCCAGAGGAAAACCTGAATGGAGGGTTTTTGCAAGAGACAGAGAGAGAAATCCCCCCTCCCCAGACACATACACTGCTCTTCCTCCAGCAGAGAATCGCATGGAGCAGCTGTTCTTTGAAAGACTACATTACCCAGGGAACCTTGCAGGACCCGACATGTAAAAACTCAGGAACACACAAAGCTGCCTTCTGCTGAATCCAACCACTGATTACCCATTACCCAGGGAACCTTGCAGAACCTGACATGCACCCAGGTGTCTTGTATCATTTCCCTCTTAGACAAAACAACCTTCTCTGACTTTCAGCAGGTATATAAACAGCTACCCATCAATACCCAATGATGGCTTCGATCTGACTCAGCCCCTTTGACCAGAATCGATCGATTCCCCTTTCCCTCTTGGCAGAAGCTACCTACCATTTCTTACCTAGAGCTAGAAGCAAAGAGAAGAGAATCACTCCCAGGACGGTCTGCATGGCGGTGGGCAGAGCAGTGCCAGCTACCGTAAAAAAAACACACACGGTCAAATGTCCTCTCTTTTTAATTAAATGTGTAATTCTACAGAAAGGGGGAAGAAAGACATTTCAAAACCTGAAAGGAGATAGATTGCTCTATTACATTTCTATTCCGTCCTTCCTCCAAGGGTTTCAGGGTGGTGTACATCATTTGCCCACCCTCCATTTTATCCCCCACAACAATCTTATGAGGTAGAGTAGGTCCCCCAAATGTCCGTGACACGGTGAATATTCCAGCCTGGGCCTTCCTGATCTAGTCAAGCAATCTGACCTATACAGCACACATTTCATCCTCAGTCACCCAACGTTAAACATTTCCCTCCCCTGGGTACTGTGCTGTATGGAAAATAATCGCTCTGCTCGCCCAATCTTTTGCAGCAATCCACATGGTAAGAGTATTGCTCTCAAATGTCTACACCATATTGCTGAATAATTATCATCAGGGTTTTTTTCTGGGAAAAGAGGTGGTGGAGCTCAGTGGGTTGCCCTCAGTGAAAATGGTCACATGGCTGGTGGCCCCGCCCCCTGATCTCCAGACAGAGGGGTGTTTAGATTGCCCTCCGCACAGCGGTGCGGAGGGCAATCTAAACACCCCTCTGCCTGGAGATCAGGGGGCGGGGCCACCAGCCATGTGACAGTTTTCAAGAGGTTCCGGAACTCTGTTCCACCGCGTTCCTGCTGAAAAAAAGCCCTGATTATCATAAAATCTTGCCCCTTGTTTTATTGATAAACTCTCTCTCTCTCACTCACTCACTCACTCACACACACACACACACACACACACACACACACACAAATAATGCCCTCAGGAAAGTAAGCTAGTCTCAAAGACAACCTCTGAGACCAACCATCTTAACAGGCAGGAGAAGGGGCTTCTTTTATGGCTCCTTTTAAGATTAATAATTTAGGGCTGTTTTTTATGGTTTTTTAAAAAAAATCTTTTTACTTTATGAGCTGCCTTGAGCAGGTGTCTGGAAAGGCATCGTAATTGAATGTCATTATTCTCATATATTTTTCTTTATTCATATTGGGAAAGACAGAGACAAGCACCCAGGTTGAAATCTGGAAACAGGAGCCAGTTCTGTGAAAAGCGTCACCGTCCCTCTTGACCTAGATGACACACCTTTTTGGAAGGCAGAGACAACAGTTTCAGCTTGCTTCTCCTTTGTGGGCTTCTTTCTAACCTGCTGAATCCTTTCTCTCCAGCCCCAAGGAGCAGAAAATATCCATTAGGTTGTAGGTACTCATAAAATCCTCAAGATATACTGCAGTTCTGTGTATGATAGAATCCCAAGAGTATTCTCAGAAGAGTAGTTTTACTCATTCAGAAATCTAATAGAATTAGCAAGATGTTAATTCTAAAAGAAATATCAGCTGAACTTGATTGGAAGATGCAGTGAATTTTCTGGGATAAGAAAAGGCTCGGACCCCATTAGACCCCAAAGTCTCCCCTCTCAAGCAACCCAAGATACTCACCTGCAGTATGATGGAAGCCAGAAAGCAGATGGTAAGACGGTTTCAGATGTGTTTGAAGGTCAAAAAATCAGAGCTGAGTCTCTGCTTCTGTGTGATATAGGCAAGGAAAGGGGAGAGGGGGCATATTTCTGGGGAGAAAACAACCACTTCTGAGAAAGGGGCGTTGAAATCAGAAACACTTCCCCGCGTTCTGCCCTAACTCTGAAGTGTCCAGAAAAGCCTGCTGGAAAATAACTTTGCTTCAACACGCCACATGCCAATTGAGTTTGGATGAAACCCTGTTAGCATTTCACAACTATTTATCTGTTTTCTGTGCTTCCTTATAGAAGAATGCTTTGTGCCCACAGGATGCCACATCGAGGAGGCAGAAATCTAGATATTCAATACATTACCAGCACCAGCTCCTTCCCTTCTAAGGGACTGGTCTCTGGCTGCCCTTCTTTTTCTGTGCTCCAACTGCAGGTAACAGAATCAAATCTTAAAAGGCAGGACGAAAGAGGAAGCTGACTTCCTTACCTCTACAGGGAGGTGATTCAGCAAGCAGCCCATAGTGCCTGCTCACCCAGTGGCTCCTCCTAGCTCTAGCATCACCAGCAGCAATAACAACAACAGCAGCAGCAGCAGCAACTCAGGATGGGGTCAGTTAAGTAAAACAAACCTTTACATCAGAGGGCTGCCTCCAAACACCACTGACCAGGACTTGGTAAAACTATGCCAACCATACGGGAAAATTGTATCAATGAAAGCTATTTTGGATAAAACAACAAACAAATGCAAAGGTTATGGTTTTGTAGACTTTGATAGTCCAGCAGCTGGTCAGAAAGCAGTATCTGCTCTGAAGGCCAGCGGAGTTCAAGCACAGATGGCAAAGCAACAAGAGCAGGATCCAACTAATCCGACGAAAGAGGTGTCTCAGCTGTTCCTTCCCCTTGCTGCCTAAAGAGACAGAGAAAGCCTATGGCAACAGCAGCTTTTGCAAATCGTCTTGCTCGGGAAGTCCCAGTGTCCTTCCCCTCTCTGTTAGAACCGCTGCCTGAAAAGTCAGAGCAAGCCTGCGGCAACAGCAGCTTTTGCAAATCGTCTTGCTCGGGAAGTCCCAGTGTCCTTCCCCTCTCTGTTAGAACCGCTGCCTGAAAAGTCAGAGCAAGCCTGCGGCAACAGCAACTTTTGCAAATCGTCTTGCTCGGGAAGTCCCAGTGTCCTTCCCCTCTCTGTTAGAACCGCTGCCTGAAAAGTCAGGGCAAGCCTGCGGCAACAGCAACTTTTGCAAATCGTCTTGCTCGGGAAGTCCCAGTGTCCTTCCCCTCTCTGTTAGAACCGCTGCCTGAAAAGTCAGAGCAAGCCTGCGGCAACAGCAACTTTTGCAAATCGTCTTGCTCGGGAAGTCCCAGTGTCCTTCCCCTCTCTGTTAGAACCGCTGCCTGAAAAGTCAGAGCAAGCCTGCGGCAACAGCAGCTTTTGCAAATCGTCTTGCTCGGGAAGTCCCAGTGTCCTTCCCCTCTCTGTTAGAACCGCTGCCTGAAAAGTCAGAGCAAGCCTGCGGCAACAGCAGCTTTTGCAAATCGTCTTGCTCGGGAAGTCCCAGTGTCCTTCCCCTCTCTGTTAGAACCGCTGCCTGAAAAGTCAGAGCAAGCCTGCGGCAACAGCAACTTTTGCAAATCGTCTTGCTCGGGAAGTCCCAGTGTCCTTCCCCTCTCTGTTAGAACCGCTGCCTGAAAAGTCAGAGCAAGCCTGCGGCAACAGCAACTTTTGCAAATCGTCTTGCTCGGGAAGTCCCAGTGTCCTTCCCCTCTCTGTTAGAACCGCTGCCTGAAAAGTCAGAGCAAGCCTGCGGCAACAGCAGCTTTTGCAAATGGTTCCTCCAGTCACAAGCCTGCTCTCAACGATCTTTGGGGGCGGGCAGCTGCAACTTTCTCAGCTTTCTCCAGAGCATCCCTCCCCCTCCCCGAGCAAGACTATTTGCAAAAGCTGCTGTAGGCTTTCTCTGTCTCTTCTAACAGAGAGGGGAAGGAACAGAAGGAAAAGGGGTGGGGGCGAGGGACTTCAGTTCCCAGAAAGACTTGCGAAAATGATCGAGTGGCCTTCACATGTAAAATGTCACTTTTAGCGAGGCTCTGAGAAAGCCCTGGATCTTGTCATGGCCAGGCAGACCTCCTTGGGACCAGGGACCACTAATAGCTGTTTTTCTCCCGATCGGAGAGTCCTCTGGGGAATATAAGGGGGGAGACAGTCCCACAGATACACTGGCCCCAGTCCGCATAGGGCCTTATAAGTCAATACCAGAACCTTGAATCTGATCCGGTACTCCACTGGCAACCAATGCAGCTTGCATAGTATTGGTGTTATATGCACTCTGTCAAATATACATTTGACAAGGGAAAAAGTGTGTATTTTGCTAGTCATTTCTTCATTTAAAACACTTTTTAAAAGAGATTAGCATTTGTACAGGAGTTCGGCAGTATGAGGCCACAAAAACAGAAGCCTTAAATCACCTGAAATGTAAAGCTGAGCATTTCAGACTTTTGAAGACTATACAGCTGTAGGGTGGTATACTGTCAGGTATTAAGAGTAAAGTGTTTTGCCACTCTTAATCATACTATGGAGCCCTTTGTTAATTTAACAATTGCCTGAGATATTGCAGAGCATATGCCTATTGAGTACAGTTCAAAAATGCCTTCTTTGCCTTCTTTTAATCCAACCGTTCTGCTGTCCTGCCTGATTTTCGCACCCAGTATTTCCAATGTGATAATAAATAATAGTGGTGGTTAGAGGTGGGCATGAACCGAAATACGAACCAAAGGTTGTCACAAACCAGGCCAGTCTGTGGATCACAAACCGGCGGGTCATCAGAGCCCATTTCTTTTCTTTTCTTTTCTTTTTTTAATTTTATTTCTGATGAACTGCCACAAACTTTAGGCTGGTTTGTTTGGTTCATTTTTCAGTTTGTCGCCGCAGACAGCCTGGCGCCAATCAATCAGTTTCCTAGGCAATGAGCAGAGGGGCTTTCTGCAGGCTTTCTGTTGCCCTGGAAGTGAGGTTTTCATGAACCAAATGAACTGGTGCACAAACTGGGGCAAGTTCATGAAAGTTCGTGGTTCGGGGTCCATGAAATATGACTAACCACAAACCTCACGGTTCGGTATTTTCCTCATTCGTGCCCACCTTGAGAGGTTCTACTGGACATCCCTGCCAAGTTCCTTTAACTATTTCAATTTTTCCCATTAAAGAGCCATTTACTAGAATTTTAGCTTGCTGATGAGTATTGATTATTTATTTTTCCCCTTTCAAATAAACATTTAAAATAAAAATATTTCAGGAAAGTTGTGGGGGGTAGAGTGTTATTCATTACTAAAACTAAAACTTTCAGTTTCATCTCCCTACATATCACTCCCTCCAATGTAGAAACCCTTCCCTAAAACCCAGAAATGTAGAAATGCATGATTGATATGTGGCGAGGAAAAGGCAGTCTATGTTCAGTGTGCTCTTTTCTGCTGGATGCAATGTTAGGATTGTAAAGAGAAATTATCATTGGTTCAAATATATTGAGATATTCCAAAAACCTTTCTTTTCTTTTTGGTAGTAAGAGATCAAGTGGAGGGCTTAAGGCAGCCTGTATTTTAGTTTTGTATGCTTAATGCCAGGTTGTTGAGGAGTTGAGAACAGGGCCTTGACAATGGTTATTCATTAGTGAGCCAAAGGCACTCTGCACATTCCCAGAGGAACACACTCTTACATACAGGCAGGTTGCACCTTGGTAGCTTGTAATTAATCATTTTAAACCAATGGGACTGCCCTTCTCCCAAAGTCCCACAATTTCTGCGGTAAGTTCCCTGCTGCAGAGGAAACCCCACAATAGACTCCCACTCGGAGATGGAACACAGCACATTGTCTGGCGTGACAGATGTAGTTTCCTGCAATCCATCATGGGAATTCATTTATGTCTGTAGGACACTGATCTATGTGCTAGTTTAGTTTGGCTAACTGATAAATTTTAGTGACTGCTGTTCTCCTCTAGAAGAACAGTTTGTCCCCACGGGATGCAAGTCTCAGCAGGCACAAAAGGAAACCACATACACACCATCAGCTCCATCTTCTGGCCTAACAGATGGGTGCTATGTCCCCTGAGGCACACACACCACAGACCTGCTCCTTTCCTCCCCTCAGCTGCAAGAAGGAATTTTCTCCAAATGTTAATGGGAACTTGAAGAGAGCTGTTGCGGGGGGAGCATTTCCTCCTCACCCAATGCCATTTTAAGCCCCCTCACAACAACCCCCGATCTTATCAAGTTTGGCTTTTTGGATGTCTTATTGAGACATGCACAGTAATTTGGGGGTGAGGGGAGAAATAAATGTGCTGAAGGAAGTGAGCAGCAATGCGGTCAATGACACACACTGCAAATCTGGAACCAACTTTTAGAAATGTTACCGTCCAATTCAAAATAAAGGAGGACTGGAACGCAGCACAGAGTGGAATGCTGGGACAGTGAAGGGTGAAAAGTGAGAGAAGTGCTTCTCCCTTACCTCAACATGCCTCTTCTCCTCAACATCTCCCTTTTCTCAACATTTTCAGGTAATGCCTGCCTCAGCCTATTCCTCCTGTTTCAGCATGGGAACAGAGCTGGGAAGGGAGAAAAAGAGCTGGAGGCCCAAGGAATAGGCAGGAAAGTGCATGAAGGGAAACCAGCAACTGCCTCTTACTCTTGAAGGTTTTTTTTCCTGTTTAAAAAACACTATATATATGAACAGGACAGATGTGACAAAAACAATGTAACTACTGCGCTGACATCTGATTTGGCCCGGACTTGAAGTTGCTGAAAAAAAGAGGTCTAGGATAGAGAAGGGTGGGATCTTTGGAATGTCTTCTCCCTGTAGAGAACTATCCCTCATTTCAAAGGATTCAAGATCGCTCTCCTTATTTCCACAGAAGATTACCATAAGACTTTATACCATTGATATTTGCCCCCCAATTAAACAGATTCTGTATTATTCATAGGTATAGGTTATTGGAGAGCCACCCTACACATTTTAACCCATGTGGTAGAAATACCCTAATATACGGTTTCTTTGGGGGAGAAAACATATAAAGGATTATTACAGAATTTTATGGAACACTATTAGATCCAAATGTCTTGAACTTTTCAATTATTTTGTGTTCAGCCAACAATATTCCTTGCTGTCTGGTTTTTTGGGCTGCAGAGTATAATTATGGGGGATTTAGTGTATTTTTATTACTATTATATATCGTGTAAGCCACCCCGAGTGCCTATATGGTAGAAAGTTAGCTAATAAATATTTAAAATAAATAAAATAACTGCAAATGGGTAAAAAAAAAAGGTGCAGCTGATATGTTCTTATCATTTAGAAATTGGATAGGCAGTAGCCAGTGGTAGAGATATCTAAATTAAGTGGCTTTATTGAATTTCAAAGACAGTAGACAACACACAGCAACACATGAAATTGGCAGCAGTCACAAAAAAAGTTTGACATCTGGAAGCAAATGCAGTATTGATGTAAATGTCTACAATCCATTTTTAACATGTTGTTTCCCTCTTCTTGCTTGGTTTCTTTTTTATAGTTTCTTTCTTTTTCTCATACAAACTGCCTTGGATTTTGTGCAGTGTGACAAGTGAAGAGTTCTGCTTGTGTACTCAAGCAAAGCTTTTGTTGTACAGATTATCAAAACGATCAACTAATTAAAATGGGGGAGGGGAGAAAGCCCTCTTCAGTATCCAGTAACAGGATCGAGCGGAGGTCACATGGAATGGAAAAGGAAGCATTTTCCGGTGTGTCATCATGGCCAGATGTGCACTAGGAGAGCATCTTCAGGAACAGTAGGCCAGAGAGAGCCAAGAAGAGAGATCCCGATGGTGCCGGGGCTTTGCTACACTCGACTTTTTTAACAGTGTCAGCTTTTGCATATTGCTGAACATGTGCTAGTCCAGATTTTAAATCAGAACAGGCAGACTTTGGAATGCATCCCTTCATGATGGCGTCAAGGGCTGCCCCTTCTGGACAAGAGAAAAAAAAATGAGAGGAAATTGACATCACCAAAGCCATCCGAACCAGTTCATCCATCCACCCACCCAGCGCATATCTGGAGTTTTGGTTGGCCGACTTTAAACTCAAGAGAAATGGCAGCAAGGACGTACCACATCAACTGCGTTAATTCCTAGCAAAGTTTCACCTCCCAAGTAAGGTCAATGAAGGGGATATTTCAAAGGGTGGAAGAACTGAAGACTCAGCTTTTCAAAATGTTAAGCATGAGCTCAGAGTCAAAATGGTTGCCCATTAACTTGAGTGTGGTGGTGGAGCTGACTTATGGCAACCCCTGGTGGGGTTTTCATGGCAAGAGACTAACAGAGGTGTTTTGCCATTGCCTGCCTCTGCAACCCTGATTTTTATTGGAGGTATCCCATCCAATTACTAACCCAAGCCAACCCTGCTTAGCTTCTGAGATCTGATGAGATCAGGTTCACCTGGGCTATCCAGGTCAGGGTTAGCTTGAATGTATGGTAGGGAAATATGAACCTGAAACTGTTTAGTGGTGAGAGAAAAAAACCACTCTGCACATTCTCAAAAATACTGTAACCTTCATATTCCCTGGCATGAGAAATAGAATCCTAAGTAGAGCCCTGCTGGGTCTGGCAGCAGAGGATGGAGGGAGAAGGAGGGAAAAGGCCAGAAGAACGTTTACTTTTCACAAAGTATTTTTTTCCACAGAACACAGCCATTGGGGCTGTAATTTAACCATAATTTACATTTAAAGGAGGTAATAACATTCGATTTATATAACATTCGATTTATATACCGCCCTTCAGGACAACTTAATGCCCACTCAGAGCGGTTTACAAAGTGTTATTATTACCCCACAACAATCACCCTGTGAGGTGGGTGGGGCTAATTTAAAGGTAATTTAAAGAAGACCAGTGTAGGAGGGCGGGGTCTGTTTAACTGTTCCCCCTCCTGCAACTTCCCTGCTTAAATTTGTTATTTCCCCACCCCCAATCCCAATTTTTACACAGGGCAACATGGTTCTTGAAAAAGCAGTTTCAGTGTAGTGGCAATATTTGGTGCGAAAACGCTGCACAGAAGGAACAATTAAACACCCTTTTCCATCCATTCTGGTCTCTCCCTTTAAATTGGTGGAAGAGAATGCCATTAAGTCATTGCTGATCTATGGGCAAACCCTGCTGGGGTTTTCAAGGCAAGAGACTAACTGAGGTAGTTTGCCATTACCTCTCTATGCATAGACACCCCGTAAACAAAAGGGAACTCTCCTCCAAATGGAACCACGAAAAACAAGAGGCTGCTGCCTCACAGACGAAGGAACAATGAAAAAATGGTAGTCAAAGAAACGTAATTTAATGTGCTGTATACTGCAACAGTGCAAGGCTTACTCTCAAATGAACTATCAGTAAAGCTATCAAAGAGCAATATCAAAACTATAGTAAATACATCAATTCAATAACCATAATAGGTATAAGTAGGAAGAGATAAAGAATCCATCCATTACACTGTACACCTCTGGTAGGAAATAAGAGCCAAAACACACGTTAAGAAAAACCTAGGTTCAGCACGTGTTCTCTTACCTCAAGGTTTGCCGGGATCTGTAGGAGTCCTGGAAGCTTAAAGTAGGCGTCCTGGAAGCTTAAAGATCTGTAGGGGTCCTGGAAGCTTAAAGTCCTGGAAGCTTAAAGGATCTGTAAGCGTCCTGGAAGCTTAAAGGCGTCCTGGAAGCTTAAAGCTTAAAATACAGGCGCCTGTATTTCCCTTTCCCTTTTTGCTGCTCTGTAAATGCTAAACTTTAAGCTTCCAGGACGCCTACAGATCCCAGCAAACCTTGAGGTAAGAGAACACGTGCTGAACCTAGGTTTTTCTTAACGTGTGTTTTGGCTCCTAGTCCCATGTGTAATAATAAATGTACAGTAACGACATTTTCTTTTCTTTTACAGCACGTGTTTCCATTGTCGGGTATTCTCAAATGAAAAGCCAAGCCTCCTTCTTTTTGTCCCGATGTGTCCAATTAAGTTCAAATATTCAGAGAGGTCATACTTTAACCAAAGGAAGGGTGGAGCCACACTTGTTCTCAGGCTCATATTACCACAATTTAATGTCTGTAGTACATCACCAACCTGTACTACAGACATTACTACAGACATTACAGATATACTACAGACATTAAATTGTAGTCTGTAGAAAAGACAACTGTCGTTACTGTACATTATTACACATGGGACTTATTTCCTACCAGAGGTGTACAGTGTAATGGATGGATTCTTTATCTCTTCCCACTTATACCTATTATAGTTATTACATTGATGTATTTACTATAGTTTTGATATAGTTATTGCTATTTGATAGCTTTACTGATAGTTCATTTGAGAGTAAGTCTTGCACTGTTGCAGTATACAGCACATTAAATTAGGTTTCTTTGACTACCATTTTTTCATTGTTCCTTCCTCCGTGAGGCAGCAGCTTCTTGTTTTTTGTGGTATGCATAGACAACCTGCATAGACACTTCCCTGAAGGCCTCTCATCCAATTACTAACCAAGGCTACAGCTTCGTTATATAAAAAGGTAATTGGGGAAAAATGAAACTTTGAAGTACATGGAGTAGGAACTCCCACCATTGGGCAGTTTGAGGCTCATGAAAGTACAGTGTCAAAATGGACTAGACGGGTTGGTGATTGTAACAAGCATTCAGTATCAGGAGGCTTCAGATATTCTTAGGGCTTGAATGACCCTACCACCTACTAACTGGCCCAGTCTGGCTTAAGATCCCGCTAAAACTCACCCGTGGTGATTTGTATCCAGACGGAGGCGCAGGCATCTTCACCGTAGCCACACCTTTTTAAAGTGCCAGTGCAGCTCTCCCCAAGTGCCCTGCATGTGTCACACTGCAAAGAACTGCCTGAGAAGGGAAGAGAAAGAAGAACTGAAAGCAGATGTGATAGAGAAAACTGCAAGTTATCTGTCCAAGGGGTGGTCGTGAGAGTGAAGCCCCCAGAGGTGTGTCACAGGATACCCTCTTTGACTCCTCGTCTCTTTCCCAACCCCAGGATCTTGTTCAATGTTGGAAAAAAATAATTGCTTTGGGAAGCAGGCAGCTCGAAGCACTGCCGAAGCAGGCCTGTTTCTTTTGCCTTGTACAAACCGGTTCTGCTCATTTTAGCAGTGGGTTGGGGGGGAGGTTGCAGAATTGACTCCAATTGACTCCAGAGCTTAGTTTGTGGTGGGGTTCTTCAAGCCAAAGCCCAGAATTAGCTTCCAGTGACCTACCATGGATGCATGAATGGAACAGGGCAAGACCAATGCTTTCTTGCCTCCAAAGGGGTGGTTAGATGAGGTTTGGCCCTCTTCTAATTCTACACCTCCTTTAGACACAGCAACTTTTTCTGGCTTTGAGGAGCTGCTTTGGTATCAGCTGACACCTACTGATAGTGGCTTTCACCTAGGAAGAGGCTGAGGCCAGCGAACATTTCTTACCTGGAGCTAGAAGCATGGAGAAAAGGATCATTCCCAGGAGAGTCTGCATTTTAATGAGAAATGTTGTGCAAGAAGTACAAAAAAGCTCCCTCTCTCTCTCTGCTGCCCTTTCTTTTCATTCACTGAAACACTGAACTCTGCATAGGAAGAAAAAAAAGATATTTCAGAATCCATCAGCTTATGTTAGCATCTTACCACCCCCCCTCCCACCCCTCTCCCTCCCCCCTCTCTATCTCAATATAGAAAATAATCACACGGAGTGCCTCTCGCCTCTTTAAAGCATACCACGCAATAAGAGAGACATTTGTATGTTTCAAATTTCTAAGCTGTAGAATTTGTTGAAAATGAATCAAAATATATTGTTACTTTTAAAATCATAATCACAATCATAAAATCACAGTCATATCCATAATCATAATAGTGCTCCTTGGGAAATAAGCCTGGGAGGTCTCTATGACAACCCCAAGACCTCCCAGGGGTTGGGAAGAATCTCCCTCCTCCCTCCCCACCCTGTACAAGCCCTTTTCACAAGTTACAGTGAATGCACTTACAATCCACATATAGTACACACTTGATTTTTCTTTGTCCATATGTTGAGATTTTCTCATGTTACATTCAGTGCATGGCTGAATGTGTGATATGAACCCCACATTTGTCCAGGGACCGGTCCCCAGTTTCATTTGTAAAGTGAATGCACATGAGCTCTTTCTTACAAAGAGATGTAAACAGGCACATGTGTTTACTGAAACATGCGAACAGAGCTAGTGTCTTTGAGGCATTCCCGATCTCAAAGATACAGTCTACTTCTGTTATTAGATCTGGTTTTCAACCAATTTGTAACACACACACTTTGACACATACACATCATTGTAAATATGGATGCATCTACCTAATGGATTTACACTCCAAAGCATCTGAAGAAGTGAGCTCTCACACATGTATGCTGTGATACATTATCTGCAAGGTGCTGCCCAACTCTTGCTTTACTCGTCATCATTTCTTGCCTCTCAACATCCCCATGAATATTCTCAGACTAGATTTTACTTGTTCAGAGTTCTAGTTACTTGTTCTAGTTATTCCTGCACTGAGACAGCAATTTGAGGAAAAATTTCCATGGAAAAGAATTGATTGGATTAGAATACCTTCCTTTATGCCTTTCTCCATGAGATTCAAGACAGAGTACAATTTAAAAAATGGTTGAACCAGACAGCAGGGACTTGCAATAAACAATGTAGTAGGACTAGGATCACAGAAATAGGAAAACCACATAAATAGCAACACCAAGAATGGAAAGAAGGGACATATAGCTCTGTCCGGGGGCTGATGCTCAGCCCCCAGACTTACCAAGAGGAACAGGTGGGGGACAGCCAGGAGGCAGCTCCTCTGTTGCCCCAACAGACCAGGTCCCAAGCTTGCCAGCAACAGAGGGAGGTAGAGAAGCACCTAAGCCTCAAAGGGCTACACAGGGCAGGTGGAAACCAGCTAGCTGGGAACTCAGGCAGTGAGAGTGAGGATGACCGGGAGGAGATCAGACCAGAGGGAGAAAGCCCAGGAAGCAGGGACAGCCAGCTAGCAGCAAGACAGTCAGCAGCCTTACCTGTAGTAGAGGAAGGGCAGCACAGGGCCACACCCCAGCCTGCAGGCAGGCTTTAAGGAATCAGCCAGAACCAGGTGGGGCTGAAAGCAAAGCAGCCACAGGTGGAGCTGCCTGAGGCCCTTAGCAGAGACAGCCAAGGCAGCCAGCAAAGCATCAACTAGTGTGACTGCCTAGGACAGCCGAGGCCATGGAATGGATGAAGGGATATAAGGGAAGTCCACCCATAAGGTGGGGTGGGTTGTTGTGTAGCAGTGTGGTAGAGAGTTAGGAGCAGAAGGAGACAGATGGAATGAAAGGGAGTTTTAGAGGAGACAGGCAAGGCGGAGAAGCAGACGAGAGGGTGAGGTCTACCCCCTCTCAGGCTGTTGTCCAGAGGCCTGCACCTACAGGAGGCCTCACAGGAGCCCTGGACAAGCACCAAAGCAGCTGTGTCCCAACTGGGGCAGGGCAAGGCTGCTTATAGGCAGCACTAAGGCCCCCAGCACAGCAACGTCCCAGACCTGGCTGAGGGGAGCCGACACCCAAGGGCACTCAACAGGCAGCAGTCCCACTGGTGCAGCTGCACCCAGGCATGGACCTGACAAGCTTTGTAGGCAGGAAAAGTCATAATTCAGAAAGTGGGTGATATAGTGGTTTTTTTTCTTTACAAAGGGATGCTGGTATTTATGGTATTTGCTGCTTTGGGAGTGCCAGCGCACTGCCTGAAAAGTGTCAATACTGCAGAAAAAGATGCTAGTACTGCATCCCACTATGTCCCATCAGGAAAAAAGAAACCCCTGGGGTTACAAAGCTAGAAGACAATGCAGCAAGAGGAAAATGATAAATTCAATAAACATTGCAATAGCCTACAGTCCTCTCCTATATAAAGCAACCTCCACAGCTATTCCATTCTACTACCATTCTGATCCCTTTATAAAAATGCTGTGCCGAACATTTCTTTTTTGCAGTGAATATTCTGAGCCAAGGAAAGACTTGGGCCCCTGTAAGATCCCAAAGTGTCCACTCTCCAGTAGCCCAAGATACTCATCTAATGCAGGAAGGTACCAAGAAGGCAGCTGGTAGGACGGGGCTGCTTAACTCCAGATGTGTCCTGGGGCTGGAGTCTAAGGGGCAGAAACCTTGAAAGCAGCAAGGGCTCTGCCCTTAAATAGTGTGTGGGGGGTGGGAGGAAAGACAGAAACCCAACCTATTCCGATGCAATTTGCTCTGCTCCATAGCTGCAGAACGTAATGGTATTTTGGCTTTTCAGAAAAGGCCTCCCAAGAAATCCCTATAAACTCCTACAGTAAAATATTGGAAGAGCCCTGCCAGATCAGACCTATGGTCATTAATTCCAGCATTCATTTTCACACAGTGGACTACCAGTTGATCTGGATGGCCAACCAACAGGGAATAAAAGCCTGAGGACCCTTACTTTCTCTAGGGTAGATTTTGCCTTTAATCTTTCCCTTACACCCTCTAGGTAGATTACTGCCATCAGGAATATTATATTCCAAGATATTTAAGTTTTCCCTTTTGTAACGTGCCTAATCGTCAGACTCCTTCGTGGTTCTATGTGGCCCTGAGGATAGGAATGGGATATAGCAATGACAGCTACTCTGGGATATAATAAAAACAAAATAAACTTTTATTTTTTCAAGAAGTGTATCGGTTTCATAAAAGTAGTTCTCGGTTCTTAAAGTTACTTCATTTAAATTAATTCACACAGATCTCTTCAAAGGCTTCACACAAAGTTAGCCTGCTTTCCTCTGACTCAATATTTCTTATAGATGTGCTTAAAGTTACTCAGGCAGCACCCAGCTAGCCTGCTTTCTTCTGACTTGACTATTCTGTCTCTACTCTCAGTCTCAAATTGCCTTCACTCTGCCCACACTCTCGGTCATCAACCAATCATATTCTCACTCATCCCTCTCTTTCATCCCCACTCTTCACCTATCTCACACCAATTGTTTAAAGACACATGCATACATTTACATGAAATCATTACAAATCCCCCCCTTGCCCTTAGGCAGAACATATCTCTTTTTCAGAAGAGTTGTGTGCAGCTTCCTCTGGCTTAGGGAATGTATTATTATCTCTGCAGTTCCAGTTAAGTCTATTTCTCACTCTTCTGTGGTTTTTGTTTTAAAGTCTTGGGTTTCTTTAACCTCCGTTCCTCCTCTGCTGGGGTGTTATCTTCCTCTCTGGGTTGTTCCACTGCTGGGCTGAGGTCATTTTGGCTTTGGCCTTCTCTACTGGGTTGTTGTTTGCTTCTTCTGGTCGTTTCGCTATTAATATTCTGTTCTTTTCTAAACAGTCTATTTCCTTGGTTGTTGTGGGTTTTCCGGGCTGTATTGCCGTGGTCTTGGCATTGTAGTTCCTGACGTTTCGCCAGCAGCTGTGGCTGGCATCTTCAGAGGTGTAGCACGAAAAGACAGAGATCTCTCAGTGTCACAGTGTGGAAAAGATGTTGGCAGGTCAACATCCTTTCCAAACTGTGACACTGAGAGATCTCTGTCTTTTGGTGCTACTCCTCTGAAGATGCCAGCCACAGCTGCTGGCAAAACGTCAGGAACTACAATGCCAAGACCACGGCAAAACAGCCCGGAAAACCGTTTTATGTGTAAGAAAACTCTGGATAGAATGATTAACTATGAGACAAAGGGATATATATAAGTTAGTATTATGTGCAAGGAATTTTATTTAGATATGTAGTTAATTAATGAGAAGTATAATAAATATTGTAATGGATTTTTATAGAATACAGTATAATATAGTATATAATAGAATTTGTATATGCTTAGAATAAGAGTTAGGATATATATTAGGGAAGAATATTAATGAAAATAAGTTGAGTAATAAGAGAGATTAGGGGTTGGAAAGCTGCTGGAACTCGATAAGGGAGGGGGGAGGAAAGGGTGGGGGTCAGAATTAATTAATAGGGGATTGATTGTATGTATACATTTTTTAAATTTGGGCTCACCAATAAAAAAAAATTAAAAAAAAAACAGCCCGGAAAACTCACAACAACCATCGTTCTCCGGCCGTGAAAGCCTTTGACAAGTCTATTTCCTTCTTGAGAACAGAGTTTGAGCTGCTCAGTTCTTTACACATTGTCTTCATGTTTGATGCACTGGTTGATTCATTTAGAAGGCTAGCATCCTTCAAGGAGTTTCCTAATTCTTTATACTCTTTTTTGCACATGCTGCGCTTTTCCAATACGTTACATTTGTCTTCAACGAGTTCAACAACTTTACTAACAAGTTGTTTCTCTCTTCGAACACAAAGTCTATTTCTAACTGACTGATAGCTCCTGTTCATTAGTAGAAAGACAATTAAAAGGACAAGTGTTAATTAAGTGTTAATCTATCTGCCCACTCTGATGCTTGGTTGACATTCTCTGTAAGTTTATCTTTAACCAGAAGTCTGATCTCTGAAGGAAGATGAAATAAAAACTGATCCAAAATCGGAAGGGTGTCATTAGTATAACTTATTTGCATATGCCACACCTGCTAACATCACCTATTCTGGCTGTTTTGGACCCAATCCTGGCCATTCAGGGCCGTAATTGGGCCCAAAATGGCAAAAAGGGCTGAAAATGGCTGAAAGGGGGCCCAAAATGGTCAAGATCGAACTGCTGATGATCGGGAGAGTGATCCATCACCCGTCAGAGGCCCGATCCAGGCCATTTCAGCCCCAATCCAGGCCAAAACTCTTTGGGGAACTCCCAGAACTGCGTTCCTGTGCATTCCCCCTTGAAATGAGCCCTGACCATAATAACAACAATAACATTCGATTTATATACTGCACTTAACACCCACTCAGAATGGTTTACAAAGTATGTTGTTATTATCCTTACAACAACCACCCTGTGAAGTGGGTGGGTCTGAGAGAGCTCTGGAAGAGCTGTGACTGACCCAAGGTCACCCAGCTGGCTTCGAGTGGAGGAGTGGGGAATCAAACCCGGTTCTCCAGATTAAAGTCCTGCTGCTCTTAACCACTACACCAAACTGGTGTAGGAATACAGAGTTTTTTGAAGAGATACTAACTGATACGGAGCATCGACATCTCTCTACATTTTACTGACACCTCTGGGGCTTTAAGGACATAGGCCAAAAGGGGAGAATTCTATGAGTACCCATACCATGCAGTCAACTGGCATTCCTTTTATAGATGGTGTTTATTTGCCCTGGGTACAACAAAGAAAAGAGCCAGGGAATACAACTGCTGATGTTGCGTTCTGAGAGACTCTTGTTCAGATAATGGGAGGGTAGTGCCGAGCACAGGTGACGTGATCTCCAATGTGTGCCCTTTTCAGGAGAAAATCTTCATCAGCAGAAGCCCAGAGAAGGCCGGGAAGAGGAGTCCAGTGGGCTGAGATGCCCTCGAAAACCTGGGTAAACATTTGCCCTCTTTGACAGCCAGGCCAGACCTTTTAATAGGGAAGGATCTTCCTTCTTCTAGAGCCAGGCAAATACTTTTGGTTGTGCAGCCCTTCATGGTGGCCTCGATTACTTTTTCACCTGGATATGGAAGACAAGATGAAAACTCAGGGTGACCCTTGTTTCCAGGAACTGCATCCCAAACATCTTAAAAAGATAAAAGAAGAAGAGGGTAGTTCATGCCTTAGATGGTTTCTCTGTTTGCAGTTTTCCAATTCTGTGATCATAGCCCTATTGCATTGTTTATTGGATGTCTTATGTTGCCCAGAGCCCCCTTCATTATAATTTGGGTATGGACTTTATGTGGGAACAGTACATAACTGGGTGGTGAGGCCAATGCAATGCATGAAGAGAGGAGAGCCAAGGAAGTGGCAGAGCGGCTCCTGAGCCAGCATCCACAAGCAGCCCCCCTCTACAAAAGTGCTGAAATGGCCACACTGCACCCAGATAAATGGGCTTGCATGCCAAGATGCCAGCCACTGCTGATGTGCCTGTAGGAACCAAGGCTAGCAGTGGGAGAGAGAGAGAGAAGCCATGATTAGAGATGGGCACGAACCAAAACACGAACCAAAATTAAGCACAAACCAGGCTGGTTTGTGGTTCGCGAAACGTGGTTTGTCAGATTCCATTTCTGACGAACTGCCATTAACTTTAGGCTGGTTCGTTTGGTTCATTTTTTGGTTCGTCACTGCAGACAGCCTGGTGCCAATCAATCAGTTTCCTAGGCAACAGGGGATGGACTTCCTGCAGACCTTCTGCTGACCCTGAAGTGACCTTCTTGTGGCCCAGAAGTGACCTTCTGCTGACCTGGAAATGATGATTTTCTGACCCGGATGTGATGTTTTCATGAACCAAACAAACCGGTTCGCAAACCAGGGACAAGTTCATGAAAGTTCGTGGTTCATGGTTCGTGAAATTTGACAAACTATGAACCGCATGGTTCGGTTTTTTTCCCGGTCCGTGCCCATCTCTAGCCATGATTCCACAGATGTTTCCAAAGGACAACAACTTTTCCTGTAGATTCCATAACCAGCCAGGGCTGCGACAGGAACCTTTTACACGTTGCACCTTTTTTTTTTTAATTTTTATTGGATTAGAAATCATTAAATTGTACATTACAGTCAATTTCCTTTAATTTCCCCAGTTCTAACCCCCTCCCTTTCCCCCCCTTTTGTTGACTTCCAACAGTTTTCCAACCCCTTGTCCCTTTTCCCTTACTCATTTCAAATTTATTCTATCTGTCAAACATTAACTTTCACTTTCTTCTAAGCTTATCTATATAACACAGTGCTTTCTCTGTCTTCTTACTTACTTTAACAACACGTTGCACCTTTGATGTGCAGATACCTGAAGGGAAGACCAGGAAAGGAGGTGCCTCTGACTCTGGGAATCACCCATTACAAGGATCACCTCCAACTATCAAAACAATGGAGTGCAGTAAAATGCAGATGACGCCCCATTTGTATCTTTTCTTCTGCGTAGAAGTGACACAAAGCACCATCAATAAACTCAGGTGTGGTTTGTTGGGCAAGGCAAAACCCCTCTCCTTTAGGTTGGATTTAAATAGTTGTCTTTCCCCCCCCTTCCTTTCCACTTGCCCCTCTCCACTTAGTTTTGCTTCTCAGAGGGGTGTTTTTTCCTCCTTGGTCTTTGTCCTCACTTCCTAATAGCCTACCTTACAAGAAGGATGGTGCCTTTGAATAGCTAACAGCTGCACCATAGCTTTTTCAAATGCTGTTAGTGTTCTTCTGATTTTTATGGAAAGGCAGAAACTAAACACTTCAGCAACCCCTTTTATATATATATATAGATCTTCTTTGGATGTTTGCTCACAAAGCAGCAAAGGAAGCAGAAGCTGAGACTCCAGCCCAGTGAGAAATTCTGTATCTGCACAGATCTGGATTTCTCATGGACGGGAGGCTGCTTCTCTTTATGGAACTGAACAAGTCCATAAGAGCCGACGCCAGCCCCATGTAACCCCTCACTTTTTGTTACCTGTACACTCATGGTAACTTAGAGCCAAGCTACAGGTGATGCCTGACACAGGTTGGACACTTGTCAGCTTCCCTCGAGTTTTGATGGGAAATGTAAGTGTCCTGGTCTTACAGCTTGGCTCTCCATTTAATTGAAGCAACAAGTAGAACACAGAGGCACATACTTACAGCAACAAGTAGAACACAGAGGCACATACTTAAAACAACTACTTGTTGTAGGCATATACTTAAAACAACAAGCAATATGCAAAGCAACATAGTGGTGAAGTCTATGGTCCCCAACTCATTAGCGAAGCATCTGAGACCACCCTCCCTATAATACAGCCTTCTGAGTAAAAAAGCCTTTTTGAATAAGTCTGTTTTGCATTGTTAGCAGAAGGCCAGGAGAGTGGCGGCTCCCCTGACCTTCTCAGACAGGCAGTTCCATAGGGCAGGGGCCACCATAGAGAATGCCCGTGTACAGGCATCTGTTGGTTTCACCCATAGCAGGGTGGCACCTGCAGGAGACCTTATTCAGATGAGCAAAGCTGCCATGGATGAGCATAGGGGGAGAGGCGGTCCTATAGGTGTGCTGGACTGAAGGTGTGAAGAGCTTGTATATGATAGCCAATACCTAGAACTGAGCATGGTAAGGTAGATAGAAATAAGTGCAATGTTGTAAACTCCTTTGTGGGGCAAAGTGGGGTTTAAAGGTCTATATAAACCAATGCCATTAAGGCAAAACACAATCCTACTAAGAGAGGGGGAAGAAGTTTCAAAGCTCATTGCATGGGAAATCAGACTTACCAACACGTGTGGATGAGACCAGTTCAAAGCAATGATCCTCAAATCCGGTACAATTGATTATCTCAGAAACACAACTGTTAGAGGTAGAGTAGCAGGCAGGGCATTGTACTCCATTGGTGTAATTTTCCGTTGGCAATACTACAAGCAGGATGAAGGAGGAGTTAGCATAAGGAGTGGGAAAGTGGAAGTTCAGAAGCTCAATGGGTGACCCTGAGTTAGTCATGCTCTGTCAGCCTAGCCTACCTCACAGGGTTGCCGTGAGGATAAAATGGAGGAGTGGACAAGGCTGTAAGCTGCTTTGGGTCCTCGTTGTAGATAACGGCAGGATATATATAGCGGAAGAGAGCAAGAGTCCAGTAGCACCTATAAGACTAAAAAATTACTGGTAGGATATGAGTTCTCATGAGCCACAGCTCACTTCTTCAGAATGGTATAAACTGCTTGGGGACAAAAAATGGAGTATAAATGAAGTAAATAAAAATAAACAAAAAGTCTGCCACCACCCAGAAGCACAGACGGCTCAGCTGTGAAAGGGCAGTGATTTAGCGTTCAGGTAGCTGTGAAAGCGCACAAAAAAAATCCATCTGGCTTCAAACACTGAAGTGGGTTAAAGAGACTGCATGCTACGGCTGAGAAGCTGCCCTAAGCTAGAGAGCAAAGTCCAGAGTGCTGAACCAACAGGGAGCTGTCCAGCAAGAACCAGAGAAAAGTTAGCAGAGCATCTGATGCAGTGGCAAAGATTATCTGGAGCTGTCCCTCTCCTGCCTTGAGCTCTCTAGGAGCAGCATGAAACATTTTGTAATGCTCTGCAGAAAGCCCTGCCTAAATGTTCCGTTTTATTATTGATGGATGCTGCTGCTTAGTGGAGGCAACGCGCAGATGTGTGTGTATCGCCAGCCTGAAATGCCATCTCCAGAGGGCGTCACTGAAGAAAGATACCCACAGAACAAGCTGCCTTGGGAAATAGATCAAAGGAGGAAGCAAGGGAAGGTAAAATAAAAAAAATGATACACTTACGCTGAGGATTTTCCAATAAACAGATATCTTCGAGGCAACAGGTGGAATAGGAACGTATCTTTCTTCCCTTCCCCAAATCCATGATTTTCCCAGAAGTCATACAGATCTCGGAAGATTCACAGTCTTTTGCTATGGTCTGAACCGTGATGTCTTCTGCAGAGGGAATGGAAAGTGAGTTGTGTCTTTTGTGACTGACCAAATGACTGTTGCTGGGGTGAGTGGACTAGCTTGGGTTGGGGAATTTGGGTATTGCAAGAATCCTCAAAGAACTTTCTTCTGGGACACATGTTAACTGAGATGGAGCTGCTCCTCATCTCTCTGCTAGAGTTTTAGCATTGTTCTGCCTTATCTTAATCTATTTTAATTTATTTTAACTAGAATTTATTTTAACTAGAAAAGCTGCGGCTTTCTTCTAAGTAGTTAGACGGTTTGCTATCTGGACTAGCAGTTGCAACTCATGAACCCTTGCAAGAACTGGGAGAAAAAAGCGGAGGAGGGCGAATTCAATAGCTGAATATTGATGACTTTCAGCCTTTTATTCTTCAAACAGATACGAACTGTTAGAACTGTTATTCAAAATGGCCCGAAACCCTCTCCCCAAGTGCACTGCTGTCTATTTTTCCAAAGAAATTAACAACTGTTCACTTCCAGAGGAGCATATACTGCTGAGGTTGGTCTAATCCTGCCTCCTGCCCAAGTGCCTCTGAACATTAATCCTATTTGAACCCCAAATAAGAAGAAATGTTTTTTGTCAGAGTCAAACTGAGAGGGAAGGGGATACATCTTATGAGAAATTTTCCAGAACAAGAATTGGGCTTGGTACAATTAATTGTAAAGAAAACAGCACAGTCCGATGGACCAGATTCTACATCCAACAGAAGACACTTCATCCCTCGCTTCTACAGACTCTTACTTCATTCTTTAGCATTCCAGATGATAGCTGGACATGTGGACAGGAATAATTAGAATCCAGCTACCTCCACTTATCTTCCAGATATTTAATCTGACTGAGTGCTTCTGCATGTTTGCCGTATTCGGGGTGGGGGGAGGTGTCTGCTAGGAATAGAATGATGCAGGAGAAATCTCTGTTTGCATTGACCCTTAAACGATCCCAATTGTTTATTTATTTATGTCATTTATAGTCTACCTTTCTTGGTGAGACTCAAGGTGGATTACATAGCATGAGATTAGTATAGTCAATAGAATCATAGCATTATAGAATCATAGGGTTGGAAGGGACCTCCAGGGTCATCTAGTCCAACCCCCTGCACAATGTAGGAAATTCACAACTACCTCCCCTTCCTCCCTACACACACCCAGTGACCCTTCTCCATACCCAGAAGATGGCAAAACACAGTCAGGATCCCTAGCACAACTGGCCTAAGGAAACTTGCTTCGACCCCATGGTGGTGATTGGCATTACCCTAGGCATGTAAGAACTGAGCACTGATGTAACTCTTCCTCCCCTCCCTCTCACAATCTGCCTAAGTTTACAGAATCAGCATTGCTGTCAGATGGCTATCTAGCCTCTGCTTAAAAATCTCAAAGGAGAGTCTACCACCTCCCGAGGAAGCCTGTTCCACTGAGGCACTGCTCTGTCAGGAAGTGCTTCCTAATGTTTAGCAAGGACCAGGGCTTTTTTTCTGGGAAAAGAGGTGGTAGAACTCAGTGGGTTGCCCTCAGAGAAAATGGTCACATGGCTGGTGGCCCCGCCCCCTGATCTCCAGACTGAGGGGAATTGAGATTGCCCTCCACACTGCTCCAGCAGTGCGGAGGGCAATCTCAACTCCCCTCTGTGTGGAGATCGGGGGCGGGGCCACCAGCCATGTGACCATTTTCAAGATGTTCCGGAACTCCGTTCCACCACGTTCCACCTGAAAAAAAGCCCTGGCAGGGACATTTCCAGAAACAATGCCATAGGGCCAATAAATACAAGTTCACAAAGACATAGCATTAGCAATCAAATACAGAGTTGAAGAAATGCTGAAACAACATAAGCGATTCTAGGATTGACATTAGACAATATGAGGCACAGGTAGCACATAGGGGTACACAGGGGTCATTTCATAGAAAAAGAGCTGGAGGAACTCATTAGCATATGCCGCACCCTTTGACATCACCTACCCTGGCTGTTTTGGACCCAATCTTGGCTATTCAGGGCCAAAATTGGGCCCAAAATGGCAAAAAGGAGCTGAAAATGGCCAAAAAGGGGCCCAAAATGTTCAGGATCAGGCCGCTGCTGAGGGGGAGAGTGATCCACCACCCGTCAGAGGCCCAATCCGGACTGTTTCAGCCCCAACCCAGGCTGAAACGGGCCCAAAATGGCCGAGAGTCAGGTGGGTGGGACCACCTGTCATGTGACCTCTTTGGGGAACTACCGGAACTGCATTCCTGCACATTCTCCCTCAAAATGAGCCCTGGGGGGTACATATTTAAAACAATATAGTGTTGAACTCTATGGTCCCTAACTCATTCGCGAAGCATCTGAGACTCCCTCCCTAAAATACCGCCCTCTTATCTGAGTAAAAAGCCCTTTTGAATAATTTGGCTTTACATTGTTTGTGGAAATCCAGGAGAGTGAGGGTTCTCCTGACCTCCTCAGACAGGCCGTTCCACAGGGTAGGGGGCCACCACAGAGAAGGCCCGTGTACAGGCTGCTGTTGATTTTGCCCATGTGCAGGGTGGCACCTGCAGGGGACCCTGTTCAGAGGAGCAAAGCTGCCGTAGGGAGTGAGGCAGTCCTGTAGGTAGGATTGTGCTGCAAACAGAGATGTTTTAAGTCAGCAGGACTGATACAAACTGGAGGTCATGACAGGAAAGGGCCAAGAGAGACTGCAGACTGCCTGACCGAGGTACCACAGAACCAGAAGCACGCCTCACTAGGCCAGCTCCCAAATAACACTCCATCCAGGCAGCAAGCTGCCTTGCCTGCATTTCCTCACCACAACCACCACCCAGACTGGTCCGAGGCCCCTCGCTCCCACCTATGGTGTTCTCAATAGAGATGATGGCGCAGACGTCTTTGGCAGCATCACAGAGTTTTCTCTCACCAACACAGCTGCTGCTGGGGCTGGAACAAATTTCACACTTTAGAAAACCTCCTGGGGAAAGAAAAGAAAGGACAGTGTGTTACAAAATTGTTCTCCCTCTATTTGATCTTCTCCACCACCCTGTGGAGTAGGGTTACCATCCCCCCGCTCGGGGCGGGGGTTCCCCCATTCCCCCTGGTGCCCACTTACCTGGCTGGTGGGGGGGGCGCATTCCCTGGAGTGCCCCCTCCCCGGGTAGCCTGGCGTGCCCCTGTGTGCAGGGTGTGCTCTCATGCCACGAGAGCGGGCAGCGGTGGTGGCAGAGAGAAAGCAGGTAGCGGTTGCAAAAGCACACCACTCTCACCACTGCCACTGCGGCCACTGCAGCCCACTCTCTCACCGTGGCTGTCACCACCCCTGTGCCACCGCCACCAGCAGGGACAAGGGGCACGGTGGTGGTGGTGGCAAGAGAGCAAGCTGCCGTGGCCACGGCTTGCTCTCTCTCTCTTGCTGCCGCTGCACCCCTTGTCCTTGCCAGTGCCAGCTGCACAGGGGTGGCCGCAGTCACGGCAAGAGAGAGAGCAGGCTGTGGTCACCACAGCTCTCTCTCTTGCTGCAGTCGCCACTGCCCCTGTGTTGCCATGCTGGCAGGGACAAGGGGTGTGGTGGCAGCAGCAGCAGCAAGAGAGAGAGAGCTTCCCACTCTCTCTGCCCTCCCCAGTGTGTGTGATGTCATCACGCGGGTGCCTTTGACCCTGAGTGATGATGTCACTCCCGGAAGTGACATCATCACACACACTGGGAGCACAATCACAACAGCAACTGCACTGAGGGCGTAGGAGCCAGTGTCCCAGTCTCCTCCCCAGGAGACTAGAGGAACCTGGCAACCCTACTGTGGAAGTAGGTTAGGCTGAGAGAGAATTATTGGCCCTGGGTGAATTTCAGGGCAGAGCAGGGATTTGAAAGGGTCGCCTGGCTCATAGTCAAATACTCTAACCCCCAATACTCCACAATAGCTCTCTTTCTGAAGGGCCCCTATACTTACTGCTCTGCTTATTGCTACAGCATCCTAGTGCTGTCTCATCCCTCAGTTTTTCACATTGCCTGATTTCACATTTCCTAATATGTTCCTCATATTATTAAAAAATCTCTATTACAAGGATTTGACATTGGGTTGTATTATATCGTCTCCTCCTCCTTGATATGTCAACTCAATACACATTCCACATAACAAGGTGATATATAATGGAGGGGAACAAGTCTTTGCCCCTAAGGAGCTTACAAAAAAGCAAGAGACAAAGGCAGACAGCCAGCGTGAACAGTGACACAGGGACTGATGTACTTAAAAGATAAGCAAATGCATTTGTGCTTTCCAACTGAGGATAACCACAGGAGGGTTAAAACAAAGGGGTCAAGGGTTTGAAGAAGGAGATTAGGAAGGAGGGAGAAAGAGACAAGTTTGCTTTCTTCCAGCTCCCTGGTGACCTTGGGAATTTCAGCCATCTTGTTTCCATGCCAATCAAGTGACACCAGCTGGATTGGGCCCAAGATAAGCCATCAGAAGACTTCTGGCCTGCTCACCTCCTCCTTACCTGTAGCGAGAAGCACAGAGAAGAGGAAGAGTCGTGGGAGAGTCTGCATGGCGGTGGACAGTGTGAGAGCTGATGGAAAAACTCTCTCGTGAGGCACATTCTTGGGATCTGTAATGACAGCCAACGTGGTCACTTACCACGGAGCCCATGTAACTAGATGGTGAGCTGGAAATCCGCAATATTCCTCAGAGCAGCAAGAAGAAATTTCCTTCACAAAACTAAAAGAATCCTCGACTCTTATCAGAAGCCCTAAGCTTCCTGTGTGGTCATGTGTCTGCTGTGGTAACATATCCTTGGGTCAACAGCCATCTCTATACACCCCTGGGTGACCTGGAATGTGTGAAAGGGGGCAGGAACAGACACGATCCTTTGTTGAGAGTGGAAGGGGGTCAGGCTTTGGTGAAGGTTTATCCCCCAAGATAACTTCTGGAGAAGAGCAATGGGTGAGAGAGGTTTGTGGGAAGATGGAGAGGGGGCAGGCGGCTCCAATAGATGAGAAACGGAGAAGCCAAAGTGGGGCTGGGACTGTTATTATTTATCCATTTATTGCATTTCCCCTTTATGTTTCCATACAAATGCCTGATAGGAAGGAGTCTTCAAAAGCAAGTAACACTCATAAACTTTTTAAAGAAATGCCACCCTCTCAACTGAATCTGAATACAGAGGAATTGCGTTCAAACTCACCACCAACAGAATGCCGTTTCTGAGCTCTCTAAGGTTCTAAATCTCTTAAAGTGACTCTGCCCCTTTTCCCACAATAGATTGTGAAGAGCCAAATTGCTCAGTTAGCCAGGTTGTACCTGAAATATGGGCATGCCACCCAATGTCTTTTCAACCTATTATCTGGTCTGGATCCCCAGCTTTTATTATTATTATTTTTAAAGCAAGTCTTTAGGTCTTCTGTATTTGGATGGCGAAGACAAAATATTCAGAATTTTCTGCCTAATTTGCACAGTGGCCCATTCCAGCCTCCTTCTGTTTTAACCAATGAGGGAAGTCATGGCTGTGATAGTCAGGAACTGAAACAGAGATGGAATGTTTTCTTTCCTTTTTGTCCTGAGCTACAATTCTTCTATATTTCAGGTAGGTTTGCTCAGTCTGGAAACCGTAATCCCTACCTATATTTATGATAGGGGTGAGCAACCCTACCAACACCTTCATAGTTGTGACATGAAATTCAAATCACCCAGACTACAATAGATGCCTATTCTTACTGTGGGAAAGGGTGGCCAAAGGCTACCAGATGTCCTAAGAGATTATATATAACCTGGAGATCCATAAAGAAAAAAGTCCAAGGAGCAGAATAATCCCTGAAATGTACCTGGAAGCAGAGCTCATACTTTGACCTTCAAAAGTCTGTTTTTAATATTCAGGATTTATTTATGTAGTTGTGGAGGGAATGCAGTATGATATAGTCCAATCTTGTCAGATCTCAAATGCTAAGCAGGGTCAGTATGGACGACCACCAAGGATGACTCTGCAGAGGAAGGCAATAGCCAGCCACCTCTGTTCCTCACTTGCCTTGAAAGCTTCAGCAGTGGTCACCATGTCAGTTGTGACTTGATGGCACTTTGCACACACACACATATATAGTTCAATATTTATACTTTCTTTCATTTGTGTGTTAAGTTATTTACCTTCCTCCTCAAGGTTAAGCTAGATTAGGGGTGCCACTTTTTAAAGTTTTAAAACTTGAGATCTTTTCGCTGCCATAATTATCCAGTTTGGCCCTTAGAAAAGAATGTATGATGTAAATTGAGTTAGCCCAAGGGCCACAAGGTGGCGCTGTGCAGGAAGACTTGACTATGATATGAAGATTACTTACTTAATCTCATTTTAAGAGTTCAAAGTCTCTCATATGGGTTTCCTGTTGCATAAAAAACAGTGAGCAGTCTAATATAATGCTCATAAAACACTCCTCAGGCTAGATGCAGACTAAAATCTCCACATAGTACTCTCGCTGCCGTCACCGTGTAACAGAAGAGATCTTCTTGTTCTTTTCTCACATTAATTGGTAAAATATTTAAAAACATACTTTTTGAATTTAATTCAAATCTGAGTTTGAGAATCTTTTGCATCTCTTCAAGTATCTTTATCCAATATTTTCGTGTTTCCTTGCAAGTCCACCACATAGGGTAAAATGTTGCCTCTGTTCTGCCGTTCCCAACAATGTCCACTGTAGCCTTTACTAATTCTCGCGGTCATCAAGTGAGTTTCATGCCCGAGTGGAAACTGAAATTGGGTCTCTCTTATTGCAGCTCAGCATCCATTACACCACACACCCAGCTCTCTTTATTTTGTGTATTTCTGGCTAGGTCTATGTGCAAAAAAAACCTGCCGGAAATTGTGGCTTTTAGCTAAGGATTTTTAAAAAGGAAGGAGTGGATATCCTTAAGTGCAGGTGCCTGTTATCTGAAGAAAGGAGCTTTGACTCTCGAAAGCTCTCCTATGAAAAAAGGTTAAAGCACTTGGGGCTCTTTAGCTTGGAGAAACGATGACTGAGGGGTGACATGATAGAGGTTTACAAGATTATGCATGGGATAGAGAAGGTAAATATTTTCTCCCTTTCTCACAATACAAGAATTCGTGGGCACTCAATGAAATTGTTGAGCAGTCAGGTTAGAATGGATAAAAGGAAGTATTTCTTCACCCAAAGGGTGATTAACACATGGAATTCACTGCCTCAGGAGGTGGTGGCAGCTTCAAGCATAGATAGCTTCAAGAGGGGATTGGATAAACATATGGAGCAGAGCTCCATCAGTGGCTATTAGCCACAAGGTATAGATGGAACTCTCTGTCTAGGGTAGTGATGCTCTGTATTCTTGGTGTTTGGGGGGGCAATCAGTGGGAGGGCTTCTAGTGTCCCTTTCCCACTGGCAGACCTCCTGAGGGCACCTGGTTTTTGGCTGCTGTGTGACACAGAGTGTTGGACTGGATTGGCCTGATCCAACATGGCTTCTCTTATGTTCTTATGTTCTTAAGCTTATACCTTGAAAATCCTGTTGGTCTCCAACTGGACTCAAATCCTGCTGTTCTACCGCAGGCTGCCTTCCTGAAATTGTACAGTACAATAAGGCTCCATCTACACATCATAAAGTCCTCATGTTTGTTGGGCAACAATCACAAAATGAGTTTTGCGCCTCCCAGGTGCACCCCAGCTCTTTTTTGTTTGTGATCACAGCCTACCAGGATAAGTGGCTTTAGCCACCCACCCCCTCCCTGTATGTTTTCCCATCCTCTAACTGACCCATGGAGTTACATACAATGACATGGGCTCCAGAACAGATCGTGGCTCCTCCAAATCAGCTGAATAAAAATCTCAGACAGAAAGAGACTTTCTGGATATTCACTTTAAACACATTACAACCCCATGGACTTATTGAGGAAATTGACTGGCTATGTTTGTAAGTTGTTCAGGACATGATTTGTATGTTTCACCATGTGCCGTGGTTTTGACAGGTTCTGACAGGTGACCCCCTCAGACACTTCACTGCACCAGACCAGGCTGATTCAGTTAAAGCTCTTTATAGTGGATCAACTCTAACAAGGCGTGGACAGGAATGCTAGTACACAGTAAAGTCTGAAGCGTTATACTCCCTTTCTCCTCCCCCTTTTCCCAACTGGGTTGTTAATTTGGGTGCAAAGCTTCTAGGCTGGAAACTGTTAGTCTGTCCTGTGAGAAGAGTTGCTCAAGGCCATCCTGTCTCAGACAGAGTAGAAATGGAGGCACAAACAAGACAGCTAAAAGCTGATAAGAGGACAGTAGCTAATGGAGATTTGTACCGTCTCCTCCTCCCCCCTCCCACCAGATAACACAGTCATGGCAGACATCCAGCAGGCACGTCTGACAGGTTTGTATTCAAGTATTATCAGTCTGGTTTCATTTTCTCTCCATCCGTTCCTCCCCGCTCGCCCCTCTCATTCTGAACATGAAAACTGCTGACTCACAGCTGCATCATCCGCGCCAGCCTTCACCTTCGACATCAGACATGAGGCAACTTTTAAAAGATTCTTTGCACAGAGACTAGCACAGGAACACGCACTTGGAATGCAACTCTAGTTCAGGAGAGGTCTGTATGTTAAAAAAAGGTATAATTCTGCATTGTATATAGGGACATTGCATAATATTTAACAGTCATTGAACTATGCAATGATCAGGGCTTTTTTTCTGGGAAAAGAGGTGGTGGAACTCAGTGGGTTGCCCTCGGAGAAAATGGTCACATGGCTGGTGGCCCCGCCCCCTGATCTCCAGACAGAGAGGAGTTGAGATTGCCCTCTGCAGTGCACAGTGCGGAGGGCAATCTCAATTCCCCTCTGTCTGGAGATCAGGGGGCGGGGCCACAAGCCCATGTGACTATTTCAAGAGGTTCCGGAACTCCGTTCCACCGCGTTCCCACTGAAAAAAAGCCCTGGCAATGATTATATATTTGCACAGAATGCTAGTTCAGCACCACTTCTGTGGAGTGAGGCCACGCAAATAGATTAACACCAAGTGACTTACATTGGGAGCTATAAAAATGAGTGCTACTGTCTTTTAACTATATATAGTAATGTTTTTGATAGCATTCTGGAATTGACTTACACCAATAAACTTGTTTCTATTGTTGATTTCAGGTTCCATATTTTAATTACCTGTCCTGAACCAGCAACATTTTACATTTATGAGCCATAATTTTTATATGACTGGGAAGATGAGCCAAAATAAAAAAATACCAAACAATTAGATGAATGAAATTAGCCAACACTCAATAATATTTATTTATTTATTTATTTATTTATTTATATATTTATTTATTTATTTATTGCCCGCCTTTCTCACTAAGACCCCAGGCGTGTAATCAATGTAATCAATATACAATCTACAGCTGGGGCATTCAATAAACAGTGCAATAGGGTATGCATTTCAGAAATTTGAAAAGAAGCATCAGTTCAGATACAGGAATACAGAGAAGAAACATTGCTGAAAACAAAACAAGTAATTTGGACATAACATATTAAACCAATGTGGAATCTACCCAGTAGAAGTATATCTGCATCAACAGATAGTACCCAGTAGTCCCTGTCTCTTTATCAACGCCTCTCTCTGAACCATTCCTTTACAGCACAACCTTATTGCCTTGTGAAAAAGCCCTCCTGAATAATTCAGTTTTACATAGTTTGCCGGTCCTGACCTGGATAGCCCAGGTGAGCCTGATCTTGTCGGATCTCAGAAGCTAAGCAGGGTCAGCTTTGGTAAGTAATTGGATGAGAGACTTCCAGCAAAGACCAGGGCTGCAGAGGCAGGCGATGGCAAACCATCACTGTTAGTCTCTTGCCATGAAAACTTCACCAGGGGTCACCATTATTCAACTATGACTTGAGGGCACTCTCCACCACCCATAGTTTGCAGAAAGCCATGCGATTGGGAGCTTTCCTGACCTCTTCAGGCAGGCTATTTCATAATGTGAGGGCCACCAGAGAGAATGCACATGTATTCCAGATGTTGATTTTGCCCATGCGCAGAATGGTATGTGCAGAAGGTCCAGTTCAGATGAGCAACGGGAGTATGATGAATAAAGTAAGTGGAGGCTGTACAGAAGCAACATGAATGAACTTTGAAAAGGCTAGGAACTACTCCAAGCAAACTGCAAAGACATTTCAAAACATGGTGGTAAAAGGAAGCTGTGGATGCTAGGGTAGATGCTGTGGCATCACATCCCTGCTGAGCTCTCGGAGTTCCAGCAAAACAGCTCAAGGCTAGCCCAGGTGAGCCTGACCTCATCAGATCTCAGAAGCTAAGCAGGGTTAGCCTTGGTTAGGAATTGGATGGGAGACCTCCAATGAAGACCAGGTTTGCAGAGGCAGGCAATGGCAAACCTCCTCTCTTGCCATGAAATCCCCACCAGGGGTTGCCATAAGTCAACTCTGACACTCTCCACCACCAAGTAATGACTAGTAACATAATACTCAGTGAAATCCTCAGGAAGCCAAAGAACAGAACGATCATCAAGGAAGTGGTCATGCCCCCAGGGGAGCCTGGCTACATTCCTGTCAATGAGTCAAGTTTTCTGTTCCTGCCACCTGATCTTAATATTTCTGTTTGATATCAAACATGGCCTCTCTCTCTCCTGCAATTCCAGACAGCATATGGCCTGAGAAGTCATGGAGGTGATCAGAAGACATGGCTCCTGCCCAGAGTTCTTCTCAGGAGAGCCAGTTTGGTGTAGTGGTTAAGAGCATGGGACTCTAATCTGGAGAACCGGGTTTGATTCCCCACTCCTCTGCTTGAAGCCAGCAGGGTGACCTTGGGCCAGTCAGAGCTCTCTCTGAGCTCTCTCAGCTCCACGGACTTCTCAGGGTGATTGTTGTGAGGATAATAATAACATACTTTGTAAACCACTCTGAATGGGTGTTAAGTTGTCCTGAAGGGCGGTATATAAATCGAATGTTGTTGTTATTAAACAATATAATTGTTGAGGGCAGGGGCTGCTGCATTAGGCAAATCAGGATCTCTTCATTCCATGGCTTCTGAGAATCCTAGTTAGCCAAAAGGGCTAATCTCTGAGTACAATTTGGGCTAACCTAGTTTGGAGGGAAATAGACTGATGGGGTGCTTACTGAGCTAAGGGAGAGGTGGCCTTGGCTCTTAGAGACAACAGAGATAGACAGGAGAGACAGAGAGACAGGAAGGGGTAAGAAGAGGGAATGCCTCACCAAACTGGTTGAGTGTCCACTAGAATCATATTAAAACAGTTGTACTGCTAAAACTATCAAGTTTATTGTTTTACTCTTATTAAACTTATCAAAGAACCATCCAGTTTGCTTGCACAACCAATCATAAACATATAAGTAATTCTGATTAAAAACGCACACTAGAAAATCACACAGAGAAAATCTTTTAGCAAAAAATCTGGTTGAGGAAGCTAGTAAAACTGAAGTTATGACACTGAGTCATTCCTATGGCAGTAATTTGGGGAACAATGGGAAGATTTGAATCAGAGATCAAATTACGTTAATAGTCAGTGACTGCATACCATGTGTCAGATAATACAAGGAGAGGTACCCTCGCCTTCCAATTTGGTGAGGCTTTGATTTCATTAGGTCCTTCTTTGCCAACTTGCCCTTCCCAGTTTCTTCTACAAAAAGGCTTTTTCTTCAAAAGCTGGCATTGCTGCAACTGTTGGGCTCAGTCTTTTTGTTGTTAAAAGCAGGCAGGGTGGGGGGAGAGCTCAGTTCAGAAATTCCAGTCCATTTTACTTTTTTTCTCCAATGTTTAGGTCCTGTGTGTTTAGTTCTCCTCCATTCGGCACCTCCGAATCTCTTTTTTGATGGGCATTTCCTGATTTTGGTTGGAACTCTTACTGCTTTGACTGAACATTTTCGGCATCATCTTCTCTATTCAGCAGAAATCAGCATGCAGAATGTGGTTCTAAAAGAAGTGTCTACCATACGTATGAAATCTAGAATCAGTTCTTGAGTTTGGCCTCTCCTTGAAACTCCCATGTTGTTTGGTTCTCCACATGGGTGTCTTGGCCCTTTACTTGTCCTGGGTCTCCATAGCTTTTGCTAGGACATTCTCTGCATCTTCCTCAACATCATGCAGAAAGCTCTTCAGTAGGTAGAAGGTGGTTACAAAAGAAAGTGCTCCACCAGTGAGAGAGCCCAACACAGGCACAAAATCAAGAGCAAATTCTACCGCCATCACTGCTCCACACACTAATGACTTAGTCATTAGATCGATTACAAATTCAGTGGTGACTTGGCTGGCCATGGGGGCTTTTTTGACAGCTGATTTCAATTCATCAATAGGTTTGCCAACACGGCTTGCAAGTCTGCAGAGGCAATCTTCATCCAAACCAAAGACCTTGCAGAAATGTATCATTGTTCCAACCAAGATGCCAATATCACAAGCAAGAGAGAGTCCTGGGACAGGAATTGCCCCAATGCCACAAGACACAAGGGCTACTTTCCATATAAGGGTCTCCATAGCAGCCTTTTTCTTCTCCAGGACTTCTCTTGAGAAAGCTGGCATTGATACAATTAAGGCATACTTCTTGAGGTCATCCAAGTCATTCGACAAGGTCTCTTGAAGGAGGGGGAAATCATACATTTTCAAATCCCAACTGGAAATGAGAAAAACCCTTGGGTTAGATTCTCCTGCTTCTGTCAGATTGTCACAACAATATTGTCTTATCTTCTCACAGGTTTTTTCCTCATTGAAATCGGCATTCCTTTTGTCAGCATTTACACTCTGATCTACTTTGGAGCGCACAAAATAATACTTCTTCTTCTTTTTCTGCATTTCTTTGGCTAGTAAGACATCATTTTCTGTGAAGCGTTCTGAAGCCACAATAATGAAGAAATCATACTTCTCAAAATTTACCAGCCGCAGATATTCCTTTGCTTTAAATTTAGGTGTCCCAATTCCCGGTAGATCCCACATGGTTACTTCGGGGAACATGGGATGTGTGTATTTCTCTGGCTCCATTGTTGTTTCTGTGTTTCCCGTCTTAGCTGCACCAGGGTCCTTTTCTGTTATTCCTCGCAGGGCATTGACAATTGACGATTTACCAGCACCCGACACCCCTGTGATGCCAATATCAAGCGTAGTGCTCTTTAATAAATTCAGTTCTTCATTCATTCGTTTTGAAACATCTTGGGGATTGTTCTTTTCCAATGCAATCTTCATACTTTCCAGTTCAGCTCTTACCACTGTTTTTGAGATGGCAACCCCCATCTTGGTTCTTTGTGTTTTACTGTTTGGAGAAAGGAAAGGAAAGTTGATGAATAACTCAGTGATTTGACCGTGTTCAAAAGATACTTTCCTTTGTTAATCTGAATTTAGTTGTGTGAGAAAATGGGATTCATCAAGAGGATACTTATGTGTAGTAGCTCTGTTCACTGTATGAAACAGCCTGCCAAATACAGTCCACAGTCTGTTCCTTCCATGAAAGGAGCAAAGCAGAATTATTTCAATGCACCTTTAGCAGAAGTAACTAATGAATGTAACCAGCAGCTAAGCTAGTAGGGACAATGTTGAAGTTTTAACTTGACATATTCATGTGTTGAAGGATGTTTTTAATTGGATATGCTTATATTTTGCAAGCCACCTTGGGCATTGTGAAATGGCGGGATGGGATATAAATATTTTAAATTTAAAAAAATGAAAGCATTCCTCCACTGATGGAAAACACAATCCATACTCAGTGCATTAGGTAAAGATAAAGGTAGTCCCCTGTGCAAGCACTGAGTCATTACTGACCCATGGGGGGATGTTGCATCATGACATTTTCTTGGGAGACTTTGTTACAGGGTGGTTGGCCATTGCCTTCCCCAGTCATCTACACTTTACCCACAGGAAACTGGGCACTCAGCGCATTATACATTTAAAATATGATGCATTTAAAACACACATTGCAAGATTTCAGCTTCTTGTGCTCATTCTCTCGCATATAAAACCACATCCTAGTTTCACATGGTCTGCCTCCTTCACTCTTTCTGTCCCCAGATATCTAGAAAGTGAGCCATCAGTGCACTTTAGATGCATAATTATCCTGATGAAGCTGGCAGACTGCTGAAATCGAGATTGACACTTTTGAAATTAACCAGGCCCTTTCCCCCTCTACTTTACAAAGTATGTCATTATTTTCCCCACAACAATGATCACCCTATGAGGTGGGTGGGGCTGAGAGAGCTCTGAAAGAGCTGTGATTGACCCAAGGTCGCCCAGATGGCTTCAAGCAGAGGAGTGGGGAATCAAACCCGGTTCTCCAGATTAGAGTCCTGCTGCTCTTAAGTGACTGACCCAAGGTCACCCAGCTGGCTTCAAGCGGAGGAGCAGGGAATCAAACCCAGCTCTCCAGATTAGAGTCCTGCTGCTCTTAAGTGACTGACCCAAGGTCACCCAGCTGGCTTCAAGCAGAGGAGTGGGGAATCAAACCCGGCTCTCCAGATTAGAGTCCTGCCGCTCTTAAGTGACTGACCCAAGGTCACCCAGCTGGCTTCAAGTGGAGGAGTGGGGAATCAAACCCGGCTCTCCAGATTAGAGTCCTGCCGCTCTTAAGTGACTGACCCAAGGTCACCCAGCTGGCTTCAAGTGGAGGAGTGGGGAATCAAACCCGGCTCTCCAGATTAGAGTCCTGCCGCTCTTAAGTGACTGACCCAAGGTCACCCAGCTGGCTTCAAGTGGAGGAGTGGGGAATCAAACCCGGCTCTCCAGATTAGAGTCCTGCCGCTCTTAAGTGACTGACCCAAGGTCACCCAGCTGGCTTCAAGTGGAGGAGTGGGGAATCAAACCCGGCTCTCCAGATTAGAGTCCTGCCGCTCTTAAGTGACTGACGCAAGGTCACCCAGCTGGCTTCAAGCGGAGGAGCAGGGAATCAAACCCAGCTCTCCAGATTAGAGTCCCGCGTTCTTAACCACTACACCAAACTGGGAGTGGGAAAAAACTCCATGTACCCCAAATGCATAACCCTTCTTGTACTTTTAACAGAAATTGGATATGCAGAAATCACTAGGGTGCTTTCTGTGTAGTGTTGCCAACCTCCAAGTGGGACCTGGAGATCTCCCAATATTACAACTGATCCCTTGACTACAGAGATGGATAAAATGGCAACTTCAGAGGGTGGGCTATATTGCACTGCGTCTGACTGAGGTCCCTTCCCTTCCCAAACTCTGCCCTTTTCAGGCTTTACCCCCAGATCTCCAGGAATTTCCCAACCCGCAGCTGGCAACCCTATTTTGGTGGAAGAGAGTCACATGATCACCTGCTAATGTTTGCAAATCAAAATGTTCTTTACAGGCACAAGGTTAGGAACCAGTGGAAACAACTGGCAACACCTGTTAGGCTGGGGGTTTTGTTCGTTTTTCGGTTCGTCACTGCAGACTGCCTGGCACCGATCAATCAGTTTTCTAGTCAATGGGGGATGGGCTTTCTACTGCCCTGGAAGTGACCTTCTGCTGCCCCGGAAGTGAAGTTTTCATGAACCAAACGAACCGGCTCCCGAACCGGGACGAGTACGTGAAAGTTCATGGTTCGCAGTTTGTGAAATGCAATGAACCATGAACTGCAAGGTTTTTTGGGGGGGGGGGGGGGAGGTTCAGTTCATGCTCGCCTCTACTCATAGAATCATAGAATCATAGAGTTGGAAGGGACCAACTCCTGGAATTACTCCTGAAATTACAACAGATCTCCAGATGACAGAGATCAATTTCCCTGGAGAAAACGGTTGCTTTGGAAAGTGGACTCTGTGGGATAATATACTACTGAAGTCCGTCTCCTCCTAAACCCTGCCTTTCCCAGGCTCCTCCCTCAAAATCTCCTGGAATTTCACAAGCCAGAGTTGGCAACCTTTTTTGCAACTGGATTTTCCTGTGTGACACATCTTTCCATTGATAAAAATCTGCACTTGATGCATTTGATTTTCATAATGGAAGAGGGGATGGTTGTATTAAAAAACATACTGCAAGGGTTACCTTCCCTTTGGCTTTTCCCTCGATCCTCCAAAACTATTGGCCCAGCATGATGTTCTATTGCTACACTTGTCCCTGTATTACTTGGGTATGAACCCCACCAGCTAAGGCAATTTCAAATGTTGTCTGTTCCTGGTCAGACTGTGTGGAATTACTGGCAAAGAAACCATCTAATTTCTGCCTTTAGAACTAAGGTTCTAATTATAGTTAGGAGAAGTTGTCCTAATTCCTTTTTACTTAGTTTCTCCATGAAATCCAACAATCCTTTTCCTCTTTTTAGGAATTTGGAGTGAATTTCTAATAGATTCCCTTTTTATCAAAGAGAAATTTGAAGATAGGAGGGTTTTCCTCAGAGGTAATATAACACCATCACACTCTGATGCCCCCCCCCCCCCCGCCATGTCTCCCCCCAGTATCCCACCAGTGGCTGGCAACCCTATATCCTGCTGATTCCCTTGAAATAATTCAAAAAATCTGCACTTCACGCTTCAGATTCTTTTGCATCCTGAATCTAGACATTACCCCTACTAGATAGTTTTAAAGCAGCTGTTGAAGCATGATTCATTTGGCTACGATGTTCCTCCAGCAACACTGAGGTGACAGGGATACCTTGGTGGCGAGACACTTGATTAAATTTTAGAAGTTTAAATCATGTTTACATGAAAGTTAGTTCTCTTTTTTTAGCACTTCAGACTGCTTTATAGAAATAGAAGGCTAAAATGGTCCAAGCACCACCTTTTCTTTTCAGTCCACCAAGCTGGTCCAAAAAGATTCTCTTACCTTCTGTGAAGCCTTTGTTCAGACTGACATGTAGCTCTTCAGCTGTGTTGTGCAGAACTATTATAAGACCCTTTTTATATTCTCTAGAATCTTTCAGTTTTGAAGCATACCTTGTTACTGAAACCTTCTGTATTTTATGGCACAAATGAAAATTTATAGATTTACCGAAAATGAGAGATAGCAGATTTATTTTTCTGGGAATACAGAACCCTTAGGTCCCCTCCCTTTCTTAAATCCCCAAAGGTGGCAGAGGTAAATAACAGTGTTCACTGTGTAATCAATTGTTAATTTTTACCTCTCCTTTGCTCCAGGGAGCTCAGGGTGTGGTACAGTCTCCCCTTCTTCGTTTAGCCTCACATGTTTTTGAGAGGCAGATTAGGCTGAGAGCCTACGTGAGTCTGTTCACTTGCCAGGCAAGTGTAATCCAGCACTTGTAGCTTTGCTCTCAGAGTTCAAGGTCATCCAGGGAGTTTCATGGTTGAGTGGAATCTGAAACTTGCATCTCTCTTAGGTAAAAGGTAGTCCCCTGTGCAAGCGGCGAGTCATTACTGACCCATGGGGGGACGTTGCATCACGACCTTTTCTTGGTAGAGTTTTTACAGGGTGCTTTGCCATTGCCTTCCCCAGTCATCTACTCTCTTATTGCAGCCCATTATCCTATTCATTACACCACACACCCAGTTCTCTGTACTTTATTTTGAGTATTTCTCGCTAGGTCGATGTATAAAAGACTGCCAGAAATAGTGGCTTTTAGCTAAGTTTTTTGTAAAAGTTTTTTTCCCTATTGCTGACAGGTTAAGTTCATTTTTCTGATACCGACCCAGACCTCCACTCTATCAGCAACTGATATATAGGGGTCACTTGAGCATAACCGTGGGAACTATCAACTTATGCCATAATTTAGTTCACTTTGTAAAGTTATCACTTAATCTTGCTCTTTTTTTCAGGTGCCACTAGCATTCTATTTATTGTTCCTCCCTAACATAATCGAGAAACTATATTTCTTCTTCCACATGGCATGCTATCTATTCCAGTATCTGAAGAAGTGAGCTGTGGCTTACAAAAGCTCATACCCTACCACTAATTTTTTAGTCTTACACATGCTGCTGGACTCTTGCTCTTTTCTACTACTACAGACCAACAAACACAGCTACCTAGATTGATCTACTTCAGTACAATAACATCAGGATGTGTCCAGCAGCACCTAAGAGACCAACCAGATTTTCAGGGTGTAAGCTTTCGAGAGTCAGAGCTCCCTTCTTCAGATAAAAGGAGGAGTGGAAATCCCTGTATCTGAAGAAGGGAGCTTTGACTCTCTCAAAAGCTGAGACCCTGAAAATCTGGTTGGTCTCTAAGGTACTGCTGAACTCAAATCCTGCTGTTCTACTGCAGACCAACACAGCTACCCACCTGAAACTATACAATACAATAAAGTTCCATCTACGTCTAGATAATAAAGTTTTTACGTAATATAGTCTCTTCACACTATACTATACTATACTATACTATACTATACTATACTATACTATACTATACTATACTATACTATACTATACTATACTATACTATACTATACTATACTATACTATACTATACTATACTATACTCAGGGCTTTTTTTCTGGGAAAAGAGGTGGTGGAACTCAGTGGGTTGCCCTCGGAGAAAATGGTCACGTGGCTGGTGGCCCCGTCCCCTGATCTCCAGACAGAGCGGAGTTTAGATCGCCCTCTGCATCACTGGCTCGGAGGGTGATCTAAACTCCTCTCTGTCTAGAGATCAGGGGGCGGGGCCACCAGCCATGTGACCATTTTCAAGAGGTGCCGGAACTCCGCTCCACCACATTCCAGCTGAAAAAAAGCCCTGACTATACTATACTATACTATACAGCTCCATCTACATCTACATAATAAAGTCTCTTCACACAAGGGCTTTGTATCATACTAATAATAGGAATTCTGCACCTCCCATGTCCACACAAGGGCCGATTCCAGATGACTAACCGGAAGGCGCTTCATGCCACCATGTTCCGGATCGCAACGAGGAAAACGTGAAATATCGCGTTTTCTCACACGAGTTTGGTGTGACGTCGCACCAAACTCGCTCGAGAAAACGCGATATTTCGCATTTTCCCCATCGCAATCCGTAACATGGCGGCATGAAGCGCCTTCCGGTTAGTCGTCTGGAATCGGCCTAGATCTTTTCTGTTTGTGTCCACAGCCCATGGGGATACATGGCTTAAGCCGCCGCTGCCCCCTCTGCCCCTATGTTTTCAAATCCTCAAACTGCCCCATGGAGTTGCTTTTGGCTCCACTTTGGGTCCTCATTCAGAAGGATGGTGGGGTATAAATCAAATAAAAAAATAAATAAGTCATGTAAGTAATATGATTTTTACAGTGGAGCCAATGGCAGCTCCATGGGGCAATCTGATGATGCAAAAACACCAGGGGGCAGGGGCAATTTTTTAAAAAATCTGCGTTTCCTGCATGCTCTGGTTGCAAACATAAAAAAGCTAGCGTGCACATAGGAGCCACAAAACCTCAGTTCCACATATGACATAAATTTATTGTGCTGTTCCTCAACAAATATGAGGACTTTGTAGTGTATAGATAGGCACTAAGGATGGGATTTACCAAAACTTTCTGATGTATTAACTAGCCAAGTCTGAGTCTCTCTATAGGAGACATCTTACCGAGAGCCGAAGGAGGGTTTGTTAATTTCCTCTTCACCTCCATAAAGGGGTGGGAAAATTGAGAGAGCCTTCTGGGCAGCAAAGACGAAATTAACAACCCCTCTGAAGATCGATCTCCGCCAGCTCTGTCTTTTAAAACTATGCTTCCCAGCTAACATTGCGTCTCTCTACACTTGAGCATCCCTTGTAAGATGTCTTATGTAGAGAGACTCATTATGACACTGTTCGACAAGTGGTTTAGAGTTGTGAGCTCGGCCACGGAATGAGGAGCAAGGGCAGAGAAGGAGTAGCCCCTTGGAGTCTTCCAAGCTGGAAACCAGTTATAATTTTCTGGATGACTTTCCTTTATGACCTGGTGGAGAAACAACTGCATCCTCTGATGTGCTAATGGCTTGCTATTGGGCAAGTGGCTCCAAAACTCAATCCCAGACTGGTTAGTTTAGGGCAGCAGAAGAGCAAAGGGGAAGTGTGGACCAGTATTGGGGAGGGAAGAAATGGAACGTGGATGGAAAAGACAGGAAAAGGCGGTGGCAATGGGAGGAAAGGGTAGAGAAAGGGGGTTGGGGGCAGCAATCAGAAGCCAGAGGACAACGCAAGCACCAGTGAGGGAATTTTCCTGTGAGTTTCTCACTGGCCCTTGCTTGTTGTTACTAATTTCTAACCTACATTTGTTCTAAAGAGAACAGGCAACATATGTCGTTCTCTCTTCTACTGTTTATTCTCACAACAATCCTGTGAGGCAGGTTAGGCTGAGAGAGAACGACTTTAGATCCAACTACCGTTTCCCCTAACAGAAGCTACTCCTGTCAGCAGGACAGAACATTCCTGCCTCCCCACCTCTTGCTGTATCCCACTGATTTCCCTAAAATGCTGTTCTTGGAGAACAGGTACCACCAGGGCTTTTTTTCTGGGAAAAGAGGTGGTGGAACTCAGTGGTGAAACTCAGGACTGCACAATGACATCACTTTGGGTCAGCTGGAATGAGGGGGGAGTTTTTTAAAATTTAAATTTCCCTTGGCAAAAATGGTCACACGGCTGGTGGCTGGAGCAGCGCAGAGGGCAATCTCAACTCCCCTCTGTCTAGAGATCAGGGGGCGGGGCCACCAGCCATGTGACCATTTTCAAGAGGTTCCGGAACTCCGTTCCACCATGTTCCAGCTGAAAAAAAGCCCTGGGTACCACACACACCACCACCATCACCACTGGGACAGGAGATTAGGGTTATGGAGCAGAAGGAAGGAGCTGGCAGAAATGGTTCCCTTTCCATTCAGAACTGATACAACCCAATGACGGGCTCAAGAACATCCAATGAACTTCGTGGTTGAATAACAACTTGAAACTAGGTCTTCTTGGTTTTGATCCATTACCCCACCTATCATACCACCCAGTTTTGTGTATTTCCAGTTATACATATGTATGGGCTTCTGTTGATTTTTCCCACCATAATGAAAAGGTCCTCACGGCATGCTGTAAAATTAGTACGGTCATATATTGACTTTCACCTGATAAAGGAGTTCACACCATCTCTTCATTTACTGGAACCCTCAGGAAGCATTTTACACCTTTGAATGACGGGTGGAGCTCGTTTGCAGGTGATTCAGTTTCATCTCTACTAACCATGACATTTGTTTCCTGTTGGAAAATCCCCCTCCTGGGCCCAGCCTTTCCCTCCAAGCTCATAAGAACTGAGGTTGCGAACACCCACTCTTGACTGCACTCATTCTTGGGTGGACTCCCTGACCCCTGTACTCCAAACAACTAGTAATGGAAGGAAATAACCGTGCATTTGCAAAAAGATCTGATTCTTGAGCTTGCTACATTCTCATGCTGAAAGAATAGTTCTCTTTTTTTAAAAAAAATAATATTTAAGGGATAGATGAAAAGGAGGAGGTGGTGGTGGAGAGGGTAAAACAGGCAAAAAATAAAATTGAAGCATGACAGTGTCTGCTGCCTTGAACCGTCATAATTTTTTTTAGCTAGATAAATTTCATAGAATAATCATAGAATCATAGAGTTGGAAGGGGCCATACAGACCATCTAGTCCAACCCCCTGCCCAATTTATTGTATATGACCATTGGCCTTTACAAAGCAAAACACATAAACAAATTACAACCATAGAATTTTTTAAAAAAATTAAAATACCAGGCAACATTAAAATTATTCAGAACACAGGGAAGCACAACACAAGCAAAACACAAGACCTGGTGTTACTGTTCGTACTGATGAGATGCTGTCTTAGCAACCGCACTTGCTCTTATCTTTCTAGTGGCCAAAGCAAAAAGAGCCACTTTATAGGATATGGTGGCATCTACATCAGATAACATGTATGCTGATTTGTCGGAGTCAGAGAGGAAATGCATGTCATTTAGGATCTTGGACAGGAATGTATTTCTGGGTTCCATATATAAGGGGCAAGCCAGGACAGAGTGCAGAAGGTCCTCTAATGATCTACTGCATAAACAAATGCAATGCTCCTTCAATTTCTTGGAGTACCAACCTAAAAGTAACTCACTTGGCATTGTTTGGAACCTCAATGATGTAAATGCCATTCTGAGGTTGTGATTAGTAATCTCAACCAAGTAAGAGGCTCTAAGATGGTCTTTTTAAATATTATTTATCCTACTGGCTACTGACTTGCTTTTATCATCTTCTTAGGTTTCTTTTGTTGTTAACCACCTTGAGCAGGAAGAAAAAAATTCCTAAACAACAAGGAGTAAAGGGGATTGATGATAAATGCTTCCTTGAGAATGGGAGTTGTGTCACTTGGGCTCAAAGAGGATGGGATTAGATCTGATTTGAAAAAGCCCTCCCTGAATCATAATAGGTTGGAGAACTTCTGGCCAGTCTTCAATCTTCCATTCCTGGGTAAGGTGCTAGAGTAGGTGGATGCTTTCCAACTCCAGGAGCTTCAGGCCAAGATTTGGAACAGAGCTTGCTCAGATCACCTTGGTTGATTACCTCCACCAAGAAGAACTAGGCAGGGGGACTGTGACCCTGATGGTCCTGCTGGATCTCTTAGTGTTCTTTGATACTAACAGTTCCAGTAACCTTTATTGGCATAATAAAAGCATCGAGAAAGCAATGGCAATGGCAATACAGTACCATTTGCCAATTTGCTGAAATACGGGCAAAATAAATTACCAGTAAATCAGAGCATGACAGCAGAGGATCTCCGACCCTGTATACATTTCCTTAGCTGGGATTCCATGCCTGCAGCAATTGTGTGTGCTGTCTTGCCTTTTCCTCCTCTCTCCCTCAAGTGTGCAGGAGTGGAATCTGAAGGAAATTAATGGCTACCTGGGAGACAAGGTCCTCTGCGTGCTGTATCCCAAAAGCTCACAGTGTTGTCAGAACATTGCTTATTCCTAATAGAAGTTCTTTGATACTATTATATTCTGCTCAGCCAACTCTTGGTGTTTGGCTTCAACCTGGGAGGTCAGTCTCAGAAGATGGAGCAAGGGGATTCCTGCTCTGCCCCTTTGCCACTGACCTGTGGGGTTCCACAAAGTTCAATCTTATCCCTCATGCTATGTAGTATCTATATGAAGTCAATGGGAGAGATCGTCATGGGGTTTGGGCTGTGTTGCCACTATTATGCAAGGGATACACAGCTCTATCTTTCTTTTCCACCTAATTCCAAGGACGTTGTTGATGTTTTAACCAGTGCTTGGAGTTAATAATTGATTGGATGAGGTAGAAAAAGCTGAAACTGAATCCTGACAAGGCAGAGGTTTTCTGGGTTAGTAGAAAGGCAGACCAGGAACTCCTCTCTTGGGTAGAGTTGTACTTCCCTTGAAAAGACAGGTTTGCAGGTTGGGAGTGCTTCTCAGCACAGCAGTCATCTTAGAAAAACAGGTGCTTTCTGTGGTTCGGAGTGCTTTTGCCCAGCTTTGGTTGGTGTGTCACTAGCAAACACGGCAATTACAGGTTAACAGCAACCAACAAAGCTCCTAATCCCCATAATCAGGGCTTTTTTTCAGCAGGAACCGGTGGAACAGAGTTCCAGAATCTCTTGAAAATGGTCACATGGCTGGTAAACTCCCCTCTGTCTGGAGATCAGCGGGTGGGGCCACCAGCCATGTGACCATTTTCTCCAAGAGCAACCCACTGAGTTCCACCACCTCTTTTCCCAGAAAAAAGTCCTGCCCATAATTAACACAATTGTCATGATCTAGCTGCGCCAGGAAGGCCTAGCAAGGCCTTAGAAGCCTGTTAACAGTGGGAGTAGGCCTACCTACAATTCCCAGGAGCCCCTGGGCCATTTTGGCGCCCTTTTTGGCCTACCAAAACACAGGGGGTTAGTGCTATATAAGCCTGAGACGGGGAAAGGCCTGCGTTCTTTCTCCCAGGGAGCAGGCCAGAGGAAGTTTCTGCTAGGGGGAGAGGCCCTCACCAGGTAGGGTGAGAAGACAGGCCTGGCAGACAGAGGGACAGTGAGTTCAGTTGCGCTAGGGCCTTTTGTTTATTTTGCTTTCACCCATCTATTGTTGCTAAGGCACCTTGTTTGTTTGTTTGATATTAACTGACCTCCTTGTAAATAAATCCTTTTGTTTGTTGTTACTCTGGTGGGTCCTCTCCTCGCTCCTGTTTATTGGCCAAGCTACGGAGGTCAGAAGGGTTGGGAGGGTACTTGAGGCCTTCCCAAGGGACCCTAAATCCCAGAGTGGTGGCAGAGTAAGGTGGCTCACCCCACCTGAGGCATGACAACAATACACAACTAACTTTCTTACAATGAATGGTTAATGATTCTACTAAAGTGCAAGTGCAAACAGCTAAGTGTAAATACAAAACTACATTTCAATGTTTCATCTTCACAGGAAGTAAACAGGTAAGTATAAATTCATACATGTTTTTCCACATCTCATTGTAACCAGAGCTCATTTAAAGAGAGAGTACAGTACACTTAATACTGAAGGCTATCGCTCAATCCTAAATACTGTAGCCGTCAGTATTAAGTGCAATACTAAAGTATTTCACTTTAGTAGGATCATTAACAATTCACTGTAAGAAAGTTAGTTGTGTATTGTGTTAATTATGGGGATTAGGATCTTTGTTGGCTGGTGTGTCAGCTGTACCCATTCCTGGTTCAATCAGATCCAGCCATGCTGATGTAACTATGCCTTAGTTACATCTAGACTGGACTACTGAAATGCGCTGTACTTGGGGCTACCCTTGAAGAGCATTCAAAAGTTGCAGAATGCTGTGCCCAGACTGCCATTTTGGGCCAGCTATCGGGAGCACGTAACCCTGAGATGAAAGCAATCACACTGGCAGTGGCTACCAATCTGCTTCCAAGTACAATTCAAGATGTTAAGAGGTATTGTGCATCCTTTCATGTTGTCTCTGCCAAGTGTGCTATGGAGGGGTAATTTTAAAAACACACTAGAAAGCGGAATGAGAGAAAATAAATCCTTTTGTTCATCTGAACAACATCTCCTGCAGGTGCCGCTCTACAAATGGGCAAAACCAACAGCTGCCCAGACACATGCATTTTCTGTGGTGGCCTCTATCCTATAATAATAACATTCAATTTATATACTGCCCTTTAGGACAACTTAACATCCACTCAGAGCAGTTTACAAGATATATTATTATCCTCACAACAAACACCCTGTGAGGTGGGTGGGGCTGAGAGAGCTCTGAGAGAGCTGTGACTGACCCAAGGTCACCCAGCTGGCTTCAAGTGGAGGAGTGGGGAATCAAACCCCATTCTCCAGATGAGAGTCCTGCCGCTCTTAACCACTACACCAAACTGGCTCTGTGGAATGGCCTGCCTAAGGAGGATGGGAGAGCCCTCACACTCCTGGCCTTCCACAAATGATGCACATCTGAATTATTTAAAATGATTTCTTTACTCAGATTGGAGGGCTGTACTATAAGGAGGCAGTCTCAAAGAGATGCTTCAGTAACGAAATAGGGACCATAGACTTCAACACTATGCTGCCTTATGTGTTATCTGTGGCTTTAAGTATGTGTTCTTATGTATTACCTGTTGCCTTAAGTATGACTCTATTGGTTTGTTCTGTGTTGTCTTATGCACGTTCTAGAATTGCTTTTGCTCTATTTCAGCATTTCTTCACCTCTGTATTGGATTTTTGCTAATGTGATAGTACTAATCTCACCCTCTGTAATCCACCTTGAGTCTCAGTAAGAAAGGCAGCTGATAAATGACATATAAAAATAAATAAATGCAATGGAAACAACATTGCTTTATTCTGTGCAGCCAATCAAATCTCCATTGGCCAATCAGACATCCTGCTGGGCAAGAGCCCCACATGGTTCCGCCCACATTCTAAAAACATTGAGTGAGTGCCAGGAAAGGTGTCATTGGGCACCATGGCACCCACGGGTACCACATTGGGGACCCCTGACCTAATGGTCAGGGACGTATTCAGCTTCTGCAGATTTGGGGTGGATCAGCTGTTGATAGTCTAAGACCATATTTCTTGGGATGTAGTTCAATATCTGTGGTTATGAACTCCTTCCTTTATTAATTCTTTGTGCAGAGTGACTCTAGAACTGAATATTGCTGCATGTCCTTGGGAGATACGCAAGACATTGAAGGTTCCAACTGTATGCACCTTTAAATGGATAGGATTTACATCTGATTATGTTTGGGTTAGACCTGAACACCATGGTCCTATTCACATTTTATTGACAGCAAGTTTTATGGAAATCAATGAAACTCCGGTGAGGGAGGTGTGCAGAAAACAGCTTCCCAAATCTTACTTAAGCTATGAGGACATTTAATTTCTGCTCTCCCTACACAAGACATCCTACATATGGAAGCTTAAGTGGCTTACTTTCTGTGTCGTCTTACATACAAGTGTCCTCTGTCTCTCTAGTGGTGCATGTGTATCCACAATGGGACAACAAGTGTGAGAGCTTTCACTTGAGCATCCCCTACTTGTGTAGAGAGACTCTAAAGCTAAATGCAAAAAGCTAAGGTGTGTCTGTTTTGTATTCAAGTTGGAGCAATCAGACAAGAATCTCCTATATGTGAACTGGATTGTGCATTGAAATGTATTTATTTACTTACTTTATTTATACCCCACATTTCTCTGCAATGGGGACCCAAAGCAGCTTACATTATTCTCTCCTTCATGTTATCCTCACAACAACGCTGTGAGGTAGGTTGAGACTGTGTGACTGCCCCAAGGTCACCCAGTAAGCTTCCATGGCAGAGTAGGGATTCGAACCTGGGTCTCCCAGATCCTAGTGTGATACTCTAACCACTACACAACACGAACTCTCAGTGTTTGACACATGAACCTCTTGGTTGTCTTCACAACCACATATCGAACCTTGGTTGACACATTGGCAACCCTGAGCATTTTAAAATGTCAACCTCATGAATGGAAAATAAAATGTCTTCCAAGACTTGCTCTTGGGGGTGCACATGGTTATAACTAAGCTATAGTTAATTGGTTGAGGTACAGCGGAAAGCCAAGCTACAAGTAATGCCTGACACAGGTTGGACACTTGTCAGCTCCCCTCAAGTTTTGATGGGAAATGTAGGCATCCTGGTCTTACCGCTTGGCTCTCCATTTAATTGAAGTTTACAGAAACCCTCCCCACACACACCCAGTGGAGGGGAAGGGAGGGGCCGGCAAGAGCCCTACACCTGCACTCCCCTCCCGACTGCATGTTCTCCCTCCTATAGACTGCCACTCTGTAAACTTGAATTAAATGGAGAGCCAAGCTGTAAGACCAGGATGCCTACATTTCCCATCAAAACTTGAGGGAAGATGACAAGTGTCCATCCTGTGTCAGGCATCACTTGCAGCTTGGCTCCGTCTTGTCCTGGTTGTGATAGACTGGAAAGGGATCTGTCAGTGTTCTTCTTCTTTGCATAGACATCCTGTCCACTGGGCAGTAATCAGTGAGAGTACCTCCTTTGTGCTGGGTTTGCAGAATCATATCCTTTGAGGATTTTGGTGTATTCCAAAATAATCTTGGCAGGCCTGATTCAGTTAGCTTTCCTTTATCAGATTATTAATCTCCTAAACAGAGGAATAGCCAACAACAGTTTTCTGTTTCCTTTATGGTTATAATACACAAATAAATACTACTCAAGAAACTCCACTTCCATTTGATCCTTTATTAAAAGATAACTTCTTTTAAATAGATTAACTTACAAGACTACCATCCATTAATTCTACATAATTATTGACAGAAGAGCAATCACGCGAGTTTGTTAAATGTCTTGTCACAAGAGGCAAGCAGATTCCCCTGCAAGAGAACTAATAAAATTCAGTATTTGGTATCCCATGTTTATGAGATATCAGAACCATCTTTAATGATAGCTTATAGTCCTGCTCAAAAGTTTTCAGATACTTAGCTAATTAATAACCTTGTAATGTCTTATAAAATCAAGCACCCTAAGTTTTCTATACTCACGTGTCCTCTATAATTATATAGATGCTGTGTTAGTACATACATACATACATACATACATACATACATACATACATACATACATACATACATACATACATACATACAGGCCTGCGCCTCACCGGGCAGCATCCTTGGCAGAACCTGACATCCCTGAAGGTCCTTTAAGGCAGAAGTCAGGCAGGCCTGCGTCTCACCGTCTCAGAACCTGACAAGCCCAGCTCCCCCCCCCCAAAATAAGTCAGCCCACCCAAAAAAGCAAAGAAAAAAGAATAACCCTGAATTTAACCCTCTGCTCTCCACCCCTCTATCTTCTGGCATGAACCAGAAGGCGCAGAAGCACAGAGAAGAGGCTCCCTTCCCCGCCCCATTGGCTTGCAACCAGCCCAGCAGCCCAGCTGGTGGGAAGGGGTGCAGTACTTTCTCTGCCTCCATGGCTACTGTGGAGGCATTTACTAGCTGGCTCAATGGACTTAAATAGCCCAGTGAGGTGGGGGTGGTGCTACCCTCTCTCTGCCTCCAGGCTACCACAACACCCACCAGCTGGCTTGCTGGACTTTAGACAGCCTAGCAAGCCAGATTGGGGGGAGGGTGTATGCATGTGCTCCTCTCTATCTCTGTAGTTGCTGGAACAGGCTCTGAGAGAAGAAAATGCCCCCCAAGTATATATACCCACATGGAAGAAGACCTCCCCTTTTTGCAAAACCAAAAAAAGGGGGGAAAGGTCGTCTTCATTTTGAGTAAATATGGCAACTGCTTAAGAATCAATGAAAAGCACTGTGTGGGTGATGAAGTCCCAAATATTTGGAAGTATGGGGTTCTAATTGCCTCCTTATCAGTAAATGCTGTCACATTTGATCAGCTTTTCAGAACAAGTAGACTTCAATCCAAACTACTTACAAATTTGTAATTTGCACTATTTGTAATTAACGGTATTTCCGCCATCAAAAAAAAGAGTGGTGCTATTTTTTTAATATTTTTGTACAATGCTTTTAAATGTTTTATATGAAATGTTTTAATACTGTTATCCGCCCTGAGCCTGCTTGCGGGGAGGGCGGAATATAAATACGATAAAATAAAATAAAAATAAATAAAATACATCCTTCTTTAAAGTACAACCCTAGACAGAGGTATACCTTTCTGGGCCCATTGAAGTCAAGGGGCTTCGGAGGGTGTAACTCTGCTTAGGATAGATCGAAATAGGTAGCCATGTTAGTCTCTCTGTAGCAGCAGAAAAGGATTATGTTGATTAGGATTACACTGTAAATGATAATAAACTGTCTGCTGATGTAGATATGCTCCTACTGGATAGTTTCCACATTTTTAAATATGTCGCATCAAATTACTTACAATAGAGAGGGATGGGAATTTAGTCCTTTCCATCCATGTGGTTTTGTGATCTCCCTCTCTCAAACACACACACACAAACAAACTCACACATACAGGGCTGCTATAAATCTTCTCTACCAGTACAAATCATAGTGGGACAACATCTGCTATCTGTTTTCTTGGATTGTTTGATTCTTTTATGACTGGAGTCAGGGGTCAACAGCACATCAAGTTTCTCAGTTAAATGGACCGTTGGATTATAAATTCTCAGTGCTAAAGTGACTGGCAAGTGCTTGCTGTCCTAAGGAGCGGCAACATTTAAATGAGCCACACAGTCAAGCAATTTACACAAAACCAGAATGAAATTAATGGTGCTGGCTCCTCAGCTTGACCAGAATATAAATTCTCCAGGAATATCTTCTCTATGGTGGTGGAGAGCACCATCAAGTCATAGCTCACCTTTGGCAAACTCTGGTAGGGTTTTCATGCCAAGAGACTAACAGTGGTGATTTGCCATTGCCTGCCTCTGCAACCCGGGTCATCATTGGAGGTATCCTGTCCAATTACTAGGCCAACTTTGCTTAGCTTCTGAGATCTGAGGAGACTGGGCTTGCCTAGGCTATCTAGATCAGGGTATTTTCTCTAACTCTGGTGGTGGAGAGTGCTGTCAAGTCATAGCTGACTTATGGCAACCCCTAGTGGGTTTTTTAAGGCAAGAGACTAACAGAAGTGGTTTGTCATTGCCTGCCTCTGCAAACCCTGGTCTTCTTTGGAGGTCATCCATCCAAGTACTAACCAGGGCTGACGCTGCTTAGTTTCCAAGATCAAGCTTGCCTAGGCTATCCAGATCAGAGTATCTTCTCTAACTGCATAATTCAAAATAGATAGATTTGCTATCTAGGCTGACTGGGGGACCGCATTTTTATGAAAGTACAGCATTTCATCAGAAGGACCAACTCTGGTATTGACATCACCAGCAAACACAACTAAGTCTTACTTGAGACTGCCTATATACTCTTAGACTTTAAGCCAGTGTAGCCCAGATTTGTTACATTTGGGGAGGGGGGCTATAGCCCAGGTGAGCCTGATCTCATCAGATGACAGAAGCTAAGCAGGGTCAGCCTTGCTTAGTAATTGAATGGGAGACCTCTAATGAAGACCAGGGTTGCAGAGGTAGGCACTGGCAAACCACTTCTGTTAGTCTCCAGCCATGAAAACCGCACCAGGGGACGCAATAAATCCACTCTGGCTTGAGGGCTCTCACCACCATGACAACATTTATAGAGAGAAGCCTAAACTGATGGAATTTGAGAACTATTGCCTGCGCCTGCTGAATGAATAGTTCCAATTTTACTACTGTAGCCTGAAGTTTCCAAAAGATTTAAAAACAAACAAACAAGCCTCTATAGGTCTATCCCTTTCCTCCCCAGCAGAGGCATAAAGTCACATATGGTCAATCCATCCACTACCATCGACTCCTGTGCCAAAGTCTCTCTTGTAGTGACACAATTATAGAACCTCTATTAGAGGCGTTTCAGGGTTCATAGTCAGACTGAAGGACCATGGTGAGAACACTATGAGCATCATCTGCCATTTGGTTTAGGATGCTCCACAGCACGTAGTAGGTGGTTCCGAAGGCAATCGCTCCAGCTGCCAGGGAACCAAATATGGGAATTGTACTAGCAAAATACTCTACCACGACTACTGCTGCAGTACTAGCCCTGCTGAACATCTGTAACACCAAGCGTTTGGATACCTTTTGGGACAATGGTGACTTAATGACCGCTTTGATCTCTTCCACAGGCTGGCCGATCTTGTCAGCAAGCTGGGTGAGGGACTTCTTATCAAGTCCAAAGACCTGGCGGTACTTTGAGATAGAACAAACCAGGATAGGCACGTCACAGGCGAAACCGACACCTGGGATGGGCACAGTTGCCAAGGCACATGAGACAGCAGCCAGCTTCCAGATCTGTTCCTGTAAGGCCTCTTTCTTCTTTTGTAAGATTTCTGGAGAGATGTTGGGCAGGGCTAGGAGGAAGGCGTGTCTCTTGTGGCTTGGAAGTTCTTTCCTCAAGGTCTTTTCGAACAGCTTAAAATCATACTTGTTCAGCTCCCAGTTGGAAAGGAGAAAGACACGAGGAGAGACCACCTTTTCAGCTTCTAGGCACTCTTGGCATTTGTTGCGGATCTGCCGCAGGATCTCCTCCTCATCATAGGCTCGCGGCCGACGCCTTTTGCTGGCCTCCAGGTCCACATCCACTTTGCAGCGCACAAAATAAAAGCGTTTGCCCATCTTCTGGATCTCTAGTGCCAGTTGGGCATGGGTGGATTTGAAGCGCTCTGAGGCAATGATAATAAAGAAGTCATACCTGGAAAAGGATACGTCTTGCAGGTACGTATCGGATTTGAATCGGGGGGTGCCAATTCCTGGCAAATCCCACACAGTCACATTAGGGTGCTTGGGATATGGGTAAGGAACTGGCTTCAAGGTGGTCTCTACCACCCCAGTAGGAGCAGATCCATCATCTTCATCCCCTAGGCCTCGAATGGCATTGACAAAGGAGGACTTGCCAGAGCCGGATTCCCCCGTTACCGCAATATCTAGACGGGCGTTCTCCAAGGCATCCAAATTTTTCTGAATCTTGGATGTTGCTGCTTTCTCCATTCTCCCTCCTTGAAGATCATACTTAAAATATTCACGGTCCTCTTTGGTAATTGGAACATTTTTGCTGAAATCAGGAACATCATCAAGTGAAACCATACATTTCTTGTTGCGCTTTTCCTGAAATACAAAAGGTAGAGTATGATGCCTTAATAAAAAACAGTTATTAGTATTTTCCCATAGAGGGATACTGTATTACCTAAGTTTGCATGAGATGAGATACTTGGTAAGTAGCGTGTTGTAAGGGATCCCTTTAAGGAGATTTTAGCAGTTGTGCAGCCAAATGTGTTCAGTGATAAATAGCTGCTTGAAATAGGTGGAAAACACAAGGACCCATTAGTTTCTGAGAATATTGTTTCTCAATACAACAGAATGACAATCCACCTATGCATGTGAAGGGAAGCTTCAGCTGGGTAGATGTGTTGGTCTTAGTGAAACTGTAGGCTTTGAGTCCAGTGGCACCTTATGGTTTTTAGGGTATAAGCTTTTGAGAGTTATAGGCTACAAATCTTGTTGGTCTTTAAGGTGCCACTGGTCTCAAATCCTTCAGTTTCCTGTGTCTCTTGCAACACCACAAATAACTAGGATGGAAAATGACACAAAGATAACAAGTGGCATGGAAGCTGATAACATGTTGTTTGGTGAACTTGTGGCTTCCTGGAGGGGTTGGAATTTGAAAGGGGTGAACGTGTCTTTCTGACACCACGCAAACTCTTCTGGAGTCTGCAGGACATCCGCATCAATTTCATTTCCCAACTCAGAGAACTGAAGTGACAAAAGAAAAATTTTGAGAAGAGCCAAATGCAGCCTATTCTCACACTACCTTTTAAAGAATTTGGAAGTACTTCCTCTTCGAAATATGTATTCAGTCTCTTGTCAATTACAATCCCCAGTTCATTCTCAAGTTTCCTTTGAGTGGACAGCTGTCCTTTTGCTGTTGCAGCTATGAATCCAAGACGGTATACGGGCACACACAACCAACTGGAGATGTACACAGGCTGTATGTCTCACCTGTTTTGGGAGTATCCTTAGGGGACTTTGGAGTGGAGCCATCTGGGGGAGTGCCCACCTTGCGGCCACTGCCTGGCTTCATCCCCAGGTGGCAGGAGAACCATGCAGATCTCCTAGCAAATGGGCTGGGCTGGATGCCATTGGGCAGCTGGCAGGTGACCCAATGCCTGGATCCATGCCCTATGCTTGGCCAAAGTTCCCCTCTGCTTGATGAGAGGATCTTCTGTCTTGCATGGTGTTACTAGGTTAGCCTGACCTCTCTCTCCCAAACAGCTGTTTGTTAATTTGAAATTGCTCGTAAATCGAGAATATTTTTAGCACACTTAATCCAAATGCAATGCAGAAGCCTGGTTTCTTTGACACCTGGGTCCGGACAGGAATACACATGAATATTATCAGCATTTTGCAAATAAATTAGTAGGTCCTTTGACAGAGCAATTAATTATATGCCTCAAAGAAATTGCCAGCTTCTTGAATGAAGAGTAAAATGGAGCTGATAGCCTAAGGTTGCCAGTTTCCAGGTAGTCGCTGGAGATCTCCCAGGATTACAACTGATCTCCAGGCAACAGAGTTCAGTTGCCCTGGAGGAAAAGACAGATTTGGGGGGAAGTTAGATCCAATGGAATCATCTGCCCACTGAGCTCTTTCCCCAGGCTCCATCTGAGAAATCTCTAGGAATTTCCTAAGCTGGACTCTATAATGTTTTAGCTTCAGTTATTGCCAGCAATTTGAAATGTACTTCTTCCATAATCTAGCAAGTTCTGGACCAAAAAGACAGTTAACTTTGAATATTCTAGTAAGTATTATACAATATATAAAAAAAGAATTACTAGCTATGGTTCTTTTTTAGATGCTGAGAAAGCATTTGTTTGTTTGGAACAGTAGTATTCAATCAAATGCTTTGAAAAGTTTGGTTAGGGTACACATTTTCTATTACTATCCATCCATCTACCTGTCTGTCTATTCACTGTGTATACGTACTGTACAAACACTCAAATATTCATGACTATATCTCTTCACCATACTTTCCTTAAAGAAATAAAGACTCTTTTATCCTTTGCTCAAGATCATTAGATCAAAGGAGGTTGAAAGAAAGGAAAGGATATTCATGAATATAAAATTAGGGTTGCTAACCTGAGTGTGCATGTGTGTGTGTGTGTGTGTGTGTGTGTGTGTGTGTGTGTGTGTGTGTGAGAGAGAGAGAGAGAGAGAGAGAGAGAGAGAGAGAGAGAGAGACAGTACTATGAATCCCAGCTGACCTCTAGACCACAGAAATTGGTTCTCAAAAGTGACAACTTTGGAAGGTGAACTTTATGGTATCATACTGAGCTACTGAGAGTGGGACCACAAGTGACGCCTGACACAGGTTGGGCACTAGTCAGCTTCCCTCAAGTTTTGATGGGAAATGTAGGCATCCTGGTCTTGCAGCTTGGCTCTCCAACTGCTGTCCAATGGACTTTTCAACTGTCACTTGTCCAACATTCCGCCAAGCTGCCTACATTTCCCATCAAAACTTGAGGGAAGCTGGCAAGTGTCCAACCTGTGTCAGGCGTCACTTGTGGTCCCGCTCTCAGAGCCAAGCTACAAGTGACACCTGACACAGGTTGGACACTTGTTAGCTTCCCTCAAGTTTTGATGGGAAATGTAGGCATCCTGGTCTTGCAGCTGTAATGGAGAGCTAAGCTGTAAAACCAGGACGCCTACATTTCCCATCAAAACTTGAGGTAAGCTGACAAGTGTCCAACCTGTGTCAGGCGTCATTTGTAGCTTGGCTCTGAGTCATCTCTCCTCCCCAACCTCTGCCCTTCCCAAGCTCCATCCACAAATCTCCAGGAATTTCCCCGTCTGGAGTTGGCAACCCTACCAATGCTAGATGCAGCAGCTGCTGAAACACTAGCAAGACTGTGAAGAATTCTGATTTCAAGAATCTGCTTACCATTTCTAGCCAAGGGCTGCTTTGAAAATCAGTAGCAACAAGTTGTTGATCCAGGGGTTTTTCCTCCCCTGCTCCCCCAGAAGTTGCCTCTTATATATGCTGTGATACTGACACATGCCTGAAGTCACTGAAAGAGAAAGTAGATTTGTTTTGCAGAAACTGACCTCACTGCCTTGTTGATTGAACCAGACTGACATATCACATGTCATTTCCAAAAGGAGTTCTTGCTGGCCGCTGCACATAATTTGCAGGACTGACCTTTTCACCCTGCTGCAAATATCCTCCGATGAGAGCAAACATTCCTTAAAAGCAACTGGCCCTCAAACAGCAAGAAAAAGAAGAATATTAGGAAAGCTGTGCTGGGTGTTAAAAATAAAATCCCACCCTTAAAACACCCCCATTGGTGACTGCCAGCCAAAATGACAATGCCATATACTCCTTCAGGAAGTTATTTAAAAATCTGAGAAATCTTTCCAGTAGGATTGAAGGCACAACATAGAAACAGAGCAAGAACAGCCCTTCAGAACTGGGAATAAGCAGAGCTGGTTTTGCAAGGTAACAAAGGAAGATTTATTCTACATGCAGTAAGCAAGGAAACAGGCAACAGAGTACTGGGATTAAGGGCTGGAAATTATATCAGTCTGGTTGGAGAGATGAATCCCCTATTGACCAAAGATCTTACTGTGCAGTTGCAGAGTTCATATATCTTAAAAACTTCAAGCAGTAGTTTTAGGTGTGATTACCAGAGTTGTCTTTGCTAGACATCAGAAACAACCTTCCCCCAACCATGACTGGCTGATGAAAGTAAGGGTCAAGCTACAAGTGACGAATTACACTTGCCTGGCAAGTGAACAGACTCAGGGCCAAGCTACACATGACGAATGACATTTGAACGGCAAGTGGATTGAGTGGAGGGCAAGTGAACAGGGAAAAATACACTTGCCGTTCAAGTGTCATTCGTCATGTGTAGCTTGGCCCTCACGTGTATTCCTCCCTGTTCACTTGCGCTCCACTTGCCCACGTAGTGATCAAGTGGAGGGCAAGTGGAGGGCAAGTGAACAGGGAGGAATACACGTGAGGGCCAAGCTACACATGACGAATGACATTTGAACGGCAAGTGGATTGAGTGGAGGGCAAGTGAACAGGGAAAAATACACTTGCCGTTCAAGTGTCATTCGTCATGTGTAGCTTGGCCCTCACGTGTATTCCTCCCTGTTCACTTGCGCTCCACTTGCCCACGTAGTGATCAAGTGGAGGGCAAGTGGAGGGCAAGTGAACAGGGAGGAATACACGTGAGGGCCAAGCTACACATGACGAATGACACTTGAACGGCAAGTGGATTGAGTGGAGGGCAGGTGAACAGGGAGAAATACACTTGCCGTTCAAGTGTCATTCGTCATGTGTAGCTTGGCCCTGAGTCTGTTCACTTGCCAGGCAAGTGTAATTTGTCACTTGTAGCTTGGCTCTCAGGGCCAAGCTACACATGACGAAAGACACTTGCCTGGCAAGTGGATTGAGTGGAGGGCAAGTGAACAGGGAGAAATACACTTGCCATTCAAGTGTCATTTGTCACTTGTAGCTTGGCCCTCAGATACCTAAACCTTGGTGAAACTAATGGCCTACCAGTTAAACACAGATACTTCCAGACTAGAATCATATGGACAAAGGTTGTGCAAAGAATGGATCTTGTAGTAAAGTGTGAGAAATAGAGTTCTTACTTCTGCGTGGTTTTTAATGGTTTGCTAGACATGTTGAATTGATACCTACTGTTTATATCCTTTCCGTTTTGTGCATTTTTACTTCATTGGATAAAATCGTTTATTTTATTTAAGACCAAGTCATCATCATCATTTTTATTACAGTACCAAGACCAATATACAAAAATAATGTTACCAAACCACTTATCAATAAAAAGAAAAACCATCTGTTTTTCAAAAACTTTTAAAATACATTTCACGCCATTTAAAAATTAATGTACAGAATCCGGCTACTCGCCATGTGAACATGTGGTTTTTATCGGCTAAGAGCCAGCAGAGCTTTGCTTTATTTGTAGTTATATGACTGGGAATCCTATTTAATAGTGGGGTCATAATTTTTAAACGAAACTCTCCATAGAATGGGGAACTGTAGAACATGTGCTCTGCAAACTCCATCTCTCCCAAAGGGCATAGACATAGCCTTTCTGCATAGGGGATTTTGTTGTACCTACCCTCAACAACCAAGACTGGAGATATGGGGAAAAGGTTCGCCAGGTCCCCTCACCCTCCTTTCAGGAGTGTGTGGGGGAAACCTGGCACTTACCTTCTTGCTCTGGGCATGCTACTTGCACAAGTGGTCCAGGAAGTGATGTCATCGCGCAAGGCCCAAATAGGCCTAATTCAGCCGGGTTAGGACCCAAATCGGCCTGCTGCAAAGCATAGGAGCACTCTCAGGGTGGCGCAAGGACAACACTGACGTTGTCACGCCACTCCCGGGAGTGCACCTGGGAGGCCTGTTTCCTGTCTTTCCCAACCAGCAGCCAGTTAAGCAGGGGGGATGAAAAGTGGGAGCAGGGGAACCCCCACACCCACTGTGGGAATGGGATCATTAAGGGGAGCAAAGAAATTGATGGTGCTCCCAAAGAAGATGAGGGTGTGCTATACAAGGTATATGAGTTGGTTGATAAGCAAACAGGCAGCAGATTATCAGGAAAAATGTTGGAAATTATATCGGTCTGATTGGAGAAACAAATCCTCTCTAGGCCTGAGATCTTCTGTTAAATTGGAGAGTTGATATACCTAAAAATCTTCAAGCCGTAGCTGTACTAATATTTACCACAGTTAGACTGGTCTTTGCTAGATATCAGAAACAACCCGAAACCATGGCTGGTGGCTGAAAGTAAGAGAGTCGTTGGTGAAACTAACGGCCTACGAGCAAAACAGAAATACTTCCAGAGTAGACTCATTATGGCCAAGAGGTGTGCAAAGAATGGATCTGGCAATCAAGTGTGAGAAATGGGGTCCTTACCTCTGCATGGTCTTTAGCGGTTTGCTAGACATGTGGAGTTTGTACCTACTGTGTATATCCTTTTTATTGTGCGCATTTTTATCGTGTTGAATAAAGTTATTTTTGTTAAAGACCAGATCTGAATGAGCCCTGGAGAGATGGGGGAGCAAAGAAATTGATGGTGCTGCCAAAGCAAATGATATATAGAAATGTGCTATATGAGATGTATTGCATAACGGTGTATACAGGGAACCGAGAGACCCACGTGGTGAGAAAGGAAATAGCATAACAATCTGACTTATGTGTTGAACTCATTTTCCATGCTGTAATGCAGGGTTCCCCCATGTGGTGCCAATGAGTCATGGCACCTGCTACACGTTCTCTGTTTCCCATCAAGCTTTTCAGAAAATGGGCAGGGTCATTATACGGGAGGCTTTGTTATTGGCTAACCTCATTCCAAGATGCAACCCGGAAGTGACAGCATCGCACCGGGACCAATTCTTTAGCACTCAGCCAAAATCATAGTGTTTTCCCTGTAAGTGTACCCAGAAGTGTTGTACTGATATCAGCAATATTAGTGATGTCACCTACCCCACTTCTCCACCCAAGTCTCTCCTGCCAGTTGCCAGGCTTGGGCTGGCAAACCAGGGGTCTGAACTACTTCGTTTCGTGTGAGTTATTCTCTTTAGTCAAGTAGCTTCAGCAATCGCAAAAAGATCTATGTAGGTAAGACCGAACTTATCCTTTATAGTACCATCAGGGCTTTTTTTCAGCTGGAACGCGGTGGAACGGAGTTCCGGCACCTCTTGAAAATGGTCACATGGCTGTTGGCCTCGCCCCCTGATCTCCAGACAGAGGGGAGTTTAGATTGCCCTCCGCACTGCTGGAGCAATCTAAACTCCCCTCTGTCTGGAGATCAGGGGGCGGGACCAACAGTCATGTGACCATTTTCACCAAGGGCAATTTAAACTTTTTAAAATGCCCCCCTTGTTCCAGCTGACCCAAAGTGACATCATTGTGTGGTCCTGAGTTCCACCACTGAGTTCCACTACCTCTTTTCCCAGAAAAAAGCCCTGAGTACCATAATTGTAAAAGAATTCTGTGTTTGACTTTTCACTAATAAACCAGGTAAAAATTTTCAGCCAGCTAATGATCTTTATTGAAATAAGCCATAACGCCTTTTATTAGGCAAGAAATTAAAAAATACATACACATATGAAATAATCTTATAGAAAACACATGCAAGAAAAATCAAATCTAACATTTCTCAAACATAACTGAATACATGGTGTTTAATGCTAATAAAGTTTCAGTTAAAAGTGTCAGAATGCTGTGAAACATTTTTAACCCATTGCACACCAATATCTCACCTCAACCTTCTGAGAATCCCAACAGCAGAGACATAATCAGCTCTCAGCTTGATTTTAAAGGCAGAGTAACAATCAAAACTGAACTAAATCTTTCACTTTAACATACTGTAGATAAAATGTCTGGTCTCTGAGACAGACCTGACATTACTCGTTAATTTCTATAGCAAGATTTAAAAGGCTAAATTTACCTCTTACTAGCAATTAGACCATAAATCCACAGGTTCTTCAACTACATCTGTAGGCTGTCTAAGGGCCAAACTACAAGTGATGCCTGACACTAGTTGGACACTTGCCAGCTTCCCTCAAGTTTTGATAGGAAATGTAGGTGTCCTGGTCTTGCAGCTTGGCTCTCCGACTGCTGTTCAATGGACTTTTCAACTGTCACTTGTCCAACATTCCGCCAAGCGGCCTACATTTCCCATCAAAACTTGAGGGAAGCTGACAAGTGTCCAACTAGTGTCAGGCGTCACTTGTAGTTTGGCCCAAAGATAAAAGAAATTAATCCTGTGCCCACAGTGGCCATCTGGTGAACTTTACCAGGGGTTAAGAGAATTACCCCCGAACATACGTGATTATCTGTGATTTAAATCTCCAGACTACAGAGACCAGGTTTCCTGGAAAAAATGGCAGCATCAGAGGTTGGGCTTTATGGCATCCCCTCCCCAAACTCCACCCTTCCCAGAAAATGCCCCCAAATCTCAAGGAACGTCCCAAGCCAGAGTTGACAATTCTCTATTGTTAATGATCTTTGCAAAGAACATCCTAAAAACAAAACAAAGTAATCATGAAGCTCCCCCCAAACTTGATCATCACTTTTCAGAATGAGTTGCCAAACCCATTCTTTCAGAAGACTACTGAACCTGTAAGGGTTGCACATAAACAATAACTGCGGTAATGAAGGTTAATTGCAGGATCTTTTCAGAAGGATCTTGAGTCCGTGCGATTAAGACTCGGCAACTGTTGCAAGAAGATTCTCAGCATCTTCCAGAGCGTCATCTAGGAAACACTTCAGCATGTAGTATGTGGTGGCAAAAGAATTAACGCCACCTACTAGGGAGCCAAAGACAGGTATGAAATCGGAAAGCTCTTCCAGCACCATTGCAGAGCAACACAACAAGGACTTGGCTGAGAGAGACTGTACGAATTCCGGGTTGATCTGGTTGGACATCGGAGACTTTTTGACAGCAGACTTGAGCACCTCGACAGGTTTGCCAACCCGCTTTGCAAGATTACGGAGGGAATCTTCATCCAAGCCAAAGGCCTTGCAGAACTCTTTCATTGTTGTCACCAAGAGTCCAATATCAAAAGCGAGAGAGAGGCCCGGCATAGGGATCACCCCAACGCCACAAGACAAAAGGGCTTTCTTCCATATAACGGCCTCCATAGCAGCCTTTTTCTCTTGCAGGGCTTTTCTCGAGAACGCTGGCATAGCCATAATCAGAAGAGGTCTCTTGATGTCATTCAGGTCACCTGCTAGAGTCTTCTGCAGGAGAGGGAAGTCATACTTACTCAAATACCAACTGGATATGAGAAAAACTCTGGGATCATCCGCTCCTTCCTCTTTCAGATTGCAAAGGCAATATTTTCTTATCTCTTCCAAGGTTTGGGTCTCGCTAAAGTTCGGCTTCCTTCTTTCAGCATCTATAGCCTGATCCACTTTGGTGCGAACAAAGTAAAACTTCTTCTGCATCTTTTTTATTTCTGAGGCCAGCATGGTGTCATGGTCTGTGAAACGTTCCGAGGCGACGATGATGAAGAAATCGTACCTGCTAAAATTTACCTTCTGAAGGTATTCCTTTGGTTTAAATTCACGTGTCCCTATTCCTGGTAGATCCCATAAGGTCAGTTCTGGGTAACTAGGATGAGGATACGGCTCTGGGTCCATAGTTGTCTGTTTCACCCCAGTTTTAGCTGCGCCTTCTTCATCATCTGAGATATTGCGGAAGGCATTCACGAGGGATGATTTACCAGCCCCTGAAACCCCCGTGAAAGCAATATCAAGCGTTGTGTTCTTTAATAATTTTAACTCTTTATCAGCATCAGCTATTATCTTTTGGATACTACTTCGTTCCAAAGAGGCTTTCAGCTCAGCAAGATCATTTCCTGATAATTTTTTTGAATTGGTACCAGCCATAGCAGCACTTCAGGAAGGTTCAGTTGACCTGAATAAGAACAGAAGAATAATATTGATTACCTCAAGTAGGATGATGGACCAGTGGACATTTTCTTTTGACATTCTATATTTAATTGTGGCGAGGGGTACTGTTTTTCCTCACTGGTGAAAAATTAAATCTGTATTTGATGCATTTCATTTTCATGATGGAATTGGGGTTAGTTATACTAAAAACACATTGCAAGGTTTTGTTTCCCTTTGGCTTTCCCTCTGTCATCCAAAATATTGGGGGAGGGGAGATAGAGGTGTCAAGTTATAACCTAAAATGTAAAATATATTCTAAGAAAGTATTTATTATGAATGTGCACAAGATATAGGGTGAAAAGTTAAAAACATAAGGCCTGAATTGCAGGCTACATCCATATGTTAAAAATTGCTAAAACGTTCTTCATCCACAGATGATGATACAGTCCAGTGTCTAGGGCTCATTTTGAGAGGGAATGCGCAGGAACGCAGTTCCAGCAGTTCTACAAAGAGGTCACATGTGGCCCCACCCACCTGACTCTCAGCCATTTGGGGCCCGTTTCGGCCTGGATTGGGGCCGATACGGCCCGGATCGGGTCTCTGATGGGTGGTGGATCACTCTCCCGCTCAACATTTTGATCCTGAGCATTTTGAGTCCCCTTTTGGCCATTTTCAGCCCCTTTTTGCCATTTTGGGCCCAATTTCAGCCCTGAATGGCCAGGATTGGTTCCAAAACAGCCAGGATTGGTGATGTCAGGGGGTGTGGCATGGGCAAATAAGTTATGCCAATGGCACACTTCCGGTGATGTCAATGGGCATGGCATATGCTAATGAGTTATGCTAATAAGTTCCTCTAGTTTTTTTTCTACAAAATGACCCCTGCCAATGACCAACTCAAAGACAGAAAAACTCCCTGGGATCTGTTCCGAGTTGTGTTGGAGATATGTATGTGCAGCCTATCAGTACAGATAAATTTCCCCAACAAGGCAAATAGCCGCTGCATGGGGCACTTTTAAGACTAGGGAAAGGACACAGTGGAGGGGACTTATGTCCTCTATGTACACATGGTAATACCCCACTCCAAGTCAAATTCTCCTTGTCTGGCAAAATCACGACACCTGCTTCACACTATTACAAAACCGTGTTCTCAGCTGGAACCTATCCTCCCACCACCCCCTTAATTCCAGGAAGGAGTTTTCAGAAAGTTTTCTGCATTCAGTCCTCATTCTTGATCTCTACAAGTTAGCCTAAGCATTTCTTCTGGGTCAGAACATAATCCAAGTAGCACCTTAAAGATCAGCAAGATTTCCCGATGAATGGAGTTTTCACTCTCAAAAGTTTATATATCCTGGAAATCTCGCTGGCCTTTAAGGAGGTACTGGCCCCGAATTTTGCTGTTCCGATCAACAGGACTACACACCTGAAACGATCTCCTGCAACCCTCCTCTAGCAGGGTTTCACTCATCTAAATAGACTCTTGTTTTCCTGTGTGTTGAGGGCTGCTGCCCCCACCCCCAATACCATATAGATGCAACCCAAACATCACATGAACACAAATTCTGAGTTGCCTGGCTCTACAGGCCTCTGGAAGCTTATCCCACTCTTGGCAGCCCTATCTATGTCACTAGATGATATTTAAATACTATTCCCCTCAGTCCTATACTTCTCGGCTTGCTAGGTTACTGGAGGGGGGGGCAGCTCCTATTTCCTGATGCTGCTCCTGCAGCCAGAAGGAGAAAAATAATATTTTAAAAATTGCCAGTAGTCCAAAGACATTATTTCACTTTTAAAGAAAACCCTAAAGTGATGTCAGTCCACTCTAAGAATAGCTGAAAATTCTATCATAAAAAAATAGTTTCCAGCAATTCCTAGAGCAAAGTGGCATGAAGTCCAGGTTTTCCTCAGAAATTACATAACACGGTAACTCCAACAGTGCCCCCCTTCCATGTTTCCCAGCCCCCGGGGCTGGCAATCCTATATCCTGCTGACTCCCTTGAAAGAATTCAAAAATGTACACTTCACACCAAGTTCTTTTGCATCCTGAATCCTAATAAAAAGGTAATTTTAGAGCAGCTATTGAGGCACTTTCCATTTGGCTTGGAAGTTCGCCAAGCAAGTAGAATGTGAAGTAATGGGGGCACCTTGGGAGTGGGAACAGACTCTCTTTTTTTTTAGTACTTTAGGAATAGAAAGCTGAAAAGGCCCCAGAACCACATTTTCTCTTCACTCCACCAAGTATTGTGCAAACCAGTCAGAAAAGATTCTCTTACCTTCTGCAAAATCTTTATTCAGATGGACAAACAGTTGTTCAGTTGAGTTATTCACAATTCTTATGAGACTCTTTTTATATTCTCCAGAGTCTTTCTGTTTCAAATCTCACACTGTTATCATTAAACCGTCTGTATTTTATGGCACAGATGAAAGTCCATAGGCGTGCTTTAAGCAAGAGATAGCAAATGAGTTTTTCCAGGGATACAGACTGCTGTTATTTTTCCCCACTCCTTAATTTGCCACAGGTGGCGGAGGTGAACAATAGTTTTTATAGTGTGTCCTTTTGCTTGTGACTCAGGACTATGGTACTAACAACACACTGTTATTGTAATTATTATTACTATCCTTCATGCATTTAAAAAGAAGGAAGTTGGTTTAGCCATTTTTAGGTATGTGCTGCTGGTTATGTTCTTCTCGTTTGTTGGAATTTTTCTTTCATTGCATAATTCTTGTCTTTTTTATATTTGTAGTAAAAAATAAAAAACAAATACCAAATTAAGGTTTTCAAGTTCACGGTGGAGCCTGAAGTTGTCTCAGAATTGCAACTGATCTCTGGATGACAGAGATCTGTTCTCAAAAAACAGCAGCTTTGGAGAGTGAACTTTATGTCATCGTATTGAGCGACCTCCCCTCCCCACCTCTGTCCTTCTGGGCTCCATCCACAAATCTCCAGGAATTTCCCAGTGTGGGGTTGGCAACCCTTGAAAGCAGCTGCTGAAATATTGGAAAGGCTGTGAAGAAATTTGATATCAGGAGAGATTTGCTTACCGTTTGTAGCCAAGGGGTGCTTTGAAAAGCCAGAGAACCGGAGGCAATGGGTTCTTTGATCAGGCGTCTTTCTCCACTTCTCCCCCAGAAACTGCCTCTTATATATCCTATGGTACCTGCCTGATGTGAGCCTGAAGTCTCACTCAAACTGAAAGCAAAAGCACATTTGTTTCCCAGAAACCTATTCCTCCACTGGACTTTCACATATCATTTCTAGGAAGAAGCAAAACTTCTTGTTAGCCGCTGCACGTACTTTGCAGAATTGACATAGTGATTGGGTGGAGTGCAAGTGGAATGCACATGAACAGGGAGGAAGACATGTGAGTCTGTTCACTTGCCATTCAATTCACATAGTGACATAGTGTTGGGCGCATATAGCACTCTGTATTTGAAATTAGCGTCCCCCAGGTGATGTATGGAGAAATGCTTCACTAGAGGAGCTTCCATTACCCTGTGTTTAATTCTGGAAAGATGTTCACAAATCCGAGTGCGTATGGGCCGAGATGTACTACCTACGTACAATTTGTCACATGGGCACCTGATTAAATAGACTACTGAGTCAGTTTGACAGGTTGAGAAGTGATGGAATCTAATATAAACCAACCTATGGTCTCCTTGAATGTCTGCCAGTTGCCGTACCAACGGACAAACCCTGCAGTGTCCACATGCAAAGTGCCTTTTGGAAGGCCACCAACATTGTTTTGTATTGGAAATTTGCTATGAACCAGCAAGTCTTTAATGTTTCTGGTCCGTTTGGATCCTATTACAGGTGGTCTCTCACACCCCTTAATTTCCTTAACTAAGTGCCAATGCCTCTGAATGACCCGTTTGATTTCAATATATGCACCCAACAGGGAAGAGAGGTCTAATGTATAGACAGATCTCTTAAGACATGAGGCAGAATGGATACACAAACTGGGCACTTTACATCCAAATGGACTTAATGCAGAACTCAATTTGTCCTGCTTTTTAGGCAGATAATGCAAAGCCCGAATTTGTTACTTCCTCTTTAAATCTCTCCTACAGCTGAATCGAGCTTTTTGACCTTGTTAATTTCACATGACAGTGTTAGCATTGATAGCTGAGTGTGGTGGGGCGTGTACCTGACTGCTTCTGTTTGTGTGCTGAAATATATGCATGAGAAAAATGTGTTTCCTTCACTGAGAGTGGGGTAAGGGTTTTCTTTACATGATAAGGTATTATAATGGTGTACCAGACTGACATTGTGACTGTAAGAATGTTTCTATCTTGCTTATAGAGAAAAAACATGTGGTGGTTGTTTGTATATCATCTCCTGAAGAAGTGGCCCTCATGAAACAAGCAGAGTTCACCGGACGTTTGAAGAGACGGGGTGGGGGCATTCCTGGTCCCCCACTTTTCTTTGTTTTCCACCTTACAATGTCACACCACCAGAACTGAACCGCCTAGGAGGTTACTTACCTCTCTTGATTTGCCGTTCTCCATCCTCACCGTTTCTGCCGTTTGGGCAGACATCTTCAGTGTGTTGCATTGTTGAAAATGATTTATTGATGGACTTTGAATGAAAAACTGCATGCACCACTGAGGGACATGGTAGAGGGTATGCGGTCTTGTGTGGATATTTGATTGATTGATCTTCATTGTAACATGTATATTTCCTTCATTGCTGTTTACTATGTTTATTGTATTATCAATGTGAGGATTTATTACACAAATTTGCTATATTTCAGTAGCATTCATTGAAGTTTTTTTAAACTTTTATGTTAGTTCCTTGCTGGTTTCAGCCTTTTGCATTCAGGTCTTTCACTATAGCAGGAGACCTTCCAGCAAGCCTCACCTTTACCCACTGGAAACTGAAAGGCCAGCAGGAAAAAATGGCTACAAATTGGTAGGCGCATGCAAGCACTGCGCAATTCCAGCAAAAACTGGCAGTGACATCATGGGATGCTCCACCCCATGACATCACTTCTGGTTGTCCTCTTTTATCTAGCTGGAAACATCAGGAAGTCTAATGTAAGTTCAGATTTCTACAGAGTTGTAAAACATTAATTAAAAGATCACATTCAAAGCAGAAAGGGCGAAAAGCGTAAAAACTTGTTAATAACAGATATAAAGAAAGAGCGTTCAAAAGGGATGGAAAGCTTGCAAGGAGGATCAGGGCAATGGGAAGCTCAGAGCCAAGCTACAAGTGACAAATTACACTTGCCTGGCAAGTGAACAGACTCAGGGCCAAGCTACAAGTGATGAATGACACTTGAATGGCAAGTGGATCGAGTGGAGGGCAAGTGAACAGGGAGAAATACACTTGCCGTTCAAGTGTCATTCGTTACTTGTAGCTTGGCCCTCACGTGTATTCGTCCCTGTTCACTTGCCATTCACTTGCTCTCCACTTGATCAAATGGAGTGCAAGTGAACGGCAAGTGAACAGGGAGGAATACACGTGAGTCTGTTCACTTGCCAGGCAAGTGTAATTCGTCACTTGTAGCTTGGATCTCTGTCTCCAAGCACAGACACGGTTGCAGGTTGGCTTATGCAGAAAGTGTTGGGATGCTGTGCCTGCTAGCTTGTGGTTTAAACTGTATGTGCTCTAGCAACCCTACTAGGCCATACAGTTTGGTTTGTGACAATTCTGTATCCATCATGCTTCTCCATTAAGGTTGCCAATATTTTTCTGGTAAGGCTCATGCACCTTCAAGACCAGTTCCCACTCCCCCGTGTTACCTGAACTGCTATTTTAATGGGGAAATTAGCTTGCAGTCTGGATTTTAATAGTGCAGATCTTTAGCCAGCTATACCAGAGTCAGTCTATCAGATCACTCAGACAAGAAAGAGGAGGCTAATATTCAAATAAGTAATGTTTACTAAAAGTGTGGCATATGCCTGACATAGCACTTACATACAGCAGACATACAAGAACTCAGAAATAAAGGTTGGAAAGAGTTACAGGGACATTTGTTTTTTTTAAAAAAAAAATTATTCTTTTTATTAACTACATTAACTAACAGTACAAAGGAAAGGAAGGGGAACAAGGGAAGGAAAAAAAACCCAACAACAACATATAACAACTACACTACACAGAATGCTTTCCCTTCGTACTGCCATTATTAAAAAAACTAAAGCTTTGTATAATATTGATGGAGTGGTTGACCTTACAAAATGCAAATTACAATTCAAATTCAAATTAAGTTTTCCTCCCCCTCCTGGGTCCCGGACGCAATTCTCTCTGAGCAACTGCAGCCGCAGTGCTCGTTTCCTCCCCCCCCCCAGCCTTCTCCTTTTCTTCTTGCTTGGTGTCTCGCTGAAATTCCGGATTTTTGTCCTCAAAATCCCTTAGTTGATCTTCTGATAATATCTTGTAAGCTTGATCTTTGTAACTGAACCAGATACCTTCCAGAAATAGCCATTTATACTTTATTCCACGTTCCCTCAGAAGAGCTGCGAGCTTTTTATACTTAAATCGTCTTTTCCGAACTAAAAATGGAACGTCTTTCAGTATCTTGACTTTGTTACCCAAAAAGTCCAGATCCACGTTGTATGAGTTGTATAGGATAGTGTCTCGGATCCTTTTAGATGAAAAATCGATGATGATCTCGCGAGGCAGCTGACGCTTCGTTGCATATTTTGAAGAAGCCCAACGGACCTCCAAAATGGCGCTTTTAACCTCTTCTTTAGTTGCCTTCGCGGGTGTCGCCAATAGTTCCGAGACCAGACTCCATAAATCCTCATTTTCCTCCTCTTTCACGTTCTGGAGGCGCAAAATTGTCTGTGTTCGTTCCACTTGTAGCCCGATCAGCTGGTTCTCCACCAGCTTTAACTCTTTATTCGTAGCCTTCACGAGTGACACACTTTCCCGAGCAGACTTCTCTGCCCCCCCCGCTACTTCCTTAATGGTTTTCACTTCGCTCTCAATTAAGCCCACCCTTTGATCTGTTTTGTTCAGCTTGTCAACAAAGGGGTTTATGGCTTCGATAACCGACCTCTGCACCAATTCTTCGAGCAACTCTCCTTTCCCCTGCAGGGCAGCCGAAATTGACTTGCCCAGAGCGGGGCTCTGTTTTTTCGCTGCCATTTTAGGGGGGGGACCGACAGCCAGATTCTGAGACTCAGCGAGGGGGAAGAACTAGCCTTCTTAGCTTCAGATCCCACCACTCCTTCACATGCGCTTGTACTAACAGAAGGGATTCGCTTACTTACAGGCTTCCGCCTAGTTCTGCTCTTTGCCGTTTTCCATGGCCCGGCAGCACTAGAGGTGCCGTGCACGTCTGCTGGCCTCCATAGGGACAAACGGGCAATTTACCCCCCGCATTGATTTTCGGGGGGCTCTTCCCGCAGCGTCCCGGACCCTGCCTCCCTCACTGGGAGTCCTGGGGGCTAATCTTTGCAGATCAGCTGCCCGGTCAGGGTGCTCGGGCGCTTCCTCCCGGACCTGCGGAGAGGAGCGTCCGACATGGCCGAGAAAACGAAACCGAATCGAGTTACAGGGACATTTGCATTAGCAGGAACCCACTTGAGATCGATGGAATAGAGGCAATACATTACCGGATCACGGTGAGGAGCAGAGATTCCGGCAGCGAGGTTGGGGGGCGATGTACAGTGCCATCTGGGTTGGGGATGGGGCACAGCGCCTGGCCGAGCATGTGCCTTGCACTGGGTATGGCTCCCAGCACTGAGCACCTAGTGTCAGGCAGAGCCTGCTTAAATAGCAAAACATGTACCCTGGGGCGGGGGCCTTCCATGTGGTTCTCAGGAGGGGGAACAAAAGCTTGATGGCTCTATAACTATCGCTAATGGGCCATTTTAGAATCTAATTGTGTGATAGTGACACCTTGGGAAGGGACAAAGGGAAGGGAAGGAGTGCAGGGCGGGTTGATTAAGCCAGGTTGTACTGATGGGATCTGCTTGGAATGTCAGTGCTTGATGGGCACATCAATATGAATCCATTGTCTGTTTTGTTCAGCCAGCACATCTCTTCCGTCCCAGGGCTGTGGCCAGCAATCTGCATATCAGGGTGAGGCTGGGCTCCGTGGATGTGACAGGAGCTGGCCTTGAAATGGCAGCTTCAGAGTAAAGTGTCCTTGGTGGTTCTTTGCTGCCTGAGAACATGGCTTCTCCCTTGGCACGCTTTGTGGGCTGGCTAGCAGGCTGCCCAGTGGCAAGGGCAGACCCAGTGATCATCCTGCAAGGGGCTCCCTGCGGGAACTGACCGGGGGTGCCTGGCCAGGCTCGTGGAGAGTTCCTCTAGCTGGCACTGTGCTGCTAGTGGTATGGCTCTGGGCCCAGGTGAGGTAGGTGTCCAAGGGGGCAGGAAACAGGCATAGGTAACACAGTCCATAACAGCAGAGAGGCAGGAAGCAGGCATGGGCATTGCTGCCCCTAACAGTCTGGCAGAGCTTCAAAACAGCAAGGCAGGAAACTGGCACAGTTCATAGCAAGCTCCATAACAGGAGGGTGGCGGGGGGGCTGGCAACAATCGCACTACATAAACCCCAGCCAAGATGCTCTATAGTTCATTAGTTAGGGTGCATGGCTCGGAATTCCACCTCAGAGCTCACTGCAATGTGGGTTTAGAGTATGCGGCATTGCAGTTTGGTGGCCAAAGAAAAGCAGAGAGGGCATGGAGCAGTACCGGTGGGATATTTAGCACAAACATCCAAGGGAAAGAGCAAAGTCCACACTGTGTTGCTAACATGTCTCAAGTCACTACAGAACCCTAACAGGTTTCCCACTCTGGGGGCTGGAATAGATGCAGCACACACTGATAGGTAAGCAGGGGTGGAGTCTAGCTAGCTTGACTCAGGTGTCCTATCTACCTTCCGCATTCCCCGTATGTGGGCTGGCTGCTGCCCCGACAAAGCTGGCTCCTCCAGTTGAGGCCAGTGGAGTGGGTGTATGGGGTCTCCCTGAATCAGCCAGTCCTGGCACCATGCTCCACGTTATGCAAAGGGGCATACTCCCCTTTATTTACCAGGATCAGCTACTTATGCGGAGCGGGGATGCTGGTGTAACATCTCTTTCTATGGCTTCTATGGGGCTTAGGAAGCACACTTTCACACAATTTTAAGTTAAGAAAAAAATATTAAAACCTTGTAAAAATTAAGACAATACAACGATTTTTTGAGTTAACTAAACCCTTAAGTGCAACCATACCAAAACTTTAAACCAACATCTTTAAAAAGGTAAACAGTTCAACTTGTCTGATAGAGTCCTTCCAATTTCACTATCCTTCCCATTTGAAGCAACTAGAGCCCAGGTTTCTGTCCTCTTCTTGGGGGATTACAGCCCTGCAAAAATAATACAATCCCAGTAACACCAACCAAACACAACACACAAACACTACTTTTAGTCATATTGTCCACATACAACATTTCTGATTACCTTTTCAAGGTGATAAGAGCGTATTAATTATTATTCAGCTGCCTAGCTCTAGCTGCTGATTCCACCCTACTGGGGTAAACCAATTACCTCTTCAGGGTTACATTGGCAGCCCCACACTGGGCTTTTAGCACACACTCTTGTCAAGTGCCCCTCCAACAGGGAACATGGCACAACTGCAGGTCGGGGTACCTGGCAGCTGGCCCAGTGTGCTCTGTGGAACAGCTGGACAAGTAACCATCGGATTCCTCACCTTGTACGATTTGAGCTCTATGCAGCTGCAGCAGCCATGGATGGATCCTCTTCAATAGCAGAGCGCTTTCTCTTGAGTTTAGGAAGGGCCCACTGGATGGCAACACCATGCACCTCACGGAGTCTCCTGGCAAATGGGCCCTCTGTGGGGATGCAACTGTGAAAACTTCTGGGGTGCCACAGGCATGGCTGTAGCCGGTACGGCATCTCTGTTCCTGACCATAGTTGCACATGTTGTTACCTGAAGTGGTCTCCTTGCATAAATATGATTTATGGTTTATGGGGGGGGGGGGAATTAGCTCGCAAAGAAGACGGCTATACGAGAGGCAGTAACTGGAATCGAATCACCTGTGTCTACGGGGTCCCAATCCCAACAAGCCAAGCGAGTCTGGTGCTTCAGATCAATCAGTAACTTTTATTAAAGAACAGAACTTCATGCACATACACACCAATTACTGGGGGAAAATAACCACACACACACACAGAGTCCTAGGAAATACAGCCAGAGAGTTGGGAATAGAGCTGGAGGGAGTGATTATATCTACCTATCTTGGAGAAGCGGTCCAGTCCATGGAGGAAGAGAGTAGCTTCGAATGCCAGCATCCTCAGCCAAGAGAGAAACAGGCTTAGGGAAGTGGCCCCAAGGGAGAAGCCAGAAGGCTTGCATGATTTGAATGAGGCCAGGGCTCGACCTTTATAGGAAAAATGTTCCCTGAGGTAGAGGAGAGTCCCTCTGGCATTTAGGACAAAGAGTTTGATGGTCGGTTCCTGGGTGTAACAAAAGATTTAAGTACTTGGATTAATGGCTGGCAGGGTGTGTGAATGCAGATGCACACCTGGTTCTAGCCCTGCACAAAAAGGACGGTTTTCCTGATGAAGTACACTGGAGCTACGTTAATGGATTTTGGTGACAAATGCAATGTTCCAGGAATGACAGTACGTGCTTATGAATGCCATTTGATCAGTTCCTCAATCATGGATAGGAAATCTCATCAGGGAATGTGATAAGTGGGGGTGACACTACGAGTCCTTTATTGCTCTGGTCACGGGCGAGGCCAGGAAAATAGCAAGTCCAATGGCTGCTCAATCACTCCACATTCCAATATGGCATTCCATGTATGCCTGGTTCTTCCAGATGGGACGTAGCAATGGCAGGGGCTCCCTGGTGGCCATCCAGCAGCCATTTTAAACTTCAGAGGCTTGTACACTTTTAATATTACACGCAGCTATATGAAAACTGCTGTACAACGGGCGGAGGCTGGGCTGACTGCTTACAATGTTTCCGTTTTGCATCTCTGCAGGTGGTGATCCAACAAGAAGACCTGAGAGGATGACTGTTGCTGGTATGGCCACTCTGCTCGGTCACCAGTGTCAGCCCAGTGACCAGAATTTCCCCTCCTGCCCAACTTCACAATCAGCAAGGCCACCACAGCCACATGCATGCTGAGCTCGGGATCGCTTGGCCTGCCTCCTCCAGGCTCCTGAAGAACAGGTCACAGAGACATAGGGGCCAGCCTGCATGGAGAGAACTGGAGAGCTGCATGGAGAACTCCTAATTTACTGGACCTCTTAATGAATTAATACATTACTGTTCAATAAAGCTTGGCGTGTTCTACAATTCTGACCCTGTCCATTCATTTGAGAGGGGACGAAACTTCCTCCTAGACTTTTTTGACATTTCCCTTGGGCTAGAGGCGGCACAATGTTGGTGTGGACAGAGACGCAGACTTAATTTTCGCCTTATTTATTGCTTACTGTGGCATCCAGGGGATAGAGAACCCCATACCTATAACTTCTTCCAGTATCCCAAAACAATGGGCCAGTTGAAGCTCTTCTCAGTCCAAAGAAAGGTCATCTTGCTTGTCAGAGATGCAGGAATCCACCAGAGTCCTGGGGAAGTTTTGCCCCCACAACAAGCAGCTGACAGAGTTTTCAAAGAAAGACTTTCAGTCAACGGTCTGTGTCAAGACAAGCCTTTAAAATCCTATATGGCTCACCTGCTTGTGTGACTTTAGTTCGGGAATGTAGGTTTCCACAGGCCCCAACTCAATCTGGTCTTGGAGAAATAATGCAGTCCTGCTGATTAGACATAGGCACGAACCGCATTACGAACGCAAAAACCCCACGAACTGCCAGATTGTCTGTTCGCGAACCAGCAGTTCGTGAGGGTCCATAGCCAACGAACGAATGTTTGTAAAAAGCTCAGTTTGTTGCATTCGTTGCCCCCCTCCAACAAGCAGCTGACAGAGTTTTCAAACGAGGACTTTCAGTCAACGGTCTGTGTCAAGACAAGCCTTTAAAATCCTATATGGCTAACCTGTTTGTGTGATTTTGATTTAGGAGTGTACATTTCCACAGGCCCAAACTCAGTCTGGAGAAAGAATGCAAGCCTCCTGATTAGTTGCACCTAGAGCCTGTTTTTCTTAAGGGAAAATACCCTCTCTCATCCCTCATGCTAGCACTGTAAATTATCTAAATAATAATAATAATAACATTCAGTTTATATACCACCCTTCAGGACAACAATGCCCACTCAGAGCAGTTTACAAAATGTGTTATTATTATCTTCACGACAATCAACCTGTGAGGTGGGTGGAGCTGAGAGAGCTCTAAGAGAGCTGTGACTGACCCAGGGTCACCCAACTGGCTTCAAGCAGAGGACTGAGGAATCAAATACGGTTTTCCAGATAAGAGTCCCGTCGCTCTTAACCACTACACCAAACTGGCTCTGTGCCCTGATTGGTTGATAGCTCTTGAAAAGGCTGCTCACTGCACTCTAGATGCTCTCTATTCAGAACAATTCTACCAGCTTGTGAGAGAGACTCTTTGCTCCAAGCAGGATACCAAGATGACCAGAACAGCTTGGCATTGTTTGGGATTTTCCTTTCTAAGCCTGGAAGCTACTTTAGAGATGCAAGACAGCAAGCTTTTTAATGTCTAGTTAGATAGAGTTAGCCAACATAGACAAGCTGTTATTATTTTCTTTGCCTACTAGAAACAGAGCCCGTTGTGAGAAAAAATACAATGGGGTTTAGAAAACTGATTTAGCAGGGCCCTGCTGCGGGGCCTTGGGAGGGCAGTGCTGCCAGGCTGGGCCTCTCTGCTGCCTCCATGGCCCACATCAGGCAGCTCCAGAAGCTGGAAGTACTGCTGGGGGGCGGCAAGGGCCCTGGAGTACTCCTGCGACCCACAGCCACCGGATTCATCCCTGCAACCAGCTGCAGAGCAGGGAGCATTGCGGGGGTGGGCATCAAGAGCTTACCAGACACGTGGAATGAAGCTAATATTGCTCTGATACCAAAGGAGTCACAAGAATTAACGAATGTTAAAAATTACGGACCAATTTCTTTAATAAGTAACAATTATAAAATATTTGCAAGAATATTAGTAGACAGACTGAAAGTTTGGCTGATGGATTTTGTTGGAGAAGATCAGGCTGGATTTTTGCCTAATAGACAGCTAAAGGATAATTTGAGAGTAGTTTTAAATGCTATTGAGTACTATGATGAACACCCGGACAAGGAGGTAGGTCTTTTTTTTGCGGATGCAGAAAAGGTATTTGATAATTTAAACTGGGAATTTATGTTTGCAACAGTGGAAAAGATGGACTTTGGTAAAGAATTTATAGAGGCAGTAAGAACCATTTATAAAAATCAAAGAGTGGCAATATGTGTTAACAATGACCTGACGGAGAAATTTGAAATAAGAAAAGGTACAAGACAAGGATGTCCACTTTCACCATTACTATTTGTTATGATAATAGAAGTGCTATTAAGGCAAATAAGAGAGGACGATAATATTAGAGGAATAAAATTAAAAGGTTTTTCATATAAGCTGAGAGCATTTGCTGACGATGTAATGTTTATAGTGGAAGACCCAATCCAAGTTTTACCGAGATTATTAGTCAAGATTAAAGAATATGGAGACTTAGCAGGCTTTTACATTAATAAAAATAAATCGAAAATAATAACCAAAAACATGACCAAGAAGAAACAACAGGAGCTGATGGAAGTAACAGAATGTGAGGTGGTACAGAAAACAAAATATTTAGGAATAGAATTAACAGCTAAGAATATTGATTTGTTCAAGAATAATTATGAAAAACTTTGGTCGCAAATAGAAAAAGATATGTCGAAGAGGAACAAATTGAATTTGTCATGGATGGGTCGGATTGCCACAATTAAAATGAATGTATTATCTAGAATAATGTTTTTGTTGCAAACGATACCAATAGTAAAAGACAAAAAACAGTTTGAAAAATGGCAGAGAAAAATATCAGAATTTGTTTGGGCAGGGAAGAAACCAAGAGTAAAAATGAAGGTACTCTGTGATGCTAAAGAAAGGGGTGGTCTGCAATTACCGAATTTACAATTGTATCATGAAGCAATATGCTTAGTATGGTTAAGAGAATGCGTGTCATTATCTAATCATAAATTGTTGACATTGGAAGGGCATAATAAGCTTTTTGGATGGCATGCATATCTATGGTATGATAAACATAAAATGGATGCAATGTTCCAACACCATTATTTGAGACGAAATATATTTGCTACCTGGCTGAAATATAAGAAATTTATAAATGAAGAAAAACCTATGTGGATTGTTCCAGCTGAGGTGGCAAATCTGAATTTGGAATACAAAGGAGATGAATGGATTACTTATAAAGACCTTTTAAAATGTGAAAAGAATGTATTTAAGATTAAAATGAATGAAGAACTGCCATTTAAATATGGATGGCTACAATACCGGCAAATTAAAAATATATTTGAATTCAACCAAAGAAAGACAGGACTTAGAATTAAAAATTCTCAACTAGAAGAACTTTTATTGGGGGAAGGGAACGAAATAATTTCTAGAATATACAAATTGCTGTTGAAATAGTATACAGAAGATGAGACAGTTAAGGTGCAAATGGTTAAATGGGCAATAAATTATAATAAAGAGATCACAATGTAGACATGGGGACATTTATGGAAGAATATTTTAAAAATTTCAACATGTACCAGTATTAGAGAAAATGGTTACAAAATGGTATATAGATGGTATTTAACGCTGAAAAAGTAGCTATTGCTAATAACCAATTATTGAATAAGTGTTGGAAATGTAAAGAGCATGAAGGTTCTTTGTACCACATGTGGTGGACATGTGAAAAAGCTAGGGACTTCTGGTCTAAGATGTGTGCTGAAATTTCTTTAATACTTAAAAAAGTCTTGTAAGAAATCCAGAAATGTTATTGCTCTCTTTGCATTTAGAGGATATAAATAGTAAAGATAGAGTGCTACTTTATTATATGATAACGGCAGTGAGAACTTTATATGCACAATATTGGAAAAAAAGAAGAAATTCCAGAAGTTGGAGAATGGATTCAAAAATTGTTGCACATGGCGGAAATGGACAAGCTAACGAGCAAATTGAGAGACAGTGATCCAAAAGAATTTATGGAGGACTGAGGGAAATTGAAAGAATATTTGGGGGAAAAATGGGATGTTAAAGGGCATTTATGGTCTTTCGAGAATTACTAAATAAGATAAGATGTAGTATAGTGTAAATCTTTACCTTTAAAATAAATATTAACAAATAATAAGAAGAATTAGAATTAGAATTTTGGAAAGGAAAAAGGGGTTGCAGTGCTGTTGGAAGTCAATATAGAAAAAGGGGAGGGGAGGGGATGGGGAACATATGAAGAATTAAAGGGGTTAGTAATAGTATGTAACAATATATAATGTATGTTAACCCATCTAATAAAAATCTTTTATTAAAAAAAAGAGCCCTGGTGTGCTCCTGCACCTTACATCTGGCTGCAGAGGCAGGGAGTGCTACCGCTGGGTGGGGGGTGGGTGGGCAGCAATGGCCTTGGTGGGCTCCTAGGCCCCACATCTGCCTGGCAATGCTATGGGTAGTAGACCTGGCCTCTAGGAGTAGAAAGGCCAGGTGTACCCAGCCAGCAGAAGTGTGGCAGGTATACCAGGTATACCCTCTGAGGGTCCAGAGGCCAGGTCTACCAGCCCAGCAGCCAAGGAAGGGGAAGGTAGATCTGGTCTCTGAGGGAAAAAGTCAGGGGGGGGAGGAAGAGGAGGCAACCAGGGCGCTTCAGCACCTATCGGGCTGGTGAAAAAGCAGGGGAGGGGAAGAGGAGGTGGCTGGCCAGGGCGCTTCAACACCCACTGGGCTGGTGGAAAGGCGGGGGAGGGAAGAGGGGTGCTTCAGCACCCATCAGGCTGGTGGAAAAGGGAGGCAAAGAAGAAGGGAGAAGAGGAGGCGGCTGGCCAGGGCACTTCAGTACCCACCAGTGTTGCCAAGGACCCCCTTCTCCTCCTGTTATGAGGCCTGCCATGAACTGTGTCAGTTTCCTGTGTTGCTGTTTAAAGATCTACTAAGGACTCTGTCTTAGGGCAGCACCGCCTGTGCCTATTTCCTGTTCTCCTTGCTGCAATGGACTGTGCCATCCATGTCTGTCTCCTGCCTCCTTGGGCACCTATCTCACCTGGGCCCAGTGCCCTGCTGCCAGCAGCACAGTTCCAGCCGTAGGGAGCCTCCACGAGCCTGGCCAGGCACCCCCTGGTCAGGTCCCGCGGAGCACCCCTTGCAGGCTGGTCGCTGAGTCTGCCCTCACCATTGGGCAGCCCGCTAGCAAGCCCAAGCCGTGCTAAGGAAGAAGCCATGTTCCAATGCAGTAAAAAGCCAGCCTGGACAGTTTACTTTGAGGCTGCCATTTCGTGAAAGCAAGCCAGTCACGTCTACAGCGGCCGACCTCGCCCTGCACTGCATATCTCGGAAGCCACCCCTGAATGGAAGCTAAGTGCCGACTGTCCAGAACAGCTAATGGACGCATCTCAATGCAGCCACCGCATTCCAGAGCTGATGCCATCAAGACAATGCCAGCCTCCTGGCCAATCCAATCAACCTGCCCGGCACTCCCTTCCCCTCCTTTGTCCCCTCTTCCCAAGGTGTCACAGTCTTACAATCAGACACTAAAGTGGCCCATCAAGGGTAGTTGTAGAGCCATCAAGCCTTTGTTCCCCTTTTGAGAACCACAGGGAAAGGCACCTGCCCCAGGGTACGTTTTGGGGTATTTAAGCCGGCCTCCCCGGCCATGAAGTGTGTGTGCCATTCCCATCCTGAACCTCCGCTGCTTCGCTCTCTCTACGGGTCTAGTGCAGGCACTAGATACCACCATGCTTCACTGCTACATCTTTCTTCCACGCCGTGACCCGGTGAGTATACCCAGTTCCATCGATCTCAAGTGGGCTCTCCTGCTAATGCAACCGGCTCTATCTTTCCAACTCTTTATTTCCTCGTTCCTTGTATGTACCTTGTTTGTGTGTGTTATTTTAGGCATACGCAACATTATTAGTAAACCACATTTTATCTTTATTAGTCTCGCCTCTTTATTGCATGAGTGATCTGAAGGAGGGACTCTGGTATAGCTGGTCAAGATCCCACACTAATTTAAATCCAGACTGCAAGCTAATTTCCCCTAAAATAGCAGTTCTGGTAACACCAGGTGGGTGGAAAGGCGGGCAGGGGGGAGAGGAAATGGCTGGCCAGGGCCGGTGGAAAGGCCAGGAGCACCGGGAAGGGAGGAGACGGGTGCCCTGGTGAGCTCATGAGCCCGGCAGTGGCCATTCTGGCCTCCTTGAGTCCCGATTCACAGCAGCAGGTGGGAGTTACTCTCCGCTTATCCCTGCTAGGGGCGCACTCTCGGGCCTGTGCACTGGGATAACCAGTGAGTCGTCAGAAACCCACTTACTGAATTATGTCATAGGATTGCTCTCTGCTTTAATAGACTGGTTCCTACCCTGCATACACTTTTCCAATTCTGAATTAAATAATTAACAAAATATATTTTACTTCTAGTGTCAGGAGGAGTTACTGACTGAATTGTGCCTATACTTTCAGAAACAAGATCCAGGGGCTGAGGAGCATCAAAAATAAGGGCCAGACCTCCCCCTCCCCCCCATAAGCAGTCCTGGTGCCAGGGTTTCTGGTGCTGGAGGCCAACCTTGTGTGCGCCCCGTGTGCGCGCGCCCCAGACTGCGTGATGATGTCATCAAGGCCCCGCAGCTCCCGCAGTCCCTGCCTCACCGCCTCAACGATGGCGCCGGCCCTGCCCATAAGGCTGGTAGGAATTTGAATTGGCTGTCAGTTTACTGCTTAGGAACAGTGTGCGTGTGTGTTATGTGTTATCAAGTTGCCTCCGACCTATGGCGACCCTGTGAATGAAAGACCTCCAAAATGTCCTATCATTAACAGACTTGCTCAGATCTTGCAAACTGGAGGGCATGGTTTCTTTTATTGAGTCCAGCCATCTTGCTTTGGGTTTTCCTCTTTTCTTACTGCCTTCCACTTTTCCTAGCACTATTGACTTTTCCAGAGAACAGTAGCAGGGGCTCTCTAGGCCTAGACAGTCTGAGAAAGACAGTCCTGTAAAGCATGGCTGTGTTTGCAAACCATCCTGGTATCCCCCTTGTAATGAATTTAATCAATTTGTACCCCCTTAAAGTAGGCTTATCAAGTGCCCATTTATTAGGGTTCCCAGGTGTCAGCTTATGGCAAGCAGTCTCCCAGGGATTTCTTCCTCTGCTCTCCGATCCTCATGAACAAGGCTCATTTTGAGGGGGAACATGCCGGAATGCAGTTCTGGCAGGTCCCCAAAGAGGTCACATGTCAGGTGGCCCCGCCCATCTGACTCTCGGCCATTTTGGGCCCATTTTGGCCTGTATTGGGGCTGAAACGGCCCAGATTGGGCCTCTGACAGGTGGTGGATCACTCTCCCACTCAGCAGCTGCCCAATTCTGACCATTTGGGGCCCCTTTTCAGCCATTTTCATCCCCTTTTTGCTATTTTGGGCCCAATTTCGGCTCTGAATGGTCAGGATTGGGTCCAAAACAGACAGGATAGGTGATGTCGGGGAGGGGTTGGCATATGCAAATCAGTTATGCTAACAACACACTTCTAGTGATGGCAAAGGGCATGGCATATGCTAATGAGTTATGCTAATGAGTTATGCTAATGAGTTCCTCCAGCACTTTTTCTACGAAATGACCCCTGCTCATGAATATTATCTCTGCACAATTACATCCTTTCCGGAGCAACTGATCTTTAGTACTCAGCCAAAACCAGAGATTTTTACCTGGAAGTGTACCCAAAAGTGACATAGTGACATCAGCAACGTAGGAAATGTCACACACACCCATGCCCCACCCCACAACCCTTCTGCTGGTTGCCGAGCAACCCTAGGATCTGAACTACTTAATTTTCCGCACACTGTTCCCTTAAGTCACGCTCTTTCAGTGACCTCAGAAGAATTGATACAGGTAAGACCCAGTGAGAGGGCAACTTATCTTTCATCAGGAAAAAACGGTAAATGAGTTGTGTGTTTACATTTTTACCAGGCAGAACTGTTCTCCATGTTAATGATCTTTATTGAAATAAACCATCATTCCTTTTATTAGGCAAGGAATTAAAAGAAACATACACATACTAAGCATCTATTGTTAATGATCTTTAAAAAGAATATCCTAAGAACAGCACAACGCAGTCATGCAGCTTAGATGCTGGTGGGTTCTTTAAATCTGCACTTCACAATGAGTTGACAAACCAAGTTTTTGAGAGGATTCCAGTATCTTTAAGGGGCGCATATAAATACTGTTGTAGAATAGTAAAAAAACATGCCGTGCAGTATCGCATAACCCAACCTTATCAGATCTCAGAAGCTTCTTGGATGGGAGACTGCCAAGAAACACTCTGCAGAGAAAGGCAGCAATTCAGCTTCTCCCTTGCCTTGAAAGCTCCTTAATGCAATCGTAGTATATCAGATGGTACACACAGACATGAATAGAGAGAGCCTGATGAAACTCTTACTTCCTGGGCAATCTTTAAAGGTTACAAAGGTGCTCTCTGGGTCAGGTCAGATCTGGCAACCCTGGTTGGCCTTCTCTAGAGGGAGGTGAAGAACATTCTTAGCTCTGAAAAGCCTGTCTTTTCTTAGCTAGCCACATGAGAATGAAGGTTAATTGCAGGATCTTTTAGAAGGATCTTGAGTCCGTGCGATTAAGACTCGGCAACTGTTGTGAGAAGATTCTCAGCATCTTCCAGAGCATCATCTAGGAAGCGGTTCAGCATGTAGCGTGTGGTGGCAAAAGAATTAACGCCACCTACTAGGGAGCCTAAGACAGGTATGAAATCGGAAAGCTCTTCCAGCACCATTGCAGAGCAACACAACAAGGACTTGGATGTGAGAGACTGTACGAATTCCGGGTTGATCTGGTTGGACATCGGAGACTTTTTGACAGCAGACTTGAGCACCTCGACAGGTTTGCCAACCCGCTTTGCAAGATTACGGAGGGAATCTTCATCCAAGCCAAAGGCCTTGCAGAACTCTTTCATTGTTGTCACCAAGAGGCCAATATCAAAAGCGAGAGAGAGCCCTGGCATAGGGATCGCCCCAACGCCACAAGACAAAAGGGCTTTCTTCCATATAACGGCCTCCATAACAGCCTTTTTTTCTTGCAGGGCTTTTCTCGAGAACGCTGGCATAGCCATAATTAGAAGCGGTCTCTTGATGTCATTCAGGTCACCTGCCAGAGTCTTCTGCAGGAGAGGGAAGTCATACTTACTCAAATACCAACTGGATATGAGAAAAACTCTGGGATCATCCGCTCCTTCCTCTTTCAGATTGCAAAGGCAATATTTTCTTATCTCTTCCAAGGTTTGCATCTCACTAAAGTTCGGCTTCCTTCTTTCAGCTTCTATAGCCTGATCCACTTTGGTGCGAACAAAGTAAAACTTCTTCTGCATCTTTTTTATTTCTGAGGCCAGCATGGTGTCATGGTCCGTGAAGCGTTCTGAGGCGACGATGATGAAGAAATCGTACCTGCTAAAATTTACCTTCTGAAGGTATTCCTTTGGTTTAAATTCACGTGTCCCTATTCCTGGTAGATCCCATAATGTTAGTTCTGGGTAAGTAGGATGGGAATATGGCTCTGGGTCCATAGTTGTCTGTTTCACCCCAGTTTTAGCTGCGCCTTCTTCAAAATCTGAAATATTGCGGAAGGCATTCACGAGGGATGATTTACCAGCCCCTGAAACCCCCGTGAACGCAATATCAAGTGTTGTGTTCTTTAATACATTTGACTCTTTATCAATATCAGCTAAAACTTTTTGGAGAATGCTTCGTTCCAAAGAGGCTTTCAGCTCTGCAAGATCCTTTTCCATAAATTGTTTTGAATTGGTACCAGGCATAGCTGTTCTGGATTTTTCAGTTGTCCTAAATAACAACAGACATATAACGTTGGTTACTTCATGAAGGATTATAGTTCAATGGACATTTTCTTTTAACATTCTAGTTTTAATTGTGGAGACAATTTTTTTAATCCCTCTCCTTGGTGTATTTGATTTTCATGGTGGAAGAGAGGATGGTTGGCCTAAAAAACACACTGCAAGATTTTCCTTCCCTTTGGCTTTCCCCCCAGTCATCCGAAAACAATGGGCCAACATGATGTTCCATTGCTATGCTTGTCCCTACATGACTTGAGGATGAACTCCACCAGCTAGGGCAAATTCAAATGCTGTCTGCTCCTGCTCAGACTGTGTGGCATTAGGGGGCAAAGAGACCATCTATGTTCAACCATTTGAACTGCCTTATCAAACATTAGATAATTTCCAAGACTGCCTAAGGGCCAAGCTACAAGTGATGAATGACACTTGAATGGCAAGTGGATTGAGTGGAGGGCAAGTGAACAGGGAGAAATACACTTGCTGTTCCAAGTGTCATTCGTCACTTGCAGCTTGGCCCTAAGTCTTGCCAAATCAGACATACACTGAAGAGTTCCTTGTTTGGAGCTCCCCGCAATTTTGGAATCATCATTCTCAAGCTTCCTTCTCCCCACATCCCATGCTGGCATGTTCCTAACCTGAGCAGCCCCTGAAAGCTGTTCCATGCCACGTTGGCAATATATATGCGCAGCCCATCGGGACAGATTAGTTTCCCCAACAAGGCAAAAGGCAGCCCCCTGGAGCAAACAAACAGAGGAGACTTACATCTTGTATCCCCGCATGGTAATACCCCACTCCAAATCAAATTCCCCTTGTCAATCAAAATCAGCAAGGGTCAAGCCCAGGAGCATCTTAATAACAAGCAAGATTTCCAGGGTTTAAGTTTTCAAGAGTCAAGGATCCTTTCATCAGATCAAATGAAGGGAGTTTTGACTCTCAAAAACCTGTACTATGGAAATCTAGTTGGTGTTTAAGGTGCTACTGGACTAGACTCTCTTCTCAACACGGCTATGGACCTGAAGTGATCTCCCCTTCCTCCTCTAGCTGGGTTTCATCCATCTAGATAGACTCTTTGCTTCATGTGTGTTCAGGGTTCACATACTACTTGATCCAACTCAAGAGCCAAGCTGCAAGAGCTGGATTACGCAACGAAGAGTACGTGAAGGGAGTCGCAAATTTCCTCTTTGCCTCCTGAAGGCTCTGTCAGTTTCACACACACACACACCCAGAGGCAAAGAGGAAATAAACCCTCTGAGCAGCAATCTCCCTGGACCTGTAGAGAGTGGAAATTGACAAAGCCTTCCAATCTCTTTTAAAACTCAGAGACAAGCTACAAGTGACGCCTTACACAGGTTGGACACTTGTCAGCTTACCTCAAGTTTTGATGGGAAATGTAGGCGTCCTGGTTTTACAGCTTGGCTCTCCATTACAGCTGCAAGACCAGGATGCCTACATTTCCCATCAAAACTTGAGGGAAGCTGACAAGTGTCCAACCTGTGTCAGGCGTCACTTGTAGCTTGGCTCTCAGCTTCCCAGCTAATATTGTGACTCCCTCCCTGTGTTCCTCCTCATGTAATTCATCTCTTGTAGCTTAGCTCTCAAACATCACATGAATACAAATACTGAGTTACCTTGCTCTATGGGCCTCTGGAATCTTATTTTCCTAATCCCACCTGTGGTTCCTGATGAAATTAAACACTACCCGCCTTTGTCCTATCCTGCTAGGCTTGCCAGATTCCCACCGTGGAGGCTCCCCCACCCCTGGTCCTGTTTCCTGCTGTCACTTCTGCAGCCAGAGGGAGAAAAATTATGTTTAAAAAATTGCCATTGGTGTGACAACGTTGCATCACTTCTAGGGAAAACCTCAGTCCAATCTAGGGACTTCAGTCCAATCTAGGAGTCAGTGGAAATCCTGTGGTAAAACAATAGAGTTTCCAGCAATTCCTAGAGCAGAGTGACATCACCTCCAGGTTTCCACCAGAAATTCCATAACATAGTAATACTGACAATGCTCCCTCATGTCTCCTTATCCCAAGGCCGCCTGGCTGGCAACTCTATATCCTGCTGATTCCTTTGAAGGAGTTCAAAAATGTACACATCCCCGCTGGAGCTGGGGATGCGGCGGGAAGAGCGAGCCTGCCTGCTCCACCCTACCTGGCCCTGATCCCTGCCTCTCAGCCCTCCCCAGACCCCCCTTGCCCCCCTCCCTGCCAGCCCTCTCCAGACTTCTTCTGCCTCTCAGTCCTCCCCAGACCCCCCTTGTCCCCCTCCCTGCCAGCCCTCCTCAGACTCCTTCTGCCTCTTAGCCCTTCCCAGACCCCTTTGCCCCCCTGCCTGCCAGCCCTCCTCAGACTCCTTCAGCCTCTCAGTTATCCCCAGACCCCCCTTGTACCCCTCCCTGCCAGCTCTCCTCAGACCCCTCCTGCCTCTCAGCTCTCCCCAGACCCCCCTTGTACCCCTCCCTGCCAGCCCTCCTCAGACTCCTTCTGCCTCTTAGCCCTTCCCAGACCCCTTTGCCCCCCTGCCTGCCAGCCCTTCCCAGATCCCCCATCTATTAGCTCTTCCCAGACCCCCCCCCCCACCTGCCTGCTAGACCTTCCTGGACCCGCCCCCCCATCAGCCGTCCCCAGCCCCAGCTTTCTAGAGCCTGTTGTATTTATTTGCACAACAGGCTTTGTTTCTAGTTTACAATAAAGAAATAAAAAAATGAATATCAAATTAGGTTCCCAACTTCCATTTGGGGCTGGAAGTTCTCCAAGGATTACAACTGATCTCAGGACTATAGATATCACGTCTCAGAAAAAGGTAGCTTTGGAGAGTGAACCTCATGGCATCACACTGAGCTACTGAGCTGCCTCCCCTCCCCAACCTCTGCCCTTCTCAGGCTCCATCCACAAATACCTGGGAAATTTCAAGGCTGGAGTTGGCAACTCTACCAATAAAGGTACTGAGCTGCTGAAATATTGTATAGGCTGTGAAGAAGTTTTGATATCAGGAGAGATTTGCTTACCTTTTAATAGCAAAGGCTGCTTTGAAAAGCTGGAGAGCCAAAGATGACAAGTTGTGTTGGGTGTCTTCCCTCGTCTGCTCCCTCAGAAACGGCCTCATTCATATTTATACTCTGTGATAAAAACATTCCTGAAGTCTCATTCCAGAAAGAGAAAGAGAAAGAGAAAGAGAAAGAGAAAGTACATTTGTTTTTGCAGAAACTGACCTCACTGCCTTATTGACTGGACCAGACTGACATATTACATAACATTTCCAAAAATAGCAGGAATTCGCCACTGCTGTTCCTTTGCAGGATTCCTGTTCCCCCTGCAAATATCTCATGCTGTGAGCAAACAGTTTTTAAAAAAGCAACATGCCTGCCTGCCAAAGTAATAATGCTGCCTTAGGATGTGAGAAGGATTAATAGCACAGCACCAAAATAGAGCAAGAACAGCCCTGGATAACTGAGGGCCAAGCTACAAGTGACGAATGGCACTTGAACAGCAAGTGGATTGAGTGGAGCGCAAGTGAACAGGGAGGAATACACTTGCCGTTCAAGTGTCATTCGTCACTTTAGCTTGGCCCTGGGAGTAATAAGAGCTGGTTGTGCAAGTCAGAGAGGCAGATTTATTCCTCATGTGGTGATACACAAATAGGTGCCAGAGTACTGGAAACAATTGGTGGAAATTATATCACTCTGGTTGGAGAGGTAAACCCCCCATAGGCCACAGATCTTACTGTAAAATTGCATAATTGATATATTGAAAAATCTTCAAGGGGTCGCTCTACATATGATTGCCACAGCTAGCCTGGTCTTCGCTAGGTATCAGAAACAGCCTCTCAAAAATGAATTAATCATGACTGGCTGCTGAAAGGGAGACCTAAACCTTGGTGAAACCACTGGCCTAAAGCCAAATAGAGATCCTTCCAGATTAGATTCGTTATAGTCAAGAGTTGTGCAAAAAATGAGTCTTACAGTAAAGCGTGAGAAATACAGACCTTGCTTCAGTATGGTTTTTATGGTTCGGTAGACATGTTGAATTTGTATATCCTTTTTATTATGTGCATTACTTATTTTTTTAAAGACCAGGTCTGAAGGAAGATAAAAGAAAACTGGAGAGATGGGGGAGCAGAGAAATCAAAGGTGCTGCCCAAAAAAGAGAAGTGGCTAAATGAGGTATAACAACAGCAGCAATAACAATATTAACAATATATAACAATAACAACATTTGATTTATATACCGTCCTTCAAGACAACTTAATGCCCACTCAGAGCTGTTTTCAAAGTGTTGTCATTATCTACACAACAAGCACCCTGTGAGGTGGGTGAGGCTGAGAGAGCTCTGAGAGAGCTGTGACTGACCCAGGATCACCCAGCTGGCTTCAAGCGGAGGAGTGGGGAATCAAACCCGGTTCTCCAGATTAGAGTCCCTCCACTCATAACCACTGCACCAAACTGGCTCTCCTAAACTGGTGAAAAGGGCTACATGGGGAACTGAGAGATCCACATAGCAAGGAAGGGGATAGCATAACAATCAAACATAAATTTTGAACTTTCCCTGCTGTCATACAGGATTCCCCAACGTACTGCCTGTGGGCATCACAGCACTCGATGCTACTTCCTGTCTCCTACAGATTCGGTGGGCAGGATCATTGCAAGGGGGAGTTTATTATTGGCTTCCTCCTTATCCAAAGGGTTCCCATGGCTGCAATAGCGGCCACAGCCACCTCAGGATCAGGAGGACTGGTAAGCACCCGGGGGCTTCTTAGCCAGTGTGTGGTCCTGTTCCCCCTTTCAGGCCTGACCGCCTAATGCTCTAAGCTCCTTTTGCAAAGCAGGGAGGGATGGGATTGTCAGAGCCTCCCCAGCAGCCAGTGTGTGGGTGGGGGGAAACAGCAAGCAGGGGGGAGGAACTTACCAGCCAGTTTGTGCTCTCAAGGTGATGTAATAATGTTACTTCCAGAAGTGACATCATCACGTTGTTGACCTGCCAGAACACTCTAGTTTGGAGGCAAAAACACTATGGCTTTTACCCCATACCATGGCTTCAGCAGGGACAAGATGGTATCACTTCCTGATACAATGGGAAGTGATATCAGCACAACCGCCAGTGACATAGGGTTACAAGTCCCCCTGTGATAGTGGGGGATCCCTTGCTTTCACCCTCACCTCCCACCACCACTCACCTGGACAGGTGGGGGGGGAAGGCATGAGAACAGGCCTCCCGGGCGCAGTCCTAGGGCAGCGCAATGATGTCACTTCCCAGAAATGACATCATAGTGCCGCCCCAAGAGTGTTCTTGTGCTTTGCAGCAGGCTGATTTGGGCCCATTTGAAGCCCGAATTGGACCCCTGCAAAGCATGTGCACACTCCTGCACCTGCCTGATGATGTTACGCAGGACATCGCAGAAGTGATGTCATCACCCAGGGTGCACAGCAAGAAGCATGATGGGAGCAGCAAAAAGGTAGGAACCAGGAGAGTAAGGGGATCTGGCAAACCTACGCTGACACCATTATGGCATGTGATCTTGTGATTCCGTATTTCCCCCCTTAATTTTCCTGTGCCGGCCAGCTGAGTAGTACTGGGGAGGGGGTTCCTGTCAGCAGGGGGAGCTGTACTCAGGTCTTAGAGCCAAAACACACGTTAAGAAATACCTAGGTTCAGCACGTGTTCTCTTACCTCAAGGTTTGCCGGGATCTGTAGGCGTCCTGGAAGCTTAAAGTTTAGCATTTACAGAGCAGCAGGGAGGGAAATACAGGCACCTGTATTTCCCTTCCCCTTCCTGCTGCTCTGTAAATGCTAAACTTTAAGCTTCCAGGACGCCTACAGATCCAAGCAAACTTTGAGGTAAGAGAACAAGTTTAGCATTTACAGAGCAGCAGGAAGGGGAAGGGAAATACAGGCGCCTGTATTTCCCTCCCTGCTGCTCTGTAAATGCTAAACTTTAAGCTTCCAGGATGCCTACAGATCCCGGCAAACCTTGAGGTAAGAGAATACGTGCTGAATCTAGGTATTTCTTAACGTGTGTTTTGGCTCTTAGAGTCCATGAAGCTGGGCTGTTGCAGGAGGGGAGAGAAGGGTTCAGAGCAGAAGCACACCCATCCCTTCTGCAGTGCAAAATGTCTTCCCAGTGCAAGGTGAGTTGTTACTTTGGCAACTAGACACCCTGGCTGAGAGAGACCCACACTTTCCAGGAACAAAAAGCAGAACAGAACTTTATCAAACAGGCTGGCTTAGCATAACTCACTGTACACTCGAGGCTTTCCCTCAGGTCTCCCCAGGAATTCCTTCCCATCCAGGCCCCGACCTCTAGACCAGGAACCTCACTCACACAGAGCAAGAAGGGAGGTATTGCTTTGAAGGGTGGGGTTCCTCCCCTCTCCAAACCCCACCTTTCCCAGGCGCTACCCCATATCTCCAGGAAATTCCCAACCCAAAGTGGGCAACTATTAAATATTGAGCTTGGTGCTCCTAATGATTTCAGCCCAGAGTGATCTCAGCTCAGAATAACACACTTTGTGGCAAGCCAAAACAGACAGACAACTCCCATTCAGCAAAAACCCAATATATATACACAACCCCCACCCCTGTACCAACCATCAACCAATAGCAACATGGACCCTAGAACTCCATTTGCACGAACTATATACAATATAACATATTTACACAATAGTGATTAGTCTTTATTTTGAGAGGACCGATTGGCTGCTGCCTACAGTAACTGCCAATGAGATCTGATGCCAGATGAGCCTACCGGCTATTGAAGCTAGGCCTAATACATGATAGCAACCCTACCGAAATTCTCTAATGTGAGGAAAATGACCCTACTCCTTAACCTATTTACTTGTTTACCCTTCTTACAAGAGTCCAAAGGTTCACTCACACTCTGAGCAGAACCACAAGTGACAAAAGGCACAGGTTGGACACTTGTCTGCTTCCCTCAAGTTTTTATGGGAAATGTAGGCATCCTGGTCTTGCAGCTTGGCTCTCTGACTGCTGTCCAATGGACTCTTCAACTGTCACTTGTCCAACATTCCGCCAAGCTGCCTACATTTCCCATCAAAACTTGAGGGAAGGAGACAAGTGTCCAATCTGTGCCTTTTGTCACTTGTGGTTCTGCTCTTAGAGAGAAAGAGAAAGCACATTTTGATTTCCACGTACACTTGTTTTAGCTGTGACTGATTCCAGCAGCTGCTGCTGCCACCCTGCTGAAGAACTCGAAGAATGGCAAACCTGAATTGCTTGGGCAGGGAGGTTTATAGATTTTCCAGAGGGTCTGGCCCTTGTTATGAGATTGACATGCATTTCTTTGCTGGGATGAGCACTGGGACTGATCTGGAAGTCTGAGTTTTACCTGAGTGGGAACAAGCACATAGGAACATTATTAACACTCCTCCTAAAGACAGAGAAAATTTCTCCATTGAGGACATGGCGTCTTGGCTCTGAACCAAATGTCAAGGAGGAGATGATTAGAGGGTGTGAGATACTCCAGCAATAGAAAGGAGCCAGAGTCCAGCAGCATCTATAAGACTAACAAAATTAGTGGTACAGTATGAGCTTTCATGAGTCACAGCTCAATTCTTCTGATACCTGAGGAAGGTGTCTGAAGTAGTGAACTGTGACTCACAAAAACTCATACCCTACCACTGATGTTGTTAGTCTTATAGGTGCTACTGGACTCTGGCTCTTTTCTACTGCTACAGAAGGTAACATGACTACCCACCTTGATCTCACTCCAACCAAATGCAGGAAAAAACACAATGAATCTGTGGATTTCAGGCTGTTGTACCAATGTTAAGTCATTTGCAGTGCAAACTTGGAAATTCTTAAGAAAAAGGCACCTCATCTCAATAGAAGGCCCCCAGGAAAATCCCACTCGATAAATTTAGAGCCACCGGTTGATGTTCGCCCGGTGTACAGAAGGTGGGTGGTGACGGCGGCTGCAGGGCCTGGCAAGCACGGAGAGGTGGCAATGAGCCACCTCCCCTCAGGGGGCGGGGGGTCTGGCCACTCGCCAGTGGCACCCGCCATGTGCCCTCCCACCAGGCCAAAGAGGAGTGCACTGGTATTCCCGGCGCAGGCTGGACGGTGGGTACTGATGGCGGCCGCTGGGCCTGGCAGGCACGGGGAGGCGGCGACGAGCCACCTTCCCTCAGGGGGCCCACCACTAGCCCACCACTCCCAGAGTCCTGACCAGATCAGGCACTAGTAATAATACTGTGAGCCCTCAGCCAAGGTGCCCACTGAGCTTGGCCCCAGGGCCTGGCAGTAGCCCTGGCACAAGAGGGAGGGACTAGAGCCCTAGCCCACCACTCCCACAGACCTGAACAGATCAGGCACTAATGTGAGCCCTCAGCCAAGGTGCCCACCTAGCTTGGCCCCAGGGCCTAGCAGCAGCCCTGGCACCAGAAGAAGGGAGGGACTAGAGCCCTAGCCCACCACTCCCAGAGGCCTGACCAGATCAGGCATTAGTAATAATGCTGTGAGCCCTCAGCTGAGGTGCCCACTGAGCTTGGGCCCAGGGCCTGGCAGCAGCTTTGCAGCTCCATGGTTGGAAGGTAGTCCTGCCGATCAAGGTAAGCTGGGCTTCCATTCGGGTTTCCAGGGTGACAGAAGGAGAACAGACAGATTTCAGGCATTCCTCCGGCTCCATTTCCAAGGGAATTGATTGATGGCACCTGACTGTCTGGCTTCCTGAACCGCGGTCAATCACACCGAACCAGGCTTCTTCCGAACGCTGGTTCGTTGGCCGTGGACAATCACGAACTGCCGGATCGCGATTGTGCGATCACCACTTTCGTGGGTTTTTGAAGTTCATAATGCGGTTTGTGCTCATGTCTAATTGTCATATCAATATAACACTATACAATTGCCAGTTAAAAAATTAAAAGTACCTTGGTGGGGTGGGGGGACAGTCGAGCCTTAATCCTATAACATAATTCAGTTAGCATGTTTCCAATGACTCACTGGCACAGGTGCAGTCCGGGTGAACCTCTGCAGCCTCAGAAGGGCCCGCAGGTCGGCTCCACCCTCACTAGCCCCAATTAGGCCAGGGCCAGCTAGAGGAATGCCCAGTGGACCTGGGCTCTGTCTTCCAAGCCTTGCCAAAGCTTCAGTGTGCTATGGGTGGGACATGTTTGGGCTTTGTTGCTAGTAGTATAATAATAATATTTGATATATTTACCGCCCTTCAAGACAACTTAATGCACACTCACAGCAGTTTACAAAATATGTTATTTTTCTCCTCACAACAATCACCCTGTGAGGTGGGTGGAGCTGAGAGAGCTCTAAGAAGCTGTGACTGACCTAAGGTCACCCAGCTGGCTTCACATGGAGGAGTGGGGAATCAAACCTGGCTTTTCAGATTAGAGTCCTGCTGCTCTTTACTACACCAAACTTGCAAGAGTGCATGTGCCCACCAGGTGGTGAGGGGACAGGCCTTGTGGCCTCTGGTTCCAGCATTGGGGAGATGTCTTGAGTAGGGACAATGATAACATGGTCAGTCCAGAGCCAGTTTTGTTCTTTCCTTTTAAAAAGGTAAAAGGTCATGATTGGAGGAGTTCAGGTCTACCTCATCATTGGCGGCTAATCAGCCAACTTCCTCTGTTTCCTCTCCCCACTCCTGCAGCTCCCTGAAACCCCCAAACTCTTGAAATTCTGGGAATTTTTGTGTGTGTGTGCCTGGAATTTTGGGTGAGTTTTCAGGTATAACCTCAGCATGGGTATATCTGAATGCATGCTCCTAGTAGGGCAAGTGCTGTCACAGGAAGGAGGTGGAGAGTTTGACCTTTCACTTGGAAGTAGCTTCATGGGATGAGACATCACAGAAGTGGCATCATGTGCCTCAGCGTTCTCAGAATTGTCCCAAAGCTTTGCCCTTCCCAGGCACCCCACCCCAAATCTCTATGAATTTTCTGAGCTGGAATTGGCAATGCTACTTGTACAGCTCAGCTGGACAAGCTGGAAAGTCTGGGACATACTTATGACTATGAGCTACAAGCAAGAGATGTCCAATTGCAGCAACAATGCAAACTCCTTTCATGACTGGTGTCAGTTGGGGTCCTTTATCGCCCAGCAGTTAACCAATAAGAAAATGCAGAGTCAAGAGTTAAACTGAAACAAGTTATGCCAGTTTATTATTGCACAGTATATATATTCTAAAATATTGTATATTGTAATATATATATATATATATATATATATATATATATATATATATATATATATATATATATATATATATATATATATTGTTCTGCTTCATATATATATATATATATATATATATATATATATATATATATATATATAAAGCAGAACAAATATACAAAGGAGAACAAATGAATAAAATAATTAAGCAAGTAATCTGAAATAAGGCAAACTAGTATATGGTTACATGAATTAAATAAGTAGCTGCTAAGACTGCTAACTTCTCCCAGTTATCAACCAGGACGTTCCAAACATGGTACAAAGAGGAAACCTTTTAAGCAAATAGTACTGTTTAAGCAAAACAGTGCAAATGAGTAAAAATGAATAATGTAAAATCCAATAGATGTATTGTTTTAGAACTTAAGTTCAGCCTCCCAGTTCCCTCCAGTCCACCCAGTTAAAGCTGAGCTGAGCCCTAAGTTCATTCATATCTAACTGTTATGGGTACCCTTTTGTGCGCTACTAATCCAGTAGTCTAGTTTATCTGGCTATTAATCTAGTAGGTTCTACCTTTTGGTAGAGAGTAGTTCACAAGGCAAAAAGAACAAATTGATGGAGAAGAAATTATCAATCAAACAAAAATTAAAACAGAACAAATCAGAAAAGAGGAAGCAAGAGAGAGGGACGATGCCTTACTGATACTCAACAATAGATAGATTTTCTATTTCCACCCCTGCATGTGTTGTAACTTCCAAAAGTACATTCGAGCATTTCCTAAGGAGTTTACGGAGGAGGATCAATAGTGGTGGACAATTTGTCTTCGAGTGAAACTTGTCCACTATTACTGACCTTCTCCTTAAGGAGCACAATTTGAAAACCAAAAATCTGTTCTTTCCAGTCAGACATCTAAGCAAAGGGGAAACTACCACAGGGAAGCGATACAAACCAGCACGGACTTCTTGAGTACAACACTCTGTTTTGAGCTGCGCCACCTGTATTGCTCTCCTAGTTCTTGGTTTACACTATAGAGTAGGAAAAGCCAGCACAGGATGTTCACAGTTCCCTCTGGATCCTTTGGGTGTTCAGTAGATTGAATCCGAACGCCTGAAAGAACTTCCATTGAGAGAAATGAAAATTGTCTTTATTGGGCACTATGGTACTAGATCATAGAGCTTCTCCACGTGTCAGTTAAGAGAAGGGGGGCTTCCAATCAGTTCCATTTCATTTCCAACCCTTTAGGTTATGCATATCAGTCACATGGTTGGTGCCTCTGCTTTTCTTTTCGCGTGGCACCTTAGTTGGGACTCTTCAAGCTTAAGCAACTTGTCTCGAATATTCTAAGTATCATCAGATTTTATTTTTTTCAGAAAGCTTTTCAGCAGGCAAGATGTTGTTCCAAAAGATCCAGCTCCATGAACTGGGACATCTAACATGGGTAGGAAATCTAGAATCAGTTCTTGACTTTGGTTCCATGTCCTCTGCATGAAAGTCCTGTGCTGTTTGACTCGGTCTATTTTCTCAGTCTGGGTGTTGAAGCGCTTGACTCGTCTTAGGACTCCACAGCTTTTGCTCGGACGTTCTCTGCATCTTCCTCAACATCATGCAGAAAGCTCTTCAGGATGTAGAAGGTGGTTACAAAAGAAAGCGCTCCACCAGTGAGAGAGCCCAACACAGGCACAAAATCAAGAGCAAATTCGGCCGCCATCACCGCTCCGCACACTAATGACTTGGTCAAAAGATCAGTTACAAATTCAGTAGTGACTTGGCTGGCCATCGGGGACTTTTTGATAGCAGATCTCAACATGCTCAGAGGTTTACGAACCCGGCTTGCAAGTCTACGGAGGGAATCTTCATCCAAGCCAAAGACCTTGCAGAAATATCTCATTGTTGCCACCAAGATGCCAATATCACAAACAAGAGAGAGTCCTGGGACAGGAATTGCCCCAATACCACAAGACACAAGGGATACTTTCCATATAAGGGACTCCATAGCAGCCTTTTTCTTCTTCAGGACGTCTCTTGAGAAAGCTGGCATTGATGCAATTAAGGCATACTTCTTGAGGTCATCCAAGTCATTCTCCAAGGTCACTTGCAGGTGGGGAAAATCAAACATATTCAAATCCCACCTGGAGATAAGAAAAACCAGTGGATTAGATTCTCCTGCTTTTGCCAGATTGTCACAGCAGTATTCCCTTATCTTGTCCAGGCACTTCTCCTCACAGAAGTTTGGTTTCCTTCTTTCAGAATCGACGCTGACATCCACTTTGGTGCGCACATAGTAGAACTTTTTCTTCATCTTTAGAATTTCACGAGCCAGGAGAACATCATTTGTTGTGAAGCGATTGGAGGCAACGATGACGAAGAAATCGTACTCCTTAAAATGTACTTTCTTGAGGTAGTTCTTTGCTTTAAAATCAGGTGTCCCAATTCCGGGAAGATCCCATATTGATACATTTGGGAATGTAGGATGTGAATATTTCATTCGCTCCATCGTTATTTGTGTCTCCCCGGTCTCAGCTGCACCTTCTTCAGAATCTGTCATACCTCGCAGGGCGTTCACGAGGGATGATTTGCCAGCACCTGACACCCCTGTGATGGCAATGTCAAGAGTTGAGTTTTTTAATAAGTTCAAGTATTTATCATTTTGTTCTATCACATCAGGGAGATTTCTGTTTTCCAAATCGTTCTTCAGTTTTTCAAGTTCCTTTCTTATTAATTCTTTTGTGAAAGCAATAGCCATGATGGGTCTTCTTGACTGTTTGCTTGAAGAAATAAAAAAGAGAGAGGCTGTTTATTTAATATCAAATAATGCTAAAGGAACAGCTTCCTTTAAAAAAAAAACACCTTTTAAATTTTTTGTTATAACAATACAATGGTTCTAACCTGGGTAGCATGTGCAAGCCCGATCTTGTTAGATCTTGGAAGAGACACCTCCAGAGAAGACCAGGGTGGCCTCGCAGATTAGGCAATGGCAAACCATCTCTGTTAGTCTCATGCCTTGAAAACCCCACCAGGGATCGCCATAAATCAGCTATGACTTGACAGCACTTTCCACCACCTCAATACAATCATACAGTATACAGGGCATAGATCACATTCGGTTCACACATTTTTAAAAAGTGAAAGAAGAGAATGGGCCTCTTTCCTTTGATAATATAAATTGGGCTGAGTGAGAAAATGGGTCCAGTGAGGACATACAGTGAGGAAATACCTAGGGCCAAGCTAGAAGCGATGAATTACACTTGAATGGCAAGTGAACAGACTCATGCGTATTCCTCCCTGTTCACTGATTGAGTGGAGTTCAAGTGGAATACAAGTGAATAGGGAGGAATATGCATGAGTCTGTTCACTTGCCATTCAAGTGTAATTTGTCACTTCTATCTTCTGGTTTGGGATGGGGACGGGACGGATCTTTCATAACACACGTACCATTCCTCCAGGGATCCATCGCCCGCCCACCCCTCCTCAAAATGTTGAGATTCTCTCCCCCCTGCACAAAGACCTCTTGGGCCTCCACAGCCCACATAGGTGAATTGGGGGGAGTGGGGGGACTCCCTACGGCCCCTAAGCCACACCCAAAAGTGCTTTCCACAACTGAACCAGGAGGACTGCCATCGCACTTCACCCCACAACCACCCTTGGCAGCCAATACAAGAGGAAGACTCATTGTGCCACCAAGCTATAATTAAGGCAGACAGAAAAGGAGAGAACACTGAGAGACCTCAGCCGAAGTGCCCACAGAGCTTGGCACTAGAGCCTGGCAGCAGCCCTGGAACCAGAGGCTGGAGCTAAAGCCCTAGCCCAGCCCTCTCAGATACCTGATCAGATCAGGAACTGATAATAATTACAATAATAATAGTCAGTGTGAGCCCTCAGCCGAGGTGCCCACTGAGCTTGGCCCCAGGGCCTGGCAGCAGCCCTGGAACCAGAGACTGGGTTTAAAGCCCTAGCCCAGCAGCACTCCTAGATACTTAATCAGATCAGGCAGTAATAATCAGGGTGAGCCCTCAGCCGAGCTGCCCACTCAGCTTGGCCCCAGGGCCTGGCAGCAGTCCTGGAACCAGAGGGGATAGCTCCCTATCCCACCCACCACACACAGAAAAAAGCCCAGCTCCAATGCACTCTCCCTGTCTCTCTCCCAAAAGGCTATCAACAGTTCTGTCCCACTACACTGCTGGCTGAGAATGAAAGCTAGAACTGGGAGCGCAATGCCCTTCTATAAAGCAGAGGTCTGATTCAGAAATGCAGGAGGTCTGTGGTTGGCAGTCAGAACTGCCTAACAGAGTTTGCAGGGATGAGATACGAGTTCCCATGGCCACAGAACACCCCCCCCTCCTCCCTCCCTCTCCCCTGGTGTCTGCTCCCATGTTACCAATTGTAACCAATTTGTTGCTCCACACTTGGAAAGAAGACCTGCCCATCAAGCTAAGTTGGGCTTTGATTGGGGTGTCCGGGGCGACAGAGGGAGTGCAGACAGAGTTCAGGTTGTCCCTCCCTCCGTTGCCGAGGCAATTGATTACAGGCGCCTGGCTGTCTGGCTTCCTGAACAGAGGCTGAGCGCAACAAACGAGGCTTTTGCTGACCACCTGTTCTGCTGGAGTGACGCATCACGAACGACCTGTTTGCAAGCATCCGAACAGCCTGTTCATGGTTTATTAAGATCATAATGCTGTTCATACCCATGTCTAATATTGGTCCTTAGTGTATTGTAAATTTATAATGTGGAATGTTGTGGCATTTAAAAACACTTGCAATGTTTTCCTTCCCTGAGATTCTTCTCACTCATCCAAAATCATGTCATTGCTCCCACCATGATTTTTCTTCTTCACTTTTGTTATACCCAGGTAATTTAAGTGCAAGCTACAAAAGTTTCCCTACAGAGAAAATGGCAGTTTGTTCAGCCATTTCAAGACGGGAAATTGCAGCAGATGGGAAGGCATAAGACCTCTCTGCCTAGATTTGATTATCTGATTTTAGGATTGTCAGCCTCCAGGTGGGTCCTAGAGAATTCCTGGAATTACATGAGATCTCCAGACTACAGAGATTAGTTCCCACTGGGGAAAAGACTGGTGGACACTATGGCATTATACTCTACTGAAGGCCCTCCCTGCCCCATAGCCTGCCCTTCTCAGACTTCATCCTCCAAATTCCAAGAATTCCCAAACCCTGATTTGGCAACCCTATCTGAATCCAAAGAGAGCTCCACCATGGCTGAGGCTGCCAAGTGCCTAGAAAAAGTGTCCTGTCCCTTTAATAAAGGCTTAATAAGATGTTGTTCCCCCAGTGATATGTACTTCCATGCCTTGAAAAACTTCACTTGCCCATTTTCACACATTAAACCTCTATTAAAGAGGCAGGACGTTTTTCTGCCAGCCTCTCTCCAACTCATGCTTGAAAACTAAGCCTTCAGCAAGCAGGGAATTTCTAGGCCTGATGCATAACAGTTCTCCTGGTGGCCATGGATGCTTTGTTAAATGAGGACTTTGTGACATAATTGGCCCTAAGTCATCATGCAATTCAGGGCCAAGCTACACATGACGAATGACACTTGAACGGCAAGTGTATTTCTCCCTGTTCACTTGCCCTCCACTCAATCCACTTGCCGTTCAAGTGTCATTCGTCATGTGTAGCTTGGCCCACAGACACACCCTGTTTCACATACTGAAGTGATTCAATTTGATATCAGGTTGGAAGAGAGAGAAAGGTTAATTGTCTTTAAAACCAAGGACAAAGTACAGTTGCTTACTGGCAAGGAGACGTATCCTTTCCCTTTAGCAGAAGCTTTATGTACAGGCATGAGCAGTTGAAGCTTTTCAAGGCATGGAGGAGAATAACATGATCTGGAAGTTGCTGCAGATCAAATGCAAATATTACAGGAACAGCTAGACTGATCCATTGAAAAGCTGGCAAACTAGCTACAGAGTATAGGAAGCCGGTATGCCACAGATGGAGTTCAGTAATCCATCATAAATTATTACAAGAGTATTTGCTTGCCATCTGCAAAATGTTGGGAGCATTATTGACTCTAATCTGCTCCCAATCCAGCATCTGCCCAAATTGGCCTGCTCTTGTGCGAAACAACTTTATGATCAGCCCGAAAAATCCACAACAACCATTTGATCGGCAGAGATCAGCAAGTTCAGTTTTCTTGTGGCAAGAAGAGAAGCACACACCAATGTTTGCAGATGAAGCTGCTGTTTATACACACACATGCATGTTCCCTATTGGGGAAAAAATGATCACGCTAAACAGTGGCAACTAGGGGTGTGCAAGGAAAAAACTTTCGGCTTTCTTGTTTCGGGATTACCCGAAACAAGATTCTCTACCGGCATTAGCCGAATGCCGAAACAAGAATCTCTTTCGGGATTCGGGATTCGGCATTATTTCGGCATTCTTTCGGGATTCTTTCGGGTTATTTTGCTGGGAAAATGCCTCCGTCTTTCAGGACGCCTGGAGGAGGCATTTTCCCACCAAATAAGCCCAAAATTGGTGGGGACCTTCCTCTAACCCTTCTCTAACACCCACCCAAGTTTCAGACAGATTGGACTTTGGGGGGCCATGTTATGGCCCCCCAAAGCAGGTCCCCCCATCCTCCCATAAAGGAGCATCTTCTTCATTATTTCCTATGGGGAAAAAATGAAGAAGCAGGCTTCCTTTGCCAGGGGTGGCATTTTGCATGCAAAATGCCCCCCAGCCCTCAGGGGCCCTTCTCCCACCCCTCCTCCCACCCCCCACCGAGGCTCAGCCTGCTCCCACTTGGGGGGGCCATTTCATGGCCTCCCCAAGTAGGTGCTCTAATCTCTACCACTGACAGCTGGGGGAGGCTTGTGTTGCCAGGGGTGGCATTTTGCATGCAAAATGCCCCCCAACCCTCTGGGGCCCTTCTCCCACCCCTCCTCCCACCCCCCACCAAGGCTCAGCCTGCTCCCACTTGGGGGGGCCATTTCATGGCCTTCCCAAGTAGGTGCTCTCAGCCCCTAAAGTCCACCCTTCACAGCCCCACACAAACCCAATTCCCCCCCAGCTGCCACACACAGACCCAAATCCCCCCAGTAGCCCCTCACAGACCCAAATCAACCCCCACCTGCCCCACACCCACCATAACCCCAGGAACAGGCTGGCCTGCCCTCCCCTTTTGGGAACCCCTAAACTCTCTTTCCCAGGGCAGTTCTGCACAGACAAGGGGTGCCACAATGGTGGCAGTGCCAAATCGTCCCTGGGAAAGAGCACCTGCCCTGGCACACAGACAACCACCCCCCTGACCCCCCCACCACCCGCAGAGAAGGCTGGCCAGCCTGCCCCATTGTTCCCTATGCTGGGAACCAACCTCCCATCAAAGAAGGGAACACAGACACACAATCATTAAGTTTAAAAAACCTTTATTTTCTCATTTTCAAATTACAAGTGGTCAACAAATCACAACATATTACACTTATTGTCCCTCATAGCACAACACAACACAATTAACTACACATCAGAGAATCTTAAACACATTTTTTTTTTTGAAATGGACAAACAGTAAAGTTTTGAACATTACAACAGGTCACATAGTGAGCGGGCACAACAGGGCATGGAAACAGAAGATGATCATAATAACTACCAGCCTAATACAACTCTCCCTCCATAAAACGACTTAATGGGGGGGAACCACTGCAACAAAATCCCCCCCCCAACCCTCTGGGGCCCTTCTCCCACCCTTCCTCCCATCCCCCCACCAAGGCTCAGCCTGCTCCCACTTGGGGGGGCCATTTCATGGCCTCCCCAAGTAGGTGCTCTGCTCTCATCTCTACCACTGACAGCTGGGAGAGGCTTGTCTTGCCAGGGGTGGCATTTTGCATGCCAAATGCCACCCTCACCCTCAGGGGCCCTTCTCCCACCCTTCCCCCCACCCCCCACCACATGCATTCCTTGACAATCAAGAAATCTGGAGTTAAATATAATGTGCATGTAAGTCCCTCAAAGACAGAAGCAATATGACCCATTTGATTTCCACAACCTCAGACACAATTAGTGATCCGTTTCCCCTTGGTGGGGGATCCCCCACTCTCACCTATCACCCCGAAGGGGGAAAGTCAGTGAATGAGCCTTCAAGGTACGCTCCAGGGGCTGCTGCCGTGATGTCACTGATGTCATCTGGCTGCCCTGAGAGTATGCCTGTGCTTTGCAGTGGGCTGATTTGGGCCCTGCAGGCCAAAGCAGGATCCCTTGTGGCCCAAATCTGCCTGCTGTGAATTGTGCGTGCTCCCCAGCCTTGTGTGATGATCACATCACTTCCTAGAACAGACATCATCATGCCAGAGCATTGCCATTAAATGATCATGCGTGTGTGAACAGACCCTATGTATCCTGTAGGCTTCAGTGATGGTATAGTAATGTTTTCACTCACATTATAGAGAGAGAGAGAGAGAGAGAGAAGGGGGGGAGGCACTGAAGCTAGATTATTTCTTCTATTTTACTGTCCCCTTCCAAAGCCAGGGTGGCATTGGCACAATGCCCCCCTCCCCCCGGCCAGAGCCTTAGTACCAGTATGCATTGACAGGCCCATGCATCATAGTCCTTTTTGAGACCCAGCCAAGTTGTGTGCCTTTTGGAGAAAAATGTTCAAGTTGCTGGTGGGGGTATGAACAATTTTTAGATATCCACTGTAGTGCAATGGCTAGAGAGTTGGTCTAGAATCTGGCAGACTCTGATTCTGTGCCTTGTAGGCTTGATGGATGTTCTTGGCTCAGCCTAAGTAAACAATTGTGTTGTGTTTTCCAGAGGCAGTCTAGGTGATTTTGGGGCCCTGGACAAATGTTCTTGACGGGGCCCCAGAACCAGTGCCGCCCCACCACTGGCTCCTTGCCAAGGCCAAGCAATTTGGCAACCTAGGCCCCAGATAGAGTGGGCAGGAGTGCGTTGTTTCCTTCCTCCCCCCCCCTCCACCCCCTCATACAACTAAGAAGGCCATCGGTGGAGTCACTCCAATGTGAGGCATGGAGCAGCTGTCTATTGTTAGCCTGGTTGTGATGAGGGTGAAACAAATCAAGGGAGAACAGCAATGTGTAAACCACTCTAGGTTCCCATGGGGGAGAAAACCGGGGCATAAGATAAACCTTTAATTTGGTGGGGAGGGGGTATATACATTTTATGTGTATGTGTCTGTATGTTTTATGCATTCAAATCACTTGTGGTGTACTTTAGAATTATATTGAGCTCCACAGTATCCCAAAAACCTTGTCCATGTATTGCAAACCGAAGTCAATCTACCACATCTAGGGTATTCTTCTTTTCCCTACTGCCTTCAATTTTTCTTAGCATTATTGTCTTTTCTAGTGAACCTTGTCTTCTCATGATGTGACATAAGCACTATCATCAATTGATATCTTCAAGGGAGAAAGCAGGCCTGATTTGGTCTGGACATGTCTTTTTCGGAGTCCATGGTACATGTAAATTGAAACTTTCTTCCCACTTCACAGTGTGAATGTTTTTTCCTCCTATGAGCTTTGTCTAAATTTTACTGTACTGATACTGCTCATTTGGCCAAAAGGCCTGCCCTTGATCAATGCCACATTAAATACTTCATAATAAAAATATGTTTTTAGAACCATTTAAAAGTGTCCTTAAGTGCCATACGCCGATTTAAAAAACCATAAGCTAAATGTTTGGGAACACAACCAGATATGTGAATGACTGAAATGCAGCCCAATCCCACTGCTACTTAAAATCCATTTTTGATGGAGGTCTGGATTGTCTTACATTGGTGTCATTGGGCTTGGAATCAGGAACCTGGAAGCGTTCCATGGTGGCTACAACTTTCATGCCAAGGCTAAGAGGGTGGGAACGGGATCTCTCTGGGGTGGCAAACTCTGGCCTTGGAAGTTACTGGCAATTTGGGGGTGGGACTTGTGCAAAGGAAAATCTGAGTAGGGATCTCCCCCAGAATCCATGGTCCGCATTTGCCCTCTAAAGAGATTGCCCTTGGAAGCAGCCAGTTTATCTGTAGGGAACTACTCTCTCTAACCTGAACTCAAGCCCAACCAGGAGTTTGGCAGCCCTAGGAAAATTTCTGAAAAAGATGGCAAAGGAGGGCCAGCAACTGATAGAGGCATGGAAGCCCACACCAGGACAGTAGCAGGGGCCTACTTGGGCAAAAGGGACGACCAGTGCTCTCATCCCCCATAGTCCACTCCTTTCAGCCCCACACAAACCCAGTTCCCCCACCCCAGCTGCCACACACAGACCCAAATCCTCCACTCAGCCCCTCTCAGAACCAAAACCACCCTCAGCTGCCCCACACCGAGTACCCCAGGAACAGGCTGGCCAGCCTGCCCCATTGTTCCCCATGCTGGGAACCAACCTCCCATCAAAGAAGGGAACACAGACACAAAATCATTAAGTTTAAAAAACCTTTATTTTCTCATTTTCAAATTACAAGTGGTCAACAAATCACAACATATTACACTTATTGTCCCTCATAGCACAACACAACACAATTAACTACACATCAGAGAATCTTAAACACAATTTTTTTTTTGAAATGGACAAACAGTAAAGTTTTGAACATTACAACAGGTTACATAGTGAGCGGGCACAACAGGGCATGGAAACAGAAGATGATCATAATAACTACCAGCCTAATACAACTCTCCCTCCATAAAACGACTTAATGGGGGGGAACCACTGCAACAGGGTCCAGCAGAACCTATGTCATTTCCTGTGGCTGTGCTTTCAGTTCAGACACACAAAGCTGAACTGGGCACTTCCAAGGCACTGGACAATGGTATTTCTGGAGCAGTTCTGCAGAGGTCTCCCCCCACCCCCACACCAGCCTCAGAATTTACCTGGGAACATCTGTGAGAGATCATCATTGGCCGGTGCCCATCCACCACTCTTCCCGCATCCCCCAACCATGCAAACCCAACATTAACATCAAATTTTTTTTTTAAACATGAACTGAACATCAACTTTTAAAAAACATAAGCACAACATTTTTTTTTGGGTTTTTTTCCTTTTTTTTACATGAACAGAACATCAACTTTTAAAAAACATAATCACAACATTTTTTTGGGTTTTTTTTCCTTTTTTTTACATGAACAGAACATCAACTTTTAAAAAACATAAGCACAACATTTTTTTTTGGGTTTTTTTCCTTTTTTTTACATGAACAGAACATCAACTTTTAAAAAACATAATCACAACATTTTTTTGGGTTTTTTTTCCTTTTTTTTACATGAACAGAACATCAACTTTTAAAAAACATAATCACAACATTTTTTTTTGGTTTTTTTTCCTTTTTTTTACATGAACAGAACATCAACTTTCAAAAAACAGTACAACAATTCTTCTACAATTTTTTTTACAATGATTTCATCTGATAAAAACACCTAAGCAATCCCTATCTAACCTGTTTCTCCCTCCAGTAGCAATCCATGTTTCTGGGGCATTATTTTTCATAATAAATTTGGTCCCACAGGGTATGTCTCAGTGATGGGAGATGTTTTGAATACCCTGGGGGGGGGGCTTTCAAATTGCTGGGTGTTTTCCCTTTGCCACTGGTTCCTAACCACCCTCCCTCTACTGGCCGGTTTTAACTGTATATACAGGGTTTTATACAGGGGAGAGCGCGATTCCAAAGGATTGGACTCATAGAGGATGCAGGCCACAAGTTGGGCTCACCTCAGTCACTCTGGAAGTCCAGTCCTGAGAAATCGAAGAGGCGAGAGTTGACCTTCAGGAAGGTCAACTGCTCGACTCTCCATGGGAGAAGGCGAGTGCGATGTGGGCCGACAATGTCGCCCGCATGTGAAAAGACGCGCTCGCTCTCCACGCTCGTCGGAGGGCATGAGAGCAGCCGCTGCGCCTCGAGGGAGAGGTCCGGCCAGACCGACTCCTTCCTGGCCCAGTAGCTGAGCGGATCGGTGGAGAGCGACTCGCAGGGCTCCGCGAGGTAGTCCCTGACCATCGCCTCCGCCGGATCCTCTCTCACGGTCCTCACGACCCCAGAGGGGACGAGGGCCCACCGGAGCATCTCCATCTCCATCGGCACTCCGGTGGTGGCCTCGGGGGGGGCCTGCGCAGAGGGGGCGTCAGAGGGACCCGCACGGCAGGGCCCCTCTTGCGTCCCCCCTGTCGACAGGCGTCCCCTCTTGGCCTGCCTGCGCCTCACCCAAGAGCAGAGCCCGTCTCTGGCTTGGGTGAGGTTCCCGTCCCGCTCGGCGAAAGTGCCCTTTATGCGCGGGTCACACATGGTCGCCAACATGTATGACTCTTCCTTAGTGAGAGGAGTTAGCCTGGCAGCTATGCCCTGCTGCAGCCTTCTCACTAATGCGCGCACCGCTGGAACAAGGTCAGCACGGGGCGCGACCCGGTCTGCAAGGGTGGCCAGATTCCTCTGGAGCGTGTGCACCAGGGGAATGACCAGACCGAGGGTCGCCGTGTCTGACGAGACCGCCACAGTGAAGTCCTTGAAGGGCTTCAGGACCTCCACTGTCTGGGTGATGGTGAGCCAATCCTCCCGGTTGAACTCACCCACCTGACTCGCACCGCGGTGCTCGGAGAGCCACGCGTGGAGTGCGGCCTGCTGCTCCACCAAGCGCTCAAGCATGGCGCAGGTGGAGTTCCAGCGAGTGCTGACGTCAGTGATCAGAGCGTGCTCTGGCACACCTGTCCTGACCTGTGTCTGGCGCAGTTCGTGCGTGGCCTTCACGCTGCGCGAGAAGTGACCCGTGAGCCTCCGACATTTCTGGACAAGTAACTGGAGTTCACGGGTCCGGGTATCCACGGGTTCCTTCGAGGAGCCCAACCCCAGCGCATCTCTCACCACTAGGTGAAGCTTGTGAGCGGCACAGTAGACGCTCTCTCGGCTCACTAGATGCGCCGCTGCCCTCATGTTCTTGCCACCGTCCGTCACCATGCATCCCACGGTGGCGGGTCCCTGGCCTATCCACTCGTCCAACTGTCTCCTTAAGGTGGCAGCGATGTTCTCCGCCGTGTGGGACACGTCGAGCACCTCGGCGTGAAGCAAGGCCTTGCAGTAGCCGGCCTGGCGGTCTCGCATCCTTCCCTGTCTAGCTGTGCTAGGCACCTCCCCCCGGCCCCCACCCAGAACCGACTCGGGTTCCCACCAGTGAGCAGTAAGCGAGAGGTACGCTTGCTGCACACTTGGGCAGGTCCAGATGTCCGATGTGAAGTGCACAGTTCTCCCGGCAACCCGGGACAGCTGTGCCTTCACATGATCCCTGGCAGCCCTGTAAAACGAGGGCACCACCGATCTGCTCAACGACGTGCGAGCAGGGACGGCGTACCAGGGAAAGCAATCTTGGAGCAGCCCTGAGAAGCCGAAGTCTTCAACTACGGAATACGGTTGCCCATCCACTGCTATCATGTTGACGATGTGGCGCGTGATGCGCCTGCTCGCCCTCCGGATCCCCTCTCTGGGCACACTAGCGCCCTGCATACCAAGCATCTCCGGGAGAGAGGCTTGGCGTCCCTTTCCTGCAGGTACCCTTGGGGGGAGAGCACCAGAGGAGCCTGCCTCCTTCTGGCTAGCTGGCGGCCGTGCGGCGCCACTCGAACCCTCCTCCCGAAGAAGCACCGCCTGGTGGTGCCTCTTCATATGGTACCTCATCCCAGACGTGGAGAGATGCCACACATCTTTGCCACGGCTGACGCGCTGCCTACAATGCAGGCACAGGGCTGCTCGGGGATCCTCCGTTGTCTGGAAGTGCTTCCAGATTTCGGAGGAAAAGGGCATCCCACGCTTCCCAGGAGAAGCGCGTTCGGGACCACCCTGCGGCACCTCCTGTGAGGTGCTCTGGCCGGACACACCGTGTCCCACTCTCGGCCGGGCAGGTGGGGATGGACGAGGCTGAAGGGGCAGAGATGTGGGCTCTTCCACCACAGTCTCTGCCTCTTCCTCCCGCGTCCTCTCCTCCTGCACAGCCGCGAGAGGCCTGCTGCTGGCCTCAGAGGAAACTGGGGTGGACCGCCCCAGGGGGGGTCTCACGGGCAGTTCCTCCAACATCCTCCGGGTTCCTGGGGTGAGCGGGAGCGCAGGGAAAGTCATGTGCTCCGCGCCCATCCCAGGAGACACCACATGCTGCCCCTCCTCCAGCAGCTGGCTCGCAACCACTGGAGGAGGAGGAGCCTCAGCAGCAGGCCCCTGCCCAGTGCCAGCCCCTGCCTCACGCACCCGGGTTGGGGGTGGCCCTCCAGCAGCTGCCTCAGGAAAGAGAGTCTTGCGAACCCTCTTCCTGTCACCAGAAGCCAGGCTGGTGAACGGCAGCAGCGCAGGGGAGGGCCTCCTCCGCTCAGATGGAGGGGCTGCCGCAGCAGTCCCCCTCCCCCTCCCCTCCTCCCCTCTAGATTTCTCCCTAGCCTTTCCCCCGGGGCCCCTCTCTGCTTTCCTCTCCGACATACTTTCCCCTCCCAAATTCAACCCTAACTAATCAGAAAAGATTTAGAAAACAAAGGTCAACTTTGTTTTCAAGACCTAACTAACCTGCTCTAAATCTGTGCTTCTAGTGGCTCTGTGACTTGGAGATGAACAATCAAGTGCCTTTTTAAGCAACCCTATTTATGTCAGGGAACCTGAGCCTGCCAATCAGCTGAATTCCTCTGGAATTGAGCTGGCCCTAAACCCCAATAACAGGTGACAAAGCCTTAAACACTCACACACTAGTATGCCCGGGCCGGCCTGGCACCACCACGGGTGCCAGAGATGGGCAGTGGAACCCTAGTTATGGGGGCACTAATGGGAAGCCTATTGACAGCTATTACAAATTTTTATATATATATATATATATATAGATTTCAAACCTAACACTCACTCACTAATGCTTTCCCTGCTGAGTCCCTATTTAGTTTTTTAAAAAAAACTAGGCTCGGTTTCCCTAATAATTATGTTGAGGGCAATTATCCACTGATCACCTACCAACTGGCCTACCTACCTAAGAGACACTATTTAGCGGGACCGATGTATCTGTGGTATGTCGGTGTGGGGTGTGGATGTGGTGTTTTGAAGATGAGCCTCCCCCCTCCCAAGCTAGCAAGAACCCACCCCCAAGGCCACCCAAATGTCAACCCGGACTCGCTCACACTAACACCAGTCCTGCAGTCCAGCGATGTTCAGGCGGTCTTGCAGCTGGTCCTCCTCTCCTCCACGATGCTGTCAAGAAAATTGGAAATGTTAGCAGAGTCAACACCACACGCCGCACACGCAACCCCAAAATTCAAGGCCCCGTTGCACAAGCCAAGTCAGCCCCCCCCCCCCTTAAAGGCTAGGGCCAACCAGCAGCAAAACAAAACACATCCACCCAGCAGAGCTTCTGGCCTGTGCAGGCCAGAAGCTGGCACACTCATTTTTTAGTCCTGTGAAACAGCAGTTCATGCCCACCCCACACTCAAACTTGAAAAATGAAACATGAAAGAAAGCTGGCACTGCGATCAATGCTGGCCCCCCTAACCCCCAAACAATATCCTCTTGCCCAACCAGAAAATGCCCCCCCCCCCCGGCCCAAGCCATAAAGACAGAGCCAAAGCATATGCTCGCAGGTAGGCACAGCAGCAGACATAAGCTCAAAAACCAAATTTAACAACAACCCTACCAGTCCACCAGTGCAGATGTCCAGCAATGTTGATCCTCCACGCAGAGATCTGCAGGCCGATGTCCACCAAGTGCAGTCCAGTCCAGAAGAGGTCCACCAACGATAAACAACCTGAATGTGAAGCAAAACAGTGAGTGCCAGGCCAGCAAACGGGAAGGGTTACCAAAGCCGGAGCAGCAGGCCTGTGTGTGGGCCGAAGGCTGGCACAGTTGATCAGGACGGAGCCTGTTGGGAATCCTTGCAAGCAGGGGACCAGACACAGAAACGCAAGCCACACCATTCCAGATTGTGGAGCACAACTGTGAGTGCCAGGCCAGCAACCAAAAAGGGTTACCTTGGCCAAAGCAGCATACCTGTGTGTGGCCCACAGGCTGGCACAGTTGATCAGGACGGAGCCTGTTGGGAATCCTTGCTAGCAGGGGACCAGACACAGAACAGCAAGCCACACCATTCCAGATTGTGAAGCACAACTGTGAGAGCCAGCCAGAAGAAAGGCTTCTGGCCTGTGTAGGCCCGAAGCTGGCACACTCTGGTTTTAATCTTCAAACAGTGGATCAAGCTTAAAGAAGGCAAGCACAACAACCAATGCTGAACCCCCCCCCCCCCACCATCAAACATTGTCTGCCCAACCTGTCCCCCAGGCCATACCTGTGTGTGGCCCACAGGCTGGCACAGTTGATCAGGACGGAGCCTGTTGGGAATCCTTGCTAGCAGGGGACCAGACACAGAAAGGCAAGCCACACCATTCCAGATTGTGAAGCACAACTGTGAGAGCCAGCCAGAAGAAAGGCTTCTGGCCTGTGTAGGCCCGAAGCTGGCACACTCTGGTTTTAATCTTCAAACAGTGGATCAAGCTTAAAGAAGGCAAGCACAACAACCAATGCTGAAACCCCCCCCCCCCACCATCAAACATTGTCTGCCCAACCTGTCCCCCAGGCCATACCTGTGTGTGGCCCACAGGCTGGCACAGTTGATCAGGACGGAGCCTGTTGGGAATCCTTGCTAGCAGGGGACCAGACACAGAAAGGCAAGCCACACCATTCCAGATTGTGAAGCACAACTGTGAGAGCCAGCCAGAAGAAAGGCTTCTGGCCTGTGTAGGCCCGAAGCTGGCACACTCTGGTTTTAATCTTCAAACAGTGGATCAAGCTTAAAGAAGGCAAGCACAACAACCAATGCTGAAACCCCCCCCCCCCACCATCAAACATTGTCTGCCCAACCTGTCCCCCAGGCCATACCTGTGTGTGGCCCACAGGCTGGCACAGTTGATCAGGACGGAGCCTGTTGGGAATCCTTGCTAGCAGGGGACCAGACACAGAACAGCAAGCCACACCATTCCAGATTGTGAAGCACAACTGTGAGAGCCAGCCAGAAGAAAGGCTTCTGGCCTGTGTAGGCCCGAAGCTGGCACACTCTTGTTTTAATCTTCAAACAGTGGATCAAGCTTAAAGAAGGCAAGCACAACAACCAATGCTGAACCCCCCCCCCCCACCATCAAACATTGTCTGCCCAACCTGTCCCCCAGGCCATACCTGTGTGTGGCCCACAGGCTGGCACAGTTGATCAGGACGGAGCCTGTTGGGAATCCTTGCTAGCAGGGGACCAGACACAGAAAGGCAAGCCACACCATTCCAGATTGTGAAGCACAACTGTGAGAGCCAGCCAGAAGAAAGGCTTCTGGCCTGTGTAGGCCCGAAGCTGGCACGCTCTGGTTTTAATCTTAAAACAGTGGATCAAGCTTAAAGAAGGCAAGCACAACAACCAATGCTGAAACCCCCCCCCCCCCCCACCATCAAAGATTGTCTGCCCAACCTGTCCCCCAGGCCATACCTGTGTGTGGCCCACAGGCTGGCACAGTTGATCAGGACGGAGCCTGTTGGGAATCCTTGCTAGCAGGGGACCAGACACAGAAAGGCAAGCCACACCATTCCAGATTGTGAAGCACAACTGTGAGAGCCAGCCAGAAGAAAGGCTTCTGGCCTGTGTAGGCCCGAAGCTGGCACACTCTGGTTTTAATCTTAAAACAGTGGATCAAGCTTAAAGAAGGCAAGCACAGCAACCAATGCTGAAACCCCCCCCCCCCACCATCAAAGATTGTCTGCCCAACCTGTCCCCCAGGCCATACCTGTGTGTGGCCCACAGGCTGGCACAGTTGATCAGGACGGAGCCTGTTGGGAATCCTTGCAAGCAGGGGACCAGACACAGAAAGGCAAGCCACACCATTCCAGATTGTGAAGCACAACTGTGAGAGCCAGCCAGAAGAAAGGCTTCTGGCCTGTGTAGGCCCAAAGCTGGCACACTCTTGTTTTAATCTTAAAACAGTGGATCAAGCTTAAAGAAGGCAAGCACAACAACCAATGCTGAACCCCCCCCCCCACCATCAAACATTGTCTGCCCAACCTGTCCCCCAGGCCATACCTGTGTGTGGCCCACAGGCTGGCACAGTTGATCAGGACGGAGCCTGTTGGGAATCCTTGCAAGCAGGGGACCAGACACAGAAAGGCAAGCCACACCATTCCAGATTGTGAAGCACAACTGTGAGAGCCAGCCAGAAGAAAGGCTTCTGGCCTGTGTAGGCCCAAAGCTGGCACACTCTTGTTTTAATCTTCAAACAGTGGATCAAGCTTAAAGAAGGCAAGCACAACAACCAATGCTGAACCCCCCCCCCCCACCATCAAACATTGTCTGCCCAACCTGTCCCCCAGGCCATACCTGTGTGTGGCCCACAGGCTGGCACAGTTGATCAGGACGGAGCCTGTTGGGAATCCTTGCAAGCAGGGGACCAGACACAGAAAAGCAAGCCACACCATTCCAGATTGTGGAGCACAACTGTGAGAGCCAGCCAGAAGAAAGGCTTCTGGCCTGTGTAGGCCCAAAGCTGGCACACTCTTGTTTTAATCTTAAAACAGTGGATCAAGCTTAAAGAAGGCAAGCACAACAACCAATGCTGAAACCCCCACCCCACCATCAAAGATTGTCTGCCCAACCTGTCCCCCAGGCCATGCCAAGAATAAACTGCAACACCTTTTTGCAGAGGCAGGCCACAGCAGCACATTGCCCAGCATCAAAAAAATTTACAAAAATTTTAAAAAGGCCTACCAGGTGTCCTCTCAGGATGTCCAGCACAGTTGATCCTCCAGGCAGATGTCCTCCAGGCTCCAGGTGCAGTCTCTCTTCTTCTCCTCTCTCGGTCACAGCTCAGCAGCAGCAGCAACAGAAGTGTTCCAGACAGTCTTGCTCCAAATTTAAATCCCCTGCTGCAGCCTCAGCCAAAGATTTAAATCTATTGGCTGGCATGAGAATGCAGCAGTGGGATTGGTGACTCCTAAAGTCCCCAGTCCCCTGCCTTTCCCCACCCACACTCCAAGAGCCACCCTCCTCCTGCTCCCCCTCCCCTACCTGTTAGTTTTGGCGGGAATCTCTGCTGCTTTGCAAATGCAAAGTGCAATGCAATGCTTGCACCTTGCATTTGCAAGGCAAAGCAGGATTCCCTATCCTCCTTTGCAAGAGGGGTGGGGGGTGACAGAAGGAGTGAGTGATTCACTCCTTCTCCCCCCCTCCCCTCTTCTAAGAGCCTGCAGGAAGCCTTTGCTTCCAGCAGGATTTTGCTAGCCGCTTGCTAAGGCAAACGGCTAGCAAAATCAAAATGGCGATTCTCGAATGCCGAAAGAATGCCGAAAGAATCCCGAAACGTTTCGGGTTTTTCTTTCGGCAATCCCGAAACGTTTCGGCATTCCCCGAAACGTTTCGGGATTCTTGAAGAATGCCGAAACACTTTTGTTTCGGCATTCTTTCGGCATTCAGAATGCCGAAACGCACATCCCTATTCTCATTGAGCCTTCCAAATCCAGGCTGCTTGAATCTGCAGGCTCAATGAGAAAGTATTTTGGAAATGTGTTATGTTTTCAGGCTGCTTGAATGTAGAGGCTCAATGAAGATGGGTTTTTGATGGAATGTTGTTTCTGTGCTATCGTATGAGACTCATTTGAGACATGGCTACACCCCTGATGAAGATCTTGGCAGGAACGAGATTTACAATCATCCGCCCACTCCTTGTGTTAACAGCCAGTTGCAATTGACAAATGCTCGCCCTTGGACTGTTTTGGGAGAGTTGTTTTGTTCAGAAGACAGCAGTTTATTGAAGGGTGCAACATACTGCCTATCTTGTGCATGCCTTTAAGAAAGTGTTTGGATTTATATAATTTTTGAGAATCTCAATTGGTTATGATAATATTCAACAGCTTTTGAATGGGTATAAGATGAGATGGCAATTTTGTATATTTACACAAAGAAGCATATAGTTATCGTCAGAACTTTTTTTCTGGGAAAAGAGGTGGTGGAACTCAGTGGGTTGCCAGCACAGGGGGCAACTCTTGGCGGGAGGTCGTGCCCCTGGTACCATGTGCATGTGCGCAAAGTGCGCACACACTTCCAGGACCACACAATGATGTCATTTAGGGTCAGCTGGAACAGGGGGGGCAGGTTTTTAAAGTTTAAATTGTGCCCTGCGAAAATGGTCACATGGCTGGTGGCCCTACCTCCTAATCTCCAGACAGAGGGGAGTTTAGATTGCCCGCCACTCTCCTCTGTCTGGAGATCAGGGGGTGGGGCCACCGGCCATGTGACCATTTTCAAGCGGTGCCAGAACTCCGTTCCACCACCTTCCAGCTGAAAAAAACCCTGGTTATAGTTGTATTTCACATAAGAACTTTGATTAAATTGTAGTAGTAGTTGGATTATCACAATGGTTATTCCTTTATCTTCTCCTGGATACAAAGATCAAGTAAAATGACCGCAGCTGCTCAAATAACATTAACTCACCAAGTGTTTTCTTTTCCGTATGGGGTGATTGGACATGTCTCCAAAATGATAAATACCAAGTCAGATAGCCAATTGTTCAGAGGCATAGTGAGGGCAGCAGGTCTGTCAGTGTGGCACAGCTGCAGATGTACAGGGGCCTGTGTTGAAACAGACAGCTATGATGGCACTGTGCTGTCTCACCCCCTTGTCCTCTTTTCCACTTCGCTCTCTGAAACAGCCTTCCAATTCAGTGCCCTTGGAGCTCAGCACAAAAAGCATTGGGGCACGTCTCAAAGATTTAACTCTGGATTGCTGCCAAACTGAATTAGGGTTAGCCAAGATCTGCACAACCTCATCTACACAGAGTCAGTGCCAGTAGCCTGTGGATCCTGCAGTCAAATTGGCACCGTTTTAGAAGGGGAGGAAGGACTTTTCCCATTACAACCAAACAAGATATTTTTGCAAATTGGAACATACCAAGTCACCCACATTTGGCCATAGCAGTATGTTGTATGTTAGCCAAAAGACATTCTGTTCTTGCCCAGTCTTGGAAGTTTACCTGCTGCCCTGTGGTGAGTCACAGCCTGTCCTAGATGAGCAGACAAGACTGTATCTTGGCCTGTAGAGTACAACTTCTGTTATGGTTGTTGTTCCTTATGCAACTTCACAAGCGTGCCACAGACACTGGGGCAAAATTTCTCATGCTTTCTTTGATAGTTTCCTACTGCAGTACGGCCTAAACTTACAGAGGTTTGAGCAGACAGTTGATGCTATTCTACATTGGCTCAAGGGAGTCTGCATCTGTTGTGAGATGGCGGCGTCCTTCCCGCAGGGCCAGTTCCAGGTTTTGAGGAGCCCTGGGCCAGAGAGTGCTCAATAGCCCCCTCCCCTCCCCTCCGTAAGGACTCCACTTGCACCTCCCTTCCTGCTCCTACCCAGGCTCCCTGCCTGTATGTCCCTCCCCAGTCTGCTCCTGACCCCTCCCTTCACCCACTCGCACAGCCACATTATTATTATTGTTGTTGTTATTAAAATTATCCAAAACACTATCAACCATAAGCAGAGGCCACATGTTATTATTGATTGGCTTTGCTAAGCTGATACAAGTTTCCACCCAAGACCTAAATATCAATCAGATATTGGTGCAATATGTACACTGTTCCAAGTAACGTCGTTTTTTGCCATTCTGTAGGTGTTATGTCACGAAGCTGCAGTTTTCCCATATAAGTTGCAATTTTTTTTGAAATAGTTCCCAGTGCCCTGATGACAATGGGGACTACTGTTGCATTCTTCTTCCATTGTTGTTGTTATTTAATTTATAGCCCACCCCATGAGAGGGCTCAGGGCAGGTTACAATAAAGGATAAAATACAGGAATACGATAAAATCACAAATCTCACAAACATATCATTTCAGCATACATGAAATGGGTGAAGGTGTGGATTTGCTGATCATGCATGGGGGGCAGGTGGCCATATAGCCCCTCCCACAGGTAGGAGACCAGCAAGGGGACTCATTTGATGGATTTAACGCTGGCATGTACTTTCCTCATCATCACCACTGGGGGTTTGCATGTGGTTGGAAGTGCTGTTGCTGCAACCATCTGGAGCACCATTTGCAACACCGGCACACTCTTCCCTGGTGGCGCTGGGCAGCCAGGAGCACAGGAAGGGGTGCACTTGCAAACAAACAGATGGGGAGAGGCAGGGTCACAGGCAGATGGCACAGGAGTGTGAAGGGAGGGGTTCAGTGTTGGGGAAAACTTTTATTACCTGCCAGTTTCAAGGTCGTCCTTCTCTCCTTGTCTGAAAAATAAACCAGGGCTTCAAACTTGGTGATCTTAGAAGCAGAAAAGTTTTATTAGGAGAAGTTCCCAAATAAGCCTGATGCACACGCTATTACAGCAGACTGCATACCAACAAACAGGCAGCACCGACGTTTATTCTATCACACAGGCATGATGCAAGTAAACAACAATTGTTTACAGTATAAAGGATTATTACAAAATTATATAAACAATCCACTGAACGTCCCATGATGTTTGGAACACGATAGATTGACAGGTCAAGATTATGTTTCCTTTCAGGTCATGTAACACAAACTGTCAGAAAGACTCAGTGGTTATCTCTACATTGCTAAGGTAGAACGTACCCAAGGCTGAGAACAGGGTAGAGGAAATATATGTAGCCTTCATTTGTTCTCAGAATGCAAGCTGACTGTACACAACAAGGCCTTCATGTTATGACAATCAAAATATAGGATGGACTGAGGGGTGAGAAGGACACAGACAGAAAAGTTTTATTCACAAGTTCTTTGGTCAGTTTAGACCTCAAAGAAAACAATAGAGCGCCCCAAAATTCCTTGACCTTAATAATAGTGGGCTCTGCCAGGACTGAGACGCCCCACTTCAGGCTGCAGGGATGCCACCCTGGCTTCCTGCTGGGGTTGATGAATTTGGATTTCAAGACTACTGCTAGAAATCTGATAGGCTGGGGGTAAAGGCAGGGTGGAACTTGGCACAACCTGGCAGCCTCCATACTGTAGCCAGGGCCAGAGGGAAGCCTGGTAGGTTCTGACAGGAGCTGGGCAACGTCTTGTGGCTTTGGGTGGAGGATTAGAAGCATCTGGCAGGTCACAGGTGTGGCCTGTCCTGTCCAAGGGTGGAGTGAATAGCGAAAGATCTTTATCGGACCAGATCTCAAACTGAAAGCCTTTTATCACATAGAATTATGATTTATCTCTCTGACTCCATGAATTCACAGAGAGGTGAGCAGAGATTGTCAAACAAAAAAGACCGTCCCCTGCAACTAAGGAGCTTTGAATCTAAACTTTGATAGCAGCAGAGTACAGGGAGGGTAAAAGCGGGAGAAATGCCGGCAGCAGGGGATAAAGGCAAGCAAATATAGCTTTGTGTACTCAAAGGTCATTTCAGTTGGGGAGGTAAAAGGGGGTAAGCCAGAGGTTGATCCAAGACTGACCAACTCTGGAGATTTCTAAAAGACTCACACACACACATACACACAATTGAATTTGCACTTCTAATGCCCTCTTGCCTCAAAATGTATACTGACAACACCGTTCTTAAAAAGCATCCCCTCAAAATCAGCTTTCAAAATTCCATTTTGACTCCAAGAGTGAAAAATCCCCACAGCTTTCCAAATGTGTTTCTATCTGTAGTATGAACAGAAAGTTTGTACAATTTAGTAATTAGAACATCAGAGTAGGATCTGGGAGGTACAGCTTCGAATCCCACTTTGTCATGGATGCTTGCTGGATGACCTTGAATCACACACTCTCAGGGCCAAGCTACACATGACGAATGACACTTGAACGGCAAGTGGATTGAGTGGAGGGCAGGTGAACAGGGAGAAATACACTTGCTGTTGAAGTGTCATTCGTCATGTGTAGCTTGGCCCTCAGTCTAACCTACCTCAAAGGATTCTTGTGAGAACAAAATTGAAGAGGCGGGAATGTTGTAAACTTCTTTGGATCCCCACTGGGGGAGAAAAGTGAGATATAAATGAAGTAAATAAAAAGCAGGTTAGACATGTTCCAAAACAGTGCCACAGGGCCAAGCTACACATGACGAATGACACTTGAACAGCAAGTGTATTTCTCCCTGTTCACTTGCCCTCCACTCAATCCACTTGCCGTTCAAGTGTCATTCGTCATGTGTAGCTTGGCCCTCATTCTAAATTTAGTTGGTGACAGAGGGCCAAGCTACACATGACGAAAGACACCTGCCTGGCAAGTGGATTGAGTGGAGGGCAAGTGAACAGGGAGAAATACACTTGCCGTTCAAGTGTCATTTGTCACTTGTAGCTTGGCCCAGAGACTGCTCAAGATGCTTAGATGGCCAAGATAGACAGTGCATCTATCCTTTCACAAAACCTACCGACCAAAATTGCCCGACTTATCCATCTACCCTGGAGTTCAATGACATTTTTTTCAAACAGCTAAAGTGTTTCAAAGAGGGTAATTACTCATGATGATGTAGACTGCCATCCCACTATGTCAAAAAGAGGCGTTGCAGGTTTTTATATTGATTCAAACCATGTAAAACTAGTCAAAGCCAAAGAAACATCAGGAGAAAAGAAATGAAGCAAAACCTTCCTTCAACCACATTCAAGAAAGGTTATCACTATTTCTAACCTCCCTTTGAACCTTTCTCCCAGTCGGTGCGGTTCCCCAGTCCCACCTCCGCCCCCCACCGCTGCTCACCTGGCTGTCAGGGAGGGAAGGTGGGGGAACAGGCCTCCAGAGCATGCTCCCGTGGTGGCATGATGACATCACTTCCTGGAAATGATATCATCGTACATGCCTGGGGGACGCATGTGCTGTAAAGCCAGGCAAGGAGTTCCCCTAGAGAAAATGGCTGTTCTGGAAGGTGGATTCTATGGCATTATACACCACTGAGGTACCTCCCCTCCCCAAACTCTGTCCTTCCCAGATTGCACCACCAAAATCAAGAATTTCTCAACCCAGAGCAGGCAATCCAATTTGCAGCCCTCAAGAGAAAGCAAGGCTTTCTGCAAAACGGAGCTGGAAGGCAAGAACTCTAAAAAGATCCAGAGTGCCTTTCCTGTTTCTTCAGTGAAGTGCCGAAAGGCAGTAGGGGGAAGAAGGAAATCTGATGAGTAGGTTTATTCAGGTGTGAAGGGAAAAAATGTTTGGGGTTCTCTGAGAGCCAAACTACAAGTGACGCCTTACACAGGTTGGACACTAGTCGGCTTCCCTCAAGTTTTGATGGGAAATGTAGGCGCCCTGGTTTTACAGCTTGGCTCTCCATTACAGCTGCAAGACCAGGATGCCTACATTTCCCATCAAAACTTGAGGGAAGCCGACTACTGTCCAACCTGTGTAAGACGTCACTTGTAGTTTGGCTCTGAATCAACTTGTTTCATGGGCGACAACACTGCCGCCCAGTGGCTGCAGTGGATTTTTTTCCTTCTGTTCCTGCGCTGTTGATCGTTTCTACCATTGCTCCAGAATGCCAGACTGGGAAGTTGGAACTGCAGTTCTTTGAGGGTAAGAATTTCCAGCACAGGTTCTCAGCGCCCTCTCCAAACTACAGTTCTTTTGGGGGGGAAAGTTATGATCAAGCAGGTACACAGGTGACTGTAACCAACCTTTACAAGCACAGCTGCAGAACCGATGATAATCATAGGCACCTCTCTCTGTTTAGCTCCTCTGTGACAGGCAGCAGAGCCTATCACTGCCACAAGTTTCATCACCACCACCACTAGAGAGGCCCTGTTGAGTTCGGAAGGAGCTTTAATTTGCAAAAGCACAGAGAATGTTGTTGATGCTGAAGAGACATTTTTTTCCTTATGTTTTCCAGGGAGCTCTCTCATCTGTGAGGTGTGTCAAGCTAGACAAACCTCCTGCTCAGGAAATCTACAAACTTGCAAAGATTCGGAAGATGTGTGCACTACGATTGTAGGAGAATATAAGATTGGTTAGTGCCTCTATCACATTGGAGGGCTGCTCTTTGCAGAATAAGGGCGGGGGGAGATTAGATCCATCTGTGAATAGATCTCCTGATTTTTTAAAAAGGGAAATAACATCCTTGCAGAGTGAGAGGCGGCTTGCCCCTCCCTCCTCTGCAGTTGGTGGTGGAGGAAAGTGCTGTCAAGTCATAGCTGGCTTATGGCGACCCCTGCTGGTTTGACTTGTACAAAAATGACAACCTGACTCCCCCAGTGCTGATGCAGTGGATGAATACTCCAAAGGCAGGCATGTATGTATATTTAAAAAACAGTAGGGTCAAGGGACTAAGAAATGCAGGGATCACAGGGCAAAAAACACAACAGTGTAGAATCCAGACCCGATCAAGAAAAAGACAGAGAAGGCTAGGAAGGCTCATACTGCTGGAACAGATCGGCCGGGCCCAGTTGTACAACTATCACTTGAAAGGGGCGTGTTCCTACATCGCTAGCACAATTCCACTTATCAGTTTTTAGTTTGGGGGGCGGGGTTGGAGATTTCCAAGCTTAAATACTTGGATTGTGGGAAAATTTGGTTTTCAATCATAGCAGGATTGCTACCCCAGCGCCCCTCTCCGCCCTGCCCCACAAGGTGATGTAAGATCTTAACCTGAGCTTTGTTTCTTTCCCACAGCGGGACGGACCTTCCCGAGAACTTTCAAAGACTGTGCCACCACATCTCTGCTCTGTAACTTCGTCCCCTTCAGCATGACATACCGGCCGAGCTTCTCCATGCGAACGAGCTTTAACTGCTGCAGTACTGATGGGTGCAACTCGGAGCAAACTGAACGTACGCCCTTCTTACCCCTTCTCCTTTGGTATTCTCTCCAGCTGCTCTTTCCCCAAAGTGATACAGGGCTGGAAGAATATGAGCCAAGGCATATGTGACTTGAGGGAGCTGTGATCCGAGATGGACATTAACCTTATGAAACAGCTAGAAGAGGTGATATGCACCATAGTGCTAGAGAACAATGGGTTACCTTTCCCCCCATGTTTTTTCTCTGATAAATAATCACTTCCTCTCCCCCCCCCACTGTTCTGCTTTTAGCCCCAGTGGGCTGGCACAATACAAGTACCAGTCTCCGTTTCTTCCTTAAAAGGAGATGCATTGTGGTTAGGGTGTCAGACTAGGATCGGGAAGACCCAGGTTCGAATCCTTGCTCTGCCATAGAAGCTCACTGGGTGACCTTGGACCAATCATACTCTCTCAGCCTAACCTACCTCACAGGGTTGTTTTGAGGATAAAATAGAGTGGGGAATGATGTAAGCTTCTTTTGGTCCTCACTTGGGAGAAAAGTGAGGTAAAAATAAAGTAAATAAATAGATAAAAGTAAGAGAGGTCTTAAGGAGGACAGCTTTCCTGTTTCCTGTGCTGTGTGGAGGGGAGGGAACCACATACTCCCTCCTCCAATGGGGGTGGGGGAGAAAGAAAATGAGCAAGATCCCACTTCTGCCATTCACACTCACCCCATCTGGGGCTTAGGCTGTTCTTTTGCAGCCACAGCTACTTGCCCCCACCTCAAGAGGATATCAGACATCCAGCTCCCGCCCACAGCTCCCGTCCGCCTGACATGGGCAAAGGGGAGCCCCTTGCTTGGCCCCAGCAAGACAGACTGTATGGGGGATGGCTTTTGCCCAGGGCCCCAGAATCACTCAGCATACCCCTGACTTAATTCAACCTGAGCGATACCTTTCTTTTGTAGGAATTGTGCAGGGGTGGGGGGAAACTAACCCTCCACTTTCCATAGTGACATATCTCTCATCTAAGTGGAGCCCTCCTGCAGCTGATTTTAAGGGTAGGACTGGGAGGTTGGATTGCCAGCTCCAGGTTGGGAAATACCAGGAGATTTGGAAGAGGGGGCGTAGAGCCTGGGGAGAGGCCTCAGCTGGGTAAAAAAAGGTAAAGGTAGTCCCCTGTGCAAGCATCGTGTCATTACTGAGCCATGGGGGAACGTCTTCTTGGCAGACTTTTGACGGGGTGGTTTGCCGTTGCCTTGCCCAGTCATCTACACTTTACCCCCAGGAAACTGGGTACTCATTTTACCTTGAGCTAGCTACCTGAACCCAGCTTCCACCAGGATCAAACTCAGGTCGTGACAGAGCTTGGGCTGCAGTATGGCAGCTTACCACTCTGTGCCACGGGGCCGTAGAGGCTGTAGAGGCCTCCAAAACAGCCTTTTTCTACAGGGGATCTGATCTCTGTAAACTGGAGATCAGTTGTAATACCAGAAGATCTCCAGGCCTGGAGGTTGGCAATTTATGGGAGGAGATACATTTATGGATCTCCAGGTTCAGGTGCCTCTCCCAACTTGTAACCACTTCGCAGCTCCATGGTTGGAAGGAAGACCTGCCGATCAAGGTAAGCTGGGCTTCCATTTGGGTTTCCAGGGCGACAGAAGGAGCGTAGACAGAGTTCAGGCATTCCCCCGGCTCCACTTCCAGGGGAATTGATTGATGGCACCCGACTGTCTGGCTTCCCGAACTGCAGCCAAACACACCGAACCAGGCCTCTTCCAAACGCTGGTTCGTTTGCCATGGACAATAACGAACTGCCGGATCGCAATTGTGTGATCACCAATTTTGTGGGTTTTTGAAGTTCGTAATGCGGTTCGTCCCCATAGCCCTTTTCACACTCCTTACTTGCTTCCGAAACATCGTGAGATGTAGTGCAAAAAACGCAGAAGATAGCAGCTTCTCGAGAGAGTTTTGCGCGACATCGCACAAAACTCGCACAAGAAGACGCTATCTTCCACATTTTTTTGTGCTACATCTCGAGATGTTTCGGAAGCAAGTAGGTAGTGTGAAAAGGGCCCTGGTCTAGTCACAGCTTCTAGGAGCTCTCTCACCCCTACCCACCTCACAGGGTGTTTTGTTGTGGGGATAATAATAACATACATGTAAACCACTCTGAGTGGGTGTTAAGTCATCCTGAAGGACAGTATATACATTGAATGTCGTTGTTGTTATTATGATAAAGTAACCAATTTTTGGTCTGTCCCTAGTGCCTGCAGTCCCCAGGACACCCAATGGCTTCCAATGCCCATCCTGTTTAGCGCTCGGAGTCTCTCAGTGCCGAAACATGGATACTTTGCTGTGCTCTGGAAACGAAGACCATTGTTTTGAAATTACGGGAACGCTGATGATAAGTAAGTTCTTCTGAGTGGGGGGAAGACCGGAACAGCTCAAGAGGTTGGTCTATCTGGGGGCAGTGCAGATGGAAACAAATCAGGAGGACTAGAGTATGCACTTTCCCACTTGTCTGCACCCCTTCCCTCGCTTGGAGCCCCACCAGTGGGTTAGAATCAGGGGTGGTTTTAGCCCCACACTGTCTGATTGCTGCTGCCTTGTCTGCCACCAAGCCATGCATTTGCCCCTCTGCTGGCTGGCATTGCAATCATCTAGGCAGGACAGGGCAGCAGCCGTGCGGCAGCTGGCTAACATGCCAGCTTCCTCATCAGCCCACCCCCTCAGGGGCCGGGCAACTAGCTGTCAAGCTCACCAAGTCCTAGCCACTCACTGCCGCATGTGCCTGCACAATCACTTGGGCGGTGTCTGGGCACTGCATGGACAGTACCTGGGCAGCTTGGCAGTCGCCCACCCACTTCCAGGCTCCAGCAGTGGCTGGACGCTATCTGCACGCTTTCCTGTTTCTTGAGGCTGGGAGGGCCCAGATAGGATGGGGAGGGTTGGCAGTGATTCTGGGGCCCCATCTCACCTTTGGGCCGGGGCCCCAGAATCACTCAGACCAGCCGTGGCAGGAATAAGGGCAAAAGAAGCTGTCGCAGGGAAGTGGTAAAGCGATACAGCATCATGAGATGCATCTGGCGAAGAGAGCTGTGGTTCTCGAAAGCTTACGCTACAATAAAGATAGTTAGTCTTAAAGGTGCTACTGGACTCTTTACTCTTTTGCAACTACAGACTAACACAGCTAACTTCTCTGGATTTAATCCTAAGAAAAGTAATTTAGGTAAATAAGCATGAACGCTACAGCTTTCATTCCCTGCATCTGGGTTTGTTTGGGGATTTTTGGGGGGGAGGGGGGAAGACAACAGTTCTAAACCCTGCATTCACCAGCCAGCCCTGTCCCATTTCTTTCATCCAGACAATATGAATTTCACCAAGGCGTCTGCTGGCTGTGCCACTGCTGGGACCTGTTCTAAAAAAGTTGGTGTCCATCAGTATACCAAGGATATAGTGGATATTTTGACCCAAGTGAAGTGTTATCCTGCAATCCCGGCTGGAAGTACCAGAACAGAGCTGTGATGGATCCGCCCGTCTTCTGTCTTCCACTAACAGCATCACCGCAAGACGGTCCCATTCTTTCCTGAGGACTAGAGTTGTGGTCAGATTTTATCCTCTGGGTATGGCACATTGCAGTCCTCCCCCCACTTCTTATATTTAATAAAGTATTTCAAAAAAATAATTTAAAAGATGACTTAATCCTTTGTGTCTAATTTGTTTTACTGAAAATATTCATATCTGCCTAAGAGTTCTCCCCATGGACAGAGACAGGTAAAACATGGATGCAGTAGAGAGAGATTATCCTCTTTACAACAAAACCCAAATTAGTTGCCACACCAGAAAATTTTCCTATTCTTGAAAAAAGGCTCTTGATCTTTAAAAAAAAATTACCAACAAAACAAAAAGCTTGTTTTTCAAAAACAAAGAAGTTGTAGGCAGTGTTGTTATAGGGGAAGTCCCCCCTTGCTTACAAATAAACAGGAAATTCCCCTGTTTATATACTTATTGGTTGTATAAGATTTTATAACTTTCAATTTAATGTTTAATTGAGAATCTGCATAACTTTTATACTATGCACTTACTTTACTCTCTTTTCTTACTTTATTTTATTTTCTTTAAATTAAACTCTTTATTAAAAAAAGAAAGAGAGAGATGGGAATTCTTCCCATTCACTTTTTTAGATATAGCCATTCATTCCTCTTATTCTCTCTCTGTGTACTGTTGTTCAGTGTAATGCTTAAGAGCGGCAGGACTCTAATCTGGAGAACCAGGTTGGATTCCCCCTCCTCCACTTGAAGCCAGCTGGGGGACCTTGGGTCAGACACAGATCTTTCAGAGCTCTCTCAGCCCCACAGGGGGGTGGGTTGTCATGAGGGTAATAATAACATACTCTGTAAACTACTCTTGAGTGGGCATTTAGTTCTCCTGAAGAGCGGTATATAAAACAAATATTATTATTACAATTATTATGCTATGGCCACTCATCCAATATGGGAAGAGGACTTTCTGGTTTTGAAACAGCATCCCAAGCAAGACATACCCTTGACTTGCTCCAGGGGAAAAGCATCCCAACAGGCTGAAGCTCAGCAGCAGAGAATTTGTTTTGCATGCAGAAGTCCCAGGTTCAGTCTCTGGAACTTCCATTGAAAAGTGGAGGAAGAAATGCTTCTGAAAAATGAGAGACTCTTGACATTGGAAGGTCATGACCTGAGATTTGGTCTTGGGAAAAAATAAATAGAAGGGAGACAGTAGTGGAAAAGAAAATTTGGGAGAGATTAAATTTTAAGTATAATGTTTACTAAAATAAGTGTTGTAAAGAAGAGTGGAAATGAAATATGCATTATTGTTTTATTTCTAAGTTCTGTTTACTTCTTTTCTCACTTGTAAGCTTACTTTACTTTTTCTTTCTTTTTTCTTTGCTTTTTGCCCTTTTTATTGGGCTTTTAATTCTACTAATAAAATTAAAAAAATATAATAACAAAAAAGAATGTTATTTTTCAATCTTTCATTTCACTTTGATTTCTCTTTGAAGAGAAATCAGTGACCCTTTTTGTAACTTCAGCACTTGTAGCAGTTTTATGTTATACACCACAGAGTGATAGTCTAATAGGAAAACAGGAACGCTGGGGAAGATGCTGCCTGCCTCTGAGCATCTGCAGAGTGAAATTCTGAAAATTTGTGGAACCTTCCTTCCTGGCCTGCCTCTCTTCAAATTTCTCTTTGATTAGAAACTGGCTTCAAATTCCTAAGTTTGTTGAAATCCAGGGAGAAATTGTATAAAGAGGATTTAAGGAAATGTCTCTTAACAACCCCAGTTTTATGTGGGGTAAATCAAAGTTCCCGGTGGGACAGTGCCCCCACAGCATAGTTTCAGCACCTGCCATTTAATTTGGAAACCGCTGATAACACACAGCGAGACGACTGAGTTCTTGTAGCATCTCTTTAACCCAAAGAGCAAACCCCTTCCTGGTTTTCCAGAATACTGCAAGATAAACTGTTGAGAAATCTCAGCAGACTTACAATATAAAGCAAAGGATGAGAGCCATCAGCAAGTTATAAGGAGGTGGGTGGAATTGGACAGTGATCTTTGGGTTGAGAACAGAATGGAACAAGCGTGTCTCTCTCTGAAACTCTCTACACAAGACATCTTATACAGGGACGCTCAACTGACTTACTTTCTGTGTGGTCTTATATTCAAATGTACTCTGTCTCCCTAGCAGTGCGTGTATAGCCCCAATGGGAGGACAAATGCAAGATCTTTCACTTGAACATCCCTGTGTAAGAAGTTTTATGTAGAGAGACTCTCTATGAAACGTTTTTTTGGGGAGGGCCTAATGAGTACAGTAATGGAGCTCTGATGTGGCACATGTTACAGAAGAGCAGGGTTTGGAGAGGAATACATGCGCTTGTTGATTAAGCAAATAACAAAACAACTTCCAGTCTGGATGTGGCGATATAGTTACATCATGCCCAGTCTAGTAGAACTAGCTGGGGCTAACAGGAAAGGGCTGGCAAAAAATTCAAGGATTTCCAGGAAGGTATTACATCCATTGCTGATAATCAGTTCAGAGTTGCTGTGCAACTTGAGGAGATTTCTGGGAAAACAGGCCATTGAACTCCCTTCTTGCACCTCACCAAACAAGCTCTTCTCACTTGTTGTCCAAGAGCTCTCATCCAAGCATCACAACCTTTTGTCTGCTCAGGTTCTCTTGTCCTCTCACTCCCCCCATTTCTGCCAATGAACCCTGTGAATGGCTGTGGCTTCCCACCTGTGTGTAAAAGAAGTTTATTGAGTTACAAAACACTGGGTTTTGTTGGAGATTGGATTGATTAGCCTGTGTAGTACTGGTGTGTTATCATGTATATGAATGCGTTGAATGGAGTTAAGGGCATGGAAGAAATGTACAAATTAGATAAGGAGAATTCCATGCATTGAATGTCAGAAATCTACCTGAGAATCAGGCCTTCGGCCTTTGGATTCTCTGGGCTCCATCTCCACAGCCCGGCTGTCATATCCCAGGGCCCTCAGACAAGAAGAATGCCAGAATGAGGCTAAAAACAACTAGAATGGCCAAAAACAACTTTAATATGAAGGGAAATTTACAGGGTAGTTCTGAGCAGAGTTAAATCCCTCTAAGCCCATTGACTGGAAATTGGAATGGTCCGTGCAGATTTTTTAAGAAAGAGTATTGGTAGCACCTTTAAGACTAACCAATTTTATTTTAGCATAAGCTTTCGAGAATCAAGTTCTCTTCGTCAGATGCCTGATACTGACGAAGAGAACTTGATTCTCGAAAGCTTATGCTAAAATAAAATTGGTTAGTCTTAAAGGTGCTACTGGACTCTTTTTGATTTTGCTACCACAGACTAACACGGCTAACTTCTCTGCTGCAAGTATGAAAGATAATATTTTAAAACAATATGTTCATTTTTAAAAGCTTCCTGTTTAACACAGCTCCTGCCTAAAATATTGAAGACTGGTTAGTCTCTCTACAGGAGACACCTTGGTGCATATTCGTCAAGTGTAGGGAGAGGCAGTGTTAGCCAGGAAGCCAGGTTTAAAAATACAGAGCCAGTGGGGATCTCTCTTCAAAGGGTTAGTCAATTTCATCTTTGTCTCCCCTAAGGCCCTGTCAATTGCATCTCTCTGTCTAAAACTGTGGGATTGCAACCAGAGAGCAGTGAGGAATGGAAATAGGCTGGAGCTGCTTCCAGAACCAGGCTTGGACCTGAGAGGTAATAATGGGCTGAAGTTTCCCTTTGGGCATTTCATGGCCCCTTCTCACAGCTGCAGTGTACAGCAAAGCCTTTGCCCTGCCACTGGCTCTGTCTTCTAAAACTACTCTTCCCAGCTAACATTGAATCTCCCAGCACATGTTCTTCATGTGTCAGAGGTCTCATGCAGAGAGACTCTTGCTGTACGATCCAGATGCATCTGACAAAGAGAGCTGCGGTTCTCAAAAGCTTTTGCTACAATAAAGTTGGTTACTCTAAAGGTGCTACCGGACTCTTTATTTCTCACTGTTAGAGTTATATGTAAGCCCATATCCTGATATTTTGTGGCTATTATGGGGTTGTGCAGTGGGCATTATAGGGTTTTGCAGTGGCCGTTATGGGGTTGTGCCCAACAGCATGTGTGAGAACTCCAAAGGTGCCCACGGGATCAAAACATTTTGGGATCCCTGACTTAATAAAAGCTACTACACAACTTCTGTTTCTGGAGTTGGATGGGGACCAACATAGATATCAGTGCTGGCAGGGTGGGGAAGCAGGTAATTCTAGTCAAATGAGGTTTACTTGGCTCTAGGGAAAGAGAAGATTAGGTGAGGTACTGCACAATCCGCTTCAGTCTGTGCTTATGGTCCTGCGCCCAGTACGGAGAAATGCTGGCCGCAGGGACAAAGTCTGGAAAGGACACTTGCCAAAAGTTCATGGAGTGCTGCTCCAACAGTGGCAAAACATACTGCCTTGATTGCAAGCCCTTTCAGCACCCCACAGAGCCAGTTTCCAGGTGATTCCCGGAGCTCCTTTCTCTAGCTTATTAATCCCTCCAGGTGAGCCCCTTAGTCTGACACCCCCCTCTGGCTCTTCCTTTGCACTTGTCCCTTTGGGGGCCTCCTTTCTCTGAGTGAGTTTAAAAAGGAAAGGAATGTGCCACAGTGAATTCAATGCATTTATTCCCCCTGAGCACGGTACAATTTTACCATCATCCCCCCAGTTCCTAAACAGCATGACATTGGTTCATGGAATATAACCTGCAGTTTCCCAGAGTATAATTTGATTTAATTTCTAAATTCTTTAATGCCAAATGAAAACACTCATTGCAAAGGATCATAGTTACACGGCAGAATGCATTTTAATGGGTGCTACAAAAATTGCGTTTGATATATGCTGGTGCACTCATTTATGGTGATCCCTGGTGAGGTTTTCATGACAAAAGACTAAAAGGTAGTTTGCCATCGCCTGCCTCTGCAATCCTGGTCTTTGGTGGAAGTCTCCCATCCAACTACTAACCAAGGCCAACCTTGCTTAGCTTCTGAAACCAAATAGGATCAGGCTTACCTGGGCTATCCAGAGCAGAGACTCTTGTTATGCATAAAGGGAGGGGGTTGTAGCATTTAAAGGGGAACAGATTTATTATAGCATAGTTAACTGCTGAAAAAAATAATTGCTGACTTAGAATTTGACAACAGATTAATTGTATTAACGAGAATTTGAACAGACACAATACATTTTTTTCAACCATTACTGATGTTAAAGTAATTTAAAATAACCAAGGTCGTTGTGCTGCTACCTGTCATAGCTTTTGGGAACAGTCACTGTGCTTATCTTACATACTTTTGAGAAATGTCTCAAACTGTGTCTGAAAACTATAATTTTCTTAAGTCTTCTCTGCCTTTCTTTGGGTGTTCAAAACCCTTGCAGGACTGTAAGTGCAGAGTGCATTTTATAATCTAAAATATTAACTAGAAACAAAGCCCATTGTGCAAATAAATACAACAGGCTCTAGAAAGCTGGGGCTGGGGAGGGCTGGCAGGTGGAGGGGTAAGGGAGGGTCTTGGGAGAGCTGAGAGGCAGGAGGGGTTTGGGGAGCATTGGCAGGTAGAGGGGCAAGGGGGGGTCTGGGGAGAGCTGAGAGGCAGGAGGGGTCTGGTGAGGATTGGCAGGTAGAGGGGAAAGGGGGGTCTGGGGAGGGCTGAGAGGCATGAGCGGTCTGGGGATGATTGGCAGGTAGAGGGGCAAAGGGGGTCTGGGGAGGGCTGAGAGGCAGGAGGGGTCTGGGGATGATTGGCAGGTAGAGGGGCAAGGGGGGTCTGGGGAGGGCTGAGAGGCATGAGCGGTCTGGGGATGATTGGCAGGTAGAGGGGCAAGGGAGGGTCTGGGGAGGATTGGCTGTAGAGGGCTGGGCAGACTCACCGGGCCATCTGCCACCAGCGGCACCCTCCAGAGGCGGTGTTCCATGGCGTACTTTTATCCTGGTGCACCCGTGCAGGTGACCAGGATCCATGTGCATCGTCAGAAAGATGCTAAGAGAATTATCTGGTAGGATAGCTATGTGGCTGCTATTTGAGGATGCTTAAATCCAGAAACTGGAGCCATGAATGGACAAGACAGATCTTCTTACACACCTGAAAAATTCCTAGATTTGCAGAAAAATCTAAAATCTTTAATGGAAGACTCCACAGAAGGGAGGGATTTGAACTCTCCTATCAACCCTGTAAAGTCTTTATAGTCTTTGATGCATTGCAGTCGCTTGATGGTGAAATTTATTTTATCAGTGATTAGCCCTGTTGTGGAAGCGGAAAGTAATTAGTTTCTTCCAAGAGTGGTAAAATGTACCATCTTGTTTACAAGCCCTTCCCATATCTCACTGAGCCAGTTTCCAGGTGTTGCCTGGAGCTCCTTTCTCTGGCTTATAAAGCCCTCCAGGTGAGCCCTTTGGTCTAACATTTGCTGCCTTGGTTTGTTCCCTCTGCTTGGAGTCCTCCTTGGCTCTTCCTCTCCTCTTTAGTATGAAGGCACTCCTCAGCACATGTCTCCTTTTTGGCCTCTTTTCTCCAGGTGAGTTTAAAAACCAGAACGCCAGGAACTTTTATTGCCTCTGAAGGGAATAGGCCACAGTAACTTCAAGGTATTTAGTCACTTTAATCAAGGTACAATTTTATCACTGTCTCTTTAGTTCCACATGGGCTTGTGGAAAACAACCTAGAGTTTTTTGTTAATTTTATTCCTTTAAAACATTTGTGAGATGCCTTTTCTCCAGAGGTACTCAAGGAGGCATACAAAGTAAAATGTGAACATTATAGTTTCCTAGGATACAGCTGGATTTTATTTTTAAATTCATTAATCCCAAATGAAATGGCAAATTTATTCATTGCAAAGCGTCATAGTTACATGGCCAAACCCATTTTCATGTTGTTGCAATAGAGTGCCTTCCTTATAGAGGGGTTTGTGGAATCTGAAAGATTTACGGATTGATTATAATGTAGTTAACTGCTGAATAGATCACTGCCAATGTACAATAGATTAAATTAAACTGAAACAAGGTATTTCACACTCAATTACTGATGTTAAACCAACATAAAGTAATCAGAGAAACTGTCATTGCGTTTGTGAATGGGCAATGTACTTACCTTGTATTCTTTTGAGAAATGTCTCAAACCATATCTGAAAACTAAGTTTTTCTTAAGTCTTCTCTGCCTTTCTGTGGGTGTTCAAGATGTGGTCAGGATTGGAAGAGGCCAATGCATTATACAATACATTTTACTGCCAACATCTCACTGTATTTAATTAGCAATATTTTAAAAGAATTATAAAAGAATAGAATCATAGAATCATAGGGTTGGAAGGGACCTCTAGGGTCATCTAGTCCAGCCCCATGCACAATGCAGGAAATTCACAGTTACCTCCCCCCCACACACACACACCCAATGACCCTTACTGCATGCTCTGAAGATGGCAAAACGCCATCAGGATCCCTAGCCAAAGTGGCCTGGGGAAAATTGCTTCATGACCCCAAAGTGGCGATCAGCATTACCCTGAGCATGTAAGAAGGGGCCGCAAGAACTAAGCGCTGATGTAAGCCTTCTTGCCCTCTCCTCTCATGGTCTGCCTAAGTTCAAAGAATCAGCATTGCTGTCAGATGGCCATCTAGCCTATAGATAATTCCTGATTAAGTAATATTAAAACTCTCTATATTTAATTTTATAACAAAATACTTTAAATATCAGCTTCCTCTGGAAATCTGATTCACAGAAGGGGCGGGGAGATTCTGTCTTATTGGGCAAGTTGATTCTTCTGGCACTTCTAAATTCTTCTGTTTGCTTTCATCTATTCTCATCACACTGGATGCCTTTTGGCTCTCTCGTCTTCTTCCATGTTTTGTTGATGGGATGAATGGATGGTTGGATAGCTGGATTGAAGTGCAGATACATAACCAATAGGCGCAGTTCCCTTCTCTCACCAAGGTGGCTTTCACACAAAGTGTTTTCCAAGTTGCAGCCATCCAATGCACGCGTTTTTTTTCATGCGTCCACATGACATCATCTTCGATAGTGCACAGGCTAATTAACAATTCTGTTCATTCCATCCACCAAAAACCTCTGCTTTATTTTAAACCATTTTAAAAATAGTGTTTCCAAGATATGAGCTGGAACAGATTCTAGAGTCCCAGAGGAAAGCAGCTCCATCGTAGGACTTGGGTTAAGCGCTAGTCAACTACTCTTTGCATTGTTGAAGGCTGCAAGGCACCAGTCCCTTGCAGCTCTTGCAGAAATAAGCATAAGAGCAGAGAATCACCACAGCTCAGTCTTCAGGCAGGGAGAATGGGGAAGAGATCATCTGGAGGTGCCTCTTTGTGTACATGGGTTTTTTAAAAAAACAGGCTTTAAAATTTTCTTACATTATTCCGATGCAGTGTTACCCATTCTCATGGAATTTTTTTTAACAAAAGATAATCATCCACACACCAGCCTACCCTCTAGACATGGGGTAGGGAATCGTCTGGAAGTGCATCTGCACCTATATAGAATGATTCTTTAATACCTTTTTAAAACGGTATTGCATTTTAAGTCAGCAATGTTATCCATGCTCCTCAAAAGAAGAAAAAATAAAACGGAGTGAGCAGAGAATCCTGAGGGTAACATGAGAATACAGTGCCTAGGGGCGGGGGGCTTCAATATACAACAGATGGGAAAGGGAAACCATGGGTAACAAAGGAGAGAAAGCCAATTTCCCTGTTTCCTCTAGAATCTGAGGGCCAAGCTACACTTGACGAATGACACTTGAACAGCAAGTGTATTTCTCCCTGTTCACTTGCCCTCCACTCAATCCACTTGCCGTTCAAGTGTCATTCGTCATGTGTAGCTTGGCCCTCAGCTGCAAGGGCAATTTCACACACAATTCCATCATCATGCTGACCATCACGGAAAACCACCTTGAAACAGCTGAAGAATACCTTTCATTCTCTTCCCCCCCCCTTGAAAATTCCAATTTCTGCACAGCAAAAAAATGTTGTATCATTGGAGTCTCTTGTCTGGAAATGTTCATATTATTTGTCAAGTATAGTGCGACGTACACAGAGAGCAGTGAGGTTTTGCGACCAATATCAACATCTCTCTCCTGCCTGCAGTGGCACTGATGGAATGCTATTCCTGTACGGGAGAGGAGTGCGCAACACCAAAAATTAAGAGCTGCCGAGATGACCAAGATGCCTGTGTTTCGGCCGTATCTAATGTCAAAATGGGTAAGTGAGAAGAACTTCCCCAATGGGCTTGTCCAAGTAGACCCTTCGGCATAAAAGGGTATGTTGTAAACATAAATGAGGCACTGCAGAATTTGATCTCACCTCACGTTAATTCCATCTGCCGCTTCAATTGCAGAGCTTTAGCTCCCCTAACCGCAGGATGCACAGTTCTTGGGCCAGGTCCAACTCTGCCATGAGGACTGTCAGACATGCGCCTGCCATTTCCCCACTTGGGACTCAATTCCCTAATGTACGAGGGCTCATTTGGGATCGGGGCTATGGCACAGGGGGAGAGCTTGCTTACGCTCTTTGACAATAGTATTTACCTGAACTTGATTGACTTTGAAGGAGTCATATTTGCCCCATCAATGAAACCTTTGTGTACCCCCCCCCCCCGAAATCAGTTGGAGCATCGGTAAGGAAAAAAGAAGAACCCTGAAGACATTTCAGGTCAGGAAAATGGCATGGGAGAGAAGGCTGAAGCCCCCTTTCCTTGCACACCAAGGCCCCAGTCTGAATTGGGCCCTGCACTCATACAAACTGAACCCCTACTAGGGAACTCACATGCCACGCACATTGCACAGACTGTGGGCCAAGCTACAAGTGACGAATGACACTTGAACAGCAAGTGGATTGAGTGGAGGGCAAGTGAACAGGGAGAAATACACTTGCTGTTCAAGTGTCATTCGTCACTTGTAGCTTGGCCCTGTGTGTGTGTGTGTGTGTGTGTGTGTGTGTGTGTGAAAGTTGCAGTTCTCAGCCAAGAGTTTTCAAAGGAGGAGTGATCAATCAAGGTACATGCATGACTGAACCACCACTAAGTAACACCTTCTAATATATGAATCTGTCTTCATTTCATGATCTGTCCTCCACAAGAGAATCCTTAGTTTCCTGGGGAAATGGGAATGAATTTAGAACGGGCAACACACCCCAGATCACAACTCCTCCCTCTTCTGCTAACTTCTTGTCAAAGAGCAAAGGTGACACAACATCATCATGCTCGGAATACCTGCCCCAACCGCTTGCAAATGAAGTGGAGCTGTGAGTAGGTACATTGTGTGAAATGGCATCCTGCCACTCAAGAAGTTGCTGAGAATTAGACAGAAGTTGCTGTTCTCGGCTAATAGTTTGGCCCTGATCTGTTGCAGCTAAAATACTTCTTCAGTATTGCAGTAGACCATCATGTCATTTCCAAATTTTTATCCCAAATGGCATCTGGAGTCACTGATGCAATTTTCACAGGCTCCACCCATAGGAAGTTCTCAAAGTTTGCAGCCATGGGGTAGCACTCCTTGATGTAACCATTGAAAAAGATATCCCGGAGGCTGTGATTTGGGGCTGAAATGAAGTTATGAAAATGTTCACCACTGGATCTATTTTCACAATTTAGAGATCAATGTTCAAAGATACTAACAATGCTGCATCCAGCATTTTAATGATTTTTGTCTAAAAGCAAAAACGTTAAGTACCACAATCCATATCCTCAAAATTCTGGCATAGAAAGGTAAGCAAAGATGATTGTCTTGAAATGTTGCCGGTCTAAGAAACTAGAAAGGATATCTATCTGATATTCCTTTTCACAGGCGAATTCTTACCAGAATTACTCATTCCTGCCAAGCGATGTGGTAAGACCCAAGACTGCTTGGACACCCAATTCAGCATGCAAACAGAAGAGGGTGGGCGCTTCCGTTCCATTCGTGAGTGCTGCTTCAGTGACAAGTGCAATAACGTGAATGTCTCTCGTGAGTAGCTGGATTTTTCTTCAAAATCTTCTATATCTGTGGGAAAGCTCTCCTTTATATGAAATGTTTGCTGTTTATTCTTACAGGGAAAACGAAAGCCCCCACTTGGGGACATTTGTTATGGGACAGGTAAGTCCTTCACTCTTGCAGGGCTGGATCCAGGATTGCCGGTGCCCAGGGCAACCCAAGTCGCTCCCGGTGCTGCGTGATGATGTCACTTCCGTGAGTTCATCACACAGGGTGGAGCGTGCTGCCTGCGCAGCAAGCCGGGTGCCCTGGTGTGCTACGGAGTTGGTGGAGGCAGCACGGGGGGTTGGGAGGCCACCCACACCATTCACCTGCCCCACAGGACAAGGGGTGGCTGGCCACCCCCTGTCCTGCGGGGCAGGCAAAAGGCAGTGCAGGGGGCTTGGAGGCCGCCCGTGCTGCCACCCACGTGTTCCCAGTGGCTGGCAGCTGCGCCCGACACCACCTCCTCGGCAGCGCTGGGGGCAGACTACCCCCCTGCCCCTCCCTCGATCCGGCCCTGCACTCTTGAGACTGGTTTAGCCCACCTCTGCTTACAACTGCTAGACCTTAAACAAAAATGTCTACTTTATTTCTGAAATGATATGGCAGAGGTATCTAGAACACTTAAGGGAAGCAAATGTTCCTCTTCTTTCTAACAATAAATCTTACAACCATGCTGTGTGGTAGTTCAGGCTGAGAGTTACTAGAACGAGGGTCTATATCCTTTTAGAGCCTGTGGGCAATAATAACTGTTCTTATATCCTGCTCTTCTAGACAGATTAGTGCCCTTCCCAGAGCAGTGAACAAGTTAATGTTATTATTACCCCCACAATGCAGTTGGGGAGCTGGGGCTGAGACGAGTGGCTGACCAAAGGCCACCTATTGAGCTCATGGCAGTAGTGGGATTCGACAAGGAAGAAAAAGGGGGTGTGGGGAAAGGTCCCCACAAACTCAACCCAAACAAGCAAGGGAAAAAATAGAGGGGTCAAGTTACAACCTAGAATAAAATATATTTAGAAAGTATTTATTATTAATGTGCACAAATAAAGGTTAAAAACAAGTTTAAAACTTAAGGCCTGGGAGGCAGGCTACATGTGTATGCTAAAACATTCTCAGTGTACAGATGATGGTACTGTGCAATGGTACACAGACAGACCATGGTATGGTACAATCTGCCGCTCTATGGGTCAAGGTACAAGTGACGAATGACACTTGCCTGGTAAGTGAACAGACTCACATGTGGTTGTTGTGGGTTTTCCGGGCTGTATTGCCGTGGTCTTGGCATTGTAGTTCCTGACGTTTCGCCAGCAGCTGAGGCTGGCATCTTCAGAGGTGTAGCACCAAAAGACAGAGATCTCTCAGTGTCACAGTGTGGAAAAGATGTAGGTCCTTTGTATCTACTCAGGAGGGGTGGGGTTGAGCTGAGTCATCCTGTAAGAGTTTCCCCGGGTGTGGAATGCTAGGAACTACAATGGAACGTCAGGAACTACAATGCCAAGACCACGGCAATACAGCCCGGAAAACCCACAACAACCATCGTTCTCCGGCCGTGAAAGCCTTCGACCATACGACAGACTCACATGTATTCTTCCCTGTTCACTTTCCATTCACTTGCTCTCCACTTGGTCATTCGTCACTTGTAGCTTGACCCTATGTCTATGGCAAATTGATGTAACACACCCTTATGCATTGGAAACCAAGCCGCAGAGTGCAATAACAAATGAAGAGCATTGCATGAGCGCAGTCCAGGTCTGCTGCAACATTTGTATTTTATCACACAATGCTAGAGCTTTAGATAAAACTCAGGGGACATTTCAGGATTGGTTTCTGTATGTCTGAGTGTGTTTGATTATAAATAGTTTACAACTGGCCACCGAGGAAGGCCTTAGGGCTGAAACATGTCAAGTCAGTTTTTGTACTGTGCCATGGACTGTTTGTGCTGGTCATTGCACTGTACCATTACCAGTACATTGAGAATGCTTTAGCAAGTTGTCTCACACGCACGTAGCCTGCCATCCAAGCCTTATGTTTTAAATTTGTTTTTAACCTTTATTTGTGCACATTTATAATAAATAATTTCTAAGTAGTGGGATTTGAACCAGTAGAGTGCTGATTCGCAGCCGAACCACTTAACCACTGTGATACAGCAGCTCTCAACTGTTCAATTCTGAAACAGGGTAGTGGGAGCGAACGCAAAATGTTTTCCACAGCAGGCAAAGGCTTACATCCAGAGGAAGCCCAAGTGCAGAGGAGAAGAGGGTTAATTAAAAAATACACTGAGAAAGAGGCAAGATAGAATAAAACAAACGCTGTTGTTGCTGCTACAGCTGAGAGAATGCTATTTTAATTCCCACTGCTCATTTATTTTTTGTATTTATTTAAAACATTTTATGCTCCCTTTCCACTCAAAGAGGATCTCCAAAGCGGTGAAAATGAAAACACTGGAATATTTGAACATTAAAAGAACCTTTAATAGAATATATATAATAGTTCAATAAAACATATAAACACACATACAATCAGCTTTTCAGTGCCAAATCTGAAGGGCTGCTGGGCAAGAGCCCTCCTTGGCACCACCCACTTTCTATAAACACTGAGCAGATGCCATGGTGCCCCTGGGCACCTTGTTGGGGACCCTTCACTAGATCCACCATGACTATGTGGAATTTTTCTAACCTGGATCTCCCTATTCACTCTGATTTCTACAGTTCTTTGGATTATTGAGACTGCACTGCTTTTGTCTAAACCTGGCTTTTGGCTTGTTCCTTTTTATGTTTCTGTTCATTTTGATTTGTAAATGAAATTGCTTAAAAAACGAAGAAAAAGTGGGATGGAACTGTGGAATGGAACATATACTGTCTTGATTTTTGCAGTGTCAGAGCCTGTGGAACATCCTCCCAATCAGATACTATGCCCCTCCTGCTTTGACTTGGATTCCGAGAACTGCACAGAAGGGGGGAAAGTGATGATCTGCACTGGTGATGAGACGAAATGTGTTGAGGGAGTCATAGAGATGAAAATAAGTGAGCAGTATTGCTTTCCATATTCACAGAGTTGATTGGTGCATGTGTGTGTTTTCGATTGAGAGCCAGAATGGTTAATAATATAATAATAACAACATTAAATTTATATACCACTCTTTAGAACAACTAAAAGCCCACTCACAGTGGTTTAAACAGTATGTTGTTATATCTTCACGACTACCACCCTGTGTGGTAGGAGAGAGAGCTCTGATTGACCCAAGGTCACCCAGCTGGCTTCAAGCAGAGGAGTAGGGGAATTAAACCTGGTTCTCCAGATTAGAGTCCCACCACTCTTAAGCACTACATCAAACTAGCTCTAAGTATGTGCACTACCTTTTGTGTATGACAATGTAAGTCAATTGGGTTGCGCTCCTCTTGGAGGCTACTCAGTGGTTATGGTGAAGCTCTCCATGGTCTTTAATTAAATATTTTAAAATCACTGACAACTGTGAGCTTGAAGTAAAGTCCATGAAACAATAGCTGTTTCGGTCCAGCGGAGTATGCCAGGCACTGAATCTTTTAAAGTAAAGACTCTGCATCAGTTTCTATCTGTTCTTCCTTTTGATATTCATGCCTGGTTTCTTGGATGCAGCTCTTAAGGGTCAAATTCCAAATGCCCGTAGACAGGCTGCGGTAGACCTAGGACTGGTTCCCTGTCTGATTTTTGGAAATTAACCATTCCTTGAGTTCCGACTGACCCCCTGCCTTCCCCTTGGCAGCATTACCTCTCTAGGGGCCTGGGCCTTGATGAAACTCTTACAAAGAATACAAAAAGTAGGAAATTCATTGGAGGCCTGGAAGTATAGGACTGAACCATTAAGGAAGAGAAACATCCCCATCTGGTCGGAAATTTTTGGCTTTGGGAGCTGCAATTCTGATCAATGCCACTCTCAAGGACCTTGAAAAAATAGACTGATGTTACTGTGTTTTTTCTTTCTCAGGTCTTCTAGGGTATGCAATTAATATGTTTATCCAAGGATGTGGAACACCAAGCATGTGCACTGCTAGATTTCCAATGGAGAGTGTATCGTCTGGTGAAACGAAATTCAACATCAAAGGAATTCGGTGTATCGATGGCATTGAATACTTGACAGTGTAGATGGGAGAGTCCACATCCCTCTCTTCTTCGGAATCCACCATTCTTGGACAAGAAAGAGGAAGTTGGGGACCAAGTGATTGGCACACGGAAGGGCTGACATTTAGGACTCCTGGGCTGCCTTCTCTGTAGCGAGTGGAGGTGCGGGGCACAAGCTGGGAGGGAGAGAAGACCTTGGGGTTTAGAGGCTGAAGCTCATGAGCAGGATACATTTCCACTGAGTCGCAATCAAAATGATCCAAATAAATTGGCATGTCAAATACAGCATGTTCCGTGTGTGTGTTTCTTAGATGATTCATGTGTCAGGGAACAGAAGGGAGGATACAGATAGAAGAAATGGGAATTTGAGTATTATTGTACACCCAGTCCGGCTTCATGCAAACGGGAGATTAGTGACCGAATTGAGCCACTCTCTGTGATGCTGCGGCAGAAGATCCCACACCAGCTCAAAGTAAACTTCCAAGAGATTATTGCGGGGACCATGAAGATAAAATAAAATGGGATTCAAAGGACATCAAGGACCACAGAATGCTTGGCTATATTTCTATTTGGAGCACATTTCTGTCCTGCCATTATTCCATGGACCGCAAGGCCATATGCATCACACTCCACTCCTCCATTTAATCCTCACAACAACAACCCTGTGAGGCAGGACAGGAGAGAATGATTGGCAAAAAAAAAAAAGGAGAGAGTGATTGGCACAAGATCCCCCAGCCCTCTGTAAGGCCCTCAGAGAAGACGACTCCCAAGATGAGGAATGACCTTAAAAAACTTTATTAAAAAGAGCCATTCAGAGTGCAGGTCTAAGCAAAGTTTCACACACCTGATCCCATTGACTCTGCTTAGCATTGCACTGTAAACCTACCTTAGAAAAGCTGCTCGAAGGCTTTTGTGGTTGGATTTTACTGTACACCAAAGTGGCGGGGGGCAGAAGGGAGGGGGTAATTCTAGACATGCGTTGTTGACTTGTCCCTAGAGAAGATTATATGATGTACCACACAATCTGCTTGAGTCTGTTTATGGTGCAGCATCCAGTCTGGAGAAACAGTGCCTGGGATGGAGTCTGCAAAACATGCTTGCCAAATTTTCTTTTTTTTTCTTTCATTTTTTTATTAGTTTTTCCATTAGGGGTAGGAGAAAGAGGGAGAACAAGAGACAAAAGTATCATACATTCTGCTTGAAACAGCACTCTGCTTATCTACATTTTCCACACTGCTCATCATTTAACTGTGATTGCTAGTAAGAAATTGCAATATTGCCTTCATATAATTACTACATTCGAGTCTTTTTATTTGTTTCTCATCCAGTTGTAAAAGGGGGTCCATGGTGCAGCAAAGTCTTCTTCCATTTGTCCTACCATTAGTAAACTTGGTTTGTTTAGTTCCGCATTCTCCATTATCTTCGCTATTAGCCACTCCTGCTGGGGTATTACTGGTCTTTTCCAATAAAATGCTAGTAGAATTCTTGCCGCTGTCACTACATGTATAATAAAATGTTTCTGATCTTTATCAAAATGCTTGCCAAATTTTCATGGAGTGCGACTTTCTACACCATCATAATGATTCTGATCATAATCTTGATTACAAGACCTTCCCATATCCCACTGAGAGCGGGACCACAAGTGATGCCTGACACAGGTTGGACACTAGTCAGCTTCCCTCAAGTTTTGATGGGAAATGTAGGTATCCTGGTCTTGCAGCTTGACTTTCCGACTGCTGTCCAATGGACTTTTCAACTGTCACTTGTCCAACATTCCTCCAAGCTGCCTACATTTCCCATCAAAACTTGAGGGAAGCTGGCAAGTGTCCAACCTGTGTCAGGCGTCACTTGTGGTCCCACTCTGAGCCAGTTTCCAGGTGCTGCCCTGGAGATCCTCTCTGTGGCACATACATCTCTCCTGGTTAGTCCCTTGATTCAACATCTGTTGTCTTAGTGGATTCCTCAACTGCTTTGCAAGCATAAGTTCCTAGGTCCAGTCCAGAGCACCTCCGGGTAGATTGAATTACCTTTTTTTAAAAAATTAAAAATAGTTGTAAGAAATGCTTTTCACTGTCATAAAATCATAGAATTATAGGATTGGAAGGTACCTCTAGGGTCATCTAGTCCAACCCCCGGCACAATGCAGGAAATTCAAAACTACCCCCCCAGCTGCCCCAGTGACCCCCTGCTCCATGCCCAGAAGATGGCAAAACACCATCAGGATCCCTAGCCAAACTAGCCTGGGGAAAATGGCTGCCTGACTCCAATGTGGCGATTGGCCTTACCCTGGGCATGTAAGAAGAGACCATGAGAACTAAGCACTGATGTGACTTTTCCTGCCCTCCCCCTCATGATCTGGGCTGAATCCACATTCCCTTGGCGCTTCCCAGTGTTTTCATTAAACACCTGGAAGTATAGTGTCTTTCTAGCACACTTCAGAAATCGCGCTAGAAAGACGCTATACTTCCGGGTGTTTAGCGAACATATAGCACAATGCTGGGACGTGCCAAGGGCATGTGGATTCAGCCCTTCCCAGGTTCACAGAATCAGCATTGCTGTCAGATGGCCCTCTCAACTTAAATACCTCCAAAGAAGGAGAGCCCTTAACTCCCCAGGGAAGCCTGTTCCATTGAGGGACCGCATTAACTGTCAGGATTGAATATAATTGAAAATAAGTTAAGTAATAAGATAGGTTAAGGGTTGGAAAGCTGTTGGAAGTCTATAAGGAGGGGGAGAGAAAGGGTGGGGGTTGAAATAAATTAGGTCAGATGGGGAGTGTATGTATTGAATTTGTACTATGTACTCACCAATAATTTTTTTTTTTTATAAAAGGATTGTTCTTCCTAATGTTTAGGTGAAAACACTTTTGATTTAATTTCAATCTGTTCGTTCTGGTCCAAGCTACTGGGGCAGTGGAAAACAACTCCGCTCCAAGTCTTTTGATACAAAAGGATCAGGATCTTTCCATCTTTTAAAAAATCTGGTATGGAACTATCCCTTTGAAGGGCAGACTAATCCTTTTAGGGATTTCTTTCCTTCTTGTCTCACAGACTTCCCTTCTTGTCTCCTTGTCTCTCTTCTCCATCTTGCAGCCATGGGGGCAAGACACCAATGTGCAAGTCTGTTGGTTTGACTAGCTTGGTCATCTGGTCTCTGATATCTTTGATCTTCACCCCGGCAAGCGACTCCTCTCGGGCCCTGGGGTCAGGCCTGAACACACAGCATTCTATACCTCTCAGCAGAGAGTCACCAATCACCAAGTTTTTTTTTGTTTTTCCTTCAAATGTTATTTGTTTGTAGCTCCATGCTTCCTCCTGCTCCTTGTTGGTGTACATGTCCCAGTGAGTCTGCCACAGCCGCAAGGCCTGGAGTCAATTTCTCAGCTCCAGGCCATCTTGCTCTGTGCCTTCTGGCTCGTGCTGTCGCTCTCTGAGGAGGTTTATTAGGAAAATATTTTGTTTTATTGTCCCCATCCCTTTGCAGAGACTGAAGGCTTTGGTTGATGAAATCTTCTCCGTCTTTCATCTCTTGAAGGGTAACAATCCATTCCTCCAGACTCTTCACTTTTGTTCCAGTAGCACTATCATCTCGCACTTGTGACAGACGAGCCAGAAATACACCTGGAAATCATGATTTCATTTTGTTAAAGTGGCTTCCAGAAAGGTGAACAAGGAAACCTGGCAGCAAAAGGGAACATCAGAATGGAAAGATTAATAATTTATTGGCACTATCATCACTTAGAAAATGAAATTCGGTGGATCAGTGCTTTAGATTGAGGACTGTGGTCAGTGCGAATTTGCTGCTTGTTAAAACAAAAACCAGCTGCCCCAAAGAGCCTCAAAGGTCTCATTGGTGCAATCTCATGATAACAAAAAAATTAAATGAATTGAGCAAAATCAGCATCCCCCCCCCCCCTCCCCGAAAACACCACTAATGGTAAACAGTTTGTTTGGAAATAGCGGGTGCGAAACTTAAATGAAAATTTTCTCAATCCACACACCTTTTCTATTAACCTACTTTAGAAAAGCCACTTTCATTTTTCGATTCAACTGTAGATCAAAAGGAGTGGGAGTGTTATTCAAGACAAACATCATTTAATTGGCCTTACGGACAGAGTAATTTATACAACACAATCTGCATCAGACTGCTTATGGTCCCATATCCAGTATGGAGAAACAGCACCTGGGGCAGAGTCTGGAAAGGATGTTTGCCAAAAATTCATGGAGTGCTAGAAGAAAATTTCAGTTGCTGCCAAGAGTAGCAAAATGTACTGTTTTGAGTACAAGTCCTTCTTGTATCCCACTGAGCTCATTTCCAGGTGTTGCAGTGGAGTTTCTCTGCTTGGGTTTTTAAAGCTCTTTAGCTGAGCCCTTTGGTGCAACATTTGCTGCCTTGGTTCGTTCCCTCTGCTCGGAGTCCTCCTTGGCTCTTCCTCTCATCTTTACTATGAAGGCACTCCTCACCATATGCTTCTTTTTGGGCCTCCTTTCTCCAGGTGAGTTTAAAAAATAGAAATCCTGGACTTTTTATTGTCTCTAGGAAGGAAAAGTGCCACAGCAACTTCAAGGTATTTAGTTATCTTAAGCAAGATACAATTCTACCGCCATCCTTTCAGTTACTAAACGACATGTTATGGGTTCCTGAGAAATGACGTGCATTTTATTATTACTTTTATTTATTTAAAACATTTATGAGCCACCTTTCCTCCCAAGGTGCTCATGGAAGCTTACAAAGTAAAATATAAAAATAAGTTTCCTAAGATACAGCTGATTTTTATTTTTAAATTCATTAACACCGAATGTAAAATACCTATGTATTTATTGCAAAGGATCATAGTTACATGGCTGAACCTAATTTCATGGTTGTTGCAACAGAGTACCTTCCTTATAGAGGGGTTTGTGGCATCTGAAAGACTGATTCATCATAGTATAATTAGCTGCTGAATAAATAATTGCTGACTTAGAATAGATTAATTTAAACCAAAACAATATATTTCTCACTCATTACTGATGTTAAACCAATATGAAATAATCAAAGAAACTAAGTCATATCTTTTGGAAAAGGGCACGCACTTATATAGTTGTGATAAATGTCTCAAATTATATCAAAAAGCTCTATTTTTCTTACATTTTCTCTCCCTCTCTGAAGGAGCCGAATGCATTATACAATACTAGCAACAAAGTCTTTTGTGGGGAAAAATACAAAGGACTCTAGAAAGCTGGGGCTGGGGAGCACTGACAGGCAGGCCGGACATTCTGCTGCCTCTGAGCCCAGACTAGTACAGGCGAGGGCCGGCAGGCAGACTGGGCATTCCCGCTTCCACCATGCTTGGATCAGGGCTGGGGAGGGCTGGCAGGTGGGCAGGCTGGGGAGGGTGGAGCCGACCTGCTACGGGGTCTTCGGAGGCTGCAGAGGCTTCGGAGGACTGTGGCTACACATGAATAAAAGGTGAGTCAGTGCCAATACGGCTCACCTTTTATGTAATAGGATGTTTCACTGCCAACATATAACTGTAGTTAATTAGCAATATTTTTTGATTGACTGGTTTTTTAGTCCTCCCTCTTTGTGGTCTTGGTCCAGCATACCTATGGTACCGCCTCCCTCCTTATGTTCCTCCAGAGCAACTTCATTCATCTGAACAGGGTCTCCTGCGGGTGGCACCCTGCACATGGGCGAAATCACAGCAGCCCATACTCGTGCTTTCTCTGTGGTGGCCCCTGCCCTGTGGAACAGCCTGCCTCAGGAGGTCAGGAGGGCCTCCACTCTCCTGGCTTTCTGCAAAAGATGAAAAACCAAATTATTCAAAAACGCTTTTGTCTTGTAGGGAGGGGCTCTCAGATGCTTCATGAATGAGTTAAGGACCATAGACTTCTCCACTATGTAGCCTTACGTAATATCTGTTGCTTTAAATATGTGCTCATTTGAGCTACCTGTGCTTCATGTTGTCTAATGTCAGCCCTAGAATTGCTTATGTTCTGTTTCAGCAATTCTTCAGGTCTGTATTGGATGCATGCAAATTCTTTGTAAACTTGTGTTTATTTACCCTATGGCATTGTTTATGGAAATGTCCCTGAAATTGACTGTACTAATCTGACACTGTATAATCCACCTTGAGTTTCAGTGAGAAAGGTGGACTATAGATGAAACCAACCAGCCAGCCAGCCAGCCAACCAACCAACCAACCAACCATTAAGAACAAGAAACATCTCCATCTGGTGGTAAACTTTTTACTCTGGGGCCTGCTAGAAACATAATTCCTACTCTGTTCAATGCTACCTTCAAGACCCTGGGAAAAAGAGACTAATGTTCATGTTCTCTTTTCCGTCACAGGTGTTGTAGAAGAGGAAATGCATATATCCTTCCAAGGCTGTGCAAGACCCAACATTTGTTACATTCCCCTTCCAAAGACAGGTGTATCCTCTCATCAAATACAATTCGCCATTGAGCGACTGCAGTACATCAAAGGCTATGAAGACTTGATGGTGTCGGTGGGAGACTCCAAATCCCTCCCTTCTTAAGAGTCCACCATTCTTGTACGAGAAGGAGGAAGTTGGGGACCAAGTGATTGGCACACGGAAGGGCTGACACTCAACAATTCTGAGTGCTGCAGACACCCAGGTTCTTCAAAGGCCAAGGAAACCCAAATGCAGAACAGAAACTTTTCAGATTTAAACTTTCCCATGTTCATTACTCAGAGTATCCAGTCTTTCTACTGTATGAAGGAAAATGAGTGTCAGATAGGCAAGAAGATCATCTCGCCATAGCATTGCCTAGGCAATAGAGTTGCCACTTGCCAACTCTGGTTTGGAAAATTTCTGGAGATTTGGAGGGTGGAGCCTAGGAAGGGCGGGGTCTGGACTGGAGAGGGACTTCAGCAGGGCACGATGTCATAGATTCCACCCTCGAAAGCAGCCTTCGTCTCCTGGGGAATAGAGACCAGTAGTCATTCCAGGAGATCTCCAGGCCCCACCTGGAAATTGGCAAACATACTAGGCAATACAGTTCCATTTGTATGGGTCCAGTATCTAGCATGCACCTCCTTTAAGGATGCCTTTTTTTTCTGGCAAGGCTCCTGTTCGTTCAAGAGTTGCCAGTTCCCCCATAAAATAAATTAGATATTAGAAGAGAAGAGTGTTTTGTTGGGATGGAAGCCTTTGAATAAAACATGGCAAATTATAGCAAGTGGAAGAAGGGCATGAAGGGATTCACAGCTGTAAAATATGTTTTGCACAGCCCCTGTATGGCATGCAGCAATTCAGCAGAGGAGCTTTCCTTCATTCACAGTGGAAGCGATGGCAAAAGATTCCCTCTTACGGCACAGTCAGACACAGTGCAGTTCTGAACAGAGTTTTAACCCTTCTTAGCACATTGACCTCATAGGACTTAGAAGGGTGCAATGCTGTTTAGGATTGTGCCGTAAGGGAACAGGAGTCCTGCCAAAAGAAACATTGGCAACTCTGTTTTCTCTGCCGTAGTAGCTGAATTTCTCCCGTGTAAACAGGATCAAAAAAGATTTAAGCGCCGGGCTGCCTTGCAGGGAGGGAAAAAATTTCCCCTTTTGCAGCAGTCTCTGTGGAATTATTCCCCAGGGGTACGTCTCCATACTGCTTTGATATACTGTTGCAATAAACCATTAAGTACTGAGTACTAACAATCCATGCTAAATAATAAACTCCTTCGCTGCTTTAAAAAATAGTCTGCCTGTTGTCCAGTACTCATAGATTTGGTATAGTTATTACAAGGTATAAACAACTAAGAAAACTCATCAAATACATTTTTATTGCAATTGAACATGCCTTTCAGCCTTTCTGTGAATCTTGTTTTTTCCTGCTCCCAGCTGAAATACCCAACGGTGCCTCTATTGTTTTTCTTTCTCACCAACCTTTCCATGCACATGCAAAGCCTGACTCCCTCTAGTATGTCTATTGTTTTTGTGAAATAATGATTTTGAATATTGGCTAGAGACAGGAATGTGGAAGAATGACCTAGAAAGGACAGGGTTTAGGGAGGGGAGGGACCTCAACAGATACGGGGTTCCCTACAGTCCACTCTCCAAAACAGCTCCCGACTGAAATATGAAACAATGCCTCTGTCTGTCTATTGTCCTTCTTTCCTACTAACCTTTCCATGCACATGAAAGACCTGACTCCCTCTAGTATGTCTATTTGCATGTGCGTGTCTGTGAAATAATAATTTGGAATATTGGCTAAAGACAGTAGCTGCCAACAACCAGCAGTGCCTGTGAAGAAGTTTGATATCAAGAGAGAAGTACATACCGGTTTTAGCCAAGGGCTGCTTTGAAAAACTGGAAGGTTCTGTGGCCACTAGTTGTTTGGTTTTCTTCCCTGGCTCCCAGAAACAACCTCTCTTGTCTTTTCTCTGTTCCTTGCTAAGAGGGTGAAATCTGGCTAAAAATGAAAGAGAAAATGGTTTTGTTTCTCAGAGACTTATACCCAATTTCCTTCCTGGTGTGGTCCACCTAGCAACAGCAGTGTGATTTCTCCTAAGTGGTGTGAGTTTTTGTCTGCCACTGTATTTATCTTGCAGGACAGCCAGTTAGAACTGCCATTTCCTCATCCCAAGGCAAATATTTATTGTGGTAGGTCAGCATTTCAAAAAGCAGCAGGCTTTCGATACAAGCAACAATTGTGAGAAAACTGAATCAAATGTTACCGTTCTATCCTCAAAGCCCCCCATCCCAGGCTGCCAGAGAGGGTTGCTAACTCCAGGTGGGAAATCCCTAGAGAGGTGAGGGTAGAGCCTGGAAATGGTAGGGTTTAGGGAGGGGAGGGACCTCAGCAGGTATGGGATGCCCTACAGTCCACCTTCCAAAACAGCAGTTTTCTCCAGGGGAAGGGATCTCTGTGAGTCTGGTGATCAGTTGTTATTCTGGGAGAACGCCAAACCCCAACTGGAGGTTGGTAACCTGCTATCTGCACAAAAAAAAAAATCTTGTACATTGCTTCAGAAAACTGTCTTAGAACACTGACATATTTCCTAAAAATTTTAATAGTCTTTATTTTAGACCTTCCTCTCTCCGCAACATATGACAAATGAACAAAATCCTACAATTTGAAACACCAAATATGGTACAGAGACTAAGGATCCCATTCCTCTGGTGGGGGCAGGAGATTCCCTGCTCCTACCTTTTGCCTTCCGCCACCGCTTACCTGGCTGGCAGAAGGGGGAAAGGTGGGCCAAATAGGGTCTATTTGGAGCCCAAATTGGCTCGCTGCATAACCTTGCACGGTGATATCACTTCCCAGAAATAATGTCATCACACCAGCACAAGGATCAAAGACAAAGTAAGAGCTGGATGACTCCCACCCCCCGCTGGGAGGGTAAGGGAACCTGGCAATCCTAAGTGAGACACATAATGAAGAGATACGCATGCTGTGAGGTGCAGAGTTGCAAAATGGGGGGGGGGGTGGACCACAGCAATGAAGGTGCATCCCTGTGGCCTTCTCCCACCACTCGGGGGGTACCCAGAGAATAGTATCTAAAGAACTTCGAGTGAGTGTGTCAGGAGGCAACCATATACCAGGTACAAAATAATCACAGTTCCAAAGTCTAAAACACTATCTGGAAAGAAAATCTGTGCAGATCTGTGCAGCCAGTTTGCTATAGTGGCTAAAAGCAGCAGGACTGTAATCAGGAGAGCCAGGTTTGATTCCCCACTCCTCCACTTGAAGCCAGTTGGGTGACCTTGGGTCAGTCACAGCTTCTCGGAGCTCTCTCAACCTCACCCACCTCACAGGGGGATTGTTGTTGTGGGGATAATAATAACATACTTTGTAAAGTGCTCTGAGTGGGCATTAAGTTGTCCTGAAGAGCAGTATATAAATCCCTAGACAAAAATGGTGGGGCCAATGACTGCTCAGCCCCTAATCTGCCATTTCTGGGCAAAGTGATTGAATGAATAGTAGCTGACTAACTTGGATAACTCTGGTACTTTGAACTCTTTTCAGTCTGGGTATTTTCTGTCCACCACTGCACACATTAGCACTTCCTGAGCCACATCCAAATGTCCCTCAAGTGATACATTGCTGAGGAGGATCAATATTGGTGGGCAACTTATCTTTTAACTTCTTGTTAAGGAGCCCCTGATCAGCTTTGGAGGACACCTGAAAACCATTGCTCTGTTCTTTTCAGTCAGACCTCCACCCAAACTTTTCCACAGTGCTTAGCAAAAAAAAAAAAACCCTCCATGACAATTAGATAACAGCTAACACCGAGTTTTTGAGCAACACTCACTGTTTTGACCTGTGCCACCTATAATCCTCTCCCTAATACCTGATTTACAATATGAACTAGGGGAAACTAGTATTCGAAGTTCAAAATTCCCTAGGGACTCTCTGAATGTTTGATACATTGAATCAGTGCACAATTATGAAAATTAAAAATTCTCTTTATTTGTCCCCACAGTAAACTTCATTTCAAAGGTTAGTTAAATCTCTGTGTGTATGTGCTCGTGTGCATGCGTGGATGTGAGAGAGGGGTTGTTGCTCCTAGTCAGAATATCAGCTCAGCTTCCTTTCTTTCTTTCCACATAGTCCTGTGCATTATTCATACATTTCATTGGGGGGGGGGTGAGTATTTTGGATTTTTAGTTGAAACTCTTCATGTTCAGCATCTTCATCTATGTTTTTCAAAGAGTATTTCACTAAGCAGAATGTGGTCACACAAGGAGAAACTAGGAAGTCCAACATGGGTTGAAAGCTTAGAAACAGTTCTTGAATGTTGGTTCTTTGTCTTGTCCGTGCAATCCGTATGCTGGGTGAGTCTAGTCTCTAGGGTCTTGGCACTTTTCTTGTATTGGGACTCTCAGTTCTCAAGAACTTTGGCCAGAACACTCTCAGCATCTTCCACAACATCATTGAGAAACCACTTCAGCATGTAGAATGTAACTATAAATGAACCAGCTCCACCAACTATAGAGCCCAACACAGGTATGAAATCAAGAACAAGTTCTGCTGCTGTCACTGTTGCACAAAAATATGACTTCTTTAAAAGACTAATTACAAATTCATGGGTGATCTCATTGGCCACTCGGGCCTTTTTGATAGCTGATCTTAACACAGGGACGGGTTTCCCAATGCGGTCTGCAAGTTGTCTGAGGGATTCTTCATCCAAGCCAAAGACTTTGCAGAAATCGCTTATTCTTCCTGCTAAGATGCCAATATGACAAACAAGAGAGAGGCCGGGGACTGGAATTGCCCCAACAGCACAGGACACAAGCGATAGTTTCCATATAAGACCCTCCATAGCAGCCTTCTTCTTCTCTAGGATTTTTCTTGAGATATTTGGCATTGTTGTAATCAAAGCATATCTCTTGAGGTCATCCAGGTCATTTTCTAAAGTATCTTGCAAAAGTGGGAAATCATACATCTTCAAATCCCACCTGGAGATTAGGAAAACCCTTGGATTAGGTTCTCCTGCCACTGCCAAATTATCACAGCAATCTTTCCTTATCTTCTCAAGGGTTTCTTTCTCATCGAAGGCTGGCTTCCTTTTTTCAGAATCAATATCGTTATCCACTTTGGTACGAACATAGTAAAACTTCTTCTTCATTTTCTGAATTTCTTGGGCCAGCAGAACGTCATTCTCTGTGAAGCGTTGTGAGGCAAGGATAATGAAGAAATCATAATTCTCGAATTGTACTGCCTGCAGATATTCCTTTGCTTTAAACTGAGTTGTCCCAATTCCTGGAAGATCCCATATTGTCACTTTGGGGAACTTGGGTTGTGGATATCCCTTTGCCTTTGTTGTTGTTTGCGTTACTCCAGTCTCAGCTGCACCTTCTTCATAATCTGTCATTCCACGCAGGGCATTGACAAATGATGATTTTCCAGTCCCCGACGCCCCTGTGATGGCGATGTCAAGGGTGGTGTTCTTCAGTAAATCCAAGTTAATTCTACTTTCTTCTATCACATATGAGAGATCATATTTGTCCAAAGCTTCCTTCATTGTTTCCAGTTCCAGTCTTACAAGCATTTTTGAGATAATAAATCCCATGGTAGTTCTTCCTACTTACTGATTAGAGAAAAAAAAGAAAGCAAAGGGTTAACTCCATACTACATAATGTTCAAAAGTTACTTTTTTTTGTCTAGTTGAACTCTGTGGGCAAGAGAATGATTCACTGAGGACATTTTTTCAAATGCCGAGAACAAAATCCATATTAAGTATTTCTAACGGTGACAGAGATGGTAGTGCTTCAAAACACATTGTATGATTTGGGTCCTCTGTGATTGTTCTCTGTGTGCTCCAAATCACATCCAAGTTCCAAATTGCCTGGTTCTTTTAGTTATGTTATTCTTGTACTGAAAGCAAAGCTACAAGTGACGTCTGACACAGGTTGGACACTTGTCAGCTTCCCTCAAGTTTTGATAAGAAATGTAGGTGGTCCTGGTCTTGCAGCTGTAACGGAGAGCCAAGCTGTAAAACCAGGATGCCTACATTTCCCATCAAAACTTGAGGGAAGCTGACAAGTGTCCAACCTGTGTAAGGCATCACTTGTAGCTTGGCTCTCAGTCATCTAAAGTGTGAGCCTCACAGGCTATAGAGAAATGCATACAACTCACGACCAACTGCATTTTTCTGCTCAGATTGCCTAACATTTGTACGTGCAATGTGAGTACTCTGCTGAAAAGAGAATTGCCTGTTGCTGTTTTTCCACCTTGGAATTGTTGGGGACCCAATGGACTCCAGGTCAGCCACACACACAGTGCCTTTAAGAGAGCCACCATGGTGTAGTGCTTAGAGTGTCAGACATTCTCCGCATCTTCCTCAACATCATGCAGAAAGCTCTTCAGTATGTAGAAGATGGTTATAAAAGAAAGCCCTCCACCAGTGAGAGAGCCCAACACAGACACAAAATCAAGAGCAAATCTGACCGCCATCAACGCTCCGCACGTTAATGACTTTGTCATAAGATCAAATACAAATTCAGTGGTGACTTGGCTGGCCATTGGGGACTTTTTGATAGCAGATCTCAACACACTCAGAGGTTTACAAACCCGGCTTGCAAGTCTACAGAGGGAATTTTCATCCAAGCCGGGCTCTGGGAAACCCAGGTTCAAATCCCTACTTTGCGGTGGAAACTTTCTGGGTGACTTTGGGCCAATCGCACACTCTAAGCCTAACCTACCTCACAAGACTCTTGTGAGGGTAAACATCCATATACCACAACATATTAGGAAGGAGGGTAGGAAAGCCAAAGTCAACTGGCCTTGGGCTCTGCAGCGTGTCTGGCCTCAAGGGAACTGGGTGGGCCAGAGAAGAAGCTCCACCCCCTAGCTCTAACCACTACACAATGGAGGCTCTATTAAAGGCACTATGTGTGTTGCTGACTTTGTGAGTGGATGGAGAAGGTCATCCCTTGGATCCCCTCAGAGCTGGGGAACCCTGGAGTCCATTGGGGCCCCAATCATTCCAAAGAGGAAAAAGGACAGCAGGCCAGTTCTAAAAAGTATGGAAACAAGAAGCAACCCTCAAGTGGAATCCCAAACCAAAATACAGCGTGACTCACTAAGGGAACAAAATCCTATTTAGATAATTTAGTAGTTTTTGTACTTTTTATAAAGTGCTATAGTGCCAAAGTGCTAATTGCTAGTAATGATCAATCTAATAAATTCAATAAATGCATACAAATATCGTATTCTGTTGAAATATACAAACTAAACAGAACAATTCATTACAAACAATATCCACAATGAATAAGTATTAAACGGCAGAATAGTCCAAAATGTTATCCAAGACACAATAGCAAAGTACTTAGTTATCCTTGTAAAGTCATTGACTTTGTCTTTTCTCCTTGTAGCTGCAACAAGACAAGGAACAAGGAACAAAAGGAAAGCTCTGTCCGTCTCTGCTAAGTATATTGAGCTTATTAATTTCTTAGATGTATTCTCTTCACAGGTGGATACATCATATCAGGGACAAAGCCCAGACGACCCGACAACATGCTTGTTTTGTGGAAATACTTCATCCGCAGTGATATAAAAAATCCACCATCTACAATACAAATGGATACTCAATAAAGAAATTCAAAGCTCAATAGTGTGTTTCATTCACAAACCTACATAACCGTATCTGTTTAAGAATCTAAAACTCACCCACACAGTGTCAGGTCCAGTGTGTATATGAGCTGTACTGACTCCATTTTCTAATGCTTCTAGTGTTCAAGTGCTTTTCCCACAGGTGCACCCGTTCCCAGGCAGATTGCTCACCGGACGAGATTGTTTTGTCTAACACCGTTCCACCAAGGATTGGCCTTGAGAGAGAGCAACTTCCCAAGACTGAAGGGTGTTGTTTTGAGAACTGTGGGGGGAGGCTGGTTCAACTGAGAACTGCTACTTTGTACCTCATGCTTTGCCCATCATTGGTAACAATGATCTTGTACCATCCTGAGTCTTCTATTCAGGACAGTGGACTATAATGAACCTTTTCTGCAGTAAAGTTTCCTTATTCAAACAATGGACTCTTGTTTGCTTGTGAAGGGGAACCTGTAGGAAGAGCATTATTTAGCCACAGTCTGATATTTTGTTACCAATCATGCCTGAGTCGGGCCCAGCGGAATCCAAGGTAGTCCCGGACAGGGATCCTTTGTTTGATCCGTATGCGTCTCCCGACAATCAACCAGCGCAACCCCAAGAACCTGTGCCAGCGGGGAACGGAGCTTCGACCTCTACCCCGCCTCTCATCGACCTCGGCAGTGAGGGGGAAAGGCCGGCGGCCGCCGCCCTCCCCTTGTTCTCGTTACCCACACCCTCGGAGTGGGGGCCCAGACCCCGAGAAACGAGGGAGCGCAGGGCCAGTGGGGTGCATCCACGAGCTCCCATGGATGGCCGCCGAAGCCTAGAGACAGTTCCTGAATTGGACAGCAGCCAACCGTGGCTGTTTTGGAATAGGACGACCGAGCACACGGACTGGGACACATCCCGCCGTGGCGTCCTGAGTTGGGATTATACGGAACTTGCCCCGTGGAAGGAGCCAACGGAAGTTCCTGAACAAAGTTGGGTGCAGATGCAAAATCGCACCCTTGCTGTAGATTCCGGCATTTCGGCAGTGACGGGCCTAGCCAAAGGAATTCTGGCAGCAAGATCGCATGACAATCAGGGAGACCCTCCACCTTGGGGGCCGTTTTCCCCGGTGGCCGCAGCCGCAGGAGGTTCCACGATGGGACAACCGGGTCCAAGTCGAATCCAACAGCTGGAAGCTAGATTGATCGACATGGAGGAAAGTCTGGTTCACGCCATCCATCTACTCTCGGTGATGGGGGCAGGAGAGAGACCATCACCTGAAGAAATGGCTGTACAAATAGCTACACTACAAAGCGTTATTTCCTATCCGAGGGATGTCGTTCCGTGGCAGCCGCCGCCCTCAAGTTACCCTGGAGACGGTGAAGAGGGAGCCGGCCCCACTGGCGAGGGCCCTATAGAACCTCCCGTATTGGAAGGAGAGGAGGAAACCCGCCCTGGAGAACCGGGAGAAACTCCCGCGGAACCCCCGAGACCGGACGAAGCCCCGCCATCCGGGGATACTCCAGTAGAGGTGCCTGGGGAAACTCCAACGGAAACCCCTGGACTGGACGGAGGTCCGCAACCCGGAGAGGCTCCAGTAGAGGTGCCTGGAGGAGGTGGAGAAGGGCCAACCCGTCCGACAGAGTCGCCGGTGATACCCCCTCCAGCTTCCCCCATAACAGTCCGGCCGGATCAGTTAGAGGAGCCTCCAGCTCCTCCAAGGGGGGGATCGCCACATCAACCGCCAGTAATTATTCCCATTCAGCAAATCCCAGGGGAAGGTCGGCCAGTGCCACGGGAGCAGCCTCTAATTCCCCGATTAACGACGCCGGGAGGGACAAGCCCGCGTGGCCCCGCACCCATCAGGCCTTCGCCGCTGCGGCCCCTCCCGCTTCGTCCGCAACTCATACCTCTACAGCAGCCGATTCGTTTGCCTCCAGACCAACCACTATTACCGCCTCCTAATCAACCGGTGGGGCCTTTACCACTACGACCCCACCGACCCGACCCGCCGCGGCCAATCTTGACCCAACCTGTTCGGCCACCTCCAACTCAACCTTTACGGCCTGCGCCACTGCCAGTCCGGCCGCTGTTGCCGCCGCCAGCCCAGCCAGTGCCGCCGCCTCCAGCCCGGCCGGTAAGGCCCCCTACGGGACGTCCCGTCCTACCACCGCAACCGAGAGGCAACGGACAACCACCGCCGCAGCCACAACCTCTTCCCGTGCCGCAAGTACCCTTGATGGTTCCGATGGACTTTTACCCGGCACCATCCCCACTGGACTTTTACCCGGCACCAGCCCCTCGACAAGACCTGCCAATGGGCTGGGTGAAACTGGAAGCTACCTTTGACGGGGATCCCTCCAAACTGGGATTTTTCCTAGTACAAGTAGTTCAGTTCTTCAACAGGTGGGGACATCTTTTTGGTAACGAGGCCAGCCAGATCGAGCATCTCGGATCTCGTTTACAAGGCAAAGCAGCAGACTGGTATGTAGGACTATACAATATTGGGGCCCCAGAACTCAATACTCTACAGGGATTGGTGGATGCTATTCGAGCACAATACGAAGACCCCTTAGAAGAAACTAGGGCACGAACAGAATTGCAAGCCATTAGACAAGGCAGCATGTCGGCAAGAGACTATGTTACGAAATTCCGACAGCTAGCTGCGAAATGCCCTAGGTGTGAGGAGTCCACCAAAATTATTCTGTTCAAACAAGGGCTGAAGCCGAGACTTCTGGATAGAGCCCTTATGCAGGACAACCCTCCTACTCTGTTGGGCTGGATCCAACTTGCATGCGAAGTTGAGAATCGCATTTTGGAAGTCCGTTTGGTTGAACAACAACAACAAATGGGACAAAGGAGACCCTTGACTTTACAGAAGGGAGGACGGGGCACTGGATACGCCACCCGTGGAGCGAGAGATGCTAGATGGCAGCAAGGGTTGTGTTTGCAATGCGGACAAGCCGGTCACTTTGCAGCACAATGCCCCTACCGGCCTGTGCAAAGACCTCCACTCCAACTACGGCGTCCAACCCCTTCTCCGTTTCCTACATTCCAACGCCCAACACCAGCTCCCAGAGCGGGCAGAGGTCGCGGCGCTCCCCAGCGACCTGCTTCAGAAAGGGGGTTGGAGGCGGAAGAAGTCATGGAATACAACCCCGCTTCCCCTAATGTAGAGGGGAATCCAGAAAGCCCCCAGTCGGGAAACGAAATGGATCTGTCGTAAAAGGGCCCAAACGACAGATCCACCCCAAGCCCATCCCAACACGGGACCGGCCGCCTGGGTCCATATTATTCATGCCAGTGACTTTGCTTAACCCGGAGAGAAAGATGCATATTCGTGTACAAGCCCTCATTGACTCGGGCTGTTCAAGAGATATCATTGCCCCAGCCCTGGTCAACGGACTGGTCCTACCAGTCCGCGAATTGCGGAACCCAGTAATTTTTGAACAAATGGATGGCACCAATATGAACCCTGTTACCACAGAAACCATTCCAGTGGTCACGGGCATGGGCCAACACTGGGAGAAAAGATCTTTTGTCATCAGCTCCACTGCCAAATACCCGTTAATCCTAGGCAGCAAGTGGCTCTGTGATCACAATCCCCACATAAATTGGGCAGAAGGATGCGTCACCTTCAACCACGCCAACTGTAAAACCCATCGATGGGACCAAAATTGGGGCAGTGATCCCTCCAGCACTGAAAAGGCTCTTCTCACCCAGGAGGACATAAATCAAATACCGGAATGTTATTGGCCTTTTTTGAATGCGTTCTCCGAAGAAGAAGCCAATGCTTTGCCCCCGCACAGAAGAACCGACTGCGCAGTAGAAATCCTACCCGGGGCCACACTACCTAAAGGCCGACTCTACCCTATGAATCCCCATGAATGGGAAGAGCTCCGGAAATTCATCGACACCAATCTCCAAAGGGGGTTCATCCGCCCAGCCAATAGTCCCCACGCGGCACCGGTCCTCTTCGTGAAGAAAAAAGATGGGGGACTCCGGCTATGCACGGACTTCAGGGGACTTAATGCGGTGTCAACCAACAACGCCTATCCTATCCCGCTCATCCGAGACCTACTCAACGTCGTGGCTAGGGATGTGCGTTTCGGCATTCAGAATGCCGAAAGAATGCCGAAACAAAAGTGTTTCGGCTTCTTTCAGGGAATGCCGAAACGTTTCGGGGAATCCCGAAACGTTTCGGGTAGCCGAAAGAAAAAAGCCGAAACGTTTCGGGATTCTTTCGTCTTTCATTCGGCTTTTCAATGGGAAAATGCCTCCGTCTTCCCGGACGTCTGGGGGAGGCATCTTCCCACCGAATAAGCCCAAAATTGGTGGGGACCTTCCTCTAACCCTTCTCTAACAACCACCCAAGTTTCAGACAGATTGGACTTTGGGGGGCCATGTTATGGCCCCCCAAAGCAGGTCCCCCCATCCTCCCATAAAGGAGCATCTTCTTCATTATTTCCTATGGGGAAAAAATGAAGAAGCAGGCTTCCTTTGCCAGGGGTGGCATTTTGCATGCAAAATGCCCCCTTACCCTCAGGGGCCCTTCTCCCACCCCTCCTCCCACCCCCCACCAAGGCTCAGCCTGCTCCCACTTGGGGGGGCCATTTCATGGCCTCCCCAAGTAGGTGCTCTAATCTCTACCACTGACAGCTGGGGGAGGCTTGTGTTGCCAGGGGTGGCATTTTGCATGCAAAATGCCCCCCAACCCTCTGGGGCCCTTCTCCCACCCCTCCTCCCACCCCCCACCAAGGCTCAGCCTGCTCCCACTTGGGGGGGCCATTTCATGGCCTCCCCAAGTAGGTCCTCTCAGCCCCTAAAGTCCACCCCTTACAGCTCCACACAAACCCAATTCCCCCCAGCTGCCACACACAGACCCAAATCCCCACATTAGCCCCTCACAGACCCAAATCCACCCCCACCTGCCCCACACCCATAACCCCAGGAACAGGCTGGCAAAGGCCAGCCCTCTCCCTTTGTTCCCTATGCTGGGAACTTCTAAACTCTCTTTCCCTGGGCAATTCTGCACAGCCCAGGGGTGCCACAATGGTGGGCACACTTCTGAGTGCCAGCTGGTCCCTGTGAAAGAGCACCTGAACCACAGACACCCTCCCTCAAATTCCCCCACCACCTACAGAGATGGCTGGCCAGCCAGCCCCATTGTTCCCTATGATGGGAACCAACTGCACAACAAAGAATAAAACAAGAACAACACAAAATAAAGTTTTTTAAAAATTATTTTCTCCCTTCCAAAGTACAAGTAGGCAAAGCATTATGACACATTACACCAGCAGTCCCCCACACAGAAAAATAACACAACTCACTTAACATCAGAGAATCACAAAGCACGATTCCTGTCAAAAACACTTTATTTCTTGAACAGCTTTAGGTTACACAGCAGGGGGGAACACCAAAGGGCTTGGCAGCAGTATCTTACACAAAAATAACACAACTCACTTAACATCAGAGAATCACAAAAGCACAATTCCTGTCAAAAACACTTTATTTCTTGAACAGCTTTAGGCTACACAGCAGGGGGGGAACACCAAAGGGCATGGCAGCAGTATCTTACACAAAAATAACACAACTCACTTAACATCAGAGAATCACAAAAACACAATTCCTGGCAAAAACACTTTATTTCTTGAACAGCTTTAGGCTACACAGCAGGGGGGGAACACCAAAGGGCATGGAAGCAGTATCTTACACAAAAATAACACAACTCACTTAACATCAGAGAATCACAAAAACACAATTCCTGGCAAAAACACTTTATTTCTTGAACAGCTTTAGGTTACACAGTAGGAGGGCACAAAAGGGCATGATAGCAATGTACTACAAAAAATAATACAACCCACTTCACCGTTTTTGACAGCAATTGTGTTTGTGTGATTCTCTGATGTGAAGTGAGTTGTGTTATTTTTGCGTAGTACACTGCTTTCCTGCTCTGTGGTGCCTTCCTACTGTGTAACCTAAAGCAGTTACAGAAATAAAGTGCTTTTGACAGCAATTTTTTGGGGTGATTCTTTAATGTGAAGTGAGTTGTGTTATTTTTGTGTAAGATACTGCTTCCATGCCCTTTGGTGTCCCCCCCCCCTGCTGTGTAGCCTAAAGCTGTTCAAGAAATAAAGTGTTTTTGACAGGAATTGTGCTTTTGTGATTCTCTGATGTTAAGTGAGTTGTGTTATTTTTGTGTAAGATACTGCTGCCAAGCCCTTTGGTGTTCCCCCCTGCTGTGTAACCTAAAGCTGTTCAAGAAATAAAGTGTTTTTGACAGGAATCGTGCTTTGTGATTCTCTGATGTTAAGTGAGTTGTGTTATTTTTCTGTGTGGGGGACTGCTGGTGTAATGTGTCATAATGCTTTGCCTACTTGTACTTTGGAAGGGAGAAAATAATTTTTAAAAAACTTTATTTTGTGTTGTTCTTGTTTTATTCTTTGTTGTGCAGTTGGTTCCCATCATAGGGAACAATGGGGCTGGCTGGCCAGCTATCTCTGTAGGTGGTGGGGGAATTTGAGGGAGGGTGTCTGTGGTTCAGGTGTTCTTTCACAGGGACCAGCTGGCACTCAGAAGTGTGCCCACCATTGTGGCACCCCTGGGCTGTGCAGAATTGCCCAGGGAAAGAGAGTTTAGAAGTTCCCAGCATAGGGAACAAAGGGAGAGGGCTGGCCTTTGCCAGCCTGTTCCTGGGGTTATGGGTGTGGGGCAGGTGGGGGTGGATTTGGGTCTGTGAGGGGCTAATGTGGGGATTTGGGTCTGTGTGCGGCAGCTGGGGGGGAATTGGGTTTGTGTGGGGCTGTAAGGGGTGGACTTTAGGGGCTGAGAGGACCTACTTGGGGAGGCCATGAAATGGCCCCCCCAAGTGGGAGCAGTCTGAGCCTTGGTGTGGGGTGGGAGGAAGGGTGGGAGAAGGGCCCCAGAGGGCTGGGGGGCATTTTGCATGCAAAATGCCACCCCTGGCAACACAAGCCTCCCCCAGCTGTCAGTGGTACAGATTAGAGCACCTACTTGGGGAGGCCATGAAATGGCCCCCCCAAGTGGGAGCAGGCTGAGCCTTGGTGGGGGGTGGGAGGAGGGGTGGGAGAAGGGCCCCTGAGGGTAAGGGGGCATTTTGCATGCAAAATGCCACCCCTGGCAAAGGAAGCCTGCTTCTTCATTTTTTCCCCATAGGAAATAATGAAGAAGATGCTCCTTTATGGGAGGATGGGGGGACCTGCTTTGGGGGGCCATAACATGGCCCCCCAAAGTCCAATCTGTCTGAAACTTGGGTGGTTGTTAGAGAAGGGTTAGAGGAAGGTCCCCACCAATTTTGGGCTTATTCGGTGGGAAAATGCCTCCTCCAGGCGTCCTGGAAGACGGAGGCATTTTCCCATAGAAAAAAGCCGAAAGAATGCCGAAATAATGCCGAAAGAATCCCGAATCCCGAATCCCGAAAGAGATTCTTGTTTCGGCTTTCAGCTTTAACGATAGAGAATTTTCTTTCGGCTTTCTACTTTCGGCTATAGCCGAAAATTTTTGGCTTGCACACCCCTAGTCGTGGCGCAAGGTAAGATCTTTACAAAATTAGATTTAAAAGATGCTTACTTCCACGTTCGTATCAAGGCGGGAGATGAGTGGAAAACGGCGTTTAATACGCCCCTCGGACAGTTTGAATACCTAGTTATGCCCTTTGGTTTGACGGGAGCCCCGTCCGTATTCATGTCCATGATAAATGAAGTCCTACATGAATTCCTTTATAAAGGGGTTGTGGTGTACCTTGATGACGTATTAATTTACTCAGACACCGAGGAGGACCACATCCAACTGGTTCAGAAAGTTCTGGCTACTTTAATGAAAAATAAATTACCCATCAAGTTATCCAAATGTGAATTCCATAAAACTGAACTCACCTACCTTGGTTGCTGTATATCCCCAGAGGGTTTGAAGATGGATCCATCTAAAATACAAGCGATACAAGAATGGCAAACACCCACCACCCGTAAAGAACTACAGTCCTTCCTGAGTTTTGCCAACTTTTATAGAGACTTTATTGCAAACTTCGCGCAAATCACGCTCCCCCTCACGGAACTATTGAAAACCAAAAACAAAGGGGACCAGGCAAAGAAACCCTCCTCCAAATTACAATGGACACCCGCTTGCCAAGCAGCCTTTAAATGCCTTAAAGGGCAGTTTGTTACAGAACCCGTCCTCTGCCACCCCAACGAAAGCTGCCCTTTCATAGTGCAAGTCGACACCAGCGACACGGCTATTGGAGCAGTATTATTGCAGAAGGGGGAGGATGGAAAACTGCGGCCTTGTGCATTCCTTTCCAGAAAGTTTTCTGATGCTGAAAGAAATTGGAATGTGTGGGAGAAGGAAGCCTTTGCGGTAAAAGCAGCCCTCACTAACTGGCGGCATTGGCTAGAGGGGGCAAGGCATCCCTTCGAGGTTTGGACAGACCACAAAAATCTGGAGGCCCTTCGAAGCCCTCGCAGACTAAATGCCAAACAATTACGATGGGCGGAATTCTTTTCCAAATTCAATTTTACTCTGAATTATCTCCCAGGCAAAACTAACTTTCTTGCAGACGCCCTATCGCGCATGCCCCAACACAAAAGCAAGCGGAAGAAGACTATAGACACAGTCTTCTCACCTACGCAATTGGGAGGCGTGGTAACTACACGCAGCCGAGCAAGCCAACCCCTCCCGCACAGCCAAGAGTAGAAATCGAAACTTAAAGCGGAGGTGGAGAAGGAGGGGGATAAAGCCCCTAAAACCAAACTGAATCAATCCCCGCAGGGGGATTGGCTAGCCGGGAACAAATTTTATGTCCCGGACAGCCTCCGACGGGAGGTTTTGCAACGATGTCACGATGCCCCCACAGCCGGTCATTATGGGTACCTGAAAACGTTACATTTAATACAACGCCAATTCTGGTGGCCGGGCATGCGCAAGGACATTTCCCAATATGTAGGCTCCTGCCCCATTTGCCTCAGCGCCAAAACTCGGAAAGGAAAACCTCCGGGTCTCTTACAACTGCTGGAAACACCTAACAGACCTTGGGAAACAATATCCATGGACTTTATCACTGATTTACCTGATTCAAAAGGACATAATTGCATTTTAGTAGTGGTAGATCTGTTTTCCAAGCAAGCACATTTTATTCCATGTACCGCGGTACCCACCGCTCGAAAACTGGCAGATTTGTTCCTAAAACACATTGTAAAACTACATTCTTTTCCGTCTAAGGTGATTTCGGATCGCGGCGGACAATTCGTTGCCAACTTCTGGCGGGAGCTTTTACGAATGTTGAATATTGAGCAGGGAATCAGTTCAAGCCACCACCCACAAACCGACGGACAATCCGAAAAAACTAATCAGATCTTAGAACAGTTCCTTCGTTGCTATATTAACTTTCAACAAGATAATTGGGTGGACCTTCTCCCATTAGCTGAATTTTCCTACAACAACAGTGTGCATGCTTCCACTGGGGAGGCGCCTTTCAAAGTTGTCTATGGAGCTCACTTCAACCCTTTTCCATTGGACGCTCCCCCTCTCCATTCCTCCAGTTCACCAGATGTTTCTTCATGGTGGGGGGAGGCCGCACAACAATGGACTCTTATAAAGCAACACCTCGAGAAAGCCAAACACGATTACAAAAAGTACGCAGATCGCCATCGTGCGGCCGAATGGGATTTACAACCTGGAGATCATGTTTACATTTCTACTAAAAATCTGAAACTGGCCCAGACCAGCCGCAAATTAGCGTTAAAATTCCTTGGACCTTTTCCGGTGCGCAAAGTAATTAATAAAGTGACTGTTGCTGTAAATTTACCCAAGAATTTGCGCCATGTTCATGACACATTCCATGTTAGTCTTTTGAAAAGAGCTCCAACCGACGACAAATGGCATATCAAAGCTCCACCCATCCCAACCTTGATAGATGACCAAGTACATTACGAGGTGCAACAAATTCTGGACTCTAAATTCAGACGTAATCAGCTTTTTTACCTCGTTAGGTGGAAGGACTTTGATTCTGGTTATGATGAGTGGGTGAACTCTGTGCATGTTCATGCTCCTAGACTAACCAAAGCTTTTCATACTCGCTACCCATATAAACCAGGGGGAGATTTATTTTAAGGGGGGCAGAAATGTCAGGTCCAGTGTGTATATGAGCTGTACTGACTCCATTTTCTAATGCTTCTAGTGTTCAAGTGCTTTTCCCACAGGTGCACCCGTTCCCAGGCAGATTGCTCACCGGACGAGATTGTTTTGTCTAACACCGTTCCACCAAGGATTGGCCTTGAGAGAGAGCAACTTCCCAAGACTGAAGGGTGTTGTTTTGAGAACTGTGGGGGGAGGCTGGTTCAACTGAGAACTGCTACTTTGTACCTCATGCTTTGCCCATCATTGGTAACAATGATCTTGTACCATCCTGAGTCTTCAATTCAGGACAGTGGACTATAATGAACCTTTTCTGCAGTAAAGTTTCCTTATTCAAACAATGGACTCTTGTTTGCTTGTGAAGGGGAACCTGTAGGAAGAGCATTATTTAGCCACAGTCTGACACACAGACGCTCGGGTTCTCGTTTGTTTGTGTTAGACACACCTCAGTAATCGGCTGTGTGCAGAGCTACACGTCTTGGGCACGGCTTAAAAGGGACTCAATTAAAGATACAGAACCTAAAGTGAGGTCCTTTCCCATGCTGACAAAAGAATGCACCCCCTTGTACAAAAAACATGTCGGGCAGAGTTCGTTATTTAGTCCTGCTGGTCTTATACAATTCAGAGCCAAACTACAAGTGACGCCTTACACAGGTTGGACACTAGTCGGCTTCCCTCAAGTTTTGATGGGAAATGTAGGTGCCCTGGTTTTACAGCTTGGCTCTCCATTACAGCTGCAAGACCAGGATGCCTACATTTCCCATCAAAACTTGAGGGAAGCCGACTAGTGTCCAACCTGTGTAAGACGTCACTTGTAGTTTGGCTCTCAGGGAATAAATCCAAAATGCCTCAATTTGTAGCTGTGTGAGAAGTTTACAGAGGGAGGTCTTGGCACTTTGCTTGGGTCGGGTATCTAACACCCCAGGGCCAGACTTCGGTTGCCCTGGGTGCCGGCAACTGTAGATCCGGCCCTGGGGTGTTAGATACTTGAATTGTTTTGGACTGCGCCACCCATATTGCTCTCTCTAATACCTGGTTTGCAGTCTGAACTAGAAGAAAACTGTACTTGAGGTTCAAAATTCCACATGAACCCTTCTGGGTGTTAGATAGTTGAATCAGTACACCTGAAGAACTTCCATTGAGAAAATTAAACATTTTCTTTATTTGTCCCTTTGGTATAGTTCATTTGAGATGTTAGTTAAAAGTGCGTGTAGGGGGCAGGGAGTTTCCAATCACAAATTCAGATCTGGTTTCCATTTTTTGGATGGGTTTTTGGATCTTTAGATGCATACTCAGCATCTTCTTCAATGTTATCCCCAAGGTTTTCCATCAGGCACAATGGAGTTCGAAAACAAGCAAATGGGAAGTCCCACAGGGGTATGAAAGTAGAATTTGTTCTCGAACGTTGCTTCTTTGTCCTGTCCATGTAATTCGTATGCTGTGTGAATGGCCTCCAGGTGGAGGTCTCGGCTCTTTGTTCGGATCGGGAGTCTCCGTCTCAATTCTCTGCAGCTTTGGCCAGAACATTCTCAGCATCTTCCACAACATCATTCAGAAAGTTCCTCAGGATATAGTACGTAGTTGCAAATGAACTAACTCCAGAAAATATAGAGCCCAACACAGGTACAAAATCAAGAACAAGTTCTGCTGCTGTCATTGCTACACAGGCAGGTGACTTCTACAAAAGATGAATTAAAGTCACTCGGGACTTTATGGGCCAAACTACAAGTGATGAATGACACTTGAACAGCAAGTGTATTCCTCCCTGTTCACTTGCCCTCCATTCGATCCACTTGCTGTTCAAGTGTCATTTGTCACTTGTAGCTTGGCCCTCAGATAGCTGATTTCAACATGGGAACAGGCTTGCTCATGTGCTTTGCAAGTCTACTGAGGGAATCTTCATCCAAGCCTAAGATTTCATAGACATTTATCATTGCTTCAGCCATGTTTCCCACCCACCAGGATCCACCGGCTGGTAACTATATCCTGCTGATTCCCTTGAAAGAGTTCAAAAAGCTGCACTTGTCCCTTCAGGTTCTTTTGCATCCTGAATCCTGACTTTAGTCCAAACAGAATGGTAGTTTTAGAGCAGTTATTGATGAAGTTTCTACTTGGCTAGGAAGTTCCCTCAGCCACTGGATGCTAGGACAACAGGGGAGTCTTGGGAGTGGTAAGAAACACTCGGTTACCATTTAAAATGTTTTAATCACATTGACATGAATGTCATAATTGTATGCTCTTTTTTTTAGCACTTTAGAAATAGAAAGCTGAAATGGCCCAAGAACAACATTTTCTGTTCAGTCAAAAAAGATTCTCTTACCTTCTGGAAAATCTTTATTCAAATGGACAAATAGCTGTTCGGTTGAGTTATTCACAACTCTTTTATATTATCCAGTCTTTTGGTTTCAAAACTCATACTGTTATCATAAAACCTGCATTTTATGGCACAGATGAAAGTCCATAGGCGTACTGAAAACAAGAGATAACAACAGAGTTTTTCTGGGAATATATTATGAGTTTTTTCCCCACACTCCTTAATTTGCTACGGGTGGTGAAAGTACCCAAAGGTTTGTGTGGTGTGCTTTTTCTTGTGAATCAGGACTATGATACTAACAGCACACTGTTATTGTTGCTGCTGCTGTTGTGGTTATTCTTACCTTTCATTCATTTAAAAAGAAGAAGGATGTTGGTTTAGCTTTTCTTAGGTACGTGCTGCTGGTTATATTCTTCTTTGTTGGAATTTTTCTTCACTGCATATTTCTTGTCTTTTTCTATATTTATAATAAAAAATAAAAGATGAATACCAAATTAGGGTTTTCAACTTCACGGTGGAGCCTGAAGTTGTCCCAGAATTACAGGTGATCTCTGAACGACAGATATCAGTTCTCAGAAAATGGCAGTTTCCAGGGGGTGGGGGTGAACTTTATGAAAAGACAGCCAAACTGAGCTACCTCCCCTCCCCAACCTCTGTCCTTCCTGGGCTCCATCCACAAATCTCCAGGAATTTCTCAATCTGGAGTTGGCAATCCTTGACAGCAGCTGCTGAAATATTGGAAAGGCTGTGAAGAAGTTTGATATCAGGAGAGATTTGCTTCTCTCCTATGTATTCTGTGACACCTGCATGATCTGAGCCTGAAGAGAAAGCACATTTCTTTACCAGCAATGTATCCCACTGACCGTCTAATTGGACCACACTGGACTTTCACATGTGGTTTCCAGTAAGAAGCAGAAGTTCTTGTCAGCCTCTGCTCTTTCTTTGCAGGAGTAACCTTTTAACCCGTAGGTTCCTGGTGAGCACTCGAGCTCTCCTTAGTCAGTGTGTCCTCACATTCCCCCTTCAGGCCTGACTGACAGGATTGTCAGATCCTCCCTAGCAGCCAATGGGGGGCGAGAGCAAGCAGTGGGGAGGGACATACCAGCCTGTTTGTGCCCTCAAGGTGATGTAATAACATCACTTCCAGAAGTGACATTATCACATTGCCAGCCCACCAGAACACAGTTTTGGAGTAAAAAAAAACCTATCCTCCCCCCCCCCCCCAAAAACATGGCTTCAGCAGTGATATGATGATATAACTTCCTGGCACATGGGAAATGATGTCAGCACATCTAACAACAACAACATTCAATTTATATACTGCCCTTCAGAACAACTTAACACCCGCTCAGAGCAGTTTACAAAGTATGTTATTATTATCCCCGCAACAAACACCCTGTGAGGGGGCTGAGAGAGCTCCTAGAAGCTGTGGCTGACCCAAGGTCACCCAGCTGGCTTCAAGTGGAGGAGCGGGGATCTCCTGTCCCAGATGGGGGCAGGGGATCTCCTGCCCCCGCTCCCCACACCCCGCCCCCACTTACCTGAGCAGCGGAGGGGGCGCACCTTCCTTGCATGCTCCCCCACCACGCAGCCCGCTCCTGTGCGCCGCGGCTGTCAGGATCAAGCCTGTTTTGGCCCGGATTGGGGCAGCTGCAGAGTGCAGGAGTGCTCCTGCGCGCCATAGCACTCAAAACAGGCCCGATCCGTGGCAAATCGGGCCCGTTTTCAGCAGCTGCGGAACACAGGAGCGCTCCTGCGCTCTACAGCACACAAAACGGCCCATTCTGCCACAGATCGGGCCCGTTTTTGAGGCGCTGCAGAGAAAGCCCAAGTAATCAAGAATAAACCACGGAACCTGTTTTTCACCCCTTTGCACTACAACAAAAGAGTATTCTGGGCTGGACCCTGTCCTCCCACCATCCCCTTAATTCTAGAAGGGAGTTTTCAGAAAATTGTTTTCTGCATTCATTTCTCATTCTTGATCTCCACAAGCTAGCCTAAGCATTTCTTCTGGATCAGAACATAATTCAAGTCCAGTAGGACTTTGCAGATCAGCAAGATTTCCAGATGGAGGGAGATTTGACTCTCAAAAGCATATACCCTGGAAATCTAGTTGGTCTTTAAGGGTGCTACTGAACCCGAATCTTGCTCTTCTACTGCAGACCAACATGGCTACGCACCTGAAACTCTCTCTTCTTCACCCTCTAGCAGGCTTTCACCAATCTAGATAGACTCTTGTCTTCCTGAGTGTTGAGGACTATGCTGAGACCCCCCCTCCACACACAGACATACCACATAGATCCAACCCAAACATCACATGAACACAAACCCTGACTTGCTTCCTGTATGAGCCTCTGGAATCTTATTTCCCTTATCCTTCCTCTCTCTCTGTATCTCATGATGTCTTTTAAATATTCCTCCTCTTACTCCTATCCTGCTAGGATTGCCAGATTACTGCTGAGGGGTGGGGGTCCTCCCCACTAGCTCCTGTTTTCTGCTGCTGCTCTTGGGGACTGTAGTAACGACACGAGACAGGGTCTGGATGCAAAGTCTGTCCCTCCAAAGATGGAGGCGAGAGTTTTATTAGTTTGTATTCAGGAAGTAGTAAAAAATAAAATACCAAATTAAGGTTTTCAAGTTCACGGTGGAGCCTGAAGTTGTCTCAGAATTGCAACTGATCTCTGGATGACAGAGACCTGTTCTCAAAAAACAGCAGCTTTGGAGAGTGAACTTTATGTCATCGTATTGAGCGACCTCCCCTCCCCACCTCTGTCCTTCTGGGCTCCATCCACAAATCTCCAGGAATTTCCCAGTGCGGAGTTGGCAACCCTCGAAAGCAGCTGCTGAAATATTGGAAAGGCTGTGAAGAAATTTGATACCAGGAGAGATTTGCTTGCCTCTTATATATTCTGTGATGCCTGCATGATCTGAGCCTGAAGTCTCACTCAAACTGAAAGAGAAAGCACATTTGTTTTCCAGAAACTTATTCCATTGACTTTCTAATTGCATCTCATTGGACTTTCACATGTGGTTTCCAGTAAGAAGCAGGAGTTCTTATCAGCCGCTGCCCTTACTTTGCAGGACTGACCTTTTAAACCGTAGGTTCCTGGTATGCTCCCTTTTCAGGGCAGATTGATTAATGCCCTGAGCTCCTTTAGCGAAGCAGGGAGGGACGGGGTATCAAATCCTCCCTAGCGGGGGGGGGGGGGGGGGGTGAGAGCAAGCAGTGAGGAGGGACATAACAGCCTGTTCATGCCCTCAAGGTGATGTAACAATGTCACTTCCAGGAGTGGCATCATCACTGCAAGCCCCACTAGAACATGGTTTTGGGGTAAAAAAAACCCCTATGTTTTTCCCCCCAAAACCAAGGCTTCAGCAGTGATGTGATGACAGCACTTCCTGGTACATGGGAAATGATGTCAGCACATCTGCCAGTGACATCATTATGTCACCAGTGAGTGTGCAAAGCTCCAGTAATTCCTTGTTTCCCCCTTAATTTCCCTCTGCTGGCCAGGAGAGTGGTGCTGGCAGGGAACTGACTGGGGGTAGGGGTTCCCCCTTCCAACAGGGGAATGGCAAACCTAGAGAAGGAGCTTTATTCTAGTCTGAGGGCCAAACTACAAGTGACGCCTGACACAGGTTGGACACTTGTCAGCTTCCCTCACGTTTTGATGGGAAATGTAGGCGTCCTGGTTTTACAGCTTCTTTCTCCATTACAGCTGCAAGACCAGGACGCCTACATTTCCCATCAAAACTTGAGGGAAGCTGACAAGTGTCCAACCTGTGTCAGGCGTCACTTGTAGTTTGACCCTTAGAAGCCTTAGAGCTGGTCTGTTGCAGGAGGGGAGAGAAGAGTTCAGAGTAGACGCCCACCCACCCCTTCTCCAGCATTCCTGTCCTCCCACAGCAAAGTGAGTTTGCTAACTTGGCAACTAGACACCTGGACTGAGAGACTCCAACACTTTCCAGTAACAGAAAGCAGAACAGAACTTTATCAAACAGGCTGGCTTAGCATAACTCACTGTACACTCCAGGCTTTCCCTCTGATCTCCCCAGGAAGTCCTTCTCATCCAGGCTCCTCCTGACCTCTAGACCAGGAAGCTCACTCACACAAAGCAAGGAGGGAGGAGCCATTGTGTTTGTCTCTGCCTCTTGTGATTGCCAGTTGGAGCTGGTGCTCAGCATCCTGTCTCAAAATCCCAAAGGTGCCTGCAGGCTCAGAATGACTTGGGTTTCCAGCTGTAGAGGAAGCTGGTTGGAGCAAGAGAGCTGTCCAAAGGTCTCTCGCTGCATGGCTGCCAGATGTGCCCTCCCTCACCCCCTCTACTCCCTTACACCTGTCTCAAGAAGGAAAAGGGGCTCACTCCAAGAAGGAAAGGGTGCCAGGAACAAGGGAAGTCCAGCAAAACCTAGGAAAAATCACAATGAATCTGTGGCTTCTAGGCCGGCCGGCTGAGCACAGGCAACCAGTGGGAGAATCTGGAGGAGGTGGAAGAGACACAGTCAGTGTTGCACCAACATCGTTATGTCATTTCCATCACAAACCTGGAATTTATTAAGAAAAGGGTATACTTTCTCAGCTAGAGACCTACTCTTTTAATGAAAGCTTGGGATGCAAATAACCTGGTACAAATATTGCTCTATTGTGACATTGATATAACACTATACAATTGCCTGTTAAAAAAGGTAAAGGCCCCTGGTGATGGAATGAAACAGCCAAACCTTGCAAGAGTCCAGGGGCCCACCAGGCGCCATTTTCTTGCTGAGGGCCTCCCTTGCTGGCAATGGGGAGAATTCTCCAGCAGAGGTGATGACATGTTAAGTTCCTGGCCAGTTCAGTTCCTTCTCTTTTCAAATGTAAAAGGTTATGATTAAAGGCCAGGTCTCCCTGACCATCAGATGGTAACCAATCAGCTTCCTCTCTTCCCTTCCCCACTCTTATGCCCCCCCCCAAACCCCCAAACACTCTAGAAATCATGAGGTGTATATTTTTCTTGAGAGGGAACCATAGCACAATCTCAGAAACTAAGCAGGGTCAGTACTTGGATGGGAGACCATCGAGGGAGGCTCTGCAGAGGAACGCAATGGCAAGCCACCTCTGCCCCTCACTTGCCTTGAAAACCCCTTGAGGGGGTCGCAGTAAGTCGGTTGTGACTTGACAGCATGCATGCGTGAACATTTTTCTTACTTCTGGAATTTCGAGGGCATTTTGCATCATTTCGTGTGTCCCTGAGCTAACCCAAAACACCTAATTTCAGGTTTAATTTCAGCTTGGGTATATCCAAATGCACACCCCTAGTAGGGCAGGTGACCTCACAAGAAGGAGGTACTGGAGAATTTGGCCTTTGACATGGAAATGGCTTCACAGGATGTGATATCACAAAGCGGCATCACATCCTTTTCCTTCCCCAGATCCCTCCCTCAGTTTTGCCCTCTCCAGGTGCCCAAATCTATATGAATTTTGCAAGCTAGAATTGGCAATTCTTCATGTACATCTCAGCTGTACATAGTGGAACATTTGGGATATCCTTATGAGCAACAAGCAAGAGGTGTCCCATTGCAGCAATGATGGAAATTTCAGGTTGGGTGTCTGTGTCCAACTGCAATGTGGGAGTGTGGAAGGGAATGTGTGTATGTGTTAGTGTGTTCCTTCGACCAGGTGAATCCCCTTCAAATCTCCTTTCATGGCTGGTGTCAATCGGGGTCTTTTATCACTCAGCAGTTAACCAATAAAAAGACACAGAGTCAAGAGTTTAGATGAAACAAATTATATTGTTTATTACCGCACAGGGTAGATGAAAAGATAAATGAAATGTCTACCTGTGCCAAATCTATGAAGCAGAACTACTGATTAAAATAGTTGAGCAAATAAATTGAGATAAGGACAAACTAGTGTATGGTTACCAACAATGGAATAAGTAGCTGCTAAGAATACTAAGACCGATAACTTCTGCCACTGATTACACAAAACATTTAAAAACAAAGTAGAAAGACGAAACTTTGAGTACTATTTAAGCAAAACTGTGTTAATAAGGAAAAATGAAAAACATAAGATCAAATAGATGTATTGTTTTAGAACTCAAATTCTGCTTCCCAGTGCTCTCCAGCCCACCCAGTTACAATTATGATAAGCACTAAGAGCATTCATATCTGTTATGATTACCCTTGTGCAGGTTACTAATCCAGTAGGCTCTACCCATTGGTAGAGAACAGTTAACAAAGCAAAAAGAACAAATAAATGAAGCTATGATAGAGATAATAAAAATCAAACAAAAATTAAAACAGAATGAATCAGAAGGGAGGAAGCGAGAGAGATAGAGGACCGATGCCTTACTGATACTCAACAATAGATAGGTATTCTTTGTCCACCACTGCATATGTTGTCACTTCCAACAGCATGCCCAAACCTTGCCTGAGGTGCTACATTGCTAAGGAGGATCAACGGTAGTTGGGAAACTTTTTGAGGGAAGCTTGTCCACTATTATTAGCCTTCTCCTTGAACAGCCCCCAATCGGTTTCTCAGAGCTCCCTGCAGCACATTAGAACATCAATGCTCCATTCTTTCTAGTCTAACATCTAAGCAAAGAAAAAGCTACCACAAGGAAGAGATACAAACCAGCGTGGAGTTTTTGTGCAGAATTTTCTGTTTTGAGCTGTGCCATCCGTGTTGATCTCTCTAGTTCTTGGTTTACAATATAGAATAGGACAAGCCAGCACAAGATGCTCATATCTTTGGGGTGTTTGGTCCATTGAATCAGAATAGCTAAAAGAACTTCCACTGAGAAAAACGAAAATTGTCTTTAATGGCCACCATGGTAGAACATATAGTTTCTCCAAATTTTAGTTAAAAGAAGGGAGGCTTCTAATCAGTTTCATTTCCTTTCCAAACTTTAGGTCATGTGCATCATTCATATGTTTGGTGCCTCCGCTTTTCTTCTCCAATGGCAACTTAGTAGGGATTGTCGAAGGCTTTCACGGCCGGAGAACGATGGTTGTTGTGGGTTTTCCGGGCTGTATTGCGGTGGTCTTGGCATTGTAGTTCCTGAGGTTTCGCCAGCAGCTGTGGCTGGCATCTTCAGAGGTGTAGCACCAAAAGACAGAGATCTCTCAGTGTCACAGTGTGGAAAAGATGTAGGTCATTTGTATCTACTCAGGAGGGGTGGGGTTGAGCTGAGTCATCCTGTAAGAGTTTCCCAGGGTGTGGAATGCTAATGGCCTTACCTTAAGAAACCTTAAGAATGAACAGAGCATGGTTTCCAGTTCTGAAAAACACTAGGCTACCTAAACATTCTATCCCCGACAATAGCCCTGCAGAGAAGATTAGCACATCAAGCACCAATCCATATGCAAAAGAACCTCCTCAGGATACAGTGACGTCTCCCGCCATTAGCATTCCACACCCTGGGAAACTCTTACAGGATGACTCAGCTCAACCCCACCCCTCCTGAGTAGATACAAATGACCTGCCAACATCTTCTCCACACTGTGACACTGAGAGTCTCTGTCTTTCGGTGCTACACCTCTGAAGATGCCAGCCACAGCTGCTGGCAAAACGTCAGGAACTACAATGCCAAGACCACGGCAATACAGCCCGGAAAACCCACAACCACCATTAGTAGGGATTCTTAATGTCCAGCAGATTTTCATGAATGTCCTAAGCATCTTCAGTTTTTTTCCAGAAAACTTTTCAGCAGGCAAGATGTGGTTCCAAAAGATCCAGCTCCACGAACTGGGACATCCAACATGGGTATGAAATCTAGAATCAGTTCTTGACTTTGGGTTCTGCATCCTCTGCATGAAAGTCCTGTGCTGTTTGACTCGGTCTATTTTCTCAATCTGGGTGTTGCAGCGCTTGACTCGTCTTAGGACTCCACAGCTTTTGCTCGGACATTCTCTGCATCTTCCTCAACGTCATGCAGAAAGCTCTTCAGGATGTAGAAGGTGGTTACAAAAGAAAGCCCTCCACCAGTGAGAGAGCCCAACACAGGCACAAAATCAAGAGCAAATTCGACCGCCATCATCGTTCCACACAGTAATGACTTAGTCAAAAGATCAATTACAAATTCAGTGGTGACTTGACTGGCCATCGGGGACTTTTTGATAGCAGATCTCAACATGCTTAGAGGTTTGCCAACCCGGCTTGCAAGTCTACAGAGGGAATCTTCATCCAAGCCAAAGACCTTGCAGAAATATCTCATTGTTGCCACCAAGATGCCAATATCACAAACAAGAGAGAGTCCTGGGACAGGAATTGCCCCAATACCACAAGACACAAGGGATACTTTCCATATAAGGGACTCCATAGCAGCCTTTTTCTTCTCCAGGACTTCTCTTGAGAAAGCTGGCATTGATGCAATTAAGGCATACTTCTTGAGGTCATCCAAGTCATTCTCCAAGGTCATTTGCAGGCGGGGGAAATCATATATATCCAAATCCCACCTGGAGATAAGAAAAACCAGTGGATTAGATTCTCCTGCCTTTGCCAGATTGTCACAGCAGTATTCCCTTATCTTGTCCAAACACTTCGCCTTACAGAAGTTGGGTTTCCTTCTCTCAGAATCAATACTGACATCCACTTTGGTGCGCACGTAGTAGAACTTCTTCTTCATCTTTAGAATTTCACGAGCCAGGAGAACATCATTCGTCGTGAAGCGATTGGAGGCAACGATGACGAAGAAATCATACTCCTTAAAATGTACCTTCTTGAGGTAGTCCTTTGGTTCAAAGTCAGTTGTCCCAATTCCGGGAAGATCCCATATTGTTACATTCGGGAAGGAAGGATGTGAATATTTCATTCGCTCCATCGTTGTTTGTGTCTCCCCAGTCTCAGCTGCACCTTCTTCAGAATCTGTCATACCTCGCAGGGCGTTCACGAGGGATGATTTACCAGCACCCGTATCCCCTGTGATGGCAATGTCAAGAGTTGAGTTTTTTACTAAATCCAAGTATTTTTCACTTTGCTGTATGGCATCTTCAAGATTTCTGTTTTCCAAATCGTTCTTCAGTTTTTCAAATTCCTTTCTTATGGCTTCTTTTGTGAAGGCAAAAGCCATGGTAGCTCTTTATTGTTTGCTTGAAGAAAGAAACAAAAAAGGACTGTTAATTTAATGTCAGATAATGGCCAACAATGCTTTCTTCCCCACCCCCCAAAACCTTATCCTTTTAATTTTTTTATTATTAAAATACAATCAATGCAATCCTAAGGAGAGTTACTCCAGTCTAACCCCAGAGAGAGAATGGAAGGAAGAGAATATACAGGAAGGAAGAGAATCTATAACTTTCCTTTGTTGATATAGATTTAGCTATGTGAGAAACCTGATTCAATGAGTGGTTCTGCACACGTTGGATAACGCACTTCCAATCCTCTTTAAATTTATGATGTAATAATTTTGTACTTTTCTTGTTATTTGCTATGGCTGTGCTGAAGCAATCCTAAGGATCAATGCAATCCTAAGGAGAGTTACTCCAGTCTAACCCCAGAGAGAGAATGGAAGGAAGAGAATATACAGGAAGGAAGAGAATCTATAACTTTCCTTTGTTGATATAGATTTAGCTATGTGAGAAACCTGATTCAATGAGTGGTTCCGCACACGTTGGATAATGCACTTCCAATCCTCTTTAAATTTATGATGTAATAATTTTGTACTTTTCTTGTTATTTGCTATGGCTGTGCTGAAGCAATAAAGTATTGATTGATTGAATCCTCTTTATAGATCATTTGGAACGGATTTTTTTATATGCGGAATAAAAAACCCACCTCAAACGATTGATAAAGTTCATTGAAAGTGCATTTATCCAACGTGTGCAGAATCAGCCAGCGAGGGCACTCCTTCACTGGAGATAAGCTAAATACATACTTACATTTCAATCCTAAACAGAATTACTCCAGTCTAAGCCCATTAATGTCAATGGGTTTAGACTGGAGTAACTCTGCTTAGGATTGCATCAATGCAGTGGGAATTTATAATGGAGAAGGATGCAGTGGCATTTAAAAACACTTTGCAATGATTTCTTCCCTGTGATCATTCTCTCACACATCCAGAGTTATGTCGTTGGCCCCCATGGCTTTTCTTCTTCAGTTTTGTCATACCCAGGTAATTTAAGTATGAGCTACATAAGTTTTCCCAACAGGGGAAACAGCGGTTTGTAGAGCCATTACATGATGGGAAAACAGAACAGAGGGGAAGGCCTAAGACCCTTTGCCTAGGCCCGATGGTATGATTCCAGGGTTGCCAATCTCTCCATTTGGCCTGGAGATCTGCTGGAATTACAACTGATTCCCAGACTACAAAAATCAGTTCCTCTGGAGGAAATGGCTGTTTTAGCAACTGGCATTATACCCTGCAGAGGTCCCCCCCTTCCACAAACGCAGCACCTATCCAGACTCCTCCCCCACAATGGCCATGAGGACTTTGTTATGTGTGGATTGGCCCTGAGGCACTACACAATACACATGTGCACAGGGCTTTTTTTCTGAGAAAAGAGGTGGTGGAACTCAGTGGGTTGCCTTCGGAGAAAATGGTCACATGGCTGGTGCCCCCCACCCCGATCTCCAGACAGAGGGGAGTTTAGATTGCCCTTGGCGCTGCAGAGCAATCTAAACTTCCCTCTGCCTGGAGATCAGGGGGCGGGGCCACCAGCCATGTGACCGTTCCACTCCATACCAGCTGAAAAAAAGCCCTGCATGTGCACATTTCACATGCTGTGGAGGCTTATTTTGATAGATTTTATGCGTGTGCGCACATGCGCATGGGCATGTGTGTGTGTGAAAGAGGGAGAGAGTGGGTTAATGATCTTTATAGCCACAGACAGGTGTTATTGCCTTATGGCTAGGAGAACTCTCTTCAATAGAACTTAATGTGTGGGAAAGGGAAATTGAGAAATCTTATCACCTGATATTTTCTGCCGACCAAACTGCTATTAAAGGGACAGCTAGAGGGGCCCTTTTAAAAGGTGGTAGTGATTCTTAAGAGGCTATTGCAGAGCAAAGGAAGACAGTGTTCAACAGATGGCATTCAGGCTTTGGAAACCCAGACAGTATTTGGTCATAATTATTACAGGAGTCCTCTCTCCGCTTTCTATCTGCAAAATATTAAGGGATGTTATTGGCTATGATCTAATTTTGGCAAGGCTGAATAATAACGTAAAAGGCTTCACAGCTGTAAAATACGTCATGAACAGACAAGGAAGTGCTCTTGGAGTGCGCAAGCACTGCATGCACATATGGGATAAGTTGCCCTGGTGCACCCTCCCCCGCTTTCAAGCCCAGGGGACCTGTCAAGCTTACTAGTTATGCATCTTTGGTACATAATTAATATGGCTATACATTCATTTACCTACTACATCTCCATCTGCCCGCATCATAATAAATCAGGACTGTGGAGGAATTGCAGAATTAGGGTTGATTTCACATCTGAAGGGAACTCTGCAGCCAGCTTGGATTTCATGCCTGTTCTTAGTGGGAATCATGTCAGAAAGCAGGCCAGCAACTATGGGCAGCAAAGTGGGGCAGAAATTGGGACTCTGAAGGAAGCATGGGCCCTAGGGTGGAAATACGCTTTACGAATTGCATAGGGATGCTCAAGTGAACCTCATTTCACGTGTGCCCCCTCCAGTTTCCCATGTCCTCACGGATAGAGTCACACATGAATACATTCATGCGTTTGATATCAGTTCCTCCTCAACTGCTAAAAGTATCCCAGTTTCGCCCACCTCTCACATCCATTCACTGAAATGCAGATCTTGACACTTTCTCATATATTAAAGAAATGCAAATTGGCAAGTCAAAGGAGCCTACAGTACTTGTTCTCACAGCAAAAACGGAGCTGAATTGATGCTTTGCCCTCAGAATTGCTTGCAGAATGATGCAGTCACACAAAGGGAGTTCTCATAAAAGTAGCATGCAGCAGCAGCAAAATTAGAGTAGAATTGGCCCTTTGCCCTCCAGACACTTGTAGATGCAATCACACAAAGGGTGCTCCCATGAAAGTGGCATTCATGTGCGCCGAGCAAGAACTTCCTGCAGATGAATTGAGGACTACACATATAATCTTGCACTTGAGCATCCAGATATTTCATGCATTTCCACTCCTAGTCAGGAATTCAGAGGAAGCTGGAGAAAACCCTCATGGTCTGTATTTTCCTTTCACCATTAACTCTTTCAACCACTCACAGCTAGGGTGACAAGAGTTTTTATAAAGTTTCAGTGTATTCCTACCATCGAGTGAATTCCCTTCCCATCTCCTTTTGTGATTGGTGTAAATCTGGATTCTTGCTCATCTCAGTGGTTAACTAGTAAGAAGACACAGACTCAAGAACTTTGCAGAAACAAATTACACCAGTTTATTAACGCACATTTGAGGTAAGAGGTAAATGAAGTATCTGCTTATGCCAGCCATACATAATAGATCAATGAAACAACTAAGCCAATGAACTAAAATAAAGATAAAACAGCAATTAGCAACAAGAATGAAATAAATGAATCCTTCAGAATATGATATATCAGACCAAACAGCAATATTATTTTAGAACACAAGCGCTTCCTCCCAGTCCCCTCCAGCCCACCAAGTTTAAAGCTAAGCTAAGTCCTAACAGCATTTGTATCTACCTGTTACAGATCTGGTGGTATGGGTTGTTAATCCAGTAGTTTGGACTAGTCCCCTTTTGGTAAAGATAAGTGAATGAGGCTTTAGAAAATAACTGGACAGAGAAGAAACGAGAGATAATAGAAGAAATTAGAAAGGAGAAAAAGAGACAGAAAGGGAAGCAAAGAGAACCAATGCCTCAAAAAAGGAAATAGCGCTCAGCACTGGATGTTCTCTGTGCACCTCTGCACATGTTAAACACTTCCAAAAGGACACCCAAACTTCTCTCAGGTGATGTATCACTGAGGACGATCAATAGTGGTGGGCAACTTGTCTTTGAAAAACGCTTGTTCACCGTTTTTCATCTTCTTGTTGAGGAGCTCCTGATCATTATCGGAGAGCACCTGAAAACCCCAGCTCCATTCTTTCTGGCACAATATCCACCTAGACTCTTTGACAGTATTAAGCGAGGAAAAAGATGCCACAAGAACAAGATCAAAGCTAGCTCAGAGTTTTTGAACAACACACACTGTTTTGAACTGCATCGCCTCCGTTGCTCTCCCTACCTGATTTGCAAGGGGAAAACTGGCAGGTGATGCTCGCCATTCCCCATGGACTCTCTGAAGATACGTTGAATCACCGCACCTTTTTTAAAGAAAATTTAAAATGGTCTTTATTTGTTCCTATGTCATCGTTTATTCTGAATGTCTGTTAAAAGTGTTGGAAAGGCAGGTGCTTCCAATCAGAAATTCAAGTCCAGTTTCCTTTTGATTCCCATACTGAGATGTGCATTATTCGTACATTTCAACTTCAGCTTTTCTTTTTGTATGGTTACTTTGGATCTTCAGTTGAAACTCTTCATTTTCAGCATCTTCCTCAACGGTTTCCAAAATGCTTTTCACCAGGCAGAATGTGGTTCCAAAACAAGCAAATGGAAAGTCCAACATCTGGATGAAATCGAGAATCCATTCCTGACTGCTGGTCCTTTATCCTGTCCATGCAGTTCATAGGCTGTATGAGTCCGGTCTCCAGATAGAGGTCCTGGGACGTTGCTTGTATCGGGACTCTAAATTTTCAGCAGCTTTGGCCAGGACATCCTCAGCATCTTCCACAACGTCATTCAGAAAGCTCTTCAGCATGTAGAATGTAGTTGCAAAAGAGCTAATTCCGCCAAATACAGAGCCCAACCCAGGGATGAAACCAAAAACAAATTCTACCGCCATCATTGCTCCACACACAATTGACTTACTCAAAAGGCCCTTTACAAAATCAGGTGTGACATGGTTAGCCATTCTTGACTTTTTGATAGCTGATCTCAACACAGGAACAGGTTTGCCAGTGCGGTCTGCAAGTCTTTTGAGGGATTCATCATCCAAGCCAAAGACCTTGCAGAAATCTCTCATTGTTTCTACCAAGATGCCAAGATCACAAACAAGAGACAGGCCAGGGACAGGAATTGTCCCAATGACACAGGACACAAGGGATAGTTGCCAAATAAGGGCCTCCATAACAACTTTCTTCTTCCTCAGGATTTCTCTTGAGAAATTTGGCATTGTTGTAATTAAAGCATATCTCTTGAGGTCATCCAGGTCATTTTCTAAGGTCTCTCGCAAGAGTGGAAAATCATACAGATTCAAATCCCATCTGGAGGTGAGAAAAACCTTTGGATTATATTCTCCTACTTTTATCAAACCAGCACAGCAATATTTCCTTATCTTCATGAGGGTTTTTTCCTCATTGAAGTTTGGTTTCCTTCTTTCAGAACGTATGCTGACATCCACATTAGTGCGCACGTAGTAGAACTTCTTCTTCATCTTCAGAATTTCATGAGCCAGGAGAACATCATTTGTCGTGAAACGATTGGAGGCCACAATGATGAAGAAATCATACTGTCTAAAATTTACCTTCTTGAGGTATTTGTCTGGTTCAAAGTCAGGTGTCTCAATTCCAGGAAGATCCCATATTGTTACTTTGGGGAATGTGGGGTGTGGATATCCCTTTGCCTTCACTGTTGTTTGCGTTCCTCCAGTCTCAGCTGCTCCTTCTTCATAATCTGTCATTCCACGCAAGGCATTGACAAATGATGATTTTCCAGTCCCCGACGCCCCTGTGATGGCGATGTCTAGGGTGGTGTTCTTCAATAAATTCAGGTTAATTCGACTTTGTTCTGTCACATCTGAGAGATTGTTATTATCCAAAGCTTCCTTCAGTTTTTCCAGTTCATCTCTTATTATAGTTTGTGAGATGGCAGATCCCATGATGGTTCTTCGTACTAACCGATCAGGGAAAGAAAAGAAAGGCAGATGGTTATCTCAGTTCTCAATATTGTTCAAATAATACTTTCCAGCATGGAAAAAATCCAGCATGGATTTAACAGTGTGAAAAAAAATCTGATTTATTGATAGCAGTTCCTCACAGCTGGAAACAAAATGCATTTTAGGTAGTTCTAGTGATAAAACAAGCCCTGACCTGGATATCCCAGGTGAGCTTGATCTTGTAAGATCTTGGAAACTAAGTAGGGCTGACTTCAGGCTTGCCATTCCCCCTGCTCCCACCTCCTCCCCCCACCCCCACTTACCTAGCCAGCACGGTGCCCCCCAGCAGTGCAGCGCACCCCTGGGCAGCGAGGTGCGCTCCTGCAATCCACAGCAGCACGCTCCCACACCCCGCAGCGGCACACTCCCGTGCCATCCAGCGGGCCCATTTTGGGCCAAATTGGGGCCCCTGGGGGGATGATTCAGCTCTTTGGCAAGTGCAGGAGCACTACTAGGCCACCCTTTGACCCACATGACAATGTCACTTCCTGGAAGTGATATCATCATGCTAGCCAGGAGTGCACAGACATAGAGAAGAAGCTCAGGGGAAGGAGGGGAGGTAAGAGCCAGCATCCCAATCTCCTGCTGGGAGAATGAAGGGACCTGGCAACTCTAGCCAGCCTTGGTTAGTAATTGGATGGGAGACCTCCAAAAAAGACCAGGGTTGCAGAAGCAGGCAATGGCAAACCACCTCTGTTAGTTGCTTGCTGTGAATACCCCACAGGGGCCACTATAGGTCAGCTATGACTGGAGGGCACTCTCCACCATTCTCAGTGATGAAAGAAACGATGTCATTTAAAAGCAGATTCCAAGATTCTGTGCTTGTTTTGTGACAAAACTTGAAACACATCCTAGTCCTGCATGGTCTGGCTTCTTCATTTCTGTTATCTCTATGCCCACATGATGTGCCATGGACAAAGCAATAGGGCTCGTTGCCAACTGTATTTTTCTACTCAGATTGCACAACTTTTCTGTTAATTCTGTTTCTGTTGAAATCAGAATTGCCACTTTGGGGAACTGGCCTGGTATCTTTTTCCTCTTTGGACTGCAAACGGCTTATGGAAACGGAGTTTTCTGCATTCTCTGGCCCTACAGTCTTCCTTTCTATGTGTTAAAATGTGTACTGTTCAGTTGCAACATAGTTACATATTTTGAAAACGTTTGCCTTTTGACGGAATAGACTAGCGAAGATGTGAGACGATCGGCTTTCCAAAGCAGGCATAAAAAATTGAGTCCCTGCCAAAATTCAGGAGACACAATGAGAAATACATATGGCTGGAGGTGGGGGAACAAAGGTTTGGATTTACTTCTGCCCTGAGACCCAAACTATGCATTGGGTACTTCAAACAAATGGGGAAAACATTCTATTCTCGTTCTCTCAGACTATAAACTACATCTTAACTCTTTTATTAACTTCACGTCCTTTGTCCAGCACACAAAAAAAGATGCAGGTGATATTTCTCTATTGCTTTATTTCCCCACAAGGAAAATCTACACTTGCTATTGTTTTGAAAGGTTAGCATAAACATGCAACCCTGGTTCAAAGTGACGAGGATAACGGGTGGCTCTGGGCAATGCTTATTAAATTAATGAATCTATTCTATATATATATTCCAACTCTCCCTTTGTATCAGGGACAGTCCCCAGTTTTCTAGAAGTTTACAAATTACTGCCCCTGTTCTGTCCTGATCTTTCTTTTTTGCAAAGATGCCAGGGATACCTTTTAAAAATGTCACCTGTGTGATTTGCTGGAGTTATTCTCTTTCCTCTCTGAGCAAATAGAAGGAGCATCTTGACTTTAGGGCATATCCGTGAGCATGGACAGTAAGGCATCATACAGTACAGAGCCTCCTATTCTCTACCTTGGCAAGGCTCATTTTGATGAGAGATTGTAAGATAATACTAGAAGGACATAAAGCAGAAATATCTTTCTGGCTTTAAAACCAAGGACAAGCTATTGAAGAGTAAAGAAAAATAGCTACAACAAACCACATTCTGCCATTAGCAAACTTTGTGTGTGTGTGTGTGTGTGTGTGTGTGTGTGTGTGTGTGTGTGTGTGTGTGTGTGTGTGTGTGTGTGTGTGTGTGTGTGTGTGTGTGTGTTGAGGGGAAAAGCCTCAGTCAGTAACCCTATATAATTTTTATAAGTATTTCCCTCTTTTTATCTGCAAAAGCTTGGAGGATATTATGGATTCTGTTGCGGTCACAAGCAGGGCTTTTTTTCTGGGAAAAGAGGTGGTGGAACTCAGGACCGCACAATGACGTCACTTTGGGTCAGCTGGAACAAGGGGGGAGTTTTTTAAAGTTTAAATTGCCCTTGGCGAAAATGGTCACATGGCCAGTGTCCCCGCCCCCTGATCTCCAGACAGAGGGGAGTTTAGATCGCCCTCCATGCCACGGTGCAGAGGGCGATCTAAACTCCCCTCTGTCTGGAGATCAGGGGGCGGGGCCACCAGACATGTGACCATTTTCAAGAGGTGCCGGAACTCCGTTCTACTGCGTTCCTGCTGAAAAAAAGCCCTGGCAACTGAAGCCACCACCTGTGTAGGAAAACAACTTGGCTTGCTCTTGTCCTTTTAACAGCAATTTGATTCAAAGAGATCAGCAGATGCAATTGCTTGTGGAGGGAAGAGGAGCAGGACTACCTGCTAACATTTGCAAAGCAAACTGTTGTTTACAAGCACACCAGCAGGATCCAGGGGAAAGTTGGCAACCTCACCCCAAGCTCTCCTGTTCCCTCTAGGATAGGATCACATCCTTACTAAAAGCACTTGCTGGTTTGAATGCAACCCCCAAGGGTCTTCAAAGGCTGAAGAAATTAAAAGATAAGCAATATCTAGCACAACACCTAGCCCCAACAGCCATAGATCAGCAAACTTTTCTTTAATCAGTGCTCACTCTCAACAGTGAATAATATCTTGAGCTATTCTCCCACTTTCTCAACATAATACCAATTTCATTCCATTCTAGGAAAATAATGTAGACTAGGTAGAACAAGCATCAGAAATGAAGCTCTCATCTAATCAGCAGAGAGAAAAAAAAGTGAAATAAAAGCTTAAAGCCCAGAAAAGATTTCCTGAGCCTTCTAGGTGTCAGATCGTGGTTCAATGAAAGTTGCTTCTCAGCTTATCTCTTGTAAAAAGACATAAGTCCTTTGTATTGCAAAGAGTTTACTGAATAAAAGCCATCATTGTAATCCACTGGCCAAGATAGGTATCCCGGCTGGTACATAGGAATTGTTGCAAATGGAGATACAAAGTTAAACACAGAATAGCATAGCCAGGCAGTGCCCATCCTCCCCCCACGGTTCCCATAACAAGCTGCATGAAACTGTAAAAGTGAAACTTTCTCAGGGTTAGCCAAAGCAGTAGACAAAACATTCCAGTCTTCGGCACCTGCAAGAGAGAAGCTTGTAAAGTCACAGTTAAAATGGCGTTTCTCTGGTTACATAGAATCATACAAAGTCAGACCTGACACTAGGCATGCATGAGCTACCAGTAACTTATGAGCTACCTGTTGGAGACCCTGAACTAAACAATACCTTTTGGTGCCTATTGATTTTGTACATAGTATGCAGTTGTATTACAATTTGTTTTGTAAGGCTGTTATGTTTTCAGCCGCCTGTTGAGCAAGACAGTTATATATAACACATGAAAGAAGAAAGGGATTAATAACACATGTGATGGAAAGGAGGACAGAGGGCATTGCTTAAGTTGTGGCAAGAGTGATTTAGAACTATGAGACACATTATGCATGACCCCTCCATGCTATGCAAGCGTTCAGCAAGGGGTCTTTTCACCAACAGATAGCCAAAGCTCCCCCAGCTGAATTTCTTCCAATTTAAGAATTTCTTCCGTCTTCTGTCTTTAAGAGCATAGAGGAGCCTTACCAGAAGAAAATTTGGCAACTCTGATTGGCATTTACTTTATGTACTTTTTATTTATTTATTTACATTATTATGTATAGTACCTCTTTCTCACTGAGGCTTAAGGCAGATTACTCAGTAAAAGTCAATACTATAAACTGGAAGAACGATCTAATCAGCGATATTATCAGACTAGATTACAGAGATTTGTAACAAAGCAAAAAAATATTAGATATGGTATGTTAAACAATGCGGAAAATGGTATTACGTGAGTAGAAGACAATGTGGTGGGAGCAGGGTAATGCATATAGCAAACAGCCCTTGACAGGCGAGTTATTCAAGAAAATAAATCCTCGCCCTGGTTTAAATTAATTAAATTAACTCATACAAGGGCACAATACCTAGTTAAGATTTCAGTTAGTAAACTACGCGTAGCCTTTACCTCAATTTGTTTCCAGTCAATGCAAACAGCCATGCTTGAAGGTCATTATTCCAAGGTCCCAGTTGCCCAGCGCCTCTGCTTGTGTGGTGGCTCTGATTCAGAATTGTGTCATTATCTGCTACACTGCCCACTTTATACATCTCCTAGAAAGAAATTTCTAAGCCCAGTCCTAGCCAGTTTAGGCTCCAGACAAGACAATGAAAACATCGTCGCCATATTAGCCGATGTGGACCCAGAGACCTCGTATAAGGTCACTCCTTTTGCCCTTGCAGCTGGGAAAACCCATGAGAAGGTTGTGACAGCGCAGGGCTGTCAATAGGCTGCAAGCACAATAGTGTAACTCCCATAGTGTTTTATCCAGCTTGTATCGTATATTTTATCTGTACCGCCACTTATATTTTTGCTACTGTTTTATCATTTGCAATGGCCCTTGGCCCAATGCAATAAATCTTGAACTGTGAACATACAGCAAACAGATCATGAGTCCTCCTAATTCATAGTCTTGTTGTGAAAAGCACCTGCCTGAACCGTTCTCTTGTAATATAGCCCTATTCCCTTTATAGGAATGCTCTCCTGAACAATTCTCTTTTACACAGTTTGCGGAAAGACAGAAGCTTGGGAACCTTCCTGACCTCCTCAGGCAGGACATTCCACAAGGTGGGAGCCATAACAGAGAATTCATTGGACATCTGATGGGATGTGCAGATTTTTAAAAAGTTGCTTAAGTAACAGCTGCTACCGTAACTAGGGGTGAGCGATTCGGCATTCGGAATGCTGAAAGAAAGCCGAAAGAAACCTCTTTCGGCTTCTTTCGGGGTACCCGAAACGTTTCGGGGACAGCCGAAACGTTTCAGGTATCCGAAAGAAAGCCGAAACATTTTGGCTTTTTCGGCTTTCTTTCGGCATTCAAGAATCGCCATTTTCTTTTTGCTAGGTGTTTGCCTTAGCAAGCGCCTAGCAAAATCCTGCTGGAAGCTAAGGCTTCCTGCAGGCTCTAAGAAGAGGGGAGGGGGGGAGAAGTGAATCACTCACTCCTTCTGTCACCCCCCACCCCTCTTGCAAAGGAGGGAAGGGAATCCTGTGCTTTGCCTTGCAAAGCTGACAGGAAGAAAATGTGTTCAAACTGTGGAGGGAGAGTTGTGTGAAGCTGGTAGTTATGATAATCTTGTCTAGTGGGCTTCTTTTTCCATGCCCTGTTGTGCTCTCCTACTATGTTACCTGAATATGTTCTAAAATTTAGAGTTTGTCCTTTTTAAAAAAAAAAATTAAGATTCTCTGATGTGTAGTTAATTGTGTTGTTCTTTTGTGTGGGTGACAGTTATTATGATATGTTGTGATTTGTTAACCTATATTGCACTTTGAAAGTGAGAAAATTAAGTTTTTTCTAACTTTTTTTTAAAAAAAATTGTTTAAGATTCTCTGATGTGTAGTTAATTTTGTTGTTCTTTTGTGTGGGCGACAGTTATTGTGATATGTTGTGATTTGTTGACCCATTTTGCACTTCGAAAGTGACAAAATAAAGTTTTTTCTAACTTTTTTTTTAAAAAAAATTGAGATTCTCTGATGTGCAGTTAATTCTGTTGTTCTTTTGTGTGGGCGACAGTTATTGTGATATGTTATATTGTACTTTGAAAGTGACAAAATAAAGTTTTTTTCTAACTTGAATCATTGTGTGTCTGTGTTCCCTTCTTTGATGTGAGGTTGGTTCCCATCATTGGGAACAATGGGGCAGGCTAGGCAGCCTTCTCTGTAGGTGGGGGGGGGTGTCAGGGGGTGGTTGTGTGTCAGGTGCTCTTTCCCAGGGATAAGTTGGCACTCAGGAGTGTGCCCACCATTGTGGCACCCCTGGGCTGTGCGGAATTGCCCTCGGAAAGAGAGTTAGGAGTTCTCAAAGGGGGAAGGCTGGCCAGCCTGTCCCTGGGGTTATGGTGGGTGTGGGGCAGCTGGGATGGATTTGGGTCTGTGAGGGGCTAATGTGGGGATTTGGGTCTGTGTTTGGCAGATGGGGGGAATTGGGTTTGTATGGGGCAGTAGGGGGTGGACTTTGGGGGCTGAGAGCACCTACTTGGGGAGGCCATGAAATGCCCCCCCCAAGGGGGAGCAGGCTGAGCCTTGGTGGGGGGTGGGAGGAAGGGTGGGAGAAGGGCCCCGGAAGGTGCAAAATGCCACCCCTGGCAAAGGAAGACTGCCTCTTCATTTTTTCCCCATAGGAAATAATGAAGAAGATGAGCAGCAGTGCTTCTTAATGAGAGGATAGGGGAACCTGGTTTGGGGGGCCATAACATGGCCCCCCAAAGTCCAATCGGTCTGAAAATTGGGGGGTTGTTAGAGAGGGGTTAGAGGAAGGTCCCCACCAATTTTTTTTAAATTTTTTTATTGGATTAGAAATCATTATAATATCCATTGCAATCAATTTCCTTTAAGTATTCCAATTCTAACCCCCTCCCTTTCCCCCCCTTTTGTTGACTTCCAATAGTTTTCCAACCCCTTATCCATTTTTTCACCTACTCATTTCAAACTTATTTTATCTATTAAACATATACTTTCACTCTCTTCTAAGCTTATATATTATAACACAGTGCTATCTCTGTTTCCCTTCCCACTTAACTTGTCAACTAGATAATACATTCCTGGCATATATTCTTTAATAGTAATAATCATTTGGCTAATTTTGGTACCCTGTATTCTATCTATTTATATTGAATGTATACATCGTTTATAGAAGTACCCAAAGTTATGTAGAATGAGGGACAAATTGTTTGTCCCATATCGAAGACGAGGTCCCCACCAATTTGGGCTTGATTCGGTGGGAAAATGCCTCCCCCAGGCATCCGGGAAGATGCGGAAGCATTTTCCCATTGAAAAAAGCCGAATCCCGAAAGCCGAAACAAAGCCGAAAGCCGAAACGGCTAGCCGTTTCGGCTTTCGGCTTAGCCGGTAGAGATTCTCATTTCGGGTTTCCCGAAACGAGAATAACGAAAGAGGGTGCCTTTGCACACCCCTAACCGTAACACAAGGACCTTCACTGCATGTCTGAGGGCCAAGCTACACATGACGAATGACACTTGAACGGCAAGTGAATTGAGTGGAGGGCAAGTGAACAGGGAGAAATACACTTGCTGTTCAAGTGTCATTCACCATGTGTAGCTTGGCCCTCTGTGTAAGCTGAATGTATGAAACATGGCCACCACAGGGACTGGGTTGGGGAGAATGCAGGAGTATTTTCAAAACATATGGTTATTTTGCAAGGAATCCTGTAAAACAGAACTTTTGCCTGAAATATTGAAGAGTTGGAGTTATGCATGGCCTCATTCCCTGTCATTTGGTGATTGGCTCCACCTCCAGCAGCAGCCATTTTGTGGTTGCATTCACCACCCTTTCAGATTTCCAAAAATGCCCATAGGGTTGAAAAAGTTTGGGACCCCTGCTCTTAACTGAATCAGCTGAACCCCACAGAAAATGGGAAAGACAATGTTCTTCAACATCTCCGCTTTCCCAAATGGCATTAGCACAGTCCAGTCTTTAGTGCTATTATAGCTAAACTCCTCCCATGTACACAGGCCCAAGAAAGTGATTCCAAAATTCAAATGAAGAGGTTGCCATGAAGAAAGGATAGTAGGAGAAAATTTCCCTTGCATTGTAGTCTCTGCTGGATTATTTCTTAAGGGCATATCTTCCTCTGGCCCGTTAATCAGACTAGCACAAAAATGTGTTCCATGCACTTTTTTTAAATCTTATTTATATTCCGCCCTCCCCGCAAGCAGTCTCAGGGCAGATTTGAGCATTGGCGGTCTATAAGTCAGCAACCGATCATTCCAGAGTCAAATGTGGCTTAGCATAGAACCAAATATGACCCTTTAAAACAGAAAATGAAGTTGGAGGGATAAGTGGGATGCTAGAAGATGCTAGAAGAGCCAGTATGTAAAGGGAACAGCAGGCAAAGATTTTTAGAGAACTAAATAGAGATGCTGTTCAGAAAGGAAAATCATAGAGGTGGACAGTTGCCAGAAATCCAAGTGTGAACCATGCATGTGTTTATGTCCATGCCCTAAAACAATTTTGCAGGTTGCTTCAGTGTATTTTTATGCCATATTAAGAGAGTGCCATCCTGAGCAGATTTACTCCAGTCTATGCCCATTGATTTCAATGGGCACAGACTGGAGTTATCTTGACTTAGGACTGTAAGAGAACTCGTGTATGCCACTTCCCAATAAAAGACTTGCAACAACCAGTGTTTGGACAGCAGAAAATGTATGAATCAACATTTATTTATGTAAAACATTTTTATCCTGTCTTTTTACCAAATTCAGGCCTTCAAGCACAGTCACACCAATGCTCTTTACTACACTACATAGAGCACTACACTTCCTTCTTATTTTGTTTTATTTTTGCATTTTAACATGTTATATTCTGTGAATCTTGGTGCCTCTGGGTCCCAATTCAAATATGAAATACTGCGAGGTTTAAATATTACCCTTCTCTAAAAAACAAACAAACAAACACCTCAAAACATTTCAACTATGTAGAAATGTTTTGAGGTGTTTGTTTATTTGTGTATGTGTCTGTGTGTTCGTATTTTAAATTTCAGTAATTGTCACAGGAGCTGCTAAGATTCTGCAAAATCTCCTTCGTTCTCGTGACGGTTTCTTACACACCCAGTGTAAGTGCTGATAGCTACTTGGGAGTCAGGAAGCAATTTCCTCCAGGCCAGTTTGGACAGGGATCTTGGAGGGGTTTTGCCATCTTCTGGGCATGGAGCAGGGATCACTGGGTGGGGGGGGGGGAGTGGGGGAGGGAGATTTCCTACATTGTGCAAGGGTTGGACTAGATGACCCTGGAAGGTTCTCTCTTTCATCCTCTCTTTCATTCTATGATTCAGGAGGAATTTGCTTACCTTTTCTGACCAGGCACTGGTCTAAGAGTGGAGCTCAGTGGTGACCAGTGGGTTTGGGTCAGGTGTCCTGTCTTCTCTGTTCCCTTAGAAATTCCCTTCTGTATTACCTGATAAGACCGTGAAGTCCCAATCAGAATGAAAAATAAATGTTTGTTTTTCAGAGTTTTATCCAAGTTGTTGCTGTGGGGTGAAGGGATTTCTAATAAATAAATAACAAGTGATATCTTGTGTTGGCTACTGAATTTATCTTATAGGGTCATAGCTGCCGTATTTACTGTTCCCTGCACAAATATTTGTTGTTTGTTCTTTGAGGTTCAAAGCCCTCGGAGCAGAAACCCCTATGAGCTGATCAAACCATTTATAAGAAAACAAAACTGAAACTCTCTGATTCTTGGACAAGATTCAGTGTTGTGAGGGAAAGTGGGGGGGGGGTTAAAATCCAGGCTGAAATTCAACAGGTAAAGTTTTCATTTCTGGCTAAAGAGTTTCAGTGGTTTGGCATCAGACCTAAAGCCTAAGGGCCCATGTAGACAGGGTAGCAAGAGGCCTGTGAGGGAAACCCCAAATTTAAAAGAAAGAATTAACTCCCCTTGCCCATATGCAGGGCTTTTTTCTGGGAAAAGAGGTGGTGGAACTCAGTGGGTTGCCCTCGGAGAAAATGGTCACATGGCTGGTGGCCCTGCCCCTTGATCTCCAGACAGAGGGGAGTTGAGATTGCCCTCCGCACCGCTGAGCGCTGCAGAGGGCGATCTAAATTCCCCTCTGTCTGGAGATCAGGGGGTAGGGCCAGCAGCCATGTGACCATTTTCAAGAGGTTCCGGAACTCCGTTCCCCAGTGCTCCCCCTGAAAAAAAGCCCTGCCCATACGTCTTGGCCCAAATGAATGTTGTAGCCCTGTGCAGCTACTGCATTTAAAACAATATAGCCTGGGAAGTCAATTCATAGAGCTCACCTAAATCCTAGTCTGGCTTTTAGATCCACACTTTTCCTCATCTTGCAAACCCTAAACTCTTTCCCCTACTTCCCGAAAATGAGAGTCTCTCTACACAAGACATCTGACACATGTTCTTCATGTATCAGGAGACTCAATGTTAGCCAGGAAGCATAGTTTCGCAAGACAGAGCCGGCAGAGATCTCTCCAGAGGGGATGGATTCTCTCACACCCCTCCGTCGCCTCTGGCATCTCTCCTTCTGGAGCCTTTGCCCTGCCAAGGCTTAATTAATTCAAAAGTTTTCAGCAGTGAGGGCAGCAGGGTAAAAGCCCCAGAAGGGAAGACAGTCTGGCATGCCAGAAGTGGCAGAGGACTGCGACAGAATCGGTCCCCTTCGGAGCGATCTCCACCAGCTGGGTTGCCAGGTCAAGTTTGGGAAATTCCTGGAGATTATTATTGATGTTAAGAAATGACAGTATGTTTTTGGTGATTTAATATTTTATTAATTATGTTAATAACAAATAACTTACATTATAATAACACATTATAATAGCATTAATGAAATTTATTTCATCACAATTTAATTACAGTATGTATATTTGAGAGCCTTTGAGAAAGATTGTGCTGAAACAGAATGACAAGATGACAGTACCCGTCAGGCTCTTGGGCTTATGCTTGGCCATCAACTATAACCATTGGACTGCATTGTCCTTTGAAGAAAACTCCATATTAAAACCAATGAACCTATAAAGGAACAAATAAATAGAATTATGTCACATAGTACATCTCTGGAAGACTTGTATTATCTTTATAGGATGGAACTTTACCAATTGAACTCCTGACTGTATTTGTATATAATTGTATATTTGGATATTTATTGGATATTTATTGATATTTATGTGTAATGTTTATTAGAAATTGCAAGTTGATACTTTAGCACTTTGCACTTTGAATTCAAAAATATATTTAAAAATTTAAAAATTTATAATATCAATTTATTCCTTTTGACTTTTGAGGTTTTTTCCCTTAGATATTGGTTTGTTTCTGACTTGGAGGAGCCCTCTTGCTTTATTCTTAGCCTCCAGGTAGTGGCTGGAGATCTCCCGGAATTACAACTGGTCTCCAGGCCATAGAGATCAGTTCCCCTGGAGAAAATGGGGGGTGGACTCTATGGAATTATGCCATGGCAAGGTCCTTTCCCTCCCCAAACCCCACTTTTTCCAGGTTTCTCCAGGTTTCACCCCCTAGATCTCCAGGAATTTCCCAACTTGGAGCTGGCAACCATAACACTTTCTGGCTAACATTGCATCTTCCAGCACTTGATGAACTAGCGCCCAGGCACCTCATGTAGAGAGACTCTGAGAGCCAAGCTACAAGTGATGCCTGACACAGGTTGGACACTTGTCAGCTTACCTCAAGTTTTGATGGGAAATGTGGGCGTCCTGGTTTTACAGCTTGGCTCTCCATTACAGCTGCAAGACCAGGATGCCTACATTTCCCATCAAAACTTGAGGGAAGCTGACAAGTGTCCAACCTGTGTCAGGCGTCACTTGTAGCTTGGCTCTGAGTCACACAGATAAGATGTGGGGCAGTGGCAGCTTCCTTCAGGAATTACTGAGATCCCACAGGAGTTCCAGAGAGGTGCAGCATCCAAAGGGCCTGGCCTCAGGACAGAGCAGCCCCTTCATAAGGCCAAGGGAAACTGGCCAAGGAGGGCACACCAGCTCTTGCTCCTCAGGTTAGGTCAAGAGAGAGATGGAGAACAAGGGGGAAGGGAACCCTCTGCCCTCTCTGTCTGAGACCTGTGAGGGGAAAATGGCGTGCTCGCTGCTGGCAAGGATCGACTGGGCTTTGCAGTAGGGTTGCCAGGTCCAGGTTGGGAAATTCCTGGAGATTTGGGGGGGTGGAGCCTGGAGAAGGGGAGGGGCCTCAGAATGGTACAGTGCCATAGAGTCCACCCTCCAAAGCAGCCATTTTCTCCAGAGGAACTAATCTCTGTCACCTGGAGATCAGTTTCAATTCCAGGAGATCTCCAGCCATCACCTGGAGGCTGGCAACCCTACTTTGCAGAGATCATGAAGCTGCTTGTGGCTGGAAGAGGAGTGGGACCACCTGCTAATATCCACAACTCCAACTGTTGTTAACAAGCCCAGGAGCAGAATCTAGGAGAAAATTTGGCAATCTCACCACAAGCCCTCCTGTCCCCTCTCGGGTTGGGTCATCATGTTTACGCCAGTCCCCTAAAACAATTACACAGATTGCTTCTATGTATTTTTATATCTTATTGTGAAACTTTGTGTGCTGTTTCCAAGTAAAAGCCTTACAACAACCAGTGTTTGGATTGCATAAATGTATGGAGCAACATATATTTATTTAAAATGTTTTGATCCTGTCTTTCTAAGTGATTAGGGCCCTCAAGGCAATGAACAGTTTTAAAAAATGAAACAACTTTGTACATATATAAATAACCACACCCACTAACACTTTTTAAATATAATATCTTTTTTTTATTTTGGCAATTGACGATGTCTTTGAGCTTTGCTGTGAATCTTACTGACTGACACCCCCACCTCACTTCAAATATGAAATAGTGCCCCTGTTCAAATATTACTCTTCTTTTAAAAAGAAAAGAAAAAACCTTTTCAAGTACATGAAATAGTACCTATCCTTTTTTGTGAACTATCCCAAAGAGAATCTGATAAACATGTAAATATTTGTGTGTGAGCCTGTGGGGGGGGTGGGGGGTAGTAGAGAGTGCCATCAAGTCATAGCTGACTTACGGCGGCCCCTGGTGGTGTTTTCATGGCAAGAGCCCTAACAGAGGTGGTTTGGCATTGCCTGCCTCTGCAGCCCTGGTCTTCAGTGGAGGTCTCCCATTCAATTCCTAACCCAGGCCAACGCTGCTTAGCTTCTGAAATCTGACAGGTTATTTTAAATTTCAATGCTAGAATATCAGCAGCTGCTAAAATTCTGCAAGGTCTGTGAAGAAGTTTGGTACTAGGAGGAATTTGCTTACTGTTTATGTTCAGGCACTTGTGTAAGAATGGGGCTCAATGTGTTTTTTTTTAAATTTATTTTATTGTGGAAAAGTTAAAAGATAGAACGAAAGAAAGTAAAACATAACAAAAAGACAACTACAAACAGCCAAGAATGGCCTAAAAATCAGTTTACAATGTAAAAATGATAAAAAACATAATAGGATATTATTAATCCATTACAATTTTTCACCTACAACACTTCCTCCTTATCGCCTTCTGACGGGGCTCAATAATGACCATTTGGTTTTGGTCAGATGTCTTGTCTTCCCTGCTCTCTGAGAAATTCCCCTCTATATTACCTGATAAGACCTTGAAGTCCCAGTCAGAATGAAAGATAAATGTTTGTTTTTCAGAGTTTTATTCTGCTTGCTGATGCGGGGTGAGGGGATTTCTAATAAACAACAAATGACTTTTTGTGTCAGCTGCTGGAGTTATCTTGCCATATTTACTGTTCCCTGTGCAAATATTTGTTGCTGGTTCAGAAGGGCTCAAAATCTTTGGAGCAGAAACCCCTACGAGCTGGTCAAACCATTTACGAGAAAACAAAACCGAAACTCTCTTATTCTTGGACCAGATTCACTGTTGAAATATCAGCCTGAATTGCATCTCTCCCCCTTTTCTTTCACAATAGTGAATCTGTGCAGCTGTTTCAAAGTTCGTGTCTCAACTGATTGCCTTTCTGTGTAAACCTAGGACTGTATCTCTTCCTAGGAGAAGAGTGTGTGTTTTTAGGTGTTGAGAGTCACATTTTACATAGAATTGTGTATGATAATCTTGTGCTGAGGGACGGGGCCAGCTTCCCTGGACAAGAGATGGAGGCAGACCTGAGAGGAGACAGCAGCTCTCATGTCCCCAGCCCTTTCCTGAACCCATCACCCAGACCAGCCTGCTGATTGCCAGGCCTCGGCTTTGAATACCATGGCAGTGCAGGCTTCCCCCCGACAGAGGCTACTGGGAGCCCCGATGCCCTCCAAATGTGGCAGCCACCCTGCATCCCCTCTACTTCCCGTGCAGCCTGCAACCGAGTACCCCAGGTGATTCTGCAGGGACGGTGTTCCACTGCAGTTGTTGCGGGTTCTTCATAATACGACATTAACCAAAAAAGTGTGTTTCCTCCCTGAAAAACCAAAACTCACAAATGGTTTTCTTCACTTTTTCTAAACCATGGGTCCCCAACCCCTGGCCTGTGGACCGGTACCAATCCGTGGCCTCTTAGCAACTGGGCCGCACAGGAGGTAAGTGGCAGGTGAGCACAGAGCTGGCTCCAGGGAGCAGGCGAGGTAGATGATCGCCTATCACCCACAGATGGGACCATCTAGTTGCGGGAAAACAAACTCAGGGCTCCCACTGATTCTGCATTGTGATGAGTTGTATAATTATTTCATTATATATTATAATGTAATAATAGAAACAAAGTCCACAATTGTATCATTCCGAAACCTCCTCCCCGCCCCCCGCCCCAGTCTGTGGAAAAACTGTCTTCCACCAGACCAGACCCTGGTGCCAAAAAGGTTGGGGACCACTGTTCGAAACCATTCAGTCTATCTTCAGTTTGCTGGATCCTTCTAGATTTGGTTATACATCCTTGGTGTATAATTAATACGGTTAAATAATGACCTACCTCAGCTTCTGCAAAGGGAAGTCCTGCCCTACTAACTTAATGGAGTTCTTTGAGCAGGTTACCAAGCAAAGGGATAAGGGTGATCTGGCAGTCATTATTACATAGTTGGACTTCCAAAATGCTTGTGACAGGATACTTCCCCCAAAGACTCCTGAGAAAGCACAGCAGTTATGCAATAAGAGATTGTGTCCTCTTATGGGTTAAAAATTGATTAAAACGACAGAAAGTAGAAGATAGGAAAGGACAGCTCTCAGACAGGAGGGAAATGAGTAGAGGAGTCCTACAATGGACCAGTGCGCTATTTAACTTGTCATAAATTATTTAGAATTGGGGACGAGCCATGTTTTCAGATGATACCAAATGATTCAGGATAGTGAAACAAATGCAGGTTATTATCAGCTACAGGAGGATCTCTCTGAATTGAGTGAGGGGGCAACAACGAGGTCAAGGAAGTTCATTATGGGTATCTGTAATGTAATGCACATTGGAACACCCCTCCCCCCAACTTTAAATATATATTATGGGTTCTGAACTGACCAAGATTGAGAGAAATCTTGGGGTTATAGTGGATAGCTTAATGAAAATGTTGACTCAGTGTGTGGCTGTCATGAAAAACACGAACTCCATGTTGGGAATTTTGTCATGCCCTTATAATAGAGCAATTGTATGCCCACATTTGGAATAATGCGTATAGTCAATTTTGTCCTCTGTATATCAAAAAGGATATTGCAGAGCTGGAAAAAAGTACAGAAGAAGGCTACAAAGATGATGTGGGAGGGGGAGACTGAAGAGTGTGGAACTTTTTAGTTTAAAGACAATTAAGGTGAGTAAGACACATGATACACGTTTATAAAATCATGCATGGGTGGAGAAGGTAGATAGATAATGGAAGCTTTTTCTCATGTTCCAATATTACTAGAACATGGGGGCATCCGATGAAGCTGATGTGCAATAGATACAGGAGAGGAAATACTTCTTTCCCCAGTGAGTACTTAAGCGATAGAATTCACTGCCAGCAGACATAGTGCATAGCATAGATGCCTTTTAAAAGGGCTTAGGCAGACTCCTGGAGGAGATGTCCATCTGTGTCTACTAGCCATGTTGAGTAAATGGAACCTCCCTATTCAAAGGAAGTCAACCTCTGAAATAGGGTTGGCAGGTACCCTTACCCTTCTGGCGGGGCCGATGGGGTGACCTAGTGCTTACCTTCCTGCTGCTCCCAGCATGCTCCTTTTGTTGGTGCAACAATGTCACTTCCAGAACGTCATTGTGCAAGGTGGGAGAGGGAATGCACACTTCACAGCAGGCCGATTTAGGCCCCAAATGTGCCCGATTCAGCCCATTTGGGGCTCAAATTGGCCCGCTGCAAAGTGTGTCAGTGACATCTTTGTGCTGGCCCCGGGAGCACTCCTGGACACCCATTCCCCACTTTCCAGGTAAGTGGTGGCAGGGGACACAAGGTGGGAGTGGGGGGTCTCTTGCCACAGCTGGGGGAATGGGATCCCTACTCTGAACTCAGTGCTAGGAGGCACCATCAGAGCAAGGTCTTCTTGGCCTCTATGCCCCATTTGCTGGATCATCAGGCAACTGACTGAATGGCCACTGTGGGAACCAAGAGGCAGGACTAGATGGACTAGATGGATGACTGTTCTTGTGTTTTTCTGTACATATCCAGCTGCTGGCCACAGAATAAATTGTGGAGGGGTTCCTGAATTAGGACTGGTTTCACCTAGGAAGGAAACTCTGCATGTAGGCTGAATTTACATTCCTGGTCTTGTTTGGAACCATGTCAAAAGGCAGCACAGCAAAATGAAGCAGAACTTGAGGTTCTGAAACAGTTGTTGTGGCTAGAAAGGAGGTCACAGGAAACCCCACGTTCTCTGTCTTCTTTTCTTTTAGTCTGAAATAACCAGGGCTTTTTTTCAGGGGGAACATGGGGGAACAGAGTTCCGGAACCTCTTGAAAATGGTCACATGGCTGGTGGCCCCGCCCCCTGATCTCCAGGCAGAGGGGAGTTGAGATTGCCCTCCACGCTGCTCAGCGGTGCAGAGGGCAATCTCAACTCCCCCCTGTCTGGAGCTCAGGGGGCGGGGCCACCAGCCATGTGACCATTTTCTCTGAGGGCAACCCACTGAGTTCCATCACCTCTTTTCCCAGAAAAAAAAGCCCTGGAAATAACCTTGCTGTTTTTAATACTCTCAGCTGGCATGATAAGTGTTTGTATGCAGTTTTAAGCCATGCCTAATCCTCTTCTCATCTGCTTTTGTGAGCGGTATAAAACTGGATCCTTTATCATCCCGGTGGTTAACTAGTAAGAAGACACAGACTCACGAATTTAACTGAAACAAACTACACTGGTTTATTAAAACACAATATAGATAAGGGATAAACAAGATAGCTGCTCATTTCAACCTTACAAAGCAAAAAGAAATGGCTAAGACAAAATAGCAAATGGTAATACAAATGAATAGATCCTACAGAATATGATACACAAGGTGTATAGGAGCATTCTGGATATAAGATTGAAATGGCTCATAATTACCTTGAAATGGCTCATAATTACAAGCAATTAGCAAAAACATTTCAAAATAGACTAGAAAGAGGAAGCTTTCAATGCATGTCAGGCAAATCAGCTAAAATCAGTAAAAAGAAATCACATACGAGCAAACAGCCATTTTTTAAAAAAACTCAAGTGCTGCCTTCCAACCAACCATGTTAAAAGCTAAGGTAAGTCCTAAAGGCATTTATAACGAGCTGTTACAAATCTGGCTGTCTGGGTTTTTAATCCAGTAGTTTAGGGCGACTCTCCTTTTGGTAGAGATGAGTGAACAAGGCCTTAAGCCCATAAAGAACAACTGGGCAGAGAAGAAATGAGAGAGGGAGTAAAATTAGAATTAAAATTGAATACATCAGAAAGGAGAAAAAGACACAAAGGGAAAGAGGACCAATATCTCAGAAATGGGGAACTGGTGCTCAGCAGTAGGTTCTTTCTGTCCACCACTTCACGTGTCGTAAGGCACACCCAAACTTTGTGTCAGGTGATACATTGCTAAGGAGAACCAATAGGGATTGGGAAACTGTTACCGAGAGAAGCTTGGCCGTTTCCAGACGGCCCCCCGCCTCGCGAAACGTCGCGCGTCGTCGCGCATGGTTGTGCAGAAAACGCGAAATATCGCGTTTTCTGCGCAACGACGCGCGATGACGCGCGACGTTTCGCGAGGCGGGGGGCCATCTGGAAACGGCCCTTGTCTGCCATTACTGATCTTTTCGTTCAGGACCCTGGGTCATTTTCTGAGGGTTCCCAGTTTGAAAACCACTGCTCTTTGCTTCCCAGTCGGACATCTCTCAAGTTTATTTTATTTGTTACTTATTTTCTTCATCTGTAGCCTGCCATTCTCACTGTCCATAGATTACAAAATTTCAAAACAGTTTAGACAGCAGGCCCTCCAATAAAGAATGTAGTAGGGTTCCAGAATTGGGAAAACAATGCAAACATCAACAAAAACAACAGTGAAAAGAAAGAGGAGGCAACTGTCTAGGCAAGACAAGCCATAATACAGAAAGTGAGTTACAAAGTTAGAACACAGCGCAGTAAAAGGAATGTATGTAATACATACAATGAATATCACAATTGACATTCATCAGGGCTTTTTTTCAGCTGGAATGCGGTGGAACGGAGTTTCGGAACCTCTTGAAAATGGTCACATGGGTGGTGGCCCCGCCCCCTGATCTCCAGACAGAGGGGAGTTTAGATTGCCCTACGTGCCACTGAGAGCCAAGCTACAAGTGATGCCTGACACAGGTTGGACACTTGTCAGCTTCCCTCAAGTTTGGATGGGAAATGTAGGCGTGCTGGTTTTACAGCTTGGCTCTCCATCACAGCAGCAAGACCAGGACGCCAACATTTCCCATCAAAACTTGAGGGAAGCTGACAAGTGTCCGACCTGTGTCAGGCATCACTTGTAGCTTGGCTCTGAGTTCCACCACCTCTTTTCCCAGAAAAAAAGCCCTGACTTTGATCCTGTCTCTTATACTGCCGTCTCCAGAGCTCTTTCATTATACTGCAGTTCTAATACCTTTCTTAAAATGTCCATTGAATCAGCACAGTTAAAAGAATTTCCATTAGGGAAATTAAAGATTTTTTTTTATTGGCCACTATGGAACTCAATTGTGTACTTCACTCCAAATTTTACTTAGAAGCGTGAAGGTGGGGCTTCCAATCCAAATTTGAAATCCAGTTTCCTTTCCTTCCCAATGCTTAAGGCTTGAGTACAGTTCATATGTTTGGTGCCCCAGTTTTTCTTTTCATGTGGCTATTTAGTTGGGACTCTTCACATTGTTTTTTTTTAATGTTTGGATCATCTTTCAATTTTTCTAGAAAGCTTCTTAGCAGAGGAGGCTGTGGTTCTGAAAGAACAACTCCACATATTAGGAAGTTCAAAATGAGCATGAAATTTAGAATCAGTTCTTGAGTTTGGATTCCATGTCCTCTGCTTGAAAGTCATGTGTCTCAGCCTGTTCTCCACATGGGTTTCCTCCCACTTTACTTGTCTTAGGACTCTGCAGCTTTTGCCTGGACATTCTCTGCATCTTCCTCAACATCATTTAGAAAGCTCTTCAGCATGTAGAAGGTGGTTACAAATGAAAGCCCTCCACCAGCTAGAGAGCCCAACACTGGTATGCGATCAACAGAAAATTTGAGTGCCTTCCGTGGTCCATGCACTAATGACTTAGTCAACAGATCACTTACAAATTTAATGGTGATGTTGCTGGCCATCGAGGACTTTGTGATAGCTGATTTCAACACGTCAATAGGTTTGCCCACATGGTTTGCAAGTCTGCAGAGGGAATCTTCATTCAAGCCAAAGACATTGCAGAAATATATCATTGTTACTGCCAAGATGCCAAGATCACAAGCAATAGAGAGTCCCGGGATGGGGACTGCCCCAACGACACCAGACGCAAGGGCTACTTTAAATATAAGGGACTCCATAGCAGCCTTTTTCTTCTTCAGGACTTCTCTTGAGAAAGCTGGCATAATTGCAATTAAAGCATACTTCTTGAGCTCATCCAACTCATTCTCCAAGGTCTCTTGCAGGGAAGGAAAATCATACTTATTCAAATTCCAACTGAAAATGAGAAAAACCGTTGGATTAAATTCTCCTGCTTCTATCAGACTGTCACAGCAGTATTTCCGTATCTTCTCAACTGTTTTTTCCTCTTTGAAGTTTGGATCTCTTTTTTCAGCTTCTATACTCTGATCCATTTTGGTGCGTACGTAATAAAATTTCTTCTCCATCTTCTGGATTTCACGAGCCAGGAGAACATCATGTGTGGTGAAGCGATCAGAGGCCACAATGATGAAGAAATCATACTTTGGAAAATTTACCTTCTTCAGGTATTTTTTTGATTCAAATTGAGGAGTCCCAATTCCTGGTAGATCCCATAATGTTACTTTTGGGAATGTGGGATGTGGATATGCCTTTGGCTCCATCGTTGCTTGTGTCGTCCCAATCGTGGCTGCACCTTCTTCATAATCTGTCATACCTCGCAGGGCATTGATAAACGATGATTTCCCAACACCCGACATCCCTGTGATGGCGATGTCAAGGACAGTGTTCTTTAACAAGCTCAAGTCTTTCATAATTTGCTCTGTCACATCTGAGAGACTTTGCTTTTCCAATTTCTCTTTCAGAATGTCAAATTCCTTGATGGGTGTTTTGTCGTCATCATCCATGGTAGTCCTTTATTGTTTCCTTGAACAAAGGAAGAGAAGCAGTTAGTGAAACACTGAATAATGTTCCAGCCACTCTTTTCTTTGACAATATAGTTGTGTGACAAAACTGACTCTACAAGTGCAATTCTTCCAGTGGTGGAAAGCTAAATCCTCACTTTGCATCCTGGGAATTTAACACAGGGAAAGATGTGGTGGTGTTTTTTTTTATATCCATTTCTTCATAACTTTGTTGTATCCAGATGACATAACAGGGTACGTTGGGGGAAAGGCACAGAGGGAAATGCATAAGCCCTTTCTTCCTATGTGCCTCAGAATATGCTTGTCAAAAGTCCTTATGGTGCCCACAAGGACTTGGTTACCTGTGAATTGGCCCTCAGGCACCATATACACACACCTTTCACCTGCTGACAAGGCTCATTTTGATATCAGATTTTTAAGAGAGAGTTTAAAGATCTTTGGAACTAAGGATAGGTGGGGTTGCCTGCTAGCCAAAGAGGAAAATGTTATGTCCCTTTCATAGAGGCTTATCGTGTGGAACTGAATCTTTTCAGCATGCTGAATCTTTTCAGCATGAAGGTAAAACACCACCTCACCTGGTATTTGCTGAGGTTCCAGCTGATATTTGTGGGACAGCTAGAGGAATCCATTTAGAAGGTGGCAATCCTAATTAGGTTTTGCAGAGTAAAGGAAGATAGTGTTTAAGAATTCAGGCTTTGGGGACTCAGACAATAATCGTTTTCAATTGTTACAAGCGTGACCTTTTTTTCATCTGCCAGACATTGGAGGATATTAACTAGAGATGGGCATGAACTGGGAAAATACCAAACTGTGCAGTTCATGGTTCGTCATGTTTCACAAACCACGAACTTTCACGAACTTGCCCCGGTTTGTGAACTGGTTTGTTTGGTTTGTGAAAACATCACTTCTGGGGCAGTAGGTCACTTCCGTGGCTGCAGAAGGCCCATCCCCCCTGTTGTCTAGGAAACTGATTAATTGGCACCAAGCTGTCTGCAATGACGAACAGAAAAATGAACCAAACGAATCAAAGGTTCGTGGCTGTTCATCAGAAATGGGCTCTGACAAACCGCTGGTTCACGAACCACGGACCAGCCCAATTCGTGACAAATTTTGGTTCGTGCCCACCTCTAATATTAACTCTGCTCTAGTCCCAATGAAACAACTTGGCATGTCCTTGCCTCTTTAATAACCCAAACTATGCAATCTCTGTGACAATCCTGTCTTAACACAGTATGGAAGAATAACCAGCCCTGGCAGTCACCAGACTACACAATTTGGTTTGGGTTAGTTATGAAATGAGTAGGCAGCTCCATAGAGTTGAAATTCCCCCTCCCCCCGCCAAGTCTCTTTTGCTTTTAGGAGGTGCAAGGTTCCCTATAAAATATATCACAAATCAAGAAGAGAGGGGATAATACATTTGTGGGTGGAAGGGGGAAGCATTGGTTAAAAGAAGGGTATCAAGATGCTAAGATGGAATAGTACAATGCAGCCTAATTACAGCAGAAATTAGCATCTGTATTGAGGTAAGAATCCTATGTCTCTATTCAGCCCTGTGGCGGGGGATCCATTGTTCTGAATTTATGGCTGACAATATTGCTGGAGGAGTTACTGTTACAGCTTGCAGCGTGCCTGAGGGTAGTGAGTTTCTTGTCTTTCTGCTTCTTCAGGGAGATGAGCTGTGAGTTGCCGACGGCTTGCTTTCTTTTGCAAAGATCTTGTATGGCCTCTCTTTGAATCTCGCTTCCTCCAGCCTTCGACTCAAATATGAAATGGTGCCTCAGTTTAACTATTATTCTTTTCTACCAACCTTTCCAAGCACATGAAAGGGTCTGAATGACTCTACTAGTATATCTTATTGTTTTTGTGAAATATTCTGAATAACAATGCTACAGCTGCTGACACCTGGGAAGATGTCTGATATCGAGAAAGATTTGCTTACCGATTTTAGCCAACGGCCACTTTGAGAGACTGGAAGGGTCAGCAGCCACCTGTTGGTTGGTTAAGTGGTTTTTCTTCCCTGGTTCCTAGGAGCTCCCACTTGTCTTTTCTGTGTTACATGATAAGAGGCTGAAATCTCATTAAAAATAAAAGAGAATTTTTTGATATATATATACCTAATATCCTGTTGTGATCCACCCAGCTATGGTGGTGTGATTTCCCATAAGTAGCATGAGTTTTTGTCAGCCTCTGTATTTATCTTCGGGGATTGCCGGTCAAAACCAGTATTTCCTGAGCCCAGTGCAAAGATCAACTGCTGTAAAAGAGCATTTGAAAGAAGCACCCCCCACCAGCACCCCGTCCCCGGCTGCCAGCCACAATAATTAAAAGTAGTACTTTGCTTCAGAAAGATATTGTAAAACTTGGACGTACACCCACAGGATTCACGAAGTTGCTACAGTTGGCCTGCCTGCCAGCACAACATAGAAGTGGAATGAAAGTCAAGGCTGAAGGACAAAAAAAGTGAGACTGGAGAGCCAAAGTAGCACAATAGGGTTGCCAGCTTTGGGTGGCGAAATTCCTGGAGATTTGGGGGGTGAAACCTGGGGAGGGCAGGGTGTCAGATAGGCTTCCAGCATATCTGCCATGATTCGTGCATCATCTGTATTATGTGTCAGTGCCTCTGGGCACGTGCAGAGTAGAGCTGAGTTCTGTGATCATGTTTCTAACTGCTTATCTTCCAGGCAAGGTGTTTTGGTTACAAGTTCCTGCAGAAGCCTAAGAATGTGACCTTGAGTGTAATACAGAGACTGTACTAAACTCTCTTCTCTCCACTCCCTTTTTCTTTTTCCCAGGTGCTGTGCACCGAAATCCCTAACTGCTTTTTCATCCTATTTTCCCACATTAGGCATGCCAGTCAATTTCTTTGTTGTAGCTCCTTGATATTGGTATTTGCTCTAATAAACCTTTTTTGACTCATCAATTGATGCGTTCAAGTGTTGGGGAGAAGTACCTGACAAGATCTGACACAGGGTTTGAGAGGGAAGGGACCTCAACTGGGTATAATTCCATAGTCCACCCTCCAAATCAGCCATTTTCTCCAGGTGAACTGATCTCTGTGGCCTGGAGATCAGCTGTAATTCCAGGAGATCTCCAGCCACCAGCTAGAGGCTGGCAACCCTAATCCACAATGATCTAAGGTGTCCAAAAAGAGGAAAGTTTATCGGGCATAGTGGGGGAAAGGGCTGCATGAGAATGAAGTACCAAAAAGTTCATGTGGTGAGGAAATAAGGGACCACTCAGCTGGCAGATGGAAGCGGAGAGAACTCTATGAGAGTGGGGCATAGGGTTGCTAGTTTCCCCCCAGAGTCCATTTTCTTATTGGAATGTCCAGTATTTTTGTGCATGGAGAAGGAGCGGCTGGCCTCTGGAGTGGGCGGCAGTGCCAGCAGGCTTTCTTCCACCGCCTCCACCCTTCTCCCTTCCCCGTGCTTCCAGCCTGCCCAGCTTCCTCCTGCATGCCAGGGAAGAGGCCAGCTTGCTTGCCCTCCCGGCCACCTGTGCGCCAGTAATGACGTCACTTCTGGGGGAAAAAAAACATAGGAGAGTGCTGGGCTAGGGTTCCAGGTCCTCCTACACCCCCCTCGGGTGGGAGGTTGGAGGCACAGCACCAACCTTTTTGATGTTCTTCTTCTGCATGCGTGTGCTCCCGGCCTGTGAACTGACGTCACTTCTGGGAAATGACGTCATCATGCAGGCCACGTGCTGCCCTGGGAGTGCTCCAGCAGCACACCGCAGGGGACCGAATCAGGCCACTGCAGAGCGTGGGAGCACTGCTGTGCTTTGCAGTGGCCAGATTTGTGCCCAATTCAGCCCTAATCCAGCCAGATTCAACCTGATTTGGGCCTGAATTGGGCTGCTGTGGAGAGAATCACACTGCCCAGGAGCATGCCCCAGAAGGAGTGTTCCTCCCGACCAGCCAGGTAAGTGGGGTAGGGGGTGGCAGCGATGGACCCCCCCCCACCACCAGCGGGGGACTGGCAACCCTAACTGGGTCCCCTGTCTGTCTTTGGGAGGGAGACTATGTAGCAACCCTAGTGGGGAAACAGAAAACGCATGAAACAAAACAGGGTGTGGAGATAGCACACATGGTGTGGTGCAGAGATCCGAAGTAGAGATCAAATCAGCAATGAGGGTGCATCCCTGTGGCCTTCACCAAGGCTGCCACTCGGAAAACACCCCGAGAATACTATCTTCTAAGGAGCGCACAAGGAGAAGACTATATAGCAGGTGCAAATTACTTAAAGACCCAAGGTCCAAAACAACATTTGGAAACAAATTGCATGGAGCCAGCTAGTGCACTTTCTAAAACCTTTCCCTCTGCATTTTAGCCCAGTTCTAGCTGCCAAGAAGTCTTCAGTGGCAGCCCCAGACAGGCACATTACAGTAGCCATGCCTTGCTTTCACCCCAAAGACCTGACACGGTACAGAGAGATTCAGGCTACTGAGAGAGGGGAGTAAATACAGAATGTGCTAAAAATAAATGAATTAGAATAAGAAAAATATTTTTTCTATGGTTACTGTATGGATACATTATTCTAGCATAACTGAAATTAAAACAGCAATAGCTGAGGTGCTAGTTGTGGGTTCCAGGGATTCAGTGCAAACCAGGCAGAGCAAGAATTTCAGTGCAAACCGTGTGCAGCACAAGTGACTGAAGGCCCTGGGACACCCAGGTAGCACAGCAGGGGAGCGTGCAAAATGAGGGAAAGAGCGGAGTGCACACCGTTTGAAAGGGCTACCGGCTAGAGAGTTTAGCTTCTTATGGGCATATTGGATGGATGGTCAGTTATTCAGGGAGCCCATAGTCTAACTGGCCTCCATTCCATGACTAGAATTGTTGCAAAAACAGTCAGTTTGTTTGATATGGTGTGGTTTTTCCCCAAGTAATGACACCAGTCAGAGAACAGTCAAAGAGGAAACACGTTTTATTCCAAGAAATAAAGAGGTATAGAGTTTCAAGCCAGTAATACACTCTGACCTCACCCTAAAAATGGCAGAGAGGATCTTTTATACCTTGCTTTTCTACGACAAAGCCCCTTTCTTCTTTGTCTGCCTTGCAGCTCTCAGTGGAACCTTCCCTACACCTTATCTCTCTGGTTTCAACCGGCAGTTGTTTACTGCTTGTTCTTGCTGGCTCAGCTATTTGAAGCACAAATGGCACATTCTAAGCTAAGCAGTTACTTCAAATTGCGTGCTGGTAATATGGCATTTCCCTGGCTCATTTTACTCACAAAATGGCAAAAGATCTTCATTGAGGGACACTTCAGACTCCATTACTTCTTCTTCTCTCTCTCCTAGATATAATTTTAAAGGAACTGAGTTTTGCTTCCCAAGAGATCTCATGTGTGAAATCTCTGACTAAGCCCTTAGATTTGAAATTATTATTATTACTAGCAACAAAGTCCATTGTGGGGGAAAATACAATGGGGTCTATAAAGCTGGGGCTGAGGAGGGCTGGCAGGGAGGCCAGGCATTCCTGCCTCTGCCACACCCTGATTGTGCCAGCAAGAGGGCACAGCAGGCAGGGCAGGTGGGGAGGCAGGCATTGCCACCTTCGTCATGCCCATGACGGCAGGCATTGCCGTCTCTCCTGTGCCCTGACTGGGGCTGTGGAGCACAGGGTGGGCGGGGTGGGCATTACTGCCTCTGCCACACCTCACTCAGTGTCGGGGGAGGGCAGACGGGCTGGGCTGGGCTGGGCATGGACACCTCCACCGTGCCCTGATCAGGGCTGGGAAGGGCAGCACAGGTGTACTGGACCTTTCTGCCACCGGTGCCTGCACAAGAATAAAAGGTGAGTTGTCGCCAATACAGCTCACCTTTTTATGTATTATTATTATTATTTAAACATTTTTGTATCATGAGCTAATCAGGAAAAAGTCAGTCTTATGGTGTCATACATCCTTCATAGCTGCTAACTGCACACTTCCTGCTTCTCTTCCAAACTGAATGCCAAGATGTGGGTTTTAATTAACGTATATGCTAATCTTTAGAAGCCTGCTTTGGTCAGTCAGTGGGAAAGGTTCAATTGAGATCGCTGTTTCTTATAGTCAAGAGGGGATTGGATAAACATATGGAGCAGAGGTCCATCAGTGGCTATTAGCCACAAGGTGTATGTCATGTCTGCCAGCATCCATGCCATATTTGTTCATGCACATGCCATGTTTGTGTTCTGCATTTGACATTTTGTCTGATTCAATTAATGGTTACCAAAGTGTTTGATACTATTCAAGTACTAAGTGTTACTGTTATCTATGTAACCCATTTGAAGGTATCCTAACTACTAATTGCAAGAGACCCAAAGAGGGCCTCTGTGTTATCTATCTGAAATATGTACTTTCAGTTTTGAAGTAAGTGACCTTGCAGCTACTAGCAGCTATTAGCAGCTCCCACTGTCTCTGTCTCAGGCACTGAGATATTTTGCTGTGCAGCTATTGTAGTCTAAACTAAAACAGTTCTTTTCATGCCAGAATATCAACTGCCTTTGGAGGGCGGGAAAACTCTATGACTCTCTTTGTTTTGAATTGTCACTTCTGCTAATTGCCACCTTCGGGTGAACACCTGTACTGAATGGATCTCAATAAAGCTACCTCATCATTCCTAAGTCTGGCATTAAGGACGCAACAATACCCACAGGGACAGAAAGGCACATGCCATATAGGATTGACCTTCTAATTGGTGGTGGAGAGTGCCATCAAGTTATAGCTGATTTATGGCGACCCCTAGTGGGGTTTTCAAGGCAAGAGACTAATGGTTTGCCATTGCATACCTCTGCAATCCTAATCTTCATTGGCAGTCTCTCATCCAATTACTAACCGAGGCCAACCCTGCTTAGCTTCTGAGATCTGACAGGATCAGGCTCACCTGGGCTATTTCTAATTAGGGACTCCTTTTTTTCCATGTTGTAATGGACAATGGGGAAAAGCTCCATCCCAGATGGCCAAGGTATCACTATGTAACTTCAGTAACACTCACTTGTCCCGTTTAAACATGTATTAGGACAAGAAAGGGACTACATATTTTTCACATTTTCTTTGTTCCCTTGCACTACCTGAATGTCTGAACAGATTGTGTGTATTCTTTTATCCACTGATAGTACTCTTATATAATGACCAAGTAGCTTTTCACCACTGTACATGATTACTAACTGTTATCCTTGCAGGTGCAGCCGAGCAGGAGCTACCCAGCAGTGTTCCCGCTAATGTGAGCACGTGAGCAATCGTTCACAGATTCTGAATCCTCTGCTCACAGCTTTTCAGCTGTAGCTCACAGATACTAACCCTCAGGCGGCCCCGCCCTCCCACTCAGCCAGCATCTGCAGGCGGGCCCTATAGGGATGGAGCAGAGACGGAGCCTCATCCCACTTCTGTCCTCCCTTCCTGGCTGTGGCTGGTTTGGCCCCCAGGGTGGTGCCAGAGAGCACCTCCAGCCACTGCTGGCTCTCTGGCTGGAGAACAGAGCAGAGCTGAGTGATCGGGTCTGGCCTGACCCATGCAGCCTGAAATTGCTAGGATCCCCTCAGCCCCAGAGAGCAGAGGAGAGGAGGTAGCGCCTCAGCCACCACCATGGTGAAGGCGTCATTTAACTTGGCCTTGGTGCAGAAGGAGGCAGAAGAAGTAAGCACTGACTCACAAAAGCTCATCTTGAAATAAATGTGCTAGTCTTTAAGGTGCCATTGCATGTCTGCTTTATTTTGTAGAAACAGACTAATACAACTACCCCTTTGTAATCAGCATGGACATATCCATTTTTACACAGAAGTATATTCTGATTTTTGTGGCCCTTTCACCTAATGGCTTTTATTGTTAAATTGTTTTGATTGTAATCAAAATGTATTACATGTTTTTTGGTTTTGGATTCTACAGAGGATAGAAATCAATGGGCTTAGACTGGAGTTACTTTGTACAGAATTGTACTGTATATCTCTCCGTCTACCTGCTGCAATCTTGTTGGAATAGAGAAGGCTAACATGCCCAGGATGGGATGTAGATCCTAGCACATGTCCTCAGATATATTTATATCTGGATATCAACAGTTGGGAAGAAGTATTAACAACTTTACCTGCAAAGTATTTTAGTTTGGTATTTAGAATCCATGCATGCATGACTGCTTGCATTATTGTTTCTAAGCAAGAAACAATACAAATTAAAGTAGTTTGCAGTTTGTTTGTATGTTTTGTATGTTTGTAGACTGAAAAACATTTTTTTTAAAAAAAGGAGGTGCACTCAAAACTTTAATGAAAGTTGTTGTTTCAGCTCACAAAGTAGATTTTTAACTCACAACACTGAAAAGTTTAGAGGGAACATTGCTACCCAGGTCATTGATGTGGCGAGACTGCCTAGGAAATCGATGCCCATAAGCACAATGGGAGGCCAATCCATATGACAACTGTAATTCCCAAGTCCCTTGCCACTACCCTGTATGCTTTTGATGCTTTATTTTGCTTGGGAAGCTGAACTGGAAGGAATCACCTACCCACATCAAGCCATATGGGTGGCTGACCCATGAAATCAGGGGGGCAGTGAAACTTATGGTACTTTCAGGTTTGGCTGAACAGGAATCACCTGCAGATGCATAAGCAACCATCACAGTTACAGCAATTCAGCTGGCCTTGGGTGCCCGTCACTCACTTGATCAGATCACTGCCTGGCAGAAAGAGATATCGATGGATATATTGGGCAGAGGCAGCCAAAATGCCCTATTGATTTGGCTGGCAGGATCCAGTAGATGATACAGGAAAAGGCATATGAACAAGAGGAACATGTATTATGCATCCTTTAGTCTTACATAAGCTCACGAGTAGCTGTTTTAACCACACACAGCTCCACTGTTTGTACACCATTTCAATGCATTTCTATTGAGCAAATATTCTATAGTGGCCTACAGATTAGGGAAAGAGGAAAACAGTCAGTTTTTGTGGCTTTATCCATGCCAAACAGACAGAAAATAGAACAGATCAATAAAATGACTTGGCGTATTCACTGGCCATAAGAGACAACAGCCCTCCAGCTTAAGCTACCTCCTAGACCCCTCCAACCCACCAAGTTAAAAGTGAAGCTGCACTCCCAAGAAGATTCATGACAATTTTTTTACACATCTGGTGATGTGAGTTGTATAATCCAGAAGCTCGGGCTATTCCAGTTTTGTTAAAGAAGAGCTAACAAAGTCTTGAAACCAAAAAGGTAAACTAGATGGAGAAGATATAACAGAAAAAAATTAAAAAACCAAATGAAACTAGAGTAAGAAGAAATTAGAAGGAGGGGGGAAAAAAGAGAAAGAGGACCTGTGACTTAGAGCCTTGCTACAAGTGACATTTTACACGTGAAGGGGACTTGATCATTTTTGCAAGTCTTTCTGGGAACTGAAGTTCCTCTCCCCCACCCCTTTTCCTTCTGTTCCTTCCCCTCGCTGCCTGAAGAGACAGAGAGAGCCTACGGCAACATCAGCTTTTGCAAATCGTCTTGCTTGGGGGGAGGGGGGGAATGCTCCGGAGAAAGCTGAGAAAGTTGCAGCTGCCTGCCCCAAAGATCATTGAGAGCAGGCTTGTGACTGGAGGAACGATTTGCAAAAGTTGCTATTGCCGCAGGCTTTCTCTGTCTCTTCAGGCAGCGAGGGGAAGGAACAAAAGGAAAAGGGGTGGGGGAGAGGAACTTCAGTTCCCAGAAAGACTTGCAAAAATGATCCTTTATCCTTCACGTGTAAAATGTCACTTGTAGCAAGGCTTTTAGAGAGAGAGAGAGAACTGGTGCTCCCTGGTAGATGCTCTTTGTCCATCACTCTGGACGCTGTCACTTCCCCAAGCTCAAGAAATCTTCTTTGTTCACACCCAATCTCAGCATCTGCCCTGAGTTCAGCTCGTGGAGACTTGAAGCCTCATTAGCTGAACACATCTGTAGAATTCGTCATTAGGTTTAAGACAAACTTTGTGAGGGAGACTTTTCTCTTGCAGCACAATGAAATAACATAGGTCTCATATCAGAGCCTTAATTGGCAGAACAGACAAAGAACTTCTTTAAGTTAATGATTTTATTTAAAATCATGACTCCTTTTTATTAGGCAAGAACTTGATAGCTATAAACGGGTCAATTGACTCCTAAAACCACAGAGAAAAGTACATGCATTAAAAAGCAGGTCTCCTAACATTTCTCAAACTTAGCTAAATAAATAATCATCACAGTTCTCTTAAGTTTAAGGCAAATCAGTTTAAGATGATTGGCAGAATGTTATGTCAAGTGGGAAGCCCAATAAACACCAATTCACTCACTCGATACAAGGTCTTCTCTGCCATCAGCAGAAACTCTGATTAGATCCTTATGTGACAGTTTTTATAGAGAAAGTGACAGCAACAGAAATAAATTTTCCAACTTTAAAAAGGGGTTGTCCTCTAAAGAAAACAATCAGTCCCCGATGATATTCTGCAAATGAATAACAGATGGACTAGAATATGTGTTCATAACTCTCGTTCAGTTCTCATAGTTCTCTCCAAGCTTTAGTTAAAACTGCAGGGGAGGGGTTCCAACAAGAAATTCAATGCTGCTGTTGTTTTTCAATATTTAGGTCCTGTGCACCATTCATAAGCTTGGCTCCTCAGCTCTTTTTTTGCAACGGGGATACTGAATTTTTATTTGGGACTCTCATTACTCAGAAGCTTTAACCGAACATACTCAGTATCTTCCTGAATGTTTATCACAAATTTCTTCAGGGGGCAGAATGGGGTTCCTTGTCCTCTTTGTGTCATTCATATGCTGTTTACTTGAGTCTGTTCTCCTGAGGGGTTCTTGGCACTGTACACGGCTTGGGCTGTACGTACTCAGCAGCTTTTGCCCAGATGTTTTCAGCATCTTCTTCAACATCATACAGAAAGCTTTTCAGCATATAGAATACAGTGGTAAAAGAAACAACACCACAGAGAGAGCCCAAGACAGGAATTAAATCAAGAATAAATTCAGCCTCGATTGTCATTGCACACATTGACTTATTCAATAGATCAGTGACAAATTCCTTGGTGATTTGGCTGGCCATGGGGGACCTTTTGACAGCTGATCTCAACTCATCAAAAGGAATAGTGGCCCAGTGTGCAAGTCTACGGAGAGAAAATTCATCGAAGGCAAAGACCTTGCAGAAATATCTCATTGTTTCTTCCAGAAAGGCAATATCACAACTAAGATGGAAACCTGGAACAGGAGTTGCCCTAATGCCACAAGACACAAGGGCGACTTTCCATATAAGGGCGTCCATGGCAGCCTTTTTCTTTCTTATGATTTCTCTTGAGAAACCTGGCATTGATTCAATTAAAACATGTCTCTTGAGGTCATCTAGATCATTCTCCAAGGCCGAGTACAGGAGTGGGAAATCATATATACTCCAATCCCACCTGGAGATGAGAAAGACCTTTGGATTAGAGTATCCTGTCTCTGAGAGGTTATCACAGCAGTATTTCCTTATCTTCTCCAGGGTATTCTCCTCACTGAAGTTTGGTCTTCTTCTTTCAGAATCTATACTGACATCCACCTTGGTGCGCACGTAGTAGAACTTCTTCTTAATTTTATGAATTTCACGGGCCAGAAGAACGTCGTTCTCAGTGAAACGTTCTGAGGAAACAATGATGAACAAATCATACTCCTTAAAGCTAAATGTCTTTAAGTATTCCTTTGCCTTAAACTGAGATGTTCCAATTCCTGGTAGATCCCATAACATTACATTTGGAAATAAGGGGTGTGGATATCCCTTCAGAGCCGTAGTTGTCTGCATTACTCCACTCTCAGCTGCGCCTTCTTCATCATCTGTCATTCCTCGCAAGGCATTGACAAGGGATGATTTTCCAGCACCCGACACCCCTGTAATGGCAATGTCAACTGTGGTATTCTTTAATGCATTTAAGTCTTTATTAATTTCTTCCATCGTACCAGGGAGATCTTTTCCCCTCAAAGCAACTTCCATCTCTTGAAGTTCATCCATTACAACTGATTTTGAGGGAGAAGAGCCCATGGTGGTTCTCCTTGTTTGCTGATCAAAGAAAGAAAAGAGAGGCTGATAGGTGAATGTAATCATGTTCAAATCATATTAACAGTATTCATCCATGCTGCCATCCAGCCATTTCACACTGTGGAAGAACTGAATTCTAGGTAGGTAAAGGTAAACATAGACCCCTGTGCAAGCAGTGAGTCATTACTGACCCATGAGGGGATGTCGCATCACAACTTTTTTGGGCAGACTTTTGTTATGCGTTGGTTTGCCATTGCCTTTCCCAGTCATCTACACTTTACCCCCAGGAACCTGGGTACTCAGAGCGGGACCACAAGTGACGCCTGACACAGGTTGGACACTTACCAGCTTCCCTCAAGTTTTGGCGGGAAATGTAGGCAGCTTGGTGGAATGCTGGACAAGTGACAGTTGAAAAGTCCATTGGACAGCAGTTGGAGAGCCAAGCTGCAAGACCAGGACGCCTACATTTCCCATCAAAACTTGAAGGAAGCTGACTAGTGTCCAACCTGTGTCAGGCGTCACTTGTGGTTCCGCTCTCAGTCCTGGTAGACAGAAACAATACAATTTGGTTAACAATGTTTGGTGTAGTGGTTAAGAGCAGGGGACTTTAATACGGAGAACCAGGTGTGATTCCTCACTCCTCCCCTTGAAGCCAGCTGGGTGACCTGGGGTCAGTCACAGCTTCTAGGAGCTCTCTCAGCCCCCCCCCCACCTCATGGGATATCTTGTTGTGGAGATAATGACATACTTTGTAAACCACTCTGAGTGGGTGTTAAGTCATCCCGAAGAGTGGTATATAAATAAAATATTATTAATATTTTATTAATAAAGCATTCTTAAACCATAAAATAAAGATTCTTATATTATTTTCCAACTAGAGAACGCCACCCAAAGGGGGCATTGGCTAAAACACTGTAAATAGTGGAACAATTAAGGACTGGAACAAAGGGTTTGGAAAGTAGGAAATACTTTATGCCAAGATGGGTTTCCAGAATCCAGGTGGGGTCTGGAGATCTCCTGGAATTACAACACTGGAGAAAATGGCTGTTTTGTAGGGTGGATTCTGGCATTCCTCAGTGCTAAGGTCCTTCCCCTCCACAAGACGACCCAGAGGTTCTCTCCCCCCTGCCCCTAAGGAACAGTTTTATGCCCTTGTTAGGAAAACCCAGGAGAGAGAGGAGACAGGTCTCCCAAGTCCTCTGTCATGAAGAACTGCCCTAGCATTTTGCCCGGTTCCTTCAGTTCTGTTATTGCTATACTCAGGGGCAGCACTAGGGTTTGCCGCGCTTGCAGCTGGCCAGCCAAGCACCCCCCCTCCCGCCCAAGCACATGCACGTGCATGAGCACGAGCACAAGCACGAGCACGCGCGCACCTGCCTGCATGATGACATCATGCGTGACATCATCACGGGAGCGCATGTGCCGCCGCCGGCCCAATCACTGCAGCGGGCGGCCTCCGAGCTCTCCCGCTCAGTTGCCCCCGCCACAGCAGATGCCTGCCCGCGGTGGATGCGCCCGGCCGGGGGCTTGTGCTAGCAGCGGCGGCACGGGGTGGGAGGTTTCTGTTTTGGGGGGGGCGCGCTCTCGCCCCCCACACCTCTTCCAGCACTCCCTCCGGCACCCCGCACCTGCGGCCACCGCCTACCTGGCCTCAATAGGTGCGCCGCCCCTGGCTATACTCAGACAACTTGAGCCTCACAAGCTATGGACAAATGCATACAACTTGTGGCTAGCTGCATTTTTCTGCTCAGATTGCTCAACATTTGTGTGAGCAACATGAGCAGAAGGCTGAAATCAGAATTACCCCCTTTTTGGAATTGGCCTGGTATCTTTTTTGGTGCTTTTTAAATAGCATTTTTATCTCCATTTTGGGTATTTATGATGCTCAGATTTTTATACTGTTCATGCCCAATTGTGACTCTGTAATTGGATGCAAAGCTGAATGAATATCACTAAATGGTTTCTGTATGCTACAAGCTATTATATTAATTCTTGTACATATTGTCAGCCTTAAATTTAACTAGTCAGTTACTGTAGGGATTCCTGTTTTTCTAGTTTACTGCTGTCTCTCTTCTGTTTGTAACTTTTTGGAATTGACCAAACTCAAGAAGGAACCCTCCCAGTACCTCAGTCGTAAAAAAGCCAAAGCTCAGGGAGGTAGAAAGTGGGGTTCAATCAAAACACCCTATGCACATGTATAATAAATCAATCACAACATAATATTCCACACCATGTATCTCTATTGTGATTTCATTACTCATAAATAATCGCATAGTCCACTTCCCCATTAGGATTACTTGGTGAAAATCATTGATTCTTTTTCTGTCCTTTCCGTTGCCTTTCATGAGCATACAACTTAATACATCATCAAGTCTACATGGGCCGTTGGTATTCCTCCAGTGCTGTGAGATGAAAGCAATACTTCAGAGGTGTAGGCAGTGTAGGCTATGAACTTTGCCGGCTCTTTTGATACGGCTCGTTTCGAGTGTTGTCTTCCTCCGGCCAATTCATTCTACAATTTCTCCCAATAAGCCTTTCTCCAATTCAGGCTCTAGTCAGATCAGTCTCAATAACTAGTTAGTCCGTTACTGTAGGGATTCCTGGTTTTCTAGTTTACTGCTGTCTCTCTTTTGTTTGGAACTTTTTGGAATTAGGCCGGTATCTTTTTTTCCTCTTTGTAATTGTTGGGGAACCAAGAGATCCCGAGCTCTGAGGGATCTACACCCACTCACCATCACACATGGTGCCTTTAAGAGAACCAGCACGCTGTTGTGGTTAGAGTGTCAGATATGGCTCTGGAAAAACCCCGATCAAATCCCCAGTTTGCCGTAGAAACCGCCAAAGGAGGGTGGGAGGTTACAAGATAAGGCATCATTTGGCTGGGATATAAAGGCTCAAGGGATCTCTATTCTTACTCGTGTCTGAACAAGGGAGCTCTGGCTCTGAAAAACTTGTGTGTGTTATGTGTCATCATATCACCGTTGACCTATGGCAACCCTATGAATGAAAAACCTCCAAAGCATCCTATCATTAACAGATTTGTTCAGATCGTGCAGAAAAGCTTACACTCTGAAAATCTTGTGGGTCTCTAAGGTGCCAATGGACTCAAATCCTGCTGCTCTATTGCAGACCCACACAGCCACCCACCTAAACTATTCTCTGAGTAAACAGGCACAAGAAAAGAATTAAAAGATTAGATTTATGATTAAATGCAGAGAGAACGTGGGAAGAAACTTCTCCTTGGGTTGCAGGCTGTCAGGTTAGATTTCAAGAGCACATCTATTTCTGCTGGCATTGCCAACTCTGGGTTAGGAAGTGTGCCCAGCCCCTGTACAACATGGAGAAATTCATCAGCAGGGACTATTAATAGCATGCAGATGATGGCATAGCACAAGCTTCCTTGCTGATTTTGTTTTTCCTTCTCATAAAGGCATTCACAAAGCCCTGGCAGAATAAAAATCTGTTTCCTGTAGGATTCCAGAGGAAAGTCTCTTCTGTAAACAGGAACATGAAAGAGTTTCTCAAATTCAAATGCAGGGAAGTTGCTCAGAGAGAAGGATAGGGAAAACTTCCCCCTTGTATTACAGACTGTCTGTGAGATTCTTCTTCTCTCTCTGACCAGATTACTAGTTTGATAAACTGTTGCAATAATTAGTTAACTGTGCCTAAGTACTAGGGATCCCTGCCAAAGGTATAAATAAACCCTTTTGCTTTTTTTAAAAAAATAGGCTTTTTGCTTGATAGCCTTGCTATCAAGTTATAAATGAATAACCATGATAGCTCTTCAAATACAGGGTCTCTACCTAGCAATTGAACATGCCCTTCAGCCATTTTGTGATCTTACTAACTGCTGCTCCTCCCCATATGAAACAATGTCCCTGTTTTTAAAATGCACTTTTCACTACCAGACCTTCCAAGCATACGGAAGGGGCTTAGGGTGTCTCCTGTTGTTGAAAGGGTTCTTAAACTACATTTACAGGGATTTTGAAAGTCAGTGCTAAGAAGCTGCTAAACTCCTGCAAAGAAGTTTGATAAGAGAAAATTGCTTACCCTTTACAGACAAGTGTTGCCTGGAGAAGCTGGTGGATGGCGAGTTATTTGGTTAGGATGGCTTCCCTCTCTGCTCCTTTCAACTCTCTCAGTCTTGAGAAATGAAAAGAGACAGGAAGTTTGTTTCTCATAAAGCTCCTGTCCTCAAATTCCTACTGAGGGATGAGGAGAATTCCAGCTACTTTGGAGGAAGGAATTGATGGTCTTATACTCCACTGAGGTCCCGTCCCTCCTCATCTGCTTGAAGCCAGCTGAGTGATCTTAAGTCAATCACAGCTTCTAGGCGCTCTCTCAATTCTCTCAGCCCCACCCACCTGACAGGGTGATTGCCATGAGAATAATAACAACACACTTTGTAAACTGCTCTGAGCGGGTGTTAACTTGTCCTAAAAGGTGGTGTATACATCAAATGCTGCTGCTGCTACTCCTGTTGTTATTGTTATTGTTATCACCAGGCTCCACCCTCAAAGTCTCCAGGAATTTCACAACCTGGAGCTGGCATCCCTAATTGCAGTACTCCACCAGAACACTGCAAAACATCAGAAAGGTAAAATAAGGAGGCCCCCCCTTTTTTTGAGGCAGTGACTTTACTGTTTAACAGTAGAGTCTATGGTAGTCTTGATAAGAAGCAGTAACACAAAGCTGCCTGAGGAATCGGCACTGCAGCTACTTAGTGTGAAGAACAGTAGCTTGAGCTTGCGGGGGGGAAAGGGTGTCTTTTAGTGTCAGGTAGACTGCTACTACTGTTGGCAGCAGCTGCTTTTTCAGAATTACCCCTTCGTCTTCCTGTCCTTTTGCCAGATCTGTCTCCCCATGTTGCATGGTCTTCCAAACAGAGCTGGAAGATACCCCTCCAGTCATGATTTGCTGTATTTGTGCACAGTTGTCTGAAAAGATACTCTAATGTGTGTGTGAAATGTATGTAATTTTATTCCTGGTTTGTGTGTACAGCTTGCACTGGAAACAAACTGCTGTTTGAAAAATCTCCAGTAGAAAGTTCAAAACAAGAAGCCCGTGTTCCCATGAATTCTCAAACGGAACAGCAGCCAAATCAAAATGTTAAAATTTAAAATATAGTATTTAAAAAAAAATAATGAAGAGCCCATCTTTGGGGCATAAAGGACCACACTGGAGTGAAATTACTTATGTTTCTTTCCCTCAAACATCACTGCAATGTCCAACACCAAGTACAGAAGAACGACCACATCCTAGCCTTGCATGAACAGAAAGCTACTGTAGGTGGGAACTTTGTAGAAGTTAATCCTTAGCCCAAGTGTAGCCATGTTATGAAGTTTGCTTGGTAATAACTGTTAGTTGACCCCCTATAGCTGCACGGTCTGCTAGCAGAAGAAATACTTCTGCCGGCCTAAGAAAAAAGGATGTGGTTTTATTTGCTGAAGGTTAATAGGAATCTAGCTAGTGGGATAATTTTTGAAACCGGATGCTGTCGGAACTTTGTTTGAACTGTTTAATTGATGGCAGTTTTTGAGTCTTAAATACTTGTCGAGCTATTCAGAGTAAGAGTTGCCCTTATGGATCTGTCGGTATGCTTCTCTTGAAGTGCTGCACTTTATAATGCACAAAGGTACCGGCTGGATATTAGGAAAAACTTTTTGGCGGTCAAAAGTGGAATCAGCTGCCTAGGGAGGTGGGTGAGCTCCCCCTCACTGGCAGTTTTCAAGAAGAGGCTGGACGAATATTTGTCAGGGATGCTTTAGGCTGATCCTGCACTGGGCAGGGGGTTGGACTAGATAGTCTGTATGGCCCCTTCCAACTCTATGAGTCTATGACTATATAATCAATTGAGCAGTCGTTAAATTTGAGTAAGGATCTTCTTTCGTGGTTGGAGTTCCACACATGGTTACAGATGTCATTGTGGATGATCTAAGAGGAAACAGAGGCAACACATAGATGCTTTGAAAAAAAAATTGAAAGTTAAAATTTAACTACTGTCAATAAAACCCAAATGCATAATAAATGGTCAGAACCTACTTTTACAAGCCAAGTTTACATGTTTACACAGTGCAATCCTATGGTGAGGTACAGTGCAATCCTAAGCAGAGTTACTCCAATCTAAGCCTATTGATTTCAATGGGCTTAGACTCTTGTCTCTTGTCTTACTCTCGTCTAAGCCCATTGAAGTCAATGGAGTATCTCTGCATAGGATTGCAGTGAAAATGCACCTTCTGACGGTGCAATCCCAGGTGGAGCTGTCTGATCTTTGGACAGTTCTTGCCTATTTTCCTTCTCGAGGGCAGAAATGTTTTTTTTTCCTTAGTGCGTCGTGCCTTCTTTCAAACTTCTTCTGGCCATCCTGCATGATGCACAACCTGTTGTGATATTTTTTCACTTTGGAAGAAGGAGAGACTCTGCTTAGCTGATGACAGATCAGGCTCACGTGGACATATGTGCGTATGCATTCATAGTTATTTTGAATATCGATGCTAGTCACAACGGCTGCTAAAATTCTGCAAAGTCTGTGAAGAAGTTTGATACTAGGAGAAATTTGCTTACCGTTTATGGCCAAGCTCTGGTGTAAGAGCTGGGTTCAGTGGTGACCAGAGAGTTTGGACCAGGTGGCCTGTCTCCCTCAGAAATTCCATTCTATATTGATAAGACCCTGAAGTCCCCATCAGAATGAAAGATAATTTTTTCCCCCAGAGTTTTATCCAACTTGCTGCTGTGGGGTGAGGGGATATCCAATAAATAACAAGTGACTTCTTGTGTCAGCTATTGAATCTATCTTATAGGTACACAGTTGCCATATTTACTCTTCCCTATGCAAATATTTGTTGCAGGTTCTTTGAGGTTCAAAACCTTTGGAGCAGAAACCCCTATGAGCTGGTCAAGCCATTTACAAGAAAACAAAACTGAAACTCTCTTATTCTTGTTCACAGATTCACTGTTGTGAGGGGAAAGGGGGAGGACTGCAATCCAGGCTAAAATTCAACTGGTAAAGTTTTCATTCCCACTTTTCTTTATTAATTTGGCATCAGACCTAAAGTGTAAGAGCCAAAATAGACAGGGTGGCAAGAGGCCTGTGCATGGAACCCCCACCATAAAAAACCCTTCAGTTTTTAACTAAGGGTGCCTTGAGATAAGGGTGTGGTGTGGGTAGGGCTACCCACATTCCTGCTATGGTGAGAAACCTCATGCCTGCAGAACTAGCTACCTACTACTGCTCTGATGACAGGAGGAAAAAAAGCCAGCATACTTTGCATTGCAACGTCACTTGAACATGATGTGGGGTCACTCTGGGAATTGCTAGAAACTCTATATTTTACCATAGTGTTTCTAACAATTCCTAGAGCTTCCCTACATCACTTCCAGGTTTTCCCTCCTCTGAACACATTCCAGTTTGTCTATATCCTTCTGAAATTGTGGTCTCCAAAACTGAACACAATTCTCTAAATCTTGGGGTTATAGTGGATAATACCTCAGTGAAAATGTTGACTCAGGGTGTGGCTGTGACAAAAAACAAAAATTCCATGTTGGGAATTATTAGGAAATGGATTGTGACCCAAACAGCCAATATAGTAGTACCCTTACATAGAGCAATTGTATGTCCACATTTGGAATAATGTGTACAATCAGTTTGGTCCGCTGTATGTCAAAAAAGATATTGCAGAACTGGAAGAAAGAGGGGAACAAAGATGATTTGGGTGGGGGTTGAAGCACCTTTTCTATGAAGGAAGACTGAAGAACGTGGGATTTTCTAGTTTAGAAGACAACTAAGGTGAGGGGGACACATGATAGAGGTTTATAAAATCATACATGGGTGGAGAAAGTAGATAGTGGAAGCTTTTTCTCATGCTCTGATAATACCAGAACATGGAGGCATCCAATGAAGTTTATGTGTAATAGGTACAGGAGAGGAAATATTTCTTTCCTCAACGAGTACTTCAGTGATGGAATTCACTGCCAGCAGACGTAGTGATGGCCGTTTGCATAGATGCCTTTAAAAAGGGTTTAGGCAGACTCCTGGAGGAGAGGTCCATCTGTGTCTACTAGCCACGTTGAGTAAAGGGAACCTCCATATTCAGAGGCAGTCAGCCTCTGAAACCCAGCACTAGGAGGCACCATCAGGGCAAGGCCTTGGCTTCTATGCCGCATCTGCTGGCCCATCAGGCAACCAACAGAACAGTCACAATGTGAAACAGGAGGCTGGACTAGATGGATCACTTGTCTGGTCCAGCAAGGCTGTTCTTATGCTCTTCTTTACTTATCCAGCTGCTGGCCTCATAATAATTGTGGGGGGATTCCAGAATCAGGACTGATTTCACCTGGGAAGGGAACTCTGCAACTAGGTTGAATTTACATTCCAGGTCTTATTGGGAACCATGTCAAAAATCAGGACAGCAAAGTGAAGCAGAACTTGGGGTTCTGAAGCAGGCATTAGGCCTAGAGAGGAGGTCACAGGAAACCCCATGTTCTCAGTTTTCTTTTCCTTCAGTCTCGGATAGCCTCTGTTTTTACTACTTAATCACTGATTTGTATATACAACTCTTTTACATATGTTAGATTGTTTTGTGTGTCTGGATTGTATGTAACGGCCTTTGGCCACAAATGATAACCTCTATTACAATTACAGACATTCCCCTTCTCTCCACAATAACACTGGCCTGCCTGCCTGCTGCCCGGCCCACTGGCAAGAACTGAGCCAAAATGCACGATACAAAAACACACAAAGAGACAGATAGGCGGTTTCATTACAACTCAGTTTCCCGAATTTGCTTCGGTGTTCTGGAATCCACTATAACGAGCCGAATCAGCAAAGTTCCTTTGTAATTTTGGATCGTTTTCCCTATAATGCACACTCCTCATATAATTCCATAGCGTCCACTCTCCAAAGCAGCCACTCTCTTTGGGGAAACGGATTTCTGTAGTCTGGGTTTTAGTTAATTCTGGGAGACTTTCAGGCCCCACCTGTATGTTACAATACAAAAAGAGGCACTAGAGGGAGAAACCACCAAGCTACAAACATTAAATCTCCCTCTTACAGTAAAGAAAATAAACTACTGTAAGCAACTTTACTCAAACGTGCAAGTAGTGTAAAAGTGCTCAGTATTCCAAAACAATATCAATAATATAAATACAACCATTCAAAATATAAATATCATAAATATATGCACACAATTACTCCATCATAAGAACTACCAGACAGTGAAACAACAATATTCCAATATAAACAAATTCATTTGCAAGAAGTCAAAAAGATGTAGCAAATGCAGGTGTCGTCTCTATTTACTCCAAGAGTCGCAGTCACCCCACTTGGTTCCACACAATTAAAAATGATCATTACATCCATCTTGAGCTGAAATCCATGGGGGAGGGGGATTGGCAACTTAGTGCTACCTGCAAAAAAAATACCCCCAAACCCCAAACAACAAAACATCTGTGTAGATTGCTTCAGAAAAACATCTTAAAACATAAACATATTACTCAAGTATTTTGTAGTCTTTATTTTAGGCCTGCCTCCCTCCACAACATAGAAACAGACAAAAAAACAAAAACAAAAAACCTACAAACTAAAACACCAAATATGATACAAAGATATTCAAATCCTGATGTTCTGCTGTAGACTGACATGGCTACCTACCTGAAATTGTGATTATTATGAAACACATTCAAAATCTTATCCTAGTCCCACATGGTCTGGTTCTTTCATTTCTGTTATCCCTCTGCCCAAATGACTTGTAGTGGGTAAATCGATAGGCTCATCGCTAATTGCATTTTTCTACTCACATTTCACAACTTTTTTTGTTAACCATGTCTACAGAATGTTGAAATCAAAATTGGCACTTTTAGGAACTGGCCTGGTTTCTTCTGTCAGCACTCACCATTGCTGCCACTGGGCAGGGCATCAGCTGGGCTGCCCCTGACATCAGAGGGGTGCCAGGGACACCACAGGACCCTGCTCTGTAGAAGGAGGGGCAGTATACCTCACCCAGACTCCCTCTCCATCCACTCGCTGGCCTGCTCAACCTCTGCATTCTCTGCTATCCCTTTCTCCAAGAACCCTCCTCCGAGCCTCTGCTCTCACACTGTTCTGCTCCAACTCCACACCATCACTCCTCCTCAAACCCACCACCCCAGAGCTCTTCCCAACCATCCTTTATAGGGCTTCCTTTCCCCACCCCGCCCTTCTTCCAGCCTGGTTCTGGGCTGCCCCAAGTAGTTGCAGCTGGGGTAGCTGATCTGGCTCCACTGACCAGCACCAGCTGTGCCTTGTTGCCTGGCTGTCAAGCCTTCCTGACTCTGCTGGTTGCTGAAGGCAGGTCCAGCTGTGGACCCTTGGCTGGCTGCCCAGCTCCTCCCCCAGAATGCCTGTGGCAGCTCCACCTGAGGTTGCTTGGCTTCTGGCACTCCCTGAGCCTGGCTATTGCTTTCTGGCTTGTGTATAGGCTGGGGCGTGGTTCTGGGCTGTTGGGGCTGCTTCTCTTCATTAGGTAAGGGCTCTGCTTGGGCAGCTGCTGGGTCTCTATGTCCCCTGTCCTTGCCTTCTCCCTCTACTTTGCCCAGCCCCCTGCCTTCTCCCTGGAGGGTGGGGCTAGCTGGCCTCACCCTGCTCCTTCCAGCCCCCTGGGGCCTTGGACCTTTGCCCCTTTTCCCTGGCATAGGCAGGTTCTGGCTCTGATGGCTGGCCGGGGCAGCAGGGCCACTGCCTCCTGGCTGTCTCCCACTGTTTCCTCCCGGCAAGGCCGGGGGCTGTGCCTCAGACCCCAGACCTCTTCTTTCTCTTTGGCCTGCATATATGGCTTATGGCAAAGTTGTTTTCTGCATTCTCCAGCCCTGCCGTACTCCTGTCCATTTGTTAAGTACTCTTTTGTTGCAACATAATTGCATATTTTGAAAAGTGCAAGAGTATAAGACTAACAAAATTTGTAGCAGGGTATGAGCTTTTGTGAGTAACAGCTCACTTCTTCATATGCAGCTAGAATGTGAGTACACCTGTCCTTAGTGAATTGAGTGGTTTCATACACCAAATGATAATAGCAAGCATGATTGGATAGGGTGGGGTATGCAGAGGGGTGGTGAGTGTGGAGAAAACAGCACTGCTAAAGAGACAGGAAGCCTAGGTGGATGCATTGTCTTGAGCTTCATTATCATATTTTGAAAGTATTTGCATTTTTAAGAGAATATTCCAGCAAAGATGTGAGATCTGCTTTCCCAGTGAAAGTATAGTCCTCACTAGAGGTGGGCACGAACTGAAATACAAACCAAAGTTCATCATGAACCAGGCCATTTTTTGGTTCGCAAACTGGTGGTTCATCATAGGGCATTTCTGACGAACCACGACGAATCATGACAATTTTTAGGCCAATTTGTTTGGTTTGTTTTTCGGCTCATCGCTGCAGACAGCATGGCGCCAATCACTCAGTCTTCTAGGCAATGGGGGAAATGGGCTTTCTGCACACCTTCTGCTGCCCTGGAAATGACGTATTCATGAACCAAATGAACCAGTTCATGAACCGGGCAATTTCATGCTAGTTTGTGGTTCGTGAAATGTGACGAACCACAAACCACAATGAGTTTTCCTGGTCGGTGTCCATCTCTACTCCCTACCAACAAGCAGCAGGCACAATAAGAACTATGCATGGCTGGTGGTTGGGATGCCAAGGTTTTGATTCACTCCTTCTCTGAGCCCACAAAGGTACATTGGGTGCTTCTGACAAATGGCAGAAACATTCTATATACCAAACATTTATAATCTTTATCATGTTCTCAGGCAATGAACTACATTACAGCTATCTTATTGGCTTCATGCTTGTTGCCCGGCAGACAAAAAATCTGTGGGGTAATATTTCTCTATTGCTTTATTTTCCTACAATGAAAATCTTCCTCTGCTAATGTTGTGAAGGGCATACAAAAACAAGATGGCAACTCTGTTACAGATTGAGTGGCATGGGTTGTTAATCTACTAGGTTGGTCTACTCTCCTTTTGGTAAAGAACAATGAACACAGCTTTTAAACAAAACAAAAAACCAGAGACAGAAGAAATGAAAGAAAACAGAAGAAATTAGAAAGGAGTAAAACAGAGAGAGGAGGAACGCCTCACAAAAAGAGAACTGGTGCTCAGCACTAGATTTTCTCTGTCTACCACTGCACACGTTAGCACTTCCAAAAGTACACCTAGACTTTCCCTTGGTGAGATATTGCTGAAGAGGATCAATAGTGGAAGGCAATTTGTCTTTCAGAGAACCTTGTTCATCCTTTTTTGATCATCTCTTTGAGGAGCCCCTGATCAGTATCTGAGAGAGCACCTGAAAACCGCTCCACCCACACTTTTTCAAGGTACTAAGCAAAGGAAAAGATACCAAAAGAAAGAGATAACAGCCAGCACAGCATTTTTGAGCAACGCTCGCCGTTTTGAACCATGCCACCTATATTGCTCTTCTAAGTACCTGATTTGCAATCTGAACTAGGGGAAAGCTGCACATAATGTTCAAAATTCCACATGCACTCCCCCCACCACGCTGCCCCGATGTTAGATACATTGAATCAGCACACCTGAAAGAGCTTTCAGTAAGAAAATTAAAAATGGACTTTATTTCTCCCCACGGTATAGTTCATTTCAAATGTTACAGAAAAGTCTGTGTGTGTGTGTGTGTGTGTGTGTGCATGCGCGTGCGTGCACATGCATCGTTCATGAATTTCTGCTTTCTCTACTCTTTTTGGATGGGTATTTCAATCTTTAGCTGAAACTCTTGATCACAAAAACTTCTTCAGCGTTCTCCAAAAAGTTCACCAGGCAGAGTGCAGTTCCAAAAGAAGCAGCTGGCAAGTCCATCACAGATGGGAAAGCTAGAATTGGTTTTTGAATGTTGGTTCTGTTCTATCCATGCAATGCATCTGCTCTGTGAATCTGGTTTCTAGAGTTGTGGCTCTTTGCTCTGGTTGAAACACTCAATTCTCCCCAGCTTTGGCCAGAACATTCTCAGCATCTTCCACAGCCTCGTTCAGAAAGCTCTTCAGCATGTAGAACGTAGTTGCAAAGGAACCAATTCCACCAAATACGGAGCCCAACACAGGTATGAAATCAAGAGCCAATTCTGCTGCTGTCATTGCTCCACACAGAATTGACTTCTGCAAAAGACCCACTACAAATCCGCGGGTGATTTCATTGGACACTCGGGACTTTTTGATAGCTGATCTCAACACAGGAACGGGTTTCCCAACACGGTCTGCAAGTCTTTTGAGGGATTCTTCATCTAAGCCAAAGACCTTGCAGAAATCGATCATTGTTCCTACCAAGATGCCAATATCACAAATAGTAGAGAGGCCAGGGACAGGAATTGCCCCAATAGCACAGGACACAAGGGATAGTGGCCATATAAGAGCCTCCATAGCAGCCTTCTTCTTCCTCAGGACTTCTCTTGAGAAATTTGGCATTGTTGTAATTAAAGCATACCTTTTTTGCTCATCCAGGTCATTTTCCAAAGTCTCTTTCAAGTATGGGAAATCGTACATATTCAAATTCCATCTGGAGATAAGGAAAACCCTTGGATTAGATTCTCCTACCTTTGTCAAATAATCACAGCAATCTTTCCTTATCATCTCAAGAGTTTTTTCCTCGTTAAAGTTTCGTTTCCTTCTTTCAGAATCTATACTGACATCCACTTTGGTGCGCAAGTAGTAAAACTTCTTCTTCATTTTATTAATTTCTTGAGCTAGCAGAACGTCATTCTCTGTGAAGCGTTCTGAGGCAAGAATCAAGAAGAAATCATACTTCTTAAAATTTACCTTCTGCAGGTATTCCTTTGCTTTAAATTGAGGTGTCCCAATTCCTGGAAGATCCCATATTGTTACTTTGGGGGACGTGGGATGTGGATATCTCTTTGCCTCCATTGTTGTTTGCGTTACTCCAGTCTCAGCTGCACCTTCTTTATCATCTGTCATTCCTCGCAGGGCATTGACAAGAGATGATTTTCCAGCCCCCGACACCCCTGTAATTGCAATGTCGAGGGTGGTGTTCTTCAATAAACTCAAGTTAATGCTACTTTGTTTTATCACATCTGACAGGTCATTTTTGTCCAAAGCTGCCTTCATCTTTTCCAATTCACGTCTTACGACCTCTTTTGAGATGGCAGATCCCATGGTAGTTCTTCCTACTTAACTGATTAGAGAAAGAAAAGAAAGCAAATGGTTAGCTTCATGCTAAATAACATTCAAAAATTGCTTCTTTTTTTTTTTACTATATGGATTTAACTCTGTGGGGCAAGGAAATGATTCACTGGGAGCACATCTTCCCAGCGGATAAACAAAATCCATGTTAAGTATTTCTAACGGTGACAGAGATGGTGGTGTTTCAAATCACATTGCATGATTTGGGTCCTCTGTGATTGTCCTCCACACACCCCAAATCACATCCGAGCCCCACTTTCTTTCAGTTCTGTCATTCCTATGCTCAGATGCCTTAAGTGTGAGCCTCACAAGCTATAGACAAATGACAAGCTATATGACTCAGGCCAACTTCATTTTTCTGCTCAGATTGCACAATATTTATATGAACCACATGAGCAGAATGCTGAAGTCAGAATTGCCACTTTTTGGAACTGGCCTGGTGTCTTTTTTCCTCATGGGAATTATTACCTCAGGGCCCTCACAGTTACCCAACTCTGTGGGATTCAAGGCATCACCCTCTACATTCAGTCACCAAGTCAGCAATACACATGGTGCCTTTAAGAGAGTGTAATGTCAGGACAGCATCTGGGAGACCCATGTTCAAATCCCCACTCTGCCATGGAAGTTCCACCTCAAGCAACTCACACACACACACTGCCTAGCCTACCACAAAGGGTTGTTGTGAGGATAAAATGGAGGAGAGCTCCATCATAAGCTGCTTTGGGTCTCAGTTGGGGAGAAAGGGGGAAATGATGTAAATAAATAAGTTCAGTCCCCATCAACAATGAATAAGTAAAATGAGAAATATATATGATTGGAGGCTGGATTTTGATCAACTACTCCTCTGAGGTAAAAATGTTATTGTGCACTTCTGACAAATGGGGGGAAATATTCTTTAAACTAAAAATGGCAAATGAGAGGAAACATTATTTATACCTAAAATTTATAATCCTTCTTCCATTGGTCTATGAACTTCTCTGGTGCTATGGCTCTTCCAGAGTGCTAGACACCTTAGTTCATTGTAGCAGGAACAAACAGAAGTCCGGTGGCCCGTTAAAGACTGACAACCTTTATTCCAGCATGAACTTATATGAGCCAGAGCTCACTTCCCCTGCATAGCAAGCAGAAATTCATCAGAGGAAGATGAAGGGGTGGCAAAAGCCCTGCTGAATTTACTCTTTTCATTCAATCGCTGAGAGTCTCACTCTCTGCCCAAGACGAATTACACGAGGGCACTCAAGTGAAGGGAGACGCAATGTTAGCCAGAAAGCCGAATTCTAAAAAACAGGTGGGAAGGCTTTGACAATTTTCCTCTCTACAGAGCCAGCAAGGATCACAGTTCAGAGGGTTTGTTTCCATCAATGGAGCGTGAATTCCTTGCCCCACCCAACTACAAAATTCCCTGTTCCCTAGGTAAGAGAGGATCAACATGAATAGTTTGGGATAAAGGCTGCCAGCTCCAGCCAGTGAAATTCCTAGGGATTTGGGAGTATTTCCTATGGAGAGGGGGATCTGGGGAGGGACTTTTCTTAGAATTTATGGCACGTCGTCCAGTTTGCCCTCTGAAGCTGCCATTTTCTCCAGGGGAACTGATCTCTGAAGATCAGTTGCAATTGCAGAAGATCTTCAGCCACCTCATGGAGAGTGGCATCCCTAAGTCTCCAAACCCAAACCAGGAAATAGGAACCCTATTGGGGACTGAAGGTTTGCCTTTGGAATGGGGAATCTAGGAAGACTGCCTCCTTTCCATTCATGGAAATCCTTTCACTAGATATAAGCCCATGTAAGCATTAAATGTATTGGCTTTCTCCTTGTGATTTGGGAGAATTAGCAATCAAGGAGAGGTAGCAGTGGGGTTAACTTGTGAGATTCTTCTACCAATGTATACAAGGATCGTTCCGCTAGAGAATAGGTGGATGTTCAACAGGAGTAGTTTTTATTAAAGGAGCAGTAGAAGAGCAATTGCACAGAATACACACAGCACACACACACAGAGAGCTAACTAGAAAACAGTGAGGAAATGGGAAAGCAATTCCAGGGAAGGCTACACTCACCAATCTTGAAGAGGAGGAAGTCCTTAGAGAAGAGCAGCTTGAGCATCCAGTGCTTCGCAGCAAGAAGAGATAGGGGGCTCAGACATGTGTCTGAGAATCCAACCACACACACACAAAGCTTGTGGCTGGGCAGTCCAGTTATGTTGTGGAACATACCCTCGGGCAGGATCAGGTGTTCCTGCTCTAAACAATAACTTAATGCTTGGTCTGGAGGTGAAAGTCTTGATTAAACATTCCTGGGTGGAACTAAAGGTGTAAAAAAGGTGATTAACGAGTCACAATGGCTGGATGGGTGAGGCTTATCAGGTTCTGAATAACCCACATTGGGAAAGTGGATAAGGAAATATCGGCAGGCTGTAGAGGAGATTAACTCAGGAACTTCTGGAAAACCCTTTTGTTATACAGCTCTGCAGAACTCCCAGCGTGTGGGGCTGAAAGATAGGTCATTTCCACACATCCCGGCATAGTGCTACACAAACTCAATGAGGACATCTTCCAGGTGTTTATTTATTTAACAATATTTATAATCCACTGTCCCCACAGGCTTGGTGCCAGGTAAAGGGAACTGGAATCCCCTAAATTGGAGGAGGGGAGCAAAATGGGAAAAGCCTGTCCCACATGTCTACCGGCGTCCGCTCAAAACGTGAGGGACATGAAGCAGGGCTTGTACTGATGAGTGAATTTCTTAGGCAGGCTTCTGCGGAAGAAGGCAGAGAGCCTTAAGATCTCCAGGTCCCAGTCCATTACAACCGGCACCTTGAATTGCACCAGAAAACAGCAGGGTGCCAATGCAGTTATTTAACTGTTGTAGCATGATGCCTCTAGTTAATAGCTAGTAACAATCTTGCTGCTAGTACTATGTACAATAGCTTAGAATTTTCTTTATTTAAACTATAAACAATAACATAATAGCTATAAACAATAAATATAGAGGATAGGAAAAAAACACAATATTCTAAACAGAAGGTACACTATATTGTCGAAGGCTTTCACGGCCGGAGAACAATGGTTGTTGTGAATTTTCCGGGCTGTATTGCCGTGGTCTTGGTTTTGGTCTTGCCAAGACCACAGCAATACAGCCCAGAAAATCCACAACAACCATCAGAAGGTACACTAACAATACATAAACAAGTAAAAAAATAAGGTGGACAAAAGTTTTAAAGTTTGCGTCAATAGCAAAACATAATTCATTGATTAGAGAAAGGACAATAGATAACTTCTCGACTGAATGCAAATCTTTTATAGACTTTTTACATGAAATGGGTAACAAGGATTTGATGACATCTGGATTTATGGATTAAGAAACATGAACAATAGGGGGGGAAAGGGCTTTTATGATTAACTTAGAATAAGTGAGACTCTAGAAATGATACATATTTGTTGCAGAGACTATCAGAACTCAACCTGTAGTGTAATTTTAGGGTCTTTTTAAGACTATAAATATATGCTAGTACTATGTACAATAGATGGAATCTGAGCACCCATCTAAGGTAGAAAATCTAAGCACTCCCAGGTTGTGAGCCTACTCTTTCCGGGGTGGGCAAACCCATCCAGATTAAGTAAGTAAGTAAGCATATTTTTAATTTTATTTACTTCCTTTCTTCGTTTATACCTTTCCCCCAATGGGGACCCAAAACAGCATTCTTCTACCCTCCATTTTCTCCTTATAATAACCCTGTGAAGTAGGTTAGGCTGCAAGCATGCGATTGGGCAAAGGTCATCTAGCAAGCTCCCTTGGCTTCCAGTGTGAGGATTCAAACCTGGATCTAGCAGATTCAGTCTAACCACTACACCACACTGTGTCTCATATCCCAACTCCATCAGCATCACAACTGCTTAGCAACACCTCAGATTATCCAGACCAAGTTTAAATTTATTGGCTCATCCATTGCTATGTCTAGATACCTGTTCAGAATGTTTATTGCCTGGAGTGATTCTGGCGGAAACGAGAAAATTAGAGTTGCGTGCTATCTAAATATTGATCATAACTCCCTAATTTTTTTATTACCCTACTGTTCACTTTAAGTATTGTTTTTTTAAAAAAATGCTTTCAATCAGGAATTCTCACCCCTCCCCCCGGGCTTTCTCGTACTTAAGTTTTAATTTCTTATCCTATGCATGGTTCATCCACTATAAACCCAGGCATTGCTTTCAAGATGGCTGTTTTGAATCTTTAATAACAACAACAACAACATCATTCAATTTATATACCGCCCTTCAGGACAACTTAATGCCCACTCAGAGTGGTTTACAAAGTATGTCATCATTATTCCCCACAACAATAATCACCCTGTGAGGTGGATGAGGCTGAGAGAGCTCCAGAGAACTGTGACTAGCCCAAGGTCACCCAGCTGGCTTCAAACGGAGGAGTGGGGAATCAAACCTGGCTCTTCAGATTAGAGTCCTGCTGCCCTTAACCACTAAACCAAATTGGCTCTCTTAAGTGGAATTCTTTAAGGCTCGGCAGCTTTTGTCAAAACATTCTCAGCATCTTCCTCGATGTCCCTCAGAAACTTCTTCAGCAAGTAGAAAGTGGCTACAAAAGAAAGTCCTCCACCAACTAAAGAACTCTCCAAAGGCACGATGTCTAAAACTAGTTCTATTGCTAACAGAGTCAAACACAAAATTGACCTAGATAGGATTTTGATTATAAATAGTGCAGTGACCTCACTAGCTATTGAAGACTTTTGGATAACGGATTTCAACATTTCCACAGGCTTCTTGACCCGGCTTGCAAGACTAACCAGAGAACCTTCGTCCAAGCCAAAAGATAAACAGAACTGCTTCACGATGGTTACCAACATAGTGGTAGTAATAAAAAGACAAAGCCCTGGGACTGGAAACATCCCAACTACACAGGACGCAAGAGCTGTTTTCCAAATAAGGCATTCGAGAGCAGCCTTTTTCTTTTCCAGGATTTTTCTCGACAAACCGGGTAAAACTAGAATCAATGCATGCTTCTTGAGATATTCCATTTCATTCTCTAGGGCCTCTTGCAGAAGGGAGAAATCATACTTGTCCAAGTACCAGGTGGAGATGAGAAAAACCCTTGGGGAACTCGCTAGTATTTCCGACAAATTGTCATAGCAATATTTCTTTATCCTCTCAAGAGTTTTTTCCTCACTGAAATTAGGTTTCCCTCTTTCAGAATTCATACTTAGATCCACCTTGCAACGCACAAAATAAAATGTCTTCTTCATTTCATGAATTTCGCGGGCCAACTTGGTATGATTGGCAGTGAAACGTTCTGCAGCAACAATGATGAAAAAATCAAACCTGCTGAAGTTTATCTTCTTAAGGTATTCCTCTGGTTCGAATTTAGGCGCCCCAATGCCTGGTAGATCCCATATTGTTATTTTTGGGAATCTGGGGTGCGGATATCCTTTTTGTCTCCATTGTTGTTTGTGTTACCCCCGTCTCAGCTGCACCCTCTTCAGAATCTGTCACACCCCGCAAAGCGTTGACAAGGGATGATTTACCCGAACCCAGTTCTCCTGTTACGGCAATGTCTAGGGTGGTGTTCTTTAATAAACCCAACTCTCGATGAATTTCAGCTGCCACTTCTTGGAGATTTCCTGGGTTCAAAACCGCCTTCAACTCATCCAGTTCCTTTCCTCCAAACGTTCTTGAGATGGTAAGACCCATGGCTGTTGATCTGAAAAACGAAAAAGATAGTGCTGATTATTTGTTCATCCTGCTGGACAATGAGTGATTCCACATATGTTGGATAATGCACTACCAATCCTCTTTATAGATCATTTAGAATGGATTTTTTTCTGTGCGGAACAAAAAATCCATCTCAAACGATTGATAATGTGCATTGAAAGTGCATTATCCAATGTGTGCAGAAACAGCCAATGTTGCAATCACATTTACTTTTATCCTTCTGGATTTAACTGTGTAGGAAAATCCATTTACTTGGAGCATTTCTCCACAAGTGGAAAACTAGATCCATAGCAGAGGCTTTTGATCGTTACAGAGGAGAATGAAGAGTGGCTTTTTCGATACAGGATTTTCCTTCCCAGTGGCTAAAGCTGGTTCACTGCTGAAATCACCAAAGCAGGGGCCCTAAATCAGCAACGGGCAACAGGTGTGATTCACACTTATTGTCACCCCCCAGAACGATGCCACTCCAGCCCAAATTGAGGGCAGACTGCAAAGAGCAGCCCCTGGAGCCCACATTGGAGCATGCTGGAGCAGCATTGGAGGAGACACCCCTCCCTTCCATGTGTGCCACTGCCTCTGGAGCTGGACTGTCATGGGATGAGATGTGTACTCCCACCCATGTTGCCACTGTATGGTCCGAGGCATGTTGTAATTATGCTGCTTCTTATATTGGAGAGGCACAGGAAATATTGGAGTAGCACAATAGCTTATGGCTGGCCCAGCCTGAGGCTATTGGCTTATGCACTCAAAATCATATCTTTATAAGGTAAGAAGGACACAAGCCAGAAGAACTGTGGGTCTTCGCCTGTGTGAGTCTCTGCTAGCTAAGGGCAACTTCACAGGGCTCACAGGTAGACGCTGTTTTTCCTGCACAACCCTACAAATAGGAGCAAATGTTCCCATTCAACCTTAGAAATGCACATGTTTTTGTTGCAATGTAATGACTGATTCTGAAAGCACTGTCCTTTTTGAAATGCCCAAATTCCTCTTGACAGGTTTTTAAGACACTGCTTAATTTATATATTCTGCAAATAATCTGCTTTGAAAAATATTGTTTTCTGTTTCATTGTTCTGTTTTTTATAGTTGTTTTACACCTTGAATGTTTTGGGGTTTTTTTGCTCTTCTTTGCTTTTATGCTTCCTGGATGTTTAATTCTTTGTATGATTATTTTAATTATGTTGCAAATGGCACTGAGAAGGTTGTGCTATGAGCTGGTATACATACGTGCGTACATGCCATCAAGTCACAACCTTCGGCAAGGGGCTTTCAGGGCAAGTGAGAAGCAGAGGTGGTTTGCCTTTGCCTTCCTCAGAAGAGTCTTCCTTGGTGGTCTCCCATCCAAGTACTGACCCTGCTTAGCTTCTGAGATCTGATGAGACTGGGGGCCAAGCTACACATGACAAATGACACTTGAACGGCTAGTGGATTGAGTGGAGGGCAAGTGAACAGGGAGAAATACACTTGCCGTTCAAGTGTCATTCATCATGTGTAGCTTGGCCCTCACGTGTATTCCTCCCTGTTCACTTGTGCTCCACTTGCCCACGTAGTGATCAAGTGGAGAGGGCAAGTGGAGGGCAAGTGAACAGGGAGGAATACACGTGAGGGCCAAGCTACACATGACGAATGACACTTGAACGGCAAGTGGATTGAGTGGAGGGCAGGTGAACAGGGAGAAATACACTTGCTGTTCAAGTGTCATTCGTCATGTGTAGCTTGGCCCTAGGTTTTACCATGCCACCTTTCTTCTCACAAGAAAGTATAGAAGTAGATTAAAAGAAACCATTTGAATTCTTCAATGGCTTAACCCCATGAAGGTGAATATATCAAAGATTGAGAACTTATTAATTAAATGCCAATGATACTAAGTGTGAGTGGGCAGCGGAGGACATGTTATAGCACTTTAACTGTTAAGGAAATCTCCTTTAAAAAGCTTGCTGTGCTACAATGAGGAAGCGAGAGACTGAAATTGTGGCAGAAGGCAACGTGTTGTGAGTCAACGAGAAACTCCTGTTAGTGCCAAGATTTTTTTCTTTTGTGCATAGTTTCTGCTCTTTTAAGAACAGCTGAGTCAACTATAAAGTACACCACATATCAAAAGGGGAAGCAGAGTAGATGGGGCAGAGCAAAAAAAGCGATTAAAATGGGCTAACTAATGTCTGGATTCAGCTGAATTTCCCCCAGTTACACGACACTCCCAGCGTCTTGGCAGATGAAAACTTGGTAATCCTTGTTTCCGTCCCACGATAACTGAAATCCTCCTATGCAAACAACAGCAAGCAAGATGGCATTTCTGATATTCAAAACATGGTCTATCATGTAGCTTCTTGTGTTTTCACAGCCTGTGTGGTTATTCCTTTGGGGGCACCTTTATCTCTAGGAGGTTCACTGTGGTTGTTTTGGACATAGCAATCCAACAAAATACAGTTTTGGAAATAGCGACAAAATATGATTTGATGAGAAAAATGGGCTGTGGGAAGCTTTGAGGATAAGAGTGAGGAGAGCAGAGGGCATGAAACTCAGGCATAAATAACCCAATTCCAATTTGCCATTATAGATTAATACCGAGTTACTACCCTGGAACAAATCTCACTGTTATTTAAAAAGAGCAGTATGTGCTGTTATATAGGGTTGTCAACCTACTGACGAAGCATGGGAAGTACAACTGAACTACAAACTACAGAATTCACTCTCCTTGGAGACAATGGCTGTTTCAGAGGTCAGACTCTGTGGCCTCACCTCCCTGCTGAACTCCGTCCCCAAGCTTTGCCCTCCCCAGGATGTGATCACAAATCTCCAGGAATTTTCCAACCTGCAGTTGGCAACCCTAGTTGTTAACTTTGCAATGGGTTTTATAAATTATAAATAAACAACAAAGGCACTTAGGGTACCCTTTCTGTCTTCAGGTTTGTTTCATCATTTAATCTTGGAATAACATGCTTTGTAAACCGGTCTGACTGAGTGGGCATTAAGTTGTCCTGAAGGGCGGTATATAAATCGAATATTATTATTATTATGTTATTATATATTTAAGAGCTTTTGACCTTTGCCATGAATCTTGCAGCCTTCTCCCTCTAAATAAAATCAGGAATGGTGCCTCTGTATCAATCTTAACACCTATAGCACACAAACTTCTAAAGCACCTAAGGAAGACATGAGCTCTTCTTTAGTCTATTTCCTTAGTGGAAAAGGTCTGGGTTGGCTCTCACATCACATTTCCACGTGCAGAAAGATTTCTACCCACTGAATGAGACTTCTGAGCCTCCTATCCTTCTGCTCTTCCCCAAATACCACCCCAAATGCCTCCCCAAAATGTGATTCCTGATTCCCACCCCCCACCCAGTTGGATCCAAGTCTTCAATTGGTAACTGAAAAAATATATTCAGTGCAAAACACAAACCTGAAATGACTAGAGTATAGGAAGGCAGCTCAGTAAAGCTGATTTGAGAAAAAAAGGACTCACCGTTTCTGGGCAGTGGTTGCTCTGAAGAAGTAGCAGAGCTACTAGTTTGGCTTTCTGTTGCTGTTCCTCTCTTGTCTTTCCTATGTTTCCAGAATCTGAAGTCTGACGATGACAGTAAGAAAAGAAAGCCAATCTGCCCTTCAGGCAACACCCTCACCTCAGCCGTCCTTAAGGTGTGGTGTGAAGATGTAGTCATCATTTTTCAAATAACCACAGTTTGTTCAGCCAAATGGGGTGCGTTTCTTAGGTTCTAAGCAGGGCTTTTTTTCTGGGAAAAGAGGTGGTGGAACTCAGTGGGTTGCCAGCAGAGGGGGCAACTCTTGGTGGGAGGTGGTGCCCTGGTACCACATGCGTGTGCACAAAGTGCGTGCACGCTCCCAGGACCGCACAATGACATCACTTTGGGTCAGCTGGAACAAGGGGGGAGTTTTTTAAAGTTTAAATCGCCCTAGGAGAAAATGGTCACATGGCCAGTGGCCCTGCCCCCTAATCTCCAGACAGAGGGGGACCATTTTCAAGAGGTTCCGGAATTCCGTTCCACCGCATTCCAGCTGGGAAAAAAGCCCTGGTTCTAAGGATATGTTTCTTAGGTCCTAGGGATACGTTTCTTATTTTCTAACGTTTCATAAAATGAGCATCCATGGATTGCCACTCCTGAACAGAATATCGCATTTTTTGTGCTCTGAAGAAGCGTCTCCACGAAGCAAGGAGCTTGGAAGCAGGAAGAAGGCAGCATCACCTCCTTACAGAGACATTTTAGGGCCAAATTGCATGCATCACGTGCTGACGAGTCACAGCCAGCTTATGGCGACCCATTAAGAGGTTTTCAAGGCAAGAGATAAGCAGCAGTCTTTTTCCATTGCCTTCCTTGGCATAGCAAGACTCGTCTTCTTTGGGGGTCTCCCATCCAAGTGCCAACCAGGGCTGACCCTGCTTCAAGTGAGATCAGCTAGCAACCCTGCGGCGCTGCAGGAGGTGGAACCAACCACAGAATGTCTGGGAGTGAGGTCATGCCTAACATGAACAGTAACTCTTCCACGTTTCAGGCAGATGTTCTGCTTAACAGGATGCCTTTTTAAGGGTGGGAATACATGTTACTAAGGGATGCTCAAGCGCAGGATTGTATGCATAGTCCTCAATTCACATACAGGCTGTTCTTGCTCAGTGCGTGTGCCTGCCGCTTTCACGGGAGCTCCCTTTGTGTGTCTGCACCTGCAAGTGAGTCCAGAGGGCAGAGTGCCAATTCAGCTCTGTTTTTGCTGCAAGAACAAGTACTGTAGGCTTTTTTGACTTGCCCACTTGCATTTCTTTAAGGTGTGAGGAAGTGTCAAGATCTGCATTTCAATGAATGGATGTGGAGGAAACTTTTAGCAGTTGAGGAGGAACTGATATCGAAACTGTGAATATACATATGCAGAGCATATTGACGTGTGACTGTGCAAGCGAGTGCATGGGAAGCTGGAGGGGGGACACGTGAAATGAGGTTCATTTCAGCTTCTCTAGGAACTTAGTAATGGGTATTTCCGCCCTAAATGAACTTACTGTTTTAAAGTGTTTTTGTACACACACAGCTTACATTCAGTCATGCAATGAAGATCCTCCTGTCGGAAGCTGCTGCCGAAGAAACTTTTTAAAAATCTGCACAGCCGATCAGATCTCCTGTGGCCAATCAGAAGCCCAGCTGGGCAAAAGTGCCACCTTATTCCATCCACTTTCTAAAAATCCTTGGCAGGTGCCAGGAAAGGTATCAGCACATACCCTAGTGCTAGGGACCCCTGCATTAAAGCATTCATTCACCTCTTGGGTGGTCTTGTCCATGTGGCAAAATCTAGTTGTGCATGTGACACATAAGGGCATGATAGCATGATGTCCAGTGGTCATATTATTGGAATACTGAATCACTGAGATTCTTTTCAACCACTTTTCACACTGGGCACACCACCCCTTCTATATTGCTGAGGGTTGTGGAAATGGGGTTTTCTCACATGCATACTCGGTTCACTACCCAAAAACTAAGGGTGTGGCCGAAAACTAACAACAGCTTATTTTAAGTATCGCTGCTGAATGCTGCAGCAGAGTAAAGTCATGACCCGACATCCAGAGTGAATGTTGTCATGCAGAGGAGCCACAGAGCTGTTGCATCAGGACTGTGCAATTGCATGGTTGCTGGGAGAGTAGCAAAGCCAAATGCAACCATTAAGACCAACGCTTTCTCCACCCAGCACCACCCACTCAGCAGTCATGCTCTTGTAGGGTTGCTGAAGTCCAAACTCCCCATGTTTGCTACTCTGCTACTAAGACATACCCTGCTAGGGCCATTGAGGACTCTCTGCCTGCAATGTGGCATAAGCAGGGCTCATTTCAAGGGGGAACACACAGGAACGCAGTTCCAGCAGTTCCCCAAAGAGGTCACATGTCAGGTGGCCCCACCCACCTGACTCTTGGCCATCTTGGGCCCATTTCGGCCTGGATTGGAGCCGAATCGACCTGGGTTGGGCCTTTGACCAGTGGTGGATCACTCTCCCACTCAGCAAAAGCCCGATCCTAACCATTTTGTGCCCCTTTTCAGCCATTTTCAGCCCCCTTTTGCCATTTTGGGCCCAATTTCAGCCCTGAATGGCCAGGATTGGATCCAAAACAGCCAGGATAGGTGATGTCAGGGAATGTGGCATATGCAAATCAGTTATGCTAATGTCACAGTTCCGGTGATGGCAAGGGGCGTGGCATATGCTAATGAGTTATGCTAATGAGTTCCTCCAGCTCTTTTTCTACGAAATGACCCCTGGGCGTTAAGCTAATACGCTACCCATGGATTGTCACATGAGCAAACAACTGCCTAAAACAGTCTTCTCTCCCCTGAAGTTGCATACTGCAACAGAAAGGGAGTAATGTGGGCAGAGAAGATGTCTTTTAAGGAAGCTTGAGTGCCCATTATTGGTCACAACAGTGAGGTAATGTTGACAGGGTTCAAAAGAATGCACTTCATGTGATAGTAAAGGGTATACAAAAGGACTGCACAGTTAATGGGGGAACTGTTAAAAGATACTGGAGGTGTATTCATGAGGAAATGTGATATTTGTTAGGCTACAATACAAAAAGATTTCCCAAAGAACAACAGTATCAAGTGACACTTGAAAGGTACTTCCACACCCTCGTTGTCCTTTTATGGCAGAAGGCAGATAAAAGTGGCTCTGTTGGGACCTTGTCATTTGTACAGTAGTAAACAATATCTCCAGAGTACAGCCCGTTGTTGTAAATGAAAAAGCCGTGGGTGGGGTACCTCAGAAATCTATGCATTTTGCCATTGGGGTAGTTTGTTCACCCAAGTCCATGCAACAGGCTAAAGTAGAGAAAACATCCCAGGTATTTATGTATTTATGTATTCATTCATTTATTTTTGTTATTTATAGTCTGCTTTTCTCACTGAAATGCAAAGTGAATTACAGTGTGAATCAGTACAATCAATTTCAAAGACATTTCAATAGACAATTTAATAGGGTACATAACAGCAAATAATTTACAAAGATTTAAAACCAGCAGAAAACCAATACAAAGAATAAATGCCGAAACGGGGCATGAGCGATTCTCATACCACACTGAGAATTAAACAACATTGAGAATATTTACCTCTCCACAGAGAGAGAGATTTGTGTGGTAGGAAAAAACATCTCAAGTATCGAAAGCATCGGGAATGATCAATTTTAGATATTTTTCAACATTTGCCTTTAAAATTCATGAAAGTTTATGTTAGTTGTCTAATATTTTAGGTTCAAACCATAGCTTTTGTTGTTGTTTTTAAAATCACAGTTTTCTAAAGGAACTGTAGTGGTATGAGTTGTTTGACAGGAAAACAGGGTAAGGTAAATCTACATAAAGAAATATTCTGCCTCATGTCAAAGTGTGTTTTCAAGCTCTGAATGTTTTAGTACTGTGAAACAGTGGTTTCCACCCCTCCAAACCAAGTAATGTTCTGGGGCTTTTCTACCCTCATACATCAGAATTTGGCTTGGATAAGAAGTTATATCCCAAACACAGTATATATAAGTTTTTTTAAAAAAAAAAACTTTGAGGGTTAAGCTGGCTGATTATAGTTGCTAATGCACTCGTCTTCAGACCTGGAAGCAACGATCTTTGGCAAAAGCAGAGACTTCAAGATACACACAATATGGATTGAGCAAAGAGAATCAAACAAAGTTCAGTCATGAGTCCTGCTTGTTCAGTGATGGTCTGTGGAATAAGAAATTTACTAAGGAGAATGTAAAAAAGTGTTGAATTGGATGTGGCTTAAAGGGAAAAAAAATCTCGCTGCGTGTTTTAGAAAGTGTTAAAGCAACCAGATATTTATTCTGTATGTAGAGGAACTGTTATTAGTGATACCTTTTCTCTATTTTTATATAAAAATTAAATATGAAATGCAGTTTAAATGTTTGGAGGAGAGGCCATTTGTCTCCTGGTGGAGTTTGGAAGAACCATCAATCATTTTTGTAAGATGACTGCTGGAGAGGATACAGTTAGGCCTGTAGGACCAAGTTATATAATAGGTAAATAAACAGATTGACTTCCTTGATTAGAGGCTGGGATCAGTTCTTGGGAATTTGGTGCAACTAAGCCACCCATTACAAAAACTGGAACACCCTTTCAAGTACCCAAGACTTTGGGCTTGTTCACTTGGCATGTGTAGGGCAGACGTGCTGTGATGCAAACAATATCACAAGTATGAGCTATCGGCTAGCATGCCATTGTTCCAACAATACTCTTTAGGACTGTCGCTCAGGCTGTTCTTTAAATTCCAAGAGCTGCCATTTGGACTAGGAAAGGTTGCTTCAAATGGCTTTTGGGTGTCAGATATATTGAGCTAGCACGCTCGTATCTAGTTGAAAATGTTCCTCTTTGGGTGTTGGTGAAAGGAGGAGAAAAAGCATCCAGCCAAAAATGCAAATCTCATGCTCGAGCTTTAGTTCTGCATCATTCCTACACTTTTAGTGCAATCCTAAGAACAGTTACTCCAGTCTAAGCTGATTGATTTCAATGGGCTTAGACTGGAGTAACTCTTTTTTAGGATTGCCCTGTTTGTATCTAGGGAGTCCTGGATCTTTAGCTGCTGGGAAGGCTTAAGATCTGGCAGCTGTTGCCCGAACATTCTCAGCATCCTCCACAATGTCTCTCAGGAAGTTCTTCAGGATATAGTATGTGGTGAAAAAGGAACTCGCTCCTCCAACCAAAGAGCCCAACACAGGTACGAAATCGAAGACCAGTTCTAACACCATCAGTGACCCACACAGCAATGACTTGGACAAGAGACCAATCACAAATTCTGGAGTGATCTCACTGGACATTGGAGACTTTTTGATAGCAGATTTCAACACCTTGTAATCTTTGCCAACTGCTCTTGCAACTCTGCGAAGGGAATCTTCATCCAAACCAAAGACATAGTAGAAATGTATCAGTATTGATACCAACATGCTAATATCACAAACAAGAGAGAGGCCTGGGACAGGAACTGCCCCGATACCACAGGACACAAAGGCTAAATTCCATATCAGGTTCTCCATAGCAGCCTTTTTCTTTTCCAGGATTTCTCTTGAGAATACAGGCATGGCCAAAATTAAAGCATGTCTCTTGAGATCACCAAGTTCATTTTCCAACGTCTCTTGGAAGAGGGGGAAATCATACTTATTCAAATCCCACCTGGAGATGAGGAAAACCCTCGGAGAAGGCTCTCCTGCCATTCTCAAATTCTCACAGAAATATTTCTTTATCTTTTCAAGGGTTTCGTTCTCATTGAAGTCGGGTCTCCTTCTCTCCGAATCTATACTGAGATCGATCTTGGAACGCACGTAATAATACTTCTTCTTCATTTTCTTAATTTCATGGGCCAGCAGGACGTCGTTCTCAGTGAAGCGTTCCGAGGCAACAATGATGAAGAAATCATACAAGCTAAAATTGACTTTCTTTAGGTAAACTTTGGGGCTAAATTCTGGTGTCCCAATTCCTGGTAGATCCCATAAAGTGACATTTGGAAATACGGGATGCTGATAGCCATGGAGATCCATCGTTGCCTCCATCACTCCAGTTTTGGCTGCACCTTCTTCATAATCGGTCATGCCCCTCAGGGCGTTAACAAGGGATGATTTACCAACACCCGACACCCCTGTGATCGCAATGTCAAGCTTGACATTTTTTAATGCATCCAATTCCAGATGGGTTTCCTCCAACATCTCTTCAAGATTTTTGTGTGCCATAGCATGCTTCCACGTTGCTAGGTCATTTTCTGTGAGTCGTTGTGAGGGGGTAGCCCCAGCTATAGTACTGCTTGATGTTTCAGTTGATCTACAAAGGAAAATAAATATTTATTCAGGAGATTCCTACCACACTTTTGTAGCTAAAATAGTATTCAGGATCGTATGCTTCTGATGTATGGTACATGAATTTGCTCTGCAAGAACCAATCCTCCAATAATTTGAAAGACAAGACGGTGTTTGTTCGTTAGGTTCAGGGCTCTTTTTCTGGGAAAAAGGGTGGTGGAACTCAGTGGTGAAACTCAGGACCACACAATGACATCACTTTGGGTCAACTGGAACAAGGGGGGAGTTTTTAAAAGTTTAAATCACCCTTGGCAAAAATGGTCACATGGCTGTTGGCCCCACCCCCTGATCTCCAGAGAGAGGGGAGTTTAGATTTTCAAGAGGTGCTGGAACTCCGTTCCACCATGTTCCCACTGAAAAAAAGCCCTGGTTGGGTTCAAGGTATAAAACTGAATAATCATTCCAAAAGCTATCATCAGTGCAAAATATATCTTAGCTGCTAAGCATATCTGAAATGGCAGACTGGGCATTGCACAAAACCTTTGTAATAATAATGATGATGATGATGACGACAATGACAACAACAACAATAATGGTTGTTGTGGGTTTTCCGGGCTGTATTGCCGTGGTCTTGGCATTGTAGTTCCTGACGTATCGCCAGCAGCTGTGGCTGGCATCTTCAGAGGTGTAGCACCAAAAGACAGAGATCTCTCAGTGTCACAGTGTGGAAAAGATGTTGGCAGGTCATTTGTATCTACTCAGGAGGGGTGGGGTTGAGCTCTGTCTTTTGGTGCTACACCTCTGAAGATGCCAGCCACAGCTGCTGGCGAAACGTCAGGACCTACAATGCCAAGACCACGGCGATACAGCCCAGAAAACCCACAACAACCATCGTTCTCTGGCTGTGAAAGCCTTCGACAATACAACAACAATAATAATAACAACTGTACTTATATACCACTCTTCTTGACAGATTTAGTTCCTCACCCACAGCAGTTAACAAGTTAGTGTTATTATTATCCCCACAGTACAGCTGGGGAGCTGGGGCTGAGAGCAGTGGCTGACCCAAGGCCACCTTCCGAGGCTCATGACCGTAGTGGGATTCGAACCAGTAGAGTGCTGATTTGCAGCCAAACCACTTAACCACTGTGCGGTAACTCGTGCATGAATTTAGGTACTTACATGCTGGAGAACCAAGATTTACTAGCCAAAGTATGGGGAAGGAGTTTCGTTCTGAAGAATGCCCAAATGCACAGCCACACTCTGTGAATATGTTACTACCATAAAGTTTACAATTTGTTTCAAGACTGAGTGCGTTTAATATAAAAATCAAAATAATACACTTTGAAGCAGGAAGGACACGTCTCTTTTATGACACACAACTCAGCCAATATCTAACTGGGTGATTATGGGAGAGTCACCCTCTCTCAGCCTAATATCCTCCACAGAGCTGCTGTTACGGTAAAATGGAGGGGGTATAGCCACGCCCAGTGATCTGAAACTTTTGGAATATAAATGAGATGAAAATGCAGTAGATAATATTTTTTTTAAAAAATCAAGTTTTATTTTACTAGGCAATTGTTATACCCAAGAAATTGTACCATGGAACCCCCATGGTCTGCCGAGCAAGGTGATGTTGAGCCAAGCTACAAGTGACGAATGACACTTGAACGGCAAGTGTATTTCTCCCTGTTCACTTGCCCTCCACTTGCACTCCACTCAATCCACTTGCCGTTCAAGTGTCATTTGTCACTTGTCGCGTGGCCTGTTGTTTGACCTTTTATAGAACACTATTAAGGTTATGGTTGGCGATGAGCAATACGATGCATTGCTCCTCTTTAGAGGTGGGATCACCTGAAAGAAGGAGGGACACATCACCAGCCGGGCTAGAGGAACTCACACTGGGATGGGAAAGGATAAGCGAACTAGATGGATGTTTTAACCAAGTTACAGATCAGCAAATAAAACGTTGTGGCGCCTTAGTTAAACTCAACATACCTCTCCTTTTTCTTCTTTTCTTCTATTAAGGTACATCTCTCACAGACTTTCATTTCATCCTCTAAGGTCTTTTTCAGAAAAGGGAAATCGTACTTATCCCAGTACCAACTGGAGACAAGGAAAATCACTGGAGAAGAAATACCAGCCTGCACAAAATTATCATGGCTATATGTCCTGATCCGTTGAAGGATTTCCTCCTCACTGAAGTCTGGAAATTTTTTTGCATTCTGAATACTGACGTCCATTTTGGAGCGCACATAGAAAAAACGCTTCCGTATTTTACAAACTGCATGGGACAGCTGGATGTCATACTCCGTGAAACGATCAGAAGAGACGAGTATGAAGAGATCATATTGGCTGCAATTTACCCTTTTTAGGTATTCTTCAGCACTTAACCCATGTGTCTCGTTTCCTGGGAGGTCCCATAATATTACGTTTGGAAATGCAGGGTATGGATAAGACACCGGCTCCCTTGTGACTTGTATCACATCAATTTCGGCTGCACCTTCATCAAAATCTGACAGACCCCTTAGAGCATTGATGAGGGATGATTTTCCAGCACCCGATACCCCTGTGACGGCAATGTCGTACGTGGCTTTTTCTAACACGCTCAATCCTTGATGAGTTTCAGAGACCAAATCTGGGAAATCTCTTTTGACCTTGGCAGCTGTTATCTCTTTGTCTTCGTTGCTTGCTGCTCCTGTTGAAGATGTACTACCCATGGCTGTTCTTCTGTTGACCTAAAAAATAAACACAAATATTTTGATTTTTCTGTCCTGTTAGATACTGTTCACGTGAGATTTTTATTTGATAACCTGGATTTAGCTTTTCTTTGGAAATCAGTTTGCTTAGGGTGTTCATCCATGGATAGAAAAATAGATGTTTTGCTTGTTATGATGTCAACTTACACCCTGCTTTCCTAAAATAAAAACAGCATCCAAGCAGTTTATAAATAAGACAAATGTAAAACAGATATCAATATTTTAGTTCAGTACAAATCAGTACTTGAATGACATTGCCACAACAGAAAAACTGAATTCCACCAAAACAGAAAGGGGTGGAATGGAGATAGCTTTTCAGAGATATGGGGCCACCACCTGCTTCGCTTCTGAAGGCAGGGCTACCCAGTCAAAAAACTGTGATGGAGACCTGAATGTATGAGCCAGTTATGAAGGGAAAAAATGTATTTAAAAATTACGGGATTTGGCTTTTCTGTGACCACTGTCTCATGCAACAAGCAACTCCTGGTGGTCCCCGGCCCGAAGGACATCCGTCTGGCCTCAACCAGGGCCAGGGCTTCTTCTGCCCTGGCCCCAGCTTGGTGGAACGCTCTCCCGCTGGAGATCCAGGCCCTGTGGGACCTGTTACAGTTCCGCAGGGCCTGTAAAACGGAGATGTTCTGCCCAGTCTTTGGCTGAGTGCCAGCTGGTGTCCTCCTTCTTCCATCTAAGACCACCACTTCTTCTGGGGCTGTCCTCAGCCATCTGCTATGCCTATATACGGACTCCCAATATTTGTTTAAACAGCCTGCTCCTGGACTATTTTAACGACTTTTTAAAAATTATTATTGATTTTATGGTTTTGTGACTTTTAATGTATTTTTGAATGTTGTTAGCTGCCCTGAGCCCATCTGTGGGGAGGGCAGGGTATAAATCAAATTAAATAAATAAATAAAAATAAATGCCAGAATCAAATTAACAAAGGCAACTGCTTAATTTTAAAGAAACTCGGAGCCAAGACTACCAGAAAGTAACAAAGCAATAAAAATCTGCAGACATATTTGTCAAAATCAGTAACTATTATAGCAATCAATTTGTGTAATTTGAAAGCTGATTCAAGAATGGTTGGTCCTTATGAAGTTATCATTTTATTGCCCTTCTAGGTTCCCCCCCCTTGGTCCCCCATGGCAAGGAGAAGAATCTCATTCTTTAGGTGCAATTTTGCATACAAGAATCTTGTCCTAGTATATTTACAGTGAAATACGAAGCAGAGATACTCCCGTTTAAGGCCATTGATTTGACTGGAGTAACTCTGCTTAGGATTTCACTGTTAATCTAATAGGCCTGGGTCCCCTTTTGGGGACTCTAGAAATGTGCTTTGATCCAGAACCATTGCAGAGGTAGTGGCTCAGTTGCAAAGCACCTGTTTTGTGTGCACGATTAAAAATACAACATTAGGCATTACCATCGAAAGCACCCCCATTAAGCTCCTTGTCTAAAACCACCTAACCTTTCCCTGTAACCTAATAGCCTACAAGCCATATGAAATTACCTAACTACATCACTGATTTTGCACTTTCCAGTTGCTTTAAAAGAAGCACCAGTTAGGGTTGCCACGTTCCCTTGTGGCAGGGCTGCTGCAACCAATGGATCATGCATTTGGAATCATGTTGGAAGCGCCTATTGGATAAAATGTCACAAGGAATGGCAAGGGGGAATGGAGAGCTTTAAAACTATGACAGGCGAGGAAAGCAGAAATTCAGTAAGTGGAACTTAACCCAGCATTTAGATGAAGAGGTGCAAAAATTTCCCCTACTGAATCTGTTTGTTGCACAAACCCAGTAGTTATAAACAAGGCAATATGCCTGTTGTTTGAGTCGTGCATGCCAAAGACACAAATCCCTTTGATAGACTTCACCACTGTTGTCTTAAATATGTGCTCCTATGAACTATTTGTGCTTCATGTGGTCTACCAGCCCTGGAGCATTTCTTCAACTCTGTATTGGATTCTTACTAATGCTATGTCTTTGTAAAATTGTGTTTATTTACCCTGTGGCATTGTTTATGGAAATGTCCTTAGGACTGACTATACTAATTCACACTGTGTAATCTGCCTTGAGTCTCAGTGAGAAAGGCAGACTATAAATGACTTTAATAAAATAAATTTTAAAAGGGTGCCTCCTTGTCCAGTGTTGATAGTCTGAAGCTGTTTTTTTATTTTATTTATTTATATTTTTATTTATAAAGTGGCTCCCATCCTCACAATAACCCTGTGAGGTAGGTTAGATTGAGAAAGTGTGACCAGCCCAATGTCACCCAGCAGGCTTCCATGACAGAACAAGGATTCGAATGTGGGCCTCCCAGATGCTAGTCTGTCACCATTACAGCACACTGGCCCTAAAAAATATAAGAAATTCTTTTACAATATACTGTTTAAAAATTAATCTTGGATACATCAGACAGACGGCCTTTAAGCATGGATCTCTCCGCTCTCCTAACTTGAGCATCACTCCTATTCCAAGACAAATCCGAATTACTGCTGGGTTTTACATTGTCAAAAGCAAGACACCTGTCCCCTTTGATGTAATCATTACACATATGGCATGCATCTAAGACACTTCCTGTTCTCCATCTTAAAAAGAGCATGACAAATCACAGTCTGTGGGGCCTTCCCATCAGGCCCTGCAAGATCTTTTTCTGCCCCCCACCCCCTTTTTTCTTGTCTTTCCTTGTGTTTGTGCTGAACACCTTTCCAAAACAGCTCAGGGGGGATTCTCCAAAACTCACTCTCTGCTCTGTGATTTTCAGCGGGACATAAGAAAAGACGCGAGAGCCCCTATCCTTTTCCTAATCCACCGAGACAGGTAGCTGCGATGTGTTGCCTAGTGGTATCTGCTTTCCTTGCACACTTTCCGAGCCCACGAAGCAGGTTTCCGTAGGGAGGAAAGCTTCTGGCAAACGAAGACAGCTCTTGGGCGAGGGCGACGCGCAACAGAAAGTGGCGGCCGCACAAAAGAAGACGAAGAGCGAGCGAGGTCCGCTTACCGTGCCTGGGCAACAAAATTTGCTTGGAGGCGCCGGGAAATGGGGGGAGCCCGCAAATGCAGAGAGTGGTGGGTGATTTTGAGGGAGGGAGAACGCCCCTCTCTTTCCCCGCTTTCAAAAACCCTCCCTTACCGTCTTCCGCGCTTCTTGATGTCGGAAAGAGCCGGAGAGCGAAAGCGAAAGCAAACCGTTGTTTGTTTCCACCGTCGAGGAGGAAGGGGGCTCAGCGGGGAATCATGCAAGAGAGTTCACCCTCCCAAACTGCCATTTTCTCGGGACGGGGTAAAAGCCGGGCCGGAACGGGCACTAAAGAAATGCCAGTGCCACAAAAAACAGTGGGATGTGTTGGAGACACCCCAGAACAATATTTTAGAAATGAAAACTTTAAACTGGCACCCTTTTATTAACCTTTTCAATGCCAAAATGCTCTTGGAATAGCACAAAACAGCGTAATGCCAGTGCCACAAAAAACAGTGGGATGTGTTAGAGACATTCCAGAACAGTATTTTAGAAATGAAAACTCTGAACTGCCCCGCTTTTATTAACCCTTTCCATCCCAAAAAGCTCCCAGAACACCACAAAACAGCCCGGAACGGGCACTAAAGAAATGCCAGTGCCACAAAAAAGAGTGGGATGTGTTAGAGACATTCCAGAACAATATTTTAGAAATGAAAACTCTGACTTGCCCCACTTTTATTAACCCTTTCCATCCCAAAATGCTCCTGGAACACCACAAAACAAGCCGGAAGAGGCATGAAGTTCCAGTGCCGCAAAAAACAGTGGGAAGCAACACAGAGGCTGCTGAAAAAGTTTTTAAACCTGAAATCACTGGTAGTGGCATGCTTTTATTAACTCTTTGCCTGCTAAAATGCTCCCGGAGCAGCATAAAACAGGCCGTAATGAGTTTTGCATGAATGCTTGCTGCAAACAATTAAACAGACAAACAAACAAAATAGTGGTAACCCTTAAGGAAACTGGAGCACAATATTTTAAAAATGAAAACACTGTAGTATCATGGTCTTATTACCTCCGTTTCATTTTTATTAAATTTTTTCATACTGAGGTTTTCAAGAAAAAACGTAACGTCTACTTTCGTTTTCGCAGCCACTCGAGAATGTGTCCTTGAGTGCCAGCTTGAGCCAGGGAACTGAAAATGACTTCATTTTTGCTTCTCTCCTCCAGTTCTTCTCTGTCTCAAACCCCCTCCCCACTGGCTCCTTCGTGCCAGAATCTTAACCATCCATATCCTAAAGGTGGGAACTTTCCCTATAACTAATCCTTCCAAACTTCTACATCTCACTTCTGCCAATACCCTTGTCTGTATATGCTGATGCTGATGGATCTCTAATAAAGTTACTTTAACTCATACACTGGAGCGTGTGTGTTGAAGTACTATGGGGATCTAACTGCCAGAACCTCTCTCTCTCTCTCTCTCTCTCTCTCTCTCTCTCTCTCTCTCTCTCTCTCTCTCTCTCTCTCTCTGTGTGTGTGTGTGTTGTTGTTGTTGTTGTTGTTGTTGTTGTGTATTTATTTATCTATTTTGGCTCTCGATTCCAACACTTATGACACACAGACCCTGTACACCAAAAGCCGGGAGTGGGGGGGAATTAACTATTTATGTAAGATGATCGCCCTCAGGATTCCCGAAGACAATATATGAAGTGTTTTCTTTTGTGCTCCCCCTTTCCCAAGTGTGCATTAGAGGGGACTGTTCAGAGAAGTCACAGAGAATTTCCTGTGGAAGAGAGAGCAGTGGAGATTTTTTAGGGTCTCTTGTATTGATGTGAAAGGAGGGGGTATGATGCAGTCTCTGTGACAGAGAAAGATAACTTTTCTAAGGTATACAAAGAGTGTGCATTTGGCTGTGAGTGGTGGATATTTAGGGTTGCCAGCTCCAGGCTGGGAAATTCCCGGAGATTTGGGGGGGGGGGGAGGAAGGCAGGGGAGCAGGATTTGGGGAGGGGAGGGCCTCAGCGGTGCATAATGCCACCCTCCAAAAGAGCCATTTTCTCCAGGGGAACCAATCTCTGTATCTTGGAGATCAGGTGTCATTCCGGGAGATCTCCAGCCACCACCTGGAGCTTGGCAGCCCTATTTATACAGTGTATTTGACAAGAGGGCATTCAAAGCTTCCTCCTCAACTTAAAAAAAAACAGGAGTCCTGTGATGTCTTAAAGATTAACTAAGCGAAGCTCAACAAAGGTTTTTCTGAGCCAGAGTTCACTTCATAAACACTCCAGGCAAGGAACTCATTTAAAAATAGACTAGAACATACCATAAATTAAATGGTTTTGTGTGATATTCCTGTGAACCTTCCAAAGCCTGTGAAACATACGGCAAAGTGGTTCCAGGAGTGGACCAGGAATCAGGAGGGCATAAATTCCTCCACGTGAGGGCCAGGAGAAACCTTGAACAGCCCTTCCCCAGAGATTACCTAATGTAATAATGCGCTTGGACACGTTGCCAACTGTGGACACGGGAGTGCAGCTAAACGCCTCTCTCTCTCTCTCTCTCTCTCTCTCCCCCAGCAGCGTCTCTCTGTTTACTCCACCTCCCTGCTCCGGTTGCTGGAGCAGCTGATTTACAAGAAAGAGAGGCCTGGGCCGAGTGGCTTAGCTTTCGTTTTCCTGTCAGTCACTTGCTTGAAAAGAAAAGTGGGGAGGGTGCACACCATCTGTCCTGATAAGCAAGGTGTTTCTGTTCAGTGCAAAACTGCATAAACAACATGAATCATGAACGGGACTTTACATAACTCAGGACCCACACTTAGCTGTGTACAATGCCAAATCATTTACCACCACCACCACCCCCAAACTAGAGGCTTTCTCTTTTAGTTGTATGTCTTGTCCAACTACATCACATAACATTATCAACCCTGGCTGGGATATTCCTATAGATTTGGGGGGCATACCTGGGGATGGGAGGGTTTGGAGAGAGGAGGGCGCTGAATGGGGGAGTGTGTGATGCCATAGAGGCTGTCCTTGGAAGCTGCAATATTCTCCAGGGGAACTGATCTCTCTTAGCTTGGAGATGTGATTCTGGAAGAACTCCAGATCCTACCGGGAAGTTGGCAAACCTTAACTCAAAGATTAATTCTTGTGTTCCCAAAGGCAATGCATCTATATGGCACGCTATCGATATAGCCATAAGGAAACCGCCCTTTGGAGTCCAAAATAAGTGTTGCCTCCCCCCTCTTGATCATATATCCCTATTACTGAGTGACTGCCTCATACAAAGTGCCTCATCATTGTATCTAATCTAAACTTTTGTTTTTGTGTAAGTCACTTTCAAACAAGATATACTGGATGAGGGATGCAATTCTGGATAGCAGTGTGCATGAACAAGATTTTGGGCATGGGTGGATGGGAAGCTAAATATGAGCAGTCCCTGTGATGCAGCAGCAAAAAAGGTGAACACGATCTTGGGGTATAGCGACAAGGGCATAACATCCAAATCACAGGATGTCACTGTCCCACTATATACCGTGTTGGTCAGGCCCCACCTGGGGTATTGTGTGCAGTTCTGGAGGCCTCACTTTAAAAAGCATGTGGACAAATTGGAACGGGTGCAGAGGAAAGCCCTACAAAGAAAGATTGAGGGACCTGGGAACGTTAAATTTAGAAAACAGGTGACTGAGGGGGAGACATGATTGCTCTCCTTAAGTATTTAAAAGGCTGTCACTTAGAGGAGGGAGGGAGGCTGTTCCTCTTGGCAACAGAAATAGGACTTGAAACAATGGGTTTAAACTACAGGAGGGAAGGTTCCGGCTGGACATTAGGAAACACTTCTTCATGTAAAGAGTAATCAAGCAGTGGCATCAGCTGCCTTGGGATGTGGTGGGTTCCCCTCACCAGCAGTCTTCAAGGAGTGGCTGGACAAATGCTTCACAGATCCAGAGGAGTTAGCCGTGTTAGTCTAGTAGCACCTTTAAGACTAACCAACTTTATTGTAGCATAAGCTTTCGAGAATCACAGTTCTCTTCGTCAGATGCTTGTGAGGGATGCTTGGACAAATGCTTGTGAGGGACGCTTTAGGCAGTTCCTGCATTGGGCAGAGGGTTAAACTAGATGGCCGGTAAGGCCTCTTCCAACTCTATGATTCTGTTTACAACTAAGGGCTTTGCACCACTCATCTTTGCTACACACCTAACGGCTTTTGCACCAGCCTAGCATGCATACATCACCCATTGCCAGTATGCCAATGAATAAGAAACGGGGGGCTTTGCACACTGAAAGGAGCACTGGGCACTCTCAATCATGCAGCCTGCCATTAGGAGACTGTCCTTTGTGTTACATTTCTTAAGATACCCAGTAGTATTGAAATGTGTGTGGTGCCCTCAAGTCATAGCTGACTTATGGCGACCCCTGGTGGGTTTTTCATGGCAACAAACTACAAGAGGTGGTTTGCCATTGTCTGGCTCTGCAGCCCTGGTCTTTGTTGGAGGTCTCCCATCCAATTACTAACCAAGGCTGACCCTGCTTAGCTTCTGAAATCTGACAAGATCAGGCTCACCTGGGCTATCCAGGTCAGGGTAGTACTAAAATAACCGTGTCCAGTTCAGAGGGAGGATGCTTGTTGTGGAAACTTTTTTTTCAATGACCAATTTTAATGCACAATTTTCTCAATAGATTGGCTCCAAACTGTTTTGTAGAGATACAGAAGTATAAACTGGTACGGGTGATAGAGGAACAAACTTTTCTTAGAGAGCCAGCGTGGTACAATGGATAGTGTTGGACTAAGACTGCATTCAGATCCTCAATGTGCCATGGAAGCTTGCTGAGTGACCTTGGGCGAGTCAGCCTAGCCCACCTCGCAGGGTTGTTGTGATGAAAAAAGAGAATATTGTAAGCCACTTTGCCCCGCCCCCCTGCCCCCGAACATAGATCTCTCAATGTCTGTATTTGGGTGAGTTCCCTGGTGTATGTATGGCTGTGAGATGGGTTGGGGAACTCTCTTAGACAGTTTTTAAAAATTATTTGCATTTTTTCCATTCCTGGCCCATTGTGTTATTTTTGATTTGTTTGAGTTCTGTGATGTTTGATTCAATTTGTTTTTCGTATTTTGTAATCCACCATGAGTTTCAGAGAGTAAGGTGGGCTACAGATGATGGTAACAGTTTGTTGTGGGACGACTTTGCAATACCAGCTTTTTGAAATGGATCTAGGGAGGATACAGGAAATCACAGATGAGACAGATTCATGTTTGTTATGGGTAAATTAGAGGAAACATCTCTTTTCTCCCTAGGGTTCTTCGGAGAATCCTTAGCTCTCTCTTTTCCCCCCCGGCATCCTCAGGATTAATTTGTGAAATGAGATTAGATGAGTGATCAGGTACTTCACCTTCACTGCAGGACCTGAATCTGCTTGCAAATTAAAAACTGCCTCCACCTAGTGAGTTACAGAGAAGTCAGAATTACTTATATGAGAAAAGATCCAACTGAGAAGCCAACTGGACAGACATGAGTCTTTAAGATTAGAGAGCACGGGACACTAATCTGGAGAACCGAGTTTGAGTCCTCACTCCTCCACTTAAAGCCAGCTGGGTGACCTTGTCTTCCAGAGCTCTCTCAGCCCCACCCACCTCACAGGGTGTTTTGTTGTGAGGATAATAATAACAGACTTTGTAAACCACTCTGAGTGGGTGTTAAGTCATCCTGAAAGGCAGTATATAAATCTAATGTTGTTATTGTTAACCACCTGTTTCCATGAAGGGTGTGCAAACCTTTCTTGGCCAAGAGGACCAGGGCATTTATGATGTTTCCTCATCCTTAAACAGAAATGGCACCAGAGGCGTTTTTAAAATTCCAAAAGCAACTAACTAAAGTTATTTACTTTAGAATCAGGTGAAATCAGTTGAAAATTTCTGAGGTAATTCAACATCTCTCTCTCTCTCTCTCTCTCTGAGATAAAATCAAAACATGCTCTCCACAGATACTTAAAGGCTTATGTTTTAGTTCCCTTATTTCCCCCCAAGCATTTTAGTATACTTTCTTTTAGTATTCTCTTTCTCATCTGGGATTAGGAAGGTCAGTTCCCTCTTTCTAGTACCTTAGTCCCCTTCTCTTCAAACACTACTTCTTTCCTTCAGTCATTAACTGAATCTGAAGGTCTCCACAGGAAGTTTCTAACCAGACCAGACCAGGGATCTCTCCAACCTCCAGAGCTATCGCCCTGTTTGACTGGATAGGAAGTCTCCTCTCCTTAGATCTTTCCCCTCCTTTGGCCTGAATGGGAGTCTTCAACTACTTCCCAACCCCACTTGCCAACTTTTCCCTAGTTCTCCTGTCGGTGTTAAACTGCTTTCAGTTAGGACTCCATCTCCCAACTCTTCACGCTTGATTCCTCTCAGTTAGGGCTGAAAACAGCCCTATTCTTTCCAGCTCATGCAGCCCAATCCGGTTCCTTGGAGTAGCCTGTCACTCAAAGCTCTCTGTGACTATGAGAGACTAGCCCTTAATAGTCCTGCAGCTGTGTGAACAGCACTTCCAGGCATTTTAAAACGTGCAGGCCATCGCAGCGTTAATATGGACAGAGAGGGAATTAAGCAAAGCCCCCCCCCACAATCAAAACACACAATTTCCTTTATCATTATGTTTATTAATCAATTGTAAAGAACGGACAGGGCCTGCTGCAGGTGCCACCCTGCAGTTGGGCAAAATCAACAGCTGCCTGCACACGTGCTGTCTCTGTGGTAGCTTCCACCTGCCTGAGGAGACTCCTCCCACTCTCCTGGCTGTCTGCAAGCTATGCAAAACTGAATTATTCCAGAGGGCTTTCTACCCAGATTATAAAGCTATGTCTTAAGAATAGCTCAGAAAGAAGCATTGTGCTATTGGGAACTGTCTGCTAATATAGACATATGCCCACTAAGAAGCATTCCATGTTGTTAAACATGCCATGAAACTTAAGAGCAGAACCACAAGTGACAAAAGGCACAGACTGGACACTTGTCAGCTTCCCTCAAGTTTTGATGGGAAATGTAGGCATCCTGGTCTTGCAGCTTGGCTCTCCGACTGCTGTCCAATGGACTTTTCAACTGTCACTTGTCCAACATTCCGCCAAGCTGCCTACATTTCCCATCAAAACTTGAGGGAAGCAGACAAGTGTCCAACCTGTGCCTTTTGTCACTTATGGTTCTACTCTTAGTTACGCTTGGTTTCAGAAAGATTTCAACTTGGCTTTATACTTGTTTTCAAATTTTATGCTATTGTGCCATATTTTATCTCTTTCACTAACAGTGCAATCCCTCGCAGAATTATTCCAGTCTAGGCCCATTGAAATGAATTGACTTAGACTGGAGTAACTTTGTTTAGGATTGCCCTATAAATGTCCTGTTGTTCATTATTGCACTTTTCTCAGGGAATGTCTTAGCTGTTGATTATATTGTACTGTGTAATCCGCTTTGGATTTCAGTGAGAAAGGTAGATTATAAATAATAATAATAATAAAGTATCGCATTCAAAGAAATGAATTATCAAAATTTAGAATATTTGTCCTAGCTAGGGTGCTGGCTACAAATGATCAGTCGTAAAAAGCTTGTCACAAGTTAACAGCTGCTGTGCAAAGGGTTGGAAATAAGATCAGAAAAAGATTACGATAGTCTAATAAAAAGTTTTCATTCTTTTTTGAACTGTGCCACTCATGCTATTCTACAGATACCTTAATTTGCTCTTTGGACTACCAATGCAGAGGGGCAAAGGATATCAAGGTCCCATGAGGTTTCAGGATGTCAAATACAACGAACTGAAAAAACACGCCTCTGGAGTTGGACCTGTCTAGAAAGAAAAGTTCTGTATTTCAATCTAAAGAGTTCAGTTAACGGTGTCAAAGAAAAATAGTTCAAAGAAAATCAGTTTAAAGAAAAAAATAAGCTTCCATTCAGAAATTCAAATGCACTTTACTTTTCCTCCCACGCTTGAGTTCTGATCCTGTGCATAACTGCCTGAGATCTATTTCCCAATTAGTTGTCTTGGATCCTTACATGGTGATATCGGAAGACTCAAGGCTCAGCCACTTTTGCCCGGACATTCTCAGCATCTTCCACGACGTCCTTCAGGAAGCTCTTCAGCATATAGAATGTGGTAGCAAAAGAAGTGATTCCACCAACCAGAGAACCCAACACAGGTACAAAATAAAAAGCTATTTCGACCCCTGCTAGTGCTGCACACACTAATGACCGGGCCAAGAGACCTGTTACAAGTTCTGGCGTGATCTTGCTGGACATCGGACACTTTTTGATAGCAGATTTCAAGACTTCGTAATCCTTGTTGACCGTTTTCGCAACTCTACGGAGGGAATCTTCATCCAAACAAAAGACATAGTAGAAAAGTAGCAGCCCTGTTACCAATATGCCAATATCACAAACAAGAGAGAGGCCAGGGACAGGAATTGCTCCGATACCACAGGACACAAGGGCTAGTTTCCAAATAAGGCCATCCATCGCAGCCTTTTTCTTTTTTAGGATTTTTCTCGAGAAAACTGGCATAGCCAGAATCAAAGCATGTCTCTTGAGGTCGTCCAGGTCATTCTCCAAGGCCTCTTGCAGGAGTGGGAAGTCATACATATGCAAATCCCACCTGGAGATGAGAAAAACCCTTGGATTAGATTCCCCTGCCTCTGTGAGGTTATCACAGCAATATTTCCTTATCCTCTCAAGCGTTTCTTCTTCACTGAAATCTCGTTTCCTTCTTTGAGCATCTAGACTGGCATCCACTTTGGTGCGCACGTAGTAAAACTTCTTGTTCATTTTATGAATTTCTTGAGCTAGCAGGACGTCATTCTCAGTGAAACGCGTTGAGGAAACAATGATGAAGAAATCATACTGGCTAAAATGAACCTTCTTTAGGTAGTCCTTTGGATTGAATTCTGGAGTCCCGATACCTGGTAGATCCCATATTGTTACTTTTGGAAATAAGGGGTGCGGATAGGCGTGTACCTCCATAGTTGTTTGTATTATCCCAACTTCAGCAGCTCCATCTTCAAAATCAGCCATGCCCCGCAGGGCATTGACAAGAGATGATTTACCAGCACCGGACACCCCTGTTATTGCAATGTCAAGTCTGACATTTTCTAATGCATCCAATTCTCGACGGATTTCACCTGTTACCTCTGTGAGACTTCTCTGTGACACAGCATCTTTCAGCTTTGCGAGGTCAATTTTTAAGACGGCCTCTGAGAGTACAGAACCAAATCCAGGACTCCTTGGTGTTTCAGTTGAGCTACAAAAGAAAATACACATGTCTTTATCCAGGAGATTCCTACCCTACTTTTAAAAACAAAATAGCACTCGAGGCTGTGAGCATTACTCCATGTGTTGTATTTTGCATTAATTTGCTCTGCAGCACACAATAGCTCAGGAAAGAGCTATTGGCTCAGTGGTAGAACACCTGCTTTGCATGCAGAAGGTCCCAAGTTCAATCCTTGACATCTCCAGGTAGAAGAGGATGATAGTAAGTGATGTGAAAGACTTCAGTCTGAGACCCTGGACAGCCACTGCCAGCCAGAATAAACAATACAAACTTTGATGGACCAGTGGCCTGATTCAGTATCAGGCAGTTTCTTGTATGTGCACAAAAAGAAGCTACCAGATACGGAATCGGTCTTATCTACGCAAGACTGACAGCAGCTCTCTGGGGTCTCTGAAAGAGCTTTCACATCACTTACAACCGGATCCTTTTAAACGGAAATGCCAGGGACTGAACCGGGAAGCTTTTGTATTCCAATCAGAATAGCTTAAGGCCATTCCTTGCCTGTGAAATGGCCAACAATGCTGTGCGTGGTGCCTTAGCACTCACATGCACATGGTTGTATCCCCAAAGTGCATGCTTGAAACCATACGGGTTTTTGCTGTTGCTGAGCACAGTCCTTTACTGCAATTCCCTCTTTGAGTATCTTGCATATATTAAGGTTCCTGTCTAGTTGACCGCTGCCTTGGGAACTGGGTCCTCTCTGCACTGACACAGATATTTGCTATAGCCCTTGAATTATCTTCTCGCTCTAACTCTTTGGACTTTCGCCTCCCACTCCTGACTGGAGTCCATTGCACATTAATTATGGTGGGCAGGAAAGGGTGATATGCACAGTGATGCCACAGTCCTGCGGATAATATGGAAAAGGAGAACCATATAGACTGGCTTGAAATCCAAGAAGGAAGAAAGTTGGGATAAAAATTCAATTTTTTTTTTAAAAAAATGCACCATTTTGTTTCTCTAGACAACTCTCTTATGCACCCAGACCCTTCTGTTATGCCTGCCCCTCCTGGACTAGGGATAGAAATACAAGTTACAAAGTATCTAGGGATGATATATTGTCGAAGGCTTTCACAGCCGGAGAACGATGGTTGTTGTGGGTTTTCCGGGCTTCTTCAGAGGTATAGCACCGAAAGACAGGGATCTCTCAGTGTTTAACACTATCTAGGGATGCTCAAGTGAACCTCCTTTCATGTGTTTCCCCCTCCAACTTTCCAGGCACTCGCTCACACAGTCACACTTCAATTTGCTCTGTGTGAGTACATTTACGTGTTCGATGTCAGTTCCTCCTTAACTGCTAAAAGTATCCCAGGCTGTTTACAACTGCCGTATTCCCAGTTTCTCCCCCCTCCCACATCCATTCATTGAAATGCAGATCTTGACACTTTCTCACACCTTAAAAGAAATGCAGACTTACAAGTCAAAGGAGCCTGCAGTATTTGTTCTCCTACCGAAGGACTCACCTGCAGATGCAATCACACAAAGGTAACTCCCCTGAAAGCCGCATTCACATGTGCTAGAGCAGTCTGCACATGAATTGAGGACCACACGTGAAATGCTGCACTTGAGCATTCCCAGGTAATGTGCAACATGTATTTCCACTCTAGGGTGTGAGCCTCACCAGAGAAGGGCAACTTCCCAAGATTACCATACTGGATTCCTTTTTCCTACCCAGATTAGGAATTCTAAAACCCAAGAACGCAGAGAGTAAATCTTCACTTGGAAGTGGACATATATATACCAAGAACAGGCTTGCCCACCATGAAGCCTACTGGCTTGAGCATGATGGTAAAGCTCTACCTTTCATAGAACATAATTAAGTTTACGGCTAATAATGTGCAACAGTTCATTTTTCTTCTTTTAGATTCAGGAATAATATTCTGTTCTTTTGTGTTTTAACTTCCTAGTCTAAAAGCCAATATGCTATAGAGACTTTTTTGGGAACAAAGGAAAATAAAAAATGTCACAGATAGCAATAGGATGCCTTGCTCCTCCGCTTCTGGAGCAGGGCTGGGGTCCTCTGAAAGCAGGAGGCAGAGGGAGACATGGTCTCCAGGTCACTGCCAAAGGAATCCACACTGGAATAAGAAATGATAGGTGAACTAGATTGGGGTTTAAACCAAGTTACCAGTCAGCAAATAAAAATCACTTGGTGGTCCATCATACCTCTTGGGATTCTCCTTTTGTGCCACAGAGGCACGCCTCTCAAAGTCATCGATTTCATTCTGTAGGGTCCTTTTCAGGAGGGGGAGATCGTATTTATCCCAGTATGAATTGGAGATGAGAAAGATCTGTGGAGAAGAAATACCAGCCTGCACCAAATTACCAAGGCAATCGGCCCTGACTTTTTGAAGGGCTGCCTCTTCACTGAAGTCTGGTTTCCTTTTTTCATTCTTAATATCCTCATCCATTTTGGAGCGCACGTAGTAAAAATGCTTCCCCAGTTTCTGAATCTCATGGGACAGCTGGATGTCATGAATGGTGAAGCGTTCCGCAGCCACAATGATAAAGAAATCATATTGGCTGAAATTCACCCTTCGCAGGTATTCATTGGCTTTAAATTTAGGGGTCCCAGTTCCTGGAAGGTCCCATATTGTTACATCTGGAAAGAGGGGGTGTGGATAACCTGTCGGCTCTGTTGTTCCTTCTATCACATCTGTTTGGGCTGCACCCTCTGCAAAATCCGACAGGCCTCGCAAGGCATTGACAAGGGATGATTTACCAGTACCCGAGGCCCCTGTGATGGCGACATCAAATGTGTTTTCTTTTGATTCTTGGGGAGTTGAACTTTTACCACCCATGGCTGTTCTTCTTGAGGCTTCAGAAGATCTGAACAAGAGCACAAATATTGTGTTAGTGAACTCCTGTTAATGTTCATATGACATGTTCTTCTGAAAGACCGGATTCGGCTGTGTGGGAGAATGGATTTCGATAGGGCGGTTCTGCCATGGTTAGAAAAAGGGACCCTTATCAGACACAGTTGCACTTTACAGTTTTGATTTATATACATATTTATACCCTTCTTTTTGGAAAGAAACCTGCATTCAAGGCAGATTACAGGAAGAGGATTATAAAACAAATCATCACATTAAAGCAAACTTATTGCAGGGCAAATCAGTAAGTGATTTATCAGTGATTATGATGGAGCTGGGAAAATGGTATTTTATTATTTTTTTTAATGTAGGATTTTACTTGTCTGCAGTTATTCCTTCATGCACACCTCCCCCCAAGACAGCAGCCTAACTCAAAGAAATTCAGATCTATGATTCAGGAGTGAGCTAGTTAGGCCCTTAAAAGTTCAGCTGATATAAGATATATAATTTTTATTTTATTTATTTTTTATTTTCTTTGAATTTCTATTCTGCCCTCCCCACGAAGGGCTCAGGGTGGATTACAACATATTAAAAGACATCAATTTATACAATTAAAACCACAAATAGATTGTTAAGAAACATAGTATATTATAACATATTTCACATATAAAAATATATATTCATATATATATTTAGCTTGTCAGATTCATTTTTGTTTTCTTCATATAGATTTTTTTTTTAATTTGGTGCCAACTTTTAAATGGCGCTGGGACGGAGAGACTGCTCAGCCGGGACGGAGAGACCACGCGGGTGCCCGCTCACCACCACGGCTCCTCCAACTCCCGGCGCTGGGACAGAGAAGCCACGCGGGCGCCCACCAACCCACTTCCTCCACCTCCAACTCCCGTCAACAGAGAGGCTGCTGGGCGAGCCCGGAGGAGGGGCCACTCAGCCGTCCACCAACCACCGCCTCCTTCTCTGGCTCCCAGCGCAGGACTGCGAGGCACTCGATGGGCATGGCAGAGAGGGAATTCCTTGGTGCCAGAGCTGCACCAGGCCCTCCAGGTGGGCCTGCTGTGTGCTGTGCTTCTCAGTTGTACGCTGAGTAGTGAAAATTCATGCATGTTAGCGGGAATGCTGGTTGGAGGATACAGTGGTGACCTAAATAGTCAAATAAATATTCAGAATCTGTGTAAGGCAACTTCATATACTTACATATGTTTTTGCATGCACACACAGAGTACAAAGGTTGTAAGATGGATACCAACATCCAAATGCTCACTGTCTCTTTGATAAGCTTTCCAGTTGTATGTGAAAAGTTTGAGTTAGGGTTACCGATTTCTTTCCAGCAGGGTTCTCTCAAGGAGAGAAAATATATTTGGAATGATGCAGAATGCAGACTGTAATGATTTCAAGAAATGGGTGCATGTGTCTTTAAATGTTTGGTGAGATAGGTGAAGAGTGGGGGTGAAAGAGAGAGATGAGTGAGCGATATGATTGGTTGATGACAGAGAGTGGGCGGAGTGAAGGCAGTTTTCAGTTACTGAGGGAGAGAAAAAGGTTCAGTCAGGGCAGGAGAGGCGAGCTGTGTGCAGCCTGAGGGTGTTTGTGTATTTGTGAGGGAAAGACAACCTGAGTGGAAGCCTGAACTGAGTGTGTCTGTGAGACTATATATTCATTCTGTTTGAAGCAGGCAAACTGTGTGTGCGCCTGAGAGAGAGAAAGGATTGAGAGTGAAAAGGAAACAGGCTGGCTGTGTGCTGCCTGAGGAGTTCTCTGTGAGAGAAATATAGAGCCTAGAGAAGGAGGCTAACTGTGTGTGAAGCCTTACAAGAGATCTGTGTGAATGAGTTTGGGTGAAGCAACCAGAAGAACTAAGAACGACTTTTATGTAACCAATACGCTTCTTAAAAAAAAATAAACTTTGTTTTGTTATATCCCAGAGTTATCTCCCATTCCTATCCTCAGGGCCACATAGAACCACGAAGGAGCCTGATGCATAAACACATTACCAAAGGGAAAACTTAAATAAAATATATTGGAATTTAATATTCCTGGTGGCAGCTAGCTACCTAGAGGGTGTGAAGGGAAAGATTAAAGCAAAATCCACCCTAAAGAAAGTAGAGATCATAACACAGATATTGGTTAAAATGTGACTAATAAGAACAACGGCAGAGGAGGGTGTTAAATGAGTGCTACAACAGATATGTTCTCTGCATCGTAGGAAAAAATTCTGGATGAGAATTTTTTACTCAGCATGTAGATCAGAAGACTGGAATGTATTTGGGATGCTGCAGGAAGCAGCCATTGCTTAAAATGTGGCTAATAACAGCAATGGGCACACAGGAGGCTGCAACTAAGATATAATCTCTGCATGATAAGCAAAAATTCTGGACGCAGATTTTTTTATCTAGTATATAGAGCAAGGGAAGGACAAAGCTTCAACTACTGAGTTTCTTCCTGTTATGCACATCATTGCAAATGGTATAAACACGTAAACGTGGCTGCATTCTAGCTGTACATGCCAAAGGCACAACACCCTTTGATTTTCCAAAGGATACCCATTTGTCCAGTGTTGGAACCAGTAACTGTAAGAAATGCTGTTAAAATACACTGCTTGGATAGCTGAGCCTTGCTGTGACTCAAACTGCACTGGTATTAATAACAATAACAGTAACAGTAACAATATTTGGTTTATATACCCCCCTTCAGAACAACTTAACCCACACACAAAGCGGTTTCCAAAGTGTGTCATTGTTATCCCCACGACAACAATCAACCTGTGAGGTGGGTGAGACTGAGAGAGCTTTGAGAGAGCTGTGACTAACCCAAGGTCACCCAGCTGGCCACTTCACCAAAGTGTTCAAAGGCAGATCCAGACTACTGCTGGGATTATTATCGCAAAGGAAGAAAAGGAAGGGGCATTACTTTCTTCTTTGTCCTTGTAGCCCTTGGTGAAATCTGCTTTGCTCTCACATTAAAAGGCGCACACACTCTTTAATGTTTGAAATAACGTCAGTGCTGGTCATAAAGCAGTAGCTGCTGAAATGCAGGAGAGTCAGATAGGAGGAGGAATCGCGAAGAAAGACTGCTTACCTTTCCTGATCAGGGTCTGTTGCTAAGCAGCTGAAGAATTGGCTGAGCCAAGCCTATAACCCTCTTCCCTCCTTCTGTTGGCCGGGAGGAGGGCTCTCCTTCCCCTCTTTGTCTTTGCTGCGTTTTCAGATAGAGTAGCAAAGTCTGACCAACAGCAACGGAGAAAGTAATATTTGTTTGGCCAGAGTTTCAGCTCCACTCCCTTGTATGGGCTGCCCTTCCAGGAAAACCGTGACAGCAATTCAGTTGGCATGAGGCCACATCAGGTAATACTGATCTTCTGAGAAAGACAAGAATGCCCCTGCTTTACAGATCTCAAAGGGAAAACTGCATATCAACATTATTAGATGGTGGTTGTGGGTTTTCCGGGCTGTATTGCCGTGGTCTTGGCATTGTAGTTCCTGACGTTTCGCCAGCAGCTGTGGCTGGCATCTTCAGAGGTGTAGCACCAAAAGACAGAGATCTCTTAGTGTCACAGTGTGGAAAAGATGTTGTGACACTGAGAGATCTCTGTCTTTTGGTGCTACACCTCTGAAGATGCCAGCCACAGCTGCTGGCGAAACGTCAGGAACTACAATGACAAGACCACGGCAATACAGCCCGGAAAACCCACAACCACCACCGTTCTCCGGCTGTGAAAGCCTTCGACAATACAACGTTATTAGAGTTGCTACTAGTCCCTGATTGGGAAATTCCTGATCTCTCTAGTCTTGTGATCCTAAACGACTCACATTGATCCGGGTGCGCCTGAGCCACGCACCAGGATAAAAGCGCGCCGGGAACGCCGCAAATGGAGGGCGCGGGCTCAGCAGCCCAGCAGGAGGAAGAGGGCGGCGCAGGAAGAGCGGCGCGCTCAAGCCCCGGTGGAGCCCGGGCGACGAGGCGGAGGCGGAGGCGAAATGCCCGTCGCCCTCGGAGCCCTGCTGAGCAGCCGCGCGGCGCTCTCGGCGGGGCGCGGGCAGGCGAAACGCCCATCCCCCTCGGAGCCGCGCTGCGCCGCACCGCTGCACTCTCAGCAGGGACAGGGCGATGGGGCATGAGCAGTGCGCCCATCACCCTGCGAGGCCCGCTGGAGCCGGGCAAGCGGAAGGAAGAGCGTACCCGCTCTGCCCTCCCTCCCTGGCTCCACACCCCGCCTCCCACCCCTCCCCAGACCCCTCCTGCTTCTCCACCCTCCCCAACCCCCTTTGCCCTTCCCACCTGCCCTCCCCCCAGACCCCTCCTACCTCTGTACCCTCCCCAACCCTCCATTGCCTCCCTACCTGCCATCCCTCCCCAGACCCCTCCTGCCTCTCAGCCCTCCCTAAACCCCTCTCGCCCTTCCAACCTGCCCTTCCTCCCCAGCCCCCTCCTGCATCTCCACCCTCCCCAAACCCCCATTGCCTCCCTACCTGTGATCCCTCCCCAGACCCCTCCTGCCTCTTAGCCCTCCCCAGACCCCCCCCTTGCTCCTCTACCTGCCATTCCTCCCCAGACCCCTCCTGCTTCTCACTTCTTCCCAGACCCCCCTTGCCCCCCACCTGCCAGCCCTTCCCAAACCCCCCCCCCCACCAGCCAGCCCCAGCTTTCTAGAGCCCGTTATATTTGTTTGCACAACAGGCTCTGTTTCTAGTCAATTATAATGTGGAGAGATCTCCAGGACTCACTTGAAGGTTGACAAACCCATTTATTATTTAGTTTATTGATTAGCCATTCTCCCTCCAAAATGGCACCTAAAGCAGTTAATGCCCCCCACTCCAAATCTATATCACATCACATAAAATTCCTAAAACTATTGTTAGCAGTCATAAAAAGCTGTAAACAGACCAGAGCCCCATCTTTCTTAGTCCAAAATTAAATTCCCTTTGGAACAAAATATTCCAGAAGGCTTGAATAGACAATGTCCCTTTTTGTATAGCTATGGAAAGCATCCCACTGTTTTGGAGCAGCTATCAAGCCCTCTGCTCCACATACCTAATCTTAAAAAAAAGTCACTGTTGGATGACATGTCCACTTTGTTAGATACATGAATGGTTACATTTAGTTTGCAGAGAGATTTGTACCTGGAGGTAAGAACCACAGAAAAAAGCAGGGTTGCAAGCCAACGCCAGCTTGGGAAAACCCTACAAATTTAAGGATGGTACCTGGAAGATGACAGGATTTGGGGGAGAAACAGCCCTCCTAGAGCTTCTACTGTTTGCAACCACTCTAGGTTCTCCATTTTTCCTAAACTTTATGGTATACCATAGAGGCTACACTCTGAAGCTGCCAATTCCTGCAACGCATTGATCTCTGTAGTCTGCAGATCCGTTGTCCTTCCAGGAGACCCCCAGACCCTGCCCTGAGGCTGGCAAACCTGAAATTACACTGCTGCACAGGTGAGAAACAAGATTCAGTCAAACGTCTAGCAGTGCAGACCTACTCAGAATCCCTCCAGTTTAAGCCCAGTGAATGTCCAGGGGAGCTGAAAGGCTTCTCTGCTCTTTTCTAAGCATTTCCATTGTGAATGATGATGATTTTATTATTGCGGTCCTTATGTCAGACCTGGCTAGAGGACTCTCTCAGACTCTCCACTTCATCAGACACGGCTGTATGAGTTAAAGTTCTTTATTAAGAGATCTCCACTAGTAGAATGCTATACAGAGCAATTGCCTAGAATGCCAAAGCGAAGCCCTCTCAGAAAGGTTATACCCCCAGTCCCCTCCCCGCTAGTTTAGATGAAAGTCAGTTGAAGCTGACCCGTAGCTCTTAAGTGGGAAAACCCAGGGAGAGATGCAGAGCTGAGTCCTCAGGATTGGTCGGTTCCCAGATGCTCACTCCCACCTGCACTGATAACACAGTTCAGCAGAGGCAGCAGCGAAAGCCCAGCCAAGAAAACAGTGAAGTGGTGAAGCAGCTAGCCTACTCCCCCCCCCCCAATAGTTAGACGCCACCATGGATGGCAGGCAGGCTGGCTTGCTAGCCTGTCTGACATCTTAGACCAGACCAGGGCTTTTTTTCAGGGGGAACGCGGTGGAACGGAGTTCCAGAACCTCTGGAAAATGATCACATGGCCAGTGGTCCCGCCCCCTGATCTCCAGACAGAGGGGAGTTGAGATTGCCCTCCGCGCTGCCAAGCGGCGCGGTGGGCAATCTAAACTCCCCTCGGTCTGGAGACCAGGAGGCAGGGCCACCAGCCATGTGACCATTTTCGCCGAGGGTGATTTAAACTTTACAAAACTCCCCCCTTGTTCCAGCTGACCCAAAGTGACATCATTGTGTGGTCTTGAGTTCCACCATTGAGTTCCACCTCCTCTTTTCCCAGAAAAAAAGCCCTGGACCAGACATACTGTGAATGTATAATTTGGCTGATGAAAGTGGCAAGGAGACATTATTGGCCCTTGATAACCTATATCCAGGGCTTTTTTTCAGGGGGAACGCGGTGGAACGGAGTTCCGGAACCTCTTGAAAAACCTCTTGGCGCGGAGGGCAATCTAAACCCCCCTCTGTCTGGAGATCAGGGGGCGGGACCACCAGCCATGTGACCATTTCTCCTAGGGCAACCCACTGAGTTCCACCACCTCTTTCCCCAGAAAAAAAGCCCTGCCTATATCACTTTGGGAAATATGAGACAAATGATGGTGTGGCTGGTTTTGCTGGGTTCTGGCTTGTACAGGTGCATATGGGCTCAGAGTTTTTTTTCAGGAGCCTCCTTTCTGGCAGGAGTGGCGGGGGGCGGGGGCAGGAGCTTGCAGCAGCTTTAGCAGGGAAAACGCCCTTTGGAAGGGAGAGCAGTGAAGGCTTACGATGGGCTGGTTGCAATTATTTTTGGACGACGGAGATGGTGGGGAGAGGAAAGGGCACAGGTCGTCAGTGATGAGAGCAAGATGATTTGGAGGAGGCAGATTTTAAACTCCATGAGAGCAGAGCGTGAGAATCAGAAACTGAGGGGGAGGGAGTTTTCCTTTCAACTGCTTGCTTGGCCAAGGGCATTTGTAACTGCTTCCTCTACCTTGAGATACTCAAAGCAACAAAAAAGCATTTAAAAATCGGCCAAACTGTCTTTTAAAATGCATGTGCCTTGTATGAAGATGATTCGGACAGGGAATTAGAACTCAGAGCCGTGTTAGGAAGGGATCAGCATTCAGAACGGGAGGTTCAAATGCTGTGTGAGGGGAGGAAGCGGTGAAGTGTCCCAAAAGCAAGGGCACACTTGCAGATAATGGACCCCTTGGAGGCTATTCATGGCTGCCAAACCAGGTTATTTTTGCAAGGGGCGATTCATCTAAACCTTTTCCTGCTGACTGTTCTTTCCCACCCTTTGTTTACCCTTCCTCCCTGGTCTGGCTAGTCAAACAGCTGGTTTCCAAGAAAGAGATCCTGGAGTGGAGCAATTTCATTTTTGCATTCTTGTCAATCGCTTGCTTGGTGAGTAGATGATGTGATGGGCATGTCCGTGTGTCTCCATCCATCCTTTGGGGGTTATCTGGAAGTTCGGATCCCCAGTGCTGGACTGAGAACAGAGCTGCAGAAGCAGCCAGAATTCTCAATTGGAATTTACGTACTTTAATCCCCAAGCTGGGACTCCTGATACCAAATTGTCCACACCCCTCCCTGTGACTGGGAACAGGAGTAGATTGGGAAGTGAACATGGAAAACATGGAAAACAGCAAGTGGCCCCATGCGACGCTACAAGCCAGTTCTTCCGGGCTCAGCAGGGTTTCCAGTGGGCAAGAGCTCACCCATTGCATTCTCTCCCCAGACTAGCAACAGAGCCGGAGTAATTACTCCAATTACTCCTGCATGGAGTAATTTTCACCAGGCTTTGACCTTTCCCCACCCCAAAATGCCCTGCAAGTTTTCCCAGTATGATTTTTTAAATCATATTTAATCTTAAGAAGTGAGGGCCAAGTGACACGTGACGAATGACACTTGAACGGCAAGTGTATTTCTCCCTGTTCACGTGCCCTCCACTCGATCCACTTGCCGTTCAAGTGTCATTTGTCACTTGTAGCTTGGCCCTGAGCTGTGACTCACAAAAGCTCCTACTGAAATCAATGTTGCTAGTCTTTCAGGGGGGCTGGCCCTTTGTTTTATTTTACCTCAGCTAAGCCCTTCTTCCCCAGAATGGCATCCTTACTCTTCCTCCCTGCTCCGGCTGGTCAAACAGCTGACCTACAAGAAAGCAAGGCCTCAGCAGAACAGCTTAACTTTCACTTTCCTGTCAGTCGCTCCCTTGGCAAAGCAATGCCTGTGAGCAGGAGGGAGGGTGTGTGCCTTTTTTGGCCTGATAGGCAAGGTCTCTGTTCAGTGCAGAGCTGCATAAACAGCCTGGATTATGAACTGGACTTTACTTATCTCAGGACCCAAACTAAGCCCAAACATACCACAGGAGTGGCAGGACCAACCTACCCATTCCAAATCATCCACCACCCCGTGACTAGAAGGCGGTCCACTTCTAAACCACCACCATTGCCTCTGGCCCAACAGCTAGTTTTTCATAACACGTAATGCCACTATAAAACTGGGGCTTTGCACCCTAAATAAAGTTTAAAGTTATTAAAAAATTATGAGTACCCCTTTGACTGATTTTGAACAAATTTTAAACTATACACAGAAGGAGAAAAGGGGGGTGATATCTAAAATATATGCTATTCTGCTCTCTTGTTTAAAAAGTACTGATTTACCTTGCCAATCCAAATGGCATCAGGATTGCAATATCGAAAAAACACAGGAAAAATGGGAGGAAATCTGGTCATCTTCAACATTTACATCAAAAGTAATTTCTGTAAGACTCCAATCGTTTAAAATTATTCACAGGTGGCACTTGACGCCTAAAAGATTGTCTACAATGTCATCCTCTTGCTCTCCCCTGTGTTGGAAGGGTTGCAATGAGGTAGGATCCTTCTCTCATTGTTGGTGGGGTTGTTCACGGATAGCCACATTTTGGAAAGAAATATTGGAAGTAATAAAACAGATAACGAATTACGATATTCCTTTATCACCTTCAATTATATTTCTAGACCAATGGAATATTCCACAGATCCCAAAAGCTATCAGGAATCTTATAGCAATATTTTTAGTTGCAGCGAAATCAGCGATAGCTTCAGTCTGGAAACTAAAGAAAGTGCCAACTAAAGAGATGTGGCTCTCTAAGATATGGGACCATTTCATCCTGGATAAAATTAATGATAATATTCTCAATGCTGAACGCTTTCCCGCCAGTTCCAATTTCTATGAGAAATGGTTCCCTTTTCTTGAATTTATAGACATGCACGATTTACATCCCAAAATAAGAATTGCTCAGACGTTGACTCAGTTTTCTGATATTTGGTAATATTATGTATGCTTTGTTTAAAAGTTATTGTAATGTTCATATTCTTCAAAACTTGTAAACTATTATTGATTAGTTGTTGTGTTACAGTTGATGTTCATTGTTGATTTCTATTTGTTGTATGTTATAAAGCTTAATTAAAAAGTAAATTAATTTAAAAAAAAAACCCATCAGGGGTTGCCATAAGTCAGCTATGACTTGAGGGCACTCTACCTAAGGAGCAAGAAAAGAACAATCCACAAGATTTTGTTGTGAGATCCACTTATAACACCATTTTTAAAAATGAATCTAGGAAAGATCCAGGAAATCACAGGCTGAAGAAACCAAAGTCTGTTCCAAGTAAATTAGTAAAAATGTTTGTCACGTTTCTGGGGTCCTTCAGAGAATTCTTACTCCTCTTCTTGGATTAATTTGTGAAATGAGATGAGATGGCTATCCAGGTACTTCAGCTTTACCACTGGACCTGACTCCACCCTAAATCATTACCTCTACTTATTGAGTTGCAGACCAGTCAGACCAACAGAGATTACTGGAGAGAGACTGACAAGCCTACTGACAAGCCACTTTGCCAGATTCGAGTCTTTAACTATCCACTTCTCTTAGGGGTCTGTAAACCTTTCTTGGCTGGGGTAACAAAGGTGTTAATGTATGGGGCAGAGGGGCTTAAATAGACCCCCCCTACAAATCAGAAGAACATTCAATTTACTTGAATAAAAGTTAGCTTTATTATTAATGAAATGTAAAGAATGGTATTGCAATCACAGAAATAACAGATCAAAATTTTCATTTATTTATTTCTTTTATGCTGGCTACCGACCATCTATGGTAAAAGGCTTGTGTGAAACTAAGGCCTGCTGTATAAAGTGAGGAAAGTAAGATTACAAGAATGAGCTATTAGCTAGCATGCATTTTTTGGAACAAGATTCTTATTTGAATTAAACCATGCCTACTGTTCTTCAAAAGCCCTGATTGGCTGTTTGGGAAAGGATCCTTCAGATCTCCATAGAACTTCTGGGTGTCAGGAACAGTAAACTGACATGCTCCTGAAAAAAGCCTTCCTCTAGAACCATCTAGGCAGTTTTTTTTCATTATTTCATACTGGAGAATTCAACTATATTTGGGATCAGTTAAAAGAAAAAATAAACTTCTAATATGAACTTTAAAGCCAGTTTGCTTTTTCTCTATGCAGGAGTTTGGGGCTTATGCAGAATTCACACATTTTGTGCCTGGAACTCTTTCCAAATCAGTGTTTTTGGTCACGGTGTGATATCGTAACTGTCAAGGCTCGGTTGCCTTGGCGCGGACGTTCTCAGCATCTTCCACGATGTCCTTCAGGAAGCTCCTCAACATGTAGAATGTGGTAACAAAAGAACTGACTCCTCCAACCAGAGAGCCCAACACCGGTACAAAATCTAAGACCAATTCTATTACTGTCAGAGTTGCACAGAACAATGACCTGGCCAAGAGAATAGCTACAAATTTTGGAGTGATCTCACTGGACATTGGAGACTTTTTGATAGCAGATTTCAACACTTTGTAATCTTTGTTGAACACTTTTGCAACTATTTGGAGGGACTCTTCATCCAAGCAAAAGACTTTGTAGAAAAGTAGCATTCCTGAAACCAAGATACCAAGATCGCAAACAAGAGACAGACCTGGGACAGGAATCACCCCAATAGCGCAGGACAGAATGGCTAGTTTCCATATAATGGACTCCATGGCAGCCTTTTTCTTTTTCAGGATTTCTCTTGAGAAAACTGGCATAGCCCTAATTAAAGCCTGTCTCTTGAGATCATCCAGGTCTTTTTCCAAAGCCTCTTGCAGGAGTGGGAAATCATACATATCCAAATCGCATCTGGAGATGAGAAAAACCCTTGGATTAGATTCTCCTATCTCAGTCAGGTTATCACCGCAGTATTTTCGGATCTTCTGAACAGTTGTGTCCATATTGTAGTTTGGGTCTCTAATTTTGGCATCTATACTGACATCCATTTTGGAGCGCACAAAGTAAAATTTCTTCTTCATTTTCTGAATTTCATGGGCCAGCAGGACGTCATTTTCAGTGAAGCGTTCTGAGGCGACAATCATGAAGAAATCATACTGGCTGAAATTGACCTTCTTGAGGTAATCATTTGGTCTAAATTCAGGTGTCCCGATTCCTGGTAGATCCCATAATATTACATTTGGAAATAATGGATGTGGGTAGCTGTGTACTTCCATAGTTGTTTGCATTATTCCAACTCTAGCTCTTCCATCTTCATAATCGGTCATTCCCCGCAGGGCATTGACAAGGGATGATTTACCAGCACCCGACACTCCTGTGATGGCAATGTCAAGTTTGACATTTTCTAATGCCTCCAATTCTTTACGTATTTCTTCTGTCCCTTCTTCAAGATTTTTTCCTGTCAGGGCATCTCTCAGCTTCACAAGGTCAATTTTTAAAGCTTTTTGAAGGAGGTAAATATAGATTCCACTTCCTTTTGATGGTTTGTTTGATCTAAGAAAGAAAAGAAATAGATATTTTATGGAGGAAGTTCCTACCCCGACAGGTCTATTAAGAGAGTACTTGAGGCTACTTACCTGTAGAAGTTTTACAACTTGTAAGAGAATGCCATAATTTTTTTAAAAAAAACTGAGAGCAGATAATGACAAGAAGAAGGAAGAGCAGCATAGTCGGATAGATATTAATTATAAAGAACAGCAAAAAAAATCTAGCTATAGCAATTAGCCTGCCCGCCCCCCCCCCCCGCCGCAACTGTAGGGAGGATTTGCTGGTGATGTCATTACATTGCTAGAGATGCACTGATGTCATTCCCCAAGCGCCTAGAAGTGGCATCAACACGAAGCCAGGACCTTGCCGACATCCCCCCCCCCATTTCCCCTGCCTGGTGGCCAAATGAGCAGCAGCGGGAAGCGCTCCCGGATGGCAGAGGACCCTCTGCCACCAGGGTGTCTTGGTAAACCTGATAACAGAAGCCATCAGCAGAAAACGCCTCCGGAAAATGGCTTAAATCAAAGAGCAGGTCAACACAGCTACCAGGTGCCCTATAGAATAAAATAATTTTGAGGGACCTGGGGCAGGTCAACAGAGATCCTGCGACCATCAAGGTGTTCTCCGTAATGCTGCTGTGCATGAAAAGATGAAATTGAAAATCTGTTGATCAGTTTTCTGGATATAGAAGTAACGGTCATCAAAGGCCCGTTTTTCTGCATGGGGTTTGCTCCTGGCACTGCGGTGCTATGCAAAGATTGTGGAGAGGCCAATTCCAAACTAATCCATCCTGCCTGCTTAAAAGAGGGAATTGAGATGTGATGTTCCAGTTCTGTGATTGGAACTCTAGCTGTGGGTTCTTTCAGACCCTAAAAAGTAGCTCCTGGGGGACTGAAGCCGCATGCTGGGCAAGAGAAGCTTAACTGTTCCTTCCACCCACAGTCATTTCATCAACCCGAAATCACCTCTCTCAGGGGCTTTAAACTCTGGTGAGTGGGAAAACAGGAACACAGGGCCTGCATTTATTAAATATATTAATATATTTTACATATGCCCTGACCTGGTTAGCCCAGGAGAGCCTGATCTCGTCAGATCTCAGAAGCTAAGCAGGGTCAGCCTTGATTAATAATTGGACGGGAGACCTTCAGTGAAGACCAGGGTTGCAGAGGCAGGTACTGGCAAACCACCTCTGGTAGTCTCTTGCCTTGAGAACCCCAACAGGGGTTGCCATCAATCAGCTATGACTTGAGAGCAGGATTTCATTTTTATGTTCTACATATATGTGTGTGTGTGTAAATACCATAGATTTAATTGTCACAATGTACTTAAAAGTATTGTGCTGCTTTTTTAATTGGGGTAAACTCTTGAGATGAAATGGTTAACTAACCTATCTAGCTTCCCTGCCCCCCACACACCTACTTCAGGTCTATATTTTTCATATAGACTTTTTATTCTCATACAAAGAAAATCGAGAATTGGTTAAACCCAACATACTTGTCATCGCTCTTATTTTCTGGTGGCAATGTTGGTTGAAAGATCTGTCTCCTGAGACCCTTGGTTTCATTCTCGAAGGTCCTTCGCAGGAGGGGGAAATCGTACTTATCCCAGTACCAACTGGAGATGAGGAAAATCTTTGGAGAAGAAATACCGGCCTTCATCAAATTATCAAGGCAATATTTCCTGACTTCTTGACGAGTTGCTTCTTCATTGAAGTCTGGATTCCTTTTTTCACTCTTAATACTGACATCCATTTTGGAGCGCACGAAATAAAAATGCTTCCGCATTTTACGAATTGCATGGGACAGCTGGATGTCGTAGATGGTGAAGCAACCAGAAGAGACGATTATGAAGAAATCATATTGTCTGTAATTTACCCTTTCTAGGTATTCCTCTGCTTTAAAATTGCGTGTCCCAATTCCTGGTAGGTCCCATATTGTTACGTCTTGAAATGTGGGGTGTGGATAACCCATCGGCTCTTTAGTTCCTTCTATCACATCAGGTCGGGCTGCACCATCTGCAAAATCATTCATGGACCGAAGGGCATTGACGAGGGATGATTTACCAGCACCTGTCACTCCTGTGACAGCAATGTCAAGCGTGCTTTTTCCTGATGCAGTTACCAAATCTGGGAGATTTCCTTCTTCCTTGGAAGACTTCTCTTTATGTTCACAGCTTACCACTGGTGTTGAACTTTTCCCACCCATGGCAATTCTTGGTGATTCAATTGACCTGAAAAATGAGTGCAAATATTATCATGGTTCATTCCTGCTATATAATGTTCATATCACATTTTTGTCTGACAATCTAGGTTTAGTAGTGTTGTAAAAATCAATTTAAGAACAACAGTGTGTTTATATACCACCCTTCTGGACAGATAAGTGCCCCATATAGAGCAGTGAACAAAGTCAGTGTTATAATTTATTCCCACAATACAGCTGGGGCTGAGGGGAGTGGCTTACCCAAAGCCACCTGCAGAACTCACGGCAGTAGCGGGAGTCAAACCAGAAGAATGGTGATTCACAGCTGACACTAACACTAACTAATGCAGACACCCTGGGGACAGCTTTCCAGAGACATGGTGCCACCACTGAAAAGGCCTGTCGACAGTCCCCACTGGATTCACTTCTAAGAGCAAGGGCACCCAGGCAAGGAACTACGATGGAGACCTGAGTGAATGAGCTGGTTATGATGGAACAGGCAAAGTGATATCAAAAGAGTCACAGCACTTTGCTATAACTACAACATTCGATTTATATACCGCCCTTCAGGACAACTTAACGCCCAATCAGAGCAGTTTACAAAGTATGCTATTATTATCCCCACAACAATAATCACCCTGTGAGGTGGGTGGGGCTGAGAGAAGTCCTAAAAGCTGTGACTGATCCAAAGTCCCCCAGCTGGCTTCAAGTGGAGGAGTGGGGAATCAAACCTGGCTCTCCAGATTAGAGTCCCACTGCTCTTAACCACTACATCAAACTGGCCCTCTGGCCCTTCAAAGCGGATTACATAGTGTGAGGTTAGCACAGTCAGTATCAAGGACGTTTCAATAAACAATGCCATCAGATAAACAAATGCAAGTTTACAAAAGACATCACATTCGAAAAAATCCAATACAGATTTGAAGAAATGCTGAAACAGCATAAGCAATTCTAGGACTGACATTAGACAAGATAGAACTACCCAGTAGGGTCAGACTTAAAATTTGATTCCCCTCTTCTCCACTTGAAGCCAGCTAGGTGACCTTGGGTCAGTCACAGCTTCCAGCTCTCTCAGCCGCACCCACCTCACAGGGTGTTTTGTTGTGGAGATAATAATGGCATACTTTATAAATCGCTCTGAGTGGGTGTTAAGTCATCCTGAAGGGCGGTATATAAATAGAATGTTGCTGTTGTTGTTAACGGGTAGTACATAGGAGCACATGCTTAAAGCAACACAGTGGTGGCATCAATGGTTCCTAATTCGTTTGTAAAGCATCTTTTTCTGATCATCTCCTTTCAATACCACCTTCTTAGCTGAGAAAAAAGGCCTTTTTGAATAATTCAGTTTTGCATCCTTTGCAGAAAGCCAGGCGAGTGGGAGCTCTTCTGACTTCCTCAGACAGGCCAATCCATAGGGCGGGGGTCACCAGAATGCACGTGTCTGGGCAGCTGTTGGTTTCACCCGTGTGCAGGATGGCACCTGCAGGAGACCATGTTCAGATGAGTGAAGCTGCTATGTAGGGAATAGGCAGAGCGGCAGTACTGTATGTATGCCGGATGGAGGCATTTTTTTTTGCAGCTGCCTTAACTTGCTAGATTGACACTATTCAACAGCTTCGTATATTACATTTATTTTTGCATGCACATACACAGTGCAAAGGGTCATATTACTAACATCCAGCTGCTTGCTGTCTCTTTTACAAATTTCCCCATTCTATAAGAAGAAACTCCAGTTAGGGTTGCAAAGTTTCTTTCTGGCCAGGCTCTTGCACTTTTCAGCAGCTGCAGGGTCATTACTCATTAGTCAAGTATTTCCCTTCTCAAGGAGACAGTGATTCCGCACATGTTGGATAATGCACTTCCAATCATCTTTATAGATCATTTGGAACGGATTTTTTTGTGTGCGGAACAAAAAATCCACCTCAAACAATTGATAAAGTGCATTGAATGTGCATTATCCAACGTGTGCGGAATCAGCATAACAGGGCATTCCTAAAAAGAGTTACTCTAGCCTAAGCCCATTGAAATCAGTAAAAGCAACGGGGGTGGAGGATTCTAAAGTGCTACAGCAAAGATATATTCTCTGCATGATGAGCAAAAATTCTGGAAGTGGAATTTTTTTTACCCAATATATAGAAGGAGAATGCTTCACCTACTCAGTTTCTTCCTGTTATGCACATCATTGCAAATGGTATAAACAAGTAAATATGCCTGTATCCTAGCCATGCATGCCAAAGGCACAAAAACCCTTTGATTTTAAAAAATGGACCTGTTTGACTGATGTTCATAGAACCAGGAACCGTAAGAAATTAATGGCAGACCTTTAAGCCCTGCTATGAATCGCACTGCATCACTGTCCAAAGTCAGATCCAAACTACTGCTGGATTTATTATTTCAAAGGAAGAAATGGAAGCAATTTTGTTCATTTCTTCGTTTTGCTAGCCTTTGGGGAAATCAACTTTGCACCCGGATTTTAAAAAAAATTACCTTAATTATTTTGCAAAAGCAGTAAGTATTACAAAACACCAGTTTGCCTCAAAGATCAAAATCTCCTCAAATTAAACCTCACACCACCTGTTTTGGTTTCTTCCATCTCTTTGCTTAGCACATGCTCTGGCACTCTTGATCCGAAAACCAACCTCACATTAAGATAAATTGAGAGACCTCATTTGACTCACTGCTTTTTTTCTGCCTTTTCCATAAGGAAATTCTCCATTTGTTTCTCCTTCATAACATAATGCTCTGTGACCAGGGCTTTTTTTCAGCGGGAACGTGGTGGAATGGAGTTCTGGCATCTCTTAAAAATGGTCACATGGCCAGTGGCCCCACCCCCTGATCTCCAGACAGAGGGGGAGTTTAGATCGCCCTCTGCACCACAGATCTAAACTCCTCTCTGTCTGGAGATCAGGGGGAGGGGCCACCGGCCATGTGACCATTTTTGCCAAGGGCGATTTAAACTTTTTAAAACTCCCCCCTTGTTCCAGCTGACCCAAAGTAACATCATTGTGTGGTCCTGAGTTCCACTACTGAGTTCTACCACCTCTTTTCCCAGAAAAAAAGCCCTGTCTGTGACTGATAGGGTTCCCAGCTATGACTTGCGAAATTGCTGGAGAATTGGAGGCTTTACCTGTGGATGGGGAGTTAGGAGAGGGATTTCATCTAGGATCTATGGTTTACTATAGAGTTTGCCCACCAAAACTGCCGTTTTCTCCAAGGGAACTGATCTCTCTTGCCTGGAAGTAAGTTGTAAAACCACGTGAACTCCAGCCTCATGTGGGGGTGTTGATAACTCTTTTAAATGGGATATTTTCTACAAGGCAAACTTCTAACCCAAGGAAGCTGTAAACATTTCTTCTACCGCACTTGTCAGAATGAAACAATCTTAGGAAAGATGTTAACATAACTTTTTAAGATACATTGTTTTCCCTTATGATTTTTCCCCACATCCAACTGGAGAATGAATGCTGTATTCAGCAGCTTTGTATATTACATTTATTTTTGCATGCACACACACCGTGCAAAGGGTCATCTTACTGACATCCAACTGCTCGTCGTCTCTTTTACAAACTTAGGGTTGCCAAATTTCTTTCTGGCAGGGCTCCTGCACCTTTTGAAAGCGGCAGGGTCATCAACCAAGTATTTCCCCTCTCCAGGAGACAAATTGCATTCCTAAGAAGACTTACTCTAGTCTAAGCCCAGGAAGCAGGCATTGGTTAATGTGGCTAATATCAGCAATGGGGACAGAGGATGCTAAAACGCTACTACAAAGATATATTCTCTGCATGATAAGCAAAAATTCTGGAAATATCTTTTTTTTGACCCGGTACATAGATGAAGGGAATGACAAAGCTTCACCTATTGAGTTTCTTCCTGTTATGCATGCCATTGCAAATAGTATAAACAAGCCTGCATTTTAGCCATGCATGCCAAAGGGGCAACACCCTTTGATTTTCAAAAGAGAACCTATTTGACTGATGTTAAGGAGCCAGTAAATCATAAAAAACGCTCTTAAAATGCATGGTGTTTAATTTTGGATGGCAGACCTTTAAGCCTTGCTATGAATCTCACTGCATTGCTGTCCAAAGTCAGATCCAACCTACCTCTGGATTTATTACTTCAAAGGAAGAAAAGGAAGGGACATTGCTCAGTTTTTTGTTCATGTAGCCCTTGGTGAAATGGGTTTTGTACCCACATTTTAAAAAATAACCTTATTCTGTGAAAACTCTGTCAGGGCTGATCACAAAGCAGTAGCTGCTGAAAAACAAGCGAAACAGAGAAGAGGATGGATAGCAAAGAGCGACTGGCTTTACCGTTCCTGACCAAAGTTTGCTTTGAGAGGCCGAAGAATCAACAGAGCCAGGTTGGGTTCCCAGTCTTGATTTCAGCAGAGAGCTGTAGAAGCAGCCAGGATTCTCAATTGGATTTTCCGTAACTAATGTTCAGCCAGAGACAATGGTGGTGGTTTAGTAGAAGACGCCCTTCCCATCGTGGGTGGTGAATGATTTGGGATGGGTAGTTTGGTCCTGTCGCTCCAGTGTATGTTTGGGCTTAGTTGGGTCCTGAGAGATGAGCTTAGTTTGAGTCCTGAGATATTTAAATCCAGTTCACGGTCCAGGCTGTTTACCTTACTTATCAGGCCAAAGCAGGCACACACCCTCCTGCCTGCTTACAGGCTCAAGGGAGTGACTGACAGGAAAGGGAAAGTTAAGCCATTCTGCTTAACTTGCTTTCTTGTATATCAGCTGTTTGACCAGGCGGAGCAGGGAGGAAGGGTAAACAGAGAAGTGATTCTGGGGAAGGGTTTACCTGAGTTAAAATAAATAAAAGGCCAACCCCCCTGTTCTTAAAGATTAAAAACATTTCAGTCCCCCCCCCTCAAAGTGCCAGTACTCATAATTGTGCCGATTTTCACCAATTACCCCTGCAGAACTTGGGAGAGCCCTAAAAAGAGTCCTAGCACACAGTACTGGGTTACCATCACTCCCCCGCCCCGCCCAAAAAAGACCAGCAGTTTGAGGCTGCTCAAATCTTACACCCTTGGCAAAGGAAGACTCTCAATCATGGGAAATGATGAACAATCTGGGAATAGCCAAAAGTTGATTTGGGGGAGCCAATGCACTCTATTTGGAGCTGCCCTTGAAGGCTTTATAAACAAACGCTGAAGCGTCTTGTGCAAAGAGACTCATAGAAAGGACCGTTCTTTTGATTGTTCAGAGTTTTTGACAATCATTTCCTTTTCTTTGTGGCTTGGAGAGGGCTTTCTTGATTCTACATAAAGGGGGTCCCATTTGCTCGCGATTCAGTTCTCTAACATTGTCTGCACTAGGCATGGAAGCCAATATTTCCCCTGTTTCTACGATTGCCAACTCCAGGCTGGGAAATTTCTGGAGATTTGAGGGTGGATCCTTGGGAGGGCAAGATTAAGGAAGACCTGACTGGGGTATAATGCCATACAATCTACCTTCCAAAGAGTCATTTTGTACAAAGGAACTGATGCCTGTTGGCTGGGTATCAGTTGTAATTTTTTTAAAAATAATTTTTATTGATAATACTTATTCTCCATACAATGATTAAATAGAATCAGTTGTAATTCTGGGAGATAGCCAAAACCCACCTGGAGGTTGGCAACCCTACCTGTTCCCTGCCTTATGGAATACAAACAGCACTTCAGACTGAGGGGGCAAAGAGGTAGAGGTTACATCTCCTCTCCCCTTGATGGACAGTACACCTTCAAAGTACAGGCAGATTCCACTGCTGTGGACACAATTGGTCTCCGTTGAACAAAAGATAGCTAGACCGAGAGACAGCTATAGGACATAACCATGTGAGTGATCTATGGTGAGAATGGATCTCTCAATGCCTTTAATATTATTTTAAAAAGCAGTTATGGGTGGGCACCTAATTTGGATTAGGTGACCTTGGTAGCATCTACTCAATGACGATTTTCCATGTTCCTTCCATTCTCACTGCAAAGGCAGCCATATTTGCACTGTCCGCAGAGCAGCCAAACAACAGATTTCCCTGTACTTCCCTTGCCCTGGGACCCAACACCCACAATTCTCCTCCACATAAGGCACCACACAAATAAGCAAACATATGCACATACACTCTAATCTGTAATTGGCATCACAGAGTTCCATTCTCAACAGAACTCTCAAGAGTTCCTATGACAATTTTCCATGTTCCTTCCATTACCGCTGCAAATGTAGGCCTCCTCACAGTGGCAATGGAGCGTCGACACAGCAGAGTCCCTGCACTTTCCTTGTCCTGGGCCCCTACAGCCGCAGTTCTCCACACACACAAATACACAAACAGACACACACTCTAATCTGTGTTCCATTTGCAATTTACATACAGGACTAATTTTAAACCATACATCTGTCGCGAGCTAAGAACAATCCATGATACTTTATTGTGAGACCGACTTGATACACCATTTTTTAAAAATGGATCTAGGGAAGTTCCAGGAAATCACAGGGAAGAGGACTTAAAGTCTGTTCCACGTAAATTAGTAAAAACATTTGTCACGTCCCTGGAGTTCTTTGGAGAATTCTTAACCTTTCTCTGCATCACTCTGAGGATTAATTTGTGAAATGAGATTAGATGGCTACCCAAGTACTTCATCTTTACCTCTGGGCCTGAATCCACCTCAGACCAAAAACTGCCTCCCCCAAGTATGTTACAGAACAGAAAGACTGATGTATTTTGCTGGCTGATGGGGTGGGTGGGAGAAGGAGATCTTGCTCACTTGTTGCCAATAAGTCATCAGTAGCCAAGTCCCATCTAGGTTAAGTTTTGTTTCCTCTTCCTGCAGATACTTATAGGCAGGGGTCATTTTGTAGAAAAAGAGCTGGAGGAACTCATTAGCATAACCCATTAGTGTAACCATTAGCATATGCCACGCCCCTTGCCATCACAGGAAGTGTATCATTGGCATAACTGATTTGCATATGCCACACCCCCTGACATTACCTATCTTGGCTATTTTGGACCCAATCCTGGCCATTCGGGGCCGAAATTGGGCCCAAAATGGCAAAAAGGGGCTGAAAATGGCCAAAAAGGGGCCCAAAATGGCCAGGATCGGGCTGCTGTTGAGTGGGAGAGTGATCTACCACCCGTCAGAGGCCAGATGCGGGCCGTTTCAGCCCCAATCCAATCCAGGCTGAAACGGACCCAAAATGGCAGAGAGTCAGGTGGGCGGGGCCACCTGACATGTGACCTCTTTGGGGAACTGCCGGAACTGCGTTCCTGCGCGTTCCCCCTCGAAATGAGCCCTGCTTATAGGCTGGGCAGAGCCCAAGCCCTCCTGGCCCTTTGCCTATTAGCTGTAGAACTGGAGTTATCCAGCATGACTGAGTAGGACCATCCTGCAAGCCATTTCTTCTGTTTATTTTTGTTCATGTAATCTATCATTTTATTTTTCATATTTTTGTGAGCTGCTCTGGGTTCCCCTTAGGAAGATAGATAGAACATAAATGCCCTAAATAAATACATATATTATGGGGGGAGGAAATCTATCTGAGGTACTGAAAAGCCACTCTGTTAAATCCCCATTTTTAAGCAGCCACTTCCCTAAAGAACCTGCATACAATTTTTGGCTGTGTGAACCAAGGCATAAGAAAACACACACACACACACACACAAAAAAAATTAGAACTGACAATTTGCTTTGACAAGAAGATCAGTTTATTAATAAAATGCAAAGTATTGCATTCAAAGAACATAAAGACAAAATGTTTTGAATATTTTCTGGCTACAGATGATTTATAACTTGTCATAGGTTAAGTCCTACTGTGAAAAGGGAGGGAAACTATCAGAAGAATGAGCTATCGGCTAGCATGGAGTTTGCACTAACAGGAACTGGCAAAGATATTTCAAGTCTCGTGGTTTTTGTGCATCAAATGCACTGAACCGGCCCACTTGGAAAAGCCTCTCTCTGAAATCATCTAGATAGAAATGTTCTTTATTTCATATTAGCAACAGAGCCCATTGTGTGGAATCTGGCTGCTCTGAATCGGGCCACTGTGGAGCCCGGGAGCACTGCTGGAGGGGGGGGGGGCGCTCAATAGGCCCTGGAGTGCTCGTGTGCTCAGCAGTGGGCCAAAACGTGCAGAGCCCGGGAGCCTGCTGGCATGGCGCAATGGGCCCTGGAGCGCTCCTGCAGTCTGCAGCGGGTTGAATTGAGCTGGTTTAGGGCCAAAATCAGCCTACTGCCGTACACGTTTCCCAGCCTTCCCCCTCCCCCTGCCGGCCAGGTAAGCGGGGGGGGGGGGTCACCTGGGGGTGCTGCAGCCCTCCTAAGGCCCTGTAGCGGTTGCGCCACCATGCTGGGCCTTCCCACCACCTGCAGCAGCCTCCTCCCGACCTCCTTGGCAAGCTGTGTTGTTGCCAACTCACCTGTTATCCCTGCAGAGGGGCATGCGAATGCGCATGAGCGGGCATAAAAAGTGAGCCATTGCCAATACAGCTTGCCTTTTATATAGTGGGATGATGAGTAGGTTGATGGTATTCAGTTTAGGGCTGTTATGGGGGGGGGGTAAAATTTCTTTTTCTGAAATGTTCTTTTTTTGATACAGCTATGATTCTTCTTATTCTCTTTGCCTCTTCCAAAAGAGGGAGTCAATTCAATTCTTCATTAATTTACCTTTGAGTTTTTAAACCATGTGATAGTATAGATTTTCTCACTGGTAGATTCCTGCCTGTTGTTGTGCCGCGGTAATATGATACAAAGGATAAAAGCAGGCTGATATAGCATAGAAATGTTCAGAAAAGTCCTGGCTTGTGTTTAATTGTTTCTTTAATGGCTTGACTTGTTCTTAATTTTTATTTTTTTAATATATTTTTTATTTCAATCTACAAACACACAAGTATACAAACACAATATACAAACTATGATCATAGAATTGTAAAATAAAATCTACATACATTTATATGGAACTTACTTAAACTTACTTTTAGTATTTCAGTTCTATTTAAATATTTTTATTCTATCTTTACCATCTGTCTTCATAACATTTTTATCAACAAATAACATTTTTGCTATAAGCATGTACAGCCTAATTCTTCCATTCTATCATTCTCTATGTTAATTTAATTTTGTTCTTGATTTTCAGCTATATAATTTTTAAAAACCCTTTCCATTTATCTTGAAATTCTGAAGTCAGTCTATTATGTATAAAAGAGGTTAATTTTGCTATCGTTGCACATTAATTTAATTTATTCTTCCATTCATTCAAGCCAAAAAGGCTTTCACTACTTTCAATTTTGTTGCAAATACTTTCTTAATTTTTCAACTATGTTTGCAGGATATGAATAAATACATTACTCCTTAGAGATCTAAACTGAATCATCTTCTTCATGAAATAGGAATTGATTTGAAACTTGCTCATTCCTAAAAAGAGGAATAGAAATGGATTGCTAGATTTTGGGGACAAATTTGGCAAAGAGGAATTAAGAGAAAGCTCGCTTATATTTGTCTGTCTGAGGATCAGTTAGATTAATGGAGGAATGGTTCATCAATGTCTTTTAGCCGTGGGCACCAGGGCTTTTTATCTGGGAAAAGAGGTGGCGGAACTCAGTGGGTTGCCCTTGGAGAAAATAGTCACATGGCTGGTGGCCCTGCCCCCTGATCTCCAGACAGAGGGGAGTTGAGATTGCCCTCTGCGCCAGTGGCGCAGAGGGCAATCTCAACTCCCCTCTGTCTGGAGATCAGGGGGCAGGGCCACCAGTCATGTGACCACTTTCAGAGGTTCCGGAACTCTGTTCCACTGCGTTCCTGCTGAAAAAAAGCCCTGGTGGGCACTAAAGGGAATCTCCATATTCAGAGGCAGCAAACCTGTAAATGTCAGTGCTAGGAGGCCGCACTGGGAGAAGGCCTTGGATTCTATGCCCCATTTGTTGACTATCCAGGACAATGGGTTGGGCACTGCAGGAGACAAGATGCTGGGCTCACTAGCTGGACCACTTGTTTGATGCAGCCGGGTCTTCTTATGTTCTTAAAGGGAAAAATAAGAATCCAGCCAGAAATCCAAATCGTCCTTTCTCATTCTTGAGTTGGGGTCCTGTGCACAATTCATACCACACTTTTCAAATGGCTGTCTTGGACCCGCTGGGCCTCAAGGCTCAGCCGCTTTTGCCCGAACATTCTCAGCATCTTCCACAATATCGCTCAGGAAGCTCTTTAGCATGTAGAATGTAGTAATAAAAGAACTAGCTCCACCAGTCAGAAACCCCAACAGAGGTATAAAATCCAAGACCGGTTGTATCGTCAACACAGTTACACACAACCGTGACTTGTTTAAGAGACCATTTACAAAATTTGGAGTGATCTCGCTGGACATCGGAGATTTTTTGACAGCAGATTTCAACACTTGGTACTCTTTGCTGAACACTTCAGCGACTCTGTGGAGGGAATCTTCATCCAAGCCAAAGACCTTGTAGAAAAGTTTCAGTGTTGCCACCAAGATGTTAACATCGCAAACAAGAGAGAATCCTGGGTCAGGAATCATCGAGATATTAGCAGAGGTAATGGCTACTTTCCATATCAGGTCTTCCATAGCAGCCTTTTTCTTTTTTAGGATCTCTCTTGATAAAACTGGCAGAGATGTAATAAAAGCATGTTTCTTGAGATCATCCAAGTCATGTTCCAAGGCCTCTTGCAGAAGTGGGAAATCATACATACTCAAATCTCGCCTGGAGATGAGAAAAACTCTCGGAGATAACTCTCCTGCCTTTACCAAATTCTCACAGCAATATTTTCTTAAGTTCTCAATGGTTTTTTCCATATTGAAGTTTGGGTCCAAGGATTCAGATGCTATACTGACATCCATTTTGGAACGCACGTAGTAAAAATTTTTCTTCCTTTTCTGAATTTCTCGAGCCAGCATGGCATCGTTCACAGTGAAGCGATCTGAGGAAACTATTATGAAAAAATCATACTTCTTAAAATTTATCTTCTCTAGGTAATCCTTTGGGTCGAATTCTGGTGTCCCGATACCCGGTAGATCCCATAAAGTTACATTTGGAAATAAGGGGTGTGGATAGTCATGTTGCTGCATAGTTGTTTGCATTATTCCAGTCTTTGCTGCATCTGTTTCATAATCGGTCATGCCCCGCAGGGCATTAACCAAGGATGATTTACCAGTGCCAGAAAGCCCTGTGATTGCAATATTAAGCTTGGCATTTTCTAACTCATCCAATTCTTTACGAATGTCAGCTGTCACCTGTTCAAAACATTTTTGTGCTATAGAGTTCTTCAGCTTTGCAAGGTCAAATGTTAAGGCCGCTTTTGAAAGGAAAGCATAAATTCCAGTATTTTGAGATAGTTCAGTTGACCTAAGAAATAAAAGAAATGTATTTATTTAGGACATTCATACCTCCTCTTTCTGCTAAATTAGCACTCAGGGTTGCTTACAGATAAAAAGTTTTCAGAAACTAGTAAGATAATGAAATCATTTAAAACCCATGAATAGGTCACGACAAATGCAAATAGGGGCAAAAGCAATAGGGCAGGTGCCAGTCATAAAGGCAGTGATAAATCCAGCAATAAATTCAGCCATTAGCAAGTAAGATCACCAGATTAAGGGGTTTCAAACAGGTTGACAGCTCCTAGGTCCCCTTCTGAATAAAATCGTTTTGAAAGATCTGTGACAGGCCAGATCTATCTTTTGATTGATAACCTGTTCCAGATAGTGCTGAAACGCATCAAAAGATTAAACTGCAAATAGGTCAATCAATTTTTTTACATACAAAATTAACTGTAAGCAAAGATTTCTGTTTTTCTGCATGGAGAGGGATTGTACCAAGCAGGGCTTTTTTTCTGGAAAATGAGGTGGTGGAACTCAGGACCACACAATGACATCACTTTGGGTCAGCTGGAATGGGGGGGGGGGGGTTTAAAGTTTAAATCACCCTCAGCGAAAATGGTCACATGGCCGGTGGCGCCACTGTCATGGAGGGCAATCTAAACTCCCCTCTGTCTGGAGATCGGGGGGGGGGATCACCGGCCATGTGACCATTTTCAAGAGTTGCCAGAACTCCGTTCCTCTGCATTCCCGCTGAAAAAAAGCCCTGGTACCGAGCACCGCAGCATAACCAAAAGGCTGTAGAAAGACAAATTCCAGGCTTATTCTGGCTTATTAAAAGAGGGAAATGATATGATGCTGGAGCTTTATGACTGATGGTTTTAATGTGCAGAAAGTCGGGGTTCTCCCTGATATACAGGGACAGATGGAGGTTATGTAAAATAGCGTTAGACCAAATTCTCAAACCAAGCCATTCTGATTTACCAAAATGGATTGAGGAGCCAAAGAAGGGTCCAAACTCTGTGATTAACTATAAGCAGGGTTTTTTTTCAGTTGGAACATGGTGGAATAGAGTTCTGGAATCTCTTGAAAATGGTCACATGGCTGGTGGCCCCGCCCCCTTATCTCCAGACAGAGGGGAGTTGAGATTGCCCTCCAATCTCAACTCCCCTCTGTCTGGAGATGAGGGGGCGGGGCCACCAGCGATGTGACCATTTTCTCTGAGGGCAACCCACCGAGTTCCACCACCTCTTTTCCCAGAAAAAAGCCCTGGCTATAGGTATTTGATACAATTATGAACATATGAGGCTGCCTTTTATTGAGACTGACCATTGGTCTGTCCGGGTCAGTCTTATCTACTCAGACTGGCAGTGGATTTCCAGCGTCTCAGGCAGAGGTCTTCCACATCACTTCCTACCTGGTCCTTTTAACTGGAGATAATGGGGATTGAACCTGGGACCTTCTGCACATAAAGCAGACGTTTGTCCTCTGAGCCATCACCTCACCTCATTGTGATTATGATGGGTAGGAAAGAGTGCTACAGAGAGCTGGACTGAGAAGACCTCACCTGAAGTCCTCATCCAGCCATGAGGCATCCATGATGAACCTGGGCTGGTTATTCTCTGTCACCCTAATGAGGGTTGCAGAGTTGTGAGGATAAAATGGGAAATCATATAGACTGACCTGACCTCCAAGGAGGAAGAAGGGTAGGATTAAATTCAATAGCTTTTTAAAAAATAAAAATGGCATGATTTTGCTTTCCTGAATCCAAAATTATATCATAGTGGTATGGTGGTTAAGAATGGCAGGACTTTGGAGAGCCGGGTTTGATTCCCCACTCCTCTGCTTGAAGCCACTGGGTAACCTTGGATCAGTCACAGCTCTCTCAGAGCTCTCTCAGCCCCACCCACCTTGCAGGGTAATTGTTGTGAGGATAATAGTGAGAGCCAGTTTGGTGTAGTGGTTAAGAGCGCAGGACTCTAATCTGGAGAACCGGATTTGATTCCCTACTCCTCCGCTTGAAGCCAGCTGGGTGACCTTGGGTCAGTCACAGCTTCTAGCTCTCTCAGCCCCACCCACCTCACAGGGTGTTCTGTTGTGGGGATAATAATAACAATAACATACTTTGTAAACTGCTCTGAGTGGGTGTTAAGTCATCATGAAGAGTGGTACAACAACAACACTCTTTGTAAACCGCTCTGAGTGGGCATTAAGTTGTTCAGAAGGGTGGCATATAAATTGGATGTTATTATTATTATTATCTTCTGTTATGCCTCCCTCTCCCTAACTAGGCCATGAGCTGCTGCCTTGCCATTCACAAGACTGTTTGCTGGATCTCCTTTTTTTAAGCCAGATTAGCAGCTCTAAAACCCAAGAAAGTAGAGAGTAAATCTTCACGTTTGGAGGTGGGCAGGGTCATTAGTCCCAAGACCAGCCAGGCACACTCGCCCCACATCTTATCCACTCAAATGATCCTTGGCCTTTCACAGAACACAGTTAAGGGGTATGGTTAGTGATGAGCATAGAGGGCATTGCTCCAGGGGAGAACTCACCGGAAAGCAGGAGGCATGTGGAGGCATGGTCTCCAGAGCATCACCAACAGAGGGCATAGGAATCCACATTGGAATGGAAAAAGATGGCAAACTAGATTGGGTTTTTCAACAAATTACATATCAGCAAATAAAATAACATCCTGACCTGGTTAGCCCAGGAGAGTCTGATCTCACCAGATCTCAGAAACTAAGCAGGGTCAGCCCAAGTTAGTAACTGGATAGGAGACTTCCAACAAAGAGCAGGGTTGCAGAGGCAGGCAATGGCAAACTACCTCTGTTAGAGCCAAGCTACAAGTGACTTTTTCCACATGTGGAACGCTTGATTGTTCTCGCAAGTATTCCTGGGAACTGAAGTCTGAGTGTCCTTCCCCTCTCTGTTAGAATCGCTGCCTGAAGAGCCAGAGAAAGCCAGTGGCGGCAGCAGCTTTTGCAAATCGTTCCTCCAGTCACAAGCCTGCTGCTCTGGAGAAAGCCACCGTGTCAGTGAAGCTCCCTGGGAGCAGGACACCCAGGGCGAAAGTAGCAGCTGCCCACCCCCAAACGATCGTTGAGAGCCCTCTTGTCCAGCAGGCTTGTGACTGGATGAACGATTTGCAAAAGGGAAGGACACTCGGACTTCAGTTCCCAGGAAAACTTGCGAAAACAATCAAGTGTTCTCATGTGAAAAAAGTTACTTGTAGCTTGGCTCTTAGTCTCTTGCCATGAAAACCCCACCAGGGGTCACCATAAGTCGCTTGTGACTTGAGGGCACCACACACACAAATAAATTAAAATTGTGGCCTTAGATAAATCCAACCTACCTGCCATGCTTCTCCTCACTGATTTCTTTCTCTAGGGTCCTTTTCAGGAGGGGGAAATCGTACTTGTCCTGATACCAATTAGAAATGAGGAAAATCTCTGGAGAAAAAATACCAGCCTTTACCAAATTTTCAAGGCAATATTTCCTGACTTTTTGAAGAGTTGCTTGCTCATTGAAGTCTGGTTTTATTTTTTCGTTCTTAATACTGACATCCATTTTGGCACGTACGTAGTAAAATCGTTTACCCATTTTCTGAACTGCATTGGATAGCTGGATGTCACACAGAGTGAAGCGATCGGAAGAGACAATTATGAAGAAATCGTACTGGTTGTAATTGACCCTTTCTAGGTATTCCTCTGCTTTAAACCTAGGTGTCCCAATTCCTGGTAGATCCCATATTGTTACATTTGTAAAGGTGGGGTGTGGATAACCCATGGGCTCTGTTGTTCCTTCTATCACATCTGTATGGGCTGCACCTTCATCAAAATCTGACAGGCCTCTCAGGGCATTGACAAGGGATGATTTACCAGCACCTGACACCCCTGTGACGGCAAAGTCAAGTGTGTTTTTTTCCAACACATTCAGTCCTGGAGGAGTTGTTGCTACCAACTTTGAGAGACTTTCTCCTCCTTTGGATTCAGAGCATACGATTGAAGTTGACCTTTCACCACTCATGGTTGTCCTTCCTGACGTTTCAGTTGATCTGAAAAAGATCATAAATTTAGCAATAACTCCTGCTAGATAAGGTTCCTTATTTCTTTAACTCTTGATAGATAAGATTCACCCAACATTTGCCACTGACAACCCAAATGTAGAGCCAAGCTACAAGTGACATCTGACGCAGGTTGGACACTTGTCAGCTTACCTCAAGTTTGGATGGGAAATGTAGGCATCCTGGTCTTACAGCTTGGCTCTCCATTTAATTGAAGTTTACAGACCCCCCCCCCCACACACACACACCCAGCTGAGGGGAAGGGGGCACCCGGTGAGAGCCTGATGCCTGCACTCCCCTCCTGACCGCATGTTCTCCCTCCCATAGACTGCCGCTCTGTAAACTTCAATTAAATGGAGAGCCAAGCTGCAAGACCAGGACACCTACACTTCCCATCACATCTTGAGGGAAGATGACAAGTGTCCAACCTGTGTCAGGCATCACTTGTAGCTTGGCTCTTATCTGTGGGGAGAAAATAGATTTACTTAAGGTGCTCTCCATTGGTTAGAAAAACAGACGCTTATCACATGCATTTAGTTGTTACTACTGCATAATAAAACAATTCACAATATTAAAGCCTACCTATATCATGACAAATCTGTAAATTATACATTTCTTTGTCTTTTTGTTTATCTCAAATATATAATTTATATGTTTATTCAGGGCTTTTTTTCAGCTGGAACGCGGTGGGACGGAGTTCCGGAACCTCTTGAAAATGGTCACGTGGCTTGTGGCCCCGCCCCCTGACCTCCAGACAGAGGGGAGTTTAGATTGCCCTCGGCGCGGAGGGCAATCTCAACTCCTCTCTGTCTGGAGATCAGGGGGCAGGGCCACCAGCCATGTGACCATTTTCTCCTAGGGCAACCCACTGAGTCCCACCACCTCTTTTCCCAGAAAAAAAGCCCTGTGTTTATTTATCACAAAAGCCTGAGTAGCCTAGCTTGGCCTGAAGTTTTCCGAACTTGAAAACTGAGCAGAGCTCAGCCCTGGTCGGTTCTTGGATGAGAGACACCGTATGGAAGACTGGAGTTGCTCTGTGGATGAAGGCAATGGCAAACAACCTCCGCTCGTCTCTTGCTTAAAAATCCTCATGGAAGGGGTTGCCCTGAGTTGGTTGTGACTCAACGACATCTTCTTGTTGTTGTTTATCACAGTATGTTTTTTTAAAAAGACATGAGAGGAAAAGAAATTACTGAACTTTCTTCCCAAAGAAGAAGAAAATAAGACATTCTTTACTTGAGGAATAAACACGAACATTCAAAACACAAAGGGGACCTCTTGGAATATGATGAAATGGGCCTACAGTACAGTTGCAAGCTCCAGTTTGGGAAATTCCTGGAGTTTTTATGGGTGTAGACTGGGGAAAGCAAGGTTTGGGGAGGGACCTCAGCAGGGTATAGTGCCACAGAGCCTCCTTCCAAAACAGCCATTTTCTCTGGGAGAACTGATCTCTCTCATCTGGACATCGCTTGTAATTCTGGAAGAGGTTAGCAATCCTAGCCTACAGGCACATTGTTGCACCACAGCTAGGCTTAACACAGCCCACTTACGGCTGTGTTAAGAAAATGCTCTGGCCTAGCTGTGATTGTTGGCAACTTACCTTCAGGAACAACCTAGAAGTGATAATGGTACCTCTGGGAATCACTGGAGACTTTAATGTAAAACCATGCAGTTTTATTGTAGAGTTGCAGGGATCCATAGAGTTACCATTAATACTTCTGGGTTGTACCCGGAACCGACATAGTGATGTCAGCAATATTAGTGATGAGACATGCTCCCTGTTCACACCCCCAAACTTCCCACTGATTACCAGGTTTTTCTGTCAACCATAACCATGGAGGATGTGGTACGTACTCAGTTGGCTCAGGTGGCAAGCTGCTAGACCTCTTCAGTTTTATTCCACCACTCACAACACTAGCATTGCCAAGATGGTGCCTGGAGTCCTCTAAAAATTACAACTGATCTCCAAACTACAGAGATCAGTTTCCCTGAAGGAAATGGCAGCTTCAGAGGGTGAACTCTGTAGCATCACACCCAAGCTAAGCTCCCTCCCGAAACTCTCCCAAAGTTTTCACTGTGAGTACCCCCACCCAGATAAATAAATCATATGTTGGACACAAAAACCTAATTAAAGGATTCCATGTTTGGGCAGTTAGCAGAGTCTATGGTTTAGCAGACAAAGCACGATTATTGGTAGTTGTGAGTAGGGGTGTGCGTTTCAGGGTTCCAATGAGTGGCCCCGATTCGGAAATCCCAAATCAAAGCATCCCCAAAGCATTCAGGTTGCTTCGGGAAGCTTCGGGGCGGGATTAAAGGGCACTTTCCCTGCCTCTTGCAAGTGGCAGGTCCCTTTAAACTATCAGCTGGCAGGTGGGGGGTATCCCCCCCCTGTGCCTGACAGCTGGTAGTTTAAAGGGCCCCTTTCTGGCCGCTTGCAAGCAGGGACCCTTAAACTATCAGCTGTCAGGCAGCAAGGGGGATCCCCACCACCACCTGACAGCTGATAGTTTAAAGGGACCTGCCACTTGCAAGAAGGCACTTTCAGTAACTTTCAGTAACAATCCAGAAGTGATAATAGTAGCTCTAGGAATCACTGATAACTAATATAGAACCATGGAGTTTTACCATAGAGTTGCAAGGATTCATAGTGCTACCATTGATACTTCTGAGTTGTACCAGCAAGAGACATAGTGAAAATCATTTCCTTATTTGTGGCTAGAAGTGATGTCACTGCATCACGGTGCTCTAGGGTTCACCAAAAACTCTATGGTTTTACCATAGAATTTTGAGTGAATCCTAAAGCAGTCAGCCCCACACTGATCCCCCTTCTAGTTACGTGGCCAGAAATTATATCATGATGTTGTGGGACACCATTCCAATGAATCTTTGCCCCCAAGAGCACCAGAGTACCCTCTAGGTACATAATTAATATATATCCAAATATGTAGTGCTGCAAAACTGAATATTTGTGATATTTAATGTTAGCATATATGGAAATCTGTGTGCTGTAATAGTTACCATTTGTAGAAAGATATCTGCAAATAAAAATATTACTGGGGCATTATTCATTTTAAATCATAGCTCTTCCTTTGAATTGTGCTGCTGCCTCTCCGAGGGGGTATGGTGCATAAAGGAATGGCCTCAGAGATGTAAAATCCTGTAATTTTCTTTTTACTTTGGTCCATGTTTAAGACATACATTAAACAACTAGTTAAACCCAATGTACCTGTCGTGCTTCCTCTTTTCTGAGTCTTGCAGAACATCTGGTCTTAAGACATGTCTCCTGAGTTCATTGATTTCATTCTCTAAGGTCCTTCGCAGAAGGAGGAAATCGTACTTATCATAGTCCCAAACGGAGATGAGGAAAACCTCTGCAGAGGAAGCACCAACCTTCACCAAATTTTCAAGGATATGTTTCCGGATGCATTGAAGGGTTGTCTCTTCGCTGAAGTGTGGTTTTCTTTTCTCTAGATGAATATCGTAATCCACTTTGGAGCGAATGTAGTAAAACCTCTTTCCCATTTTCTGAACTGCACGGCAGAGCTGGATGTCACAGATGGAGAAGCGATGACAACCGACAATGATAAAGAAATCATACTGGCTGAAATTTACCTTTTCTGGGTATTCTCGTGCCATAAAATTAGGTGCCCCAATTCCTGGAAGGTCCCATATTGTCACATTTGGAAAGGTGGGGTGTGGATAACACATTGGCTCCATTGTAGTTTGACACACACCAGTTTTTGCTGCACCCTCATCACAATCTGATAGACCTCGCAGGGCATTGACAAGGGTTGATTTTCCACTTCCCGTCACCCCTGTGACAGCAATGTCAAGTGTGTTTTTTCCCACCACGTTCTGTCCCAGCTGAGTTGAGTTTTTACCACCCATGGCTGTTCTTGATGATTCAGTTGATCTGGAAAATAAACCCAAATATCGAAATAGCTAACTCCCTCCGCCACATAATCTTCATATGTCATTTATCTCTGACAATCTAGATTTAGCTGCACAGGGAAAATCCATTCCCCGGAGATGTTCCACCCTGAGCAGAAAAAGAGCCCCTTATCAGATGTATTTGCCTATTATGATATTCATTAAAAATACTTATACCCTCTTTTGCCAAAGAACATTTCTTCCAAAGCTTGCTACAATAAGGCAAGTAATAGAACTAAAGCCAGCCTCGTGGAGGACAAATGCATTTATTGCAGAAGGATCAACGCAGCTCACACCAAAACAGGAATATCCTAAAAGAAAGATCTCTACCTGGTTCCTGCACATTACTAATGAAGACGCAAGGAGCTCCGCTCTGGGGGCGGAGCAGAGGATGAATTCTATGTCATTTGAAAGGGGGTTCAACATTGGTTAGCTCTTATAAACATACTTTCCTGTCCCCTTGAAGTTTGGTCTTCTTGATCCTCTTTGGATGTGGCTGAGCTCATGGTACATAAGCCAACAGAAGACTCAGAGCCAAGCTACAAGTGATGCCTGACACAGGTTGGACAGTTGTCAGCTTCCTTCAAGTTTTGGTGGGAAATGTAGGCGTTCTGGTCTTGCAGCTGTAATGGAGAGCCAAGCTGTAAAACCAGGACGCCTACATTTCCCATCAAAACTTGAGGTAAGCTGACGAGTGTCCAACCTGTGTAAGACGTCACTTGTAGCTTGGCTCTGATTTTCTGAGAATCTACATGCAAAGGAATGGTTCCTGTCAGTTAAGTTCCAAAAACAACAACAACAACAACAACAAATAGGCTAAAGGAAAGACTGAAATATACTACAGAACAAAGGTCTCCCTGGGTGGTAATTACTACAATAAATACAAAACACTATATACCAAAATAAATTTGTCTTTCATTCAATGAAAAGTGCAACATGCAAATGTTAATATATACAATCAATATCATTAACAGCAATAATAAGAATACTCAAATTTCCATATATTCAGCACACTCTAATCAATATGAATCAATACAATTGCATATCAACCAAGTCACTCTACAGTACCGTCCATCAATTACACACAATCCGGTTTCTGTTCCAAAATAAATATCATGTAAATATCATGTATCTTCTCATGGGAGGTGCTCCCCCTTGGATGACATGAAATTGTATTGATAAAGGAATATTCATATTGATTAGAATGTGCTGAATATATGGAAATTTGAGTATTCTTCTTATTGTTGTTAATGATATTGAATGTATATATTAACATTTGCATGTTGTACTTTGCACTGAATGAAAGACAAATTTATTTTGGTATATAGTGTTTTGTATTTATTACAGTAATTACCATCCAGGGAGTAATTAAGTTCCAGGAGGCAAACATGGCTCCCTTTTTGGTCCCGTATAGGCATTATTTAATTGTATGTAAGGAAGAAAAGGAAGAGTCATCCTCCGGGGAAGGGCTGCGGCTCAGCGGTCTAGTATACTCTTGGCATGCAAGAAGTCCCATGTTTAAACTTTATCATTTTCTTGTGGAAGGGTTTGGAAAAGACTGTTTTTTGCCTGAGACCCTGGAGAGTCACACTCAGTCAGAGGGTACGCTATTGAGCTAGGTCAGCGATACTCCGTGTCTCAGGAGCCACGTGCGGCTCTTTGATATGCCATCTGTAATCTGAGCACTGTTCCTTCAGTGTGACACCTGCCCCATATTTCAGGACAGGAGAGGGCTTGCGGTTGGCAGGTGGTTCCTGCCTTGAATCAGCTGCCACCAGAGGAATTGGTAAGTTATGAGTAGGAAGGACATGAGGGGGCCTCAAAGTTGGCGATATCGTTACACCACTTCCAGGGTAGCTCTAGGAATCACTGGAAACTCTATGGTGAAATCATACCCTATGCTGGTTTCCCCTAGAAGTGTTTCAGCAACGTTGATGATATCGCTGGCAGTGGGAGACTTCCCACCATAGTGGGAGGTTTGGCAGCCCTAGCTATGAGCCACCTTGAGGGGCAGGCCTTCACGCCAGGGATGTAAGTAAATGCAGCTCTTGATGGTAACTGCAAATGTGGCTCTCCACAAGCCATGAAGTGAGCAGCAGTGAGCCATGTGGACAAAGATTCAGATTCTGTATAAGGCAGCTTTATATATTACATATTATTTTGCAAGCGCACAGTTCAATTGGTCACGATGGATGCTGCCATTCAAATGCTCACCATATCTTTTACAAGCTTTCCACTTGTAATATGAGAAGCTCCAGTTAGCGTTGCTGAGTGTCTTTATGGCAGGACTCTTGTATATGTGCCTAACATGAAAGACCGGAAATATCAGTTAAAGTCTGTGCATGAAATAAAGGACTTGGACTTGGTTAAAGTCTGCCAGATAAATGCAATGGGGAAGTTGGATGTTAAAACAAACAAACAAAAACTTTAAATCTATGACATGCTCACTGCAAAACAAGCAAAAGCTCAGCAAATGATATATAGCAAAAGCTTCACCTAAAGAATCTCCTCCTATTATGCACGGTGACTACCAAGTGTTATAAACAAGCACATTTTTTAAAATTCACATTATTTAGATTCTGCCTTTCTCACTGAGACTCAAAGTGGGTTACACAGTGTAAGTCAGTAAAATCAATAGGACAAGGCATACAAAGAGCAATGTGATATGATCAAAATCTAAAAACAGAAGCCCATACAAAGCATAAGTATCAACAGGATGTAAAGCAATTCAGAAATTTCATAGTAGGAAAATGCCTACAGTAACAGATAGTCTGTATTACACACAGTACTACAGTCCTCTGGATCTAGTTCAAGAGGGCAGTTTTACAAAAAGAATAGTGCTACATTATAATGGAATGGCCCAGAAAGTTGTTTTTAAAAAGGAAAGGAGCTGTCAACTGTGTTTGCATAGTTTGCAGAAAGCCAATAAAGCGAGAGTGTTTCATCCTAGCCTCTTCAGGTAGGTCCATTCCTTAAGGTGGGAGTTACAGCAGAGAATGCATATGTACAGGCAGTCGTTGATTTTGCCCATTTGCAGAGTGGAACCAGTAGAAGGCCATGCTCAGATCAGAACATCTGTTGGGGCAGAGCATAGGAAGAGAGGTGGTTCCGCAGATATGAGGGGCCAAGGCCATAAACTGTTTTGTATATGATCACTAGTACCTTGAATTGAACCCAATAACTGACGGGCAGCCAATGGAGTAACTACGAAATGGGACTAATATGCATGCTCCCCACAGCTTCCAATAATAACCAAGCTGTGGCATTCTGAACCTACTGGAGTCTCCAAGTAGTCTTCAAGGGAAGACCTATGTAGAGGACATTACAGTAGTCTAGGCTTAATGTTACCATGGGGTGGATCCAGATGGCCAGATTGGTCAAGTCAAGGTAGGAGGCCAGGCTAAAACTAAATTAGAAGTAAGTGTTTTTGCTCCTATATTAACTTGCTTCTCTAGTAGTAACGTTAGGTCCCGTCAAACCACTAAGTTCTCGACAAAATTAGCAAAAGTTAGCTGGAGCCCACTGAAGGTAAGAAGGACAATGTCCTTCAAAATCTCCTCCTTCCCAAACAAGATTATTTCTATCTTGTCAGGATTTAGTTTTAGGTGGTAAAAGTTGTTTAGTCGCAGCAGACAGGCAATGATTCAGTTCCTCTATCAAATCACCAAGAGATTTGGGGAAGGAGATACAGAGCTGGATGTTGTGAGAGTGTTGATAACAGTCAAGTCCAAAATTATGAATGATTTCTCCTAAGTTGTATTTCATAGACACTTTGTGAAATCCCAAAGGACATGCATTCTTGCTGAGGGTACCGACACAATGATTTTCAAAAGGGTGCCTGTCTGGTAGTGATAGTCTTATAATTCCAGTGGAAAAGTCATGTTAACCTATTGTAGCAAAACAAAACAGAAATTCCAGAGGCACCTTAGCAACATTTATTCCAATATGAGCTTTTGTGAGTCAGGGCTCGCTTTGTCAGACTCTTATGAGTTCATATTGGAATAAATATTTTTAGTCTTTAAAGCACCACTGGACTTGACAGTTTTATAAGCCAGTCACCACAAGAAAGGCTCTCGAAATCCTCTGTTTAAATGGCTCATTTTAAATTAAATCTTGGATACAACAGGCAGGACTTTGCACCTTGCTGGGGCTCTTACCGTTCAAAGACAGATCCAAACGACTGCTGGGTTTATTATTTCAAAGGGTCGTTCCTGGTAAACCTTGGTGAAATCCCAGGACAGCATACACTTCTTAAAAATCTGAAATACTATCAGGGCCTATGACAAAGCAGCAGAAGCTGAAAGACAGGAGCAGAGAGGAAGACCGATAGCAAAGAGGAGACTGACTTACTATTCCTGTCAAGGTTTGCTTGAAGAATCGGCAGAGGCTGTAAACGTGCAGGGCGGTTGGAGGTTTCATGGGAGGAGGGACTCCCCTTTCCTCCCTCTAAACACCTTCTCTTGCCTTTGCTGTTCCCTATTAAGTGAAAGAGCCAGAAGTCTGCCAGACAGCAAAAGAGAAAGTTAATTCGTTTTCAGAGTTTCAGCTCCTTCCTTGTAAGGCCCACCCTTTCAGGAAACCAGCTGATTTGCAATAACAATTCAGTTGGTTGATCTGGGAAAGACAAGAATGTTCCTGATTTACAGCTCCCAAAGTGAGGGATTTCATCAGGGTATCATCATCATCATCATCATCATCATCATCATCATCATCGTTATCCAAAACACAATCCACAATAAGCAGAGGTCACACGTTATTATTGATTGGCCTTGCTAAGCTGATATGAGTTTCCGTCAGAGACCTAAGTATCAACCAGATATCGGCATTATATGTACGCTGTTCCAAGTAGCACCATCTTTTGCAGTTCTGTAGGTGTTATGTCAGAAAGCTGCAGTTTTTCCATATGAATTGCAAAGTTTTTCGAGAGGGTTCCAAGTGCCTCGATGACAATGGGGACTACTGTTGTATTCTTCTTCCAAAGCACAGGGGAGAAACAAGATCCAGTACAAAGTCCTATGCAGAGTTCCTCCATTTAAATCCAGTGAATAATTTGACCAATGAAAGTGGCATTGTTGGCCCTTGGTAACCTATATCACGTTGGGAAATATGAAGGAGTGGCTGTTTTTGTTGAGGCCTGGCCTGTAGGGTACATTTTTTTAAAAAAAAAGTAAAGGTGCAAGCATCAAGTCATTACTGACCCATGGGGGAACATCGCATCACAACGTTTTCTTGGCAGGCTTTTTGTTATGGGGTTGTTTGCCATTGCCTTCCCCAGTCATCTATATTTTACCTCCAGTAAACTGGGTACTCATTTTACCCAGTTACCGATCTCAGAAGGATAGAAGGCTGAGAGCCAAGCTACAAGTGACACCTGACACAGGTTGGACACTTGTCAGCTTCCCTCAAGTTTTGATGGGAAATGTAGGCACTCTGGTCTTGCAGCTGTAATGGAGAGCCAAGCTGTAAAACCAGGACGCCTACATTTCCCATCAAAACTTGAGGGAAGCTGACAAGTGTCCAACCTGTGTCAGGTGTCACTTGTAGCTTGGCTCTGAGTCAACCGCAGACAGACTCTAGTAATTGATGACCACTGTGATCCCAAACGAGCACTAATTACCATCACTGAAGCAGCACTTCTGGCAGGATCCCTGGTAGGAGTACCAGGACTAGCCGTAAGGAACATTCTTCTCTGATCTTCTTGTTTCAAGTGTCATATTCTTACAGGTTGCATTACAAATACTACATTGGCTCCTGAGCATAGAAAAAGTGCAAGGCATGTAATACTGAAAGGCACAGAAATGGTATATAAAATCCCTTTCTTCAAATCCATATCCCTCAGTCAGAGCTGGCACCTTTTAAGGAAAGACTTTTGTATCAGGCTCCCCCTTTCTGGCAGGTGCGGGGGAGCTTGCAGCAGCCTTATCAAGGAAATTTTCCTTTGGAAGAGAGAGCAGTGAAGGCTTACGATGAGCTATTTGCAATTATTCTTGGATGGGGGGAGGAAAGGGCACTGGCGATCAGTGAGGAGAGAAAGATGATGGGGGGCAGATTTCGAACTCTATGCATGCAGCGAGTGAGAATGTGAGTGGCGGGGATTTTTTTTCTTTGAATCGCTGGAGGGCATTTGCACCTGCTTCCTGTCCTCAAGATACTCAGAACATTTAAAAATCCTCCAACCTGTCTTTTTAAATGGACGTGCATTCTATGTGCTGATGATGTGTACCTGAAACAAAACGTCGAGCGGTGTCAGGAAGGGGCCGGCATTCAGAATGTGGTTTTCATGGGTGCTGGGGGAGGGGAGGAAGTGGGAAAGAGCTGCCAAAGCGAGAGGGCGCTTGAGGGCAATGGACCAGTCGTGGGCTCTCTGTGGCTGCCAAAGCAGGCTATTTTTGCAAGCAGCCGAGGATTCATCTGAACTGGTGCCTGCTGGCTGCTGATTCCCACCAGGAGTGCCAAGATATTTACTCTTCCTTCCCCCCTCTGGCTGCTCAAGCAGCTGATTTACAAGAAAGAAACTGAAGGCCAGAACTTTAGCTTTTGCTTTCCGGACAATTACTAGTAAACTTGGAAGAGGTGTGTCTGTGCATGTGTGTCTGTGTGTGTCCCTCTGTCCTTCAGGGTGGCCTGCAAGGTCAGTTTCTCAGTTCTGGATTGAGCCCAGAGCTGCAGAAGCAGCCAGAATCCTCAACGGAGCTTTACCTACCTCAACTCCCAAACTGGGACACTATCCCAAATCTTTTTTTAAAAAAACGACTGGAAGGCCATTCGCTTCTTAGCTGCCCCACTCTCGTGTCTGGGCCAAATTCTGGGTTTGCATAAGATGCCCTAACATGGCATGCCCTACGGAACTGGAAACTTCGCATTTCTAAGTGCGCTTGGGGGCCGGTCCAACTCATCCACCCCTCCCAGTGGACGGCTTCTCTCTTTTTAGGTCCCCTTACCACCACGTCTGGCCCAGAGTTTCACTTTGGCACTCCCAAATCATGAGGATACAGAATCTGGGGTTAGCCTGGTGCTTAATTTGGGGGCGCAGGAGCATGCAAACTAGGGTTCCCAACCTCCAGGGGGGGCCTGGAGATCTCCAGGCATTACAACCGATCTCAGAGTGCAGAGATCAGTTCCCCTGGGGGAAATGGCTCTTGGAGCATGGACCCTATGGCATTTTACCCCTCTCCTCCCCAAACTCCACCCTCCCCGGGCTCCATCCCCAAATCTCCTGGAATCCCCCAACCCGGAGTTGGCAGCGCCAGTGCCAACATCAGTCCCGCATGCTAGCCAATCACGCAGCCCTTGAGCTGATACAAATATGTAAAGTGCAGCAGAACCGGGTTACGACGAACGGGGGGGGGGGGGGGGCGAGTCGATGTCTGTCCCGTCGAGCGTCTTGCTCCACCTGGTGGCGAGTGCGAATCCTGCAGCGGGCTCTCCGCCGCCCCTTTTACTTTCGTTTTCAGCAAGTTTTCTCGACGAGGAAGAGAGGACGGAGCGCAGCCGGGTCCGACGGTCGGAGGAGGGCAGAGAAGCGGAGGGGATAAACCACCGGGGGCGAGAAGGAAGCAACAGACCTCGCAAGGAGAGGCGAGAAAGCAGCCAGGCGGCGAACTGAGGAAACAGAGCTGGCGATCCCGGATTTGCGTCTTCGGAATAACTGTTTCAGGTGAGCCGCCCTATTGGTTTGCAGCAGCAGAGCAAGCTCCGGGTCCGGAGCTCCCGGGAAGCTTCGGCTCTCCCATGTTACGCAAAGCCAAAATTTGGCCCAGACTGGCTGTAGGGCAGCTAAGAAGGGAAATCTGGTTGATTTCTAAGGGGTTAGTGACCCGGAATCTGGCCCTTTGGGTTAAGGGCGATCAATGCATTAGGAAGCGCTTCTCCAACCTTGCAGGGCATAAGATGCCCGGCGAAGGGGAGGCAAGGAAGGCCCTTTATTTTATTTTATTTAAAACATTTCATTTCTATGCTGCCTTTCCAACCCAAAGAGGGCCCCCGAGGCGGCGTGCTAGCGGGGCGATCAGGGGCACTTTCTCTGCGGAGCGGCCAGCCAGCAGCATTCCAACGCCTTTGTAGAGTTGCCAGCTCCAGGCTGGGAAATTCCTGGAGATTTGGGGGGGGGAGTGGAGCCTGGGGAGAGCAGAAACCTTAGCAGGGCATAATGCCATAGAGCCCACCCTCCGAAGCAGCCGTTTTCTCCAGGGGAACTGATCTTTGTCGCCTGGAGATCCGTTGCAATTCCGGGAGATCTCTAGACACCACCTGGAGATTGGCAAGCCGAGTACACCCGGAGCCCGTGCGGGCTTCTGGCTTCCCCGTTTCTCCTGCTCCAAACGAGGCTGCTGCTGGTTTCACAGGGCAGCTTCCTGCAGAAGTGTGGATTCATTGTGTGTGTTGGTGTGAATGTGTGCATGCTTGTGTGTGTGTGTGTGTGTGTGTGTGAGAGAGAGAGAGAGAGAGAGAGAAGTTCTTTGTCATTCTTTGGGTCCCTGCCTATGTTGAGAGAGACCCACAATGGTAGTAGCCCCGCCAATGCACTCAGGGCTTGAAAGGATACAAGAAAGCAGGTTTCTGTCCCAGGAGTTCTAGAGTAAAATTTGCTGGTAGGCAGGCAGGGGAAGGGGTGTGTGTGTGTGTTTCTTTCAGTTCAGTTGTGGCTGCATTTTTAGAAGTGGAGAGTTCCATCCCAAGGGTACCAAGAAGATTTTCAGAATGAGCTTTCGAGAGTCACAGCTCACTCTCTGAAAATGTTGGACTCTAAGGTGCAACTGGACTCGATTTCTGCTTTTCTATTACAGACCGACACGGTTGCCCACCTGAAACAATTTTTAGAAGGGGAACTCAAGACTAGAGATGTACCACAAAGGAGGGATTTGACGATCTTGGTCGCCAGCAGGTCGACAGAGAAATGCCCTGTTCCTTGAATAAAAGCTTTGTGTATGGAAATGGACTGTGGAAGCATGGCAATAAACGACATGCCTTTAAGCTTCTATGAAAGGGACCGGCAAATTTTCCCCCTCCAGGCAGTTGTCAGCCCTAGGCGATATATATAGGCGGGGTGTTCAGGGGTGCCATTTCTGGCATTAGGGCCAGCAAGGGAGAAGTTTAGCTGGGAGACACCAGAGCTAAAAATGTCACAAGCGTAATGCCAAAGCATCTCCCTCTTCCTAGCCAACTGTGTCCCAAAGATCTAACCGGACAAGGCCGCTGATCAAAATTGCCCAACATTTCTGAAAAGCAAATAGCAGCTTATTATTGAAGCTGCAGGGTGGGAAGAGAAGACACTGAATCGTTCCACCTCCTCTTGTTCTCCCCCATTGAAATCAGACCCGCATGCTCTTACTCACCCGCCCACCATCTGGCAGCCACCTCTGGCCTTTACACTGGAAAAATCAGGACAAAAGAACCCTGTTCGCACATTACAATAAATGCATGTACAACCTGCACAGACACCTGTTCGTAAGACAGAGCCAATGCATGTTCACTTGACAGATGAAACCAGGGACCTGCCACTGGATAAATGTGATAGATCCAGAGGAGTTAGCTGTTAGTCTGTAGTAGCAAAATAGTAAAAGAGTCCAGTAGCACCTTTAAGACTAACCAACTTTATTGTAGCATAAGCTTTCAAGAGCCACAGCTCTCTTTGTCAGATACATGTTGCATCTGAGGAAGTGAGATGTGGCTCTTGAAAGCTTATGCTACAATAAAGTTGGTTAGTCTTAAAGGTGCTACTGGACTCTTTACTATTTGGATGAATGTGGTGTTTGTATCATGAGGACCAAAACAAGAAGGGGAAAAAACCCAACCTGATAAACAAGTCAGGAACCAACAAGGTTGAGCGGCCTAGAAAATATAAAATGTAAAAGAAATATAATTATTTATTGCACAGTGCAAGCGCGATTCAGAATCATGGAACAAAGTTAAAAACCTAGAGATCTAGTAACATCAGTTACACAGAGTCACAAAATTGCTGGCACATCTAAAAGAACCAAGTGACTTGGTCCTTTTACATGTGCCACCAATTTTGTGACTCTAGGTTTTTAACTTTGTTCCATGGTTTTTAATCGATTTTGCACTGTACAATAAATAATGATATTTCTTTTATATTTTCTTTGTTGCTCAGCCTTGTTGGTTCCTAGTTTGTATCATGTATTTAGCTGAATGTAACCAGAGAATTATTCAACGCACATCACAAGAGCAGTCACATGTGCACTGTTCACAGATTGTACGAGCAGTCACTGTAACTTGCAAACAGGACTATACATCTCTCTGCATCCCTTCCAGAGATACCCAAAGTCTTTTGCCAGCTTTTCCCAGCGCATTAATCACAAACAACAGTGACTAATGCACTGGGGAAATCTGGCAAAAGATTCTGCATGCTTTGTTGGGAGGGCAAACAAAACAGCCAGTTTTTGTCACTGGTTGTTATTTTGTGGTTGTCCTGGTCATTGGGATTATGCTGTTTTTATTGGTTGTATACTCGTGAGACCTTCCTTAAGATAGTTGATTTTTTAAAAAGTTTTAAAATGTATAATATTTATTGTGGTTTTTAATATTGTCAACCTCTTTGAGCCTCGTTTCGAGAGCGAAGCAGTCTAAAAATCTTGAAAAAAAACCAAACAAGGTCAGAATGTTTGGCACTGTTTTATACCTCTCACGGGGTTCCGGTCATTGCTGAACTTGGGGGCAGTTTTGGAATTTTAAGCATAGATAGTGGGTGCCATACCAAAGTATGTTTATTCAGTTATCTGTAACCTGCTTTTCTTCCCAAGTGAAGCCCAATCCTCCATTTTATCCTCACAACAATAGTTTTGAGAGGTAGGCTATGGTGATAGAGTGACTGGCTCAAAGGCACCCACTGAGCTTCCCTGGCAGAACATGTGCATGGCTGGAGATGCATGGCACATTATGGCTCTGGAGTGCATGCACACAGAGAGAATTCAGGACATGAATTGCAAGCAGACTTCTTGTTTTCCCAGCATGTTTTGAATGTGTGAAGCTAAAATCTCCCTGCTTCTTTTCAGTGCAGAATACCCAGATCCATGGCTATGGAAGAATTTCAGGCTGCTGTTTTTCAAGGGAAACTGACGGATGCCGTTTCGGTTGTGCTGGCAAAACCGCTGCAGTATTTTAACAGCACAACGCTCAATATTGCGGTGGTAGGGGAGCCAGGCTCGGGGAAGTCCTCGTTTGTCAACAGCTTGCTGGGCCTACGTGCCGGTGAGCCCGGTGCAGCCGAGACCGGCATCCAAACGACAACGACGAAAGCCAAGGATTACCCACACCCGAGGCTTCAGCAAGTCATCCTGTGGGACCTCCCTGGGAAAGAAGACTCTCCTTTGGGGGCCCGTGTTGAGCAGGAGGATTTGAACCGCTATGATTTCTTCTTCATCATCGCCTACCAGCGTTTCCGGACTGTCCACGCCGACCTGGCCCAAGAGATCCAGGCGATGGGCAAGAGGTTTTATTTTGTGCGGGCCAAGACGGACCTCGATCTGGAGGCATCCCGGCGGCGGCAGCCGTCCGGCTGCGATGAGGAGAAGGTCCTCCACCGCATCAGGGAAGACTGCATAACAAGTCTGCAGAACGAAAATGTGAGCAACCCCCAAGTCTTCCTTGTGTCCAACTGGGATCCCCAGTGCTTTGATTTCCCGCTCCTGCGGGAAAAGCTGCAGAACGATCTCCCGTGGCTGAAGAGGCAGGCCTTCATGTTCCACCTGCCTTCCCTCTCTGCACCTGTCTTGGAGAGCAAGAAAGCTGCACTGAAGAGGAAGATACGGCTCAGCGTCTTTTGCTCCGGGCTATTTGCGTTGCTTCCTCTCCCAGGTTTCTCCTTCGTGGTCGCCATGTTTGTGTTTATGAAATTCCGCTCTCGATGCTACCGGGACTTTGGCCTGGACGATCTGTCCCTCGAAGCTCTAGCCAGGCATGTCGGGAAGCCAGTGGCGATACTTCAGGCAGTGATGACATCCCGAGCTCTAACTCCAGTTATTCTAGGGAGACTTCCTGACCTTGTGGGAGCCGTTCTGATGATTGTGGAATGTTTTTGGTGGAATCAATACCCCATCAGAGGCTCCTTGGCGTCAGGAGGCATTTCGGTTTTTGCCAGCCACTACATGCTGCAGAGATGCATATCGACAGTGGCCAAAGACACCCAAAATGTCCTCTCCAAAGCTCTGGAGGTCAAAGAGAAGAATTTAGTTTAGCAGCAAATGGGATCACCGTGCTATCGCTCGATGTATTCTCTGATACTGCAGTCAGGTTCTGGAAGTAGGGAAGGGATTGGCAGACATGGAATTGGGCGTCTGTTTAAAACTCCCTCCCCCCCCCCAAGATTTTAGACCATATGACAAACAACACTATACTGTAGTTCTTAAAAATTACTCAGTACGCAGGCGATCCAAATTCAATGCCAAGAAAAACTGATTCCTGTGACCAGGGCTTTTTTTCTGGGAAAAGAGGTGGTAGAACTTAGTGGGTTGCCCTCAGAGAAAATGGTCACATGGCTGGTGGCCCCGCCCCCTGATCTCCAGACAGAGGGGAGTTTAGATTGCTCTCCGTGCCGCTCTCAGCGGCACGGAGAGCAATCAAAACTCTCCTCTGTCTGGAGATCAGGGGGCGGGGCCACTGGCCATGTGACCATTTTCAAGAGGTTCCGGAACACCATTCCACCGCATTCCCACTGAAAAAAAGCCCTGCCCATGACCTGTACAAACTATGCAGATAGAATACATTTGTAGAATTTCTCTAGAATCTGGGATTGAATCTTCAGGGTGGGGTGAGCAGGATAAAAAACATCTCCTTTGCTGACTTTCAAAAGATGCTGCATGTAGGAAGAAGGGGTTGCCTAAAATCCTCAATGCCCCCCTTTGCCTCAATGCCCCCCAATTTATACATTGCCCCCGTGGTAATATGATCCCTATAAAGAATTGCTGCTTTAGAAAGAATAACGAGACAGGCAGGATGGTAAAACATTTCTTATGCATTTTGGGGGGAAACCTGAGAAAATGTACTTTAAAAACCACAAATGTCTTGTATTTCTGTGTTCATAATAATACTTGTAACAGATTTCTGGGTTTTTTTTCTGATTGTAGTATGATTAAATCCTTTTCAAGTGATAATGCGAATAAAATACTTGTTAAAATGATGCATGGATCACTATTTCAGTAACAATAGGGGGTTTTGTGGTTCATTCCTTTATTTATTTTGTCTAGTTTTTGTGATTTTGTCAGATTTTTCACACCACAGAAATCTCTGCTCGCACTCTACTTCCCATCAGTAGGTCTCATTTCCACTTTTCCATGTCCTGTAGAAACCAAAAAGACAAATAAGTGGGTACTAGATCAAATCAAACCTGAATTCTCCCTAGAAGCTAAAAAGAAAAAATGGAGGCTATCATACTTTGGTCACATCACAAGAAGACAAGATTTTCTGAAATAGTTAATAATGCTAGGAAAAGTGGAAGGCAGTAGGAGAAGAGGAAGCTCTAAAATGAGATGGTTTGAATCAATAAAAAAGCCACGTCCTCCAGTTTGCAGGACCTGAGCAAGTCTGTTAATGATAGGACATTTGGGAGGTAGGGTTGCCAGCTCCAGGTGGGAAAATTCCTGGAGATTTTGGGGGTGAAGCCTGGAGAGTGCAGGGTTTGGGGAGGGAAGGGGCTTCAGCATGGTATAATGACCTAGAGTCCACTCTCCAAAGCAGCCCTTTTCTCCAAGTGAACTGATCTCGGTGGCCTGGAGATCAGTTGTAGTTCCAGGAGATCTCCAGTCACAACCAGGAGGCTGGCAACCCTATTGGGGTTGCCAGGTCCAACTTGGAAAATACCTGGGGAATTTGGGGGTGGAGCTAGGAGACTTTGGGGGGTAATGCCTACCACTTCTAAGTCAAAGGTCAGGTGATGGCTCTTCCCAAGCGCCACTCCCTTCCAATTATGTCACTTTCCCACATAATGCGCCCAAATCCCACCCCTTTCTGTGATGTCACTTTCAGGACACTCCCCCAAACCTGCCTCTTCCTCTGAAATCACTTCAGTGCATCATGTCTTGCTGCCCTCAAACATCTGACATTTATTCTATGTGGCTCTTAACATTTAGCAAGTTTGGCCATTCATGCCGTAGATTCTACCCAATGTTTCCATGGGAGCGCTCAGCTCACATCCCAAGAACCAACAGTGTAATTCGCCACCTAGCCTTTGTCAAGTTAATCTGCTAACAATTCACTGCCGGAGGGGAAAATGTATGTGGCTTTGCAAACAATAAAAGCCAAAGACGGAAGTATCACACAGGAATACATCTCAGAGAAAATAATGTAAGATTTCCTCATATTTTTATGCCAATTTCCTTGTATCTTCATACCAGGAAACGATGTTTAATTCACACAACTTCTCTAATGATATATAAGGGACGCCTCACGTAGTATGCTTGGATCATCTGTACAAGAGGACTCAGCAACTTTTCCTGTACATGAATGAAATTGGGGTTATAGAGAAAGCCATGGGAAAAGATCTGAAAGCTTATTCCATGTGTCTTACCTGAGAATCGGCGAATCTTTGGCATCTTGAGGAACACCTACCTGGTAATTATCTTTCCTTAATTCAGGTGTATCTAGTTATAAATGAAGATTAGGTCAAATTTGCCTAGTATCCTATCTCTGGCAGACGGAGGGATAACAATTTGCACACATTTGAAATAGGCATTTGCTTGAAATTCACATTTGAATCTCTTCATTTTGAATTTTTCAACAGTTTGGAATGCTTTGGGGGCCAAATATGAATAGATTTGACCTTAAGACTGATCTGCAACATCTGCAAATTTTCAGATTTGGTATTGCGACATGGTATTTTTCTACCATTCTTCCCCACCATGGAAATGTTTTTAAAAATGAAGTGAAGCCAATTCAAGATGGAAGAATTTGCCTGAAAATCTCCCACCCAAAAAGCTAGTTTCTGTAAGGTCCTTCATGTAGAAAAGCCAAAGGATTTTCAGTATTTCTAACCCCCCTTTCCATTTTGGACCATACATTAATTGCAATAAGTAAGTTAATACTATTGGTATTAAAGTTACAGAACTAATTTAACAGATTTATTATTATTATTTTATTCTGGAATGGTTGTAGTCACTAAGATCTGGCAACTAGCACCCCAAGAATTTAATCAACAAACAATGTTAATATTCTGATAGTGGGACATGGGGCGGGGTGGACAACAGCACATTTCTAAAAGTTAAATGGATATTGACATGCGCTTCTGAGCGTGGGGAATTCTGTCCATTCAGGCACACGGATATATAACCCTGTAGGGGAAAGCCAATTTGTGGGGAAGGGCTCTCGAAAAATATGGCCCATGAGTAGGGATGCCATCCTCCAGCTGGCAACTGGAGATCTCCCAGAATTACAACTGATCTCCAGCTAAGAGAGATCAGTGCCTCTGGAGAAAATGACTGCTTTGGAGTGTAGACTCTGGGGCATTATACCCTGCTGAGGCCCCTTCTTTTCCCAAAGCCCACCCTCTCCTGGCTTTACCCCTAAAATCTTCAGGAATTTCGCATCCTGGATTTGGAAACCCTACTCATGAGTCGAAGGTTAGACATTTCTTCTCTCTCACTCTCCTGATCAAAATTCTATCGTCTTGGGGGGGAAATGGTGTTTCGTTCTATGCATTTGCATATAGTTTGAATCCAGGATGGCAATTGAAGCAGGGACTTTGCTGAAGATATTAATTTTTGTGATGAGATCTGAAACAGCTATAAGAAGGGCTTTTTTTCAGGGGAAACGCGGGGGAACGGAGTTCCGGAACCTCTTGAAAATGGTCACATGGCTGGTGGCCCCGCCCCCTGATCCTCAGACAGAGGGGAGTTTAGATTGCTCCCTGCAACGCAATTTAAACTCCCCTATGTCTGGAGATCAGGGGGCGGGGCCACCGGCCATGTGACCATTTTCTCCTAGGACAACTCACTGAGTTCCACCGCCTCTTTTCCCAGAAAAAAAGCCCTGGCTATAAGAATGCTACCTAACAGACCACCACTCAGATGGTGTCCAGAATGTTCTCTGAAGATCACACCCAATTTTTCCAATGTGTCTTTGTGAGGCTCTGTATTTATCCTCAGGTTATTCCCTCCTCTCAACAGACTGGCGTGCCAAATCCTGATTACGACATTGGCTGTTGAAAACCGTGTAGCCATGCTATCCCCACGTATCTTGTGCTTTCTCTCGGTTCTTCTGGGTGTGGCTGGTGCTCAAAATGAAAGAGGTAAGTCTTTGCTAGCTCAAAGGATCCTCATAAATTTTCTCCCCCGCAAAGATTTGTGACCGAGGCTTGCTGTGATCCAAGATCTCTGTTCAGTGCCAGCCCCCAACCTAGATCGGCAAATAAGATGAAATGTGATATTTATTTATTTATTTAGTAGCAGAGTTATTGCAAAGGCCAAAGGTTGTTACAATTTTAAGCTAAAATGTAACACAGGAAATGCAAACAATGATAAAAATACCAATAAAAACTAAAGTAATGGAGTCAAAATTGCCAAGCCCTGTAAGATCACTAACAGTAATGTCACATGAAGCAAGCAGAACTTTAGCCCAGATTTTCTTGGCAGCCGTTGCACAGAGATAGCATGGTCAGTATCAAACAAAAGATACTTTTTTCTCTATTTATGTATTTGTCACAGTGTCTACAAGTGAAAAAAAATCACAATCACCCAGCCTTTCCCTTGCTTTTCAGGGTCCGAACAGTTTCTAACAGCCTAGAAGAGATACACAGATAGGCTTGCCAGCTGCCTTCTGGAGGTGGGCAAAGTCCTGGCAATTCATGTCTCTGCCCGGCGCCCGCTGATTGCGCTGAGAAGAGGAGGCATGAGCTCCTACAGAAGAAGGCAAGCTGGGGGGAAATGGGTGCCCTAAGTGACTGGGAAGCAATGGCATCTCTCCAGAGCTGATTCTTTAAGGTCTCGCGCTTTCAGAAACAGCACAAAACATAGCAAAAATGCCAGCTGGCGGAAGCAGGCCGTAAAAGGGGTGCACATGAGCATTGTCCTTGAGTGATGACATCATTTCCAGCATGATCTAGAAATGACAGTGTTGCGCTGGGACCAATTCTTTAGCACTTGGCCAAAAACATTTTTGCGGAGTGCTAAAAAATCGGCCCCGGCACAATGGTGTCGTTTCTGGGTTGCGCCGGAAGTGACATCATTGTATAGGGACGACGATTGCATGCTCTCCAGGAAGTTCCTGCCTCCCCATCTCCTGCTGCTCACCAAACCATGCCCAGCAACCCTATGAGAGGGAATTTCCCAATAAATGATCCCCAAACAAACCCACATGATCCCCAAACTGGTGTATACCCTACGGCTTTCACCTGCCCTGAGGTCTCTTGTTCTTCAGCAGAACTTTCTACTTCTTCCTTTGCTGTCTTTATTGTATGGAATTCCCACCTCCAAAAATGGCCATGGTCTGTTCTTGAAAATCCCTCCTTGAAACCTGCTTTCCCCATAAGACGGTTCGATTAATCTTTCAGTCCAAGAGGACGTGCCCCACACCTAGTGTTGCCAGGTCCCCTTAACCTCCTGGCAGGAGAGGGGACCAGGCGCTCACCTTCTCTTTGTCCCTTGGATGCACACTCCCATGCCTACATGAGTGACGTCACTTCCGAGCAACGTCATTGCACAGGTTCAGGAGCATGTGCTTTACAGAGGGCCAATTGGGGCCCCAAACGGGCCCAATTCAGCCCGTTTGGGGCCCAAATCACCCCACTGTAAAGTACGGGAGTGCTCTTGGGATGGCATGATGACATCATTTCTGGGAAGTGACATCATTGTGCCACCCCGGAAGTGCACCAGGGTAGCCGTTCCCACACCACACCAGCCAGGTGAGGGGGAGGCAGGTAGGAGCGGGGGATAGTTTTTGAACAGACAGATCCTATGATCCCCCAACATATCCATTTTGGTTGTTGAATGGGATCCTTGCTCTCTTTTTATTCTACGGGTAAGAAAAACCCGCTAGATGATCTCTGTATAATTTTCCATGGTGCTGCAAGTTTGGGTACACTCTGCTATTCTCAGCTTCCCCAAGGTCTCTTGTTCTTCCCCAATATTTTCCCCGTTCTTCTTTGCTGCCTCCTGTCTGTGGAATTCCCCCAACCCAGAATATACCCATAGTGTGTGATGCAATGAGGAAAGAAGGAATGGGCTGTAGCAATCTGATTCTTATTAAGAATTGCTGCTTTAGAAAGAATAGTGAGACAGGCACGACGGTAAAACATTCCTTATACATTTGGGGGGATCATTTGAGAAAATATACTTTAAAAGCCATGAATGTCTTCTATTTCTCAGTGTTCATAATAATACTTGGAGCAGACTTCTATTTCTTTTTCCTGATTGTAGGATAACTAATTGCTTTTCAAGCGATAATGCAAATAAAATACTTTTTTAAATGACATATGGATCACCATTTCAATAACAACAAGGTGCAAGTTCTTACTGCTTCCTTCTGTTGGAAGAGGAGGATCCAGCCCTGTCTCTATCCTCAGGTTTCAGAGGGGGACAAACCAAAGAGTTAGAAAGATAGAGGGGTCAGGGCACTCTGTTGTCTGTTTACTACTGTTTACTGCTCTGACTGTCCTTTAGTATGCAGATTGCTATTCTCAGGATTTCCTCCTCCTGACTTCCTCCCTCTCACTCCTTCTCTTCCTGAGTTTTTTTCCAGGCAACACCTCTCTCCTTCTCCTCCCTCCATCTTGGCAGCATGGATGCAGGCCTTGTCCTAGCATCCATGTACATCCTTAGACTAGACAGGTAGTTAGGATCTGTCTCTCCTCCTTTCCTGTCGCGGTCTGCTTACGGTACACTGGCCTCAGTGGCAGGTTCAAGAGAAGACACACCAAGCTTTAGTACAAATGGTATATTATACAATTTACAGGTGGATACATTTACAGACTTGTTACGTTGACTGACAAAGTGCTTCACCAGCAACCCGCAGAGCTGGAGCTCTTTACAGTAAAAGACTCTGCATTCTTATATATTGCTTATTAGCCTATCACAACACAGTGCTGACTCACTGTGCCAGCCCAAATGACCTTGACATATACAGAGAAGTACATCACCTGGCTGGTATCACGATAGCTGTCATCACTCTGTAACTACTGATGACACAGATCAGTCACTGCTAGCTGCCTCATCTCTTTGTTTATTTACCTTGACAAGTATGGAGTTCCTGCAATAAAGAACTCTCATTTCTTTTCTAAATATAAAACAGGTATATGCTTTTATTATTTTCATTCCTGCACATACACCAGCCAGCAGAACGAGCTCTCAACCACCTATAATCACACTTCCTATGCCTAACGATAGACTCCGCCAATGGCCCAAACATGGAACACTATAATTAGGTTTCTGGGGCCTACATAATTTATTTATCACAAGCAGCTTAACATATCTGTTGACTGAAGTGAGGAGGACAACTATGACAAGGGAGGACTTCCTCTCCGGATCCTTAAAAAAACGGGCAGCGCCCCCCTCAAGCTAATTTAAATGGCATAAACAAACAAACAAAGAAGGGGGTTTTAAAAACAAAAGAGCTATCAAAACAAAATATTAATTTGGTTTGGTGGTCAAGGACAGAAATTTGAGTCTAGATACCATAAAGACAAAAAGTTGGCAGGGTTCTACACAGAACGAACTAAATTTGAAAAACTGCTATGTGACACTGATGAAAAATTGATTTAAAAGATGTATTTTTAATGCAAATGAAGAAGGAAAATGGCGAAAATTGTAAGGGCAAATGGTCACAAAATTTGGGACAGGAAATTGATGTCGAACAATGGAATAAAATATGGAAGGTTAAACATGAAAATTACTAAATCTATTAATTTTAAAGAGAATTTGTATAAAATGTTTTACAGATGGTACTTAACTCCGGATAGATTGGCTAAAATGTGTAAGACCACACCAGATAGATGTTGGAAATGTAAAGAATGTACAGGAACTTTTTACCACATGTGGTGGACCTGTAAAGTTATACTTAGATTTTGGATAAGGACACACACACTACTCCATACAATCTTACAGATACCAATACCTTTTAAGCCAGAACTGTTTCTACTGAACTACATTCCAGAGGAATTTAATAAGGATCAAAAACACTTTGTAATACATGCAGTGACAGCAGCCAGAATTTTATTAGCATTTTATTGGAAACGGCAAACAACACCAAGCCAAGAAGAACTTGTGGGAAAGATGATGGAAACAGTGGAAATGGACAAACTGACAATGATATTAAAAGGGAAAATGGGAGACGAATTTGCCGGACCTTGGATATCATTTTATAGTTACAAATAAGCATAAAGACTTGAACTTGCCAAGAATGTAAAAGGATTTAATTGTGTTGTTTAAAACTGTACTGAACAGTGTTGTAAGTGGACCATAATAGGTATGATTACCCTTTCCCCCCCTTTGTTTGCTTTTTTCTCTTTCTTAGCCTTTTCTCTTCTTCCCTTATTGTCTTGCCTTTCTTGTTTCTTTTCAACTGTTTATCTAAGTGAAAAAACCTAATAAAAAATTAACAAACAAACAAAGGTTTCACATTAAGATTTTACAAATAGAGAAGGTATGTGGAGAATGTAATTTTCTGTTCCCTTCTGCTCACAGCAGAAATCGCTGTGACTGCTGAGTTCCGGATCCCGGGTATTAACTGAATTGTTTCCGAGGGCAGCCTCACACGGAGCAATTCTTTGCTGTACCATTTCACAAATGTACAATTTTCAACATTTGCATAGGACTAGGGAGAGGTGATGTGATATAAACTAGACTGCAAAGAAGATTCTTCACCAACCACAGCATGGTCTATTCATTCATAGAGCAAAGAGAAAATCTCCGTTGTCAAAGAGAATTTTTGTTGTTAAGAATTATTATTACAGTTCTCTAGTTTCTTTATCCACTCCTCCCCCGCTCCTACCTATTCCCAGTGCTCCATTACTGCACCATCTGGACAGATAGGAGCCATCGAAGATACGGGTTTTTTAAAACTCCCTTTTGTGCAAATGAAATTCCATGTCAGTGTAAAGTGATGTGTAAAGCGATGTAAATCGTTGCCAACTTATGCACACTTAGTCAAGAAGGCAGCAGTGCCAGCATGTTCAATAGAATGTACTCCGAGAAAATGAGTGTAAATCTAGTAGAAAGAGGGGAATGTGTATACTGTAGGTAAAAGTAGTCCCCTGTGCAAGCACCAAGTCATTACTGGCCCATGGGGGGGGACATCGCATCGCAACATTTTCTTGGCAGACTTTTTTACGGGGTGGTTTGCCATTGCCTTCCCCAGTCATCTACACTTTACTCCCAGGAAACTGGGTACTCATTTTACCGACCTTGGAAGGATGGAAGGCTGAGTCAACCTTGAGCTGGCTACTTGGACGCGGCTTCCGCCAGGATCGAACTCAGGTTGTGAGCAGAGCTTGGGCTGCAGTACTGCAGCTTACCACTCTGTGCCACAGGGCTCCTCCGTGTATACCATGGGTGAACCATATGTATCTCTAGACCCTTAGTAGAAACTGAGGAAGAAATATTCAGATCTTAAAATCTAAGGAGCTCTTTTATGGTCCAGGATAGCTGCTGGTCCCGAACGGCTGCCTCTCTTTGTGCTGGTTTACATGTTATGAATGGACGGCATATTTAAAATCACTCTGTCTGGCCTTTTAGTAACTCAGGCACAAATTTTTCATACTTCTGCAAATGTCCAGAATGAGAAGTTAGTGGTGGTTGGGGTGAAAAAACATAGTCTCATCTGCGTGGTAAGCCACATGATGCATACTGAACTATGTGGTAACAGCCACTGCAAAGCTTGTTTAAACTTCAGTGCTCTATGGAGGTTGTTACCCAGAAAGCCACCTTTAGAAGCCTGGGTGAGGAGCACTGCACAGGTCAGTGGCTTACACACAGAAGCACATAGCGCAGGGCCAGTTGCTCACCACAGGTATGTCCCACAGGAAAGAACACTTCTTTCTCCGGATTATTTCTGGCAGTGTCCTAAACAATGCTCTTGCCGGCTTGTAGAAACCAGGTCAAGACAGTCATTCTCATGGGGTCAACTGCACAGAGAGATCCAAGTTTAACTTGTGAGACTGTTTTCTTTTTGTTAGCAAGACGGTCCACCGTGTTTTATTGTTTTAATTTATCGTTCCATGTTTCTCTCCACCGTGAGCCTCTTTGCGGACGCGTCTGGTCCAAAAACTAGCATAACTATAAAATAAACAACAAACCACTGCAGCTGGGCCACAGTAGGGTGACTCCCAATATATTTCCCAAGGAAGTGCTACCAATTCAGCTATGCAGAAACCGTTTCATAAGGGTAGCCATGCTGGTCGGCTGCTGCTACTGGGTTTGCAGTAGAACAGCGAGATTTGTGTCCAGCAGCACCTTAGAGGCCAACAAGATTTTCAGAGTATAAGCTCTCGAGAGTCAAAGTTCCCTTCTTCAAATAAAAGTAGGAATGGCGATCCCTGTTAGTTCATTCTAGTAGGATGCTGGGATGGCACCTTCTCAGTTGGTGGGTCTAGATGTTCTCAGGAGATTCCTGAGCAGTGGCAGAAATAGGTTCAGTCCTTCCTGGATTTAACCACTTCAAAACGGCAGGTGGGAGATAAGTCTAAACGCTCCCCATTATAAATAAAAAAAATCCAAAATGTCTCCCCACCTGTGGAAAGCTAGGCAAAATGTTTTATTGCTACTTTAAAAATGCTTATTCTGTTTTATTAGTTGAAAGCTTAGTCTTCTCTTTGATATATTGTTTTTCCACATGCAAGAAGATTTGGGGATTTTTTAAAAAAACATTAAAAATGGCACCGACAGCCACATGCCATCTGAACTGATGTTGGCCAGGAAGGGCTATACCATATTGATATATTTGATGTTACAGAGGAGTCAATTGTTAGCTCAGTCTAACAGCGACCGCTTCATCCTACGTGTGTACGTGTGATCCTTGTTCCCCTTGAAGAACCGCACGGTGCTGGCCCACAGACTTGAGATCCTGACCTGGTAGTGGATGGTGCCATCTCGTACATCGTAGATACTGATGGCGTTGTCCTGACGCCCAGAAGCAAACTTCAGCACTTGCCCACCACAGTCTACAACCATGTTGGCATTGTCTTGGACACACAAAGGTTCCTCGGAGTATTCTTGCACTGCAAACTCCAGGCAACCCTGCAGTTCTTCTGAGAGCACCCCCCAAGACTGTAAGTTGCTTTTGACCCTCAAGAGATCACGAATACTCAGCGGCTCTTGCCGACTGGACAGCCTAGCGAGGTACATCTCAGCAGTCCGTTCCCGGACATCATATTGGATACTGTTACGTAAGACATACACTGAAATCTCACAGTCCCCAGTGCCAGAGAGGAACTGTACGGTTTGTCCATCACAATGGATGACCATTTTGGAATTCTCTTGCACCAAGAGGGGCTCCTGATTAAAGCCGTCAATGGCTTCATTGAAACAAGCTTGGAGCATATAGTTCACCCCGTTCAGCTGATCGCGGTGCCTCAAGAGGTTCCGAAGGGACAGTGGTTCATAGGATGACAACACGATAGCCGCATACTGCAGAAAATCCCTTAGGATTCGGATGACACTGTGCGGGGCCCATTTCTGCGTGTTTGACAGCGTGACCTCATGTTCACCTTTCGAAAGAGAATAATCTGCTTTCTGCACAGCAAGCCATAAGGCAGACAGGAGAACAGAACTCATAATCACTGTGGTGGAAAATATCAAGATTCTCTTGACTTGGACTATCAAGGATTGAAAGAGTCCACTGAGAGCCCACTGGATGCCGTTTCTCGCGAGTTCGGACATATTCCTGAAAAAAAAAAAGAGGGGGGAGAAAGAATTTAATAACAGCAGCTTTGGGAGGCAATAGTCCAAAGACAACATTCCATACTTCCATTTTTCAAAAGTTGCTTCTTCTTACCCTTGGAAAGCTAAAGCTGTAAGCAAAACATCCTGAGGTGGGGAATGTTGTAAGTTAATCATCTGCTGCCTGAAGTGAAACCATTTCCTTTTCTCTAGCATGGAAGAGCTAATAGATCAGAACCTGAATATTTGGAGAAGCACCTTTCCTTTTTCGCTTGTCTTTGCCATGTCACCTCACACACATCATATGGGGGTGGGCCTGGGCCCATGGCTTGGTGGCAGAGCATCTGCTTGGCACACGGAAGGTCTCAGGTTCGATCCCCAGTATCTTCAGATAAAAAGTTCAGGTGATGGGCGTGCCGGAGACCCTGAAGAGCAACTGCCAGTTTAAGTAGACAATATTGACCTTGATGGACCAAGGGTTTGATTCCGTATAAGGCATCTTCATGTGTTCAACACTATAATAATAATAACATTCAATTTATATACCGTCCACTCAGAGCGGTTTGCAAAGTATGCCATTATTATCCCCACAACAAACACTCTGTGAGGTGGGTGGGATTGAGAGAGCTCCAGAGAACTGTGACTAACCCAAGGTCACCCAGCTGGCTTCAAGCGGAGGAGTGGGGAATCAAACTCAGTTCTCCAGATTAGAGTCCCACCACTCTTAACTAGACATGGGCACTAACAGGTAAAAAAAATGAACATGGTGTTCATTGCCATCCATGAACAACAAACATTGACAACCATGACCTGTTCACGAACATGTTCGTTGTTTGTGGGGGCCAGCAGGCTCTCCTCCAGCCATCAAGATCCTTACTGCACCACTCCCAGAAACCCTACCTGAGCACGCAGCAGGAAAGGTACCAGTAATAAATAATAGCTTGGCCCAGAGCCTGGCAGCAGCCCTAGAACTTTAAGAGGTAGATCCCTATCCCGCCACACACAAAAAAATTCAAGCTCCAACGCACTCTCCCTGTCTCTCTCTCAAAATGCCAACAGCAACTGTCTCTCCCTCACTGTCTGCAAAAGCAGAGCTGGGAGCCCCCCTCCCCCCTGCTCTTTGCTTCCTTGTAACAAATTTGGAGCTCCACACTTGAAAGGAAGACCTGCCTATCAAGCTAAATTGGGCTTAGATCGGGGTTTCCAGGGCAACAGCAGGAGTTCAGTCAGAGTTCAGGCAGTCCCTGCTTTCGGTTGCCAAGGGAATTGATTGCTGGTGCCAGACTGTCTGGCTTAAGGAACAGCAACTGACAGCAACAGAGGAGGCTGCCACCTGTTAGTTTAGAATGGGGCCTCGCGAACAGCTTGATCACAAACAGCAGATTGGGATGTTCGTGGCTTTTTTTTAGTTTGTACTGCTGTTCGTGCCCATCTCCACTCTTAACCACTACACCAAACTGGCTCTTAGGTTTTATGATGTCAGGATCCGAGCTGGAGCAGACTGAGTTGAGGCAACAGTGCCTCTCCATGAAGCTTCCCCTTCGTTTTTGTCCAATTACCCGCTGCTATCTCATTGTTCCATTCCCAAATGGTGTCCAGACTCCTCTTGAGCCTGGAATAGCAGGTGACAGGAAATCCCGTTCTCTGCCTGCCAGTTGGAATAGAAAATGTTGAACTTGATGGGCTGACTCAACAAGGTAGCGTCAGGTCTTCATAGGCCTAGTGAACCTAATTCCATGTATCGCAGATCATTTAAAACAGATACGGAGTACCTGTATGCAGAACAGCACAAGAAAAGCTTTTTAAAAATTAAAATATGAACAGCATATTCTCTAATAGTTCCTTCAAAGGATAGCAATCCAAACAACCCGTTGCAGCTGAAAACCAGCCATAAGAACTACATGCCTATACCCAACACTGATAACGGTCAAGGACGCAGCAGCTTTCCTGAGCCCACCCAGGCTGCCATGCCAACCTCCAGACAGGTCCTGGCAATTTCCCAGAATTACAACTATTCTCCAGACTACAGCGATCAGTTCCCTTGGAGGAAATGGCAGCTCTGGCGGGTGGGGGTGTCTTCATGGTATTATACTCCAAAGAGGCCCGTCCCCTCCCCAAAACATGACCTCCTTTAGCTCCACCCCCAAATCACCAGGGATTTCCCAACCCAGGCCTGCCAACCTTAAGCACCTTGTGCAATGCTGTACCCAGTCCTGGGAGGAAGCAGGTGCTGCCCAGGTTTCCAGGTACCCTTTCAATTGAGGTTGCCAACCTCCAGGTGGAAGCTGGAGCTTGGAGATCTCCCGGAATTACAACTGATCTCCAGACGACAGAAATCAGTCCTCCAGAAGGAAATTGCAGCGTGGGGGGGGAGAGACTCTATGCATTACACCCTGCTGAGGTCCCTCCCCTCCCCAAATCCACCACCCCCAGCCTCCATCTCCCAGATCTCCCGGACAATTCTTCTTTCAATGTTACAATAGGGGGTACGAAAGCCGCTGCTATATTTGCACGGATGCTACGAACTACGTTGGGGCGGGGGTCACGATCGCTCAGGGTGGCCAATAATTTTCATTCTACAATTTTGGAATCCCATTTTTTAAAAAAACAAATCAAGCATTTCTTTCTGTCGCGTTTGGGACTTACAGATTCAGACCCGCTCTTGCTGCCATCTTCTCTCATTTCCCGAGCAATTACAAGAAATCCCTCTTATTTTTTAACTTTCACTTTCTGCTTCGTGACCCAGGGGAAATCCGGCAGACCGACTTTGACGCGCATCCACCTGCAGGGCTAAGCCTGCAGCGGAATTTCCCTTTTCCTTCCCTCGTTGTTGCGAACGGAACGATTTCTTTTGCAGCCCTTACTTTGCTCTCGTAGGGTTGTCAGGTCCAGGCTGGGAAATTCCTGGAGATTTGGGGGTGGAGCCTAGGGAGGGCTGGGTTTGGGGAGGGACCTCAGCAGGGTATAATCACGGAGTCCACCCTCTAAAGCTGCCATTTCCACCAGGGGAACTGGTTTCTGTAGCACTTCTGAGAGATCTCCAGCCCCTAACTGGAGGTTGGCACGGCCGGTTCTTGTCTAGTCTCCAGATGCGTTAAAACGGCTTTTCCTCGCGCGCATCGAACCCGTGCGTTTTTTACGCGTGGCTTTTAACGCTTGCCTTCCAGCAGGGGGCAAGCAAGGACGCGTGAACTCGTGCGCGCTCCCGAGCAGAAAGAGCCCTTTTCTTTGCCTGAAAGCAGGAAGTGCAAAGCTCTGGACCGGCTGGGCGTCCTAGCATCTCCCAGCAACTCTCCCCAGGCTATCCCCTTTTCACCGTTGCCGTCGTCTGAAATTGCTCCTCGCGGGTCAGTTGCTTGGATTGCAACAGCAAGGTAAAGGGGAGAGGGTGTCGGAGTCGCGTCCAGCGAAGGATCAGACCGGCAGAGGGGAAAAGGGGGTTGCAAACACTTCGCAAGAAATCAGGGGAAACTTCGTTTGTGCAGCTGTGCACACAGAGCCGGCACCCCGCCCCCCCCTCCCAAAATATTTTTAAAATGGCTTTTAGAGCCCTGATCCCGCTGATAAATGTGTCGGCCGGGGGATGTGCAAGGGAGTCTCAGGACAGCCGTGGGTGGTTGAGAGGAATTTCGCAGGACTTGTGTGTTTGGAGGGGGGGGAGCGTAGATTTCATGCATGTTTGCTAGCAGTTACGTCTCACTTTGCTCAGTGGAGTTTCATTTTCAAGTAAAGTTCAAGGCAAAAGACTCCTTAAAGCTTACATGAATCCCTATTAACTGTGAAATCCTAAACAGATTTACACCCTTCTAAATCCATTGAAATCAATGGGCTAAGAAGGATGTAACTGGTTAAGACTGGAACAATGGACCCCTCTAGAATTGAACTGCGATATATTATTTTTCTTGCAGTACAGATGCTGATTTTCTGTGCTTTGCACCTGTGCTCTTTCAAGCTAATTACAACTTGTATTATAGCTAGCTTCCTGGAGTAGCTAGCTACTCTGATTTACAATATTCTTCCCGCCCTCTACCTGGATGATAAAGACTCCTTTTTCTGCTCTATGTATCTGGTGAAGGGGGCTTTGACTCTCGAAAACTCCTGCCTTGGAAATCTAGTTGGTCTTTAAGTTGCTACTGGACCCAGATCTTACTTTTTGACTGCAGACCTGAAACTAGGTAGAACTTTCTTACTAAATGCAAAAGACTGGATTACTACAACATGTATTATAGGCAAGCCTCCTGAGACTCTAATTTGTGATACTTCTCTTACTTTCTTCTTGGATTATGAAGTCTCCTACCTTTTTTCATGCCTTGTATCTGATGAAGGGAGCTTTGACTCTCAAAAGTTCATACCCTGGAAATCTAGTTGGCCTCTAATGTACAACTGGACTCAAATCGTACTGGAAATGTGACTGTAGCTGGCATTACTGTCCCACTTAGAATAGTTATGGGATAACAGACTGACGGTGTGTTCAGTAGCATTGGCATGAATGAAAATTCCTCTGTCCCCAACCAAATGCAAAGCAAAACAGAGTTCCTCCACTTTTCCGTATTTGAGTACAAGAGAGAATTCTAGTAAAAGTTGCTTCTCACCTCTGTGCGTAAGACTTATGCACTGATTTTTTTAAAAAGTTTAATCCTTTGCCTTTTAACCAGTGAATCAGTTAATTTACCAGTTGGAATTAATGTACTTGTTACCAAAACATCAATAACGTTTTGGAAGGTTGAAGAAAATAATGTTTATTATTATTGTAAATTACTACACCCCCCACCCCACCTCCAGTTATCAGGACAGGCTGTTTGCAATACTTCATTTCATGTCTTATTTCAATAGGTCAGAATTAGAACAGATTTTACATTTTAAAGACAGCACCTTTAATTTTCAGCTCTCAGCCATTAATACATTTTAAAGCATTCAGCCCTGCTGAATACGTTTATAGTTTATTTTATTCTATTTTATTGTTTTATATTTATTCTATTTTATTCTATTTCCCCCCTATGTTTGGTATCTATAAAATATTTCTGAGCCAGTAGGCTGTATTTCCCAGCTGTTTTAGAGGCCTTTCCCCCCAGTTAGCCTTCCCACCCCCCCCTGCAGTTGTAGCACATTTTTGATTCCCAAACTGTTTGCTTTAACGTACCAGACTTCTATAAAGCACCAGTGGATCCTTAGGAGTTGTACAGTGCAATCCTAAGAAGAGTTACTCCAGTCCAGAGATACTCCACTTAAATCAATGAGCTTAGACCGGAGTAACTCGGTTTAGGATTGCACTGGTAGTTCTGCAAGGGGGTTGGGCACCTGTAATAATTATGTACCTGCAACTTCTAGTATTCTTTGTGGAAATTAGGCCTACTGACCTGGTTTAAAGTTTGGCAGTTAGGGGCACGGGGAGGGAGGGACAGGAAGTTAATAGAGCAGAAGTAGAAAGATGAAGAAAGATGTATGTAAGGAGCCGGGCCCTTTCCCTGAAAAGGGCAAAGAAGAGGAGCAGACGCCGGCTGGTTTGAGGCCTAGTACAAGATGGCTGCCGAACCACCTGACGACTCAAAGCTCAGTGGAAGCTGCTCCAAAAAGTGATTTGGGATATATTTAAGCAATGTTTAAAGGCTGTTCCCCCTCAACAACAAGGCAGAAAGACGCTCTGTGTATTTCTGTGTGGAATTGGGAATTTACTCGTTCACCATCTTTAACCAAGGCGAATTGTTGAGATGATAACTTCTTCCCCCCAGGATGGTGAACGGCCCTCATTTTGTGGAGGTTGAGGACTCCGTTGTTAACATACTTGAATTCACAAACAAATGTGGGTCTGTTCTCCCTTAGGAGGGTATTTAACAAAAAGAAAGCCTTCATTGAATAATACCCAGTTCAGTTTGGGAGTCCAGACTTTGCATAATCCAGATTCTTACTCCTTTAATGCCCTAAATAACTCTGTGGGTTGAAGAGTGGGTTTTCCTTCAGTGCAGGCTTAGGAGTTAAAATGAGGAATAAGATGGAGACAAATGTTGAGAGCCAGTGTGACGCAGAAGCAGGAACATTGAATTATATGACCATTGAATTGAATTATATGACCTGGTTTCAGATCCATGAGGAAGGCCACTGGGTGACCCGGGATCAGTTGCATGTTTTTAAGCCTAAATCTACCTCACAGGATTGTTGTATGGAACAAATACACCCGCTCGAGCTCTTTGGATAAAGGATGGGATATATAAATAATTACAAAAATGGGTGGGATTTTGTGTGTCTGAGTTAGTTTTCTCCATCATCCTCATTCTTTTCCAAAGTTCACTCCCTCTAGGAAAGCTAAAAACCACATCCCACTCTTTTCCATGGGTTCCTTGCCAGATTTTATCTGCTCCATTTATCCTTGGTTTATGGTGCTAGGAGAGACATGATTTGAGGAAACATACCAAACCTAGAATTTATTTAGTACATTTTCATCACACTGTTCCTCTACTTATTTCTCCCCTCTTCCATTTTACCCTCACAACAACCTTGTGAAGTAGGTTATGCGGAGAGTGCCTGGAACAAAGTCACTGAGTAAATTTTATGGCAAATGGGGATCTAAACCATGGCATCCCAGAACTTAATCTGTCACTTTTAATGACTAGACCATCCTGGCTGAAATGAAAAAGATTCCTTATTATGTTGTCTGCTCCCCTTCTGCACCCCATAATCCCAGGGACATAAAATACAGTGGCCAGTATCCTGCCTCTGTGCTCAGTATAGTTTGAAGCCTTCTTAAGTGGCTCTTTCTCTGGCTTAAGGGCTTCTTAGAAGTGTTTTACAGAAAGGGAAATGATACGGGTGAATAGTTGCCAGTAATCTTAAATGTGGGTCATGCACAACTTTATGCCACTGGATTATACTCCTCTGTGTATTTATTACTTATTACAAGATCTGTCTTTGGGCCATATCCTAATAAAGGACTTGCAACAACCTGTGTTTGGGATGTGGATACTTCTTGGGTCTGCATGTCAGGTATCAGTAAATGTTAGGTGATCTGAGCAAGATTTGGGTCCAGCGGCACCTTAAAGACCAGCTAAGGGTATGAGCTTTTGAGTGTCAGAGCTCCCTTTGTCAGATACATACCTGATGATCTGTTAAGTGATGCATGTTATGCAAATGGATTTTCTTATACTGGTTCTTTGTTGATCTGAATTTTGATATGGTTTAGCTCTTTGATTTTAAAAATCGCTGATACTTTTGGAAAAGGAAAGCTTCAAACTATGCTGAGTGGAGTGGTAAGATACAGGCCAGTGTTCCCAGACTGAGAAATTGTTTTCTTTTAAATATTTCATGGTATGGGTTTGTTTTCTCTCTCCCTGCCCCTCCTCCTAGGCCTCGACTTGATCCAATGGCTGTTCAGCCCCCAGTGGCCTCGCTTAACAATGCTGAGCTCATAGAAGAATATGACATCATTACCGATGAGGACATTGAAGAGATTAAAGATGCTCTTAAAGGAGGGAGGATGGCAGACGCGGCGTCCAAGATTTTGGAAAACTTGCAGGCACTGGAGAATGCCCGTCTTGATATTGCAGTAACAGGAGAGTCTGGTTCTGGCAAGTCCTCTTTTGTCAATGCCATTCGGGGCCTAGGAGATGAAGATGGTGGAGCTGCCGACACAGGGGTGGTAGAGACCACGGTAGAGCCCACTCCTTACCCACACCCCAAGCACCCCAATGTGACGGTATGGGACTTGCCGGGAATTGGTACCCCTGATTTCCAGTCCGACACTTACCTGGAAAAGGTGAACTTCTCCCGCTATGACTTCTTTATTCTTATCGCCTCAGAGCGCTTCAAATCCAACCATGCCCGCTTGGCTCGAGAGATTCAAAAGCAGGGCAAACGCTTTTATTTTGTACGTTCCAAAGTAGATGCGGACCTGGAGGCCAGCAGAAAGCGGCGGCCACGAGCCTACGATGAGGAGGCAATTCTGCAGCAGATCCGCAAGAACTGTCAAGAGTGCCTGGAGGCTGAAAAGGTGGTCTCTCCCTGTGTCTTCCTCCTTTCCAACTGGGAGCTGAGCAAGTATGACTTTATGCTGCTAGAGGAGACCTTGGAGAAAGAGCTTCCAAGCCACAAGAGACACGCCTTCCTCCTAGCCCTGCCCAACATCTCTCTGGAAATCTTAAAAAAGAAGAAAGAGGCCTTGCAGAAACAGATTTGGAAGCTGGCTACTGTATCGTGCGGTGTGGCAGCTGTGCCCATCCCTGGTCTGTCTGTGGCCTGTGATGTGGCTATTCTGGTTAAGAGTCTCTCAAAGTACCGCCAGGACTTTGGCCTTGATGAGGAGTCCCTAAATAAGTTATCAGAGAAGGTAGAGAAGCCTGTGGAAGAGATCAAAACAGCGATTAAGTCCCCATTCGCCAAAGAGATCTCCAAAGATGTGGTGGTGAAGATGCTCACCAAGGCTGGTGGTGGGGCATTGATGGCCGTAGAGTATTTTGCTAGCACAGTGCCCATATTTGGTTCCCTGGCTGCTGGGGGGATCTCCTTCGGAACCACCTACTACATGCTCTGGAGTTTTCTCAACGAAGTAGCAGAAGATGCTCAAAATGTTCTCATCAAGGCCTTTGAGTCTGATGTTTGAAAGGCTTCTTGGGATGTCCTCTGGCCAGTTTGGGGCAGATGCTCATTTCTAAATGCCACTTCAGTGAATACTAGTAGAGCTTTTTTTCCCCTTTGTTAGCCGAGAACCAGGCTCATTGACTGGTGCAAGCAGGGAGGGGTATGAAACTATGAACACTGGCCCCTCACAGAACTGGGGTTTGCTCCTCTTTATTTTTACGTCTGTTGCCAAGTTTAGTTCTTCTGGATTCCATCTAGGAATTCTGAGATGATATATAAGTGGCTGATGATTCTCTAAAATGAGAATCCTCACCAAAGTGTTTGCAAATTTAGTTTCCAGGGCTCCTCAGGAAAAGCTTTATACCAGTATGAAGGTGCTTTAAATGTATTGGACAGAGGTTCTCAAAACTTGATGCTTCCTGAATTGAGCACTTAGAACTCTTGGGGTCTGACCAGAGGCCTCCTTGCAAAGGGCCCAACTCTTTTACTGACAAGGCAAAAAATCGATTTTTAGTGTGACCTCCCTAGTGATTTATAATTAAAAGTATTTTATTTGATAGTAGTCTAGTTTATGCTGTGATATTTCTGCAGAAGATGTGGTTCCTTTGACTTCACCGGTGAAATGTTTGCTTATACATGACTAGGTTGGGGAACTTATTTTGTGGACACTTGAGATAAAAGTCAGTTCCTTGATGGCCCTGATTTTTGACTGTTGTTTCAATCCACAATTTTAAGCTCTCTCCCCTCTTCTTCCAGCAGGGGGCAAGCAAAGACGCGGGAACACCCGCAAAGACTCCCAGTTGAATGACTCCAACTTAAGCCTTCTGGCGTCCTTGGAAGGAAAAGTTAATGTCTAAACCTGCTCCCATCTTATTTTCTTTCTATTTTTTAAAACTTTTTTTTAAAAGAAGAAAAATTAAAAGACTGTGGAATTCCTTTTCAAGATGAAGGGCCCATATTTTCACAAGTTTGGAGGTAGATCTCAGGAAGTCCAAAAATTAAACATGCCTTCATAAGTTATCTATAAGATAACACTTGGTGGCCATTAGCCACACATTGAGAAATCCTAGCCAATTTGTTGGGTGAATCTTTTACTGACTCTGCCCTTGACCCAGCAATGCAAACAGCGGACCACAGAATTTACTTTATTGACCTGAGATCCTGAACTCACTCTTGTGTTTTGACTGGAAAGGTTGTTAGACTTCAGATTTTGTTTTATAAACTGAATTCACATAAAACGTGTTTGTGTTATACTGGGTCTACTGTCAATGTTTCTTCTGCCTAAAATCTGTTGTAATCAAGTGGTAGTTGCTTTAGGAAAGGAGGGTAAGTTCTACAGAAACATAAGTGTGGGGAACTCCCAGACGTCAGATCCTGGGCATTTCTAGAGAGGAAGAGCATCTAGAGATGTGGGGCATCGTATTGCTATAGTTAGATTTTAAACCAGTCCTTCACAAACTCTGCAAAAAAATCTCTATACGGAGGGCAGAGAAGAGAGCAAGGGGCAGGACTCTATTCTTGCCCTTTGGGCAAAACCAACAGATTCTTGTGGCACCTGCAAGTAATTCTTTAAGAAGCATTCAGGCAGAAAGCCTGCTTTAGGTGAAGATGCTATTGCAACAGTTCCAAACAGCTGTTCTTCTGGAAGCTGTCCCACAAAGTCAGGGATTCAGGCCAACTTAAAGGAGAAGAATCGAAACTATTTTGGCATGAGTTGTCATTTTGGAACAGACAAGAGAGGGAAGGAACTTGTATATTGCCTGAGCATATGCCATCTGGGTGGGGCTGGTAAGCTATTCTGTATTGCCCAATTAAGCTGACCTGGCCTGCCCTGTTCTAAAACCAAAGACGTTCTAGCAGTTCCAGTATGTGAAGAAGTGAAAATTCTGAGTGCCACCCTTAGTTCCCACAAACCCTTATTTATGGGATGTGTCCTTTGAAGTCTAAGCTATGCTTGGCCTGAAAGTTCTCAGACGTGCCCACAAGAAAAGGAAATACATAGAACAGAAACGGCTAACAGGATAAAAAGTAATCCAATGCATTAACAGATTGTTTTAAAAACCTGAGACACAAAGCAGCTCAAATACTTTATTAAACAACGGAACGTTTGCACACAAAGGAGTGACTGAGTCACTTCGTAGCAAAGGGACTAGGCATCCTGGGATGGCTCAGGAAAAGGGACACCGTCTGTAGCAAGTAGAGAGGGGGGCTAGGGGAAGCAGAAGGATGCAAGAAAGGATTCCACTTCCTTGAAGTGGAAGGATGCAAGAAAAGTACCGATGGAGACAATCTGAGAACAGCATCCTCAGAGCCACAAAGTTAGCTCGCTGCTGGCCTTGGCCCTGCGCCCACCACAGGGGAGCATCTTTTGGCATGCAAGGGTGGAGGCAGTAGGTTTGGATAGAGCCCCTACCCTGGCTGCACAAGAGAACTGCTCTTTCCTCTAGGTGTGCAGATGGAAATCAGAGCCCCAAAATGGCAACTGGAGACAAGATCCATGCTGGGTGGTAGACAGGATGAGGGACCGATAGATGACACCACTTCTTCTACTTCTGGTGGTTGCTCCTTGATCTTGCGTGGCCCCACAGTAGGCACGATGCCCCCAGCCTCTAGAGCTTTCTGCTGGGATCTGCACATGGCTTTGTGCCCTCGGACAGCAGGCACCAGGACTTCGGCTCGCCCAACTGGCCACCCCTCGGTGGCTCCATCATGAAGGCAGCACATGTTCACGCCAGCAGGCGGCTGTACTCCGAAAGAGCAGAGGACTTCTTCACGCCATCCCAGATGCGTGCCGCATAGTGGAACCTGCCCGAGAGAGAGAAGTCACAATGTGAATCTTGCCTGTTCTGCAGTATCCTTGAGCCAGGGCCACACACCTCCCAAGAATCGGTGCGCAGAACAAATGATGTCAAATTTAATTGTATGCCTGCAGCTTGTGCTTGGGTGTTAAAACCCATTTAAACACATCATAAACCTTATTGCATTGGCTCAAAGCCTTAGCAAACAACATTAAAAGAAAACAAACAGTCCAAATAATCACGATATGAACTGAAACCCATAAGACCTCTATTAAAACAAAATACTTAAGAAGTGTTTAAAATCATGAGCCTTAGTAACAAGAAGTACAAAATAAACAGTAACTTGCTATTTCTATAGTAACACATCAGACCCAGTATAAGCTAATAAACTGTCCGTCAGCCAAACACAACAGGATTTTGAGTGAATCTTTACAAGCAAAGTAGTAACTTTGCCATTTGTGATGTTACCCATTTATTTCTACCACCAAGCAGTATCAGAAGTTTACTCAGGTCTGACCTCCCCAGATATAGTCATAAAATATTCCCAAGATCTGTCACATCTCCTGCACCAAGAAGCCCCATGAGCTAAATCCTCAACAGCCCTCCGGTCACAGGGACAAAGATGTCCATTATATTGGATCTTACTGTCACGATCTCTTAATATTACCAACTTAAAATTATTCAAATGTGCCTTAGAAAATGCTCTTCTACGCTCAAAATTTAGTAAATTAGTAGAATAAAGCAGAAGAATTGAAATAGGAGAAAAACTCTGCCTGTAAAGGCACTTAAACACAGGGAGGGGGAAATTACGGCCTCGGAAGGAGGATGCAGGTGATCGTAACAGATCTTGCATCTTCCTGCAAGGAAGACATTTGCCTCTTCAAACGGTGATACGTAGAAAGCGAATGCAGCCAAGAATACAGTGGCACCTTAAAGGTGGAATTGGCAACCTATTCAGATTCAGGAAATTGCAACGTACTAATCACCCTACAATAACCAGAAGTTGCTTTCTGTTTAGTAAGAAAACGCACTGATGCTCTCTGTGGCCCAAGCCCCTTCCTTTTCCAAATTCTGTTTATGGTTTTCAAAATCACCAAAAATACAAACACCTTTTACAAGAATAGTTATCTATAAACATTTCCCTCCCATCACTGTTTGCTCACCAGTTCTTTTCCGTCAGGATGGTGTGGGACAGCTGAGGTCGGGACATGGACATAATCTGGCTGCGGAGCTTGGCAACCAGAAACTGGAAACTGGGGTGCCCCTTGTAGCCAGGCAAGAGGGAGAAGAGCGGGCCGCTTCCAGGAGCTGTAAAAGGCGAGTGGGGGGAAAGAGAGAGAACACGCTGACTGTCCCACTATCAGCTCTTTAAAAATGTGTAATTACACCACAAATGCACAAAACCCAACACTGATGAACAAGAAGGGGGAAAGCCAAACCGCCAAGCAGGGAAATACACAACAAATGTGAAAAAAATGTTTAGTTATTGTTATAAACCTAGAGCTTAGACTTCAAGGCGCTCCTTTCCCCAAGAGGACTGCAAGGATTCTGGAGGGGAAAGGAAGCAGCAGCAGAGGATATGACAGGCTTCTCCAATTAAAGAGAGACTTTAGTTTGGGGGGGGGGGTGATTTTCAATGGATGGGTTTTGCAGCATGCTGCCAGATCTTTTCAACCCATCATATTGGGAGTCAGGTAATCATCCTGGTTAGGTCTGATTGCCTGACAACCCTGGTTAATGTCTTCCTTTGTGGCTTGGATCAATCTGATAGGCTTTCTTCTGTCTGCCTTACTGCACAGTTTGTCTCACCTCGCCATACATTGTGGTCTGGATGATGCGGGTTAATAATGCCAGGAGCTGATAAGGGAGCCGCACCGAGAGGGGGGAGAAGCAGCAGCTCAGATGTTAAGTTTGTTGCCATTCGTGCAACCAGAAAGGGGGAAGGAGGACTCGGGGGCCCCTCACCCGTTCTGGGCAGCGTGTCGTCCGCATCTGTATCCATGAAGGGCAGCAAGAACAGGTTGACCTCTGAGTCCAGGTAACTCGGGGGCAGGCCAGGAAATATGTTGCAGTCCAGCATGGAGAGGGTGCCTGCGGGGAGGGAGAAACAGTTTAGTCAGATGATCTACTACTCAGGCCAGTTTGGTGGTTAAGAGCAGCAGGACCTGGAGAACCGGGTTTGATTCCCCGCTCTTCCACTTGAAGCCAGCTGGGTGACCTTGGGTCAGTCACAGCTCTCTCAGAGCTCTCTCAGCTCTACCCATCTCACAGGGTGTCTGTTGTGGGGAGAATAATGATCTGGACTTGTTAACTGCGCTGAGTGTGGCACTAATCTGTCCTGAAAAGTAGTATATAAGCACAAGGTTTTGTTCTTATTTGCTGCTTACTAGGGTAATGGACCCAAACTTCCCTGGAGAGCATGAAGTCTAAGTGGACTCTAGTCCACAAAAAAAGCTTATGCTAGAATAGAAACCTTGTTGGCCTTTAAAGTGCTCCAAACTTCCGGTTGTTATTTTTGTTGCAGTTCACAAATGCAACCGCTCCTCTGAAAAGTTTTTAAGATACTTGCTTCTTGCTTTTACGGCCCAACAGCTCCACTAAGTGGCTAATGATTTTTTAAAAAAAGAATAGATCAAACGGTATTCTTAAAATGTCAACTAAATGAAACCAAATATACACACTAGCAAGGTCGAAAAGCATAACCAGGAGGGAGGACCAGTAGAGAGAAGGGAAAAGAGAAGAGCTGGCAGTTAACACATCATCAATTTGATAGAAAAAGCAGGAGTTAAAAATGCTGTCAATTCAAGCAATCCCGAGAACCTCCTTCAAAAAGTGTTTTAACTAATTAAACTCCTAAATAAAGAGCAAAAGAGATCAGGTGCGCTTCCCTGGGGAGCAAGGACTGTAATCTGGGGCAACCACCAAGAAGGCCCTGTCTTGCGTCATCAGCTGCTGTACTCCAGGCAGGGCCTCTGCTGGTTCCCCCCATGTACAGTTAGATTCATCCATACTGTATAACCCAGCAGTGGCTGGCTATATTTTGCAGCCATTGCCAGAGTCGTGGCAGCACCCAAAACTTCTTGGATAACAGTGGAAAAGAGAACAGCAATAATATCCCGATTGAATCATTCCACACAAGAACAGAAACGGACAGCAGGATGAGCTGTTACCGAAAGGCACTTTTGAATATTTCTCCAATGGAAGTTGTCAGTTAATAATACTGTGTTGCGGTGAACGTGCAAAACCAAAAATTCACCATTAAGTGGGAGGGATTGCTCTGCGATGCACACCGCTTGGATGGGACAATCAACGTGATGCCAAGGAAGCAACACAGTCACCTGCCTAAGGAGAAAGTGATGCCCGCGAGGCCGTTCCTCTTTCTGACCTGTGAGGCACAGAGCAAAGTTGCAGTGCCAATCATGTTACGGTTCTCTGCCAGAATATAAACATGTACGGTTTGGAACAAGTTTTTATATCTCAGCCGACTGAGAGTTTCACCAAAACCCACTGACTTCTAATTGCAGGTCCCTCACCCATCTCTCTGCCTCTGGGAAGACTGGACTCTGGTTCTGAAGCCCAGCCACCAACACCCATGCAGATCTGGACCTAACCTCCCTTTTTCCTTTTTTTTTTTAAAGAATTTTTATTGGATGGGTTTACAAACATAAACATAATAATCATTATCATTTTCCACCCCATTGCATTTTCCCCATCCTCCCCCCCCTTTTCTAATGACTCCCAACAGTTTTCCATACCCAACTTAACCTAAAGAATATATAAATTCTTAAAATCTATAATAATATATATATCTATATAATACATACTAATCTAGTCTATTTAATTGTATTAACTATCTTAATATAATACTTATCTAAATTAAGAGTATAAAAATTATATAACTATATAATAGGTACATATACTAACTAAAAGAATATATATATATATATATATATATATATATATATATATATATATATATATATATATATATATATATATATATATATATATATATATATATGTAATATACTATTCCTTAAATACCTATTATCTATAATATAAATCTATTACTTCTATTACATCACTAAAATATCGTATATACTCCCTATTACCTATACAACCTTATTGTTCAACCTTATTACTTCCCATATGAATATGCTATCTTACTCTTAACTTTATAATACTATAACTCTATACTAATCCAACAGAATATAATAAAATATACCCCCTTTTAACTTTAAGTAAGTTTCTATCTTCCCCTTAACAACTATCCAAAGACCACAATTTCCCCTTCATGTCCCACTTTTTCTCCACATATTTCTTGAATTTTTCCCAGTTTGATGTATATTCCAATACTTCTTGCTCTTTCAATTTCCTTGTTAATTTGAACCTCCCTTTTTCCTCTATACCAACCCACTACCCAGACTAATTGCACCATTGCTTTTACTCCGCCCTCTGCGACGATTTCAAAGGCCTTTCTGGCCTTTGAAGGGACTCGGGAAGATACGTTACCCTTGTATTTCAGATGTGAATGCATCATGATTTTGTCAACCACCAGGTGCATCTGCTTCAGGTTGCGGGGGCAGAAGTTCTCCCTCTTGGCTTTGTTCTGGAGGAAGACTGGAGAGAGAAAGCAGGAGTTTCACAAACGCTGCAAAGAAAACATATTCCGTCTACGCTGCTCAAGAGGACAGGAAAGGTACATCATCCCGTGTCCCGTCCCGTTTCACTGAGAATCTATGGTACACCATAAAGGTTGTCCTCTGAAGCTGCCATTTTCTCCAGGGGAACTCATCTCTGTAACCTGGAAAAATGGAGATCATTTATAATTCTGGGAGAAGTTCAGGCCCCAGATGGAGGTTGGCAACCAGGTGTCTATTAGTATTACCCAATTTTATGGCAGTGAATTCTATTTCTCAGTTGTAGGAATGGGTACTTTCTACTGGCTTTAAATCCTCTGCCCACCAAATTTGTTGGGGTGATCAAAATCATGACTGCCCCAGGCCTAAAGATGGACCAAAATATGGCAGTCATAGGAAGGGAAGAAGGCACAGCAAATGGTGCAAAAGGAAGAACTCTTTGACAGTAAGTAACCCCTACGCGTTTCGCATCAGCACAGTCAAGGGGGCTCTATTGATGAAAACAGGATTATTGTCTCGGCTGAATGGGTGGTGCAATATGTGCATAGCTATCTTAAATATTGTACTTAAATATTGTACTGTTACTTGCCGATTTTATATTTTACGCGGCTCAGTTTTATTATTGTATATTTTTAACTGCTGTGACCTGCTCTGAGCCAGCTTGCGGGGAGATTGGAATATACATTTAATTAAAGAAATAAATAAAGAGCTGGACAATACCCAGAACACATGCAAAGTACAATTCAAAATACATTTTGAGTGTCTACAAACCTACACCATGTATTATGAATTGCACTTTGCACATGCTCTATGTAATTGTCCTGCTTTTTAATACCGTTTCATCATTTTAAAGATGTTGCATTTATTGTTTATTCATACATTTTTTTATCCCCCTGACAAAGCTGATGCAAAATGTGTAAAGGTTGCTTACTATTAAAGAATTCTTCCTTTTGCACCATTTGCTGTTCCTTCTTCATTTGGCCCTTGGTGCAACCCCCTTCTTTTTCATTCATAGGAAAGGAAATTGTGTCTCTAATCTCCTGCATTAACAATTGTCATGGCTGTTTACAAGAAAGCTGCATAAATTTCCACATCCTGAGAATCTCAGCTTTCATCCAAGAAAATGTATAGAAACCATCTAGTGTTCTCTGACGAGAAAGCGCTGTAAGAATTCTGTTGGCCTCTTCTTGGCCCCACATTTTGTCAGTTCTGTGACCCCGATCTCAACCTCCACCACCCCCCATTCTCTGATTTTCAGCCTCCTTCCTACTCCATTCCTGGATTCCGGGTACTGGAAAAAACCAACAGTCTGTCTCGCTATTCTTCCTTACCGATGTGGGGGTAGTACTCTGTGCCCTCATCTGAGCCAGAGGAACTGCTGGATTCATGGCTGGGGGATGGAGTGGAAGGTTTCACCATTTCAGCAGTCTGCAAGAACCTGCCAGGCGTAAAGAAAAGAACTTTTGCAGTTGGGGACAGAAGGGATATAAAATAAAATCACCTCCCTGTAACTGGAATAGAAGAGACTGCGCGAGCTTTGCACTATCAGTTATGTTTTCCATTTGCAAGGAAAGTGAGCAACACCTGTGATAAAACAGACCCCTGACCAAGAACAAGATGGAGGGAGAAAGAGGCAACTTCCTCAAAGATGGGTGCAGAATCTAGTTAGTAGAAAGGGGAGCTTAGAAAGCATCCCCCATTCAGCACCACTTTCTGTATTCACCTGGGAACTCTGGGCTGCATCTGGACGCTCTTAAGGTCTCCAACCACTTCCTGGGGAACAGGGATCTTGGTCCACTCAACTCATCTCACACACACAAACACTCCAGTCGAAAAGAGCAAGAGTCCAGTAGCACCTATAAAACTAACAAAATTTGTGGTAGTGGATGAGCTTTTGTTAGCTGTGACTCACAAAAGCTCATCCGCTACCACAAATTTTGTTAGTCTTATAGGTGTTACTGGACTCTTGCTTTTTTCTACTGCTACAGACAGACTAACACAGCTACCCATCTTGATCTAAAAACACATCAGGTTGTTTAGAAACCAAACAAAAGATCTTCCATTTATAAGGCACAAACAGGTCCCAAAATTTTACACATCCTCTTTCAAGTTTTTTTTCTTGTAGCAATCAACAAACCCATAAGTATCAATCTGAGGCTGCAGTCATGAGAACTCTTTCCTGAGAGTAAGTCCCCCTGAATAAAATGGATCTTCTGAGTAAATGTGTTTAGGATTGCTCCCTGGCTGGGCCTTTGGTTTGATTTTGTAGCCCAGCTCGGTGCTGATTCCCCCATCCTGCCCATGCACACTCCTCTCACCTGTACAAGCTCAGATCCGTGAACCAGTCCTGCACCACGATGACCACGTGGCAGACGGTGAACAGGAAAGCGGCAATCTGGAGAGACTGGAAGGAAAGGAGTGATGAGCTGAGAGCAGGTGTGGAGCGGCATCACTCAGGTCCCAAGGATGTGTGGGGGTGCTTGGAGGTTTTGATTCAAACCCCTGAAAAAAGCCTCTTGGGACTATTCCACCAAGAAGCAAGGGCCACGAGCATCTTTGTTCCTGTTTCAACATTAGCTCTCCTTGGAATGGAAGACACTTTGGAATTCATTGGTAACCAGGGTCGATGGGAATAAGAAAAGGAGGTGAGTGGAGGTCTTATAAGGATTAATCAGGGAATAGGACTAGACAGGGAAGGAAGTGAAGGAGACTGGCCAGGTTTCCTGGTCGTAAACCAAGAGCACTTCACAGGCAAGGCCCCAGACATTCAAAACTGTACCCCTTCTCTTATGGTCTGGCTAGGGAGATTCACCCATCTCCTGCCAGAAGTGAAGATTCCTGTGCAATTTATTTTATTTTACTTCATTTACGGCCTGCCTTTCTTGCCAATGCTGAAGGCGAAGTACAAAATATAGAAACCAATCAGGCAGTGTAAAACATCCATAAAAAATGCCACAGACTAGGATTACGGGATTGGAAAATGATGCAAATAACGAGTCTTGAGCACGACATGTGGCAACGCAGAAAGCCTTCAGCGCATCCCGTGTCCGTGGCCTGCCCTTCTGAACGGGCAACTCGTGCGGAATGGGAATGACCCCTACCTGCATCTCAACGTAGGTGTGGGGTAGGTTATACTCAGGAGGCAGCTTGCGGTCGTTGTTAATGAGATGGTCGAGGATGGAGGGGCTGAGGATCGGCTGCAAAGAGAGGAGCGAGACTTTGATTATCTTACTTGAGGCTCCATTGGTGTGACATTCCTCTCTCCCCCTTCCTCCCAGCTCTTGGATACATCAACAGTCCGACATCTTACAAAGAAAGAGAATGACCTCTACATTCTGCATTCCTGTGCATACAGCTTTTAGTCTAAAGCTCTTGTAACTTTGGTTCTTGTGAAAGGGATTATGAGAGTGAGCTTCGGCTATCTCTATCCCTTTTTCCCTTTCCCCTATTTACACTGCGCTGGCTGTCCTTGTAGAAATTACAGCTTAGTAAAGATAGTGAGACAAGGGGTATTTTTGGATAAACGTCATGATTTATGACGGGATGCAGCTTCGAGAGTCTCTGGTTGTTATGACTCTGATTCTTATTGCCTTATTGTCTCGGGAATGTAGCCCTCTTGTTATGCCAAAAGATAACAAGAGGTGCCAGAAAGGTGTTCAGCGTCACCCTTTAAAAACTATAGGACCTGCCAATCTTTTAGAATTTACTGAGTAGTCTGTTTGTTGTCTGTAAAAGTGCTATAGTAATCTACACAATCTTTTTGATGATTGGTTTGTAAGAGGATATAAAAGTCTTGCCAGATTTATCTGTGGTGCATCATCATATTTGAGTCTGTACTCTAATAAACTTTTTCTTATTTGCCAATATTACTGCCTTGGTCTGTCAGAGAGTCCAGAGTCTTGACTGGTGTCATGTCTGAGCCCCATCCATGCCAATTTTGATTCTATCCTGCTATAGCTCAGTATCTCTTTGCTAGTGTCATAACTATTCTTTTCTCAGGCTTTCGCAGGTGTTTATCTGTTGGACTGTAACAGCTTCCAGTGTTTATGACCTTGTACTCATTCCCAGACAGTGCTGTGTCTTGCTTCCTAGTAACTCAATGTGATATCACAAATATGTGAAACGTTCTCACATGAAACGTTCTCACACCAAGAGAGCACCAAAGTATTGTTTATGGTTGGGAGGGGGGAGAAAGGAGTAAACTAGAATGTTAAAAGAGAAGTTTCTCTCACATGATGTCATTCCTGTCAACTTCTACTCTTGCTGCTTAGATGTCTACCTTGCTTCTAAGTAGTCCTATGGATCTGTATATGGAAAAGATCTGATTTCTGAATAAAAGCCATTTGACCAAGAACCTGTGTCTTGATGCAATGGTCCAGGGATCTATCTGCTGTATCCTGTCATCCATAGCCTGACAACTGGAGTCTCCCTACACTGGGACACTGGTGCATTCCCCTCAGAGTTCCCAGCCCTTTATGCACCTGGATTCCTTAGCTCAGGTAGCCAACCTGGAATCCTCCCTGTTCTCACCCTTGGCCTTTCCTTTGCTCCCCCATTTGAGTCCCTGCAACAAATTCAGATGGCCACTTGCCCCTTAAGACCTGCATGGCATATCTGACACAGACACTCAGGAGGGGCTGTGCCCTGCGGCACCATCACACCGCTATATGCCAGCTGCACCAAACCAGTTGTCCTGATTAAGTACTTTTAGTTTCAAAACAAGAACAAGGAGATGAAGGAAGATCTGAGTAGGAGATCTAAATTTATCAAAAGGAATGCAGTGGTCTCCGTGGGGGAGCTCCTCCAGAGGATACTTGGACGGAACTATTGTCAGAACACCATTTCACCAACCTGAGTGTCCAGGAAGATAATCCGCTCTTGAGTGATGAAGAAGTCAATGCCACTAGTCTGGTTTCCCCCGCGCTCCTTGATCTCTTGGCTCTGAGTGCGGAACACAAAAGTCCTAGAAAAGAGGAGAAGGGACTGGTGAGTAAGAAGCAAAGCAGGTTGGACAATCTGTATTGTGGCAGGGAAGCATCCATCACTGATAGGAGGAATTGGTGTGATGGCACAGAACATTCACAAACATTCCAAATGCTCTGGGTCCAAAGCTAACAGAACATCTGCAATCCAACATCTGTGAGGGATGGGGAAATTATCAGGATTAAAGTTTCTTCTAGGCCCTAGTAGGCAAAGAAGAAGTGGACAAGACTGGTAAAAAGCCTTTCCTTTTCCTGCTCCTTCCATATTTTATTATTCAGTACCAGTATTCAGACAACTGGGTCAAATACTCAAAGCCAGACCTACCCACTATCCAACAATTGCATATGGACCTATTTTTAGATATTTAGAGTCCTTTTATAGAAGCCTGTGTATAGATGTGCCACCATTTTGTTCTGCCTGTTTTGGGAATTTTTTCCTTCTTTTTGTTTCGCACAAATAAGTAAAACATTTTTAAAAAGAACTACGCACTATCTACACATCATCACTTTATGCGACATTTCAGAATCTCCCTTCCTATCTTCCTACTTCAATTTATTCTTCCAACCTCTTTCTGTAAACACCCCTGAATAGCTATTTCCAACTTCTCTAAGTACCTGTGGTCCTCTTCAGGTTGATTGGCCGATAACAGTGACATCACCATGGACTTGCCGGTACCCTGCAAGCCCAGCACTCCGACCACCAACACATCTGTTTGGTCCAGGAGGTACTAATTAGAAATAATGAGACAGAACACACTGATAACTACCCCAGCTAAATCAGAAAGCTGAGGAACAGCATTCTCTGTTCCCCGGGGCGTGGAAGGAGATTAGCCTACGAAAGCTCCATCTCCAAAGAAGCTATCAGAACACTGGTGCATTGTTAAGGGAAACACATAATTCCTCCCCGCAGAGTATGGCTCCACCGGATCCCGTAAGGAAAGAATTCTGTCCAACGTATCTAGAGAGAACTGAAGGAAGAAGGAAAACTCAAGATAAAAGACGGTGGGAACCGTGACATGCTATGGTGCAGATCATTAGCTTGCAAGCTGGTGACCCTGGAATGAATTAACAACGAGACAGCCCCAGGGAGTATGTCTTCAGCTTATCGTAGAGGGTTTGCAGAAACATCCCAAGGAAGGATTTTGAGAACAAAGGAAGTTTAGAGAGCAGAGATCCGCACTAGCACACAATAACCATCAAAAGAGGAAACAACCGAAACAAGCAACCATGGCGGAGAGAAAGATGATAAAATGCAGTTGCCGAAGAAAAACCATGGAGATCTGTCTCAAAGAATATACACCCATCCAAATCATGTCCAACGGGCATCATTATAATAACAAACTTATATCATCTGTGTAAGAAAACAAAAAGATAAAAAATGGCAGGAAGGAATCTTTGGACCCTCTACAGTACCTCGATAGCACTGTCGCACCAATTCATTTGGTCGTCCACTAGTTTGATGCTGTGCTTCATCTTCTCTGGGGCTAGCAGCTTGGCCTGACCAACCACAGCTGGAAAGATGAAAAGGGTCTGTAGTCAGAAGAGGCTGGGTGACAACGCAAAGACAGGTCCCAATGATAATACTAATCATCTCTCAAGGCAGCTTTGTATTTTTAAACAAAGCTCTCAAAACTAATGTAACATCTTTGGTATTGTTCTAAAACATCTCGCAAACCTCAAAGGCTCCGTTTTAAGTATCTCACTTATTTAATTGGTAACTCTGGTAAGCTACAGAACATCTACAATCCAACATCTGTGAAGGATGGGGAAATTGTCAGGGATTAAAGTTTCTTCTAGGCCTTCATTACGCTCCCTTCCCGTGGAATTGCAGCGCTGCTTGGTACTCACGGTCCATAACGCCACTGGGGGCGGTAGAGCCCATACCCCGGTTCTGGATCTGATAGACTGGCTGCGTGGGGCGCTGGCCCTCCTTCTCTACCTTGGCGACAGTGGCAGGGGGCTGGGCAGATGTCTCTGTTGCCCCTGAGGGGCCTTTGCCTTCCTCCCATGATTTCATCAACACGATGGGCTTCTCGATGGCTGGGGCAGCGGCAGGTGCAGGAGCGGGAGTGGGGGGCGGGGCCCCTTTGGACTACAGGAACACAAAGACCGAGACCCAAATCACTCGAGGCCCCAAACAGATATACAGCTGCATTGGCTCAAAATCTAAATCCCATTGTTATCCTAATACTGGGTAGCAGGGCTTTTTTTCAGCAGGAACGTGGTGGAACGGAGTTCCGGAACCTCTTGAAAATGGTCACATGGCTGGTGGCCCCGCCCCCTAATCTCCAGACAGAGAGGAGTTGAGATTGCCCTCCGTGCCACACCATGGCGCGGAGGGCAATCTAAACTCCCCTCTGTCTGGAGATCAGGGGGCGGGGCCACCAGCCATGTGACCATTTTCTCCAAGGGCAACCTACTGAGTTCCACCACCTCTTTCCCCAGAAAAAAGCCCTGCTGGGGAGGGAGCTCCTTCTGGTCTCCTCCATGCCACCCAGAACAGTTTTAGGTCCTCTCCCTGGTACTGTTCAGACTCGGGTGTTTTCCCACCCTCCTCCATCCATTTTTCAGATATATATGTAGGTGTGTGCCTTCAAGTCACAACTGACTTATGGAGACCCCCGCAAGGGGTTTTCATGCCAAGTGAGGAGGAGAGGTGGCTCGCCGTTGCATCCCTCTGCAGAATCGTCCTTGGTGATCTCCCATCCCAGTACTGGCCGCAGCTGGCTCCACTTAGCTTTCAAGATCAGATGAGACTGGGCTATGCCGGCCCGCCTTCCCACCCCTCAATTCAGACAGAAGCTATTAAAAGGGAAAGCAAAGGGTAGGTACAAGAGGGAATCTCCTGTCACTTTCTCCCTGTTGCTTGAAACAGCTCTCTAGTTTACTATTTTAGGAAACACAGGGTCAAAGAGAATTTGCAACATAGGTGGGGGTCTGGATCTTATCCCAAAAGGAAAAGGACGGAGCAGGGCCACCAGATGCTTAGCTATGGATAAGATTTCAATTGTCCATAAAGGACAGTGTTATGTGATCAGTTAGGATCCGAGGGAATGCTTATTGCTAAGAACGTAAGAACGTAAGAGAAGCCATGTTGGATCAGGCCAATGGCCCATCCAGTCCAACGCTCTTGTGTCACGCAGTGGCTAAAAAAACAGGTGTCATCAGGAGGTCTGACAGTGGGGAAGGGACACTAGAAGCCCTCCCACTGATTGTCCCCCCCAAACACCAAGAATACAGAGCATCACTGCCCTAGACAGAGAGTTCCATCTACACCTTGTGGCTAATTGCTCAGGGATAAACCAGACCATCCAGAGGAGATTTTATTGGCACTGCAGGCTCAAGCCAGCTACTAGGACCTCTCAGATAACAGAGCACTACGCTGTACTTCCACGCCCTACCCTCTCTGCAGGTGGCTTGGCCAGGATGATAGGGGTCTTCTGCATCACTGATCCCACCGGTTCGTCCGCAGGGTCCTAAAAATGAGAGCAGGGATTAGTCTGGGCTCCCCAAGTTTGCACCGTCGTTCTAAGCATGACCCCCCCCCCCCCCAGGCCTAAAGATCTTACCCGCCGATCTCGATCTCGGTCCCAGGGGACATAGTCCCGGTCCCGGCCTGGCCCAGACAGGCTCTGGTGACCCAGTTCTTTATCGCGGTTCCAGCGGCGGCGGCGTTCGTACAGCCCAGGTTGGCTGTGCCCTGATTCTGACATCGGGAAGCAGGATCTGAGAGAGGGGTAGAGAAATCCATCCGGCTTCTAAATAATAACATGGCAGAATGATACTAAAGAGACTTCAGAGAGGGAGAAGGATATAGGACCTAGAGGATAGAGACAGTAATAATTCAGAAGATGTAAGAGGCACACGTCTATTACCAAACTAGGCTTCTAAGGTGAATGTAGGAGGCATGTGTGCAAACCTAGAGCTGTTTATTACAGACCTATAGATCCAGAGCAGTTAGCCATGTTAGTCTGCAGTAGCAAAATAGCATGCATCTGACAAAGAGAGCTGTGGCTCTCGAAAGCTTATGCTACAATACAGTTGGTTAGTCTTAAAGGTGCTACTGGACTCTTTGCTATTTTGTTACAGAACTATGTTTTTGGTCTGCACCAACACTCTGTTTAGAATGCTGAATGCAAGTCCTTGAGATTTGGGACTAGGCTGGGACCTGAAAGAAAATCTTTGGGGGTTTCCTTTGATCCTAAGTTCCTAAGTTCTCACCTAGTTGCAGCTGAGAACTTCCTTCAGCTTTTATTATTTTACCAGGTAAGTTGTTGTTATGGTATTGCTGGCTGATCTAAGATTGTAACTAATAAAAAGCAGGGATTGTTTTATCTTCAGTAAACATAAACCTCTTCAGAAACATGTGTGAGGGAATGGGATAGCGTTGCATAATGGTTAAAGTGTGAGACTAGGATCTGGGAGGGCCAGTTTACACTGCCCAGTCTGCCATGGAAGTTCACTAGGTGACCTTAGACCAGCCACACTTTCTCAGCCTCACGGAGTTGTTGTGACAATAAAATGGAGGAAAGAAAAGAGACGTAAGTAAGTTTGAGTCCCCACTAGAGAAAAAGGTGGCATACAAATGAAATTCATAATAAATTAATAAAAATAATAATAAACATGCATATAAAAAATACAGAAAAAAAGGATTAGGGATGTCGAAATCCCTTTCCTATGATCTTTAAAATGCTGCTGCCATTTAGGTCAGGTAGTTCTAGGTTGCTCTGATTCTGTCCAAAAGGCATATATTTTTCCCCCCAGCACTGGAAATTAGTTCTGTAAAGTAACACCAGAGTATCTTTGAACACGTGCAGAGTCTTCCACTCCTAATGAGTCACAACCAGCATCTCCACATACCGGGACTGAAAAGATGTTTGAGGTCAAAGAGCACAGCGGCCTGGCATGGGGCCTAGGTTACCCCCCGTATAGGGTTGCCAGCTCCAGGTTGGGAAATTCCTGGAGATTTGGGGGGAGGTGCCTGAAGATAGCAGGGTATGGGGAAGGGAAGCGGACTTCCGCAGGGATGTGATGCCAGAGTCCACTCTCCAAAAAAGCCATTTGCTCCAGTGGAACTAATCGCTGTAGTCTGGAAATCAGTTGCAATTCCGGAAAATCTCCAGCCACCACCTTGTGGGTGGCCACCTTGCAATGTCTTTGTGCCTGAAATTCCTGCCTCTCATAGAACTTTTAAAGGCCCAAATAAAGAAGCGTCTTGTGGCCCCTTCCAGACGAACAGGTTATGATTTGCGCTATAAATAAATATAATTGCATTGCAAAATAACAACATACTTTGTCAACTGCTCTGAGTGGGTGTTAAGTTGCCCTGAAGGACGATATATAAATCGAATATTGTTTTTGTTATTAAAAGAGAATATTAATTTTAATTACGTTTTCGGTGCATCTTGTACCCCACCTTGCCACTAATCCTAAGCAACCCAAGGCATCTTTACAATGCTAGATAGATGTATTATTATTATCTAAAACTTCCCATAGCAAGAGGAAAAGAAAATGCAGAGGGCACTATAGCAGTATGCGGAGAGATACTGGCATACCAGATGTGGTCAAATCACTAAACATCTGTCCGCGAAGGGATATAGGTAGGAAACAACCAAACTGCCGGCACTATATCTCTAGCGGATGGATAATGCTGAGTAAACTGCCGACTGCCACTTTAACGCTCCGCGGAAGGATACTGACGTAAAACCCGGAACTATCTACCTTCCAAGAAATACCTGAGCGGCGGAGAGGTGAAAGGCCGAGATCCCTTTTTATGGCGGAAAGGTACTCTCCGACCGTCCGCTGGAGCTAGAAGGTAGCGTTAAGCCTCCAGAATGGCTCTCTGACTCGCGGGTGGGATGAGTCGTTTGTGAATCAGCGCATCTAGACGGTAGGATAGGAAGGATCCTCGCCGGCCACCGTCGCTTAAGGCATTGCGCACGCGCGAGATACTAGAAAGGGGAGCGGCGGTCGCTTAGATTTGCGCGTGCGCGGCCTGCGGGCATCCGTTTGCTGCGCAGGGACGGTCCTCTGTCGCAGGGTTGGTTGGCTCTCGTGCGCTTGCGCAGGAAAGCCGACCAAAAGCCAGGCTAGAACTCAGGCGAGGGGGCGTGGCCGGAGTCCGGAAGGAGCCTGGAGAGAATGAATGGGGAGTCAGTTTGCCAGGATGGCAGTAAATCCTAGTGGGTGGAGGCTGGAAAAGTAGGGGAGGCACGCGCGGCCTCCAAAGCAGGTGGCCTTTTTTTGCCCGGAGACTTCTATTATCAAATATTCTTTCCCATAGAATTAGAGTTGCCAGCCTCCAGGCGGTACCGAGATTTCCAGGAATTGCAACTGATCTCCACGCCATAGAGATCAGTTCCCCTGGAGAAAATGGCTGCTTGGGAGGGGACTCTATAGCATTATACCCTGGTGAAGCCCCTCCCCAAACCCCGCTCTCCTTAGGCTCATCCCCCAAATCTCCAAGAATTTGCCAAGGTGGCGAGCAACACTAGAAAGCATCAGTCGCTTTTGCCCCCAGAGATCTTGAAAAGAAGCCCGTGGGCAAAGCATTTTGCTGGCTGGTTCCAATCTGGATGTTGTGAACTTCCACCTCAAGGGCGACTTACATGCACGTTCGCTCCTTTGGGGGACTTCGCAGCATCATCATGTTGCAAGGACAGCAGAAACTTGGCGGATCCGGAGAATTGACAGCAGCCCCCTTTTTTTAGGATTGTCAGCTCTGAGCTGGGAAATTCCTGGAGTTTGGGGGATGGAGAAAGTGGGATTTGGGAAGGGGAGGTGCTTCTGGACTCGAATCTTTCCATTGAATGTTATTAAGAGGTCTTGCATTGCAGATATAGTTGTCAACCTCTAGGTGGGGCCTGGAGACTACAGAGATCACTTCCCTTGGAGAAAATGGCTCTTTTGGAGAGTGGACCCTATGACATGCGACCCCACTGAGCTCCCTCCCCAAACCCCGCCTTCCCCAGTCTCCATCCCCAACCTCCAGGAATTTCCCAACCCGAAACTGGCAGCCCTAATTGCACGGCCTTCCCGTTTGTCTTCTTTTAACAAACCTGTGCAATAGGAAAGAGCAAGAGTCCGGTAGCATCTATAAGCCTAACAGAATTAGTGATAGCTTTCGTGAGCCACAGCTCCCTTCTTCAGAGATCCTCTTTTCTGTTGCTACAGACAGACTGGCACGCCTACCCAGCTTGATCTCTCTCCTTTGCAATAGTGCAATAGTCTCGCCTATTGAGTAACTCTGCAGAGGGTTGCATTGCCAAGCTTTCAACTTCCTCCAGGCTTAAGGTGCCCTGCAGCGGGAAGTAGGGGGGAAGGACTACAACTCCCAGCAGCCCTTGCTGCGCCCGCCCGCTCGCTGGCTTGCCAAGGGGCGGTGTCGGCGGCTGCTCGGTGGGCGCAGGGGGCGCGCGCTTCCGGCCCGGGAGCATCATGCGGGAGGGCTTGCTGGGCCGGCCCGCGGCAGCGGCGAGGCCTGCCGGACACGCCTTGGTAGGACGCGCGGGAGGGGAAGGGGAAGCAATCCGCGGGCCGTTGCATGCATGGCTCCCGGGCGCGGGAGGCGGAGGCAGGGTCGGGCCGCCGAGGCGCTTTGCATTGCCCTTCCTTTTTGCAAAGCCAACGGGGTCTCGCAGCAGGGCTCGGTGCATCTGCTTGGCGTGCAGGTGGGGCCGGGTTCGGTCCCCAGCAGGAGCGGGTAGGGGGCGATAGGGAAGACCCCGAAGAGCCGCGGTCTGTGGGACTTTGGTAGATCGGTGGTTTTGCATGCAGAACGTCCCGAGTTCAGCCCCCAGCATCTCCAAAGGATCAGGTAATAGAATATGGGAAAGACCGACACTTGAGACCCTGGGCAGCCACTGAGTGTCAGAGCAGGCACTCCTGGCCTTGATAGACCAGTGGTTTTGCATGCCGAGGGTCCCAAGTTCCTGGCCTCTCCAGTTCAAAGGATCAAGTAATAGAATATGAGAAGGACCCCCACCTGAGACCCTGGAGAGCAGCTGCCAGTCTGAGCAGGCAATAATGACCTTGAGAGATGAGTGGTTTTGCATGCCGAGGGTCCCAAGTTCCCAGCGTCTCCAGTTCAGAGGATCAGGTAATGGAATACAAGAAGGACCTCCTCCTGAGACCCTGGAGAGCAGCTGCCCGTCTGGGCAGACGCTCCAGACCTTGATAGACTGGTGGTCCAACTCAAGACAGTACTCTGCCTTTCAGCCTGTCTTGAAAGCCGGCACTACTTTCAGAGCCGAGAATAAGTCATTCCTTTGGAGAATGGTATAGTCGGAAACAAAATCACTTTTTTTAATAATCTGTTTGAGCATATGGTATAGCTAGGGCATCTGCCTCTCCTTGGGCTAAGGATTTGACACAGTATCCGAAATAACAGCAGGGGCTTAACCCAGTGATAACACGTCTGCTTTGCAGGCAGCAGGTCCTGAGTTCCGTCCCCGGCATCTCCAGTTAAAAGCATCGGGTAGTAGAATATGGGCAAGACCTCCACCTGAGACCCTAGAGAGCTACTGCTAGTCAGAGTTGGGCAGGGCTGGCTGGCTGGCTGCTCTCCACCATCTGACAATCAAGAGCCTTATGCGACCGTTGTGGGTGCATGGGAACCTCACAGAGTGACTGTAAAATTTATCCCAAGCAGCTTGCAAGCTTTAAACAACGTCCAGCAGGAGGGAATAGTTGAAAGGGAAGAAAATAGGGAAGGACGTGGGCAATTACATTTGCGTGGGGCTTTTTTTGGGGAGAGGAGACTACGAATCGAATAATTGTAACTGTAACTTATGGATTTTATGGTGGTAGGAGGCTTTCTGCTGGTGGTCTGAACTCCTGGGTGACCATATTGTAATCATGCTAGGTAGCACAGTTAAATTTATTTAATCAAGCTAGGCACCGCACCGCAGAAATTTTTAGGTGCTCTGGTGATCTGGCATCTGGGATTTGTCAAGCACAGAAGTAAAGGAACGGCCCCCTGTGCACTGCACAGTGCATTCCTGTATTCTTGTTACTGTACAGGTGGGACATTTACATCAGTGGGACCTTCCTGCATGTTCATAGGTGAGTCAACCCAGAAACAAAGTTTGAACACCTGAGGGGCTGTCAGCAGCCACGTTCCACAGCCTCTGTTGCATCTGGTCGTCTCCGTCCAGGACTCCTGGGTCCTCTGTCCTCTTAACCCATTGGGCAACAGTTCATTCACTGAGGTTTTTTTCCCTCCAAGTTTCCTAACTCAACTGATTGTGCGGTTACATATTCTGCTGTTGGAGTGCCTGAAAGTTGCTTCCCTCTGTTGGCTTCAGTTTCCAGGAGAAAAGGTTATTCACGGTGTTTTTTTCCTCCGCTTGTTCCAGGGTGCAATGGATTTGGTGGCCGGGATGGAAGTTGGAGCCGAAATTGAAGTGACCGAAGATGGGGCCTTGGAAGAATTGCCCCTGCGCTTGGTACGGGGTGTGTGTGTGGTTGTGATTGGAATAGTTTTCTGCCTTTGTGGCATCTCTTTGGAAGGGGCTTTTTGTGTAGGGCGTGTGGGGAGCATAATATGGGAGGCAGAGAATGAAACTTGACATCCAGATATCTACCCTACTTCCAACCTCCGTCTTTACAATTGATCCAAATTCTGTGATTTAATAAACTGGTTATCTTTTCGCCCAAAGATTCAAGAGCATCAGATACTCTAATAGAACGCTCTACGTTTTAAATAATCTCCATTCCTCACTTTTAATTGTAATACTGGCAGACGTGGATCTGGGGATTCATATTTCAGCTCAGAAGTAAGGGAGAGTGGCCTTTGCAATCTGTTACACAAGAGTAACACTGACCTGCCTTGTACAGTCATTTTAAGCATCGTTGGGAATGAGGTATGCAACAGTCACTGAGCAAATCCTATCAAATGACTAGGTGGTGGTTGGGTTATATACAGTTCTTGCCCCCCTTTGGCATTACATTCAGGGTGAGACCTGTGTTGAACTAGCTCCGTAAAAGTGGAACAGCTGCTGAGACTATTCTTCTGCAGGCCGTGGGTGTTCAAACACGGTGTTCTCAATTGACTTTAAAGATGGGATGTGTGTATTTGTGTTTTCTATTCCCAGCCTGTTCAGTGTTGTGACGATCAGGGCCAAGGCGCCAAACTTCTCTGCCAGTTTTTGTGACCCCCGTATTCATTTATGCGTGATTTCTTTATTTGGTAGAGTTTCTCCCTGCTGCGGGTCAGGTTTAGGGGCAGGCTGTGCAGGCCACTGAAAAACTACCTGTATGCAAGTCAAGTTTATTATTGCAGTCTGCGCCCAGTACATATAAAACCATTTGCAAATCAGTTTAAAAACAGTTGAGACTGGATACAGGGGAAGAACAATGAATAAATATAAGAGTAAAAAAAAAAGATCATCATAAATCAGTTGTTTAAAAGGTTAAAATACATTCAGTCTGCCTTATGAGATTTACGTTGCTTGTACACCTGGGCACAGAATCTTGCTACTTGACGTGTTGTCTGGTGATTCCGATCAGACAAAAGATAATCAAGTTTGATTTTATTTGAACTTCTGGGGTACCTGTATGTAATACAGAGGGCATGCATGCCCCGGGCTATCAGGAAACAAATTCAGCAGTCTCTTGGGCTTTACACCAAAAGCATTTACAACTGCCTTTCTATTATAAAAGCCGCACAAGGCAGCAGAGGTTAGGCCAAGCGTCACCCAAATTCCTTTTGAGTACGTATTTACAGCCGGGGGGGCTAGAAACTGGCAAAACACGAAATGGCGGAAGTTCCCAGAGGGCTCAGTTCCTCACCCAATGCTGCAGCTTGCACTTTTTGTCTTGTTCTTGAGTGGCTTTGCAGCAAATGCTGTTTGCCCTTCCCGATGCTGATAGCTCTCCTCCTCTTCCATCATAGGAAAATGCCAAGAACTGCCTCTCTTGGGAATCCCTGGACATCTCAAGCAGCGATGACGACGGGGAGGCATACCTGACTTTCTGCTTGCCCGTGAGGCGCCCTCCCCGGCCCGCCCCACGCATCCCAGCTCAGCGGCCGCCAGTCTCTCCCTCTGTTGTTAAATCGCCCGCTTGCGAAAAACGGGTCCCCCCCTTGTACCCCTGCCCTCTGCGCCCGAGCGTCCCTGCCTCCCCTGGGATTCCGGTGTTCGGAGCCTACCAGTGCCAGAAGTGCCTACAGGTGTTTATGGAGGAATGGCACTACTCCCAGCACCTGCAAGACCACGCTCAAGAGGAGGCCCAGCAACAAGCACCCCAGCCGCTCGCTCGGTCCCACTCCCCGCCCCGTAAGCTGCGCTGCCTGGAGTGCGGCAAGCGGTTCCTGCACCCGCAGCATTTCGCGCGGCACACCAAGTGGCACCTGAAATTGGTGCGCAAGGGTATCAAAGTCTGCCGCAAGAAGGGTGGCCGGCGCTCTTCCCAGGTGTCCTATGTTTACAAGCCTCTCGGGGCTGCCGGCAGCCAGGCGGGAGCAAAGGATGGCCCGGGCCTTCCCGTCGCCCAGGAGAACTCAAGGCAGCCCAAAAATCTCCAGATGCCCAGGCTGCAGAGGTCCAGCAAGCGGAAAGGCACCAAGCAGCCGAAAAGGGGGCCTGCTGAGATCTCGCGAGACGAGGAGGTGCTGGTCCCCGCCTATCCGGAAAATTCCATGACCATCCTGGACGGCGAGGGTGGCGTGAGTATTCTGCATCCATGGCAGAAGAAGCAGGCGGCCATCTTGGAAAGCCAGGTGGCGGGAGGGCTGTTCCAGCCGACAGTATTCAACGCTGAAAACCAGATCATCATCTTGGACGACCAGGAGGCAGAGACCAGGTCCGTCGTGCCGGAACGACACTACGCTGAGGTACAGACCACCCTTTTTGACAACCAGATGAATGCCGCCAGGCCTCTCTTCTTCAGAACGGAGGAGCAGGCCACCATTTTGAACGCTCAGGTTAATGTAGACTCTCTTCAGCTGGGAGAGCTCAAGGAGCCGGCGGCCATTGCGTCTGGTTGTGTGGGCCAGAACCCTTGCGCCCTTTTCAGGACTGTACTCCTGCAGGCGGATGAGCCCGCAGCGGTCCTGGACGGCCAGATAGAGTCCAGCCCCCTTCAGCAAGTGATCATTAAGACGTCGGAGGTCGCTCCCACTCTCTTTGTGGACGCGGAACCTCATTTATCCTCCCTCGACTCGGCAACCCTCCAGTTTGTCCCCATGGAGTTTGTAACCGTCCCCTATGGGAACTCGTTGACCGTGGACCAAACGGAACCGACAGAGGAAGGGGAGAAGGCTTGGGAGTCCCCAGCCACCACTTTCCAGTTCCCGGGTTACCTGCCAAACGTGTACCAGCAAAATAAGCAACCGCCCCCTACTGCGCCCTCCTGTCCTTCACCCAAAGGGCCCTTGGTGGTCCGCTTGTTCCCTTGTACCTCCGGGGAGCATCCTGAGGTCTTAGACCTGGAGTATGATACTGGAGGGGGCATTCCGGTAGCCTCCGAACCATGGGAGGCCAGTGTCGGGACCGGGCAGGAGGCCTACACTACCGAGGAGGCAGTAGAAGATAACTTCATCATTGTGGAAGTGGAGGCAGATTCCTGCAACCAAGGCCTGGCAGTGGACCGCTCTCAAGGCAGCCCCAGACGGCAGGCCCTCCACAGGATTATCCAAGCCGCCAGTCGAAATCACGTCCGGCGCTTCAAGTGTCCGGACTGTGGCGTGTGCTATAGCCGGATGTCGCAGCTCCGTTCGCACCAGAAGGGGCCGAAACGTCAGGGACGGAGCTACCTGTGCGAATGCGGCGCTTCGTTCCGGGGCCTGCTTCATCTCCTGAGGCACCAGCTCCAGCACCTGGAGGAAGCCCTTTTCATCTGCGCCACCTGTGGGAAGTCCCTTAAAGGACACAGGGGCCTGGCCAGGCACGGTACCTGCCATCCCGGCCCAGCCCGTTTCGGCTGCCACTGTGGCGTCAGCTTCCAGCGCTTGTCCCGTTACCTCTGGCATCACGTGAAGAGCCAGCGGCCCGGCTTGCGGGTTTACACTCTTTCAGGCTTCCTCTCCTCCGGCTGAGCTGTGGGGGGAAGGGGGGAGAATATGTCACTTCTGGCTCGGAAGTGAGGAGAAGGAGTTTCTCGCTCAGAGGTCTGGGGAGGAGAATATGGAGATCCTTACTCAGAGGTCTGGTTTGTAGAGGGAGAGAACACTGGGGTGCGCGGCCTTTTTTCCCCATTCAAAGGAACACTCGAATGAAATGGTTTACTGGTTTGGGACGCTCAGTTGATTTTCCTTGGGATGTATGTCTTGTTTTTTTGTTTTTTGGCAGTGTAATTATGATGGATGGTAATTAAAACTGCAGAGAGCCCGAGTCCCCTGTGCTTTGCTTGCCTCCGACAGAGGATTTAGGGGCAGGGAACGGAAGGGGATTCCTTAGCAGAGGGCTGGGGGAGTTGGCTTTGTATTTTGTGTTCTGCCCAGCAAAAAACGAACCCTACAAAGTATCTCGGTAGGAACTGTTCCACAAGGGGCGAGTTTCTTTGCCACTGTTCCTGTATATCTTAATTGTTGGGAAAGCGGAGGTAGCCGGCTCTTTCTTTCAAGCTGCCATGCTATTAAAATCTGTCCCAGATGCCTGTATCAGCCACAGAAGCTTTTCCTGTCATCGATTCTCCATGCCAGGAAAAGGATCGCTTGTTGATTTTCTACCTAAAGACACAGAGCTGCTCCCTCCGGGAAAAATAAATGTGGCAACACTAGGGCTACGTTACACGGCCTACTTCCCAGTTGGATGTGTTCGAATCAGAGAGAGTGTGGGACTAGGACCAAAGAGAACCTGGCTCAGATTCCCAGTGTGCTATGGAAGCTTGCCAGATGACGACCCTGGCTTGTCACAATTTCTCAGCCTAACCTCCTTTATAAGGTAGTTGTAGGGAGAAAGCGGAGAAGTGTGTTATAAGCTGGTTTGGGTCCCGGTTAGGGAGAAAAGCGTGGTATAAATAAAATAAGGCACGAGCATCCAAAGGAGTAAGAAGTATTCCGAGATGAAGCAGGGAGGGATCCAGTTTGCTGAAGTTTGGGTATGAGCTCTGCAGAATCATACGATTGTTTCATCAAAGGAGCATAACCATTGCCTTGAACAAACAAAGGGGAAAGCTTTTTCGTCCCGTTGTCCCCCGGGCTGCATGCAGTATTCAGAGATGTGGTGGGGGAGAGTACCGTCAAGTCATAGCTGTCTTATGGCGACCCCTGGTGGGGTTTTCAAGGCAAGAGACTAACCAAGATGGTTTGCCACTGCCTGCCTCTGCAAACCTGGTCTTCTTTGGAGGTCTCCCATCCAATTACTAACCAAGGCCGACCCTGCTTAGCTTGAGATCTGACAAGATCAGACTCACCTGGGCTATCTAAGTCAAGGGCATTCAGAGAGAGAACACTTCCAAATGTGGAGGTTCCTTTTTATTATTACAGCTTGTAACCCTTCTCTGTGTTCTTAGGAAATATACTCTGGGGCAGCCAATGAGGATATATCTTTTCTGCTCACCTCTACCACTTCAAGCCCCAAACTATCACTTACACGTGACCTTCTGGACGGGTTATGATGTGTTCTGTCCTCATGGGAGCAGGCAGGGCAGATGTTTGCTTTGGATCCTCCCATTTGACTTTCTCACCCAACTCATAACAACTTAGACATTACCCCCAAAATGCATTTATTGAGCTGGATTTCTTTTCCCCTCCGAGGGGGTTGGGGTTACAAGTCATTCTTTTATCCTCACAACAACCCTGTGAGGTAGGCTGGGGCTGCTGCAGGTTACGTGAAAAACACGGCTTGCTAGGCAGCCGAATCTGATTTCTTTGCAGTAGGCCAAGAACAGCCCCCTGTCCCCCCATGGCTTTTTGTTGAGTATTAAGACAATTTCCACCCGAGAGATAAAGGCAATCTTTGTTTGATGCTGACAGGCAGCTGCTGTGTATGGTGAGGATTATTGTCAAGCAGCGTCTGGTGCCCACAAGCCCTGAGAATGCTCAAAAACTCCTATCTCCAACGTCTGCTGCAGGCACACCCTTCCGTGTACTCTTTCCTGGCAAAAGGGTATGTCTGCAAGCTTCAGCCATTGCAAGATTCGGGCTGTGGACTGCAGAGTTCCGTCAGGAGAAGAGGGGAACCCTTGCTTGCATTTGTCGGTGGATCAGTTCCATTAATCCTAGTACTTGGTTACTCCTACATGTGGCCCAGAACTTCCCTTCACCAGGGTGCACCAGCCTGTAATGCAAAGAACTTTAGACGATTCGGTCTCGGGTGTTCTGTTATCACAGCCCAGTTGCTTCATACATAGGGCAGGACATTTAAGGCACGTTGTCCCGACTTGTGCAGCATTCACTTAAGAGAGGGCTAACAAAACTTTACTAATCCCCAGAGTTACTAACCCATGAATTTACATCTGCCTACTCTTTGCATGTCTAGGGTGATCATTTGTGCAGTATTAATTGCCTTAAAATAATTGTTAAAAACCTGTGCCTGCTTGTCACCTAATATGTATGAGCATCCCTTACTGGTCGTCTTGAGGCAGCTGTTGCTCACCACTGGTGACTAGGCAAATGATTTGCCTGCAAGCTTGTACTTAGGCATCCTCCCCCACATCCCATAGAATGTGTGCAACAAACCCCTCTTTAATTCCTACCACTTGAGATCCCATCTTTCAATCCCATTGCTGTAAACCTTTCCTCTGCTATCCTTTCATGCCTCTACCGTAACATTTTTTTTTATCACTGAACTGCTCCCGTCCTGTTGGGGGGAAAGTGGATGTTTCATCCTCTGATCTGAATCCCGAATACTTTTCGCAAGATACGCCCATCTTCACGCCTTCATTTTGAGGTTTTCAGCACAGTCCAAGCACCGCTTCTCTGGTTCTTTTTGATTCGGAGACAGTTACAGCACGGTGACTGAATTTTTTAAAAGGCTGCAGTGATTCACCTCTGCCACAAGGTGGGAGTATAGTCCATTCATTTCCCTCGCCACTCTGCCGTAAAGTCCAGGATAAAAAGAGGATTTTAAAGTCTGTCTGGCCTGAGGCTTCGGCGTTGAGTGGATGGTCTAAACTCTTGAGATCAAAAATTATCTCAGTAGGTAGCTGGAAAGGAAAGAAAGCAGAAGTCACATTCATGCTAAGAACGGTTGATTTTTAGCTAACGGGCAGCCTTCCTGGCTAGATTCAACCCCATCGCCTCCAAAATAACACTTTAATCAACCCCTGCTGGCTTGAGCAAATTTTAATCAAGGTACCAGTGAAATATTTCCTCCCATTTATATTTTTGCATAGATGTCCCTGGATGTGGAGGCTCCCATTTCCTGTTGCATATGTATGCAGTTCTGGCTAAATTTGAGAATCTGTACCCCACAACAGGAAAACCTGGCACTAGCTAGTGGTAGTTAGGTGGGTGGCTATGTTGGTTTGCAGAAGAACAGCAAGATTTGAGTCCAGCGGCACCTTGGAGACCAACAAGATTTTCAGAACGTAAGCATTCGGAGCTCTGACTCTGAAAATCTTGTTGGTCTCCAAGGTGCCACTGGACTCAAATCCTGCCTGCTAGTGTTGTGAACGTTGATAGAGGCTGGCGTGAACCGGACGGGGCGAGTGACAAAAATACACTTCTGGTCTCTCTGCAGAAAACTGAGTGGCCCATGAAAATGTAGACATGGGCCGTGGCAGAGAGCATGATGGGAGGTGAGGGGATGCATAAGAAGGTGTCTTACTCTGAGTAAGTGGCCCAGTAAGATCAGTATTGCCTACTCCGGCAAACGGTGGCTCTCCGGGATCTCGGGCACAGGCCTTTCCCACCACCTCCTTTTTGGTCTCTTTAATTGGAGATACCGGGGATTGAACTTGGGAACTTCTGCCACTGAGCCACAGACCCTCTTGGGGGGGGGGGACAGGAGCAGAAGTAGCTTTAACCGAGAATAGGGAATGTTTGTTGAAGGCTTGGAATCCAGAGAGGAGATTGGAGCACTTGATGCTTTTCTAAAAACCTGGACTTTGAAACGAACACTGTGAAATATAATGCAGCTCACATCTCACTCCAGCAAATTATCTGTTAGGTAGATAATTTATAACTGGCTTTTCACTCCCCAAAATTCTCAAAAGCCAGGAAGCATTAAAACAAAACGACCATTTTAATTCGACCAACGCAAACGAGCGTCGTAGTGCAGTTCAAAACAACTGGATTGTTCTTATATTGCATTTTTGTTATTTATATGCATTCCTTTAAATCGCTTTTGAAAAGCACCAAAAAACGTAGTAAATGAAACCAGAAGCCGCCTAGCTACCAAAGCTCATCTTCCAAGTGCTAAAGAATTTTTTTTCCGGCTATTAACAGAACTGCAGCGGCCACTGAAAAGAACCAGTTTGGGCTGAACGGGGCAGACGGAGTGGGATGGATCTGGAAGTTCTTTAAAAACATGGCTAAGGTGAAAAGTTTGTTCCAGTGTCTGGGAAATGAGAAAACTCCTGGCACCTTCTTGATTCTTCATCTCCTGCAGCCAGTGCAGTGGTATGGGTAAGGCGTCTGATTGAGATCCTGGGAGCCCCAGATTCCAATCCCTACTTTCCCAAGGAAGCTTACTGGGTGACTGTGAGCCCAAGTAACCTACCACACAGGGTTGTTGTAAGAAAACAGGGGAGACTGGTATTGTAAGCTGCTTTACATCCCCACAGGGGAGAGAAAAGCAGAGTAAATAAATGCATCTTCCACCTCTGTGTCCCCTAATTTCTCTCTTCCTTGCACATGCTTTACCCACTAAGGCACAAAAGTAGTCAATTTGGGCAACTGCATCAATTCAGGAGTTCGCAATGCCCTGCCTTGTCTGTACCTGGTTGGCTGTGCCGGAGGTCAGAGGTCTTGCTGTTGCTGCTTAGACTCCACCAGGGCCGAGAGCAGCTTCATGGCCTCATCCAGTTTGCCGTCCAAGGCCTCGATCCGCTTCTCCAGCTCCCGGTGAGAGTTGCTGAGGTTGGCGCTGAGGTCATACATGATCATTTGCATCTGCCGAGGAAGGGCACGGTTGGGTATCTGAAGAAGTGAGCTGTGGCTCACGAAAGCTCCTACCCTACCACAAATTTTGTTAGTCTTACAGGTGCTACTGGAGTTGTGCTGTTTTCTACTGCTACAGATGAGCCGGTTAACTTTGAATCTGGTGTTTCTGTTGCCTTCAAGGTGGCCTGTAGGTGGCGCTATGAACTTGGAAAGGGGCTGAAAGGAGCCGATCCTATAGCCCAGGGGTCCCCAAACCCCGGGCCGCGGACTGGTACCGGTCCATGGCCTGTTAGCAACCAGCAGCATAGTCTGGTCTACTCTATGGCAGTGCCGGCGAAGTGGCAGGAAGACGAGCGGTGAGGCAGCCCGCTTCCGCGCCTGCCACACCACAGCATCATTATATAATGTAATAATAATAATGTAATAATAGAAATAAAGTGCACAATTGTATCATCCCGAAACCACCACCCCACCCCCGGTCGGTGGAAAAATTGTCTTCCACAAAACCGGTCCCTGGTGCCAAAAAGGTTGGAGATCACCGCTGTAGCCAAAGCCGGCCACAAAGGTCCTTATTCTCTCGAGAGTGGTGCTTGGGGCTTAGCTACATTGCCAGTATACACTATTTTTGATCCCCGTTCAGTTGTCATGGTCTTTGCCCAAGGAGCTGGGGAATTACAAAAATGAATACTGCGGAACGCTGAGAGTTCTGCCGAAAAAAGCGCCACCTCCAAAGAAGATCAGTGGCATCGGGGTGCAGTGAACGGGCAAATGTTTGTTATTCTAAAACCTTAATTGTCATAAAAGACTTCTGGTTCCCGTGTAAATGCTCCACCCTCTGGGCAAAACTGTCCCTAGCAGACCAACTCACCTTCGAAACATCCACCATTGTGTTAACTTGATCGCGGATCTTCCGGTGTTTCACCCGCATATGCCGGAACCTGCAAGGAGGATAGGGTTAGACCCCCTGATAATGCTTCCTCTTTCAAAAAATTTGCAACAAAAGTGGAGATGAATAGTTAAAGCATGTAACGCTGTCACCCACGCACTTTCCTCAGGAAACACGGAGAACTTCAGTTCGGGGAGTACACTTGCTATATTTAAACAGATTTCAGCAAACATTTCATTGTACTGAGAATAGCAACCGGAGCGTATATCCAAGGTCTTTGTTAATTAATCGCTAATAATTTCCATGCCGTACTGTTTACTAGCAAAGTTTAATCTCTATCTTGCTTGGAAAGCCACATTTTCCCAATAAGCATGCTATGAAAAGAGGCAGGGGAGGGCGATCCATCCCTTTGCCACCCTTTGATCCCACTGTGATTGAATCTGTATTCAAAGATCTCAGGGAGAATTTCAAGGACGTCTCCCTCCCTTTCAGCCATTTCCTTGGAAAATAACTCGTCCCCGTGCATTTCATCTTCTCTCCTAGATAGTCAAGTCAAGTTTATTATTACAGTCTGCGACCAGTACATTTAAAACCATTTGCAAATCAGTTTAAAAACAGTTGAGACTGGATACAGGAGAAGGACGATGAATAAATATAAGAGTAGAAAAATAAGATCATCATAAATTAGTTGTTTAAAAGGTTAAAATACATTCAGTCTGCCTTATGCGATTTACGTTGCTTGTAGACCTGGGCACAGAATCTTGCTACCTGACGTGTTGTCTGGTGATTCCGATCAGACAAAAGATAATCAAGTTTGATTTTATTTGAGCTTCCAGGGAATCTTTCTACTAATGGACTGACGGTTTCCACTCTGATTTTACTGTGACTTGGGCAGTTGAAGAAGATGAGCTCCATTGAGTCAATTTCTCTTAGGGGACAGGAGCACAGCCTAAGAGAGTAAGGGACAGCTTTAAACTTTCCTTCCAGAACGGCAGAGGATAAAATCGAACCCTCTCCTAGATATTAGTGAAGATACTCCAGAACCAGGTATTCTTAGGTTCAGCCACATCCCTTAAAATCCAGATTAACCATTTGCCTGTAGGTGTCACACCAACAGCAGCTAACATTGACAAAATATTAGAATGTCACTTTTAAGTTTTAGCCAGAAGTGGAGTCGACACATCAAAAACGTCTATTTTTCTGCATACCCCACCTTGTAGTCTCGCAGGGGTTCCAGGCAAGCAGAACAGTTATGCCACAAGCAAGCCCTGCACCAGTTCTATACATACTGCAGGGGTCTGAGCCAGCTTTGTGTGGTTAAGAGCAGCAGGACTCTAATCTGGAGAGCCAGATTTGATTCCCCACTCCTCCACTTGAAGCCAGCTGGGTGACCTTGGGTCAGTCACAGCTCTCAGAGTTCTCTCAACCCCACCCACCTCACAGGGTGATTGTCGTGAGGATAATGATAACACAGTTTGTAAACCGCTCTGAGTTGGGGCTAAGTTGTCCTGAAGGGTGGTATATAAATCAAAAGTTGTTGTTAATCTCCTTGCCCTAAACCACCAGACCTTCCCAGGGCATGGAAATGGACTCAGGTATCCAGCCTGCACTCCACGGGGTAGCAGGGATGCAACTTACATGTGGATGGCCGATAGCAGCTTCCGATGGTGCTGGCGTGCTCTTCGTCCGTCCTTCCTTTTCGTGTGCTTGTATAGCAACCAAGCCTCCTGCAGCACATTGGCAGCCGAACATTTCATCTGGAAGTGAACATAAGAAGGGCCCTGCTGGGTCAGACCAGGTGCCCATCTAGTCCAGCGTGCCATTTCACACAGCAGCCAACCAGTTGTCCCAGAGGGCCAAATGCATAAGGCAAGAGGCCCTCCCCTAATGCTGCCCCTTTGCTCTCATATGCAGATGTTTGCTGCCTCTATATATGGAGGCTCGCTTTGGTTGCCATGGCTAGCAGCCACTGATGGATCTCCTCTACAGTAGCCAACCAGTGGGAGACGAGGGGGGAAGGACATAGGGTGCAGCTCTCAGGGACGTCATGATGTGATGTCACTTTGGGGAAACCCAATAGAGGGGCTGTATTGGGCTTGGCGCATTAACATTCTGCCTGCTCCCCAGAAGGTAAGCAAAATGCCCCAGACTTCCAGCTCACACCCTAGAGAACATACCTGGATTGTCCATCCAGGAAGCCCAAACTACATAATAAAACAATGTGGTCTCATATGGTGATAGAAAAAAGGAGGGACACAAGGATATGGTGAATTTCTCGGGGAGCCACCTCCCAGCAACAGCAGATTGAGGCATTACCAGCTAAGGCTGTGAAACAACACCGGAAAACACTGAAGATCTCCTGTAGTTTTTACCACTTGCTAAAGAGACTAGGCAAAAAATGAAGGACCGCGCCTTTTCTGCAGCCACACCAAAAACCCCCAGCCCTATCCGTGTGCCCAGTTCTCTGAGCTGGGCAGAGAAAGCAGAGAGTGGATAAATGCCACCGCTGAGCTTTCAGTTTAGAGCCAGTTTGGTGTAGTGGTTAAGACTGTGGGGCTCTTAATCTGGAGAGCTGGGTTTGATTCCCTGCTCCTCCACTTGAAACCAGCTGGGTGACCTTGGGCCAGTCACAGCTTCCAGGAGCTCTCTCAGCCACACCCACCTCACAGGGTGATTGTTGTTGTGGGGATAATGATAACATATTGTCGAAGGCTTTCATGGCCGGAGAACGGTGGTTGTTGTGGGTTTTCCGGGCTGTATTGCCGTGGTCTTGGCATTGTAGTTCCTGACGTTTCGCCAGCAGCTGTGGCTGGCATCTTCAGAGGTGTAGCACCAAAAGACAGAGATCTCTCAGTGTCAAACTGTTTGACAGTTTGACACTGACAGTTTGACACTGAGAGATCTCTGTCTTTCAGTGCTGTATCACTGAAGATGCCAATCACAGCTGCTGGCGAAACATCAGGAACTACAATGCCAAGACCACGGCAATACAGCCCGGAAAACCCACAACACCCAATGATAACATACTTTGTAAACCACTCTGGGTGGGTGTTAAGTCGTCCTGAAGGGAGGTATATAAATCAAATGTTATGTTATTATTAGAAGGGCATTAAAGGGTCTTTTTTCCATGGCTGTTACATAGCAAGAAAATATAGGGGTCTACAAAAAAAACCCAAACCAATTGAGCATAGGAAATTTATACCAGGTCAATAGAAAAGAGTCCAGTAGCACCTTTAAGACTAACCAACTTTACTGTAGCATAAGCTTTCGAGAACCACAGTTCTCTTCGTCAGATGCATCTGATGAAGAGAGCTGTGGTTCTCGAAAGCTTATGCTTCAGTAAAGTTGGTTAGTCTTAAAGGTGCTACTGGGCTCTTTTCTATTTTGCTACTGCAGACTAACACGGCTAACTCCTCTGGATCTTATACCAGGTCAGGTCAGTGTCCCATCTAACTTGGAATAGTCTCAAGGCAGAAGACCAAGTTCCTTGCAGCAGGCAGAACTTGCATTCTGCCATGAAGATAGCAGAAGACAACTCTGATCATGACAGAGAAGGTTGTTGGTCTGGTTACCTCTTTGGTGCACTGTATGTCCATCATGAAATTGTGAACGTGCTTCTCCGCCCGGCTGAACTCCAGCTTATCCGCCGCAACAGCCACCAGGAGCGCCGTGCAGCCCACCCCCTGCAAACCAAGGAGAAGGTCGAGTGAGGAAACAAACACTGAGTGGTGAACAGAGAGCCACACTTTCCCATCTCTTCTTGGAGTCTACAGATTTGGGACAAACCTCTGTGCTTTTATTTATTTTGTTAGCCCCCTCTTTCAGTTCAAAGTTTTCAAAGCAGCTAACAAAAGTAAGTTTTAAAAAAATCGATTTCCGACAATGAAACCCCTTTAAGGAAATTTAAAAGCACAAGAAAAAGGATTGCAATACTTGAGCATCCCCTGGGCAAAGAGGTGGAAGGTGACGGAGATGGGACAGCATCCAAGATTGAATGAATTCGTGTCCCAGAATTCTCTCTCAATTTTGATGCTGAATAGTCTCTAGATATTGTTAATATACATATATTTTATTCCAGCATGTGAAACTTGCTTTCCTGGTTTGACTGCAATATTTGCTATTTGACAGTGAAGTAGTTAACACATCATTGCTTAATAGCTGAAAACATTTGATTATGACATGTGATGAAATTTGAATCTGACAGCTTCTCCTATTTTATAATCCTCAGCTGCTTCCTCAATGCTTTTATTGTATTTTACACGTATGTACATTTGTGTGTGTGTGTTATGTACCGTCAAGTCACTATATATCCTAAGCTGCCTTGGGTACTTCTCGAAACACCTTTGAAATAAATTTTAATTAATTTAATAAAATCAAGATAAAACGTTGAAATAAATCGAGAGGCACCAACATGACTAAACTCTGAACATTCCCAATGTTGATGATATTACAAATTCAAATTTCCAGGTCATTCAAAATGTGACAAAGTTGTGCTTGGCTAGTTCGGGCCCTGTTTCAAATCCTATCTCTTGCTGGAGGAGTTCCCAACACTACCTTGACAAATGCCAAGAGATTTGGGGGGGGGGCAGTGCTTGGGGAGAGCAAAGTTTGGGAAAGATGTCATGTCACTTCCAGGAGACGTTCTAGGCTGCTTTCCCTAATCTCTACGTGGAAATTCCTAGTGTCACTATATGGAGGCCATTTTTTTCTCCCACTCTTTAATTCCTTGGGGGTGAGAAATTAGGAAAGGGGGCATGCTAATTCCTGCTCCAGCCAGGTAAATAAAAGGTCTACTTCCACGTGACAGGTTTTCTCAGTGGTTGCCCCAGGCTCTGGAATCAGTGTCTTGAGAAATCCACCTTGGCACCGTCACCAGAGAGCTGTCGTAACACCATGAGAAAAGGTATCTCTCAACTTATTCCAACATTTATTTGTGTATCTTGATTTTTTAAAAATCTGCCCCTGTGCTTCAAGAAGTACCTTTCAGTTGGCTTTTCATAGCTAAATTCTAATTCTCCTGGCTTGCTTTGTATTTTATGTTCCGCGTAGCTGTTGGGTTTCAGTTTTATTGTGTTTAGTTCCGCCCCCCTCCAAGCTAGGGAGCTAAGCAGGGTTTGCCATGGTCAGTACTTGGATGGGGGAGCACTGAGAAAGACTAGGGTTGCTACATGAAGGAAGATCCAGAGGAGTTAGCCGTGTTAGTCCGTAATTGCAAAATAGTAGAGAGAGCTTTCGAGAACCACAGCTCTCTTCGTCAGATGCATGGAGGGTGTCATGCCTTCTTTGCATCTGACGAAGAGAGCTGTGGTTCTCGAAAGCTTATGCTACAATAAAGTTGGTTAGTCTGAAAGGTGCTACTGGACTCTTTACAATTTTACATGGAGGAAGGCACTGGCAAACCACCTCTGCTTCTCCTTTGCCTTGAACACCCCATGGATGGCATCACCATGAATCGATTGCAACTCGACAGCCCATTATCCATTCATTAGTTTGTTTTTATGATTTTACTGACATTTTAAAATGTGTTTTCTCATGGCATGTCACTTTGGAATGGACTGTACATGCCATAAACAAATCAAAATCAACTTGGTGCTTGAGCCGGCATTCCTTTTTGTCCATAGACTGCATACATTAGGGTAGCCAGTCCTCCGGTAGAGAATCCCTGTCTCCACCTCTTGTTTCCAGCAATTCCTAGAGAGGCATGAGTCTGTGACATCACTTCCGGGTTTGTTCTTTGTCAACAGTTGCCCCTCTCCCCCAAACTGGTCTCCTGCTGGGTTCTAACCTGGATCTGGCAACCCAAGCACACATGAAAGGCACTTACCATAACGCCAGTGAACAGACACACAACCTTGCCGCACACTGTCACTGGCACCACATCCCCATAGCCGATGGTGAGGAACGTGATGGGAATCAGCCAAACTGTTTTGCCCAGGTAGTCTCCGCTTTCCATGTGCTGTCTGTCAGTGAGAAATGAGTACCTCGTTCAAGCAACAGTGAGAAGAGAGGGTGGGACACTGCTAGCCATAATGGGTCATTTGGCAACTCTGTCAGCCAAGCTTTACATAAGCCAGGATTCGAACCTAGGTCTCCCAGATCTTAGTCTGACACTCTAACCACTACATCACACTGATTCTCCCAGGCTGACTGCTAGAGTTTGCAGGCCAAAGATCTGCATCTGATGAAACAAGTTTGTGGCCCACACAACCTGCCACAAAACAGTCATCGTAGAGGAGTCACCGTCTTAGTCTATCTCAGCAAAACCAAAGAGCAGGCCAGAGGGATCCTTAAAGACTAGTAAAAGAGATTCCAGCACGAGCTTTCATGAGTCAGTCTCGCTTCATCAGATGCATCAAGCTCTGACTCACAGAAAGCTCATCCTGGAATAAATATTATTAGTCTTTAAAGTGCCACTGGACTTCTCCTTTGTTTCACAACAAACGATACGTCTTTAAAGAAGCCACAGGACTCACTGTCACTGTTTTCTGCTTCCTTGCTTGGTGTCTGGAGAAGGGAGCTTTGACTCTCAGAATCCTGAAAAATTTGTTGGTCTCCAAGGTGACACTGGATTCAAATCCTGCTGTTCTACTGCAGACCAAGACAGCTACCTACCTAAAACTTACTTCCCGTGATCCCTTTGGGAGTCGTACAGTGACTTAACACCAAAGGAGGACCATGAACGAGGGCTTCCAACCCCCAGGCATGGCCTGGAGTTCCCAGAATTACAACTGGTTTAAAGACTACATGTATCAGTTCACCCAGAGAAAACGGCTGCTTAGAAAGGTAGAATCTGTGGTTTCATCTCCGCTGAGCTCTCTATCCTCCTCAACCCCCCCTTTCCCAAACCAGAGCTGGCATTGGCAACCGTGCCATGAACTGTTGCTCAGAAGGGTAGATTTCTAAATGTGCGGCTCAGCATACAGAGGTAAGGAAACTCGCCAAGATTCCTTCCTCTCTTTGACTGTTAAAAGTGCCCCTTTTAACCTTGGCCATTTCCACACATCCTTAAATGGACGACCCACTCACAGAATGCTGGTGGCTTTCCCCCTTCACTCCAGACGTTTCCGTTTCCAAAACGGTTGCAGGCTGTTTGGCTTCTGTTTTGTCAGCATCTTTTCGGGGACTGTGGGAAAGTGCGTTCCCAGAAAAGGTGCCAAAAAAATGGAAGCCGAACAGCCTGCAACCATTTTGAAAACAGAGACGTCAAGGGGAAAAGCCAGCAGCATTCAGTGAATTGGCTGTCCCTTTAAGGATGTGTGGGAAAAGCCCTTGTCACCCTCTGCCAAGACAGGAACTTCTGGGCTTCACCCTGAAGACCCCAAGGCCTTCCCAACTTCACCACTTTCACAAGCAGACTGGCAAGTGTTCCCCCGGCACCAGGGAGGGAGTCAGCCTCTCACCTTTCACAGACAGACAGGACCCAAAAAGCAATGATCCAAAGTCCCATGGCGAAGATCAGCAGCACCCGCCCCGGCTGGCTGTTGACCATCACCCTCAACACGAAGGGATACTGGAAATGGATCTTGTTGAGGGACCCGATGCTGCGGTACGAGGCATCGCCCAGCACGCTGCTCCGCAACAGCACGGCCCGAGGCACCAGGTACAGCCGGAGGAACATGAGCAGTGACAGAAACATGTCGGCGTCGGAGAGGAACACAAACGTCTTTGTGGGTTTGGGGTCCAGGCAGGGGAAGTCTCCCACAGGAAAGGGGTGAAAGGAGCAGACCAGGAGCTCGAGCCCCAGGAGACCCAGCTTGGAGGCACTAACTGCAATCTGCCAGTCGCGCAGGGAGTTGTCCAGCATGAAGAGCTACAAAACAGATGACAGAAAACAACCTATCTTATCCACGGGCATGGGCTAATATAACCCGTAGTCCAGAACTGTGTGTACAAGAATACAAGCAACTCATTTTCCAGGTTCAGGGTAGGAAACTGCAGATGTGAAGGAGGACAAAGGAAGCTCTCAAATATTCCACCACCCACGGCCACTGACCTGCTCCTGCTTGTTCCCATGTCTCGTTTTACCCATTTCCCACTCCGCACCTACATCTCCAACCCCCAGCTTCTTCCCCACTTTGCATCCCCAAACCCCCAACCTCTTGCCGTCAAGAGACACATTGCCTCCCCCTCCCATTTGGCAGCTCAGAGCCAAGCTACAAGTGACGCCTGACACAGGTTGGACACTTGTCAGCTTCCCTCAAGTTTTGATGGGAAATGTAGGCGTCCTGGTTTTACAGCTTGGCTCTCCATTACAGCTGCAAGACCAGGAAGCCTACATTTCCCATCAAAACTTGAGGGAAGCTGACAAGTGTCCAACCTGTGTCAGGCGTCACTTGTAGCTTGGCTCTCAGTTGTAAGAGGGAAGTCCAAGGGGGAGGCAATTTATTTCCAGTGTTTTGCCTCCCTCCTCAACCTAGGGACAGGCCACAGAAGTAGGGAGGAAGCAGTGTGCCTTCTTTATTTATTTATACCCAGCTTCTCACCCCAATGAGAACGAAAAGTGGATTACAATGTTTCTTCTCCCTTCCTACATTTTATCCTCACCCCATGAGATAGGTTAGGCTGACAGGGAGAGTAACTGGCCGAAGCACCCCTGGCAGAGTGAGGATTTGAACTCGGGACTTTCAATGCTTAGATGGACATTCTAACACTACACCACGCTGGATCTTGGCCCATTGCCCTACCACGAAGTCAACAGGCAAACCCTAGGGAAACCATTTTCTCTCACTGATTCTTCTCCCATCAGCATGTGGACCTACTTCGTAAGATTGTTGTAAGAAGGCGTTGCTTTCTATATAAATACAAGAAGGTGTTGCCCTTTCTATACAAATACCGATTGTGCCAATTATACATTTTCAGGATGAGCTTGGAGGCATCTTTCCTCTCTTGCTCTCTCTCTCTCTCTTCTTTTTTTTACGTTCAAAGCAAACACAACCCCAAATATAGGAACTGTTATCCTGTTGCTTAATTACTTTTGGATGTCTGAGTCCCTGTGGGTGTGCAATGGTTGGGGAGGCATTTTGGCAGCTCAGGTATCGTTGAGAGCTTTTTGTGCCGCTGGGCGTGCCCGCCTGTGGGTGACTCAAGCAGACAGTATCTCCAGACACACAGCAGGCCGATAATACCTATGGAATTTCCGTCTCACTACAAAAAGACCCGATGCTTCTAAAGAGGAACCGCTGGTGCATTTGAGTAACAAACTTAACATTAGGACCGTATATCATCCATCTGGTAACCTCAGTTGCTTTGCCTATGCAAAAGCTCGGCGATAACTTTATTTTTTAAATTTAATACCTTTTTATCCATTCATTCCTCCGTGAAGCTCAAGATGTCTTCCCTCTTTTCCCCTTCCTCCATTTTATCCTTACAACATCAACCCTGTGAGATAGCTTAAACTAGGAGATGGCCCAAGGTCACCCAGTTGGCTTCTACTGCAGAGTGGGGATTTGAACTTGGTTCTCCCAGATTCTAATCTGACCCTCTAGCCACCCCCCTCCCCCCCCACACACACACCAGTCTTTATTGGTGATATCGCCTGATTTGATTTTTCAGTACCTGGCTGACGTTGCAACACATTATGTATTTTATATTTGCACACCTCTACACTTAAAAGTAATTTGGTCAACTGATCTGATTTTAAAAAACTCTAGATTGATCTTCAAGGATGCCACCTATGAAACTGAGTGTCAGACTTTCTTAAAATAACAAATGTTATTTTGAATACTAGCGCTTACAAAATCTATGGGGTGACAGCCCCCATCTTAGAAAAGGTGTCTCTGTCTCTTTCCTATCTCTCTGTTTCACACACAGGACAAGAGGATCTTACTGCAACGTCCATGTGTATTATCTGGAAACAAGCATTTTCCTACTTAAGTAACAATGTCTTTCCCTGACCCGGATAGCCCAGGTGAGCCTGATCTCATCAGATCTCAGGGCCAAGCTACAAGTGATGAATGACACAGGCTGGACACTTGTCAGATTCCCTCAAGTTTTGATGGGAAATGTAGGCATCCCGGTCTTGCAGCTTGGCTCTCCAACTGCTGTCCAATGGACTTTTCAACTGTCACTTGTCCAACATTCCACCAAGCTGCCTACATTTCCCATCAGAACTTGAGGGAAGCTGACAAGTGTCCAAGCTGTGTCATTCATCACTTGTAGTTTGGCCCTCAGAAGCTAAGCAGGGTTGGCCTTGGTTAGTAGTTGGATGGGAGACCTCCAACGAAGAACAGGGTTGCAGAGGCAAACCATCTCCGTTAGTCTTTTGCCTTGAAAACCCCAGCAGGGTTTGCTATAAATCAGCTATGACTTGATAGCACTCTCCACCACAACCAGCAGTGTCCTAGCTGGCTTGTATGTGTTTTGTAAAGTTTATTAGGTGGGATATATATTCCTCAGCTAATTTCAGGCAAATTTATGCAGTTTTAATCAATTTATGGATTAGTAGTTTAAAAACCCCATACAAATGACTCGAGATAATTGGCAATTTCTGAGTAAATGGGCAGCCTAAGATTTATTTCATCCAGAGAAAGCCTGTCTGAACATCTGACGGCTAATTCTGACATCTGATATATTGTTTTTTAAAACCTATACTTGACTGTTTTTGTTGTGTTGCACTAAAGAAAATCCAAAGCAGAAGCACCAGAAAGCAGTTTTTACAACAACAACAACAAAATTGAAAAGGGAGGTCTAAGCAGGCCTGAACAATTGACCCACAAATCACATCTCTGCATCCACCACCAACCACAACTTGGCAGAAGCTGGTTGAAAGCCGTCATGACTCAGTCAGGATTCAGGAAACGCCTCTCGTTCAAATCAGCCGCTCAGATCAAACGGCCCGGAGGAAAGAAAAGAAAACCCGCCTGATGTATATTTTCCGAATGTCACTGACTGGCTTGTGCTTCAAACGGAGGCAGAGTGTGGTTAGCCTATATGGGAGAGTTCTGGGCTCGCATCCCAGACCCTGAATGTACAAGTCCCAACTTCCCACCCGCTCTTTCCATTTGCCTGTTTTCCTTCGAAACCTAGCAGCAATACATTATTTGGGGGCATTTTATGGAAGGAGAACGCCTTATTATATGCTTTAAATCCAGATGAGTATGTAGATGATTATGTATGTTGCTAGCACTGGATTGGTAAATTCTTGGAGATCTGGGGGGAAAGCTGGGGAGAATCATAGGTTTGGAAGGGATCTCTGGGGTCATCTAGTCCAACCCCCTGCACAATGCAGGAAATTCACAAATACCCCCCCCCAACTGCCCCAGTGACCCTTGCTCCATGCCCAGAAGAAGGTAAAACACCTCCAAGATCCCTAGCCAAACCAGCCTGTGGAAAACCACCACCCGACCCCAAGGTGGCGATTGGCACCACCCTGGGCATGTAAGAAGGGCCACGAAAACCAAACACTGGTGCAACCCCTTCCGCCCTCCCCCTCATGGTCTGCCCAGAATCAGCATTGCTGTCATATGAGTTTGGGGAGGCGAGAGACCTCAATGGGATACAGAGTCCACCCTCTAAAGCAGCATTTTCTCCAGGAGAACTGATACCTATACTTTAGAGATCCGTTGTAATTCCTGGAGATCCCCAGGCAGTTCTATGTGAAGATCCCCAGCAGTGGATGTAAGGTTGCCAGCCTCCAGGTGGTAGCTGGAGATCTCCCAGAATTACAACTGATCTCCAGTCAACAGACATCAGTTTCCTGGAGAAAATGGCTGCTTCGGAGGGTGGACTCTCCGACGTCAATCCCTCCCGAGTCCCTCCTCTCCCTAAACCCCACCTTTTCCAGGCTTCACCAAAATCTTCAGGAATTTCCCAAACTGAAGCTAGCAACCTAGAACTAGGGTAGGCAGGCCAATAAGAGAACACTGCTTAGGACTCAGTTTTTGGGCTGCAGCTGGAAGAAAGATCTCATACTTTTGACTGCAAGGAGAATCTGAGTCTCAGTGAGAAAGGCGGACTATAAATAACGTAAATAAATAAAACTGCTCAGGTTCCCACTCTGATCTTTTAATTTGGCACAGTCTCCAGGAATTTCCAAAGCTGAAATTGGCAACCCAACCCCAGTGGCCGAATTCAGAAGTAATAACCATTCAGTATCATAGATAACAGCTACTGGTAGAATTCTCCTCCATGACAATTTAACGAGCATATTGATTATTTCATGCTATCCTAGTCGTGAACGGTTCATGTGAAATCTACGGTTATCTGCTGAGATTTCATTTCGAAGAAATAACTCACAGCAACTAGCTCCATAACCCCGTCTCCACTATTATAGGTCAAGCTCCTTAAATTGTGAAACCAAACATCCAATAACCTTATCCTGAACTAACTGCCTTTTGCTAAAAGCTCGGGCACAAGAGGATTTGATTCGGGCCTCTGGTCCGGGCTGGTGGTTTGAGATACAACGGCCACACAACGGCCCCAGCCTGCCCTCATTTAACAAGCTCAGTACCTATTGATTTCTCACTGTATGCTCATTGTTGCTATATATCAAATGTCACCTGATCCTAGAATGCACCATCCAAAAACATGCCTACTTGGTTGCTAGAATACTTCCTTTCATATCTAAGTCAAGCAGGTCTGCTAAATTTCTGTGGGCAAGATCAGACTTATAGAGCCCTGGAGCACTCCCCAATTTGTTGTGCAAAGAGGGAACACCCTTCTCTCTCCTCCCCACCACAAGACCCTCTTGCTGACATCACATTTCACATAGGCACATATAATTCAACCCTTGCAAACTGGATCTATGCAAGTTGGATCCTTGCAATGAGGAGTCACACTGCTGGGCAGCTCTGAAAACGATGACCTGCTCCCGCCTGTCCTTTAATGAAGAACAGTGGCCACCAAACACAGCCAGTGTGGTGTAGTGGTTAGGGTGTCGGACTTTGATGTGGGAGACACTGGTTCAAATCGCCACTCTGCCATGGAAGCTCATTGGATGAACTTGGGCCAATCACACACTCTTGGCCTAAACTACATCACAGGGCTGTTGTGAGGATAAAATACAGGACAGGAGAAGGAGGTAAGCTGCTTTGAGTCCCCATTGTTGAGGAAGGTGGAGTATCAATGAAGAAGGGAAGGTACATGGATGGATGATTGGCAGCTTTCCACCTTTTGCTCTCAGCCATCAGAGGAACATCAGAGTTACCTACCTGGATCTCTTTGATATGAAAGGCCAGGATAAGAATCAGCAGTCCAGCTGTGGATAGAGTGATAAGGCACTTCACCATGAAGGAATAGGCAAACCACTGCAAGAGAGACAAGACAGGGAAGAGAGATGAGTGAGGGAGAGGCTCCACCGCTCGGGCCATCTCTTAGGCCTGCCATTCCATTCTTCCAGCCTCTGGCTTGACTACGGCATCCCTTGGCCACGGCTCTATCCACATCCTCAAAGATGCGAGTGCAGAGGTGTCATCTTATCTCAAGAAACTCTCAGGGATAGGACTTTCTTCTGAAAAAGCATTCATGTCATCATCAGCTCTCTGGATTCTTGGTATAATGGGTAAGACTGTGTACTAGGAAGTCTGGAATTCCAGTTTCATTACAGGTGTGCCATAATCTTTCTCGGTGACATTAGAGTTACCTACCCTACCCTAACTTGCATCTGATGAAGAGAGCTGTGGTTCTCGAAAGCTTATGCTACAATAAAGCTGGTTAGTCTTAAAGGTGCTACTGGGCAGATTCCAGGTGACTAACCTGAAGGCGCTGCATGCTGCCATGTTCCGGATCGCGACAGGGAAAATGCGAAATATCGCGCCAAACTCGCGCGAGAAAATGCGATATTTCGCGTTTTCCCCATCGTGATCTGGAACATGGCGGCATGCAGCGCCTTCAGGTTAGTCATCTGGAATCGGCCCTGGACTCTTTACTATTTTGCAAATACAGACTAACACGGCTAACTCCTCTGGATCTACCCTAACCAGCCACCACTCTCCATGCGAGTGCAGAAACGAATAAAGCTGTTATAGGGAACTGTGCAACTGAAAAGCTTTGGGCACGTGAAAGCACAATCCTAAATATTGCTAAATATGTTTTATTATTTAGAACAAAGAGTGCATTCAGGAAAGTTACAGCTGGCATCGCTGAGGCATGTCGTGAAATAAACAATGCGCCCAGCAAGGCTGCACATATGCTGTGCTGCAAAATTGAAAACGCTGATCTTAATCAATCCAAATTCTGCACTAAGGGTGGAGTGGAAGCCGGGGGGGGATTTTTATTAGGACATCTTATTCGGGCATCTCTTTGGCATTGCCCTGGTACATTTAAGCATACCTTCAAATGACATCCATAAGGACTAGAAACGCAAAGGGTTTTTTAAAATGCAGTTCTCAAGGATGGTGAATTTGGCATCCAATGCTACCATTAAGTACTATTCATACTGATATACATACAAATGGGGAAAATCTAGAAACAGCACTCAAGGATTCTTCAGGGGTTTTTAACTTGCTCTGTGATTTTAAAAGATTCAAAGGAGAAATGGAGGAAGGGCAGAAGATAAGATAGAGGTGGGATCTAAGCGATTAGCCTTCCAAAGATAAGGTCACCAAACACAAAAGGATTGTTGAAGCAAGTTGGAAAGAAAAGCCTTATGACTGTTTCTTTGTCTGGATGTTGGCAAAGTCACATCAACAAACTAGACCTGATGATAAGTTAAACTTCTGACACCTCCCCAAGTCTCAGTTTCAACCACGGGCCACATGATGTCCAAATAACACTTTTTTCCTTATTAAAGGTCAAAAATGACATATTATGCGGAAGATCCGCAACCGAGTCTTTTGGCTGTATTTGTATAATTTGTAAGGCTGTAACGCAGCCACGACTGAATACGATTAAAACCAGAAAGCTCAGGGTGTGGAGGGAGTTAATTTTGGGTCCCAGATTGCCGTTTTCGAAATCTCTCCGTACCCCCCCATCTGAAAAACAGGCGTGTGGGGGAAACCAGAGATGTTCTGTATGTGACCTTACTTAGGAGTGCAAACGCTAGGTTGGGAAATTCCTGGAGATTTGGGGGTGGAGCCTAGGAAGGTGGAATTTCAGGAGTGGGAAAAGCTCAGCGGGGATCATAGAATCCATCATAGAATCCATCTTCTGAATCATCCATTTTCTCCAGGGGAACTGATCTCTGTAGCCTGAAAATCCCTGGAAGTACTGGGGAAATCCAGGCTCCACCTGGAGGATGGCAACTCTAGCATCGTAGCAGGTAACTTACTGCCAAGCATCTTTGTTTTGGACTTAATCGATCAACAATAGCTATTTGGCTATAAAGCTGTTGTGGTGTAGTGGTCAGTGGTGTAGCATAGAGGGGCAAGGGAGGACAGCCTGCACTCCGCAGGAGGCCACCCACGGCACCCTGGCTGCCTGCCGCACCAAAGGGATGGCCGTCCTGCAGCTGAGAAGCATGCAAAGCTGGCGGCGGCATGGACAGCTCCCGAGGAGGACTGCCTGATGGGGGCAGGGAGGCAAGCGGCCTGGACTGTGGAAGCACTCCCACACCCTACGTGATGACATCACTTCCAGTGACATCATCGCACAGTCCTGGGAGTGAGCACATGCTTTGCATGTGCATGTGTGGAGCCTGGGAATTGCTTCGGGCACTCCAAAACCACGCTACGCCGCTGGTAGTGGTGTTATACAAGATTGTGGGAGAACCAGGTTGAATCTCCAGCATGCCGCAGAAGTTTGCAAGGCGGCCCAGGTGGCCCTCTCTCTCAGCCTAGGACAAGTACAAGTACTTATGAGTAAATTCACTCCTGGAAGAAGTCGTCATGGTGTAGAGGTTGGAGTAAGATCTGGAAGACCCAGGTTTGAATCCCTCCTCTGCAATGGAAACTGGTTGGGTAACTTTGGGCCAGTCACACACTATCCATATAACCTACTTTGCAGGGTTCTTGTGAGGATAAAATGGAGGAGAACAATGTAAGCTGTTTTGGGTCTCCACTGGGGACAAGAATAAGGTATAAATGAAATAAAGGGTGATGAGGACTGCTGGCTTAGAGGATGAGCATCAAAGTGGACCACTTCCAGCACCCAAAGCACTTTTCAGTAGAGGTGTGTCTAATGAAAAACAAACCAAAAATACACACAGAAATCGCTGGTTCAGCTCATTAAAGCAACTTCTGGAACGGTGGAACAAAATCGAGAAACGACGTTTTAACAACTCTGCCCACCCCCGCCGAAAATCTTGTGTGTTTCGTTTTGGTTCTTACCTGCACAGCAGTCGCACAGGTAGGCCAGGCAGCGTTCTCTTACATTATCTTGTTGTAACCTTCATAACAGCCTGATAAAGCAGGCCTGTATTTGCGAGGCTGAAGTCTGGAGAGAACAGCTTGCCCAACACAATCCCTTAGAGAGAGGATTGCGTAGAGACATCTTATACAAGTAGGATCAAGCGAAAGATCTTACCCTTGGTCTCCCATTGTGGATACACATGGACTGCTGGGGAGACAGAGTACACTTGAATATGAGGCTGCACAGAAAGTAAGGGCCAAGCTACAAGTGACAAATGACACTTGAAGGGCAAGTGTATTTCTCCCTGTTCACTTGCCCTCCACTCAATCCACTTGCCAGGCAAGTGTCTTTCGTCATGTGTAGCTTGGCCCTATGTCACTTGAGCGTCCCTGTGTAAGATGTCTTGTGTAGAAAGACACTGTGTGGCAGGGGTCCAATTTGAACCTGGAATCTCCCAGGTCACAGTAGGAGAAATTATGCAGAATTTGGACACATTCACAAATAAGTCTTTCAATGCCTGCAAGTCATGGAAGAGTAATGGAACCTCCATGTCCAAAAGCAGCATGACTGACAGCCAGATCTTGGAGAGAAACCATAGAAGAAAGGCTGTTACACCTCACTTGGTAGCTTTCTTAAGGCTGTCAGAAGCGGCGAGCTGTAGCCGATTCTTTATTTTAATGGTTTGACCCAATGGGATGATTCTTGACTTCTTAAACACTGGCTAATCTGTGTTAAGCAATCCAGAATACGCAACCTCATTTGTTCATATAGCTCCCTAAGAATTCTTTGGCTCTACAAACCACATTGCCTTCAACTGAGTCAGCCAACTGGTTTACAAAAGACAATATTGACTGCTCCAACCGGCAGCGACTCTCCAAGCTGTTCACATCACCTCCTCCTCTCTCATCTTTTGAACTGGAGATACCCAGGATTTGAACCTGGAGGTAAAGGTAAAGCACCGAGTCCTTACTGACCCATGGCAACGTTTTCTTGGCGTCCTTGCTGATGCATTGCGACGTTTTCTTGGCAGACTTTGTTATGGGGTGGTTTGCCATTGCCTCCCCCAGTCATCTACACTTTACCCCCAGGAAACTGGGTACTCATTTTACCGACCTCAGAAGGATGGAAGGCTGAGTCAACCTTGAGCTGGCTACCTGAACCTGGCTTCCACCGGGATCGAACTCAGGTTGAGAGCAGAGCTTGGACTGAAATACTGCAGCTTACCACTCTGCGCCACAGGACCTGAACCTGTGAACCTGGAACATGCATGCAAATCAAAGGCTCTACCACCAAGCCATGGCCCCTCCCTAATTCCTGGTCATTCACCAGCCCGGACATCCTATTTGTAATGCACAATGCAGACACGTGAGACATTTAAATGATTTCCTTTGCTTCAGGGTGAACAGAAGGAGTTAAACTCTGGTGTATGGGAGAGCAGGTGAAGTGTGTGACCAAAGCCCCACGACAACAATAGTATCATTGTGGGTTTGTTTCAGGCAACAGTATTCACCCAGGTAACTGGCTGCCACCTGAAGCAGGTGGCGTCTAAAGAGAACTGAGCAAATCCGGGAGGGGCTACCCCCTACACATTCAGTGAAGGGGAACTGCGGCTTCTGTTTTTGCAAGAGTTCTTTATTTCATTGTGTATTTATGTTTTAAATCCCCCTCTTCCTCTAAGGAGGTCCAGCTGTTACATGCGGTCTTCCCTCCTGCACTTTATCCACACAACAACCTTGTGAGGTTGTATAGGCTAAGAGAGAGCGACTGCCCCAAACTGCCCCATGAGCAGTGATTCGAACCTGGATCTTCCAACACTCCATTACACTGTCTAGATCCCATCCTGGAAGGAAATCTTTGCTTTCCTGCAAAGAGGTGACATTTCTGGAGTTTGGCACCTTGACGTGGCTTTTGAAAGGCAGCCAAGATGGGCCGGGAGACTCCTTGGACAAACATTTTCACAACGGGGAAAGAGCTTGAAATGGGACCACAGTCATATGGCGGGATACAGAGGGCATCCAAGAGCTAAGGGTTTGGGGCGGGGTGGGGTGGGGAGGAGATGCATTGATTCTCATACTCTGCAATGCTCCTTTGGAAAGCCAAACTATCCAAGCTTAATTTTGTTTTCCATTGTGCTTTTTTTGCTAAGTTGCCCGTAGCTTTCCTGGAGAATTGATTGTGATGACATTCTCTGTCGTTCTTATATAAATCTCTCATTGCTTAGCTCAGGTGCCCTAAATCGTTAGAAGCTGGACATTTTAATATCTGAAGGGACAAGATTTGTAGAGCAACGTGTACAGATTGGCAAATTTGCAACCACTGCGCAAAAGAAGTGGCTTCTGAATCATAGGAAGTCAGTCAGTAGAAGTCATTGTGGTATCTTAGCTCCTCAAGTGGTAGAGGGGCAAAAGATCACCCCTAAAGGGGCTTTTTTGGAGAGGAGAGACCAGCTTATCTGCATACAAATTCTGAAGCAGGAGTTGCAGAGGGAAATGATCCTGGTTGTATATCCGAGCAACAGCTTGAAACATCCAAAGTTGAGAAGTGGTCCCTTGAAAGGAACTGGTACAAGATGCTCTGTGCCTTTAACAGCCGTGGAGCAGGCAGGAATACAACAGGTATAGCCTCCCCCCAGCAAGGCGGTACAGTGGCAAGTGCCGATTTCTTCTTAACTCTCCCTCCACCCTGAAGATGAGGCAGAATGCAGCAGAAATGCTGGCTCCCACATGAAGCGACCTTTTACTGAATCTGACTATTGGTCTAACTAGGTCAGTGTTGTCTACTCTGACTGGCAGTGGCTCTTCAATAGAGGCATTTCACATACCCCATCAACTAATTCCTTTACCTGGAGATGCTGAGAATTGAACCTGAGACCTTCTGCATGCAAAGGAGATGTTCTACCACTGGGCCAGGGACCCTTTCCTGAACAACAACACATAAAGCTGACTTATCCTGGTGCATCCAGAGCAGAATTGCCTACTCTGACTGGAAGCAGCTCTCCAAGGTCTCAGGTCGGGATCTTTCACATCTCCTATTACCTGGCCCATTTCACTGGAGATGTTGGGGTCTTTTGCATGTCAAGCAGAAGCACCAATCTATGGCCTCTCCGTGGCTCAGACCGACCCCAAAACATCAAATCTCTTCCACAGTTTGGAAGGGAAAGGTTAAGATTTGCCTCTTGACTCGCTTTCCTCCCCTGCCACATTCTACCCATCACACTACCAAATCTTTGCAAATTCTCCACCAAGACCATTGCCACTAACCACCAGGGCTTTTTTTCAGCTGGAACGCCGTGGAACGGAGTTCCAGCACCTCTTGAAAATGGTCACATGGTCGGTGGCCCCGCCCCCTGATCTCCAGATAGAGGGGAGTTTAGATTGTGGTGGCGCGGAGGGCAATCTAACTCCCCTCTGTCTAGAGATCAGGGGGTGGGGCCACCGGCCATGTGATCATTTTCACCGAGGGTGTTTTAAACTTTAAAAAACTCTCTCCTTGTTCCAGCTGACACAAAGTGATATTGTTGTACGGTCCTGAATTTCACCACCTCTTTTCCTAGAAAAAAAAGCCTTGCTAACCACTAGTCTCTGCTCTCTTCCCTGTGCTCAGAACAAACCCCAGGTACCTCTAGGCACCTTGCCCTTGCCGCCGCCCTCCCCCCCCCCCGCAGCAGTTCTCACTGCCAATGCTTGTTGCATTGTTAGAAAGAGCTGCATGACACCTGACCCATCCAGATTAATATTTATCCTGTCCCAGGTCCCAGGATTGCTTCTCCACCTCCAGCTCTTCAGCTCTGGCCATGAAGGGAGCGATTGTGTCCAGAACAATCACAGAAGGATCTTTGGCTTGCACATTAGACCTGGAGGGGTGTGTGTTTGTGCCCGAAACGGTCGGATAAGGAAGCAGAAAGCGGAAGAGAAAACACAGAGCAAGGAGAGATGCCAAGACCTGGTGCCTCAGTTTTCCTTCGGTGCTTTGTACCACAGGGGCAAAATTATAGCAGCAAACTTTCTAAAAGACCCTTTTTTCTGATCCCTGTTCCTAACATATTTTTCAGAGGACTTAGCCGTGTTAGTCTGTAGACACAAAATAGTACAGATTCCAGTAGCACCTTTAAGACTAACCCACTTTACTGTAGCATAAGCTTTCGAGAACCACAGTTCTCTTCATTAAATGCATCTGATGAAGAGAGCTGTGGTTCTCGAAAGCTTATGCTACATTAAAGTGGGTTAGTCTTAAAGGTGCTTTATTATTCCTAACAAAAACTCTGTTTCCTCCTGTTTTGCTTTTTAGGAGGGGGTCCGTTGAAAAACTGTGTACACACAGAATTCTTTGGCTTACATAGATAGGGGGTGGACATTTGTATACTGCACATGCATGTAAACATGTGCCGATAGAAACTCGTGCATAAGAGCATCTGTGCAATGCATTTTGCACGGCAGCCATCCAGAGGAACCTGGCAAGCCCCCCCCCCATGATATGAATACAACAGCCCTCTTCTACCACTTGCTCCTCTTGTCCCCGGTGTTGAACATATGGACTGAATCAGGGCATAGGATTTTTCTCGCATTACAGATGCTTATTTTCTGCACTTCACACCCCTGCTCTGTCAAACTAACTACAACATGTATTATAACTAGCTTCCTGACACTTTAATTTATAATACCCCTCCCACCCTCTGCCTGGATTATAAGCTTCCTTTTTCCACTCTTCGTATCTGACGAAGGGAGCTCTGACACTTGAACGCTCATATCCTGGAAATCTAGTTTGGGTCTTTAAGGTGTTACTAGACATATAGCTGGCTTATACTGAAATCAGTTTCCCATTCATCATCCATTTATGTAAATGGGGCCTTTTGCTAAATACTATTATCTTGGTTTTGTCATAATTGACTTTCATTACATTATCTTTACAACAGAGGCCAAATTGTTTTAAAAACCTTTGAAGGCCAACTTGTGAATGGCATACAAGTAATGTGTTATCACCATAAAGGAGTAATGAAATGGCTTTGTCTCTAAGCCTAACAGTAAAATACCGTGTATCTGACAAATATTTGACTGTGTCATTTATGCATAAATTGAAAAGCAAGGGTGCCAGGATACAACACCTTTTGAAGTTGGAATTGAATTGGCCAGTTGGCCAGAATAACGTTATAACGTGATGCCATATAAAGAACGTGTCTGTATTTGTGATTGGGATTCCATTGAAGACTTAGGCCACGTGGTCTTTTATTGCCCAAGATCTGCATTGGCACATGAAGGATATCTTGAAGATATTTTATTACAGTATCCTGGGAGAATGGATAATGATAGATTAACGATACTAAAAGTAAATGGACGACGCTACAAATGGCAAAGTTAGTTGCAAAGGTGATAAAGGCCTTATCAAAACCATCTACTGCTGTTGTGTCTGATGGATAAACTTAACTATTTTGCTGACTACCTGAAGGAATTGCTCAAATTGATGCCGGTTTTAGTTTAAACTTGTGATTTTAATGACTGTTATAAAATTGTAAGGTGTATTCGAGTTTTTACTGTTACTGTGATTGTTGTATTATAATCCTAATGTTGATGTAATTGCTACGGCTGTGAGCTATCACAATAAAGACGATGATGAAACTGAAATCAGACCATTGTTCCATCAAGTTGCTCTCCAGGGTCTCAGGCAGAGGTCTTCCAGATTACCTGGAGATGCTGGAGAATGAACCTTGCACCTTCTCCTCCCTGTCCTCAGGCTGCAAGGAAAACTGCCTCTGAAGCTGGAAGACCCATTTACCCATCATGGTGAATAGCTGCCGATAGACCTCTCTCCTCCAAGAATTGGCTCAAACTTATCTAAGCCAGCAGCTTTTAGACTCGATGTAGTGAATGCCACACACCAATTCATTGCACCTGAGCCTTACGCCTGGCCACAGAGCAAAGGTTTCTGTGTTTGAGTGACAGCTCTGTCACAGTCCATGCAACAAGCCCCATTGTCTACATTCTCTTAACTATTCTTAGAAAACGGCCGTGTTCAGTTTACTAAACACGCCCTGCTCCAGAAGGGCTGTTGAGGAATGAATGAATGTTGGTGAAGAACAGCCGTTAACCGTGAATGGCTGGGCGGTGCTCCGGAAGATGTTTCTTGGTATAACCACAGGGATGGCACAAATATTCCGATTTTCATTGGTGAGATGTAAGATGGGATGCAAGAGCTTGGGACAAATATTAGGGTCACCATCTTTTTTAACAGCCACTGCAGTTCTGCTGTTTCACAGCCCAGCACACACACATTAAAAGGATCCAGAGGAGTTAGCCATGTTAGTCTGTAGTTGCAAAATAGTAAAGGGCCCAGTAACACCTTTAAGACTAACCAACTTTATTGTAGCGTAAGCTTTTGAGAACCACAGTTCTCTTTGTCCGATGCATGCATCAGACGAAGAGAGCTGTGGCTCTTGAAAGCTTACTCTACAATAAAGTTGGTTAGTCTTAAAGGTGCTACTGGACTCTTTACATTAAAAGGAGAGGCTCTACCTGTCATGCCATCTCCATGCCAAGAATAGCTGCACCAATGACACGTCTTTCCTTATTGCATCTATATACCATCTTCCTCCAAAATGAGGGCTCAGTGACAGCGTGGGTAATGGCAAAGTAGCACTGCTAGTGAAAAAAGTAAAACCTGCCATCTGCTACATTAGAGGAGGGTTGGGCTATCCTTGTACCCTAGGAAGAATACTGCCAGGGGTGGGGGACACTTTTAAAATAGCAGATGGATGAGGTTAGGTTTGCCCTAACACCTGGCTTGTGCAAGAAAGGGCATGGTTTTCAAATGCTCTCCCCCCATGTATGTGTGTGTTAGAGGGGAAAGAATTCTCGGCCAGTTTCACAACTTTGAGTGGCAGATAGATTCTCAGCACAAAGATTGACTTTGCAAGCCTCTTTTGATTTTATCTGTCGCCTCCTTCATTGCTTCGGTTCCACTCCATTTCCACTGAAGCACTCCCAAAGGCTCGCTGCTTGGCTGAAATCTCCTAAGTCAACAGGGTTCACAAAGGCAAGGTCAGGTCTGCAAGGACAGGCTGAGATGCAAGCTTAGAGCAGCTGCAGAATCTAGGTTTGCCAACTCCAGGCTGGAGAATTCCTGGAGATTTGAGGGCAGACCCTGGGAAGGGTGGTGTTTGGGAAAGAGAGCGAGCTCAGCAGGGTATAATGTTATCGAGTCCCCTCCTCCAAAGCTTCTGTTTTCTCCAGGGAGGCTGGAGCCTGGAGAACCAATGTAATTCCAGGAGAACTCCAGGCCCCTCCTGGAGGTTAGCAACTAACCTGTTTTGCAAAGTCAAATTTTATCTATATACTGTGAATATGCACCCATTTGAGCACTGTAAGAGGGTAGGGAAATTAGCTACACAGTATGCAAAATGGGGAGATGGTTCTTCCAGATTATAGACAGGGAGAGATATTTTTGAACAAGCACCATCATTAAATTGCCTGATGGTGCCATTTGAATGGGATTTACTTCCAGAGGGTGGCGAACGTACAACAGAGGTTGCTTGTAGCTGCCAGCAAATTAATCTACCACATTGAGTTTTGCAAGGACGCTCCCCCCAAATTAAGTTCCCAGCCTTTCCTGACTCTGTGCTCTTTGCCTATGCTCCCCTCTTCCTCTCTCTCTGGCTTTCCCCTCCAACGTGCTCCCGGGCCTGGAACAAACGCAAAAGGAGACCCAGAACGGATCCAAGGTCTGTTTGCAGGCGGAGGACCGGGAAGAATTCCTCATCTACCAGAGGAAGCGTGCTGTGGAGCGCCGTGCCCTTCGGAGATGGGGCCGTGTTCACAAGAAGGGCAAGTGCCAAGTCTGAAATCAGGAGCAAATGGGGGGGGGGAGAGCAACAAGGCGGGAGGGAGACGAGACTGCATGCCAGGACTCCTGGGTTCTTTGCTTTGGCGCCAAGAGTTTGTGCAATCCCTGAGCTTCAGCACAAAAGGCTGCTTTCTCTCCCTACCCCCTTCAGCCTCTAACACACAAGGAAGTGCATGCAAGATGCTTCCTCAAAACACTCTGAGGGCTGTACAAGATTTCACATCAAAAGTGGAGATTAATCCCCACCAGCGTGTCCCTCAAAGAGGAGACGCATGCACGGCGGCGGTCACACTTCTGTCTCATGCATGTCACAGACCTTCTGGAGACGGGACTGGGTCACTTCTATGCAAGGCTGGCCCAAGAGTTCTGGGTGGCTGCCCTAGGTGGTGAACTATGACTTTGGTTCCTCCCCTCCACCCCCGCTTCAACATACATGTGCAAACATAACAAAACATCGACTGTCTTGCTCCAAGGGCTGCAATCCTGAGCATATGAACACAGTGGGACTTGCGTCTGAGTCGGCATGGTAGAGGCACATAAGAGGAACACTCTGGCGCTTTCTCTGACCTGTGCCCTGGAATACTGGGGCTGACCGTGGCCCAGTTCTTTTGACCCCCGCCCCCAGCTCCAGCACCCTAGGCAATTGCCTAGCTTTGCCTACTGGTCAGGCCAATCCCATGAGTATATTCTGTTCTGAGAACCAGTTTGGTGTAGTGGTTAAGAGCGCAGGACTCTAATCTGGAGAACCGGGTTTGATTCCCCACTCCTCCCCTTGAAGCCAACTAGGTGACCTTGGGTCAGTCACAGCTCTCTCAGAGCTCTCTCAGCCCCACCCACCTCACAGGGTGTTTTGTTGTGGGGATAATAATGACATAATTTGTAAACTGCTCTGAGTGGGTGTTACGTCATCCTGAAGAGCGGTATATAAATCGAATGTTATCATTATCATTATCATTATCATTATCATTCTGTACAGCGAAGAAGAAGGGGGGGAGGCGCACCAAGGCAAAAACAAAACAGGAGCAGCAAATAGTGCAAAGGGAAGAATTCTTTAATTGTGAGTCCTTCCTTTTGCACCATTTGTTATTCCTTCTTCATGTTCTGGCACATTGCCAAGGCTAAAGAAATGTGGGTACATTGTCCTGGCGGTTTACTTGTCATTGATTAGTGATCTTCCAATGATCTCCTTGATATGATCAACCACCTGTTGGAGTTAATAGGGCACAACACATATTTATCATGAACATACAGCTTTGAATTGACCACTGGGTTTCTCAGAGTCGATGTTAACATGTGCCAAGTTAATACCCGCACTAAGGGAAGACAGGCACAGATTCCCGGACCATTCTGGGAGAGGGTTTGGGAGGAACTTGGCAATCACCCGTACCTCTGAGAAAACCCACATCCCACATTGAACAGTGCTGGTCAACAGGCTGTTTCCTGCAATAAGCCAAAGGCCTGAAACTTGTCATCAGTGGGCCCCTGCCATTCCCTGAACTTCAACAATGTCATAGAACGTCCACAAACATTCCAACTGCAGAGGAGGAAGAGTCAGTTATGGAATGTTGACAATCAGTGCTCAAGGTGAGTTTTCCCTTCACCAGCCCCCACACCAACCCACATTTTACGGAGCAGAAAGCCCATGGAAAGATCCAACCCTCAAATCTCTAGAGTCAGGTTAACTGCTACAAATTTATGACTTTCAGGATTTAAAAAAAAATGAGAATGGAGTTGTCCATTCAGCCCTGTCCTCCACCCTCAAATATGCACATATTATCCCTGTAATTCCCTGATGTCCTTCACCCGGCAGGTCTCTACTTGCTGCAAGAGGAATGTGTGATAATGAACATTAGGGCAGGGCAGGCATATCAGACAGAGACTTGTATTCTCCTTCTGCGGGACAATAAAAAAATTTGTTGGAGATGCAGTCTTCAAGGTTGGACACAACAAATACAGTAACTAGGGGACAGGATCGTGGAAGGGGGGAAAACACAAAAAGGCTGCACACCAGAGTTGAAAAAAAATTGGCGAAGGGGAGAAATCCTCCCGCAAACTCTCCTAAAAGGAGTTCACTTCATGAGTGTACAGTCATTTAATTCAATGTTTTTCAATGGCTGATTCCGCACACGTTGGATAATGCACTTTCAATGCACTTTATCAATCGTTTGAGGTGGATTTTTTGTTCCACACACGAAAAAATCTGTTCCAAATGATCTATAAAGAGGATTGGAAGTGCATTATCCAACATGTGCGGAATCACTCAATGTTCCCTGGTAGGGAGAGTGTTGAATATAAAGTTTTTTTGTGGGTGGGGGGGAGACTCCAAGGTGTTGTAACACTTGGTAAACCGAAGTAGCCCTAAAAAGGACGCCTGATACTTTTAAGTTTCGCTTGAAGGCCAAAATCTCAAATGTGAAAACTGAGCATGTTTGCAGTCTGAACTATCACATTTGCTGAGATGCAAGTATGCGTTCCCTTTCAGCTCTTTTTTCCAATGCGCACTTGCAGAATCACAATGTACTATTAAAGCTGACAAGAATTTAATCCTCTCTCCCCACCGCCAATAGCAGAAATGGCAAGATTACCCCGCTCCATGAAAAACTAGCTGCCAAACAAACAAAAACACTTATATATTAATGACTGTAGTGCTGGAACATCCCTGAATACTATTACAGGTAAATGGAACCCCCATATTCAGAAGCAGTGTATCTCCAAATGCCAGGCGCTAGCTGCAAAAAACATATAGGTCCTGCTGGCCACTGCATAGGAAACATGTTGATTATTACTTGGCCTCTGGTATGATCCTGCTGGATTTCTTTTGGCCACTCAGTCCAACAACATCTACCTAAGCAGATCACATGCGAATGCTACTAACCCGCACGAAGAAACCAGGGACTTCTACATCACACTGAAGCAAATTTTAAAGCGCCTCCTGAGAAACTGTAGAGATACAAAGGGCTTGCAAAACACATCAGCGCAAACATCGTCCAGTAATATTTCTAAATCTCAACATGGCGCCATCTGTGGATACTTAAATATGTGGATCGGGGCCATGTAGAGAGAAAATGGATATTCCGACAAACTTGGGGGACTCCCTAGGTTTGCAGAAAAATCTGAAAACTTTCTGGAAAGGAGGGGGTTTAAATCCCCCTAAAATGGGGGCAAGATGCCAGCAGAGGATGGGGGAGGAAGAGAAGGAACCGCTGCCACCATGTGTACTGCAGAGGTAGCAGTTATGTGGGCAGGGCGAATCGGGGGGAGCAGGAGTCGCCACCACTGCAATGTGTAAGGCGGCAGTAATGCAAACTGGCTGGAAGGCAAGGAAACAGAAGCTGGCAATTGTGCAGCCTGGAGAGCCAGCGAGGGAGGAAGATGGGTCATTTCCCCCCCTCCCCAAGCTTCATGTGTTCCCCACACACATGAAGAATAGGAGATGTTTGACCCAGTTGGGTTCAGGACCAGACACCACATTGCTATCTATTAAGCTCACTTTGTGGGGGGAGGCATAAACTATCAGGGATAGCAGCCCACTAAACTGTCAGGGAGAAACTGCCTGGGGATAAATCTGGAGGTTGCAAAATGTTTGCAAAGGGCATCACTGCAAACGTACACCCACAAGGTATCAGATGCCATTGGGTTCAAATGTCTTATCCTCACCTGCAAATTCTGACTACTATTCTCAGATTGTAGGTGTATCATGAACTATCAGGGACCACAGCCACTTGCTCAGATGCAACCCGAAGATTATGGAATGCATCACTTGAGAACACTTTTAAGAGCCAGCAAGCAGGGAGATTCACAACAGGATTTCCTTCCGTTTTTGTTTCAAAGGCCAAGCAACAATATGTGGTATGTTTTGATAAGGTTCATGTCACATATTTTCCCATTAGGTAAATAATTGTTTGGGGCAGGAATGTGGACTGTTTATATATTTATGTACTTACTCGCTTTATTTATACCCTGGCTTTCTCCCCAAAGCATCTTACATTGTTCTCCTCACCTCCATTTTATCTTCACAACAGTCCTATGAGGTAGGTTTGGCCAAGACCATGTGACTGGCCCAAGGCCACCCTGCTAATTTCCTTGGCAGAGCAAGGATTCGAACCTGGGTCTCCCAGTCTCAACACTCTAATCAAGGCATCACACTGGCTTAGATCAGGGAAACAGCACAGGGGAAATGAGTTATAAAACTCTTCACCCTTTATTACTTTCCTAAATTGTGACTGTTTTAAAAAAACGTGATCCCTGCCTCCTGTCTGGTTTTGCCCTAACAAGGGGAGAGAGAGCCATTTCATTCAAAAGTGCATTGGAGCCCATCCCACAAGAAGAAGCACCAGATATTACGGCATGCAAAGGATATGCCGACCGCCCCACCATCAAACCCCTGATAGGTTGTCCCACAGGACGCCAGACTGGGCTGTATTTGGCTCAGAAGATCAAAGCGCACAGGTCTGCTCTCGCCAATGTAGGTTTTTATTTCCATTCCAATGACAAACTTGGGGAAAAGCAGAAACCACCCTAAAGCATCAACTGTGAAAAACAGCCGAGTGCCCTTTTCATTACCTAGGTAGGTTCAAGAATGCAACATTAAAGGTGCCCATGGGGCAAGGAAGAGTTTGGGTGAAATCGGGTCCAAGGTGACTCAGAGAAGCGAGCTGTGTTAGTGCAAGGGAAAGGTTTGCAAAGCCCACACCCCAAATCTGTCGCTATGTATGACCTGCGGGGAAAATTTCTTCAGGAGGGTATAATGTATCACCTGTGCCCCACCTGTCTTCCTTTTCGCATACCTGTGGTGGTGGAGAGTACCCTCAAATTATAGCTGACTTCTGGCAACCCCTAGTGGGATTTTCATGGCAAGAGACTAACAGAGGAGGTTTGCCACTACCTGCTTCCCACCACCCTAGTGTTCGTTGGAGGTCTCCCATCCAATTACTAACCAAGGCCAACCCTGCTTAGGTTCTAAGATCTGATGAGCTAGAGCTCACCTGGGCTATCCGGGTCAGGGCTTTCTAGTACCTACCCCTAGTTTTTTTAAAAATCCCCATTTTGTCCTTCGTTTGCACTGGGGATGGGGGCTTTTTAGAAGTTTATCAATGCGCTAATATAAACATTTGCAATTTGTGTTTCCGCCTCTCTTCCTGGAGGAGATGATCAACTCCAGCACATCTGTGTGAGATGCCGAAGATCCGTGACCACAATCTCCTGCTTTTTAAAAAAAGACAAAAGCAATTTGGGGAGAGTGATTCAAACTAGGAACAAGACAGGAGAGGGTTTACAGCCCTTCCATCCAACCTGCTAGTTGGTAGAGACAGAGGTACCTATGGATCACTTGCATGTTTTCTCTGTATGCCGAAGAACTCCTTTGAGGTGCGGATTTTAATTTGTAAAACAGCATAGTGGAGGGAAAGGGTTAATCCCTCCCCAGCGCATATCTCCCCCTCCCCATGGCCGCTTTGCTTTAAAAACACACAGAGAGAAGATCCTAATCTCCAATGTAATCGACGTCTTTTGGCCCACACGCTTTCCTCCCTCCCATCCTATCGTAACCGCTTCTCCAAACAGCAGACGTTGCTGATTGTAGGGAGTTACAGCCCGGCTCATTGTGAGCTTAATCACTCTATTAAAGGTTACAGTTTTTAAATAAGGAAACAGCAAGGGGCAGTTTAGTAACACGCCCTGCTTCGGAAGCAAGCCTCTTGGAAAGTGAATGCCTATGAGTCCAGCAAGCAGAAAAGAAAGTTTCACGGTCACACTGTGGGGGTAGGAGAACACTGGCGGAGGAAAGCATCCTTGGGGAGGAAGCTGGAGCACAGACACAAAGCATGTCTCCCTTTTAGAGTCAGGCTACAACTCAAATCAGTGAACATCATGCGCTCGTCCGACTTGGGGCAAAGCCATTTTGATGAAGCAGAAAATCCAAACAGCTGCCCCTCCACACAGGCACACACTCGTGCATCATCACACTCACTCGGTCACACACACAATACTCCCTTTGGGGCACAATCCTCCAGGGAAGTTTCCGGCGCAAGTCTCACAGAAATGAACAGTACCTCCTTTGCATATCCATGTATGCAAGAGATCTGGAACTTGTATAGAATCAGTCCCTTGGCCTATCGAGGTCCGTTTTGTCTATTCTGTCCAGTTTTCCAGGTTGAGGGTCACCCATTTCTTTTAGCTGGAGAAGCTAGGGGTTGAACCTGCGACCTCCTGTGTGCAAAGCAGATGCTTTGCCACTGAACTATGTCACCCACATGTTATTCAGCCCCATCTTTTGTGCCAATCTTAGGGAAGCCCACTTGAATCTGGTGCCTTATGGTGGCAGCCCCCTTGGAACAGTTTCCAGGATTCCAGTCTGCCATCAGAACACCGTAAGAAGAGAACTTGAATGCCACGCTGGCTCTCTCCCTAGCTTTTGAACTAGCTCACGGTTGCTGATGCACTTGCAAAGTGCCATCAAGTCTCAGCTGACTTACGGTGACCCCAGAGGGTTTTCAAGGCAGGAGACCAACAGAGAGAGTTCGCCATGGTCTGCCTTTGTGTATACCACCTAATTCTCTATTTTTCCATCTCACTGGCTTTTAAAAGCACGAATGCTTGGGACGTCCACAACATGCTGTGGTAATGAGTCCCACGGGTCAGTTGTGAGGTCCGGTTTGGCAGAAATGTTTAGGTTGGTCATCATCGGGTTTGCTTTCATTGGTAGAACCGTCAGTTGAGGTTTTAGCAGATTCATTGGTTGGGGGCCAATTTTAATGAATGGAGCCGATATTTTAAAAGCACGCTTGTTTATTTTTTTCAAAGACTATTGTTTGGTCCTGGCGTGTTGCTACTCTAGGGAATGAAGGGGGAGAAAAAAACACCAGAGGTTTACTTGGTGCCTGGGGGCCTTGGTTCAGGAAATCGTTGCTTTCTCGCACTTCCTTCAATATCTCCACCAAAACATCTATTTTGAGAGTTTTGGTGATGCATACATTTAAAGTACGGATGTCAAACGTTCAACACCGAAGCGGTCAAATGATAAATACTCATTTACTGTTTATATATAGCTGTAAATGTGGAAATGTTTCCGAAGTCTTGGAAAGGGTTACCTGCACAGGCCGGGACTGTCTGTGCTGGCGGAATGTGGCCTTACCGTTAGCCGTCTGCACACAACGCGGAGACCAGAGCATGGTAACAGATTAATTTTCCTTAACAAAAATCAGCAGCAGTGCTGATAAAACGTAAGAATATGCGTGCAGGCTAGACAGATTAGAAGCCTGTTAATATTTAAACGATAAACGTTTTGATCGTTTAAACCGTTGCTTTATTAAACGAACTTTAATTTAAAGAGGCTGACAAGGCAGAACTTCCTGGTAGATTATGTCCTAAATGTGTTATTAATTGGGCGGCTCTTCAGTGGAACTAAGCGGGCACAATCTTTACGAGTTTCACAGAACTCTTTCATCAGACTGAGCATTTCAGATGAATAAACTCTGCCCAGTTATCTAGATACCCAGGACCACTCGCCAATTTTCAAAGAAGTTTCCTTCTAACCCCAAATCTGGTGGAGCAGAAGCCCAGCAGGAAGCCAACTATTTCCCAGCACTGAAATGCATGCAAGGTGCATTCCACAATTGCAGAAGTACAGGCAGGATTCGGCAGACAGGGTCAGAAATACAGGAAGGGACTTACCTGGCAGTGTCCGAACCAGGCCAGCTCGGTGTGCAAAATCATCAGCAGGATGCCCAGAAGGGCAGTGCCCAGTGCCCACCCAGCCAGCTTCTTCTCTTCTCCCAGCAAGACTTTCCGCAGCCGGAGCCGCCGCAGGTTCTCACCTGGCTCCCCGGGAACGGGCAGCACCATGGTTTCAGCAGGGTCGCCCTTGCGCTGCATCTCTTGGGGGGCGGGCGAACGCTTGGCCCCCGGGGTTGGGAGGTAGGGGCTGAACACCCCCTGGGATGACCCCCATCCCTGCCTCTTGAGCAGCCAGCAGGCAGCCAGGGTGAGAAGGTGGAAAGGAAAGGAAAGGAAAGGAAGAAAGAAAGAAAGAAAGAAAGAAAGAAAGAAAGAAAGAAAGAAAGAAAGAAAGAAAGAAAGAAAGAAAGAAAGAAAGAAAGAAAGAAAGAAAGAAAGAAAGAAAGAAAGAAAGAAAGAAAGAAAGAAAAAGTTCAGGCAAAAAGGAGAATGAAAGAAAGTTCAGACAAGAAAGTAAGTTTAGGCAAAGAAAGAAATGAAAGAGGGTAGGCTATATCCTACCAGCTTCCTCACTGTTGGAAGGGGGTCCTTTTGCTCAGATGGGATGGCGGGACCCGTGTGGAAGAAAGCCAGCCGGGACGGTGGCTACAGCGAGAAAGGGAATTGGACGAGGTGGAGCGGGAAAGCGGGCCGGATGCTCCTCCAGAGAAACAGAAAGGCGGCCGACGACAGAAAGAGTCCAAAGAGATGGGAGATCCCGCGCGGCCAAGCCGGAGCAAGTGCGCCCAGGGCGCAGAGAGGCGCCGCGCCAGGCTGGAAGCTGGACGAGGCGGGGAGCGCGAAGGGGCGCGCAGAGTTCCAGGCGGAGTGCGAAGCCGGCCCGCCGCGGAGCGCTGCCTGGAGGGAGTTTGGTGCCGCCGGCGGGCCGGTCCTGGCACTTCGTCACGGGGCAGGGCAGGCGGGGCAGGGCGGGGGCTGCCCGGAGAGGGTGGCGCGGCTGGAGGGAGGGCGGCTGGACGGCAGAGGCGGCAGGAGACGGAGCTGGGCCGGCCGGGGCGGAGGACGAGGGAGGGCATCTGGGGACCCACGGGAGGGGGGCAGGCTTATGATCCCCGCCCCCCAAGAACAGGTGCCGGGACTCCAAGCTGCCTGGGAAGGAGAGCCTCCCGTCCAGTCTGCTGTATAAGCAAAGGGCTGGTTGAGAACGCTGGAGAGGCGCTCTGCCTATGCTCAGAGGCGCGCTTTTCACGAGGCTTGTACAGTTGCCAACTCCAAGTTGAAGCATTCCTGGAGATTCGGGGGTGGTGTCTGGGGAGGGGATGGACCGCAGCAGGGCATTATGCAAAGAGCTTTGGCAGCAAATTCCACTAGGACGGCAACAGGGGCCATTTGGGAAGCAGAGCAACGAAAAAGCAGCTCTTCTCAAACAGGCAGTGTTGTATAGTGGTTAGAGTGACTCTCTAGGACCAGGAAGATCTGGGTTTACATCAGCCCTAGAATTCACTGAATGTCTTGCGGCCTGTCCCAAATCCCTCAATGTCTCTTTCCTTGGAGAGTCCATGTTCTTTTTTTTCTTTCTTTTCTTTTCATGTACTGACCCCCATTGGGGCCTGAGGACATAGGGTGCTGATCCCTGCTGCCCAAGCAGGAAGACTACTTGTTGCAATTTTGTTCAGAGAAATTACTCTGGGGCCACGTTAGAGAAACGCGGAATTTACCCAGGAATGAACGAAAAACAGTCTGAACTGGAACCAGCCCTGGCAAAGAGGAAACTTTTCTACTGAACCAGCACTCTTAAAAGGGGGGAAAGACGCCACATTTACAGGAAATCAGAGGATTTATTGACCTTGGTAGCAAGTTCTCCTGCAAACGTAGGCTCTTCTTACCCCCACCCCCACCCCCCACGCTTTTCATTGCAAGGTGCAGCTCAGTGAAATAAACCGATCTAGTCCAGTTCCCTCTCTATTAGAGAAGGAAGAAGACAACAATTACCCCAAACCAGCATTTTCAAAATCCACAGCTACAGAAAAACTTAAGAGTTTATTGAACTTGGGGGGGGGCACTTTTCCTGCCTCTGCAAATCCCCCTTCCCCCTTTTAAAATATGAATTGCAGCTTTCTGGAAAATTTTATCTTCTATGGAGAGGACATTGGTCAGCCAAACCTAATATAGTCTATTGCAGTCTGGGTGTCCAGATGCAAAGATGACTCAGTATGGAACTATATCGATCTCTTTAAACAAGTGAACGAAATCTTTAAGTTGAGATATATTGCAGGGCCCTAGCCTGGATAGCCCAGGCAAGTCCCATGGTGTCAGATCTCAGAAGCTAAGCAAGGTCGGTCTTGGTTAGTAATTGGATGGGGAGACCTCTGAGGAAGACCAGGATTGCAGAGGCAGGTACTGGCAAACCACCTCTGTTAGTCTCTAGACTTGAAAACCCCAGCAGGGGGAGCCATAAATCAGCTGTGACTTGACAGCAGTTTCCACAACCATACTGGGGAGGAGGTGTCAGTGGGATGCTAGAAGAACCAGGTTGTGAGAGAAAGGCAACCAAAATGTTTTATGGGACTGAAGAGCTTCTCAGAGATGCTTTTCAAAAAGGGAAATGATGGAGGTGAACAGTTGCCAGTCATCCAAGTGTGAACGAGGTGCACATTTATGCCACTGGACTAAGACCAAGTGTGCCATGTGCTTCTGTATATGTTTAGGACTTATTAGGAGACTTCATGCACACCACTTCTTAAGAAAGGATCCACAACAACCAGTGTTTGGGCTGCGGAAAACATGGTGGATTTTTAATCCACGTGTCAATAATCAGTAATGTTAAATTGTATCAGTTCCATTATGCTGATTGGCTTCCTTATGTTGTTGATCCCTTGCTCTGAATTTTGATATCGTTTGGGTCTTGGGTTGCTGATCCCTGGTCTCTTCTGATGGACCAAGGCCTAAAGAGGGGCGTGGAATCATCCTCAGCTCTGTTGCTGATCCTCTTAGGTGGAGAAGCTGGAGCTAGCTAGTTGAGAATGACACAACACCACCCCTTCAGGACTCTTTGAGTCAAAGAACAAATCTTACCTCCACCACCCGCTACTTGGAGGATCTTGGGCAAGCTAAAAGCAGAAGCAACCCTAATACCTTTATTAGGAGCAACGCATAGGGTTGCCAGCTCAAGGTTGAGAAATTTCTGGAGATTTTGGGGGGTGGAGCCTAGAGAGGGTGGGGTTTGGGAAGGGGAGGGACCTCTGCAGGGTACAATGCCATAGAGTCCAAGGTCCAGAGCAGCCAATTTCTCCAGGGGAACTGATCTCTATGGCCTGGAGACCCGTTGTGATTCCGGGAGATCTCCAGCCATCACCTGGAGACTGGCAACCCTAGCAACACACCTTTTTGTTACACACCTTTTTTAAAAAAAAATACCCGCCGAATAATGTGGCTGCTTGCGAGGTTTGATTATTGGGAGCAAGTGGCCTTCTTTTAGCCATAAACTTCCTTCCCAATTCACAGCATGAAAACTATGGGTTACTGACCTACCCTGGAAATCTAGTTGTTTTTTAAGGGGCTACTGGCCCTGAATCTTGCTGACCTACAAGTACCTACCCTACAGTTATTCTTACTGAGAAAGTATTTAGGGTCTTAATGGCTTTAGGATATAAGGGGTGGTTTAGAGTCAGTGAAAGTAGCAAGATAGTGTCTGTGTAGGATGGACCAAGATCCAGCCCCGGAACTTATTTGAAATACAAGTAATCAGTGCCAGAACCTCTTCATTCGATTGGCCTCTCAACTTCTGTGTCGTCTTCTCTCTCTGAAGCTGAGCCAGTTTGGTGTAGTGGTTAAGAGCGGCAAGACTCTAATCTGGAGGACCGGGTTTGATTCCCCACTCCTCCGCTTGAAGCCAGCTGGGCGACCTTGGGTCAGTCACAGCTCTCTCAGAGCTCTCTCAGCCCCACCCACCTCACAGGGTGATTGTTGTTGTGGGAATAATAATGGCATACTTTGTAAACCGCTCTGAGTGAGTGTCATCCTGAAGGGTGGTATATAAATCGAATGTTGTTGTTGTTGTTGTTACTACTACTACTACTATTACTACTACTACTACTTATTGAGATCCTTAGAAATGGACACACCAAGGATTGAACCTGGGACAAGACAATTGCATGACTTGTTTCTTAGGAGGGGCTGTGGCTCAGTGGAATAGCCTCTGCTTTGCATTCAGGAGGTCCCTGGTTCGATCCCAGGCACTGCCATTTAAAAGGATCAGTTCCATTAAAACCATTGGGTCACAGGTGATGTGAAAGACCTCAGACCATGGAGAGCTACTGCCAGTCAGAGAAGACAACACTGACCTTGAGGAACCGATTATCTGGTTCAGCATAATGCAGCTTCATTTGTTCTTCTCCATGGGAGGCATCACAATTACGGAGCGGGGCTTCCAGAGCAAAAACGGCGACTCCCAAAGAGTCTTGCTCACCGCTGGCTTGAAAAGCAACACACAAACACACTCCCCTTCCAACCATCTCCAAACTCTCTGATGGGGGCTGGAGGAATGGTGGTGGGCGGGTGCTACTAGAAGCCCTCAGCGAAGACAAGGGCATTCCCACAACAGCCAGGCGTGAGTCAGCGTTGGCTGCTTTAAGCGTAGCCTTGAGTTGTGCAAAAGGATTATTAATAAAGCACTCAGGGGAAAGAACTCGGGGCTTTACCAGAGTCATTCTCGTGACAACACCTGTCTGAAGTGAGTCATTCTATTTTTTTTTAACTCAAGGTATTGAGTCCCTGAGGGCAGAGAAAGAGGGAATGTAGGAGACTGCCTTAGGACCAGGCTAGCTCGCACTGTCTACAGTGGCAGAGGACTGTCTTTCCTCCACACCTGCCTGGCAAGATCCTTCTAGTTGGGGATGCCAGAACTCGAACCCAGGACCTTCCGTATTATTTATTTGGCCCATTTTTCAATTTTGCCATTCCTCCAAAGAGCTCAAGGAAGCATCCTTGGCTCTCTCCTCTTCTACTTTATCCTCACAGCAACCCTGTGAGGTAGGTTAGGCTCAGAGACAATGGCTGGCCCAAGGTTGCCAAGTAAGTTTCCGGATGGGTGCAGATTTGAACCCTGGTTTCCAGTTCTAGTCTGGCTGTCTCATCACTGCATCACAGCGGCTCTACGCAAAGCATATCTGCTGGCACTGTACCATAAAATGCCCTGCCCCGAGGGGCTTACAGTGTGAAATATGATCCACAAAAGTCAACCAACATTGCAGAGAAAAGGACAATGAAAGAATATATATTAATTTCAGACCAAGGCTTATTTTAAGAGGCAATGAGTGGTGCTATAAGAGTCCAGTAAAGGCTGGGTTTTGAGGAGGGATTTGAATGAAGGATAGCGTCATCATGCAGTTGGTAAAAGGATGGCCTCTGGCTGATCCTTTCAGGGGGAGTATTGCATAGTGGCTAGTTGGATTAGGGTTTAGGAGATCCAGGTTCAAATCTCCACTTGCTGTGACCCTGGGCCACTCCTGCCTAACCTAACCTTCCTTGCAGGGCTGTTGTGAGGACAATATATGGAACAGGATAACCACATACTCCCAGGAGGGATAAAAAATGGACCAAATAAATGACCTGTGAAAGGATCATGAGCAAGAATTCAGAGGGAGGCAGTTACTTTGGATTAACTAATCCGAAGTAACAGAGTGCGGTCTCATGACTGCCTCTGCATGTTTGAACTCGGCATGAAAGATTCCTGAAACGAGGTGGCAAGGAAGCTGGCTCCTCGTTTGGGGGCAGGGCCGCGAGGGCGTCTTCTCCTTGAAAGAAAAAAGACATTAAGAAAATTGGCAACCGTTGTGAACATTTTGCATGAGAACACTTCATTGGACTCGCCTGTGAAGTTTTCAGAATCAAGATTCTCCAGGTTGTCTTGATGGATTTGTATGATTCTTTGATTGTACCTTACTTTTATAATTCTGTGACTGTATATTTCTCAGTATGGCACTTTGGATGGTGTAAATGTTATCTACGGGAGTTGTGTGTTTGAGACTGTAATTTTTTCCTGCCGGTACTGAGTATATTTTCAATTTACTATTTCACATCGCATTGGTGAATTATATTTCTAGTTAGTAAGTTACGGGATGTTTCCGGTTTTTTCTACCTCTGCACTCTGCCATGGTTGGGGCTGACTGCTGCTATCCTCCGGTTCAGATCTGCAAGCCGTCTCTTGATCCTGGCTATAAGGCACTACCGCTTATCTCCTTTTCAAGGCCAGCTCTATAAATGAAGGTTCTTCCCTCAGACGGTGTGCTAGCACAGACAGGCAAACCTTTAAGTTATTTATTATTATAAGGTTTCTCAATGGGATGGGCACCATTTGGGTTTTCCACCCCAGATGTCAAAACCCTGGGCAAACCCCACCTCAGTACCCTCCCACCCTTCTGATTCAAGTTTACAATACCCTCCTCCGCTTTATGCAGTATGCTTCTAGGCACATAGCTGAGACCTTGCAAGTGTTCCTCTAAACATTAACCCATTGTACATTCATTCATGTCGAACAGTTTTGTCCTGCCCTCTCAGCCAATGGGGGGTTTTCGGGCTTGCAAGAATTTCGATAACGAATGCCACAGTTGCTCCTTTGCACATAACCACATCCTGTGAGTGCATTGCAGACAGACAGCGGTAGCAAAAGAGAGACAGTGTTGTGTAGTGGCAGGAGTGATGGACTAGAAACTGGGATATGTAGGCTTAAATCTCCACTCTGCCATGAAAGCTCTCTGGGTGACCTTGGGACAGTCACACACACACTCATCCAAACCTATTTTTTAGGGTTGATGTGAGCAGGGCTTTTTTTCTGGGAAAAGAGGTGGTGGAACTCAGTGGGTTGCCCTCGGAGACAATGGTCACGTGGCTGGTGGCCCTGCCCCCTGATCTCCAGACAGAGAGGAGTTTAGATTGCCCTCCGCGCCGCTGAGCGGCGCAGAGGGCAATCTCAACTCCCCTCTGTCTGGAGATCAGGGGGCGGGGCCACCAGCCATGTGACCATTTTCAAGAGGTTCCGGAACTCCATTCCACTGTGTTCCTGCTGAAAAAAAGCCCTAGATGTGAGGATAAAACATAGGAGAGGAGAAAGATGTAAGCCACTTTTGGTCCCAAATAGGGAGAAAGGTGGGACATAAATGAAGTAACAAAATAAAATAGAACTGCAACACCCTCCTGTCTCAAAATACTAGAATTTGGGAGCACTCTGTGAAGTTGACAAATGATAGATTCAGAAGGGAACGAAAGGAAATACTTCTTTACTGAACAAGTGATTGAAATGTGGAATTCACCGCAAGAGAGGAAGTAGCGACAGCTACCCACAGGCACAGGCAGCTTTAAAAAAGGGTTAGTCAGATTCATGGGAAATAGGGCCTTTTTTGCACAGGTGATTTTCGCTGCTTTGAGCCCCTTACCTCTTTGGGTTTCCTTCCAAATTCCAGACGCCTAACTCCCCCTTCAGATTTCAATGCGGCATTTCAAGGATTTTCTGCCTATGCAGAAAACTTGGAAGAGAACCCTTGAAAAGCCGCATTGAAATCTGAAGGGGGAGTTAGGCGTCTGGAATTTGGAAGGAAACCCAGAGAAGTAAGGGGCCCAAAGTGGCAAAAATCACCAGTGTAAAAAAGGCCAAAGTCTTCCAAGTGGCCATGGTGACTAAAGGGAACTTCCAAATTAAGAGGCAATGCTGTAAACCTCTGGATATCGCTGCCAAGAGGTAACACCAGGGGAACACCTTGACCTCTTTCCCCTGTTGTTGGCTCTGCAGAGTGACTTGCTGGCACTTGCATGAGATGCAATGATGTCACTTCTGGGAAGTGATGTCATTGCACAGGGGCTGGGCACGCTCCTGCTCTTCGCAGCAGACCAATTGGGGCCCCAAACACGTCATCCTGGAAGCATGTGTGTGTGAAGTGCTTGCCAGAAGACATTAAAGAGGGTGAGTGCCAGGTCCCTATCCATCCCGCCAGGAGGGGAAGGTGACCTGGTAACCTAAGCAGAGCTCTTCTGATGTTCTTACATTCAATACTCGGTGGCAAAGCCTGGGTTTGCCATTGCAGAATGGGCCAAACAGGCATCACAGGAATCCCTGTATTCTGCAGTCCCTGTGGTTCATTGTCAGGATCGGTAACCAGGTGAATCATAACCATGGAGCCCTGCTTGCCCTCCCCCTCGACAGACCCATCCTGGGGTGTTGGCCCGGGTCTGATTCATTGAGGTTGGTGCCATTCTGCTGACTCATCAGTCAAACATCCTGGAGGATTTGGGCACGTTCCTCGGAGGTGTCCCATCAGGAAGTTTTCTCGCATGGGAGGTCCCTCTTTTGTCAGGGGCTGGAAGCGGTTTTAAATTTGCAAGAGCAAATCGGCTAAATTACTGTGGCTGGGAGGCTTGGAGTTTCCATCCAATTCAGCAGAAGAGAGCGACGAGGATGATCAGGGGTCTGGAGACTGAGCCCTACGAGGAAAGGCTGAGGGCCTTGGGAATGTTTCGTTTGGAGGAGATTGAGGGGGGTCATGATCGCTCTCTTTAAATATTTGAAAGGCTGTCATTTGGAGGAGGGCAGGGAGCTGTTCCAGATGGCAGCAGAGGATAGGACCCGAAGCAATGGGCTTAAATTACATGCAGAAAGGTACCGGCTGGATATTAGGAAAAACTTTTTCATGGTCAGAGTAGTTCAAAGGTGGAATCAGCTGCCTAGGGAGGTGGTGAGCTCCCCTTCGCTGACAGTTTTCAAGAAGAGGCTGGATGACTATTGGTCAGGGATGCTTTAGGCTCATCCTGCATTGGGCAGGGGGTTGGACGAGAAGGTCTGTATGGCCCCTTCCAGCTCTGTGATTCTGTGAGCAGTCCCTGCACCTCTTTAGATGATCAGCTGCTCTGCCACAGAGGGCAGCTTCCTTCCAGCATTTGGCAGTAGGGAGCACCTCTGAGTGCCGGATTAAAAAACACATCCTTAAAACCTTCTGCAAACAGAAGGCTTTTCTCCTTCCGCCTTGACTGCCTGCTGGGCTGGTTAGCTTTGCTCTCTGGCTAAAATAACCCATATTATATATTGGATGCATGGGTCTGTGTGTCTGTTGCATTTCAAGAATGGTTCTTTGCAACACACGGAGAGCCCCGTGGTGCAGAGTGGTAAGTGCCAGGGATCGAACCTGAGTTCAATCCTGGTGGAAGCTGGGTTCAGATAGCCTGCTCAAGGATGGCTCAGAGCCAAGCTACAAGTGACGAATTACACTTGCCTGGCAAGTAAACAGACTCCAAAGTGGAGCGCAAGTGAATGGCAAGTGAACAGGGAGGAATACACGTGAGTCTGTTCACTTGCCAGGCAAGTGTCATTTGTCACTTGTAGCTTGGCTTTCAGCCTTCCATCCTTCCGAGGTCAGTAAAATGAGTACCCAGGCTCCTGGTGGTAAAGCGTAGATGACTGGGGAAGGCAGTGGCAAACCACCCCGTAAAAAGTCTACTAAGAAAACCTTGTGATGCGACGTCCCCCCATGGGTCAGTAATGACTCGGTGCTTGCACAGGGGGCTACCTTTACCTCTTTGCAACACAACTTATGGCTCAGGGGCCCATAAGGACTGGGAAGGCTTCCCAGACAGGCAGGCAGAGCTGTGGCTGCTAGTGGCCATTTCCACACACGTTGAATAATGCACTTTCAATGCACTTTCGCCATCCTTTGGAAGTGGATTTTTTGTTCCACACATGGAAAATCAGTTTCAAATGTTCACTAAAGAGTATTGAAAGTGGATTATCCAACATGTGTGGAAGCAGCCAGTCATGTGATCTGCCAGTGTTCCTCACTGTACTGATGCAATCTTCCCTCTTGCTAATAAATTTGCAACAAGTCGATCTGCGGTAAGGAGGCCACCCCCTGTGCCAAGTCAAAAAACTAAGTGCAATGCACATGTGGCTCCTTGCCACAGGCTGGCACAACTCCTTGGATCAGTAAAGGAGTCCTACAACACTTGCACCCAATGTGGGAATTTTGGCAATAAAATTATGGAATTTTAGCGCTCTGCAGGGTGGCTGGAGATGTGGGTCAGTCTCTTGGTGGTGAACACATTACACTTTGCACATGCTCAGAGCCTCTAAAATGAAATGCTCCTCGCCACAAATTCCCCTGAATGTAAAATATTTCCACATCTGAGATTTGCAGCATCAAATATTTGCCAAACATTCCTGCAAACAGTATATGCATTTGACATCCTGAAATGTTATTTAGATATATGACTACATTTGATGGATGATGCCCAAGGATATTTACTATTTGACAGTACAAGAAAATGGAAAAACAACGGTATCTAGTATCAGACAGTGGTGAGAACAGAGCTGACAAATTTATGACATTTTGTCTTTTAGGCTTGCCATATTACCAAGTCCTGTTAACTGGTCTAAAGACTCGCAGTTTGAACTAAAAAAACCCCCTCACATATACTATACAAGTGAAACCTGGCTTGCTCAGACTCAAAGGTCACCAACTCAGCCATTCTATTGTCCTTGCAAATTCTCACACACTTTGGATTTGAAATTTTATATGCAAAATTGGAGTTGCGAAAATTAGAAAATGTTTGTGTATTTCGTTCCAGCTCTTGCTCAATCCTTTACCAACAAAAGTGGGTTTGATACAAGAAGCCTTTTATCCTGTCGGCCTTAACACAAAAATTATTCACACGAAGACATGAACCTGCCTTACACTGATTTTGTCCATTAAAGTTAGGATTGTCTACACAGACTGGCAAAGTCTTGCCAAGGTTTCAGGCGGAGGCCTTTCCCATTCCCTCCTACCTGTTCCTTAGCTGAAGATGCCAGCAATTGAAGCGGGTATGTTCTCCATGCCAAAAAGATGTTCTGCCACTGAGCCACAGCCCCTGCTCGTATTTGCCAATTATCTTCAGAACAATATGTGCATGTATACAAAGAGATGCATTCATGCATCCTCTCTATCCAGAGGCACCTGAAGCCACATGTAATGGTTCATACTTTAACAATACCATTTAATAACATTTTACAAAAACCAAATAAAGCACAATTCAAACCAAACCAGCCGCACCAAACAGACATCTTAAAAACAGCCCCAGGAGCTTATTGATGGCCCGGTTTCTTGAGCGGGGACATCGCCCAGCAATAAAACACGCCAAAGCAAAACGGAACCAACGTTCTCGGAGATCTACCCTAGGGTTTGGCAATCTCCATTGGTGGCTGGAGATCTCCTGGAATCATAACTGATCTCTAGGCGACAGAGATCAGTTCCCCTGGCGAAAATGGCTGCATTGGAAGGTGGACTGTATGGCACTATAAGCAGCTGGGGTGCCTCTCCAGGTTCCACTCCCCAAATCTCCAGGAATTTCCCAATCCGGAGGTGGCAACCATAATCTACCCCCCAACAAATGCATCTCTTCTCCAGCTATGCAACACAAAGCTTTTCTTGCATAAGACTCGCTTTCTCTTCTAAATAATGGTGCCTCCAGGCGTTGGGAGGCAAAGAAATTATGAATCACCCAAGGCCTCTATGACACAGCAGCTTCTATTTTCATAAAGGGTGGGAAGCCATCGGAAGTTGGACTACTCCACTGAGCCTGGAAAGACTGAACCTCTAGCCCAAAGGGGAGGAGTCACTCGAAGGAAAGCACAGAAGAGAGCTGGACAGAAAAAGGGTCCACCCTTTGGGGCAGCAGTTTGCCCAGATCCGGCCGCAGAAGTTAGTGGCCAGTCAAAGATTCAGGAAAGATGCTGGGCTAAGAGATGAAAGAGGAGAGGGACGAAAAGAAGAGAATTCAGAAGACCGCAGCTGACATGGGCTGAAGGTACTGAATTAGGGTTGCCATCCTCCAGGTGAGGCCTGGAGTTCTTGTGGAATTACGACTGATCTCCAGATTTACTCCAGTTCCCCTGGAATAAATGGCAGCTTCGGAGGCTGGGCGTCACATTCATTCTGAACTCCCTCTTCTATCCTAATTCCACCCCCCAATCCCTTGGAATTTCCCAAGATGGAGTTGGTAACACCCAGGCCTTTTTTTCTGGGAAAAGAGGTGGTGGAACTCAGTGGGTTGCCCTCAGAGAAAATGGTCACATGGATGATGGCCCCGCCCCCTGATCTCCAGACAGAGGGGAGTTGAGATTGCCCTCCGCGCCGCTCAGCAGCGTGGAGGTCAATCTCAACTCCCCTCTGTCTGGAGATCAGGGGGTGAGGCCACCACCCATGTGACCATTTTCAAGAGGTTCCGGAACTCCGTTCCCCCGCGTTCCCCCTGAAAAAAAGCCCTGGCAACACTAATAGAAGAACCCTCCCAAACCGAGGCACACGGGTACCCTTCTAAGGTACAAAATTCTCAATGTATGGACTTTCCCCACTTTCCTTATATGTATATAGTTAAGATACTACCTTGTCCTATAAAATGTATTGATTTGGGGCTATAGAGCTGATTTAGGAAGGAGGTTTTGTCTAACATAGAGGGGTTTTCCCCACTTTTTATTTCAAATTATGTTGATGCGGAGGTGAGATGACCAAAGGGGGCTGCATTCTTGACCCTCCGATGAACTCACTTCTGAACTTACTTTGCAGGGGGGGGGAGGCCTGCATCTTAAAAAGTAGAGTAACTCCACTCTCCTTTCCCCCATCCTCAACACAAAACCCAGAAATCCCCCACCACACAGAACAAGCTTATATTTTATTACATTCCATGCTTAGTAGTTATATAAATATATAGCTAGATGGAGCAACAGGCTGTATTTTACAGTCATTTAACAGCTTGTGCAGAAGCAAATGAAACATTTGCCACGGAGGTCTCTCCAGCACCTCTTTCCCTAGTTCACTTTGGTCATACATGAAACTGCCTTACACTGAATTAAACTATTGCATCATCAAAGTCAATTTTGTCTACCCTGATTAGTAGCAACCTCTAGGTAAGCATCTTTCCCATCTCCTACTGACTGGTCCTTATAAGTGGATATGCCGTGGATCAGACCTGGGAACTTTTGCATATAAAACAAATGCTCTCCCCATGTGCCACATTCCCTCCCTTCCCCATTCCTTCCTCTTCCCTCCTGGCCTACCAGAGAACCGCAACCCACTTTCTGGCTCACAGTTTAAACACCGCAGCTACCCTGTAGAATTCTGGCAGGGCCCTGTTTTTTCAGCCCTGCCTGAAAAGAGGCACCTGCTACGATTCTCTCTTCTGTGCCGCTGTCACATATTAAGCTGCCTTATACCAAACCAGACCATTGGTCTCTCTAGTTGAGTAGGGAGTTCGCCAACTTTTCTGGCTTCTCCACTAGAGATCCCAAGATAGGGGAGGGCTTTCTTCCTTATCAGATGGCAAGCCCTACTGTCATGTATGCCAGCATCCATGCCATTATTGTGTTTTGCATTTATGCCAAAGTTGTATACTGTATCGTGTGCATTTTATACGGTATACAACTTTGGCATAAACGCAGAACACAATAATGGCATGGATGCTGGCATACATGGCACCCACAACAGAAGTAGTGGGGCGATATAAAAAGATTCCTTCGGAGAAGAGATTCTGCCAATGCGGAAGTGGAGAGGTAGAGACAACAGGACATGTTTTACTTTGTTGGCCTCTTCATCAAATGATCCGCTCCAGGTATATATCTCCCCTGCTGGACAGATTTCCCGGCTGCTCAAATCAAGCATATGTGATGTGAGAATGGTGTTTGTGGGAGAAGATGTGCTGATCACTTCAAAATTTTGGGCAGCTGTCTGTAAAACTCAACAGAATATTGTAGTTGATATCTCATAGTAGCAATGTGAGTAGTAACCACGGTCAACGGAAAACAAACTAGATGGCATAATTTTATATGATAACTCTGTCATAACTATTGTATCTACATATTTGGAATTATTTATATGTATATAACTTTTTGATTTTTAATGTATATTAGTATCCCATTTTAAATTGTATATCGGTATTACATTTTTAAATTGTATTTTAGGGTAGTATAATTTCTTGCTTTTGTGTTATGCTGGTCTACGACTGTAAAAAACAGATTGATTGATTAAACTGATTGATTGAGTAGCAGCTCTCTGGAATCTCAAGCAGAGAACAGCCCTTTTCAGGGCTTTTTTTCATCCAGAACTCGGGGGAACAGAGTTCCGGAACCTCTTGAAAATGGTCACATGGCTGGTGGCCCCGCCCCCTGCTCTCCAGACAGAGCGGAGTTTAGATTGCCCTCCGCGCCGCTCAACGGCATGGAGGGCAATCTAAACTCCCCTCGGTCTGGAGAGCAGGGGGCGGGGCCACCAGCCATGTGACCATTTTCTCCGAGGGCAACCCACTGAGTTCCACCACCTGTTTTCCCAGAAAAAAAGACCTGGTCCTTTTCCAGCATCCACTGCTGGGGCGCTTTTCACTGGAGCTGCCCGGCATTGGATTTGTCCAGCAGCATGCATCAAAAACCAGGCCCTCCCTAGCTGCAATCAGCAGGCCCTCCAAACGTCTGCCTTCTCTCTGCTTTGGTTTTCTAGCTTCCATGTGACTATTGCTCAATTGGAACTTAATTGCTTGAGAAAGGGGGACTTTGGCATGCAAGGTGCATGCAGCCAGCACCGCACGAAGCCCCCACCCTACCCCGAGCATGCTAAAGGAGGAAGTTTCTGCCAAAAAAAAAGTATTAGTCAATGCTGCATCTTCATAGGGACTTTCTAGACATTTTAGCAAGGAACAGCACTTTCCCACGCTACTTCGGTTATATGCTTCTCTACAGGCGGTTTTAGGAGTGGGGCAGAGACCTCAAAGTCAAACAACCTAAAGAAACCCGTAGCTGAAGTTCTTTGGATACCAGCAGCTTTGCTTGCTGATTTCCACTGACCGAAAACATGGGAGCACAGGCCTGTAAATGAATTGGTCAGCCTAATTCCTGTTGCTTGAATTGGGGGGTGGGGGGGAGTAGTTACGTCCCCTCTTTCCCGAGTAAATTGTTCAACTTAGCTAATACAAAGGTTTTTAAAAGCCAATAAAACCGCTAATTACAACTACAACAGAGAATTGTATTAAAAAAAACCCCTTCAAAATGTTAACAGGGAATGAACGGCAGCGAGAACAGCGCAGAGGAATGAGAGCATCGTATCCAGGAACTATAACTAGATTCAACAGAGCCGTTTTAAAACATACACACTCATCCAGAAGCAGAACAAAAATAAAAAGGCATTAGTCATCAAGCCAAATGAGGAATACAAGTGTTTTGTGCTGTATTCATTGAGTGAGTGTCTCAAGAAATCCCCAGCTAGGAAGGGGATCGATTTCATCTTCCGTCTGCTTCATACATTTCCATTCTTCCTTCCTCCAAGGAGCTCCGAGCTGCATTCATGGTTCTCTCTTCCCCCGTTCTATCCTCACAACGACCCTGTGAGGTAGTCTAGAAGAGGGTGTTGCCCCAAGGTTAAACCAAGTTGGACAGCCGTACTGGGCTGTGCAAAATAACCTCGAACAAGAATAAAATCAATGTAACATCCCTTTATTGAACCAAGGAAATGAGCACAAAACACTTTGCAAGCTTTCCGAGCCCACTGGGACCCTTTGTCAGGCGAGATGTTGTTTGATTCAGAATGGTGGAGGGTGGAAAACAGATCTCTCAGGCCATGGCATAAAGGTCTGATCTTCTGGCTTCCGTGAGATGCTAGCAGGCTATACATAATCATTGTGGTCTGATTTGGTTTCTGGGAAGAATGAAGGTCACCCAGTAAGTTTCGTGCCATAAAAGAGTGAGTTCATCAAGCTGTCTTGATTTTATGATGAGCAGAATCTTCAGGCTGCGTCATATTGACAGAGAGACTTTAGAAACAGTCTGATGTGACACACACAGAGACACACAGACACACACCCCAACCTGGAAGATCAGATTCATTTTCACAGAAACATGATTCCCAGGGCTTTTTTTCAGCTGGAACGCGACGGAACGGAGTTCCGGCACCTCTTGAAAAGGGTCACATGGCCGGTGGCTCCGCTCCCTGATCTCCAGACAGAGGGAAGTTTAGAGGGCAATCTAAACTCCCCTCTGTCTGGAGATTAGGGGGTGGGGCCACCGGCCTTGTGACTATTTTCAGCGAGGGCGATTTAAACTTTAAAAAACTCCCCCCTTGTTCCAGCTGACCCAAAGTGATGTCATTGTGTGGTCCTGAGTTCCACCACCTCTTTTCCCAGAAAAAAAAGCCCCGATGATTCCCCATATTTATAGGGAATGCCTGGCCAGCTAGGTCTGGACAGCAGAAGAGTAGGATGCCACAGAAATGAGAAGCTCCTATCCCTCACCACCACACCCTTTCTCCATTGGCAGGTGTAGCCCAAGAAGGTTCTCTGACGAAGACTTTCTTGATGTCTTTTGCAACTGTGTTCACAAACCCTGCAATTTCTGAAAATTGAAAGAGTGAGAATTAGGTCACTTTCCCAAATTAGTCTACGGAAGAGCCCAGCCTGCCACACAAGTACATATGGTAGTTATTTGTCAGCTACACAGGAGGAGGGTGGAAAGAAGAAAATGTTGTAAAGATCTCTTGCTTGATCGCCTGGAGCTGACTCTGACTCGCCACAGGTGAATTTTACAACCCTGATATTTTTTTTTTAGCATCTCTCACTAATTGATCGACAAGAAGAAAACATTTTAATGTTTTGTATTCTATCAGCAAATGTGTGTTTTCTGCCTCAAACAAACAAACAAGCAAACAAAACCACCAAAAAAACAAAACCAGATTTGCCATGCTTCAAAACTGAAAAATAGATGTAAATCTTTGTGAATCTGCATGGTACGCACATTTCAGGAGGTTTTTGCTTAGCTTTCAAGATCAAATCAATCAGTTTATCTCGTATTTCACAATGCTTACCTCAATTTGCAGAAGACTTGAGGCCTTCTGCTTTGACTGAGGAGAGGCTATACAAAGATTTTTTACATGGAGTTTTGAATCTCTGAAGCCTTACGAGGAACCATTTTAAGGTACACAAGCGCCTTCCCTTAAAAGAAAAACATGAGCATTGGAGGATTTTTGGTTTGGAAGGGGAAAAAGACAATTGAAGGAGAACCTCACAGGGTTTTTTTTTTATAACAACGAACTTTGTGTCAAGAGAGAAATTATTCCTCATGTCTCATAATAAGAGTACCCTGACCTGGATAGCCCAGGTGAGCCTGATCTCATCAGATCTCGGCAGCTAAGCAGAGTTGGCCTTGGTTAGTAATTGGACCAGGGCTTTTCTTCTGGGGAAAGAGGTGGTGGAACTCAAGACTGCACAATGACGTCACTTTGGGTCAGCTGGAACAAGGGGGGAGTTTTTTAAAGTTTAAATTGCCCTCGATGAAAATGGTCACATGGCCGGTGGGCCCACCCCGATCTCCAGACAGAAGTTTAGATTGCCCTCCGTGCCGCTTGGTGGCACAGAGGGCACTCTAAACTCCTCTCTGTCTGGAGATCAGGGGGCGAGGCCACCGGCCATGTGACCATTTTTAAGAGGTGCCAGAACTCCATTCCACTGTGTTCCAGCTGAAAAAAAGCCCTGAATTGGATGGAAGACTTCCAAAAACGGCCAGGGTTGCAGAGGCAGGCAATGGCAACCCACCTCTGTTAGTTTCTTGCCGTGAAAACCTGGCCAGGCCAGGGGTCGCCATAAGTCAGCTGCGACTTGACAGCACACTCGTCCGCCTCCATAATACAAGTAGTAGTAGAGGATGGTAGACTGTAGGGACCTGGGTTCTGCTCCTCAGCCATCTACGAAGCTCACTGGATGACTTTGGCCTTTTCTGTCATTCTAACCAACCTCACAAGGTTGAGGATAAAGGCAGGGGAGAAAGAAACATGTATGCAACCTGTTTTGACCTGGCCTCAAATAGCAAGTACACACCTTGCCTATTGGGAGGCATTAATCCTTTTGCAGAATTCGAAGAATTTGAGTTGATCGGCCCAATTATTACAGGCATTTTCATAAGTCTCTGCAGCGAATGTGCCTCCTTTGTGCCCTCCCCTATCCCACTTATCTATCGTTCACATGCAAAACAGAAGTGTTTGGAAGGGCATTTTTAAGAAGAGATTAGAATCGTAATAGAACGGAACAGTTTACAAGGGCACCTTATAACGGAATAAGGACTGCAGACCACTGCCATGTTTATTTAGCTATCACCTTTGCAGTGCGGTGCAGTGGTTAGAGTTTTGGACTAGAATCTGGTTCGAATTCTTGCTCTGCTATGGAAGCTTGCTGAGTGACTTTGGGCCAGTCAGACACTCTCAACCTAGCCTACCTCACAGGGTTGTCCTGAGCATAAAATGGAGGAGAGAAAAACGATGTAAGCCACTGGGGATGTCTGGAATTGAAACGAGGGACTTCTCTGTGCCAAACAGGGGATTGATCACACACAGCCAAGCTACAAGTAACACTTTATACAGGTTGGACACTTGTTAGCTTACCTCAAGTTTTGATGGGAAATGTAGGCATCCTGTTTTTACAGCTTGGCTCTCCATTACAGCTGCAAGACCAGGACGCCTACATTTCCCATCAAAACTTGAGGGAAGCTGACAAGAGTCCAACCTGTGTCAGGCGTCACTTGTAGCTTAGCTCTCAGTCACAGTCCCGCCCAATCAGGCTGTTTAGAAAACATCCACAAAGAAAGAAATATATGACCAGAACAAATGCAAAATATTTGAAATAGCTGTATCTGCCTCCAGGTGTATCAACAAGCACATCCCCTCTTCCGGCAGCACGGAGCTGTAGTTACAGGAACTGCCTGTCCTCTTGAATATCCTGAAGCTATTTGTGGGGGAAAGCTGGCCAAGCCGCTCCTAGGCAAGCCCTGCCCTTCAGACACCCCAAAGGAAAACAAATCTATTGCTAATCTCTTTCGAAGCTTGTCTCAAGTTGGCTTAACTGCAAATCAGGGACTCTGTGTGTGGAATGTCTCCTTTCAGACTTGAGCATCTCCCCGTTGTGTGTGGACCACAACCACTTTTCCAGGGACAGCTGCCTTCTTTGTTCCTTCACTTTGTTCCCAGCTAGGCCTAGAAGATGAAAAAGACATTGTTGAATAATAATCCAATAAACCCTAACAGGGCTCGTTTGGCATTGCTCTAATTGGAGGGGGACCGGCTCTTTGGCTCACCGGGAAAGATTTCGCTGGTGTCCTGCCCAGGACGGCCACTAGAATTCGAGGGCAAGATGGTCCAAGTGGCAGTGCCTTAGGGGCCACACAACTCAGACCAGGGCCAAGTTAACTGTAATGGATATAGGCTCATCCAGCCAGGTCTGAACCAAGCACCATTGCTTGATCCAAGGCTGTTTTAAACATCCAAACTCACCCACCTCCATCCCATGTTTTAAAGAAGTTTTAACTAAATCCTTTCTCTCTTTCGTTTTATGTAGATAGGAAGTGTGGTTTGTATATCTGATCTTTTTCTTGCTGGTCATTTGACTGTAATAAATCTGAAATCTGAAATATTTTAAATAAACAAACAAACTTAGGAGGGATAACGATCCTGAGCTAGGTAACAACTTGTTCACCTCTGAATGGGTAGATTGGAAGGAGGGTGGGAGACTGCGCCATCATCCGAGTGGGATTCAGGAAGAAGAAAATCGATTTCTTTGCTTTTACCTTCCCTTGTTCTTGGTTTTAGAAAAAGGGTCATAGAGGTACCATCTTATTCCTCGTCAAAGTGAGCGTCAGGATTAGAACTCTGATCCTCGACTTCAGTAGCAAGTTGCATGTTGTGAGCAAAAATCTGTGATGTTTGGCACAAGGACAGGGCACAAGATAGTAAAAGAAGTACAAGCAAAAGCAAAGAGTTGAAGAGAATCTGTTCTAAAGGCCCCAAGGCTCATTAAAAACCTACAGATCCAAGCCTGCTAATTAGCTTCGACTGCTCACAAATCCAGTGAAGAATTTTAATAGCCAAGCTGGAAAATCTAACAAGCTAGGTTTCTCCCGCCTCCCTCGCTGAAAGAGTTCCTGTGCCTTGCAAACAGAAATGCGGAAAGTTAAACTTTTTCTCACACCAAGAGATGCTTCACTTGCTAGATTATTTGGGGGAGGGGAATAACAAATAAAGGAAGAAAAAACCTTAGACGGGGGGGGGAGGGGGGGAGACTGTCTTCCCTCCTAGCAGACCACACTTTTCAGATGGGAAAGTGTTGCTATTTATTTTTCTGGCTGGGATTTTCTCTCTGCATGACAAACGAGTAAGAAAACCCTTTTCCAGCATGAAGAGGAATGATTGAAAAAGTTTCTTCTTGAATTTCTATCTGCCAACTCATTATAAAAGGCATTGTGGGGGGGGGGGGGGGCAAGGAATTCCTTTGCATCACATACCATGGAATGCTTGCCCATGGTCTGAGTCCACCACGACCAACATAGGCTGCACAACTGGTAGAAATTCAACAGGTACAGATAAGATATTCCCTCCTTTTTTTTGTTTGTTTCTAGCAGGGCTCTGGTAAGATTACAGGCTTGCAAAAATAGAGAGATCTTTGCAACAGGAAAAGCTTTATCTGCAAAAGTTGTGGGTCAGGGTGCAGCTAAAGACACAGATGCTGCCCTGCAAGAAAGTGGCATTTGCTCCATCAGCAAAGAATTCTCAGTCCATACTGCACAGATCCAACTGAAAAAAAGTGAATTTGACCAGATAGCAGGGCTTTGGGAAGTCCAGAAAACCTGCTAACTCCACAGCCAAGTAGACACAGAGATACTGTCCTAGGACTGCCAACTCCAGGTTTGGAAATTCCTGGAGATTACTCTTGCGGGGGGGGGGAGTCTGGGGAGGGAGGATTTTGTGAACAGGAGAGTTCAATGAGGCTGTGACGCCAGAGTCTACCCTTCAAAGCTGCTTGCCAGGGGAACTGATCTCTGTACTTAGAGAATAGTAAAGAGTCCTGTAGCACCTTTAAGATGAACCAACTTTATTGTAGCATAAGCTTTCAAGAACTGCAGCTCTCTTTGTCAGATGCATTGTCAGCTTTCGAGAACCACAGCTCTATGTATTGTCGAAGGCTTTCACGGCCGGAGAACGATGGTTGTTGTGGGTTTTCCGGGCTGTATTGCCATGGTCTTGGCATTGCCAAGACCACGGCAATACAGCCCGGAAAACCCACAACAACCACAGCTCTCTTTATAAGAGGCATTGTCAGATGTATCTGACGAAGAGAGCTATGGTGCTCAAAAGCTGATGATGCATCTGACGCAGAGAGGTGTGGTCCTCGAATGTTTATGCTACAATAAACTTGGTTGGTCTTAAAGGTGCTATGGGAGTCTTTACTATTTTGCAACTGCAGACTAACACAGCTAAGTCCTCTGTAGTTAGAGATAATTGATAATTCCAGGAGAACTCCAGGTTCTACACAAGTCTGTCCCACTATTTTTTTTTACTTTGGGGTCATCAGACGAAAGTTGCTAACTTTTCAGCATTTATCTGTGCCTTTAATACCAACTGCAGGAATTAGCAGGCGGACAATTTTTCAAGGCAGATAACCCTTATCCCCCACTAATTGATATGAATTAGGCCATTTTCTTAAAGGAACAAAGGAGCCGCCCCACTCACACACGTCAAAAGCAAAAGCGAGGCCCGTTTGTGACAGCCCTGCCCTGCTGAATTATAATGATCATTTAGAACACAAAATGGGTCTTTTATGTGGCTGGATAAGGATAATCCCAGATATAAAGCTGCCAGTTTCCCCCCAGAGCTTCTTGATATGCACTTAGCCAGGTAAAGATAGCTATTATCACCTTTTCCGCATTATCCGGACCATTGTTAGAGGTGGGCTGGTAAAAAAATCCAAGATGTTGTCTTGTTCACCATGAAAATCTGCAATACTTCTGTAAAAACTCTGACACAAGACATAACCAGGTTAACTGTACTGGTAACGGGGGTTACATTGCAAAACTAGATCCCCACCAAATTATTTCATAATAGTCCGTGGAAAGTTAGCATAGCTTCCTGTTTCCTGATCTTTTGTTAATATATTTATTTATTTAGGTATACCTTGCTTTTCTTCCCAAGCCGCTTATAAGAGCCTTTTCTCCTCCTCTCGTTTATTTTCACAACAACCCTGTGAAGTAGGTTAGGCTGAAGTAGGTCACCCAGTGAGTTTCCATACCAGAGTAGAGATTTGAATCTGGGTCTCTTAGAGCCTAATCCGACACTCACAGAATCACAGAGTGGGAAGGGGCCATACAGACCTTCTAGTCCAACCCCCTGCCCAGTGCAGGATGAGCCTAAAGCATCCCTGACCAATATTCATCCAGCCTCTTCTTGAAAACTGCCAGTGAGGGGGAGCTCACCACCTCCCTAGGTAGCTGATTCCACCTTTGAACTACTCTGTGAAAAAGTTCTTCCTAATATCCAGCTGGTACCTTTCTGCATGTAATTTAACCTGTTGCTTCGGGTCTTATCCTCTGCTGCCAACTGGAACAGCTCCTGGCCCTCCTCCAAATGACTCAAATATTTAAAGAGAGCAATCATGTCCTCCCGCAATCTCCTCTTCTCCAAACTAAACATTCCCAAGGCCCTCAGCCTTTCCTCGTAGGGCTCAGTCTCCAGACCCCTGATCATCCTCGTCGCTCTCTTCTGCACTCTCGATTTTGTCCACTCTAACCACTACACCACAGTGGCTATTGATGGCATGCTGTAACTATTAATAAATAACAAAAGCATGTGTACATATGATAAAGAGATGGTTACAGCTTTGCTTAAGTGCAGTGCAAATGTGTGTGGCGACTGCTCAGAAAACAAGGACTATATTTCTCATCATAAATTAGTGCAAAATAATCCAGACTGTGGTTTTTTAAATTAAATCAGCATATTATGACGGAGAAGTAAGGAATCTTTAGCCAAAACAGATTTCTTCAGATCTGGATTCTGTTTATAGAGGTTTGGAACACAAACCTCTGAAGCTGAGATCTTACGTATTGTTTTGTTTTATTTTAAAAATAATTATGGATATTGCATGATTACTTCCACCTACCCAGTGTACTATGTAATCCAAAATAAACAAAAAAAAGTGTGAAAGAAGTTGTGCATCTGCAATGGCCTCCACACTGCTAAGAAATAGGACTCCGTGGTCCCCCTTCCCATAGGCCATGAGGCTTTCCACCAAAATACACACAAGCCAACACACAATACAAACAAATACACACAAGTGACAAATCTCAAGCGGCAGCCATGTGGCTGGAAAGAAGCAGGTCTGTCACATACATGTAAGTAAACAGCCCACCCTGGTGGCCGATGGCATAATTGCATCTCCGATGGTCTAAATTTTAATTTGAAATGATTTCCTATCCCTAAAGCGAACTAGATTTGAACTCCTCTCTTTTGATCTACTACACAATGGCCATTTCCACACACGTTGAATAATGCACTTTCAATGCACTTAAGCAACCCTTTGGAAGTGGATTTTTTGTTCCACACATGGGCCATTTCCACACACGTTGAATAACACACTTTCAATGCACTTTCGCAATCCTTTGGAAGTGGATTTTTTTGTTCCACACATGGAAAATCAGTTTCAAATGTTCACTAAAGAGTATTGAAAGTGGATTATCCAGCGGGTGTGGAAGCAGCCAATGAGTGATTCCGCACACGTTGGATAATGCACTTCCAATCCTCTTTGTAGATCATTTGGAACAGATTTTTTTGTGCACAGAACAAAAACTCCACCTCAAACGATTGATAAAGTGCATTGAAGGTGCATTATCCAATGTGTGCGGAATCAGCCAATGTGTGCATTTCTCAAAGGCTACATACAGAGAGAAAATCGTCGCACACACCCCCTGTTATATATAACAGAGACAGTATGGTATAGTGGTTACAGTGTTACAGTGTTGGCTGAGGATCTGCGAGACCCAGGTTCAAATCCCCTCTGCCATAGAAGCTTACTGGGTGACCTTAGGCCAGTCACACACGCTCAGCCCAACTTACCTCACAGAGTTGTTATGGGGATAAAAGAGAGAATTATGTAAGCCACCTTGGGTCCCCATTGGGCAGAAAGGTAGAGTATAAATGAATAAATAAATTCATGGAGCCTGACCCACTGCCTCAAGAAAGCTTAAGGTGACAGAGTCCATTTTTGTTTATTCTTAATTTAGGAGTCATCATTCCTGCCCTCCCCCCCCACACACACTTTTAGTCAACACCAGTGCTTTTAACAGCCAACCAGCAAACATGAATTTAACTGGTTTTTCTTTTCCTAAGAGATATGCCAACGGAGAAAAATAAATTGAGAAAAGACAGTAAGTTCATTTATTGCCGATTGGAAATCCCGAAGACATTTGCATGAAACAGTTAGTGTTGATTTGATGAGTTGTGGGTTTGCTGAATAAGGAATTTGACCAATGGAAAAAAGAGAGCTTTTCTTTGTAAACAGAGAAAGAATTTTTTTTGTAATTACACTTATATTTGTTGCTGAGAAAATGGAAGCCTCTTTTAATTGATAGCGTTTTTCTCTTTTTTCTTGGTTTGCTATTTCTCCGTTAGTTGTTATTCTTTTATTCTCTGTTTTGTTACCTTGGTCCCTTCCTAAATCCAGTTCATTTTAGACGCATTAGTACTGATCCTGACAGATTCCTGGGGAGCTTCACAGCTTAACTCTTCTACTTTATTTATTCAAACGAATGCCCCCCGCCTGCCCATACTAAAGTTCACCCTTTCCAATATAGTGCAGCCCCTCCCTCAGGACCCAAGGCAAGTCGGATGGCAGAAGCAACAGCACTCTTTCAAACTTGCTTTGTATTGGCTTCTCTTGGTTTCCCACAAACTATGTAAAACCAAATTATTCAGATCTTCTTTATTCAGGCAATAAGGTCACCCTGTAAGAAACAACTCCGAGAAATAAAGGGGCAGGGACTATAGACCAGGGCTTTTTTATCAGCGGAAACGCAGTGGAACGGAGTTCCGGCACCTCTTGAAAATGGTCACATGGCTGGTGGCCCCACACCCTGATCTCCAGACAAAGGGGGGTTTAGATTGCCCTCTGCGCCGCGGCACGGAGGGCAATCTGAACTCCCCTCTGTCTGGAGATCAGGGGTCGAGGCCACCAGCCATGTGACCATTTTCTCCGAGGGTGATTTAAACTTTTTAAAACTCCCCCCTTGTTCCAGCTGACCCAAAGTGTTGTCATTGTGTGGTCCCAAGTTCCACCACCTCTTTTCCCAGAAAAAAAGCCCTGCTATAGACTATTCTGCTGGGTACTGTCAGCTGAGGTAGATATGCCCCTACTGGGTAGTTTCCATGTCATTAAAGATGTCATGTTTAATTACTTATTTTTTGTTTCAGCAATGTTTCATCTCTGGATTGATGCATTTTTTCAAATGTCTACAACCCATATCCTATTGCATTTGTTCACTGAATATTCTAGCCATGGGTGCAATCCGCTGGGTTTCAGTGGACAAATGAATTCAATAAAGCAGACAATGAATTGAACAAATAAGGTGGCAATACTAGCACACAGAACTGCAGTAGCATAGTGGTTAAGTGGCTGGGCTCCAAGCTGGCACTCTGCTGGTTTGACTCCCACTCCTGCCATGAGCTCAGCAGATAGCCTTGGGTAAGCCACTTCTCTCAGCCCCAGCTCCCCAGCTGTATTGTGGGGATAAAAATGACACTGGCCTTGTTCACCGCTCTGAGTGTGGCACTAATCTGTCTAGAAGAGTGATATATAAGCACACGGTTATTAGCACAGCTGGTGCAAGCAGTTTCAGCCATGCCTGCCGTTCCTTTCCACATCCCATCCCCATTGATTTGGCATTCCAGAGCATCTGCTTCTATGGTGAACTAGCCCTGTTTTCCCCATAAGCAGTTGACACTAGCCCTGTTTGCGTGTTCCAGTAGATGCACATATAACCTGCATGTATGTGTATCTGTAAGCAAGAGCCAACACAGGCTCACTTTCCAGACTAAACCAGGAACTAGTACCTTGATAAGTTTAGTCACAGGTTCAAAGCAGCATGAGAATAACAATGCATGGATAAAGAACAATCACATGTACACTGTACATGGATTGCACATGCATTCACTGTAACTTGTTAACAGGGCTGCTAGAATCATAGAGCTGGAAGGGACCTCCAGGGTCATCTAGTCCAACCCCCTACACAGTGCAGGGAATTTTCATTTACTGCCCCTCTCTGCTCAGTGCCTAGGGGAAGGCAAAACCTGTAGAATCCTCAGCTAATCTGGCCGGAGGAAAATTCCTTCCTGACCCCAGAGTGGCCATTGGCATTACCCTGGGGACATAAGGAAGGCCCATGAGACCCAAACACAAGCTCATCCCTTCCTGCCCTTCCTCTCATGATCTGCCTAAGTTCATACTAAGTCATAAAATGAGCATTGCTGACAGATGGCCATTAGCCTCTGCTTAAAGGTAAAGGGAGTCCCCTGCGCAAGCACCCAGTCATTACTGACCCATGGGGGGGATGTCGCATCATGATGTTTTCATGGCAGACTTTTTACGGGGTGGTTTGCCATTGCCTTCCCCAGTCATCTACACTTTACCGCCGGGAAACTGGGTACTCATTTTACCGACCTCAGGAGGATGGAAGGCTGAGTCAACCTTGAGCTGGCTACCTGAACCTACCTTCCGCCAGGATCGAACTCAGGTTGTGAGCAGAGCTTGGACTGCAGTACGGCAGCTGAAAGAAGAAGAGCCCACCATGTCCCAAGGAAGTCATAAACTTTTCCTAAATGTGTGCAACTGACGCGAACTCTTCCTAAATATGTGCAACTGACCAGCAAGAATATCTTTCTCTTGCCTCTTTCTACACTCTACCCAGGCCATTTTCAGATTGCAATCTCCATGAAGCATACTTTGTGCGCTTAGCACGTGAACGGCCATAGAGTAATAAGCGTCCCACATGCAAAATATCCAGAGTCCAGTCTTTCTTTCCATCTCTGGCCATTCTGCGCCAGAATAAACAAAACCACTCTTTTCATATTGTTAATTGTCGGTATCATTTATTATTATTCTTCGTTTAGAAAAGATCTGCATTTTTTAAAAAAAGACAAGATACACATTTACCAATTGTGCATGAAAAACCAGCTGCAGATAAAAAGTTATTTACACAATTATTTTCATTCCATAAATTAAAACCCGCAATTGTTATTTACAGAAGATATATATATATTAACTATCAACATCAATAACAATATTAATAATACTTTGCCCAACAACAAGTCCTTCAAAATACCAAAAATTAAAATACACTCTATATTTCATTCTTCTTTAGAACAGCATCTCTTGAGGTAGGTAAGTATTATTTGCAGAGCTGAATGCTTCCAGAGATTGCATTGTGCAAACATAGAAATTGGTATCTGGTGCCCAATTTTGTAGCCTAAATGTCTTTTAAAAAAACAAACAGGTTTCTAGCCCTTATGGCAGTAAAAAGCATAGGAGAGGGCTTCTGATAAAACTCTGGAAGCTGGGCGGGCAAGGTTTGAGCAATGGAGGTAGGGCTTCGATTCTCTTTGCCCTTCCCACAGCTGGCAAGAGCAGAACAGATTAAGAAAAATAAGCCAAACTCACGCATATTTGTTCCATTTTCTGTCATTTACACACAAGCCAAACCGTGCCTAGTTTTCTCACAGTAGAATTTGGAGTGGCCTTTAAAAAAGCATACACACCCGCTGTTGCAATTCCAGTGTCGCAGAAAAAGGAAATATCTTAAAGAAAGTTGGAGATGGGGAAAAGAGAAGGCAAGAGTCCTGACATGTGGCTCTTCCCCATTGAATTCCGTCCCTCTCCAGGGGTCAAAAACAGAACCCCTTTTCCTCCCCCCTCCCCCCACAATAATTAAATACTTCATTTCCCTGCCAGAGATGAAATAAAACCCCTTGATGTCTGGTTCTAGTTTCATCTCTGCCCAACATGGGGTACCCCTGCCCTCTGGTTCACACTGTACACTGAAGTGCTAGTTAATACACAATTGGAATGCTACGCTTGTCTCAGCACCATAAGAAAGTGATTCCTCCCCTTCATTGGGGGGGGGAGAGAAATTAACAGTGCAATCCTAAATAGAGTTACTCCAATCTAGGCCCATTGCTTTCAATGGGTTTAGACTGGAGTAACTCTACTTAGGGTTGCACTGTAAGAGACCATCAGGCGTTCCCCACCTAGCACAGGACAATTCCCCAGGATTCAGTTATCACCAAAAAGGAATAAAACACTCATTAGGTCCTGAAAGTAACGTCCCATTTTGTCTGCTCTAAAGTCCAGCGCTGGACTAGAGCGTGTTACGGAGAGAACTGGGCAAGGTCTAGGCATCCCTGGCTCTGCCCAGCCTCTCCACCCCTCCCTCAAGCTTTAGATGCCCGGTTGGTGAGCCGTTTTACAAGGTTCGGGTTGGGTTTCCTGGGAACTGGAGATTTTGAGGCCATGTAGTATACGGTCATAGGCTGGTAGGCTGGGATGTAGCTCACCAAGGTTTGGGGACACGGGACCCAGAGAGGAGATGGCATGTAGAAATACTGCGTCGCCTAAGGGAGACAAAAGAAGAGGCTTTAGAAGGAATGCCTTCACCCCCTCTCCTGCTTTTATCCAAAGGCAGTGTATTTAACTCGGGTGGGACCAGAGGCCCGAGACAAAGGGCTCTTGGCTTTTAGCTCAGGCCACACAGCTTGAGACATGCAAGTGTTATCGACGAACCCAAATAAGACACAATTCGTTGTTTGGTGGCCCTGATGAGGGCAGAAAGGCAGGGGTATACATTTTGCAAAATATAGTTTTACCATTTGGAACTCTCTCGCCTCACCTGCTTGGTAGCATTACTTCCCCCGGTGCGATTTTTGCTCGGCGCCGGTGTTGCCTTGGGAGGTTTAGCCGGCCCCCTCGTCCTCCGACGAGCTCTCCGAGGGAGATTCAGAATGGTAGTCGGACGTCTCCAGCTCTGGAGATGCTTTGCTGCTGCTTCTCTTTTCTTCGTTGACCTTGAAGTAATGGTTGTTCTCGCCAAGCCTGATGGAGATGGAGTGGGTAAAAGTTAAAGACGCTTGAAAGGGACAGAGTGTGATCTTGTCTCCTCTCAGCTCTATCCCACAACAAAGATCCCGTAATCCAAAGCAGAGTGTCTGTCCTGGAGTAAGACCCTTGTCAGGCGCCGAAGGAAATCGGTGCTATCACACGACAATGTTGGCAAACGCCTACATTTATCAACGGGTGGAGGGAGAAGCCCTTTTGAAAGAGATTAATATGCAATGCACTCACCGGCAGCAAACTTCACCGGGATCGATCCAGATCGAGACTTCCCGGGGCAATGCCAGGTCCGAGTAATCCAGACCACAGTCTTTGCAGGCTCTCAGAAGGGAATCATCCACTTTTTGCCATCGGTTGATCCGGATACACCTGAGTGGGAGAAGAGAAAAGAGAACAGGGCTTAGGGTCTTGGCCGCAGGAGATAGATTTATGTTAAAAATGCAGTTGCTTGAAACTTGTTGGCATCTTTCGATTGTTTTGAATTGTGATTGGGGGAGGGGGGACAGTGTGATATTCGGTATTGATCTTTAACAGGATAGGTGCAGACTAGGACTGACTTTGCAATGGAAGATCAGGTGCCTCTGGGATACTCATAACCTGCACATAAAAACAAGATATTGATGCTCCCTTGCCCCAGGTATTCAAAGATATACTACTTCTGACCATGGAGGTTTCATTTAGCCCTCACCGATAACAGCCACAAATTGGCTGAGTTGGCCAAATCCTTTTTTAAAAGCTACCTAAACCAGCGGCCGCAACTTCTGGTGGCAGTGAATTCCATACGTAAATGGTGTGAAGGACTTTGCTGCGTCTGTCCTCCAGTTACTGCCCATCAGTTTCACCCGAGGACCCCAAGTTCCAATAATATGAGAAGCTCTCTCCCTGTCTTCTGCTTAGGAGTAAGTCCCAGTAAATTCAGTAGAACACTTCCAAGTAAAAACAATATTAAGCCGTGAGCTCGATCTATACTTAAGTACATCATGTGCTGTACAGTTTACGCAATTGCACATTACTGTGTACACAAGCACAATAGAATTGCTAGGTAATTATCTACGATCCAACTAGGAGAAGAGCACCCCCCCCACAGTTTTCTGACCCACAGGGTAGTGACATACAGACCGATCAGCCAATTGCTACGCAAATTGTGTCTGGATCAGCTCTACAAATAGCCTTGAGAGGCACAATACAGTTATTTTCACAGCTCGCTGTGCAAACAACCCACCCCATAAAGAGGCATTAGATCACTGCTCAGCCATACCACTGCTCATACAAACAACAAGACAAAGTTGAGAGTGTTGAACGATGGTCTGCAATCGTGCAGCACAGCACGGGCAATAGCCCCCAACGCCGGACGTAATTGCCACGGCTCCTCTTTCATTCTAAGAAACAGGAACTTTAATCTAGTCCTCGTGATTACAGAAACAAACAAAAGTCTGGTGTCCTAACTGCAGATTCTGTGAAAAGGCCACCATCCTTTCAACGAGCAGAAAAAAATGCCAGAGCCCAGAAGGGGGTGGCACCAGAAGGATGTGTAGCAGCACCACAGAAAGCTGAGACACAACCACCAACCCAAACAAAAATACTGACCCAAACATGCCAGAAAGTAGGGGGAGGCCGTCCTTGGGGAGGGCAAGTGTCTCAAAACGCAGATGCTATTTGTCCCCATTGCTTGCTTCTTTGGACAACCAGGATGGGGAAGTAGTTAGAGTGTCCAGCTAGGATCTGGGAAATCCAGGTTCAAATCCCAGCTCTTCCATGGAAGTTCACTGGGTGACCTTAGGCCAGCTGCATACTCTCAGCCTAACCTACCTCACAGGGTTGTTGTGAGGGTAAAATAGAGGAGAACAGTGCACTGCCCTAAGTTTCTTGGAGGGACAGCCTGCTAAAAATGCGCTAAAGAAATGACGTTCCTTGCAGTTCCTTGGGAGAGAAGCAACACCTGCTAAGCCAATATACCCCAAAAAGAAAGAAGAAAAAAGGATATATACATCCAAATGATCAAAACTGGGATTTAACTTGCAGCTTGGCTTTTAGGTGGATTCCAGTTCCAAAAAAAGGTGGAAAGGAATTGCTTGAAATTTAAACCACAAGAGATGCTTTTTAGCCAATCAAGTTTATATACTCCCCAAACCTCAATACAGGTGGCTTTTTTGAGACTCTGAAGGAGTAAATAGAGTCCTGTAGCACCTTTAAGACTAACCAACTTTATTGTAGCCTAAGCTTTCGAGAACCACAGCTCTCTTTGTCAGATGCACCTGATGAAGAGAGTTGTGCTTCTCGAAAGCTTATGGTACAATAAAGTCTTAAAGGTGCTACTGGACTCTTTACTATGAAGGAAGTGTTAGATTATTAACTATGTAATGATAAAAATGATAGCACTAACGTGGGGGTGTGCGAAAACCTATTTAAGATTCTTCTCTTTCCTTACTCATTGGGGTCATACGCTGGAATTGGAACAGCCTCAAGGGGAGAAAAAAGCAAGTACATATTTGACCAGACCTCACACGACCTTAAACTCGGCTCTTCATTATAAATAAGATAAAGCTAGAACCAATTATGGTTTACCCTGTGCAGAAAGCCACGATCGTAAAATAAACCAAGCGTTTTTTGGGGTACATATGACATTCCCAACTCATAAAGTAGCCGATTACAGTCGTTCTGAAATCCAGAAAGTTTCCAAGGTATGGCTCTGTGAGGAAGGGAGTCCACAGTCGTAGGTCTGCCCCCCTACATTTCTTTCTTTCAAAGCTACCCATAAAGGCACTTTCACGGCTCTCATACGGGCAGCTCGTGCTGCGGTTCAACTTCTCACACAGTTACAACACCTTTCCTCCATGATCCACCCCTTCCTCATAGAGGTTTTTAAGTTGCCTGTGTTTGTACCGAACTGGTACCCTGTAATGGCAGAGTCAAAGAATTCAAATGTAGGCAACCTATACTGTCCCATACCTTGTCCAACTTCTTCATCATGGGGACAGTACCATACTGTGGCCTTCTCGTCGCTGGAAACCTCTCTCCCACTTACCTGTAAGCCTGTCCCTTGAGGGGGTTCTCCGGGTACCAATGTTCGTTGAACCGCTCGCACAGAACCGTGACCAGGCTCTCCCCAAAACGCTTCACCTGCCCCTTTGCCAGCTTGTTGTGTCGGTTCACCAGGCGAGAGAGGAACCTGACGCCGGTTTCCACCTCCTCTTTCATTGCGACTCCCTGTCAAGGAAACGGGATCTCTGTTCACAGTGTCCGAGGCGTCGGCAGCGAAGCACTTTTTGAAAATGTGCACGCCCCCTCCCCGCTCCCATCAAGGCCAACTCGGCAGGTAGATGAGGGTTCCCGTTCGGACACAAAGAAACTCTTTGTTCCGAAGTTGCGACACGAGCCATTAAGAAGTGACTCCGGCTTATGATAGCAAAGTGAGTCACCCGCGGAAGGGAGATTGCAGTGCCGTTACATCATCAGATGGCAACAACTGGGTCACAACTCTGGCCTCGAGCACACCGTTTGGCTGGGGGTGGAATAAGCAGGTTTGTTTCCATAGAAGGGAGACAAAGGCCATTCCATCCTACTCGCTAGGAAAACAAAGACCACAGTAACCCACCCACTGGCCAGCCCCTTGCACAAAAATGAATGCCACAGGTGGCGAATCTGCGCTCCACAAATGGTACATAAACGGGGAGGGGGGGACCTGTAGTTGTGGTGTGTGTGTGTGTGTGTGTGTGACAGACTTATGATATAAAGCAGGCTTGCATTTCTGCCTTCTCAATAGATTGGAGCCAGGGCACCACGAAGGCACAGCAGATAAGATGCCAGCCTCCAGGTAGGGCCTGGACTTCTTCCAGAATTACAACTATTCTCCAAACTATAGAAATCAGTTCCTATGAAGAAAACAGCCCGGAGGGTGAACTCAGACTCATATTCCTGCTGAGATCCATCCCCTCCCCAAATTCCATCTTCCCCAGGTAGGGTTGCCAGCTCCAAGTTGGGAAATTCCTGGAGATGTAGGGGGTGAAACCTGGAGAAAGTGGAGTTTGGGGAGGGAAAGGACCTCAGCATGGTATAATTTCATAGAGTCCACGCTCCAAAGCAGCCATTTTCTCCAGGGGAACTGAATTCTGTGGCCTGGAGACCAGTTGTAATTCCGGGAGATCTCCAGCCTGCTCCCAGAAATTTCCCAAATGGGAACTGGTAACCCAACACAGCACAGTTGCCTCTGGAGTCCAACATACCTCTGACTGCCGTCCTTTGGACAGGGCTTGGTGCACAATTCCTGGAAAGGTTGGCAACCGCAGTCCAAAGCCAGCTGGATATATGTTCAAAGAGCTTGGAACAAACGTGTGCTCCCAATGACTCAAGCAAGCGAACCAAGCCGCAAAATGACTTATCAGCTCTCAGGAGGAGGGGAGAGAAGGATGCCCAACCTTAACTTCAGCAATGTGCCAAACCCGGAGTAATTCCCAACCAGAGGGGGAATCTTTATAGAGTCAAAATCTAAGCACATCTTTTCAGCACGAAAAGAGAATTCCCCTTTTTTTTTTGCAAGGCAAGATTACGTCTGTACTAAAATAACAACAACAACAACAACAACAACAACAACAACATTCAATTTATATAATGCCCTTTAGGACAACTGAACACCCGCTCAGAGCGGTTTACAAAGTATGTTATCATTATCCCCACAACAAACACTCTGTGAGGTGGGTGGGGCTGAGAGAGCCCCGAGAACCTGTGACTAGCCCAAGGTCACCCAGCTAGTGGAGGAGTGAGGAATCAAACCCGGCTCTCCAGATTAGAGTCCCACGCTCTTAACCACTACACCAAACTGGATCTCACTGCAGAGCCAGGTTTGATTCCAGCTTTCTTGGGCAGCTCAATCTACCTTGCAGGGTCGTTGGGAGGACGACTGGCCCAAAGTCCCCTAAGGAGGTGAACAGAGATTCGAACCGAAGTCTCCCTGGACCAAAGCCAACCACTCTACCCACATTATTATTATTATTATTATTATTATTATTATTATTATTATTATTATTATTATTATTATTATTATTATTATTCTGCAGGTTGACTTTTCCCTCACAGTTACAGGCAATAACCACCCCTTGTCAACTCAAATTAACTGGCCCAGTTTTCTGGAACAGGCTGTCTTTGTGAGTGTTGGGACACGGAAGTACACTGAGTTAGTTTCAAGTGGTTGCAACAGAGGGGATGGGCCTGAAAGAGTCAAAACAAGGGGGGGGGGGTTGCACACTCCTTTACATCAACACAGGCACATGACTACATGCACGTTTGCGCTCTCTCTCACTCACTCACACACACATACACACACACAAAGCTGTTTGTACTTCACAAGAGATTTATGGCTTGTTATTGCTGAAAAAGGAATTGCTTGCCCGAACTCAAAATGACATGAATGCTGTCAAACAAGACCTTTTGGGTCATTGTTGTTGTGATCACTCAAGGGGAGGGGGGAAGGAAAGGGGGGGAAGGAAAGGTCAACCACACCCCAAAATTAATTATTCTGAGGTGCTTTCTGTGCCCAAGCAGGCAGCTTCAGTTTTGTAACACGTTTACAAGCAAAGAGACGGTGTGGTGTAGTGGTTAGTGTCGGACTAGCATCCGGGTGACCTGGTTCAAATCTCCACTCTGTCTCAAAGCCCGGGGGTCTCTCTCTCACACAGGGTTGCTGAGAGGATAACATGGAGGAGGGGAGACAACTACGGACCTTGCCCTGAGCTTGAAGGAAGTATTGTGCATTAAAGCTACTAAATGTATAAATGTCAAAGGCAAGCCGAGAAGCGAAACCCTAGGTGAGAATATATTCCGTCTACTTCCAGAGTTCACTTTTTCAGACTGACTCTTTCCAAAGTTATCAGGGGAGGTAGCAACAGTAAAAATTTTAAAACACATTAAAACACACACAAACACACAGACACCCACAAGCTGTAGACACCTATTAAAGGAGATTAGATAAATGCACATAACTAAGCTCTATCAACAGCTAGCAGCCAGGCTGACTCAATGGAACCTCCATTTTCAGAAGCAGTCTACCTCTGACTGACCAAAGTTGGGAGCAAACCCACAGAGAAAAGCTGTTGCCTTCATCCCCAGCTTGGGAGCTCCCCACAAGTATCAGGGCCAACCATTATTGTAAAGAGAATGTCCGATCCAATTCATAAATGGGATTCAGTTCCAGCTATCTCATACCTAGACAGAGAAAGCCAGTGAGGCACAGGGGTTAGAGGGTCGGATTAGGATATGGGAGAGCCAGGTTCGAATCCCCTCTCTGCCATGAAAGCTCAGAGTGACCAGGGGATTGGTCATTCTCTCTCAACATAGCCTACCTCGTAGGGTTGCTAGGAGGATAAAATGGAGGCAGGGGATAAATGTGGAGCATAAATATTTAAAATTAAAAAAAGAAACGCTTCTTTCATCACAGCCACTGAACACCAGCTGCCAGAAGGAAAACCTGAGATTGCAAATTCCACAATCGTGGAGCCCAAAATGTCTCCTTTATGTACCCTGTTTTCAGCAGTTATTATAATAACAACAGCGGGGGGGGGGGGGGGGCTGAGAAGTATGTAGAACCCAACCCTTGAGGGCATTATAGCTCACAAGCAGCACCTTGAATTGTGCATGAAAATCTGCCCTGACAAAAGCATGAATGACAACAGAATGCAACAGGACAAGTTGGGCCTTACAAAAGATGAGTGAAGGGCACTCCTGTCCCCCTCCCCCCTGCAACTTGCTGACCCAGGAACAACCAAGGCTGCCCCACCCCACACCTGATTTACACATGCAGGAGAATGAAAGGTCAGAACAGCCAACATGTAATTTCAAATGGTCCTTTGCATTAAAAAAGAAGAAACCCTTTAATTAGAAAACGCACACAGCAGAGAGAAAACTTCCAGCCCTTTCCTTGGCTTGCTGTGCTAGCTTTCCACTTGCAAGGTGTTTTACTGGAACATTGGGGATCTTTCCAAATATACAGTCCTCCCAAGTGGCCTGTGGGCCAATTTATTAGCTCCCCCCCCATACCCACAAGCCATACAGCAGGCTGATGTATCCTCGCTTCAGCCAAGTGCCGGTGACTCACCTGCATCTGCCCCCAAATGAAATGACCTCATAGTGGAACCAGGCCAAAAAGGCTGCAGAAAAGCAGGCTCTTGGAAGCGATCAACAAAAGAACACCGAAAGATGACGTCCAAGGCCCACAAACTACTTTGAGACAGACCTCAGCCCCAAAATATGGTTGACAAAATAGAATCGCTGTTAGCAGTTTGACTGTTGGGCTAAGATTTGGGAGGTCCGGGTTCAACTCCCTCCTCTGCTATGGAAGCTTGCTGGGTGACTGTGGGCCAGTCACACGCTCTCAACCCTAGCCTGCCTCACAGAGCGTTTGTGAGAATAAAATGGAGGAGATGATATAATCCACGTTGGGTCTCCACTGGAGAGAAAGACGGAGTACAAATGAATAAACAAAAACTAGCCCTGTCCTTTCCCCCCAAATCCACTCAAAGGCCATTTCCACACACGTTGAATAATGCACTTTCAATGCACTTTCGCAATCCTTTGGAAGTGGATTTTTTGTTCCACACATGGAAAAGCAGTTTCAAATGTTCACTAAAGAGTATTGAAAGTGGATTATCCAACGTGTGTGGAAGCAGCCAAAATCAGAAGCCACTAATGCTGAGGTCTGGATACCTCCCATGCAAATTCTGAACAGTCTCGCGTCTTTTCAAAATTCATTTCAGCTCCTTCAGCTGGACGTGCAAAGGACTGAAAAGGGTTGGAGACGCACGCCTCGCTTGGCCTACGTGTGTTTTCTTTGTCTTGTTGGTCTCTTTGGCCAAACGGGTTTGTGCAATCGAGAAAAAAAAAATCACCCTTGCCAAACCTGTTTGCGGAAGTGAAATCTGAATGCCCAGTAATGTCTGCATCCGTTTCTAGCCTAAGTTTATTTCTGTTCCCAATGCAAAAGCCAGACCCTACAGGAAATCTACATGTACAGCAGGGATACTAAACCCTTCACATTTCCCCCATCCATTTCAATTTACAGTGCAATTCTAAGAAGGGTTACTCCGGCCTAAACCCATTGATTTCAACAGGCTTAGACTGGAGAAACTCTTTTTAGGACTGCACTGTTAACCTAGCTTGCCAGGAGTCAACTGGGAATTTAAAATCACGCTACCCATTATGGTGTTAATGTATAGCCTTTAAAAAAATTATTTTATTACAGCAACCAAGCAAAAGTTCACATAAAGAAACAAAAACATAAAAACAAACAAATAAACAAGAACATAGAGGGAGACATACCATTTAAACATTTTACAGAATTCTTTTTCTTAATACTTTTATTAATACTTAATAACTAATACCCAGATCTTAACTAAACATATAACTTTGACTTTACTGCAAAGATATCTGCATTTTTTCCGCTTACTTCAGCCTATCATTTGTTGCTAACCTTATAACTCTAATTTTCAAATCCACAGATCATTAGTTCTGACTTCTCTTTTATATACAGAAAGTCCATGAAAGGTTTCCAGATCTTCACAAAATTTGCTGTCGTTTTGTCCCTCAGCAGTTGTGAATGTATAGCCTTGAGACATTTGCAGTTCTTAAAAGACGGCCGCGTTAGTCCATGGCAGTAAAAACAAACCCGCCTTGAGTCACCTCCAAGACTATCAGACTATTTCCCCAGTTAGACCTCACTTCATCAGACACACGGCGCTGAGAAAGTGAGATTCTAATTCGTAGTTTCAGGTGAGCAGCTGTGTTGGTCGGCAGTCAAAGAAGAAGATCTGGATCCAGTAGCACCTTAAAGACCAACCAGATTTCCAAGGTATGAGCTTTTGAGAGTCAAAGAACTTTGACTCTTGGAAGCTCATACCTTGGAAATCTGGTTGGTCTTTAAGGTACTATTGGACCCTGAAAGAAAATAGTTAAGCTTCTAGATGCTACAACACTCCTGAGATGTACAGGTTATCCTGTTGCCTTCTTTTCTGGATTGGGTCCCTTAAAAAAATCAAGAGTGGAGTTTGGGGGAAGTGGGGGAGCGCTCCCAGGTCATAGCTGATTTATGGCGACCCCGGTGGGGTTTTCAAGGCAAGAGACTAACATTGCCTGCCTCTGCAACCCTGGTCTTTCCCACTTATTTCCTTGGCTGGTAGGAATTCCCTTGCTTTCCCTTCTCCAGTTCCCTGCAAGGTTGAAAGCAAAACAAAAAAATAGAGGCAAACTTTACCCCTTTGGCCTCTGCTTCTCCACTAACACTCCCTTTCCAGCCAGATCTTCCGGGGAAACTTTGCCAAGTAGGGAGAGAGGGAAAAGGCAGAGGGGCTTTCCGCCAACAGGCAATCCCCAGGGCAAACCCTGTACTTTCCAGCTTGTTCTTCCCAGTTCCCAAAGCAAAGTCAGTGGAAGGCAAAAAGGGTCAGGGGCTCTCCAATGCTGCAACTTTATGCCACCCCCTTTCACTTCCTGCTACCCCAAACTAAGGCAGGCAGGGGGTATCTAGCCATATTTATTTATTTACTTCCGTTATCCACTGGTTCCCCCAATGGGGATCCAAAGTGGCCTACACCATCTTTCTCCTCTTGTCTATTTTATCCTCACAACCACCCTGTGAGGTAGGCTAGGCTAAGAGAGTGACTGTCCCATGGTAAGTCAGCAAGCTACGATGGCAAAGTGGGGGTTTAAACCTGGGCCTTCCCAATCCACTCCAACCACTACAACACACTGCCATTCCTGCATGTAGTTCAAGGTTATGTACGGTACTCTTCCATTTCACCCTTTCAACAACCTTACGAGGTAGGGAGGGCTCAAAGAGAGTGGTCCAGAGTCACCCATTTGCGGCTGAGAAGGGATTCGATCTCAGACCTCTCCGCTTCTAGGGCTGACATGCTAACCACAAACCACACTGACTCTTGTGTGCTCCACCACTCCAAACACCCACAGTTTCAGGCCACATGGAATTATACCCTAACAGCCAGTGCAGTGTAGTGGTTAGATTGTTGGACTAGGGTCTGGGAACCCAGGTTCAAATTCCCACTCTGCCATAGCACACTCAATCTAATCTACCTCGCAGGGTTCTTGTGGGGATTCAGTGTACGAGTGGAGAATTACATAAGACACATTGGGGAGAAAGATGGGGTATAAATTAAATAATAATATCTGCGGGACCACCTCTCCCAGAGGACACTTCGTTCTACACACAAAAAAACTTTTGGTGGTCCCCGGTCCTAGGGAGGCTCGCCTGGCCTCACCCAGAGCCAGGGCCTTTTCGGTCCTGGCACCAGCCTAGTGGAACTCTATCTGATGAAACCAGGGCCCGGCAGGATTTATTAGCCTTCTGCCGGGCCTGTAAGACAGAGATGTTCCGCCAGGCATATGGCCGAGGTTAGGCTGGGCCCCCGCCAGCCATACTGGACTTGAAAAGATCTGTCCACCACCCTATATATATCTATAGATATGGATATATGAGCCATGTCTGAAATGAAGTAACTCTTCCATTGCCATGTGAGAAGTTTTTATTGTATGTAGTGTTTTAAATTTTATTGTAATGTTTTATCTGCTTTTATGTGTTTAGGTAAATTAAAATGTTGTGCTCCGCCCTGAGCCCGCTCGGTGGGGAGGGCGGACTAAAAATCTAATCTAATCCAATAAATAAATAGCCCCCTACCCCAGTTGATTTCAGTTCAATCTCAAAGCTGGGGGAGCCTTTGTAGGGAGAAACTGGCAGGAGTAAGCACCCTCCCTCTCCCCTTGTTGCTTCCCCCTGTAAAGGCCACCCCACCATCCCCTAGTATTGTTGGGGGTCTTGCAATGGCTATGGAACAGGTCATTCCAAGCCGTTGGGGCTTTATCACCAGTTCAAATTATGCTACAGGCTCAGAATGCATGCCAAAAGCACAAATCCTTTATCTTTAGCCAAAAAAAAATCCAAACCCCAATGAATGCATACAAAACATCGAGTGTTCGTATCAAAGCAATACCTCGGCTTTCCATCAGCAATACGGCTAACAGATGTTAAAAAGTACAAAAAATGAATTGCAAATACTGATCTTAAAATATACCTGCCCCTACTGAAATCACACATACACACACGGTTTCTAAAGTGGTACTCCAGAATGGAGGAGGGGGAAGTACCTAACTCTCCATTTCTGTGGTTCACAACTTCCCTATGGGAAAATCCCCGTCAGACCTCTGTGGCACATACAAGACTTCTGAAGGGAACTTGATGGCAAAGGAGGTCAGTGCCCGGACATGTCAGATCTGAATTTGAAAAACCTGTGCAGATTTCGGCACCACGTGAAACTCAAGTGGTTTCCCAGAATGCACTTGCGCAAACTGTGAACCGCTTTACAGGCCTAAGAGATGAGCACTGAAAGCCCACCTTGGCCACAGACTCACTATGCGAGCTTGGGCAGATCTCTTTCTCTCAGTGCCCCAAAACTGTAAAATGGGAGCAATCTGTCACTGGCATCCCAAATGTGAGCATGCTATTGATTGATACGGCAGTCAGGGAGTTTAAGATCTTGGCTGTTTTGATTTCCATCTCTCTGCCTATAATCCTGAATATAGAATTTGCTCTCCACTCCCCACACACTGAGTTGATCATAGGAGAATGCACATTTTTCTTTCACATTGCCGAGAAAAACTCTGCAAACTGCACAAAACACAGGTACAAGTGGACATCTAATAAACCACAATAGGACAGGTTCGCCAGCCCCAAGAGCCACTTCCAACAGCAGTGCACATCTCAAGCAGGGATCGACATAGAGCAGAACCACAAGTGACAAAAGGCACAGATTGGACACTTGTCTGCTTCCCTCAAGTTTTGATGGGAAATGTAGGCAGCTTGGCGGAATGTTGGACAAGTGACAGTTGAAAAGTCCATTGGACAGCAGTCAGAGAGCGAAGCTGCGAGACCAGGATGCCTACATTTCCCATTTTCTGCTCTATGTCCTTTCTCTCCCCCTGAGGCAATAGCAACATGCAGGAAGGGATGCAGCAAAGAGACTGCTCATATCAGAAAGGGTGTGTGTCAAGTTAGACTATGGACCCAAATTAGAACGTGGATCCATCTAAGCTCATAGCTCAACACAGTCTACTCTCAGCTGCTGCTGCGCTTAGAGTTTCAGGCCGACAACACGCTGAGATTCTCTAACTGGAGACGGTGGAGATCGGGCCCCTTTGTATGATAAACGCACCCCCCCAAATGCTACAATTATTGTAATACTTCCTTAGGCAATTATTATTATTATTAATTATACTTTTAATCCACTCTCCCCGCGACCGGGCTCAGAGTGAAATACAACACATAAAATACATAAACATATTAGTTTAAAACCAGATAAAAACATCAATATATTGTAATTGCAAATTTTTCAAGTGAGTATCTCTGTCTGAGGGGTTGAAGCAGATGCGACTATAGCGTGCTGTGATTGTGGCATTATTATTACTGTTATTATTATTCAAATTGCATGCAACACAATCAATAATAAAGATCACATGTTATCATTGATTGGCCTTGCTAAGATGATACAAGTATCCACCGGAGATCTAACTATCAGCCAAGTATTGCTGTAAAATATCATCATCATTATTATGTCTGACGGGCATTTTTTCACTGAGACTCAAAGTGGATTACACAGTGTGAGATTAGTACATCTCAAGGACATTTCCATAAACAACGCCATAGGGTAAATAAACACAATTTTACAAAGACATAACGTTAGTAAGCTATGCACAAGACCTTTTTAGCTTTTACAGTTGAAGGCTCCAACCGTGCAGTCCTGGTACGTACGCATGGTTGCTTATACCAAATGTAGCATGTGGGAGGGTGTAAAGATAAAGCAAACACCTAAACAGATGCTATGTCCTTCTAAATTTTTATTTATTTACCTTATGGCATTGTTTATGGAAATGTCCTTGATACTGACTGTACTAATCTCACACTGTGTAATCTGTCTTGCGTCTCAGTGAGAAAGACGAACTATAAATGACATAAATAAAATAAATATTTTTTTTAAAATCCTATGCCCAAATTAACTTCTGCACTGGATCAAGAAGCAAAACATTAACCCCTAATGAAACCTACAGAGACTACCTGGTCATTTTGCACTAGGGGCTCAGCAAAAGGGAACACAGCCATCACTAGTAGGACTAGTTTTTTTTTAAGTAAACGGACCAAATTCATGGAGGGGGAATAGAGCCTCCTTGTTCAGAGGCAGTATACCTCTGCCTAATCGAAGTCAGGGACAGAGGGCAGCCAACACTTTGCACCCTTATCGCGCACACCTAAAATGACTGCAAATCCTGTTGCAAACCGGATGTTGTTGCAAACCAGATCTTGGCAAGATCCTATCAGCCATTTCTGACCTGATCATAGATGTTAAGTAGCGCCCAATCAACACGGATTTGGGTCTAGTTCAACCTTTTAACCCATCACTCACAAAATTTTGTCCCTTTTGTCTGCCTCAAAAACCTCTGCAACTTGAGCACACACGCACACCTGAGAAAGTGGGTTTGAGATATGGATTATTATAACTGATCTCCAGACTATAAAAATCCGTTCCCCTGGAGACTACGGCATTATACCCTGCTGAGATCTCTCCCCTCTCCAGACCGCGTCCTTCCCAAATCTCCCAACCTGGAGCTGGCACCTGTGGTTTGGGACAACAGAACCGCTTCAGTGGGTTCGCTTTTAAGGTTGCACAAAACTTTTATCAGCAGCAAACGACCTGTAGCCCAAGGCCTTTTTTTCTGGCTTGCAAAGGAAAACGCTCCGAAGGCGATCCAGTTTCTACCAGTGGGGGATGAAAGGAGGGAGCATCCGGGCAGGGTAGGCGCTTCCTCCACCCCCAGCGATCACCCCACGCCATGCCCTCCTCTCGGTCTGGCGCTGATAAAAACCTTCTCGTTGCAAAACATGGTGAGCTTACGGGCCAATTTCATCAGCTTCTGGGGAAAGCAGAAGAGCGTCACCGGTGGAGGAGGAAATGCGCAGAAAGAGAAAGGGAGGTTGCAGAGGAGGGGGGAGTAGGCAGAGAGGTGGGGGTATTATGGGATGGAGGCGGAGAGGGGGAGCGGGCAGGAATGAGGATCGGAGCCTCAGATAGTGGGGGGGGGCAGGAGCTACGGTTGCCAACTCCGGGTTGGGAACTTCCTGGAGACTTCGGGAGTAGAGCTTGGGCAGGGGGCTCAGCAAGGTATAATGCTATGGGGTCCGCCTCCCAAAGCAGCCCTTTCCTCCAGAGGAACTGATCTCTGCCGTCCGGAGATCAGTTGTAACTCCGGTCCCGCCTGGAGGTTGGCAACCTTAGCAGCTGGTCTGAGCTTTGTCGGCAGGAGTGGAGGGGGGGGGCAGAGGGGCTTAGAGGTGGATCGGTGCGACGGCATGGAGTCAAAAGAGTTAGCCAGAGCGAAGCAAGTTCGACACCAAAGCGTGGTCGGTTTCCCTCCTTTCCAGGAAACGGTGCGTGTGATCGGGGCCGTCGGTGGAAAGGATGGGGAGGAGGAATCAAACGTGGGGGAATAAAATGAGAGTGGCCCAACCAACACATACAACAACAAAAAAATCAGGAGCGTAGGAGAAAGCAACGGGGGCGAAGTGGCTGGATAGGTGGGTGGGTGGTCGTCGCTTGGCTAAAGGCGATTAATGACACCCCCCCCCCAAACGAGGATGCGACCCCAGGGCAGGATGAAGCCCATCCTGGACTGGGGGGGCTGAGAACACGTGTCCCCCACGGACTTACCAAAACCTTAAGCAAAATCGACCTCCCCGATTCAGTTCAGCCCCTCCCGGACCAACCCAAAGGCGAGCGCCCATCCGAGGCCCCGATCCCGGCCTTACCTGATTGGCGCGCCTCCGCTCCGTCCTCCCCTCTCGCAGCCACGCGGTTCTCTGTTGCGCTCCAGCGAGTGCGTGTCCCTTCCAGGCTCGCCTTGACTCAGCCGAGGCCGCCCCGCCAGCTGAGAAGGGGAGGGGATTCCCTGCCTTCCGCACACGTCACCGACCATAAAAGGAGATCCTGCCCGCGTGGGAACTTCCAGGCAGCAGGAGGAGATGCAGGCGCCAGGGGGCGCTGCGCCCAGCCCCTGTAGGCGTGCGGGTGGTCGGCCGCTTTTTTGGCTAGCAAAAACAGGCGTCGCCTTCGGGTTTTTATCTCCCTCCTTTTACCTTAATTTTACTAAAGCTCGAGTTTTCCTCCCACTCCAAACATTTCATGTTCTGGCGGTGCAATCCAGAGGAGTTAGCCGTGTTAGTCTGTAGTTGCAAAATACTGAAGAGTCCAGTAGCACCTTTAAGACTAACCAAGTTTATTGTAGCATTAGCTTTCGAGAACCACAGCTCTCTTCGTCATCTGAAAGCTTACGCTGCAATAAAGTTGGTTAGTCTTAAAGCTCCTAAACAGAGTTACTCCAGTTTAAGCCCATTGATTTCAGTGGGTTTAGACTGGTCTAACTCTGTTTAGGATTGCATTGTAAGGGCAGGATCAGCCCTGGTGGATGGCCGCGTTGGACCACCAGGACTGCAGTCCAGTGGTACCTTAGAGACCAACAAGATTTTCAGATATATCAAGGTCTGTTAGCGGTTTGTTTGTAGCAGGAGAAAAGAGCAAGAGTCCAGTGGCACCTACAAGACTTAACTAAATTTGTGGCAGGGTATGAGCTCATACCCTACCACAAAGTTTGTTCAGTGTTGTAGGTGCTACAAGATTTTCAGAGTGTAATCTTTTGAGAGTCAACACATCTACAGAGAACCCGCAACCTCAGTTTGGTCAAGATGGGTAGCCGTGTTCATCTGTCTGTAGCAATAGAAAAGAGCAAGAGTCCAGTAGCACCTATAAGGATAACAAAATTTGTGGTAGGGTCTGAGCTTTTGTGAACCACAGCTCAGATGCTTGCTCTTTTCTACTACTCCCAGATTTGAGTATCGAGTGAGTACAAGCACTCCAGCAACCAGGTAAGCAGGACACGTTCCACTTTTTTGTGAGACTGAAAGCTCTCCCTTTCCCAAAGGCCAGGCTTTCCAATTTCAGGTTCATTTCTGGGGTGTACCCACACAAAAGACATGAGTTCCAGACACAGCTTAGTAAAAGATGTTTAGTCATTAAGGAGAGTCTCCAAAAACATAAAGCACTCTTACTCAGGCAACAGGCATTAAAACAAGGAATGCTTACTGTCGCTAAATATTAAAACCGCCTATCTAAAGAGTGACCTGAACATCTCTAAGGGGTTCCCATTGTTGCATATCTCACCCATCCATGTACTTGGTCAATTCAGCATATGAACATGCTATGGATAATAAAAATAGCATGCAGCTTCTCTTTGGCAAACTTGCATTATGAGGAAGAACTAGGTAAAGGGGTGAGTTGAGAAGTTATCTTTTCAGGCCTCAGTGAATTATCGGGCAACTCAGGAACCAATCAGGGCTAAGCCGTTAATTGGTGTTACAGCTGTGGGAGGACTAGGGAGTTAAGCACAGAGGGTCTGAAAAATGTTTCTCCAAGGTCGAATCTCCAGGGAACTTAGAGACTGCTCAGCAGGTCTTCCCATTCAGCTCTGTAAACACATTCTTGAGCTAGTCTACAAATCTTAACAACCTGACCTATTTCTTTAAATTATTTATTGAGAAACAAATAGCTACAACTACAGAAGAAGAAATAAGTTGAACAATAACATTAACATCATGAAGTAACAACAACGAAGATAAAATACAGTTTGAACAGTTTTAACTATATATGCTAACAGACGGAGTGATTAACTATCAAGAATTGTCTGGTATAAGTCATTTGGTGGAGACATATCTTTGCTAGCAATAAATTCAAAGAAGGGCCACCATTTTTCAAAGAAAGATGATTTGAAAGAGAGGTTTTCATTTTTACGTATGATGTATGATAATTTTTCTGATATGAATTGATCCCAGACTTTAACGTACCATTGATCTATATTTGGGATATTTTTCTGGTTCCATCGTGATGCTATCAGCATTTTAGCCACCACCAGTAAGCTATCAATTAAATCTCGCCTGATCGATGCAACATTCAAATTATGCCAGAAATCAAGGAAGATGAGGATCAAATTGAAGGTCATAATCCGTAATCTCTTTTATTTGGGTGAGAACATCATCCCAAAATTTCATGACTGATTGACATTGCCATGAGCAATAACCAGACCTATTTTCAGCCATTTTCTCTAAAGACCTAATCTCCATTTAGCAACTTCCAAGTAGCTATGTATTGTCGAAGGCTTTCACGGCCGGAGAACGATGGTTGTTGTGGGTTTTCCGGGATGTATTGCCGTGGTCTTGGCATTGTAGTTCCTGACGTTTCGCCAGCAGCTGTGGCTGGCATCTTCAGAGGTATAGCACCAAAAGCTACAATACAATTGTAATACAGCCCGGAAAACCCACAACAACCTTCCAAGTAGCTTTTTCTTTCTTTCTTTCTTTCTTTCTTTCTTTCTTTCTTTCTTTCTTTCTTTCTTTCTTTCTTTCTTTCTTTCTTTCTTTCTTTCTTTCTTTCTTTCTTTCTTTCTTTCTTTCTTTCTTTCTTTCATACACTGGAATTCTAGTTGGTCTTCCCTGCAAACCAACACAGCTACGCACCTAAAACTAGTCTGTGTCGTCTATATAACTGAGTAAGGCAATTTGTACGCCACCTTTCAAGAGGCACCCAGTTTTATTTATTTTATTCGTTTATATTGCTACTGTTCCCCCCAGTGGGGATCCAAAGTGGCTTGCATCTTTCTCATTTCCTCCCTTTTATACTCACAAACAACAACCCTGCGAGCTAGGTGAGGCCAAGAGTGTGTGCTGGCCCAAAGTCACCCAGCCAGCTTCCATGGAAGCACGTGGGGATTTGAACCTGGGTCTCCCAGATCCTAGTCTGACACTCTAACCATTACACTATACTGGTTCTTTTAAGATGGCTTGCAAAGTTAACAAAGAAAACATAGTTAAGAGTCCAGAAGCACCTTTAAGACTCACCAACTTTATTGTAGCCTAAGCTTTCAAGAACCACAGCTCTCTTCGTCAGATGCATCAGATGAAGAGAGCTGTGGTTCTCAAAAGCTTATGCTACAATAAAGTTGATTAGTCTTAAAGGTGCTACTGGTCTCTTTACTATTTTGCAACTACAGACTAACACGGGTAACTCCTCTGGATCACCTCTGGATCGATGACCATGGAAAACACTTCCCTTCAGAGTCTCAAAAAAGCCACCTGTATTGAGGTTTGGGGAATATATAAACTTGATTGGCTAAAAAGCATCTCTTGTGGTTTAAATTTCAAGCAATACCTTTCCACCTTTTTTAGAACTGGAATCCACCTAAAAGCCAAGCTGCAAGTCAAATCCCGGTTTTGATCATTTTGATGTATATATCCTTTTTGGGCATATTGGCTTAGCAGGTGTTGCTTCTCTCCAAGGAACTGCAAGGAGCGTCATTTATTTAGTGCATTTTTAGCAAGCTGTTCCTCCAAGAAACTTAGGACAGTGCCTCTATTTTACACTCACAACAACCCTGTGAGGTAGGTTAGGTGCTAAAATCTTAAAGGAGACGCTGAGGTCCTGTTTCATTTTTGTATAATGCATGCATTTGCAGGCACGGGCCTTTCTCATTCGTACAAAGCACAAACCATCTGGCACACAACCAGCACCAAAGACGTGTGGCAAAAGGGCTCGGGAGGCAACAGATGCCTGGAGGAACTGCCCGGGTAGCTTCAAAGAATTTTGTTGCTCCAAACAAGGAACCATTTTGCTACCCAGTGTGATGTAAAGGTGTGTCTTAGGGATGCAAAAGGTGATTGGTTCAGTGGGGGGGGATGATGACGACACACCCAACATTACCTGGTGATTAAATCAGAAAATGCTTTACTACGTCAAGCAGGATAGCCAGATAAGATGAGCTTTGGAATAAGCCCCAGGACACCCTCTTGTTGCCCCTCCCTTCACACTTATCCAGGCTGGCTTTGCATAACAAAACGTCTGATGGTCATTTTTAAATAGTAACATGCTTTGAGTGGCCAAAGTTCCTCAGGTGTGAGGCTGGGGTGGATAATCTAGCATCAGTTCCTGGAGACCTGAACTCAGGGCAAGGGAGAGAGATGAGTGCTCAATTCCTTGCTCAGCTATCAAGGTCACAGGGTGGCTTTCCAGTCCCTCATAACAAGCCTCCCTGTCTGTGATTATTGTTGCAATTCAAGTTGAGTTCATGGAAGCAAATTTTTCAAACCTCTTGAAGTGGCTAGACTCATAGAATGCATTTCAAATGGGGTGTGTGTGTGTGCTGGTAGCATCATTTACTTCCGAAAACCAAGTACAAAAATCAGATATGAACATACTAATTTTTCTTACATCAATAGCTCTGGTTTACAGAAAAAATGCAAGCTTTTGAGTTCATGCAGAATGCTACAGCAGGTAGTGGGTGCAATGGTTAGTGTTAGACTAGGGCAAAGGAGGCCTGAGTTCAAATTCCTGTGCAGCTATGGAGACCTTTGGGTCTCCATCTCTGTTGCCTATCTCGCAGGGTTGTGTTGTGAGGATAAAATGAAGATGGGGAGATACATGCTTGCTCGCTCCTTGGATAACATGTTGGTTAAAAATGTTGATTATATAGGTAGTTTTCAGCTCTACAGAAAACCATGGGCATTTTTCTGGGGGTGGGGGAGGCGAGTAAATTCTTACATGCGTTGGAAAGAAAATTCCACTGAGTTCACTGGGATTTACTCCAATGTAAATCTGCATATAACCAAACTCTTAAACCCTAGGAGGCAATGTCTTGGTCTGTTTGTTGGCCTTCCAGGGCTACTGGTTGGTCACTGTGTGAAAAGAGATGTTGGACTAGATAGACCACTGGGCCAATCTAGCAAGGCTCTTCCGATGTTATGTCTGCCTTTCCACTCTCTCGTGTAACATTTTGACTCAGACAAGATTCTCTGAAAAAGTCTATAATGCTAGGAAAAGTGGAAGGCAGAAGGAAAAGAGGAAGACCTAAAAGGAGATGGCTGGACTCAATAAAAGCCACGTCCTCCAGTTTGCAGGATCTGAGCAAGTCTGTTAATGATAGGATGTTTTGGAGGTCTTTCCTTCATAGGGTTGCCATAGGTTGGAGGCGACTTGACGGCACATAACACACACATAACACAGCCAATAATCAGCCTTTTCTTTGATGCACTCCACACTTCACCTGAAGTCTAGCTCACTTCATCAGATGCAATGAGTGGATCTTCATAGGGCAGCCTTATAGATGGCTACTAGAGTTGTCAACTCTGGCCTGGGTAATTCCTGGAGATTGGAGGTAGAGGGAACTCAGCAGAGATGTGTTGTTGTAAAGTCCACCCTATGAAGCTGCCAGATCTTCCAGGGAAACCGATCCCTGGAAATCAATTGCACTTCTGGGAGAAATCCAGGCTCCGCTTTGAAGCCCTAAAAGATACAGCTTGTCTTTCCTTCTTCCTTGAACAGCAGGGTCAAAGGGCCAGAAAATGATGGGCTTACAAAGGGAATTAATTGTGTCAAGTGGCAACTTAATTGTAAGAAAAGACTACTCACTGGAACCGTATTTAGAGATAACACAATTAAACTAATTAACTAGGAGCCATCTCTACTGGCTTCTCCTTTGTTAGCCCTTCTGCAATAAGAGGATTGGCTTGACCGGCCAAACATGGTTGTTGTGAGGGTAACAAGACACTGCTGGTGAAGTGCTTTGAATGCACTAATAGTACATTCAATAGGATGGTCTTACTAAAAACCGTAGAAGTGCCAAGCAGTCGTGAAGCTCTTGTTGCCCCCATTCTGCTAGTTCCTTGTTCTGTCTCTCTGTCTCCAGTAGCTACTGTGACCCAATATCAGACGAGAAAGGAGGATTGGTGGGCAGCAGGGCTGGCAGAACAATAGGACACAAAGTGCCTGGTGCCTTGTCCCTTTACCAGCATCTCCCATGCTGGGCAGCTGTCCTGTTTAAAGACTAATAGTGCCACGCTCTTAAGGCTGCCAACCTCCAAGTGGTATCTGGGGATATCCTGGAATTGCAACTGCAGGGCATAGAAATCAGTTCACCTGGAGGAAAAAAGGTGGCTTTGGAGGATGGGTTGTATGGCATTATACTCTGCTGAGGTCCTACCCCTCCCCAAACTCCACCCTCTCCAGGTTCCCCCCTCCAAATCTCCAGGAATTTCCCAAACTGGAGCTGGCAACCCTACTTCCTCTGCTATGCTCAGAACGCTATCGAGTTGGAGTTTACTTCCAGGAAAACGTTCTTAGGCTTGCACTCTAACTGACCGAGTTAGCAACTTTCCTGAGCAGTAAGCGAAAAACTCTCCTTAACTAGAGCAAGATTCGAGTCCAGTAGCACCTTAAAGACCAACAAGATATCCAGAATACAAGCTTTTGAGAGTCAAGCTCCCTTCGTCAGATCTGGCAAAGAAAGCGTCACTCTTATACCCAGGAAATATTGTTAGTCTTTAGGGTGCTACTGGACTTGAATCTTGCTCTTACTACTGCAGACCAACAGGGCTACCCACCTGAAACAGTCTCCAGAACTAGTTCAATGGTCCAGCTGTACCTGTTGAATTTCTTGGGACAGATTTGGTTCTGCACTGAATGATGTCTGGCTCTGGAGCCACAGATTGCAGACCCCTATTCCGGCATGGTTTTGTGTACATTGCTCAGAATCCAAGCCTGCGTTTCCAGAAGCCTCCTGCCCTTTTGTTGAGAAATGATCTTCAATCTCATACGAATAACGCACAATTCGTAGCTCAGTGCTAGAAGCTGAGGGCATAACTTGATTGAGGTTTTTATTACATAAATAATATATCTCAGTGCAGTCTCTGCCAGGGAGGGGGAGAAGGCAGCAAGAAAGGGGGGGGATGGGAAAGGTCCATGCATTTCTCTCTGATTCAGGATTGCTCCACGTCTGTAGCCCAATAGTAGACTCCCCTAGGGAAGAGAGAGAAAGCAGGAAGGGAGGCAGCGAATGAGCGGGCTTTCGAAATCATTCAGTCATTCCAGATTAGATAACCCTGAATGGAAGCTTTAAGGCGTTTCTAATCAAAAGATACCCTTGCCAAAGGTTGCAATGGGAAAGTCCCCTTTGTTGCCAGCGGGCGTTTAAACAGTGGGAAAAACCCATTGGCTTAGAAGGGTGTAACTCTACCCAGGACTGTATTGTGATGGTAAATTAATCTAATAGGTGAAGAGATACCGGCGCAGAGGGGCAGCCCTGTTACAGCGCCCCCTTGTGTATGTCCCTGCAGAGGTAAGTCCCAATGTCTTCAATGGGGTTTGCTCCCAGCTAAGTGTGTTTAGGACTGCAGTAATCTGTTTCAGCAAAAAGGAGGAGGATTCATGGCAATTTAGAGACTAGCAAACCTTTATGCCGGGAGAAGTTTTTGTGGACTTCAGAGGGAATAAGGGCCTCACCACCCCTCCTGGCTCCCCGTGACTGGCTTGGGCCACAATGGAGACGAGAAAAGAAAAGACAGAAGTTTTGAGCACAATTAAAATACCTTTTCGTCAGATCGGAGGGCTGCACTGTAAGGAAGTGGTCTCAAAGAGAGGTAAAGGGATAGGAATTATAGACTTTGCTACTATGTACTGTCTGTCTTTTCCTTTCACCCCTGAAGAGCTTTGCAGGCAGGGGAGGGTTTGGATATTTTATCTTTGCTTCTGCTCTTCTGCCTTCTGCATGGGCCACTCCTCTAGAAATGAAGCAGGGAAAAGCACTTCCCTTCCGAGGAGATATTTCTGCCTTTGGGACTGCTATGAAAGGCTCCGGGAGCAGAACCTGGTAGAAAAGTCCTGGATGTGGCTTCTGCATTACAAAATCTGCCATCCCAGCATTCATCCGTTTAGAAATTCAGCCCAGACAGTGTGGATGTTGGTTATTTTTGTCCTGCCTTTTCAGTCAAAAGAGGTTATGGTGGCCGGGGAGGCTTATGTTTCAGAGGGACTGGATCCACTTCTGGTTTGCAGAGGAGGTTCCTCACAGTTAAGAGGCCGGGGGGATGCTCATGGACTCAACTTTGCTGTCTGAAAAGCAGGGGGGTGTAGTGGCCAAAGGTGCCTTTTATCCAGCTGCATTTCATTCACCAACACTCTCCCTTCCTAGACTCTGCAGATCCGGCCATGCTGATCCATAGTTTAGTAACTTTGTGGTTAGACTACTGTAATTATCTCTACTTGGGGCTGCCCTTGAATGCAATGTAGATACTGCAGTGGGTCCAGATTGATAGCCTGATAATTGTCAGGGGTGAGCCAAAGGGAACATCTCTTGCCTGTCTTAAAACAGCTGCACTGGTTGCCAGTTTGTTTCAGAGTCCAATTCAAGGTGCTGGTAGAGACCTTTAGAGCCCTGAAGTGCCTAGGGCCTAGGACTCACATATGACTCCATTCACCTGTTACGGTCCTTAGGCTACCACTTGATATTCACCCCCCTTGCTTAAGGTAGCCCTCCTGGCATCAACTGAAAACTGCAGTTTCCCATCATAACTCCTGTTATATGAAACAGATTCCTTGGGGAGGGGAGGCACATTTTTAGCAATTCTTTTGATAGGGCATAAGCTGTAGGCATTATTTTAGGAGAGGGAGTTATGTGCATTTTTTGTAATTTTTTAAAAAATAATTGGATTTAAACACTGCCTCAAGCCATGGAAAGCAGGGCTATATTTATTTATTTACGTTATTTATAGTCCACCTTTCTCACCGAGACTCAAAGTGGATTACATAGTGTGAGTCAGCACAGTCAGTTTCAAAGATATTTCGATAAAAAAACATATTAGGATATATAAATGCAAATTTGCAAAGATTTAAAAGCAGCGGAAATCCAGTGCAGAGTTGAAGAAATGCTGAAAGACCATCAGTGATTCTAAGCCTGACATATTGGGGTCAGGTAGCAATTTCCCCCAGGCCAGTTTGGCTAGGGATCCTGATGGTGTTTTGCCATCCTCTGGGCATGGAGTGAGGGTCACTGGGTGTGTGTTTGGGGGGTGGGAAGGTATTTGTGAATTTCCTGCATTGTGCAGGGGGTTGGACTAGATGACCCTAGGGGTCCCTTCCAACCCTATGATCCTGTGATTCTGTTTTAAACAACAAAGAAACTACCCAGTAGTATCATACTTACAGCAACAGACAGTACACAATAGCAAAGTCTATAATTCCTATCCCTTTACCTCTCTTTGAGACCACTTCCTTACAGTGCAGCCCTCCGATCTGACGAAAAAGCCCTCTTGAATAACTTGGTTTGGCATATTATAATAAGCAAAGAGCGGCTCACGGGAACAGGATCTCGTTTGGGGTTTTAAAACTCAGTACAAGTGTTACTGGGGGAGGGGATTCGCAGCTGGGGCTCGGGCTGGGCACTGTGGGCACTATGCAGAAAGGGTGCCTGGCAGCTTCCTGCCCACCCTCTTGGGGATGCCCCTCGACACTCACATAAGCAGAAGAGTAACCAGCATCGAGCTCAAAATCAGGCCAACGAAGAGAAGGAGCACGTTTTTTTTGTGCAGCGAGTCTGGTTCCCGCAGCAAGTCTTCCAGAGAAGGGAGGCTTTCCTCCACCACTTCCTCTGCCGCAGCCCCTGGTGGGGCGTTCAGGATGGCCTGGAACATCCCTTGTAGTTCCTTTTCCTTTCCGAGCTGCTTTGCCGTCACTGCAGCAGAAAGGGAAAGAGCCGGCGGTTCCTCTCCCGAGACGCTCAAGCTCTCCATCCCAGGTCCGTCAGCTGGATGGGTCCAGCCGCCACCACCACCCCACACACACAAAAAAAAGCCCTTTGGATCCCCGGACAGGATTTCCACCAGTATGGGAGTGCAGTCATAGTGAAAGCTACAATGGTTGTCCTCTGCCTCTGCTGTTCAAAAGGCCCAGCGGCCTGCTCCAGAACTGTGATCCATAAGAAGAACGAGGGAGGGAGGGAGGGAGGGGGTGGGAATACACCGTGGTGGACACAGGAGGGGCTGTGGGTCAATGGGGGAGCGTCTTCTTGGCACGTGGAAGGTCCCAGGTTCAATCCCTGGCATCTCCAGTTATCACCTGGCAGTAGGTGATGTGAAAGACCTCTACTTGAGACCCTGGGTAGGCAAGACTGACCTTGATAGAGCAGGAATCTGCCTCAAGATAAGGCAGGTTCCTGTGTTTGGGTTGGGCTGAGTAAGAATGACTAACCTGGGAGGGTCAGATAGTGTCCAGTGAGGTTCCTGAGCCAGGATTGGAACCCAGGTCTCTCTAGGTTTGCCAGCTTTGGGTTGAGAAATTCCTGGAGATTTAGGGGTGGAGCCTGGGGAGGGCAGGGTCGGGGAAGGGAGGGACCTCTTGAATGCTTTGGAGGGTGGATTCTATGGCGTTAATGCCATAGAATCCACCCTCCAAAGCAGCCATTTTCTCCAGGGGATCTCTGTAGCCCGGAGATCAGTTGTAATTCTGGCAGATCTCTAGCCACCACCTGGAGATTGGCAATCCTAGATCTCTCCAATTCCTAGCGTGATGCACAAGCCACTATACCACACTGGTTCTCACCGCCCTGGGCCTCAGCACCCTTCCCCCATCTACAATACGGGGAACTTTCCTTCGGACCTACCTTACAGGGTTGTTATATGGATTCCAACAAGAAAATGTATCTGAAGGGACTATAATAAATACCGAGCATCGTTGTGGGTGAGTACGTATGGGGGTTGAGGGGCCGACATGTGTTCAGAGCTGGTGTGGTGAACCAGTTACAGTGTCAGACTGGGATCTGGGTTCAAATTCCCATTCAGCAATAAAACTCACTGGGAGTCCTGGGCCAGTCATGCTTTCTCAGACTAGCCTACCTTACAGGGTTGTTGTTAGGAGAAAAGGGGGTGTGGGAATGGCGTGCGCTGTCCTGAACTCCTCAAAGGAAGGTCAGGCTTAAAGAAGGATGGATTCATAGCTCCACCTTCTGCCTCCAAGCCCAATCCAGGCATGATCATTACTCAGGCCACCTGACTAACCATCTGCACCGCCACGGTGAGTTTTCTGCCTCATCCTTTCAGAACCCTGAAACTGCCCCCGGGTCTCACCATTGAGATATATATACTTTCTGACCAGTACATCGTTCCCCTCGGCAATTTCACAGGCATATGTTCCGTGATGGGCTCCCGTCGTGGGCCTGATGATGAAGGAAGAATCAGTTCCAGTGTAAAGGTTTTCGAAGAACGAAAGATCCTGGCTTCGAATCTGCGAGGGAAAGGGCAGAAAGAGGGGCAGCGTGAAATAAACTGGTGCAGTTTCTCAGAAGCTGTACTCGAGCTATTTTTATCCCGTCCTTCCCCCAGGTAGCTCAGGTTGACATGGACAGTTCTCTGCCCTCCCAACAGGCACCCTGTAAAGTGGATTAGGCTGAGAGAGAGTTTGTGGCTGAGGGGAGATTTGAATCCAGTTCTCTGGTCAATGATACCACACTGGCTCCTAGGAGCTAACCAAGGGGTAGGGGCGAAACAAAGTGGCTGAACTCTGTGCATGGAAAGAGTCTTGCATTAACTTTTCCTGTGGTGAAATAGTTGTGGTGTGACCTTTCTTGTCCCTGTCTTGTTTCCTTTGAATTCTGGTCCTCTTTACAGTACATGCATGATATTGTTTGTACTTAATCCTTTTGCTTGTGACAAGTTTTGACTTGTAATGTATAATACATTCACACCACTGAAGAAGGCGAAAGCCCAAACACGTCTGGTGTTCTGGATTAATTTATAATGTGATAAATGCATGTTGATTGTTCTTTCTTTCTATTTCTTTCTTTCTCTCTCCCTCTCTCTCTTTCCCTCTCCCTCCCTTCCCCTTTATTTATACTCTGTGTTTCTCTCTGAGACTCAAAGTGGATTACATAACAGTTCACCAGGGGTCGCCATAAGTCAGCTATGACTTGAGGGCACCACACACACACACACACACAAGTCTCAGGAAAGCATTTGTCGGATTGCACTGTAGGTACCTTAATTCCAGCTTTAAAAGTTCAAAGTATCTATTCATCTGTTTACCTATATTAAACATTCACAGTTTGAAAAAGATATTTTGCTTGTGTGAAACAGAAACTATGCATTAGCTTGCCAGTACATGCAGTCATATATATCCTAATATCTTTCTTCTAGGAGAATATGTCGACCTGTAATTTGTGAATAAGTCTTCTGTTCCTACAGCAGAAAAGACAATAAATACTTGCTCTACTGCTAGACAATTGATTATTATGCCATATATTTATTGTATATAATGGTTTATTGGCTATTTACCCTTGGGTTCTTAGACAAGAGACGAGGACCCAGAGCAGGCCACACGTTCAATCTCAGGTCTAGTGGCCTCTGGCACAAAGATGGATATGTTTAATTTATTTCTTATTTTGACCACCAGGGGGAGTGAATTCACCCACCACTACCCAGCGTGAGAATATACATTTTTATATCTTAATATATATTAAGATATTTAATATATTATATAATATATATATTTAATATATATATATATTAAAATGTGCATATGTGTGTGTATATATATATATATATATATATATGTGTGTATTTATACACACAACAATAACATAAAATGGTGTCGCTGTAACAACTTTGAATAACACATTTATACTTATAAAGCTGGATATTGTATTTTGCTATGTTGTTACACAAATGAGATATCTTGTTGGCATTGTGAATGAAAGTTTATGCAAGATTCCTTGTTTATATTTGTATATTTCTGTTGCTTTATAGCTAGACTTCCAAACTGATAATTGCCTGTTTGGGTGATTTTGTTATTAATAAATCGTTTTCGGAGAGGTATTCTAAAAATGGATACCATTTCTCTAGGAAATTTATTGTTTTAGGGAAGTTTGTTGCTTGTTGTAGTTTATCTGTTATTCCCCCCCCCCCCCATTATTAGTTGTTCCCATATCTCTGTAAAGCATGTACTTAGATTAGGTGGCAGAATATACATTTAATGTGAAACAAATTTCTCAGTCCCTGGGTTTGGAAAATAACGGACAGAATCTCTCAGGGTTTTCCATCAAACAGTATAACTGATGCACAGAATTCAGATAACCATCACCCCTCCAATGAAACAAAACAAAGGCAGTACATTTAGCTGGTATAGCGGATAGAGTGTCGAAGTAGATTCCGGAAGAGCCAAGTTCAAATCCCCACACTGCCGTGGAAACTTGCTGCATGGGTCAGCCGCACCCTCTCAGCCTAGCCTACCTCATAGGGTTGTTGTGGTGACAAAGAACAGAGGAGAAGGATGGAAGGTGCTTTGGGGTCCCACTGGAGAGAAACGTGGGATAGAAATGAAGTGAAAAATGAATAAATAAATTGCCCTTGCACAGTGGTGTATTATGGCTAGGAAGATACAGCCCCCTCTAAATACTAGCAAAATATTTAAGAAGTTGCCGGAGTCTTGCAGATACCCATTGGCTAGTACCCATGACATCACCAGGGTAATCTACAAAAGCTCCCCACCTGCTCTAAGCATTTACCAAGGAAGAAATAGTTGCCTGGCATTCTATTATTCCCCCCTCTCTCCGCCCCACACAATACTCTTTTAGCAAGTCCAGAGGAGTTAGCCATGTTAGTCTGTAGTTGCAAAATAGTAGAGTCGAGTAGCACCTTTAAGACTAACCAGATTTATTGTAGCATGAAAGAGGTGGAGTATGCACCCAGCCTGAGTTGTATGCTCCACCTCTTTCATGACTTTTGCAACTGATTTGCATTTACATGGCCCTCACTCCCTGCACCCTCTCCCCCTCCCCTATATATCTCTGACCAGTTTCTTCGTACTCTCCATGCATCTGATGAAGAGAGCTGTGGTTCTCAAAAGCTTATGCTACAGTAAAGTTGGTTAGTCTTAAAGGTGCTACTGGACTCTTTTCTGTAGAGTGTGGGTCTTTGGCAGGGGTGCGGGCTCTTGCGGGGCCCAGAAACCCTCACTGACATCCTTGACGAACTTCCACTTGATGAGCCTCTCTGGAGGAACCGAGAACTTCACGCTGCACTTCAGAACAGTGATGTCCCCTTCAACTTTGTGAACATCCTGAACTAGAGTTAGGGAATAAGAAGAGAAAAGAGAAGACTGAACCTGAACATTCCTAATCTTAGAGTGGAACTACAAGTGACAAAAGGCACAGGTTGGACACTTGTCAGCTTCCCTCAAGTTTTGATGGGAAATGTAGGCATCCTGGTCTTGCAGCTTAGCTCTCCGACTGCTGTCCAATGGACTTTTCAACTGTCACTTGTCCGCCAAGCTGCCTACATTTCCCATCAAAACTTGAGGGAAGCTGACAAGTGTCCAACCTGTGCCTTTTGTCACTTGTAGTTACGCTCTTAGATATGGGGTGTTGCTTCCTTGGGTAAGAGATAAGCCCAGTTCCCTGTACCTTAGTTAACACCGCTGTGCCCATTGAGGTGGAGCTGGCAGCCACCTCGGGCACAGTTCTCTGAAGGAGGCGCTGTGGCCCATGCCGGCCCCCGATGACCCCCCCCCCCGGCCCAACCCAGCACCGGCGCCACAGGCTGCGCAGCGCAGAAGCAACCAGGCTGTGTCTATTGCTTCGTACGCTTGGTGGGTCAATCAGGCTGTGCCTATTGCTTTGTGTGCTTGGTGGGTATTGGACATTGGGAAGGTCAGTTTGTAGCCCCTCAAAGTAGCTGCCAGCAGACACTCCCGTTTTTGCCACTGTGAAGAGAAGATGACAGGAAAGGGGGGGGGGAAACCAAGGATCATGCCTTTCCCAGGGTTAAATATCTCTGAAACTTGGGGGGGGGGGTCTTTAGAGAACAGTGAGGACTAGGTCCCCTGCAAATTTGATGGGTATTGGACATTGGGAAGGTCAGTTTGTGATTCAAGTTTTGTGATTTTCATTTTTCCTACGTTTCTTCTGTTTTTTAAAATTGGTTAGCGGGGGGGGGGGGGGGCGGCCCAAGTAGGTATCTTGCCTCAGGCGCCAGAAACCCTGGCACCAGCCCTGACCTTAGTACAAAAACATGCTAAAGCTCCCCAAGGAAGGAGACGGGCAATTTTCAGGCTTGTATCTGGATCTACTACGCAACAGCCCAACTGCTGTTGTTGAAGTCTTTAGCACAAAGTGAGACAGGAGACTGGCACCTCCCCCTCCCCCCCGCCACTATGCAGTGGCCAACTTTGGGTTGGAAAATTCCTGTAGATTTGGGGGCAGATTTGTTTTGAGGTGACGAGGGACATCAGCCGGTTATAATGCCATAGAGTCCACCCTCCAAAGCAGCCATTTTCTCCAGGGTCATAGATCCAGAGGAGTTAGCCGTGTTAGTTTGTAGGAGCAAAATAGTAAAGAGTCCAGTAGCACTTTTAAGACTAACCAACTGTACTGTAGCATAAAGTTGTATCTGATGAAGAGAGCTGTGGTTCTCGCAAGCTTATGCTATAGTAAAGTTGGTTAGTCTTAAAGGTGCTACTGGACTCTTTACCATTTTCTCCAGGGGAACAGATCTCTGTAGCTTGGAGATCATTTGTAATGCTGGGGGATCTCCAGGCCCCACCTGGAGGTTGGTAACCCTACTTAGAAGTAACACACCCTTTTGTTATGCCTGGGCCCAGCCCATCCTAAGAACTGTGCTCCTCCATTTGCATTCTTGGACTGAATTTTGATTTCCAGATGCCACTCTGGGAACGGTGAGAAGTCTTGCTCACAGACCTCTAACATTTCACCTCCTTTGGTCCATTTGTTTTAATAGAGAATAAAAAAAGAGGTTCCTAGAAAAGGCAGGACGTGATTTTCTCAAGAAAATAAACCAACAAATCCACTGGAATAGCAAATCTAGGTGGAAAGTTGGGGGGGGGCATACCTGGGCAGTCGATGGGCAGCGGGCATTCTACAATACGGCAGGATTTGCATTTGTAGGTACGGGCCTCTTTCTGGAACCCTGTGAGGGATAATAAAGGCTGCTAGGAGAAGCTAACAGAACAGGAGAGAGGAAAGCAATCGACTTTTGGACTCACCGCACGGCGGGATGCAGGCCGGAGCTGTGGAGGAGAGAGGAAAAGTGGTGTTTTAGAAACAGTTTGTGTTTTTATTATCGGAGTTTGTTGGCTATCTTAAAACTTGGTGAAAGGGGGGATCTTGATGGATGGACAGGGCTGTTTCAGTGGCCATTCAGAAATACAGTGTATTCCTCTAGCCACTTAGAAGGAACTGGTACATTCAAGCCATTTGGTGTGTCATTCTTGGCAATGCAGTGATCGATGGGGTGGACCGATGGATGCATAACTGCCATGTAATTGTACTTGAAAGAGCTTGCAGAAGGCGGAATTTGGGGGATGGCAGCTCAGAAAGGATGTGCTCCTGTGCCCTACCTGTGCTTCAAGTACGACCCTGCAGGGTAGTTCTATGTTGCCCAATGTCAGTCCTAGAATTGCTTATGCTCTGTTTCAGCATTTCTTCAACTCTGTATTGGATTCTTGCTAATGCTATATCTTTGTAAACTTCTGTTTATTTACCCTAGGGCATTGTTTATGGAAATGTCCTTGATATCGACTGTACTGATCTCGCACTGTGTAATCCGCCTTGAGTCTCAGTGAAAAAGGCGGATTATAAAAGACATAAATAAAATAAATAAGGGCTCTGATTTTATAGCATCTGACATCAAAAACTGTCATTTTCTCCAGAGGAATGGGTCTAGATGCTCTGGAGATGAGTTGTAACTCTGGGGAAACTCCAGCCCCACCTGGAGTTTGGCCATCTTGCCAAGAAGATATGAGCCGACCCTTCTGGTGGCATGCAACCAGGGCTTTTTTTCAGCTGGAACGTGGTGGAACGGAGTTCTGGAACCTCTTGAAACTGGTCACATGGCTGGTGGCCCCGCCCCCTGATCTCCAGACAGAGGGGAGTTTAGATCGCCCTCCGTGCCGCTGAGCGGCACGGAGGACAATCTAAACTCCCCTCTGTCTGGAGATCAGGGGGCGGGGCCACCAGCCATGTGATCAGTTTCTCCGAGGGCAACCCACTGAGTTCCCCAGAAAAAAAGCCCTGCATGCAACCCTATGCTAGAAAACCCCCTCCCTGCTTAAGATTACCCCCATCCCATCTGAGCTGAGTTTCAATTTATTAGGACCCTCAGCCACCTCCAGACATCTGTTGCGTTCATCCACCGCACCATCTGATTCCAACGAACAAAGAGATTGAGAGCCACGTATCACCAACACGATGATGAGTGACGCCTCGCCCTGAATCCCCAGATGACCTCAGCTGGTGGGTTTTCCTACTGGAAACCATCCATGTGACAGACACCAGAGGGAGAAAGGCTTTGAAATGGAACCTTGGCAAAAGCCAACCTCCTCAGTGTCCTGGCATTACCTGCTTGTAGTTGCGCCACTTCTTTTTGAATCTTTTCAGCCGCCTCTGGAATGGCTTCATGATACGGCACTGTGGGGAAAGACAAAGGCAAGTGTGCTGGGTCTGGTGTTTTTGGTATGAAAGCCTGCATCCAGATAGGAGATTTTGGACCTCCTGGCAGTGGTGGGTAATCTTCCGGGGTTTGCCCCATTGCCCATCGATCGATGGTGATCAGCGGGAGATGGCAACACTCCCAGCGATCACCCACCACCGGCAGGCAACCTGGGAAAGAGAGCACCGGGCGAGCTTCTGGTAGGGCGTGACATCACTTCCTTAAGTGATGTCATCGCACTGGCCATGAGCATGCACTCGACCTTCGCTGGGACCAATTTTGCCCCCCAATGGGCTGAACTGGCACCATGAAAGCGCAGGAGCACGCCCATGGCTGGCGGAATGATGCTACTTCCCAGAAGTGATGTCATCGCAGTAGTGTTGGGAGCACACCAGTGCTTTGCGCGCGCACAAGAACACCCCTGGAAGTTGCAAGGTAAGTGCCAGATCTCTCCTCCCCCTCTTGCTGGGAGGGTATAAGGACCTGGTAACCCTACCTCCTGGGTGCATCCTGGAGCTGAGAACTGGGCCAGCCTTTTAGCCCATTCACACATGTCTCCCATCCCAACGCCCTTCTTTTTCTTCGTCTGCTCCTGCTGCTCCCCCCATCCCAATTCTGATGAACGAATAGTTCCCCACTTCTGTTTTATTTACTTCATTTATTGCCTGTCTTCCTTGCTGAGACTCAAGGCGGATTACCGAATATTAAAAAACGGTTTGGTCGGACCGCGAAGATGTACACCAAATGAAGCAGTAGGCCCTATGCAGACAACACACTGTCTAAGGCATTACAAACCACATCTGGGAGTTGTTTTTTCTGAATTCAACAGCTTGTATCCTAATACCTCAAGCCCTGCCTGGCTGGAAACCTTCCTCCAGGTGAAGGAGTCTGCCTGGAAGAGACTGGAACGTTTCTGGTAGGATGGAAGCTAGTATTTTAAAATTCTGGAGTTTTCCTTGGCTGCCCCCTTCCTTCACCCCCTTCTCTGTTTAGTTCAGATTTTCTTAGTTTACCCTGTCAGGAACATGAACACATAAGACCCGATGCAGACTATAGCATTGCACACTTATCTGGGAGTATGTCCCACTGAAAGCCATGAGAACGTGCATGCGAGTAAACAAAGGATAGAAAATACTGCTTTTAGCCACACGGGGGCCATCACAACAAGGTGTGTTCTAGATCTGCCTCGGCAAGAATTCTATGAAGAATTGGTACCCACCCTTGGCCATGCCTCTCTCTTCCAGGTAAAAGAGGATCCTGGCAAAAATATCCTTCAGCTTTTCCATTTCGAATGCACCTGGAAAAAAACGAGACAGCTGTGAACAGCTGTTTCCTACTCCCACACACTCCATTTAAGTGGTTTGGTCCCTTGAGACTTGGGGGAGGGGCTGGGAGACAAGGGGTGGGGCTTTATATGGCAGGGGGAGGTGCCTAGAAAAGGTGGGGAGGAATAGCCCTAGACATGTGTTGAGGAGCTAGTGAGCAAAAAAGCAAAGCATCAATGCAGTTCGCTTTCCTCACTCTTAGAGCAGAACCACAAGTGACAAAAGGCACAGATTGGACACTTGTCAGCTTCCCTCAAGTTTTGATGGGAAATGTAGGCAGCTTGGCAGAATGTTGGACAAGTGACAGTTGAAAAGTCCATTGGACAGCAGTCGGAGAGCGAAGCTGCGAGACCAGGATGCCTACATTTCTCATCAAAACTTGAGGGAAGCTGAGAAGTGTCCAACCTGTGCCTTTTGTCACTTGTGGTTCTGCTCATAGTCCACCTCCTAAGGACACTAAAAGACACCAAACTCTAAAACTCCAGGTCAGATCCTGCCCTCCTCATTCAACCAGGCCTACCAAGATCAGGGGAACATTAGCAACCACTTGCCGTGAACTTTACAAATTAGACGCACACGCCTGCTGCCAGGCACCTTCCAGAACGTTTGCCACAGCCATCTACTCTGCTTGCCCCCAGGCGTGACATTTTGGGTTCAGTGCTGAATTGGACTGCACTTACCCACCTCAGTTTTGCCATATGGCTGAAAGGCAGCTGAGAGAGCTATCAAGCAGGCCTCGTGTTGTTCATTAGCATGGCCCAGAAAATATTGGCAAACCCGAAGGCGCTTGTCATGAGTCGAAAAGCAGTATAAGCAGGCATCTGCCTGGGAGGAGAAGGCCAGCCAAAGAAGCATGGGATATCCAAAGGGCATCATCCGCTTGACTAGGAAGGAGCCAGAAAGCCCCCTGAGATGGAACACTCAGGAAAAGAACCCTTTGGTGATGTCATAAAGGATCTCCTTCAAGACAATTGTGATGTTCTGGCTCAGGTACAGCGAGGCGCCTCCTTCCTGAGGGCCTCTTCTGTGGTTTCCACAAAACACAAGGCCTCTTCTGTGGTGGCCCCCCATTTGTGACATGGCCTCTCTCTTCAAACTAGGGTTGCCAGCTCCAAGTTGGGAAATTCCTGGAGATCGGGGGGGGGGGGGTGTGAAACCTGGAGAATGTGTTTTGGGGAGGGAAAGGACCTTGGCATGGCATAATTCCATAGAGTCCACCCCCCCAAAGTAGCCATTTTCTCCAGGTGAATTGATCTCTGTGGCCTGGAGACCAGTTGTAATTCCGGGGGATCTCCAGCCACTACCTGGATGCTGGCAACCCTACTCCAAACTAAGATCGATGATTCCCCATTGGTCTTTACAGGGGCAAAGGAATAACATTTTGTGTCTATGAGCTTTGTGCGGTGTGTGTGACATTTTCCATTATAGTAAAGAGTCCAGTAGCACCTTTAAGACTAACCAACTTTACTGTAGCATAAGCTTTCGAGAACCACAGTTCTCAAAAAGTAGATGCATCTGACGAAGAGAGCTGTGGTTCTCAAAAGCTTATGCTACAGTAAAGTTGGTTAGTCTTAAAGAGTGCTACTAGACTCTTTTACTATTTTGCTCCTACAAGCTAACACAGCTAACTCCTCTGGATCTATTTTCCATTATGTCTGTTTCATTTATAAGGTTGCTATAAGCCAGACACGACAACGCATACATGCACACACACAGGTGGAGATGGGTTTGAAATTGTTGTTTTAATGTGGTTTTTACAGAGAATTCATTGCTGGCTGCCCGAACCGGGTACAAAGGCAAGATAGACATGTATTAAATTCGGCTTCTATGTCCTCCCTGCAGGCCCAGGGATTTTAGGATCAACACCTGTCCTGCCCCCAGAGTATGTGCACCTTAAGCCCAATTGACAGCTCCCTGCATAAGCACCTCACCTTGTTAAAGGATCGGGACCGTGCAAGGGAACAAAGAGGCTGAGAGAAAATGAAGCTTTGCGCTGGCGGGATAAGAAATTGCCTGTTGTGGCTGTTCCCCTGTCTGTACAGTTCTGGGTTTTCTTGGCATGGTGACAGGCAACTGAAGGGAAGGAGGGGAGGAAAATGTGTGTGTGTATGCAAGACTGTAATGGGAAAAGGAGAGGGAGCTGTAGGCCTCAGACCTCTGTCACCATGGAAACTAGACAGCTCAGCTTGAAGCTGAGAATATGTCCTTTAAATGAGAGGGGGGGGGAGATGGCAGGAGGTGCCCTTACTCATGACAACTAGATCGATACGGGAACAGATGAGAACTGCAGAGCCCGTACAACCTTGAGTCTGGAGCCCTTGTCCCCAAACCACGCGCCTTCAGCCCTCCAAATTCTGCTCCCAGATTTTTAATCTACGGCCACTTCCATACACCTCAACTGGGTTTTTAAAAATTCCCCCCCTTTTTTTTGTATTCCAACATGGCTGCAAAAACCAGTCACTGTTTATGGTCATGGTCGGGGATAGAGGCCAGCCTTCCAGACCTGGGGACGAGACTGTTGGTGTGGTAGGAAGAAATAGCTCCCCACACATGATGTCACCAGAATGCCGCTTGAACCCACAACAGAAATTGGATAAGCCATACTCTTATATTCGACTAAGATGACGACTCAGTTTGAATGTTATCACTCAGATAGGATTGGGTCCTTTGGGCTAGTTGGTAGGATGCCAAGCCTGAGGGGGAAAGCCAATGGTGTGGTTCTCACGTCTACACACGTGTTCGGTGTCATTGTGAACACCAGCGCACAAAGGTGTCACACAGGATTGACATTTCTGTAGCGTTAGAAAAGAGCAAGAGGTCAGCAGCACCTATAAGACTAACAACATTTGTGGTAGGGTATGAGCTTTTGTGAGTCACTGCTCACTTCTTCAGGTACAGCTAGAATTTTATTAGTCTTATAGGTGATACTGGATCTTGCTCTTCTGCTACAGACAGACTAACATGGCTACCCATCTTGATCTATTTCTGTAGTATAGTCGCTGCCTCTCATACCATCTCAGGCTGCACAGCCTCTGTGAGCTACCGTCTCCTCCACAGGCAAGGAGATGATTCCACAGTTCACCCAGAAGGGTAAGCGACGTCCTTCACAAAGGAAATGGTACTAGAAACATTATCACAAACCATATTCCTATCGGTCCTTTTTGGAGGGCTGCTTTAGCATTAGGAACTCTGTGCATGCCCAGAGATGCTGAGCTCTAGCTGCCAGTTCTTTCGTAAACCAAAAAGACAATAAACTAAGATTGGAAGCAGAGGTTACATTTAAAGAGAGCGCACATGCGTGGTTCTGGAATGGAATGTATCTAGGCAGAGCTCTGAGTGCATTTTCCAGAATGCCCCCTCATTCACTTAAGGGGAATAATCAGACAGCCTTGGTGGCCTGTCCAAAAGATAATTTTTAGCACCATGTATAGACCTTTGTAGTTGCAGAAGCTCAGAAAATCTCTCTTCCAAGTATTTCGGTTATGACGATGAGCCACAGATTCCTGGTGGAAATCCTTTTCTACTCAATGTGGAATTCAGTTGTGGAATTGCCCAGTGGGCGTTGTGATGGCCACGAACTTTGAAAGGGGGTTAGATGGATTCAGGGAGGAGATCCACCAATGGCTACTAGCCATGTTGAGTAAAGGGAACCTCCCTATTCAGAGGCAGTCAACCTCTGAATATCAATGCTAGAGGTAGCATCAGGGCCTCTATGCCCTGTTGATTGGGTATCCAGGGCAAGTAGTTGGCCACTATGTGAAACAGGATGCCCGAATAGATTGACCGCTGGTCTGATCTAGCAGGGCTTTAGGCTACTCCCATTGTCAATTCCTACCCCTTCTATTTTGTACTCTTGTATCCCCTGCATTTGTAAGAGTAAGGTACACATTATTTTTTAAAAAGAGCTTGCCAGTATGTTCTTTAAGACCATGGAGGGAAAAACATATGTGTAAGACCGGGTTTTGCTCAGGTACCTAACAGCCATCCAGTTCAAATTGCATGCCGAGACGGTATTCCCACGCTGCTGCAATATTTGGGGTCAGCCATTGGATGGTGCCTCTCTCTGAAAAGCCTGCAAGGCACAGAGACACCTGCCAAATCTGCTCCCTCGGGCGAGAAATGAACGACAAGTCCCTTCTCTCTGTAGTATTTCGGCATCTCCATGGGATTTTAATCCTCTTGGACAGGTTTTGCTTCTTTCCTCCTATATTAAAGGAGTCGTGGCTGGTAGCTCCAAAGTGGTTCACCAGTTCTGTTGGTGCCCCACAGTGCAGAAGATGAAAGCAGCGCTAGACCCCTACAGCCTGGATCTTAGATGTTCCTGGACTTCCATTTCAAAGCTGAGAACTGTTCTAACAACAAAGATGGGCAACCTTTTCGTCATGACGGACAATAAAAAGGCAACGTTGACCTGTGAAAGGTGTTGATGCAGGTGAGAGGTGAGTGTCTTACTTAGCTAGTCATTGGGAGCAAGCTTAGCACCTCAGGGGTTCATCTTGAATGTCTATGAATGCATAAAGCAGCCTTTTCCTGTTAGTCCATTGGCCTATCAAGGCCTGTGTTTTCTACTGTGACTAGCAGCAGCAGGGTTTCAGGCAGAGGCATTTCGCATCATCGACAACCGGATCCTTTTAATCAGTGATGTCAGGGGGTTGAACCTGGCACCTTCTGCGTGCAGCGTGAATGCTTTGCCACTGACCCAGCTACACTCCCCTAGAGACTTGGCTTACAGCTGCCTGGCCCCTGGAGGCAAAGCTAAGCCATGTCTATCACCTCTCATGCTACCAGCCTCAGGTATCCACAGCACTTTGGGGCTGGCCTTGGTTGCTTGGGGAGAAACCTCTCTCTGTGCAATGAGCAACACGGTCTGGAGTGCTGCTTTTTGGCACAGGTGTCGGGGCAAGGAGCGTTATATACCCCATTGTCAGAAACCCAATTCCAGAATGGCCCATCTTTCCTCAGCTGAGATTTCAATCAGACTCTGCCCCATTGGTTAAAGTGTTAGAGTAGGATCTGGAGCCCCGGGTTCGAATCCCTGCTCTGCCATGGAAGCTTGCTGCGTGACCTTAGGCCAGTCACACACACTCAGCCGAACCTACCTCACAGGGTTGTTATGAGGATAAAATGGAGGGGATGTTGTAAACTGCGATTGGCCCCCATAGAGGAGAAAGGTAAGGGTATAATGAAGTAAAGCGAAAGAGAACAGCTGTTCCCACAGGTCACTGGAACTCCTAATGGCTACACATCCCTGGATTGTGTATTTACATTCATATTTAGGGATAAACGATCTCATAAGGAAGCATAACTCTTGGGTCTAGTGCACTGGGAGCAGCATAGAAACCATAGGGAACAGGAGAAATGGGAAGGTGAAAAACAAGAAACCTGATATGCTAGTCGAAGCCTTGCTTGGACTTTCTATTGAAACTTCTATCCGCAACTTACATCCTTCTCCTGAGTTATGAACTGAGTTTAAGGCTGTTCCTTATGAAGGCCTGGCATGACCCACAGGATAACCTACTGTAATAGCATAATAACAACATTCGATTTATATACCGCCCTTCAGGATGACTTAACACCCACTCAGAGTGGTTTACATAGCATGTCATTATTATCCCCACAACAATCACCCTGTGAGGTAGGTGGAGCTAAGAGAGCTCTGAGAGAGCTGTGACTGACCCAAGGTCACCCAGCTGGCTTCAAGAGGAGGAGTGGGGAATCAAACCCGGTTCTCCAAGTTAGAGTCCTGCATTCTTAACCACTACACCACACTTACAATGAGATGAAGAACTGTGATGCTTTGAACACCAAGGTAAATGGAAATATATATTATTTTTCTTTGCTCTTTTTAAAAAAAATTGTTCTTTTTTCTCTCTCCATTATTTCTTGTTCATTTCTTTCTCTTTTCCCTTTTTATTGGGGTTTTAAACTTATATTAATAAAATAAAAAGTATTCATTGCAAGAAATGTGACTGTGCCATGTCTGCCCCCCCTACACCATTACATGACTGTGCTATAGTAAAGAGTCCAGTAGCACCTTTAAGACTAACTTTATTGTAGCATAAGCTTTCGAGATTCACAGCTCTCTTCGTCAGATGCATCTGACGAAGAGAGCTGTGGTTCTCGAAAGCTTATGCTACAATAAAGTTGGTTAGTCTTAAAGGTGCTACTGGACTCTAGTATTTTGCGACTACAGACTAACACAGCTAACTCTTCTAAATCTGTGATATGGTCCATGAACTTTGCCAGAGGTTCAACCCCTGGCATCTCTAGTTAAAAGATTCTGGATAGCAGGGACTGGAAAAAGACCTTTCTGTGCCCCCATTTCTGGGAAAGCTGTGGCCGTCAGAGCAGGCAGTTCTGGGATGGATCACTGCTGTGACTGGGTATAAGGCAGCTTTGTACGTACTTGCTGCAGAGGGGCTGGTTTGGGGAATGACCCTGTTGCAAGGTGAACAGGTCAGCTGACCCAATCATCTGGGGAATCCATGAGCAAACGGGAATCAGGACTGTCACTCGGGGTGGGGAATTAGCATCCAAATTGCCAATTCAGGCTGACGGAACTGGGAAGTGGAATGAATTCAAGCAAAGGCAGGTCTATATGTCAGTCTGGGTGAGGACCATCATTTCCAATTTGGGAATTTATTCAAGCAGATTGGATTTTCTTCCCAGAGGTCTGTTGGGATTGCCAAACCGCGGCTGCTCATGGACACGGCAGAGGAGTGTTCAGAGACTCGGTTTATCCTGAGATTAGGCCCCTCCTGGGTCATTCCGGAAGGGGCTGTGGTTCAGTAGCGGAGCATCTGTTTAACTTGCCGAAGGTCCCAAATTCTGTTCCTGACATCTCCAGTGAAAAGCATCCATCAGAGATCCTGGAGAGCTATACCACTCTATACCATACTAAACTGGACAGACGACGAGTCTGAGAGCCAAACTAAAAGTGACGTCTTACACATGCTGGACACTTGTCAGCTTCCCTCAAGTTTTGATGGGAAATGTAGGCATCTTGGCCTTGCAGCTGTAATGGAGAGCCAAGCTGTAAAACCAGGATGCCTACGTTTCCCATCAAAACTTGAGGGAAGCCAACTAGTGTCCAACCTGTGTAAGACGTCACTTGTAGTTTGGCTCTAACTCAGAAGCCCAGTTCACAAGGTATAAAGCTTGCATGTACAATAGCAGTGTACACGTGAGGTTTTTTTTTTTATCCTTGCATCCAGAAATTCTGGTGTTACATTCAATGCATGTACAGCCGAACATGTGATTTAAACCCCACATTTATCCAAGCATCAGTCCCTGGTTCCATTTTCAACGTGAACGTGCGTTGTTCTTTTCTTACAAACATGCAGGATGGGCATGCATTCGCTGTAACATATAACCAGTGCTGGGATAAGGCAACCTCGTGTGTTGAGGGGGGTCAAAGCAGGCAACGTCACTGGCGCATTGGAGGCCTCCAAACAGGGCCGCCACAACATGGGGTTTGTACTGGATGAAGTTAGGGCAGCAACCGGCTAGTTCTCATATATGACCATTAAAAAAATAGGGGGGGAAAGCAATATTTTAACACAGGTGAAAACAAACCGAGGATGCATTATAATTGGAAGGGGTTTTGTGCCGCTTTAAAAACGAACATTTTAGCCCCTTATTGTCAGTCTTCAGAATGCTGCAAGACTGTGGTTTTATTCTTGCTGCAACTAAAGTTGCCAATCTCAAGGCGGGGGCTGGAGTTCACCTGGAATTACAGTTGATCTCCAGATGACGGAGGTCCGTTCCCCTGGAGGAAGGGGCCGCTTCGAGAGGGGACTCTATGGCATTCCATTCCTGCTGAGCCCCCCCCCCGACTCCCCCCTCTCTAGACTCCACCTCCAAGTCTTCAGGAATTTCCCAACCCAAAGTTGGCAATCCCAGCTGCAACAGAGTAACCCTGTTCCCCACTCTGGAATTATAATTGGTGTTATTATACCTCCAAAGAATGGAGGGATAGTGGAAAAAAACTCAGCATTGCTCCACACAGTGGTGAAATCTGTGACCAGCAGCGGGTCACACAGGGTTAGAAGAACTCCTTTTAGGAGTTATGATCCAGCCACACAACTGTGAGGTGGCTTAAGGGGGCAGCATTGGGGCAGCGGCTAGAAATCAGGTGTGGCTCATGCCGGGAGCAGAGAGTGCTTTTCACACTTGCCGGTAACCACCCACCAGTGATAATGGGCATGAAGAGGGGACCAAATTGCCCATCGCAGGTGGTACAATGATGTGCCTGCCTCTAGGGACCTGTACCGATGTATGACATCCATCCGCAGCTTGAGTAGACCCAGCAGTGTGCGCCACCTGTAAATCGGGGCTTTCTCTCCTGCCTTATCTGTCTCTTTGCAGGAGCCAGGGATAACAGTCTTCTCACTCTTGAATCATGCTCAGGTAAGCCTCTAAGCGTAGTGTGAATCCCAGTAACGGCCAGTTTGCAAAGGTCCTATACTAGACATATGTACTGTGTTGATATTTGTCAGTTTAACTCTTGTGTCTTCCTTCCAAAGAAAGAACCATAGGGGTTTCAGGGAAGATGGGGAAGGAAAACTCTTTAAAAAAACCCCCTTTCATAGTGAGGCTTCTGTGGCATATTCACAAAACAACAATTCCCAGGGCTTCTTTGCCTAAAGTGTTAGAAACCTGGGTCAGTCTGCAAGAAAGACGTGCTGCAGAAGGCAGTTCGGGCTTGCTTCCGCTCTCCATTGCCTGGGATTCAGATCATAGGTCAAGGATAGCCAGGGCTTTTTTTCTGGGAAAAGAGGCGGTGGAACTCAGGACCGCACAATGATGTCATTTGGGGTCAGCTGGAACAAGGGGGGAGTTTTTTAAAGTTTAAATTGCCTTTGGCGAAAATGGTCACATGGCCGGTGGCCCCGCCCCCTGATCTCCAGACAGCATGGCACGGAGGGCAATCTAAACTCCCCTCTGCCTGGAGATCAGGGGGCGGGGCCACCGGCCATGTGACCATTTTCAAGAGGTGCCGGAACTCCGTTCTACTGTGTTCCTGCTGAAAAAAAGCCCTGAAGATAGCTGAAAAAGGGGCTTTCCTCCTTGTTGGCCAAGTCAAAAGGTTTGCTAGTAACACTAGGGGGGAATTTCAGATTTTGCTAGTGATTTTAGGACTAGAATGACAAGGGGATGGAATGGCTTTCCTTAGAAAAGTGGCCCATTCCTGGGGCTTTTCTACAGCTGGGGACCTTTCCCCTTCTGCAGCTGTCTTCCCACACTTTGTCATTCTCTATGACCGACAGGGAGTTGATGGGGGTCATACGAGATGACCCTGGAGGTCCCTTCCAACACTATGATTCTATGAACAGAGCGATGCTATTTCAAAAAAATAAAAAGGGATGTAGCTGCTTGGCCTATCGAGCCCCTTTTTTGCATCCCATTGGGGGCCGGGTGCAAACGGTGACGCAGGGAGGCGTTATTGCAGGGTGGAGGGGACAGGGCGATCCGCTCAGTTCCCAAGAACCTCACCTGTGACCTTTGGGCTTCCTCACAGGTTAAGGGTCTCAGGGACAGAGAGGGTGCCAGGAAGCGAGAAGACAGAGAAAATTATGGGGGATATGCAAAGAAGAGGGGGGACGAGACAGTTTCCCCCTGTGACTTAACCTGTAAAGAGGGAAGGGAGAAAAGGCATACCATTGGGTTAGCATGAGAAGAATAAAACCTGTAAGCAAATCTTCCATCTCTGTGCCTCTCAGGCCTTATTACCTTCATCTTTCTACTCAGTAGGTACCTCTCCCCACAATTTGCCACCCCTATAGCTCCTCGTCTCATTCCCAAAGCAGAACAGCACTTCCGGTCAAGTTCCAACAACACCCCGAAACTTCGGCAGAGTCAAACTTCACGACATACATGCCCTTCAGCTCCCCCCCCCCAAAGTTGCTTTGGAATATAAAAATTCTAATTCCAAATTGGGGGCCAACGGACGGAGGCCTTGTTTGCCATGGCTCTCTTTCAGATAATTAGCCTCCTCAAAAGATTCTTGAGCATGTACAGAATGATTTCCTTGTACTGGGGGATCCACAGTTGCTCCCTCCCCAAATTTCTGGAATGAGGGGGAACAGTCTCCCTAGGGTCAGAGAAGGCAACCTCCAGGCAAGCTGGCAGCCAGATCTCTCTTCTTTTGGGAAAAAAGGGCTCAGGCGCCTTCTGGAAATCTCCCCTTTTGCCAGTCTCTCCATTCTGTGCTGCTCCCTGCTCACTCTTCCTAGATCTGTTTCAGAGCCAAGCTACAAGTGACGCCTGACACAGGTTGGACACTTGTCAGCTTCCCTCAAGTTTTGATGGGAAATGTAGGCGTCCTGGTTTTACAGCTTGGCTCTCCATTACAGCTGCAAGACCAGGATGCCTACATTTCCCATCAAAACTTGTGGGAAGCTGACAAGTGTCCAACCTGTGTTAGGTGTCACTTGTAGCTTGGCTCTCAGCATCAAGGCCTTCCATCTGTCTGCATCACCTTCTAGCACCCAGATCCACAAGTCTCCTGCCCAGTATCTCCCATAACTTTTCTGAGAGTTTACACCTTTGCAGGTGAGGTGAGGTGCTTCCAGGAGACAGGGCTTTCTCTGTTGTGGCCCCCTGATCGCTGAATACTTTCCTCGCCTGTTTTCGCTTGCCATCTTTCCCGAAAAGCTTTTTGGGAGGATCTTAACAGGGAAAATCTTATCATGTGTGGCTGTTCTTTTGACTGGCGTTGGGATGATGTTTTAGTTCAGTTATGGGGCACTGTATATAGGCTACAATAGGGGCTAATTTAATTGAAAAGTGGGCTTTAAGTAAATACAGTGAAAATTTCCCCTGAGGACCACCTATCCCCACTCTTTGCAGCGACTAGCATATTGCGTCCATCAAGCTGGCTACCTCACTTCGGAGCATCTAAAAATCCAAAAGCAACCATAGTGCAAAACACTTTATGAGGGACACAATGAACAAGTTTTCAAGTTCCACAGAATTCTTCTTTCAGACAGTCGCTGAGTAAAACACCTTCAAGAGCCAGGAGGGGGATAAAATTTCCTTTGGGGCCTCCTGCCTTCGCTTTTTTTTTTTTTAAATGTGGCTTTGTGCTAAATGTTTAATATGGAGAAGAATTCTGGGGGAAATCGAAAGCTCACTTCTCATATTGTGGGATGTTTCAACCAATCCGAATTAAAGAACTACTGCTGCTTAAGCAAAGCAACAATAGCAATAAGAATTGCTTTCTACAAACTCAGATATAAACGTTTCCAGCCAACAACTTCCAAGAGAGAACCTGGAAAGAGAAATTCCCCCAACAGCTCTCAGGGAAAGCACCTGGCATGTTCAGCCTTGGACACAACCACCGGCTCACCACTAGGAGATCCTAATAGCAAAAAAAAAAAAAAAGCCAACCGGTTAGAAGAACTCAAAAAGACTGTTGTTTGGAGTCTGCAAGGAAACATCAGGGTTTCTAAACGGGAACAAATCATAAAGAAAAAGGGTGGGGTGAAATAATTCAAAAAGATACAAGAAAAGATCAGGGCTTTTTTTCAGCTGGAACGTGGTGGAACGGAGTTCTGGCACCTCTTGAAAATGGTCACATGGCCGGTGGCCCCGCCCCCTGATCTCCAGACAGAGGGGAGTTTAGATCGCCCTCCATACCGCCAAGTGGCGCGGAGGGCCATCTAAACTCCCCTCTGTCTGGATATCAGGGGGCGGGGCCACCGGCCATGTGCCCATTTTCACCAAGGGTGATTTAAACTTTAAAAAACTCCCCCCTTGTTCCAGTTGACCCAAAGTGATGTCATTGTGAGGTCCTGAGTTCCACCACTGAGTTCCACCACCTCTTTTCCCAGAAAAAAAGCCCTTGAAAAGATTATGAAACAGATTTAAAATCCAGGCTAGTCAAGGCCATTTAATTAAAGGAACTATAATGTTAATGAGAGTTCTGAAGAAAATCAAGGTTAGAACTTTTTTTTTTTTTTTTAAGGACAAGCATTTGGTCTCCATTTTGAAAGATAACGCATTGAGAAGTTTGTGGAAAGTGGGTTGGTGTCAAGCCCAGAGAGGAGGAAGAGCTGCCAGAATGTTCCAGAAGAAATACTTTGAGGAAAAATTGTTCACTGGGGAGCAACCCATGCTGCCATATTGGCGGCACCTCTGCAATGCAGGCCTCAGCCCCAGTGTGGATCCGGAGAGGTTGCCCCGCATGCAGCATTAAAGGTTCCAGCATATGCCAGAGGGCACAGAATTGTCCCCCCCTCCCCTCCTGCCACCCCCAAAGGAGGATTTTAATGCCTCTGGTAAGTTCTAACTCTAGTTGAGGAAATGGGTTGGGGCCCAGGCTGGGCTGCCACTCTGCAGATGAATCCTGGAGTTTTCCCGGAATTATAAATTGACCTCCAGGCTACAGAGTTCAGTTCCCGTGGAGGGCAGTTTTGGAGGGCAGGCTCTATGGTATACCATAGATTCTAGATGAAATCCCTTCCCAAACTCCTCCTCCCACAGGCACCGTCCCCAAATCTCCAGGAATTTCCTGACCCAGAGTTGGCAACTCTAAACCCAGGGGGCTTTGGGGGAGTGATCAATTCATCTCTTATGTGAGAGAATGGCCAATTCTTACCCTGAATCCTGCAAAGGCCGTGATTATTCTCCCCACAAGAAATCATCCATGCTCTCACGCCTGGATCTTGATAAATATGGCACCCGTAGCCATTCTTCAATCCAAGTGGGGTCTGCTCTTGAGGCAGGTTGTCAGACGAATCTGTCTACTGCGGGATGAAGCCCCGCTATGGCTATGGTCTTCACCCTTTTGAAAAATGGGCCATCTTTGCTTATGGCAAATGGATTGGCTGGCCCACAGGCGGCAGGGGAAAGCAGCCCTCAGAACAGCTTGTTCCTGTGAAATGTCCCCTTGGTAGCCACGGGATGGCGAGAGGCGACAGAAAACCTGCAGTGTGAGTCACAGGGACCAATATCACACTGGGCAGGTTTATCCTCCAAGAATATAATAATAAAAAATACTAATAACTGTGCTTATATACCGCTCTTCGAGACAGATTAGTGCCTCACCCAGAGTGGTGAACAAGTTAGTGCTGTTATTCTCCCCACAATACAGCTGGGGAGTTGGGGCTGAGAGGAGGGGCTGACCCAAGGCCACCTACTGAGCTCATGACAGTGGTGGGACTTGAACCAGCAGAGTGCTGAATCACAGGTGAGCCACTTAACCACTGTGCTACGACAGCTCTCTGTTTGGGGAGAGATGTGTTAACATCCCTCCCCAAACAGAAAGGTGGCTTTCTGTGCCCTTTAACCCTTCCGCCACTCACCTGGCTGCCATCTTCTTGCTGTTGCTGGCGGGGACCCATCAGGAAACCGAGCCGAAAGAGACACTGTGAACAGTTCTGTGATGTAACGAGGGAGACACACACATGCATGTTTCCAAAGCCACAGGTCCCTGGCAGCCTCCTTTTCTCCTTGCATGCCTGCTTGTATCGTAACGCCAGGTGCCCCCAAAGCAAACCCCCAGATGCACAAATCGCTTTGCAGCCAACTCATAACATATACACCTCACGCACTCCTGCACATGCACACTGAACTTCCATCAGTCCAAGACTAGGTTGGATCCAAACAACCTTCTGGACGTGCTCCGATCTAGAAATACTGAAAAAAGGCTTGAGCATATATGCTCCGGAGACTGCGCTAAGAATGCATTCGGTCCAGATAAATATTAAGGACTGGCACAGTTGCAGCTGCTATGCACACAGAAACGCCCCCTTCTTCATCAAAACACACTCCTTTAATTGTCATGGAATTTGGCACATCACACAGACACAAACACATGCAAGTGTAGCATGCTTTTCCATTCAGACATCCCCTTTATACATTCTTCACAATACACCACGCTGCACAAAAGCCACCCTCCCCTACCTATGCACCATACTGTCCTCTTCACAGACAATGCCCTCTTCATGTGTCTGCCCCTCCGCCCAACTGTCCCTCTCTTTCTAAGTACCTTTCTGTACATGCTGTCTGCACATCCCCAGTAGATGCTTCTCTGGCGCACTAATGTGGCGGAGCATCACCCCTTTTCACCCCATACATAACTTGCCCACATGTTCAACTTACCACACTGCACATACTTACAGCCACATCCCTTGCAAGCCCCTCCAAGGATCCGTTCCCCCTGGTCTTTATGTTTCCTGCATGCACACAGTCCCCTCCCACACAGAATGCTTCATTCTTGTCCAATCCAGGAAGGATTATTGCTACAATGTGTGTGTGTGTGTGTGCGTGCATTTGAGGGAGAAGGAAAGGCTAAAACGGTGCCATGCAAAGAGTGTTGCATATGTGGGGGGCACAGAGACGGGAATCCCATTGAGTGGGTGTGGTCCCCGAGGTGTAGGCATAAAAAAATCTCCCAATGCGCTTACAACAGCGTATCCCTCTTTTTTAAGAGGAAAAAAATGAGGCTTCCCCCGGAAAGTGTGGGTCTGTGTGTTTTAGGCTAAGGAAATGCTCCGAAGGGCGGGTATGGGATGCCAGTGAGGAATCCCGGGGGCAGGTGCCAGGCGTATGCCTACCTTTGCTTGGAGAGAAGGCATCCTGGGGAGGCACACGATGACATCTGGACACAGAGCCCCTGGTGGCAACTGTTGAGCCCCAGAGAACGCAGGGCTTCCCTCCATCTCCCCCACCCCCCCATAACTGCCACCTTTTCACTTCCAAACACCCCACACGTTTCCTGAGGGCAGGAGAGAAGAAGATGACATTGCTCGAGTGATTGTCATCTTTCCAAGGAAGACAGCAGCTTCCCCCCCCAAACACACCCCCTCCCCTTCTTTGTGATCAAACTCATTGTTATGCCCCCCTTCTGCCCCCCCCGGCCCATGCCCCATCCCTTCCTGCCCCCCGGCTCCTGGCACCCTCACCTGTCCCGCTGCACCCCTTCCCCAATACCTTTGGTCCCCACCTTCCCCGTCCGTCCCCCTTCTCCTTGCTCCGGGTCACCCTCCTCCCCCTCCCCCTGGTCTTCACCTGTTTCTCCCACTCTCCCCCTGCCCTGCTTTCCTGGTCCTTCCAATTCCCTTGCCAATCTTTTTTCCTTCCCGGCACCCACAGAGGGAACATGAACCTGCTCTGATCCTCTTCGCCATCCACCCTCCTCGGTTGCCATCCTTCGTCCTTGGCATTGGCTCGGCTTGGCAGAGGATCTCATTGATGGATGCTCTCTCTTCTGTTTCCCCATCACTGCCTTGTTCTGGCTGTACGTCTCTCTCTCTCTCACTCGCTCTCTCCCTGGGCCGCGCCACTGTCTATGCTGTAGCAACGCAATGCGGCTGTTGTCTGGAATGGAACTTTATCAGACTTGCCTGGATCCAGACGGCAGGGGGGGAGGGAGGGAGGGAGGGAGGAGAGGAGGGAGGCAGAACAGAAGAGGGAGCGGCGGAAAGGACGGGGAGGGGAGCTGGCTGGCTGGGAAAAATTCAAATAGCATCAAACCGAGACAATGAGCCGCAGGTGAGCCGGGCAGGTGGGGCCGGGCCGGTGCTTTGCCCTCACAGACCCCACACACCGTGCCCTACATGTGAGAGCACGCAGCATGCCAAGAAGGGGAACAACAGTGCTAAAAAAGCAGCACACACACACACATGCATGAAAAGCCCTGCACACACAACCACAACGCGAGCTGAGATGCACAGTGTTGCCCGGCCTGCCACAGGTTGGGAACGTGCAACTGCCCGGGGTAACACAACGCACACATATGTGCGTCACAATGCAGCATGTCATGGGTCCATCCTGTGCACTGCAAGGGGGACTGCACAAGACTGTTGTGCAAACTGGACAGACAGTGCAGTGGTGGCGAAGGCTGATGGCTTAAAAAAATTGAGAACAAGGAAGATTCACAGGGAATTGGGATCATCAGGGCTTGCTGAATGGAGCCTCCATATTCAGAGGCAGTACATCTGTAAGCGGTCAGGGAGAAAAGCAAGGACGGCCATCCCCTGATGGTTGGTTTCTAAGCTTTGTTAGGACCAGAAGGAGATTCTCTTACGTTCTTTATACACCATATGTGCATTTCCCCCTGCCTCCAAAGATGTACATGCCCTATGCCCACAGGTACTCTCCCCGTCGTTATAGTCTCATAACCCCGTTGCAAAGGCTTGCTCACAAAGACGACATCCCATAATAGCTTCCGCGCAACACCAGACAGTCGCTCGCAGCCCAAACAAGAGCGACAGCAAACAAAGAATCCTTCAGACTGCACACTTTTTGCAAAGGTGAAAAAACACAGCTGGTCCACATATCCCAGCACATCTTTAAAAAAAAACAACAACTATGCTCTAGAAAGACAACCCAAAGAACAGTCCTGGCTGCGCAATCCTATGCAGAGTGAGTCCTGTCTAATCCTGTTGATTTCAATGGGCTTAAATCTGGGCTTAACTCTGAAGAGGTTTGCATGAGAAAAGACCATCTTTAGGCTTCTACCCTTTTTCATTCCAGATGTCTTAAACTGGGAAAGAATAGCACTGGCCTGCAGTAGGAATCTATTCCATGGGTCCAAAATATGATGTTCCCAAATGGGTGAACGCAACAGGCTGTTAAAAGCTTGCTGAGAGAGGACACGCAAAGGGACCTTGACTACGCACCCCGAGTCACACCCCAGAGGGCTGACTCAACACACCCAAACACGCCACTGACACCAGCACACACCCATGCAGAGAAAAACACAGACTGTTCCACCTCACCTAACACATACCCCATGACTCTTCGATGCTGCCGCAGCTCGTTTTCTGTTTATGTGAGATTGCCCCTGAAAGGGATTTGGGGACCTCCAATTTAGGGTGGCTCCCACTTTTCCCACTCTATCGTAACTGTCGAACCCCAGATCCTTGGAGCAAGGTCAATGCCGGATATCGCTCCAAGAACCCGCCTTGCCTCGCCTTGATTCCTTTCTCCTCTACGTCACCACCACCACCACCACCACCACCATCGCAACAGCAACAACAACAACAACATTCAATTTAAATACTGCTCTTCAGAACAACTTAATGCCCACTCAGAGCGGTTTACAAAGTATGCCATTATTATCCCCACAACAAACACCCTGTGAGGTGGGTGGGGCTGAGAGAGCTCCAGAGAGCTGAGACTAGCCCAAGGACACCCAGCAGGCTTCAAGCGGAGGAGTGGGGAATCAAACCTGCCTCTCCAGATTAGAGTCCTGCTGCTCTTAATCACTTCACCAAACTGGTGGTACTTGTGGGAATGGCAAGTGCTCCTCCAAAGGAAGGTTCTGCTCTTAACTCTGCTAAACCTTGCTGGGTTTATACAGGCTGGAGACTGGAGAACCCATGGATGGGAAACCAGTTGGAAAACTCCGTGAACATTGCTTTTGGGTGATGTTGAAGAGAGGTGGGACGTTAACTTTTTAAAAAATATATTGATTACACATTGCACATTGAACAAATTGCACATATGTGAACACAAATCAAAAGCTCATGTTTGCTAAAACAATCAACGTGAAACTATTTGCACCAGGATAAGATTAATTCTGCAACCTTGTGCACACAGACATAATTTCTTTCATTTTGCACAATTTCTTTCACCGGGCTCTGCTTTTGGCAGAATTTTGTCCCCTGAATTTGCTAGGTAGGAGGAAAGACAAGGGCAAGAAGTGATGTTGGTCACTGACGCCCTGCCCCTTTACTACCAGACAATTTATCGAGAAACCACCCCATCTTTGGAATCTGGAGACAGATAAACACACTTTTTATTTGAGAACTGAAGGCCCCTTTGAAAGGGGAAATGCTTCCTGCGGTGTGGACACTCCTTCCACTTTCTCCTCTGGCCCAACAGGTTTGGCAGGTTGCATTGTTTCACAAACCTGCCAAACCTGTTTCACCAGTGTGGACAGTTGGTCCAAAACAAGGCTGGAAACGAGGCTTCTTTCAAACCTCCTGCAACACAAATTATTGTCTGTCTTCAGTCCTCAAGCATGGCTCATAGACCTTAAGCAGTATCTTTGAAACCATAAGGGATAGAAACTGGATTTGGGGGGACGGACAACAAGACAAAACTGTCAATTCTCAGGAATATGAATCCCATGCCCACTGCCACGTTTTTGCCTCTCTTTGGTGCTTGGGCATCATGGTGCTGTGCACACACAAGCCCTGCACATGGCGTCGCATTCTGGTACGTTATCACATGCTGTGGAGAAGCCGAATTGTGTCTAGCAGCAGGAAGTCTTAGTGCTACTCACCCCTTATGGCAGATGACTCTCGGCTGGCAGGTGGACAAGTTGTCTCTCGTGGCTTGGCGCTGTCCCAGGGAAAGCTAGGAGGCTGTACAGTTATCTCCTGATGGTGTTATTCTAAACCATACAACCTACTACCTCAACGCGAGACACGCCACCGAGCTGGAAGGGAGAAAGGTTCCTCTGGTGATGAGAAGCTGTCCTGGCAAGAAGAAACGGGTTCCACTGGAGAACTTGGTCATGTGTCCTCTGGAAGAGATGTCGCGTTGTAGGAGATGAACGTCCGATTCTGGTACGTGGCCAGTTTTGCAACTGCTTAGATCACAGAAACTTCTTGTCTTTGTGTACAAAGTGGGAAGTTTTTGCCCACTAGGGAGTCTGGCTGTCATCTGGCTATGGGCAAGAAAAGGTTCTAAGCTCGTGTAGGCCAACGGGCCAAAGGATGTGGGGCAACAAAAAAATGCGTCCACTACTGCATAAACCCGGCCAGCTGCAAAGCATCAGCAACTAGACGATGGAGCTTCTGGGCTCAGGGCGGTTATTTCTGGGCAGTGCCTTTCTCTTTGCGCGTGTGCCGGATCTCTGCCTGCCAGCTGCACCAGATTCCTGCTGCTCACGTGGCATGGGGGGAAGAATCCTCGCCCGCCTATGCATGCAAGCAGGGAATATTGCAGCAGAGATCAACAGTCAGCCTGCTTCTCCATAGTTTTGGACACTGGCAAAAGCCAGCCTTACCCACTGCTGGTGGCAAAGCGCTTCCTGGGCAGGCTTTGTCTTCTGCTCACAAAAAATAAATAAAATAAATAAAAAATCTGGCACATCAGCAATCCCTATTTTTCAGCCTGAATAAATTACAGAAAGCGTGCACAATTTTGCTTTGGCACAATTTATTCAACTTGGCTAATCTGGATAATTTATTCTCATTCTTTGCTAATCAGGAGGTGGGGTATAGAGCTATGGAGGTAGAAACACCACCAAAATTTTATTTAGCCACCCGATTGGCTTCCAAGCTGTCAGCAGGCTGTTCTGACCTGCCTTAAGTCATATCTCCACAGCCATAGGGACTAGAAACTTGCTGGGTAGGACAAAACCTACTGTGGGGGAAGGAGGACGTGGAACATTTACATGAAAATCGAGGTTCTTCGTTAACAGAATTTTGTGCACCATATCCTATTCTGTGGGGTTTTTTTCTCTGTCCCAGTGCTTCCTGCTAAAAAGGGGCCGCTAAGAGGTCTTAAAAATATTTCCTCCCCTATGGGAAGATCAGCTTCCTTTTAAACGTGGAGGGGGTAACCCTTGGCTATGACCCGAGTCTCAAGAGCAGGCCCAGTGAAGCGGCAGGTCTGGACGTACTGGCCAAGATCGACACATACCCACAGACTCGAGCTTGTGTGAGAAAGCTGTACCGCAAGTTCGGATCTACGGGTTTATGGCAACCGGCAAAACCCGCAGTGGCAGGTGGCCGCTCCTGGGCGGGGGGTGGGGGGTGGGGGGGAGGAAGGGAGAAGCAGGAACCAGCTATGATGCATCTCACTGGAGATTCGAAGAGAAGCCAGGCATGCTGTTGTGCAGCAGGACAGCAGCACCAAACTCCACACAGCTGCAAAAAAACAGAGCGGGGATAGGGAGACAGGCGGAGAGGGAACAATATGGTTAGTTTAATGGATGGGAGGAATGCTTCCAAGAAAAAAAAAAACAAGAAAAATCCTTCAATACCAGTTACTTTTTATATCACATGCATACAAGAAATGACCTTACCCCTAGTCTGGCTCTTGGTCTACTCAAAGTCAGTGCTGTGTATTCAGACTGGCAGCAGATCCCCAGGGTCTCAGGCTTCCCCCCCTTCTGCTTCCCCTGCTACCTGTGAAGTCACAAATCGAACCCGGGACCTTCGGCGTGCAAAGCGGATGCTCTGCCTCTCAGCCATGGCCCCTCCCTACTGGTCAAGTCCTGGTCAGCAATTGCTTTGGCTCGAAAGCCACCTTGAGCAGAAGGTGAGGAGAGGGCGGAGCTCCGAACTGCAGGCCTATGAGACGTCCCGCTAGCAAGTTTCTTTGCCTTGACAAACTCTTTCGTCCTAAGACTGGAAATTCTTAAGTCCGCATTTGGTCCTAGGATTGGGAGGAAGGATCACCAGGTAGTTAATTCTCGTGTTTCTCACAGGAGGAACGCATGAAGATGTTTTCAACCAAACCAAACCACTGAGTTATCTCAGAGGCTCACCAGGGTCTCCGGCAGAAAAGGTCTTTCCCAATCCCTATTTGCTGAGATACCTGAACGGGAAAAGCCAGGAATCCAACCTGGGCCTTTGGCATCCCGCGTTTTCAAGAAAAGTCTCCAAGTTTAGACTGCCAACCTCCTTGAGTAACAAAATCCCCCTTCCTCACCCAAGGCAGCGGCATTGAGCTTTCCCAAGCAATTCTCTGAGCCTCTTCCTTTTCTCCACCCATTTTGTGTCTCGTGGTGGCCACCCTGTCCAAGTTCCCATATTGGCTCATGATACCACGTGTACTCGGAAAAGAAAGGCAAGCCCTGAGAGCGATACAGGTGGTAGCCTCTGAGACTGTCATTTCCCCAAAGCTCCATTGGAAAGCTGTTCTACAGCACTTTAACACAGAGACTGCACTTTGGTTTGCCTTGAGCAAACACCCCTGTAAAGTAGGAAACGACTAGCCCCAATTTACAGATGGTGAATCAAGGCTGAGAGACACTGGCTACCTCCAGGCCAGAGGGTAAGGATACGGCTGCGCTGGGATATGCCCTCCCTTTCCCCAAATCTAGGTTGATCTGGGATTTAGAAATGTTATGCATTTGCTGTTATACATTTATATCCTTTTCTACCCAACTAGTACTCAAAGCAGCTTAGAGCATCTTTCTTGTCCGGGGTCTGAGTCCCAGCCCCCAGACTTGGTAGGAGGGAACAGCAGGTCAGCCGGGCTGACAGGCAAACAGAGGGGGCAGCCAGCAGACAGCAGGTCAACTGGTCAGCCAGCTGACAGCAGGTCAACCCCTCCCACAGGCAAATGGAGCCAGAACCTGCCGGTGCCAGGGGCAAGGGGCAAAAGCCCAGGGCCTCAGGAGGCAGGGGGAGCCAGAGAGAGGCCAGCGAGTCCCACTCCCCTAGGGAGGGAAAGGGGGCTAGGCAAGGCAGAAGGGGGCAAGGGCAGAGGGATTGGGAGCCCAGCAGTCACCCACCCAAAGACCTTACCTGAGGAGGAGAAGCAGCAGCAGCCCCAACAACCCAAAGCCACGCCCCAGCTAGAAAATAGTAGCCTGGCCCAGGGGTTGCCAAAAGCCAAGCCACTCCAGGTGGGGCTATTGGAGGCACTCTGCAGGAAGCCCTGGGCAACCAGCCAAGGAGCCGCAGCTGGACCCACCTTCAGCCATCAGCTCAGCCAGGGAGGCCGAGCTGCTAGCCAGGGGACTGCAGCTGGACAGGCCTTCAGCAATCAGCCAAGGCAGGGAGGCTGGGCAGCCAGAGAACAAGGCACAGCTGGTGCTGGTCAGTGGGGCCAGATCAGCTACCCCAGCTGCAACTGCTTGGTGCAGCCCAAGGCCAGGCTGGAAGAGGGGTGGGGCAGTAGAAGGAAGCCCTATAAAAGCTGGCTGGGAAGAGCCCTGTGGTGGTGGGTGTGAGTGAGGAGTGATGATGTGGAGTGAGAGCAGTAAGATGCAAGGGTGGAGGCTTGGAGGAGAGTCTTGGAAGGAGGAGATGAAGGAGGATGCAGAGGGTAAGCAGGCCAGGTTGAGCAGGCCAGCGAGTGGACTGAGAGGGAGTCTGGGTGAGGTATACCGCCCCTCCTTCCACAGAGCAGGGTCCTGCAGAATCCCTGGCCCCCCTGTGACGTCAGGAGCAGACCGCCCAGGGCCACGCCCAGCGGCAGCAGCGGCAAGCCCTGACAAGTTGGTGGCCCGTACGGGGAGAGACGTTCCGACGCAGGCGCCCGTCAAGGGGCAGCCTCCCAAGGCTGCCGCCCCAGCGGAGCTCGGACCGTGGCTGGAGGAACGCCAGGATAGGATGTGGGGAAAGCTGGAGGCAGCCTACCCAGCCGCTCCAGTGGAACTAGCACAGACAGCGGAGCTGCAGATGCAAGCTGGCGCGCTCACTGAGGCCTTGCCAAGGGTTTGCGCCCTCGTTTGGGAAAATAACCCACCGCCTGGCAAGCAGGTGCAGAGTCTATGCGCCACCGTGAAGATAGGCCGGCTGATCCTACAAGCCCTGTTGGACTCTGGGAGTGCAGTCTCAGCAATTCGGCCCCAGCTCCTCCCAGCTGCCACCCCAGTGCACCGCTGGATCCCGGTGACAGATGTGATGGGCCGCACCCAGCCGTACCCTACGGCCCTAATCACAATAGAGTACCTAGGGGTCCACCACCAAATGGAAGTTGCCCAGTTAGCTCACCTACCTGTACCAATACTGCTGGGAAGAGATGCCCCGGGGTTCTTCAGGCTCCTCCAGCAGGCAGCGGAGAAATTGGGAAGAGACACCCCAGAGATCGCCGGGTCTCGGCTGAAGGCGGCAGGGGAATTGACAGACCCACAAGTTGCCACCGCTCTGCAAGTGGAGGAGGCCAACGACCCGGGAGAGGGTCCCTCCACCAGACCAGGGGCAGAACCACGGACTGGAGACGCAGTTGGAACCCTGGCAGACCACCCATTCCGTGAGGCTCAAGGGGCAGATGAGTCCTTGCAGCGCTTGCGAGAGACAGCCGCTCGGGAGGAGGAGCAAGTGCGGGATGAACGGAGGTCCCAACGGCTCCCTCGCATCGAGAAGCAAGGAGGGGTTTGGGTCCGCCTAGCTCGTGCCCCAAATGGCCAGGGGGAGGTCCGCCAACTACTCGTGCCAGCAGCCTATCGGGCAGAAGTCCTCCGCACGGCCCATGAGCACGCTTGGGCCGGGCACCTGGGGCACCACAAGACCCTGAGGAAGGTTCTTGAGCAATTCTTCTGGCCCTCCGTGAATGCAGACGTGAAGGCCCACTGCCGCTCGTGTCCCACCTGCCAGCGGGTGGCAGCCCGCCGCCCGCCGAAGGCCCCCCTCTCCCCGCTGCCCGTCATGGAGACGCCCTTCCAACGCATCGCAATGGACTTCATCGGACCGCTGCCACGCACACCCCGGGGCCATCGCTTTGCCCTGGTGATTGTGGACTATGCCACGCGGTTCCCCGAGGTCATCCCGCTGAAGACCATGCAGACCCCAGGGATGGTACGGGCCCTGTCCAAGTTTTTCGCGATGGTGGGGCTGCCAGACGAAATTTTGACGGATCGGGGGGGCCCGTTCCGTGCCACAGCCATGCGCCAGCTCTGCCGGAATTTGGGGATCCGGCAGGTGTTCACCTCGGCTTACCACCCTCAAACAGACGGGTTGGCAGAGCGGCTGAACCAGACCGTCAAGGAGGCCCTGAAGAAGATGACGCGGGACAAGCCTCACCAGTGGGACTTGTACATTGACCCACTCATGTTTGCCCTCCGGGAGACCACGCAGGCCTCCACCGGCTTCAGCCCATTCGAGCTGCTATATGGGCGCAAGCCAAGGGGGATGCTCTCCCGGCTGATGGAACGCTGGGGGCCCCGGGCCAGCAGCCCCGCACCCCCCATACAGGAGTATGTGAGCCGGCTCCGTGACCGGGTGCAACAGTCCCAAGCGGAGGCAAATCGCAGACTGACTCGCACCCAGTCAAAGCAAAAGGCCGCCTATGACCGGGGTGCACGGATGAGGACTTTCCAGGCCGGAGAGAAGGTCCTCGTGCATCACTCGGTGTTCCCAAGAGAGGAAGGGGACCCATGGAGGGGTCCCTACCAGATTCGAAGGGTGCTGGGCCCCACCACCTACGAAGTCCAGTGTGGGGTTGGCCGGCGTCGGCGGAAGACCCTGCATGTGAACCTCCTAAAGCAGTGGCACGAGCGCCCAAAAGAGGAGTGCGGCGTGGCTGAGGACCCGCTAGAGCTCCCTGACAGTGTGCTGCCTTGGACCACTGATGCCCCGGAGTTCGAGGAGCCCAAGGTGGACCCTCAGCTCGACCCAGCTCAGAGGGCCCAGCTACAAGACCTCTGGGCTCGGATTCCCGGGGTCTTCTCCCGCAGGCCGGGCAGCACGAGCCTGATCCAACATGCCATTCCAACAGCCCCGGGGCAGACAGCCCGGGCTACCTGGCGCCCCATCCCCAGGAAGCGGTGGGAGGCAGTGGAGAAGGAGACCGACGAGATGCTCAGGCTTGGGGTAATCGAGCCCTCGCGAAGCGCTTGGAGGAGCCCGATAGTCTTGGTGCCCAAGCCAGATGGGACCACCCGATTTTGCATCGACTATCGTGAACTGAATAAGGTGGCCCAGTTCGATGCATACCCCATGCCCCGAGCAGATGTGTTGGTAGACCACCTAGGGTCTGCCCGCTACCTGTCGGCCCTAGACTTGACGAAGGGCTACTGGCAAGTGCCCGTGCGGCCAGCGGACCGGGAGAAGACAGCCTTTGCCACCCCACGAGGCCTCTTCCAGTTCAAGAAGATGCCGTTTGGTCTACACGGGGCAGCTGCCACGTTTCAGCGGCTGGTGGACCAAGTGCTGGGAGAGTGCCGGGCGTATGCAATGGCGTACATAGATGACATCATCATCTTCAGCCCAGACTGGCCCACCCACCTCCAACACTTGGAAGCTGTCATGGGGGCCCTCCAGCGAGCCGGACTACGGGCTAACCCAAAGAAGAGCCACCTGGGGTTCCAGGAACTCCAGTACCTGGGCTTTGTGGTCGGGGGAGGCCGAGTTCGCCCACCACCAGACAAGGTGGCCTCGATAGCTGATGCCCCCCAGCCCCGGACCAAGAAGCAGGTCCGACGTTTCCTGGGACTACTGGGGTATTACGGGCGGTTCATCCCCCACTTTGCCTCCCGAGCCGCCCCCCTGACAGACTGCTTAAAGAAGGGGCTGCCCAACCAAGTCCGGTGGACCCCAGCACTAGAAGCAGCTTTCAAGGACCTGCGGTCAGCCCTCTCTAATACCACAGCCCTGTGGAACCCGGACTTTGACCAACCCTTTACGCTGGCCACAGACGCTTCTGACACCGGCCTTGGGGCAGTCCTGACTCAGGAACGTGACGGAGCCGACGTCCCCATCCTCTTCCTGAGTCGGAAGCTGCAGCCCGCAGAGAGGCGCTATGCAACAGTGGAGCGGGAGGCCCTAGCGGTCAAGTGGGCAGTGGGGGCCCTGCAATACTACCTGGCCAATAATCCCTTTGTCCTACTAACGGACCATGCACCCCTGCAATGGCTCCACCGCATGAAGGCACACAACCCCCGTGTGCTGCGGTGGTACCTCTCCCTCCTCCCCTTCCGGTTCACCATCAAGTACCGCAAGGGGGCGCAGCATGTGGATGCGGACTTCATGTCCCGCATGTTTGAGTCTGACCCTGACCCCCACAACTCAAAGCTAAGTGGGGGGGGTGTGTCCGGGGTCTGAGTCCCAGCCCCCAGACTTGGTAGGAGGGAACAGCAGGTCAGCCGGGCTGACAGGCAAACAGAGGGGGCAGCCAGCAGACAGCAGGTCAACTGGTCAGCCAGCTGACAGCAGGTCAACCCCTCCCACAGGCAAATGGAGCCAGAACCTGCCGGTGCCAGGGGCAAGGGGCAAAAGCCCAGGGCCTCAGGAGGCAGGGGGAGCCAGAGAGAGGCCAGCGAGTCCCACTCCCCTAGGGAGGGAAAGGGGGCTAGGCAAGGCAGAAGGGGGCAAGGGCAGAGGGATTGGGAGCCCAGCAGTCACCCACCCAAAGACCTTACCTGAGGAGGAGAAGCAGCAGCAGCCCCAACAACCCAAAGCCACGCCCCAGCTAGAAAATAGTAGCCTGGCCCAGGGGTTGCCAAAAGCCAAGCCACTCCAGGTGGGGCTATTGGAGGCACTCTGCAGGAAGCCCTGGGCAACCAGCCAAGGAGCCGCAGCTGGACCCACCTTCAGCCATCAGCTCAGCCAGGGAGGCCGAGCTGCTAGCCAGGGGACTGCAGCTGGACAGGCCTTCAGCAATCAGCCAAGGCAGGGAGGCTGGGCAGCCAGAGAACAAGGCACAGCTGGTGCTGGTCAGTGGGGCCAGATCAGCTACCCCAGCTGCAACTGCTTGGTGCAGCCCAAGGCCAGGCTGGAAGAGGGGTGGGGCAGTAGAAGGAAGCCCTATAAAAGCTGGCTGGGAAGAGCCCTGTGGTGGTGGGTGTGAGTGAGGAGTGATGATGTGGAGTGAGAGCAGTAAGATGCAAGGGTGGAGGCTTGGAGGAGAGTCTTGGAAGGAGGAGATGAAGGAGGATGCAGAGGGTAAGCAGGCCAGGTTGAGCAGGCCAGCGAGTGGACTGAGAGGGAGTCTGGGTGAGGTATACCGCCCCTCCTTCCACAGAGCAGGGTCCTGCAGAATCCCTGGCCCCCCTGTGACGTCAGGAGCAGACCGCCCAGGGCCACGCCCAGCGGCAGCAGCGGCAAGCCCTGACATTTCTCTCCTCCTCCATTTTTTTCACAGCCCTCTTGTGAGGTAGACTCGGCTGAGAGAATGTGACTGGCCCAAGAACTTCCATGGCAGAAGTGGGGATTCGAATCCAGGATCCTAGTCCTACGTCCTATGCACTATGGCATGCCAGTTCTCTGTGTCTAGTATAGCAAAGCTTGTAAACACAAACCTACACACATGCACACACAAGAACTGCACAGCGTGGATCAGCTCATAGCATCTGAAGAAGTGCACCCTAGTCTATGAATGTTTATATTGGAATAAAATGCTATTAGGTCTTTAAGGTGTTATGAGATTCTTGCTTATTTTATTGCAACAGATGATTGTGGCCACCCCTCTGGAACGATTGCTCTCCTATATGGCAACCCATTCTCTCCACTGGACCGTGCAGCCTCTCGAATTAAGAGTCCTTCCTGCCAGTTTATTTCCAGCTGGTAAAACCTACTTCTTTTCTTTTCTTTTTTGCAGACTGCCTTTTCGTGTCTGCAGACAAAGAGAAACGTGAGCCTTCACACTGGACCATCAAGCAGCAGCAGAAGGCAAAAGCAGTGGGTTAACCAGGGTGCAATTCTGGGTAAAAGCACAAGAGGGCGCCCTTGTACCATTTGTGTCCATGCCGTTCTATTCTAACCACATAACGCAACATGTTATCAGACAGCTATTGTGCATTTTTGAGAAGGGACGGGGGGGGAGATAAAATTGGAGATACTGCTTGTTGCTTTGTTACCTGTGTCTCTTATACCATACACAAACAATTTCCACAGGCATGCTTTAGATCATCGAGTATTTTTTTAAAAAAACAAATTATGCTTGGTGTAAAAATGCCCTAACCATTTGGAGGAAAGCTCTTCCAGAATTCCGGTCTGCAGATATTCGGTTGCATATCTTGTCTTGTTTTGGAGAGGTGTTTGTGTGTTGGGGGCAGGGGAGGTTGAATTCTCAGAGTCGCATAGGATCCCCATGGAATATGCAGCTTGGCTCCAAGGTAGGCCACTCCACTTTAAAGACACTCCCGTCCTCTAAATTTGCCCTCCTTTGAAATATCTCTTTGCAAAACGATATGCTACAGACTCCCTGAGGTGATGCCTGCCCTAGACCAGTTTCGGGGTGGGTCGTTCATACAAAGGATGGCACCCCAAAACCAGGCACAGGCTGGCGAATTTTCCCCACTGGCTCCCTCATGTTCGACAGCATGAGCTGCAGCCACGAATCGGCGTTGTCCCAAAGCACTGCAAGCAAAGGATATCGCTCTGTTGATCAGGCAAGGGCAGAAGGCCAGGCCTCGACTATTTATACCAAGCCTATCCAGAGGCTTCAGGCTGCTTGCCAGTTTGATTTCTAAAATGAACGCTCAGAGGAAAAAAAGAGGAGACTGCTGGAAAGCCACCCTTTGAACGCTGTGTGCCCCTTTACCCTCGACTGTGATCAGACATGAACTTTGTGCACGTTCAGGCAGCACTCTGCAGGCGCCTGAAATGTTGGCTTAAAAGATCAGGGCCAGAACGCGCACACAGGTGGAAGTCGAAGGAAACAAGGGTTTCTCTCCGGATGATCTAAGACAAGCACCACTTCCAAACACTCGTGGTCAGAATTTCCAGCCAGATTCCCTGGAGTGTTCGACTGGGACTCAGGTTCAAATCCCCGTTCAGAGTTATGAACCTCACTGGGTGACCTCAGGCCCTTCATTCTCTCTGCCTCGCAGGGTTGTTGTTAGAATCATATGGAGAAGAGCCATAAATTCTACCAGGAGTTTCTTGGAGGAAGGGCAGATTTTTTTTTTAACGTAGTAAAATAAATATCCACCTGCCCTCTTAGTTAGGGCCAAACTAAGAGAATTCTTGTGCCTGCCCTGTTTGCATGAGGGGGTGGCGGGGGGGGGTCGGACAAGTGGTCTATTTAACACTAAATGGAGGGTGTGAGTGAGGGAAACTAAGAAAAGGTGTTTGGGTTTTGGGGGGGGGGGGTTGTTACAGTTCCTCTCACCCTACTTTCTGTGTCAAAATCAGACTCGCTGCCAAACCTTGCTTTAGACACAAACTGGCAAACGTGTGAATAAAAAATGGCAGCTGCCTTCTAGGCTCAAGGTTGGTTCTCAAAGCTTGCAGCTGCAGATGTCTCAGAACATGGTTTAGTTCCTCAGGCCCCAAGACTGCCAAGCCAGGCCCCCAAACGAATGTATATTTTTGCACCATAATTTTCATTGTTAAAAAATGCATAAAACCCATTTTGGAAGAAAAAACCCCCCACGTTGTAGAATGGGGTTATTATCAGGTACTTTGTAAAAAAAATCCCACCCTTCCTCTAGGGTAGCATTCATTGGTCTCCGTTCCTTCATCTGACCCATGCAACGACCCCTGGCAAGGGAGGTTAGGGCAAAAGAGAGTGCCTAAACTATTGCCACCCGATGAGACCCATGGCAGAGAGGGATTTTGGTGCCCCTGATTCTGGTCTGACACTTTACCTGCTACACCAAACTGGCTCTCAAGTTGAGGTTGGGCGAGTTCAGGCTCTGAAATGCTCAGAGACAATTGCTGTAGGTTAAGGGAAAGTTTCTGCCCCCTACACAGACCTAATAAACACAAGCAAAGTTCGTATTTGAGGGTCCCACCAGATCCCGACCGAAGTGAAGAACGAGATGGCAGAAGCCAGAAGAGGCCCCTACGGGTTGGATAACAAGCTGATGGTAACACAGACAGTCCCAAACTACCCCCCAAACTACGGTCCCAAACTATTTCCTAAAGGTAGTAGGATAGGGAAAGACCTTTATCCAAGACCTGGGCTGGGGGCGTCCCCGTGGGTCAGAGTACATAATGCATGTCCAGTGGACTCTGTGGCAGGCAGCAAGAAAATATGAACACTTTGTCACCCAGTCCAGGGTTTGAATGATAAGCTTGCAAAGGTGAGGCTGAAAGGAAGGAGACGGCACTATTCCATCAGGTGGGCTCTGCCATCGGGAGAAATTCAGTTATTGTATACCGGCCACCCCTAGCACTCCTGCACCCACGCAGGCAAGTCAGAATCCACAACAGGCCCTACACCATAATCAAATGCATCCACGCCACAAAAAGTTCCAGGAACCTGCTGCCATCTTAAGAGCTCCACAATTCCAGTCCCCGCTCCGCATCCCAGCCCTTGATTTCTCACCGCACAGCGCAGATTTGTGCCTCCGGAAATGTGAACAAAAGCCTCACCTCCTCCTTTTCAGAACAAAATAAGGAATGATTCCCCCCCCCTCTAAGCGCTGACTCACTGCAGGGTGTAAGAGGAAACCATGAATCAACTCAAATCTGAAAGTAACTTGAACCAGATTGGCGATGGAGGGCCCGGAAAACATGAAGTAAAGGGTTACCCTTCTAGCAGAATCCTGACAAGTGGAGGTAAACGAATGTTAGAATTCAGGGCACCTCGTTGTCATAAAGGTGGAGGGAGGGGAGATTCAGTCACCGAAGATATGGGGGTGCCTGCAGCTGAGGATCTCCCAAATGAATACTGGGTTCAACCCCTTTCCTCCAAGAAGTTCTCTTGCTGAGCTCCTGTTTCAATGGAGCTTGCTCAGATTTTCTTGGGGAGGGTGGCAGAAGAATTGCACCCCATGGGTTATCTCTGTCTGTTTTCCATTCTGCTGCCCTTAAGGGTGACAAATATTTGCTACGTGAGCCCCTGGATTCAGCTTGTGCCCACTCAGTGGGCAGCAGGGGAAAACCAGGAGAAAATCACTGTTATTCTGATGCTGCGATGTCACTTCCAGCGAATACCCAGATGTAATGTCTCCATGACGGCGTGCCACTGTAGGATTAGCCCAAAACTCTATGGTTTTTTACCTCAGACATCCATTCCCTCAGATCCCCACCCTTATTCCAGTGGTTGCCAGCTATTGGTGGGCAACTGTATGCCAGGGTTTTGACTAGGACTAGCGGGTCCAGGGTTCAACTCCCCACTTTGCCCTGGAAGCTCACTGGGTTAGCTTGGGCCACTTACTAGCTCTCAGGCAAACCTACCTCACAGGGCTGTTATGAGGAGAAAAAAGTGTGAGCCCTTGTAGAGGAAGGGCAGCATTTTTTAAAAAATACACCTTTTTATGCTCACATAGCATCCTGATTCGGCCAGGACACGAGATTTCTTCATGTCACTCAGCCAGCATATCCCACCCAAAACGCATACACCTCTCCTCATCCCAGGGCCTAAGTTCTTACATTGGTTTTTGAGCAGTTATGGGTTTAAATCAATTAACTCCAGATCCACTGGAGATTCGGGGCTATCTTGGTAGAATGGATGACTGTGACATCCAGTGACCACATTCTTTTACGAATGGAGAGCCGAGTTGATGCCACTATTTTTTTTAAAAAATATTTTGCATCGTCTCGTTTGCAAAAACAACAAATTCCAATTAAGTCTCTTCTCAGGTTCCATTGCCTGCCCATCCCCAAATGTGGAGAATTCAAGCGGTGAATATGCCCGAGTGTGAACTGCCCCTTAATTTAATCAATCGGGGTTCCCAACGGGAACCCCAAACTGCTATGTTGGTCTCCCTTCCTCCATTTTATCCTCACGACGGCCACCCTGTGAGGGAAGTTAGGCTGAGGAAAAATTTCAGTGAACTTGCACAACAGAGCGGGGTGGGTGTTCTAACTGGGTCATTCCAGATCCTATTCTGACACTCTAACCCCTATACTGCGCTGGGGACTGTAGATCAAATTTGTTCACTATTTGACACAAGACTATCCTATGGAACGAAAAAAGAAAAAAACATCGTTTTCCCTCCAAAGTGTGAGGGATAATTCTTGTCTGATTTAAGTTATCTCACCTGCCTGCCAATATCCTCGAAAACACATCGAGACACATTATTTGTGAAGCTGCATGTTTATTTAAACCAAACCCTTTCACTGACTTTTAAGATGGTTCATTCAGGATTTCCTGAGTCACTCAGTTGACACTATCCAAGTTTTCAGACATACAGGGCAGACGGGGGTGGAGTGTGCCAACTTGGGTCAAACGAAACTGATGGGTGCTGATTCACACAGACGAACTAGCGTGCTTTAAAGGCCGACAGTTCTGACCCGTGCAATGTCTGATTGCTTAAGCTGAAGATGTTTTGCAATTGTTTTAAATATGTGCCAAGCTTCCTGCAGGGGTTCCGTCTACGACTGGCAACCCTGACCCACTTCAAAGATCGTGGTCGAGTGAGTGTGTGTGTGTGTGTGCGTGTGTGTGTGCATGTGTGTGTGTAATAGCACTGCAAAGAGAAATATTCTAGACTAGTCCTTTTTGGGCTATGCTAGATTTCCATTTTGGAGTCACTATTCATGCAGGGGTAGTTGGGAAAAATTTAATTCTTTAATTGTAGAGGATAAAATGGAGATGGGGCGAATGTTGTAAGCCACTTTGGGTCCCCATTTGGGGGGAAAGTGGGAGATAAAAGAACAAATGAATAAATAGTCTGAAGTGGTACAGTCCAATTTACCCCCCCAGTACCCTGCCGCCGCATTTTGCTGCATGTCTAGACCGGGCCGGAGGCAGTTCTGAATGAGCAAAAGGAAAACTGGGGCACCAGTGAGAAGGAAGACCAACCTCACAGGGTTGTTGAGAGGGAAAAAATGGAGAGGAAAGTGACATAAGCTGCTTCGGGTTCCCGTTGGTGAGAAAGGTAGGGTATAATGAAATTAAAATAAAATAAAATTCACCACCCAGGCCATCCAGTGCAAACTAATGGTCAATGAACTTGTTGGCTAGTTTTGAGGAAATAATTTCTTTCCAAGGTGTTTCGTAAAATGAGACACCTAGCCACAAGGTTGATGCGTAAATTCGCAAGATCAGATCCACGCTGCACCTTTTTCTTTTGAATGTGCACAATGTTGTAGAAATGTGGATTAAAAACTTGGAGTGTGGGGGCGGCGGGGGTGGGTGGGGAGAATATTCAGTGAATTCTCTTACCTCTAGGAGTGTCCTTCCCCCACTTCTCTTTGGAACAATTCCTTGTGGGGATCCCAGGATCTCGGATCAAAGGAGGCTGTAGAAATGGAATAAAACAAAACCGGGGCTAGTGGGTTTGAAGGTAGAAGTCAGGAATTACGTATTTGCAGTTTCTTGGCTTTGAGTAAACTCTGAAAATGAGTAGATTTCCATTTTATACAAGGTTATAATAAGCCTGTTTGGAACTGACACCTTCTGGTATTGTGAATTATTTTTATTTTTAATTGGATTCATAAACCCACTATTCTTCTAATGAATTTAGGCAAGTGGTCTCTTTAGTACAGTATCGACTTAAATGCAAGAATAGGGTGTTTTTTTTTAGCAGGCATGCCATCAGAAAAACACAGTTAGTGCTCTATGCGTGATAGTACTGAAAAGCTAAACCCTGGCCCAGGCTATGTTCACAACAACCTTCTGAAGTCAGTTAGGCTGATAGGATAACGACGGTCCCAAGGCCACCTTCATGACAGAACAGGACGTGAACCTTGGATTCTCCATTCTAACCACTACACCACACTGGTCCTCAATATTCGAGGTCTCCTTCTGTAGGGCATGTCTGTCTTGAGAGATTCATAAAGTAGGCTCTGGTCCAGAGATCCTTTCTGAGGAAGAAACCCAAATGTGTGTGCTTCTATCAGAGCTTCCCTATATGAACTCTCTTCAGTAGTTTTGCACCGAGCAGCTTTCTGTAGCCCTGGAAATTTGTTTGGGGACAAAGGTTTCTTAAAAAGCAAAATCACAGCGCTCAGGTGTGAATTCCACAACTGGAGGACAACATATCTCAGACTATATGGCCCTGGGAGCGTGGAGGGTTCTCTTGGACTGCTTGAGAACAGCGTCTGCCAAAATTTCACCTCCAGTGAAATCTGGGCCGAATTTTCAATTTCAGCGAAACTTGGGATGAAATTTCACCTCTTGTATAATTCATGCCAAAATTTCACCTCCAGTGAACTGTGGGCTGAATTTTCACCTCCAGCGAACCTTGGGACGAAATCTCACCTCCAGTATAATTCATGCTGAAATTTCATCTCCAGTGAAATTTGGGACGAAATTTCACCTCTTGTATAATTCATGCCGAAATTTCACCTCCAGTGAACTGTGGGCTGAATTTTCACCTCCAGCGAATCTCCAGTATAATTCGTGCTGAAATTTCATCTCCAGTGAAATTTGGGACGAAATTTCACCTCCAGTATAATTTGGGCTGAAATTTCATCTACAGGGAAAAGGTTTGAGAAATTTCAAGGGAAGTTCACCCTCCTCAAATTGTTCAAACTAGCATCCTCTCTTAGGATGATCCCCCATGAAAAGGACAAAATTGAATATCACTTGAGCCAAAATTCATCGTGAATCTAAACGTTCCTCTGAAGGTATAACAATGTAAGTTTGATTCAGGAAACTGAGGCAAAGGATCTCTTCTATGGGAATTTACACCTGTGCAGGGCCTTGACATGATTCACGTGGCTGCTTTGCATGGGTAGCGACCCAATTTGAATGAGATACCATGCAAGTGTCAAGTCCCATAAGGGAGTTCTTTCGCCTCAGCTAGCATCCCATTCAAATCAAGATATAGGAAAACCAAGAGAAGCCAAAACATATCCAATAGGGCTACTGACATTTCTTGAGGTCAGGTGCCACATATACTGACCACTGCTGAGGTACCACACTTTTTCACGGGAGCTGCTTTAGGAATCATTCCCTTAGAGGAAAAGTCACGGGAGAATTTATGCCGAAATGGGCAAGTCCAATTCTGCAATCCCTTTGCCTAAGTTAGGAATCCTTGGAAGACATTTATTTTGCCAGAATGAAATAGATCTTTTGTACCTTCACACAGTTGGGATAGACAACTAACTCTATCTGTGGCGACAAAATCTGTGCCCCACTCTTTCACTTCAGACCCATTGCAGCCAAGATTGCTTTCACCCAGGTCAACCCCAGAACCTCATACATGGAGGCTCCCTCCCTCTGACACTGGCTTCTCCTGCTGCAAGGGATACCAGGAACAAAGCCAATAAAGGAGACACACAAAGGACAAAAAAAAAAGAACTGGAAGAAGAAGAGTCTGGTAAGGAAAGGAAAAAATAAAAGCCCAGACGTGCCTCTTCCCCACCCCAAATTGCAGGGTTTTGATAGGAACCAAGGAGAAAGCAAACCTACAAATGCTTCCCTAGACAGTTATGCCAAAATGGGAGATAAAACTACATAATGTCTATTGTCGAGCATCTTGGGCCAAGATATTGTTGGGGGGCGGAACGATGGAGGGGGCCAAACATGGCGAGATGGGAGAAGCAAGCAGACAGCTGTGACGATGGCACAGAGAATGAGAGGAAAGGGGGGGGCAAAAATCGAGACAGACAATTGGGAAGACAGATAGAGACGTGCAGGCAAAGAAGAGTACTGAGATCTGGGCACGGTGCCACCTCCCTGCCCCCTCCCTTGAGCACCACCAACACAGGAGGGTCCTGGTTTGGAAAAGGGAATGTGGAAGGGGGATGGACTGGAAAGAACAGGGGCTCCATTGGGGAGTGCATGTTGGGGGTAAAGAATAGGGGCAAGCCAGACAGTAACAGAGGAATGAAAAGAAAGAGGTGCAAGAAGGTTGAGGAGACAGTAGAGGAGATGGAAACAGAATATGGGAGCAGAAGGAGCAGAAGGGGGAAGGCATGTTGGCACCGGTGACACATTCATAAATAGGAGACAGAAGGGAAGAATGAAAAAGAGTGACCCTCCCCTCTCCCATACCCCACCACTGTGGGAGGGTAATTCCCCAGGGGTTGTCTGGATAACTCTCTCCCCACTTCAGCAGCTAGGCTGGCACAGCCGGGCATGTCACCATGGTTACCTGCTGCCATTGTCTGGCCTTTGGGTCAGTGCCCGTCTCCCTCCCCCCCACCCCCGGCTACTTCCCTTCTTTCCCTGCCTCGCTCTCTCACTCTGGCCTCTAATGAATTCACATCACGCTGTATTGCGGTATGCTATGCCAACCTGCCCGCCAGCAGGCTGGCCTCTGGAGTGCCAAGCAGCCAGCCCTCCGTCCCTTGTAGTGCCAAGCAGACAGCCCTCCGCCCCCACCCACCTGCCTGAAAGCCCTTCTCCACTGGCCAACCTGGCCTCAAAATGCACCCTCCCCCCAAACCCACTGCCAAACCTCCTTTCCTATATCATTATTTGCCACCTCCTTTGCCAGCCGCAAATGCCAACCAGGCCTTTCCATCCCCGAGCGGCTGTCCTCCCACCCCCTCCTGCTATCTATCTTCCCTTCATGCCTTCCAGCCCTTACGGTGAGAGCCTTTATCCCAACACCCACCCCACCCAGACTGCCAGCTGCTGCCGGAATACCAACCTGCTGACCTCCCCCCCAAGTCCAGCAAGCCAGCCAATATTCCCCCAGCATGGAAGCCGGAACCGTCTTTGCCAGCTCTATTTCCGACAAGTTGGGATTCGTCTTGCCTGTCCCATATGCCGTCCCCATTGCCACAACCTGATCTGAATTTTCACAGCTGCCCTGCAAGTGCCCTCCTTCTCCAATAGTGCCCCAACTTCAAAAACGGGTCTTGTTAACCTCCTTTAGAGGGAGAACTAGAGGAGACCAAAATGGCCGGTTGTGAGAAGGATAAAAGAAGGGACTAGAGCAGGCCTACAACCTCCCTCCCTAAGTCAGAGAGAGCATGCCAGGGCAGAAAATGGGGTAAAAGGGCAGGGGGAACAGTGGTCCTAGCAGTTGGGGATGTTTTTATTATGTCTGTCATACAGTTTTCTATGGGGGGAGGCTTCTACACTGGAGCTTTGCCTCCCCACAAATCTGAATGGCACAACTATGGCCCAATCCTGGTCTCTCTTTCTTATGATCTGCTCCCCACCCCCCCACACACACCTCAGTGTGAACAGGAAGTGTAAAGGCATACACACGCTTCCTCCTGTGGAGGGAAAAATTGGTTCCTTCACTATTTGGGGGATGGTGAGGGGAAGAACCGACGGCCCCTCAAGGAGCAAAGGAACCACTTTTTTCATGGAGACTGGTTCATCCGAGGCCCAGTTCCATGAGAGGCCCTTGCCCCTATTTCCCCAAATGGTTTTGCTTGACCCAACTCCACTGCCACCCCCTCTTCAAAGGGCTGCGCCTGACTAGGCCCCCCTCCCCATTTCTTCTCCGTCTTCGTCTCCCTCACCCTTTAGTGAAAGTGAAACGGCGGTCTGGCTGCCAAGGGAACCTGGGTTTCCTAGCAACGGCCGCCTAGGCCTTGGCATTGTGCCAATCCACCCTCCCTGTGTCGATCCATCGCCCATGGCACCCGCCAGCCCCCTTCTCAGCGTTGCGTATGCAGCCTCCATCAGTGCTGCGACTCTCGTCTCTCAGCCCAGACCCACTGCAGCTCCCCCCTACAAATCCTGCACACACAACCTGAAGCAACACTCCTTAAATGTGACCCTCCCTCACAAATACTGCAGCAGCCCTGAATTCCCCTTCACATAACCCTTGTTCTTTTGACCCCGTGCTGGCAAAACCCCAGCTCTGAACGGTTGGATAAATGGAAACGAAGGCGCCGATAGCAAAACAGAAACAAATGAAACGGGGTCTGGATGAGGCTTGAGGGTTTAGTATCCCCTCCCCATACCGTGGCTGCATTTTGCTCCCAAATCCTGGCCTGCTCAGATTCCCCGGGAACTGTGGGGCCTGAAGCAACCCCCCCCCCCACCGGCTCCTTCTCTAATTCTGCTGTGATCTTCCAGCCCAGAGGCTGATGGGGGAATTCCTGAAAGGCCTTCAGTCCTGTTACACAACGGCACTGCGGCCAAAGAATTTTACAACCAAGCCCGGGGAGCTTAAGCTAACGTTTGGGATGGAGGGGCAGCGGTTCCAGAACCAAGCTTGAGTGTAGGAGTATGGACAGAAAGTCTCCCCACACTGGCTCTGGCGCTACCAAGGTGCCTCGCGTTAGTAGAATCTAAATTTAAAGATGCCGAAGAGTGAAGGATCCCTAAGGGTATGAGACCAGAGGCCACGTGCCAGAGTTAAGAGGCGCATCAGGAGAGCAACTAGAATGCAACATCGGGGGTCTTGAGGCAATCATAAGAACAACCCTTATATATATATCGATGTTCACAGAATAGAGGAAGAAGCATGGGGTAAGGGCTGCTCAGTCGTAATTATGTATGCCATGGTTCAGCACAACGTGGTCAGTAATTTTGGCCCATGCTTCCCTTCTTCCTAGAACGGGGGAAGGAAAAATACAGCCCACCTGCCTATTGCATTCCCTGGGACTCTGACACGATGAAGATCCAGCCCGAAACAACATGTACGACTCTCTAGCCTGTTTTGGGTTCCCTTCACCCCCAAAATGAAGCTCCGCTGTTATTCTGCATCCCAGTCCCCCCCACCTCCAAGTCCGAAAGCTTTTCAGTGCCCCACCCCATACTAACTGGCTCTAGGGATGCCCCTGAATCTCAGCCCACAGCTCTGCAGCTAGCTCCAAATGAAACTTTTTTTTTTTTGCGCAAAATTGGCACGAAAGAGCGGGGAAAGTCTGTATCGTGACACCTCACCCTGCTTTGGACGGGGTCATCTTCAGGGACGCAATCTTCGGGGTGCGGCGCAGAGATGCCCTGGGTGGGGGACAAAAGCGGGAGAATGCAGGTTAGAAAGCAAGGGAGAAAGAAAATGGAGGGGGTTGGCTGGCACAGAGGGCGAGAGGGACAAGAGGCCGGGAGCCCTGCCAGGGTGTGCCAAGCTGGGGTAGCTCCGGCCCGAAGCTTGGTGCAGGGAGGGGAAGAGACAACAGAGGGAATGGGGTAGAATAGCAGAGGGTAGCTGAAAGGGAGGTGGGGTGTTTTGCTGGAAGAATAAGCGAATGCTCAATGCCAGCGGAGGGGGGGAAGAGAAAGAGAGAGAAGGGAGGGAGGGAGAGAGAGCAAAGGAGAAAGGGATGCTGGGAAAAAAACGGAGCTCTGGGCCATGATCCAACGGCCCTGGTTAACTCTCTCCTCCCACCCCGCCCAGCTCAGCTTGGCTCAGCAGGAGCCTGCTTGCTTGTCCAGAGCAGGGAGTTCACAGCTAGCACGGGGCAAACCCCAAATTTGGACAGGATTATTCTCTACAGCGTGCTCTCTTTACAGGCCCAAGAGGACCTGTTTTTTTAACCCTGTTCCCTCTATCTAAGTGCAACCATCTCCTACAATGTAACTGCACCAGGAAACCATACCCTTCACGTCCCCATTTTCTCTGACTCTTTTGGGGGAAAGGGGGAGTCAGCTCAGCAACAGCACTGTCACACCTGGGGTCCACCTTGGCTCTGGAAGGAGGCCCGTTTTTACTTTTAAAAATCCTTCCCCTGAATTTCTGCACATCTCCCTTTTGCCGACTTTCTCTGGCTTTTCTTCTCATGCATCTTAACTTGCTTTTTCACAGTAGCCGCTTCGGCACAAGGACCCAGTGGCAGCCATTTTAGATTTCTCTCCCACCGCCCTACCGGCTACTGAGCATAGCTTTCTCCCTTTGCACCCTGCCTTATTTCTTTCCAATAAATAACAAAGGGGAGGGATTAACTTTTTTAAAAAGTAGGGGGTACACACTGGGGAGACCTCCAAGATATTAAGGCTACTTAACCCTGGAAGAAGCAGGGTGTGGCAAATGGAGTGTTCCTTCATACCTCTGCTAGGTCAAGCTGAGAGGGCACCTTTAACCTAGCCTCGTGTTTACATCAGCAGAGGTTCCCTTGCTATTGTGCCCCTCAGCAACTGGGATACAGTGGCATGCTGCCTCTGAACATGGAAGTTCCACTCAACCTACATGGCTAAAAGCCCCTGAGAGGTCTCTCTCCCTCAGATAATTGGTCTGATCCACTTCGATCGCCCTCCGAGCTAGTAGCCACCACCCCATCATGTGGCAGTGGATTCCATATGCTTAAGGGTGCATTGCGGTGGAAAGAAATGTTTCCTTTGTCTGTCCTCAATCTACTGCCAACATTTTGGTCACCCAGAATTCCAGTATTATGAGAAAGGAAGAAACAATTTTCTCTCTGTGTGTGTGTTATGTGCCGTCAAGTTGCCTCCGACCTATGGTGACCCTATGAATGACCCTATCATTAACAAACTTGCTCAGATCCTGCAAACTGGAGGACGTGGCTTTTTTATTGATTCAAGCCATCTTGTTTTAGGTCTTCCTCTTTTCCTACTGCCTTCCACTTTTCCTAGCATTACTGACTTTTCCAGAGAATCTTGTCTTCCCATGATGTGACCAAAGTACGATAGCCTCAGTTAGCCTCTAGGGAGAATTCAAGCTTGATTTGACCTGGTACCCCCTTTCTCTAGGCTGTCCCTAAGTTTATAATTTCTGGGTTGTCTCAGTCCTTCTTGGATGCTCTAATGGTAGCCTTTGTGTGCCCTTTGCCACTTATGGGACCCTCCTTCTTACTACACTCCAAATCACCCCTCTGAGCATCCCACCATAAGGGAGCCACCTTCCTACCAGGCGTAAGCAATGTTCTACAAGAGAGCATTTGCATGAGGACCGTGCGGGGAGAGGATTAGAGGTCTCAGACGCACTCACTTAGCATTCCCTGACCTTGTGGCAAGCCATGCACATCTCCACACAATACCTCATCTGCCGATATGGGAAGCAGCAGGAAATTGCTGATTATGCACAGGTGGCAAAGGCGAGTTAGCGTTACATGGAGGTTCACCAAACCACACTAGTCCTTTTCTTCTAAGCAGTGTGTCCCAGATGCCCAAGCAGACAGACAGCCAAGCTTTCCCACTGCCTGGAGAAGCGTTCCCTCTAATCATGTTGGGGCCCCCCTCGCCTGTTTCTTTACCCTTTCATGCCTGAGGCCCATTTCAAACCATGCTTTTCCTCAAGTTTGAGCTCAATGTTGAGAAAAAGGAGTTAGAAGTGAGGGCTTAAGAGCCAATTCAGATCTTAAGGCCTGCATCTGTCTTTGAACATCCTTCGTCTAATCAAAATTCTGGAACGCTCGCCAGAGACATTCATCTGTGCCCTTCTGTTGCCATTTTCTGCCAGTGAATGAAAACTTTTTTTTTTGTATATATGTTGTTTGTATTTTAGCTCTGGGTTTGTTGGATTGATGGGCCGTTTCCAGATTGCTTACCTTCACGCGGGACGTCACGCCTCGTTGCAGGGAAAATGCAAAATATCGTGTTTCCTCGCGCAAGTTTTGTGCGACGTCACACGACGTCGCGCAAAACTCGCGCGAGGAAACGCGATATTTCGCATTTTCCCCGCAACGAGGCGCGACGTCCCGCGTGAAGGTAAGCAACCTGGAAACAGCCATGGTTTCCTTGGCTGGTTTTAATATGTCATTTTTGTTGTGTATTTTTTATTTTGTTAGCTGCCTTGATGGCCCTTGTGAGAGCAGAACAGTAGAATATAAGTTTTAAACCACAGTAATTCAGCGTTGGACTTTATCTACGACAAGATATAATTATCCAGCAGCTGCCCAACTAGCGCACCACAAGTATTTGACCCACACAGTGTAGATTAAGTCGCCTATCAGCTCTGTAGGCTTTGATGTGTGGACTAGCACAGTTGCCCACTCATTATAGAAAAGGTTCTGTGAGGTGTACCCGCTCATTCCCTTGAAAAATCCTCGGGGTTTTCAATTTTCATTGTTTGTGAAAGGCAAGTTTCTAGCTCACAGATTGACTAAGAAAAGACCGAGGAGCGCCTGGTGATTCTTGGGGGTGGGGTGGGGGGGAGAAAGAAGTTACAGAGAGTGGCTACTTGCTATGTAACCTCTTGGCCCCCCTGGGCAGACAGCTTTGAACAGTTTCAGACAGCTTGGACAGCTCTGAAACCCCTGAGAAACTTTCTACCTTCATCAACACCAGCCTCGACTGGGAGGATATATTCCAGCATCCGCAGCAAGAATGGAAGATAAACAACACATAGAATGGATAGCGATCCCACCATGTCAAAAGGAGGAGCTGTTCTCACATGCTCCCCCCACCCCAGTTTTCATTTTGAACTGGCGCTCATTTGATCATTCCCGCATGTCATCATTTTCCACGGGAATGGGGAAAGGCAGCAGTTCAGTGGTAATACACATGCTTTGTATGAATAAACTCCAAGCTTAATTCCCAGGATCCTCATTTTTAAAAAAAATTCAGGCAAAGGAGGACCTCTTCCTGAAGGCTTAGAGAGCGACGACTAGTTAAGGGTTACCAAAATTAGGCTGGATTAGGGCTGCCAACTGTAGGCTGGGAAACTCCTGGAGATTTGGGGGAGGAGCATAGGGAGGGTGGGTTTGGCGGGGGGAGGGACCTCCGCAGGGTACGAAGCCACACAGTCCACCCTCCACCACAGCCTTTTCCTCCGGGGGAACTGATCTCTGTTGTCTGGAAATCAGTTGCAATTTCAGGATCTCTCTAGGCCCAACCTGGAGGTTGGCAACCATAGTCTAGACAGATCAACAGTCTGACTCAGCATCAACAGCTTCTAGATGTTCATAATGTGTTTAAATGTGTGCGCTAAGCATGTGCTTCAAACGGGGCTGGCAGCTCACCCATATAGGCTGATCAGATCTAAAACCTCCCCAAAGAACCAGCTGATTTCCTGAGCAATGAATTGCACATTGTGGAGAGATGAGCGTGTGTGTGTGTGGGGGGGGGGGATTACTGACTTCTCTCCTCCAACTGAAACAAAAAGGAAGCGACTAGCATACCTAGGGTGGAGCCATCTGCAATGGCCACTGCAGGCAGACGCGCGGCTGGAGCATGCACCGGCTTCTCGCCTTGCGCAAAGTCATTTGTCACAACAAAGGGTATTGCCAGCAGGGAGAGGGATAACCCTCCACTCAAAGAGAGAATGTATCTACATCCTCGACTTAAGCTAGTTTAAGAGTAATTGCCTCTTCCTGCACTAGGCAACCCCGAGGACAGCAGCGATCTTGGAGGAAAGCTAAGGACACCTCGCAGGGTCAGCCTTTCCCCTCAACATCTCCCAGAGTCCCAGTTAAAAGTGGATGGCGAGGTCGGACTGGGAAGCAAAAGTGGCCCCCGTGATGCTACAAGCCTGTACCACTGGGTCACCCATTGCCTCCTTGCACAAACTGAGGGCAGCACAGGAGAAGGCAAACAGTGAGTTACCCTGATTGATGTGGCCGCTAAAGGATTCAGGCTAAGTGGCACTGAGGCACTGGCACAGTTGCTAGCACTCGACTCTGGGCCCGTAGTGGGCTGACCAGACAGTAGCCCACCGGGAAATTTCCCTGTAAGTTAAATAGCTGGTCCACCTCAGTGGTTGGTTTACAGCCAACACACGTTGGTAGTGTAGATACAGAACCAGAGGAGGCATGAATACTCTGGCCTGGTTATTACAGAAAGTACAACATTGGTAATAGGGAGGTGGAAGGGAGAATATTGTCAATCACTGAGAGGTCATCTACGCACAAGACCACGGGGGAGATTTTAGAAGTCTCTACCTCCCACCTCTCCGCGCACTGGGTTCTTAGCTTTGATTCATGCCAGGGAGCACCGTTTTCCTTCAATCTGCAAGGAAGACGGATTGGAGAGTTGAAGTCCCAGAAAGGGAACGAAGGGTGGATATTCCCTGTTTTCCTAACTGGGGAAGTGATGCTCCCTGAAGTCAATGGTGGGAAGTTCTACATGGTGAACAAAGTCTTTTTATCAGTAAGAACATAATGCCAGCTGAGATTCTGTTTGCACGTAGGTTTCAAATTTAGTCTTGAGAAGTAAAAGTATCGTTGGTGGACATGATAACTGGACCAATCGCATCAGTCTCCTCCCCAATTATCCCTTTCCTGCATCTCCCCACACCTCAGTCATCTCAAATTTTGGAGAACCTTGGGGTGAGACCTGTCTTCTTGTACTTCGCAACACACCAGCGGTGTCATAGAAATAATACAGAAGAAACAAAAACAGGCAGTTATTTGTAACGGATCCGTTCAGGATATCTGATCAGAGCTCCACGGACATTTTGTTTTTGGGGAGAGGGGAGGGGATACCTCCTGCATTTTGTTGGGGGGTTTTTATCTTGAGTTTTGCAGAGCTAGCAAATGACCCCATTCCCCAGCAAGACACAATAACGATATCAAACAGTGTTTCAGGAAGATGAATTTTTTAAACGTACTATAATATAATTTATTGTAAGAATGATACCTAGAGCCTGGGTTCAGGTCCTTACTCGGGCTGGACACCCTGTTCTTGTGGAGGAAGTGCTGACGTATCCTCCTTCATCAGGTTCATACTGTAATGTGTGTTGTGAGCATTTTGCATTGGAGATTGGATGTGCGAAAGATCAGATTGTACCATTTTTCCATCTCAGAAGGGAGGAGAAGGTGGGGAGAGAGAATGCATTTATTTTGTTTGCTTGTTTCAAATAGTCCTACCCTGCTGTCTGGGTGGCAGGACTCTCAAAACAGCTTACAGTAAATAAGAACTGATTTTAAACCAATACAGCAAGAGCTTGGTTCAGCGGTACACCATAAAAGTCAAAACCAAAAGCCCGCCTAAACAGAGCTTCATCAATCGATCTATGAAGGGGTTGGGTGCAGATTGAACCTCTCGGGGGAAGGAATTTCACAATATTGGTGCTACCACCAAGAAGGGCCCTTCTTTACAGAAGCAGGGTTTCATTTAAAAAGTACAGGTGCTGGCTTTGCCAACCTCCAGGTGGGGCCTAGAGTTCTCCTGGAATTATAACAGATCTCCAGACAATGGAGGAAATGGCAGCTTAAGAGTGCAGTACCTGGCACTGCATCCCTGTGGAGCTTCAAATCCTGCCTTTCCCAGGCTCTGCCCCCAAATATCCAGGAATTTTCCAACCCAGAGTTGGCATTAAGGCATATTTAGACATTTGTGCAAGGCACCCACACCAAAGGTTACGGTGGTGAGGATTTTACCCCTTCCACAACAGGAACAGAATCTGTGACCCACAGAACCTTCTTAACCAGGCCACAGACGGTCAGAAATCTCTCCATTCCCTTCACCTTTGATCCCCTTCCCCAATAGTTTCTCAAGGAGGAGAAATGTTGGGTCATCAAAATCTGGAGAAGATAAAGACAGAAATTTAGCTCTAGAAAAATCCCTGGTGCCTGGTTTCCAGTGTATCCAAATGTTTGACGCTGGTGCTTTAGAATCTACACATTTTTTGCTTAGTGTCATGTCTCATGCTTAGGGCAAATGCAGCGGGCAAAACGGCAACAGCGACTTCTCTGTAAATCCCATTGAACTGAATGGGAGTTGGAAGTGCCTCTGTGCTCAATTCCAGCAATGTGTTTGCTTAAAGTAATTCTCCACCTTAGCTAAGGCCAAGAATCAGATATTGGGAATTCCTGAGAATTAGGTATCAGGTGGGAATTGGGTTCTTTAACTGTAGATTATAGCCCTCTTAATTTATTCTGAGCCTAGAATTATGATAGTTTGCTTTGGCACAGAGAACACAAAACCCCTTTTAGAAGGATTTACTCAAAGCTAATGTTCACAAAGCACACAAGCCCTGGGAACCTCAAATTTCTTTTTTTTTTAAAGCCATTTTTCTAGTTGTGGAAAACAAAAGCTTGATGAATCCTGAGACGGCCTCCATCTAATTTCCAGAAATCTCTCTACTGGTACTAGTCCACAAGAATTTCTCTCCCCATCGCCAATTAGAAGCAGTTTCTTTTATGTGCTGAAGTAAGGGGTCTCATCCCATCCCAGTTTGGTGTAGTGGTTAAGAGCGGCAGGACTCTAATCAGAAGAACTGCGTTTGATTCCCCACTTCTCCACTTGAAGCCAGTTGGGTGGCCTTGGGTCAGTCACAGCTTCTTGGAGATCTCTCAACCCCACCCACCTCACAGGGTGATTGTTATGGGGATAATAATAGCGTATTTTGTAAACTGCTCAGAGTGGGTGTTACAAAGTGGGGTTATTTAAATCAAATGTTATTATTACAGGTCTTCCAGGGACCTTTCATTCCCATCAGATGCAAAACATTTTCCAGATGTTCTTAAGAATCACTGTATTGACTTAAATGCAAGACTAGCCCCCCCCCCCCCGCTCCACGTATCCGGCTAATTATCTTTCATTTACATACAAGTTACAGTTATGTTCAGTAATTTTTTTGGTGTGTGTATAACATTCTTAAAGGGGGGTCAACTTATATTCAGAGCCATATTCTTTTTGGGTAAATACAGTACAACACAGCTCACAACAGGTTAAATAAGAAAAGAGATTGTACTACCAATGATAAAAGGGTGAACACAGAGGGAGAAGGGGAAAGTGGATAAAACTGTAAACATTAGTGGTCCGCATGGAAAATGAAATCATGCCCTCAAGTCATAGTTGAATTATGGTGACCCCTGGTGGGGCTTTCATGGCAAGAGACTAACAGAGGTGGTTTGCCATTGCCTGCCTCTGCAATCTTGGTCTTCTTTGGAGTTCTCTCATCCAATTATTAACCAAGGTCAACTTTGCTTAGCTTCCGAGATCTGGTTATACATAAAATTGGGTATCAACATGCCTCATTGTATGTCAGGCCACATTTTGACGGTTTCTACAGAGTTGTGGTCAGGAATAGGCAGGGATGCCAGCACTATGTTGGGAAATTCCTGGATATTTATCGCCGGTGTCTGGGAAGGGAGGGGCCTGGGAGGGAAGGGTCCTCAATAGAATATAATGTCACAAAGTCCACCCTCCAAAGCAGGCATTTTCTCCAGGGGAACTCTGTAGCCTGGAGATCAGCTGTAATACCAGGAGATCTTCAGGGAAATCCTAAACAGAGTCACATACTTCTCAATCCAATGAAGTCAGTGGACTTAGACTGGCAGAACTCTGCTTAGGTTGACGCTGTCAGACAGGAAAGGAACCAATGTTTGCTTAGGATGACTGGGCAACATATCTTAGAGTCTGCACGGCTGGAACCGGCATTCGATGGCTCCAGTTGAAGCAGGTTCTTTTTTTTTCTGGAACAGACCCGATCTGCCACACTTTAGGGCTTTAACATGCATTCTCAAAACAATATGCCTGTTGAGTCCAGGTCGACTTCCAGTCTGCTTGGCCACAGAGAGTAAGCTCCGGATCTTAGCCCCAATCCCCCATCCTTGAAAAACTGACGAGGAGAAAAAAACCGGCATCCGTCCATGACGCTCTAGGAATTTCCCCATGCATCTGTGGTCTTTTCCACAGAGATCATGGGAAATTCCTAGAATATCAACCAGAAGTGACATCAGATCCTTTCCAGACTCACTCTTATCAGGTACCCTCCTCAAAAATCTCCTGCCATTTTATGAGGCAATGCTGGTAACCCTCCACGCAGCATGCCAAGAAGCTTCCAAGCATGGAGAAGGGCTGAGCTTTACACCCCCTTGAGCATACGAAGCAAGGTCCAATGCAATCGAGGTTGACTTCAGGCAGCACAAGTTTCTCAGTGTTACATCTAAAGGCCTCTAGTACAGTACAGGGTTAGATTTCTCATTCTGCCAAAGCTTGTTGGACTTGAATAGATGTGGCATCCGTACTTGACTAGTCATCTCTTTGATGTGGCCCTGGTGAGGCATTCATGCCCTAGCTCATGTCATACTGCCAGCGGCTCTGAAGCCACAGAGATCCACCATACTTCTCCCATTAAACTTCTAGATGGAAAGGAAACAGCTATGTCTCATAAGGTCTGGCCAGCCTTATTCCCTTTATAATTATAATGGCCACTAGGGGAGATTTTCTTAAGCTCCATTATATTATTATCCTGCTGGAAATTTTGAGATGCACATCTAATCTGCCCTGTTGGCACTCATCCTTTTTTTTTTAATTGCTAAACACTGAAGTTAGTACTCCCTAAAACAGGAACTAACTTTATTTTGACATTCCATAACTTTAGCAAAAGGAACTTATCATAATACCTTTCATTCTGGCCATTGTTCCACTTTGTCCACAACATTTTTTTTTTTACTGGGATCCTATTTCAATTGCACACCTGGAGGTTATATTATTGGGAATCCTCAGTGCCACAAAGCAATGCTATCTGGATTCTCCACACTGAATGAGCAAGTGGTATCAGGTCTGAAGAAAACGGGTGGCATAGAACCTAAGAGTGTATGGCACAAGAATTCATGTTCCATTCTGGAACCTACACAAAATAAGGATTGTGGCGTACATTTGCATAACTGATGGGGCTTCTCTTTGGCAAAAGGAGGGGCAAAGCAATGCAAAATGCAGAAGTCATAGCCTTTGACCAGTAAAATTTCTACTCAGGGTCCTCTCTGGCATCTGACAGATTTTGCCCAGCAATGCCTGCCCATATTTGAGCCTGTCTTCACAACCTGAAAGACTACACATTTGCTTTTAGTGTTTAAAAATGAAAAAGATACTGACTAGGGATGCCAATCCACCACCTGGCACCCTAGGAGGATTTGAGGAATCAGAGACTGGCAATACTACTTTTGTTAAAAAAAAACCTTAATGAAAATGATGTTGGGGGCGACGCTCTAGGATTTGCCAACACTCTATGGTTAAACCATCAACTTTGGGGCAAATTCTAGAGCTCTGTGCCCGATGCCATGACTTCACTTCCCATTTTTGGTCAGAAGTAATTCACAACAGCCCCATTTTCTTCAATCGTCCCCAGTCCCCACACACTGGCCTTTGAGGCAGTGCCAGGCAATTGGGGGGGGGGGTGGATTTCTGCAAGGTCATCTTCCATAGCGGGAGACCTGTCACTCATAATGTAGGTGTTTGTTTCCCACCCTTGTCATCAATTACTATGCTTCTAGGGTGCCATCGCAGAAATGTGGAATACAATCATATGATCCAGATGTACAGCAGGCAGAGAGCAGGAGGCAAAAAGGGGAACTGTAGGCAAGGGATAATTTGCTACCAAAATCTGTAGATAGCTGTGTTGGTCTGCAGTAGAATAGCTGCTTTACTCATTAGCTTGAATCAGCTGGATTTGGGTAGAACAGGATTTAAGTTCAGTGGCACCTTAGAGACGAACAAGATTTTCACAGTATAAGCTTTCGAGACTCTTTCCCTTCTTCAGATACTAAAGATATCCCTTCATCAGAGCTTTGACTCTTGAAAGCTTATATCCTGAAAATCTTGTTGGTCTCTCAGGTGCCACTGAACACAGATCCTGTTCTACCAGAATCCAGCTGATTCAAAGCTAATGAGCCGAGCAACCACACACTAAGAAGATGCAGAAAAGAAAATCCAAGGTAATCTTACCTGCTGACAAATCCCTTTGCGGCCCAAGATGTGATCCCCAATTAAATCCCGAGAGACTGCCGCATAACTTGATCTCTTGACATATTCTGGGCCTCTGAATGGCACAGTTTGCAAGACACAAAGTACTTCTGCACACAGAGCCTCACTGATCTGGGGAACTCTTGGCCACAGGATGTGTCGATGGCCGCTAGTTTAAAATAGGTTTGAAAGAAGATTAGACAAATGTGCAGAGGAATGTCCGGCAGTGGCTTTTTGGCCTAAGAGATGAATGAGACCTCCATATTCAGAAGTTCTGAATGCTGGTTGCTGCGGGGGGAAATTTGATTTTTGTGTCCTAGCTGTGGACCTTTAGGGGCGCTTGGACAATCATAGGGTGTGGGTCTAAATGAACCATTTTTCTGATCCAACAGGATTATTTTTGTGTCCTGAGAAATCCCCACAGCCCAGCTATGCATTGTAGCACACAACGGCAGCGTCCAATGAAAAGAGGCATGCCTTCTCCAGGAGACCAGAACTGGATGTGCAAGGCATAGTCCCATTCCCACAGCAGGAGATCGGAGCATGGACTGCAGACCCTAGGTGTGGAGAATCACATGAATGAATTCAATCTCTGGACCCTGACATAAAATGCTGTGCGTTTATGCTACAGCAGAAGACTACAGCACTCAGCAAACCATCTGTAGATGTGCCATCCTCTAATGCTTCTTCAGAAGATAAATCCATATTTGTGGGGTGGTAGGGTTAATTGCACACAACTATGAACATTGTTTCATATTCCAGGCCCAGCAATGCAGAAGAGAAACAAGGTATTCCTATACTGCTTGAAGTTTGATTTAAGGAATATGGGGATTTTTTTTGTCCTTCCTGAAGAGGTAGTCCAAAGAGCTCACGAAGAATATTGCTAGATCTACTGAAACCAGCATTTTCAGGTTCAAAAGCCTATTCGGCCATGGAAGCTCACTGGGTGACCTTCGGCCAGTCACACACTCTCAGCCTAGCCTACTTCACAAGGTTGTTGTGAGGATAAAATGGAGACGAGAACCATGTAAGCCGCTTTGAGTCCCTGCTGGGGAGAAAGGAGAGTTATAAATGAAGTAAAATCTATACGTTTTTAACAGCTACCTTTCCAGATGTATCTGGAAGCTGTGTCAGCAAGGCACAGGGGGAGAGGAACACAAGGATCGACTTGTTCTTTATCTCCGGCATCCAGTAACCAGGTATACTACCCCTGAACATAGAGGATCCATCTGCTGACAAAGAGGTATTAATAGATAGATGTATTTGTATTGATACATTGATAGATGGATTTCATACATCTGTTTAATCCTTTGGAGGGTTGTTGCATTTAAAAAAAAAAAACAAGATGTTTTAAGTAGAAGTCCCGGTCTGCATGCTAGGAAATTCTGGTAGGACAGATAATGCCTTCCTCCTGGCTTGGATCCTGATCTTAGTGGCATGCCAGCTGTTGTGGTTGCCAGCCTCCAGGTGATGGCTGGAGATCTCCCTTAATTACAGCTGATCTCCAGGCCATAGAGATCTGTTCTCCTGGAGAAAATGGCTGCTTTGGAGGGTGGACCCTACGGCACTCCCCAAACCCCTCTCTCTCCAGGCTCCACCCTCAAGATCTCCAGGAATTTCCCAACGTGGAGCTGGCAACCCTACAGCCTGCTTCTGTGCAACAGACTGCTCGGTCAAAAATGCTTTTCCTTCTTGGCGGTCAGGCAAGAAGATCTCATCAGAAGGTGGGTCGGATCTATCGGGTTAATCAATTGATTAATTGGACTGAGCTTGGACAGCCCCTGACTGAACAAAACCAGTTTGTTTGGCTATACCCAGGGTATGGCCAACAAATGCAAATCACTCACCCCCCCCCCACACACACACCAACAAAAAGAAAAAGAAATGTGCTGCTCTATCCTCAAGTGATTGAATTTTGAGAGGCAGTCGGGCTCTTCTTGACTTTTGTCCCAAATGGCAGCGTAGCTTTGAGAGCCTTAAAATTCCAAATACTGATAAAAGGAGAAAAACCGCACTCTTCCATTAAAAAGAAGCAGCAGGCACCCTTTCGATACATTCTCCTCGACTGGTCATTCACGTTGTGTGGTCTCTATATCGCTCTCAGTCGCTGCAACCTTTCCATGGACACCCGTAAAGTAAAATTAAAATCATGCATACACCTTCCAAGACAACTGTCGATTTCAGCAATCTTGTTTGTGCTTCTATACTAGTGCAGAGCTGGTTAAAAGGTGGCCAGAGCGGAGGGGGGCTTAAGCAGAATTGTATTTTAGGACCTCAAGTCTCCTATCTGGGCTGATTTGGATAAGGATGAGTGGAAAGAGGGGGCTTAAGCTCCCTCACCCTGTTGCTATTTTCCCAAAGTGAAACAGCTCCAGAAAATAAATGTTTGTCCCGTTGAAGAAGTGACTGTTACAGAGAAGGCCCTTCTCAGGTTTTGGTTCTTGCCTGTACCATTCCAACCACAGGAGGATCTCAAAACAGGGCTGTTATGGATGGAGCACCTTAAAGTTTAACAATACAGTGTTCGTGGGTCCTGTCCAACCGACAAGTGCTCAGAGTTCCCGGTTGAAACTTAGGGTTTTGATGTGAATGGGCACTGATTCAGATGGAGGGAGTGGAGTGGTGGGTGAAGGGAGGGGGGCTTTAAGACTTCCCTCTCTGCACCGTTTTCCTGGCTAGAAACAACCTTGGGGAGCTGTCATTTGTCCTGTTGGAAAACTCGAATCTTGCTCTTACGCTGTCTGGCTGTACATGTGCGCTTTCTGGAAATCCCCACTCCAGGAAACCCACCAGGGTAGCTTTGTCCTAACCTTCTGAAGACGTTCTTATTTCGACAGGTTTTTTACAGAGCAAGGCAGACTGCCACTTTACGTCGGTCTGTTATTATTAATTTTCTGCTTGCTGGCCTTTTACTGTCTTGCAGGGTTTTCCTTTTAATAACTCTGCATTTTTTTAAAATTGTAAGTCCCCCCTCCATTGGAGATTATTTCAGATGCTTTTTTAAAAATGGCCATCAGGTGCTACAAGGCCCTTCTAAGGAAGCTGTGGAGCAGAAAAACAAATGCTCAATACATAAATACATTGCATACATGTGCAGGCCACCTCCACAGTGGTTGCTTCCTGCATAGCAGCCCCCGCCCTAGTCACAGCCAGACATTTCCCAGGAATTGGGGGCGGAGGAATAGAGTGTGTGTGGGGGGGTACATGTTGCAGTTGCTAAGCAACCACAAAGCTTTCTTCCCATCCCACATCTCCTAAACCAGTGGTCTTCAACCAAGGGATGGAGATCTTCAGGTGGGCTGCAGAACCCGACCCGCTGGGATGCAAGTCTCTACCAAGCTTACTAGGGGAGGGTGTTGCTTTCTGGAGAGTAAGCATGAATAGAGAGCAAGGGAACGATGCCTCCTGCTTCTCCTTGCATGGTGCTGAGGAGAGGAAGTCCAAGCGAAGCAAGGTCAGCACCAGTGGTGGTGAAGATATCTCCGAGGTTCTGCCCCTTGGTTTAACACCTCCCAGTACTTTGCTTGCACTTCCCGTCCTGGCTGTCTTGTCCTTTTGCCCATGGGTCTGGGCTTGGCATTGGCAAGGTCATAACCCTGGCTCCCCCTCTTCCTGTCACGTGACTCTGATGTCACATGCTTCCTGCTCCGCAGGTCCCATGCTTTCGGCATCTGGAAAGACTGAAGATCACTGCCCAACACCCGTCTAATTGTTCAGGCAGGCAGGCCAGGGCTGTGGAGCCGTAACGAAGGCTGATGGGTTCCCGTACTGACTGACTATTTTAACCTCTCACCCACATGGGCTTGGGACAAACGGCCCATCTGCTCAACCAACGGTCAGTTTGGAAGGACACTCACGTAAACATAGAAGCATACGTCTCGTCTCTTGGTTAGTCTTGTAACTTAAATTCGACATGTTGCACAGTTGGTCTCCTACTTGTGCAACAGACCAACAACATTCAAAACCCTTGTCACTCGGGATGCACACGGACAGAAGTGAACAGCATTTCTTTGTTTTGTAAGCGTTATTCTGGACAGGCTAAGCCATATTTCTGTCTTGTCACCCACTGACTTTAAGAAATGAAGTCCCCCAACACTGTTCCCCCTCTCGTTTAAGAGTATCATATTTATTTCTTTATTTGGATAATTTCTATGCCACCTCTCCAGGGAACTTGCCCTTTTTAAAACGATGGAGGGGTAACCCAGAATTTCACCTTCCTCTTTACTGGGCAAGCAGCCACATGCTGTATGGTGGACAAACCCAACATGGAAAAGGAGCAGACTCTCATATAATGCCTGTGTGAACAAAATGGAGGAAGGGCAGCCAACCTTTTCTCATCAGGATTCTTAAACAGTTGCACAGAGGAGAGAATTATAATTGATAACAGCTAGAATGCCCTCATTTACCTAACAGTTAAAAGAGCAGGGGCCAGGCATGAATTAGATACTGTCACTTGAAAGGGTTGCCGACTCCCTTCCGCACCTTAGCTCATGGCAGCTGTTGTGTATTGTCAATCTGTGGCTTCTACATGACCTCCCAACATTTGTTAGCTTAAAAATAGGCACCCTTTCTTTTCTTTTTTTAACATTAGCAGAGTTCCATATTGGGGGATGTGGTAGACAGCTGGCCTGGACCACCCCTACGACCCCCCAAAATCTTGAAAATCCTAACTTCAAATATACATTTCCTCTTTTCACCCATGAACCACATCCTTCTGTGTTTAGCTTCTGCACCTCTGCATTTCTCATTATGCCATAATGCCCCAATATTTCAAGAACTTCAAACCTCAGCATGCCACACCAAAGCTGGTAGATCCACTATAGAACAACAACATTGACAACAAATCTGCTGTCTAGTTAGGTTTACAACAGAAAGAGGTACGAATCCAACCTGTATCTACAGCTAGCTGCATGAGAAGAAAACACATGTGGCCGGAAGTGTATGTTTCCAATCCACATTAATATTGTGACTTTTAGAAAGCACGCTAGTCAGAAGTGCGAGATACTGGTTAGACGGTTGGATTAGGATCTGGGTGACCCAGGTTCAATTCCCTGCTCTGCCATGGAAGCTCACTGGATGACCTTGGGCTGGTCATTCTCTCCCATCTACCTCACAGGATTGTTGTTCTAAAAATAAAACGAAGGAGGGGAGAATGTAGGTGTTGTTTGGGAGAAAAATTTGAGAGTCATGACTGCCGCAGAACTGAAAATCAGAACACGAGGGCATTAAAAAGTTGTGGAAATGAGGTTCAGGGAGCAGAAGTCGATTTGTATTGACACAGTAAATGTGCATTGGCAGAAAGAGCAAAGCCCTGTGTTTTCTAGCAACACAGGGGGCTACAGCGAAGATTTGGGTAGAATGGTTTTAGCAGAGCTCGGAGTGGGGAGGGGGCGCACAGCAAGGTCTGGGCCTGGAAGGGTTAAGGGGGAGCAGATCTGTCAGGCTGCAGCCTGTGTTAGGCCCCGTTGCCATGGTGGCAGACTGTCTCGCTGGCACTCCCTGACCCCTGAAGGGGGATCTTGAGGAGGGGGGAAAGAGGCTGTGAGACAGACACTACCGGGTGGGGTTGGGGCAGAGTCCCAGGAGAACCAGTCTAGCACCTGATACATACTTAAAGCAGGACTGCCTCACAAAAACACACACACAGAGAAGCAAGAAGATGGCCAGGCACTAAAGCACTGCATACACCCAACACCATAGTCCAAGCAAGCTCCTGAGGCTCCTACAGCGATTTGCAGTGATACATCAGCATAAAAACAACCACGGCGATGCAGACAAAGAGCAAGCCGTCACCTCCTGAGTAATACGCAGCAGCAGATAAATCACAATGCCACATGTGTGCACACAAGCAAAAAAACCCCCAAGCAGCTCACAAAGCACAAGGAAAAGGAAGGAGGCGCAGCCCCACAAAGGGAAACGGCAGAACAGTGCCCAACGGTTAGCACTCACACACCAGGCCAGACTACGGTGTCACGGAGGCGCACACGCAGAGTTGTGAGACACACCCGCACAAGGCTGTGTGTTCCCCAAGATGGGGCACATCGCTGCACAAAGGCAATGGAACAGCCCGGAGGCTTTGCCCTCCAAAGCGAAAAGTCAGACAGACCCACAATACAGAAGGCATGACCACAGACATCTCACGTCTCCGCATTAATATACAACTTCTAGGATCTTGCCTCTAAGAGGGCTGATACCCCATGCCTCATATTTTTTGGGGGGGGGGGTGATCAGATACCATAATCCTGCCCTTTGGAAACCTCTCACAGGCAGGACCCCAGATCTTGAATTTGTCTTGTATCCTTTTTGTTGCTGGAGGCCAACGCTAATTTACTGCAACCTGGAAACCCCAACAGTCTCTTCTGTCACACACCCTGTCCCCAAGTCAGCATCCTCTCACACCTTGTCTCCCAACACCTATGGCCTCTTGAGAAGATGGCACTACCCTAGGAGAAGAAACCCACTCTAGGAAACATGCGTACAATATATACACTGCACTCTTACCCAAAGCTCTAGAGACAGCATGGTGTAGTGGTTAGCAAGTCGGACTAGGGAGAACCAGGTTTGAATCCCCGCTCTGCCATGGAGACTTGCTGGTGACCTTGGGCCAGTCACACAGTCTCAGTCTAACCTACCTCACAGGGTTGTTTTGAGGATAAAATGAAGGAGAGGAGAACAATGTAACGTACTTTGGGTCCCATAAGGGAGAAAGGCAAGGTATAAATGAAATAAATCAGTAAATAAATAAATCCCATCTCTTCCATCTCCTAGTCACAAAGCAGGGATCTTTGCTTTCCCCCTCACTAAGAGGAAACAGCTTTGATTTCAGCCCCAAATCTGGCACCTAGAAAAAGCTGCAATTAGTAGAGAGTGACGGGAAGAGATTTGAATGCAGGACTTTGTCTGGAAGGATGGTGGAAATGGGCTGCTTTATAAGTGAAATGGGGGTGTCACTACAGTTTCTGAGGACACAGGAATCCTTGCTTTGGAAACACAGGCCAGGATTTTGCCTACATGGAAGGGGTCTGCTTTGTATCGCCACCCTACCCCTTATGGGAACACACAGACAAACCATATGCCAAAAGAGCACACGTGTAAATCACTGTTAATCTCAGATCACCACCACCCGGTTCATAATCATGAAAACAAATCAGAATTTCACTATTTCCCTGTTAACCCCATGGATACTTAGCAGGGGGTGGGAGGACAGTTAGAAACAACTAATCATATTAGGAGACCTAACGTGTTTTCCCATATGTTTATCTTCTTTTTAAAGGAATTTAAGGCAATCCTATAATCCTGACCATTTCATAGGGAGCACCAAACCTCAAATCTCTGGCTAGAAGCACGGTTCAGCTGCCAGAAGGGCACCATTTGTGCCCCGTATAAGTATGCTCCTGGTGGGTGGTTTCTGAGCTGTTTAATATGCCATGTTTAATTACTTATGCTGTGTTTCAGCATTGTTTGGGCTCTATATTAGATTTCGGCTTGTTTGCAAATTTTTGCATATGTTGCCTTTGCATACTGTTGATCGTACTAACACTGTGTAATCCACCTTGAGTCTCGGTGAGAAAGGTGGACTATAAATAATGTAAAGAAATAAATAAATTTATCTAAAATTAGCCTCAGATACCCACATCCCCTAGTCTCCTTCTCATGATCTCATGATGGCGAATTTATTCAGGAAGCATTAAGAAATGTCAGTAGGTGGGGGGAGACTAGAAGCATCCAGTTGCTTGGAGATGGGAAGAGAAGGCCCCACCTCAATGAAATTCTTCTCCCCACAAAAGAGGCACCCTTTCCAGAGGCTGGCATGAGCTCCAGCTTCTTGCCTTCCCCATGTGCCTCATATGGGAACAAGAAAAAATTATTCATGTATCTATTTGCTTTATTTATACCCTGCCTTTGTACCCAATGGGGACCTAAAGCTTACATCATTCTCCACTCCTCCATTTGGTTCTCACAACCACCATCCAATGAGTGAGGTTGGGCTGAGAGTGAGCGATTGGCCCAAGGTCACCCAGCAACCTTCCACAGCAGAATGGAGATTCGAACCTGGGTCTCCAGGATTTTAGCCCGACATTCCAACTTACTACATCAGAACAGGGCTTTGCCCCCACCTGACCAACCTTACGCATTTGGTATAACGTACGGTACGATGGGAATAAATACATCATAGGTTTTCCTCCAATTTCAGCATCTTTCCTGTCCAAATTCTAGGAAACATGGTGGCTGATCCTGTTGGAAGAGGGTTCTTATACAGCTCTTTCTTCTCTGTGTTCAGAACGGTTCCTTCACCCCTGTTTGACCATTGTCTGTCCCAATGTTCACAGCCCTAATGATGGGGAAATAGGAATCTTTTGTGCCCTCATCAAACTCTGTTTCTCTATAACAGACCGAACAGAAGCTATGCTAAACATCTGCATGAACCCTAGAGACACATAGATGTTTCAGGGATCGATCGGGCATGTATGATGAGAGTCACACAGAGAAAGAAAAGGAAGATCATATTGACTCCAACCCAGTAAGGAAGAAGAGGCGTGTCATCCGTTCACACAGGCTGCATTATACACTCTTTATGGTCCCATAATCCAGGTCAGACCCTAACCCCAAGTTCTCTCTTACCACCAGAAAATGGGAATGGGTTAAAAAGCTGGGTGGAAATTGGCGTGACGGAGAAGAGAAATCGGCACATACTTGACCGTACATGCAGATGGTTAGGTAAATTGGTACTCCGGAGATAAACGCTAAGGGTTGTATGGCGGACATTGGTGGGATGAGACTTAGGAATGATGGATAGGTGGGTGGGTCGGTGGATACAGAGATGGGCAGGAGGCTACCTGTCACCAGCAGAAAGAGATCAGCATCCAGGATTATGATGAATGGAGAAACATGGACTCATGGAGAGAAAGGAAGGGCTGTCTATTGCGATAGGTATTAAGGGGTGTATTAGGAGGGAAAGACAGAGGAAAGGAAACTGGCTGGAATAGGTGGCCATGTGGGACCTCTCTATACGTGGAGAAGTGGGGAAATGGAAAAGGAAGGGAGAGAGAACCATCTTGGTGTCTTCCTTTGCATCTTGACCTGATGCAGACCTTAACATTACAGTGCAACATGGACAATTTATCCTGCTGCAGCCTCCCTCCGTATAAAAATCTATTTCTACAATGGTGACCGCACCTATCCAAAAGGACAGCGGCTCTCCCACACACATCTTCATGTCCCACAGACCACAATTCAAATTAGCTGACATCAGCAGAGAGAAATTTGCACTCCCCCCCCCCACCCAACAAGAGAGAATGTGAACATAGAAAGAGATGGGGGGAGACTAGGAGATCCATGGGGGAAACGGATAGGCTGAGAAATAGAGTAAGAAGGGCCAGGAGCCAGGAAGGAGAAGAATAGCTAGTGGTAGGGCCTCTGCAACAAGCTCGTCTCCTCCACCTGCCCCTGCTCTGCTGCAACTCCCTCCCTGCTCACACATCACATATACACACTACCCACCTGAGAGCTGGTTGAGAGGTGAACTTCTTAAGAGGATTCTGGCTCTAACACAAGGAGTGAAAGTGTGTGGTGGTGCATAGGGGGGAGCAGAGCGAGAAAGACTGTGAGATTGCATACTTATGCATTTGTATGCACAAAATCTCAGCTGTGCATGTGCACTCCACAAAGCAAACACGTCCCCAGGCGCGCAACACCTCGGCACACCCTGTCAGGGGTACTTACGTGCAAATCTTCTCCCGATGCATTACAGTCAGCTAACCACAAATGCACAAGCGTATCCTAACCAGTGCAAAATGCACAACTCTCCCCCACCCTCTCTCACACTCATGCGCACATGCACACAGCATTATACTTTCACTGGCTTCAGATGTGGGGCCAAAACACTTAGCAATCGTCAGGCACATTAAAAAACCTTGCACTAGTCTAACTGCATATGGAGACAAAAATGAACAGTCAAAGTCAGTCACCTAAGTACTGGAACACCTCTACGAGTTCGATCCTAAACACGCTTACGTGGGAGAGAAGTCTAACTGAGCTCAGAGGTACTTACTTCTGAGTAAGCATGCTTAGGATTGCACAGTAAACCTGGTAAGGAAGAGCAGGCCAAAGACCCCGTTACTCTCATTTGATACAGCCTAGTTTGCCTGCACATAAAGTCGGGTACAACTTGAGGAGCATGGTGGTTGTAGCGATGGAGAATAGCCAGGGAAGCAATTTACATAGGGTGCATTCTCACACCTAAAAGGCTGCCCCCCCCCCAGTCTCTATCCCCCTCAAATGCAAAATCTTGGCCACCATGCACAAGCAATTCAAATCCAACCAGCTGCTGCTACGCAACATCTCAGAGGCAGCCGCATCGTAGGCTTTGTTCTCAGAAATGACCACTGGGAAGCGACCTTGTTGAGATATCACCTGAATCGATAGCCAGGCCTTTGCATAACGCCTGGAAGCTGCACATGTGAATTTTCAGATCTGCTTTTATTCCCCTGTGAAATGTCTCTGCTGAATCGCAGCCCAGAAGGGCAGCATTTAATCCCAGCTAAAAGTGCTGTTTTATCATTTTGTTACAGATAAAACATGCATGGGATCTCACCTTTGTGTGGACAGGCCTTGACTCCCCCACCCCCACCCCGAGCATCAGAGCGTACTTTACTACCATGTAAGGGATGAGTTGAGCCAACATCTACGTGGAATGAGTATAATTTTCAGAGAAGAGGCGTATCTCTGTGGCCCTGGAGATAGGTGCGTTCGGGCAGGATAGTGTCTGTTTTTATATGGAAAAATGGAAGCAAGCATGCAGGGACTGGACTCTTTGTTGAGCCAAAAGTTCTGAAAGGGTGTCAAATATAGGTTTGAATGAGCAAGAAGGTACATGGGAAGATGGAGTGCATCGTGGGGCATTTGGTTCTATAGGCAGAGAATCTGCAGTTGCATCACTGCATTTAGGAATGAGATAAACTAGTATATAACCATTTATGTTTGTTCACAAGTCCGGAGCATGGATATGTCACACCTGCCCTTGGTTGTTTTCTATGCACAGCCAACATAGCCATAGATGTCAAAAACAGGCAAACTCAAAGAACACCCCTCCCATTTCTGAGAAGATGCAAGATGCCACATCTTGGAACCTAGTTAACAGAGGCTGTTTGCATGCACATGCATTGAGAACTCGGATGAAGAACATATGCATCTGTTTCCTTAGAGTACCAATGTGCTTATTATGAACACGTGTAAACATCTGGTGGTGCACATAGGGTGAATCTGTGCACGTCACAATGCATACATGTGTGTGTACATTCATGATGGCGCAACATGGAGCCCTGAATGGATTTTGTCTCTATGTTCAGAGAAAAATGGAAGGGAGGGGAGGTGTGCTTTCATGCATGGAGAACCGCAAGGCTGTGTTACATAAGGCTCTGGGAGCAAAGCATTCCCAGTTTGCAGCAGCCACGCCACTGAGCTCTCCTCCCTGTTCATAGCCTCTAGACCCCATGCTTCCCTTCTAGGCAAACTGATTTATGCTTAGGTGACAGTTTTCCCAATGAATGGAGGCTGCGGCTGGGAGAGACCCCTGACCTCGCCCATGACCTCTGACCCTGTCTGGCTTCACAGACAGGCTGCAGCTGGGTCTCTCCCCCTTGACCCTTTAATTCCAGACCCGCCCTTCCCCACCAAGGAGACTGCCAGACGTTAACCCCATGAGTGCCACAGCTCTTCAAAAGAGCAACCAACTCAGCTCGGGTAGAGGGGACGGGGACAAGGGTTCGTGAGTCCTGAAGCCAGCCCTCAGTTGCTTGGGGGCAGAAGAAGAATGGGGGGGGGGCAAAGGGACAGGAATCTCTCTCTCTAAATATAGCTTCTCAAATGCTCCGCCAATCTATTTCAAAACAGAGAATCCACAGCCCATTCACACCCAAACAAGAGTTTTATAATCTGCCCCAAAGACAGACTCTCCCTGCCACCCCATTTCTCCGTCTATCCTTCAGTCTGAAAGTTCAAGTTATAAACTGGGGGGCAGAGAAGAGAGACGCTGCTCCAACACTAAAAAATAACCCCATTTCCCTTGCCCTGTCTGAACCCCAACCGATTCTTGCTGTTTTCTCCTGGGCTCCACCTACTTTCATGTTCCATCCCACCCATTAAATCTTAACCTTAAAATCTGACAAATATTCAGCTCTGCTAATGCCCAGTGCTTCCATGATGCCCCCCCCTTTTCCATCACAGACAGGTAAGGGGCCGCAGTAGCAGGAAAATGTACAGTCATGGGGGGGGGGGGAGTCGATCTCTTCTAGTCTCCCTCCCCCATTCCTGCCTGCAACTGCAGAGAGGTGCATCTTGGGATGAATAAATTATATGGCAGAATTCAGGGACAGAGGAAAGAGAGGGAGGGATTCACAGAGAGCAAAGGGAGACAGGCAGAACTGGGCTTGGTGGGAAAGCAAATTTCTGCAGTCTCCAAGACATTGTGTGTGCGTGTGCGCATCCCAGACCCTCGTTAAGAACATCATTCGTAACAACAGTAATTAATAGTATCTTGATCAGATTCCTGTACAGCCACTGTGCAAAAAAATACTACAGGCCCCATTTCCAAGAGATTTACCCTCTCCATCCTGTTAGATATCCCCCTCCTCTGCAGAAGGGGATCCTAACCCCCCCCCCTACCAACCCACTAAGATTTCACCGGTTCTCCCGCAACCAAGGATAGAAACCAGGTGTCCGTTTCGCCCCATTTTGCAGACAAGCTGAAGCAAAGGTGTACAAAAGAGAGGGAGGGCGGAAACAATATCCAAAAGGGGATTTTTTTTTTCATGTAATGCAGATTGTATACTGCCCCCACCCTAGGAAAGGTGTCAGGAAAAAAAGTGGTGGGGTGGGGGAAGTGGGTAAAGTCAATACTTGGAGAACTCAGTTCTTGGCTGAGAGGGGCCAGGAAGGGAATCAAAAATTATTTGTTCAAATGAAACAAAATGCCCTCTAACAGGCCCCCAACTTCAGATAGCCCCCTATTATTCTCCCCCCCACACACACACACATCAAATCAGCAACCTACCTACCTGATTCATTTGGGCTGCCATGATCCACTCTTTCCCCATTCCAAAGCAGGGGAGATCCCGAAGAACAAAGAATGTGCGCCTAAAGGTGCGCATGGGGAAGGAAGAGGGGGTGTCTGTTGTTCTCCCCCCCTCTGTGCCTCTGATCTGGGAGGGTAGGAAGTGAGATTTCTCCCTCCCCTCCTCTTTGCTTGCTCCTGATTCTCTCTCTCCGAACTTGACCTCCAATCTCTTGCATTCTCCTCCCCCCCCCAGCCTTCTGCACAGGAAAATACACAGCACAGAGAAGCTGAAAGTGGAAAGGGGCCCCCGCAGGGGAAGCAGGGAGGGATGGGGGGGGGGCTGTTCAGCCAGGAGTTGCTGCACCTGCAGGGGAGGGAGGCATCTATTCACCCCATAGAATGGGGAGGGGGTGGAATTGGCTCTCCCGCCACTTTGAAAGGCAGCTGGAAGATTTGCGGGGGGGGGGGAGAATCCCAGGTTGGTTGAGGAAGGGAGGGGGATAGAAATGCACGAAGTAAAGGACCGGGGGGGGGTAGAAAGGAGGAAAGAGGGTTATTTTGGGAAGGGGACTATGCAGAGAGCAGCATACCCCCCCCCCCCCATGCAGAACTAAGGGAGGAAAGTGAAGGCAGGCAATTTGGAGAGGTTGGGGATTCTCTAGGCAGAAATGGCCGGGAGGGGGGAGCCCAATGAGAGAAAGCGGATGGAGATCGGGGGGGGGGCGCTGACAGGGCAGCTGCTCCTAGGCCACTTACTCGGGAGTAAAGCCCCTGCACTTCCAGCGGGGATGCAAGCAGGAAGGAAGGGGGCGGGCAGAGAGAAGGTGACAGCAGCCAAGCCCGGCTGGAGAGAAAGGGAGAAAAGAGATACGAAAGGAGGAGAGGGAGGAAGCCTGCCCGGGAGCGGGGTGGCAATTGCACCGGGGCGTGCAAAAGCGGGGAGGCACGAGCCCGTCCCCGATCCGTGCAACGCTGGCCGGGGCAGGGAGGAGAGGAGCGCCCCGATCCTCCTTCGCAAGCCTGGCGGCGCACTCACCTGCCGGGCGCCTCCTCTGCGTCTCCACCGGCAACGAGCCGTCGACGAAGCCCGAGTCTCCGGGGCCCGCCAGCGCTGCATGCTGGGAGAGGCTCTTTGGGGGTGCTGGTGATGTCATTGGTTGCAGGGGGGGCGGGATATTGGATCCCCTCCCGGAAAAGAAAGGGGGGGGCGGGAGAGGAGGGAGAGAAAGGACGGGCGAAGCGCCCAGCCTCCCTTTCTCCCTCCCTTTCGCCCTCCCTCTTGTCCCGGAGTTGCTGATTCGCTTGAGCCGGGCTGCGCTAAGCAACACTCCCCCCCCCCCTCCAAAGCTTGCAGCAAATGCATTCATTGCAGGCATCATCCTGTCTCCTGCACACACTAAATCGGGGGGCTTGCATACAGCTGGTGCTCTCTGCAGCCGGCCCTAGGAAGGCTGCTTTGGGGGCACCCCCCTGGTAAGGTTGCCAGCTCCAGACTGGGAAATTCCTGGAAATTTGGTGGGGGGGGGTGGAGCCTGGGAAAGGACCTTTAACGCCATAGAGTCCACCCTCCAAAACAGCCATTTTCTCTAGGGGCACTCATCTCTGTAGTTCCGAGGTCAGTTGTAATCCTGGGAGATCTTCAGCCACTACCTGGAGGTTGGCAACCCTCCCTCTGTCCCAACTGTTCCCTGCAAGTGCAATGGGGTAGGCGAGGGACTGACTGGAGCTGAGCCCCCAGGAACATTTGCATCAGGAGAGAATGGTGCTCCTGAGCACGTGTGGAGTTCCCCCTTTTTTTGCACTGGTAATGATAGCCCAGGCAAGCCCGTTGGCCTTGGTTAGGAATTGGATGGGAGACCTCCAACAAAGACCAGGGTTGCAGAGCCTGGTAATGGCAAACCACTTCTATCAGTCTCTTGCCATGAAAACCCCACCAAGGGTTGCCATCAGTCAGCTATGACTTGACAGCACTTTTTACCACCAATGCATTCCTAAGTGCCCTATAATAGTAGTAGTTTCTGGTGGGTAGCCATGTTGGTCTGTAGTAGAAGAGCAAGATTCTGGTCCGGTAGCACCTTGAAGACCGACAAAAATTTGTTCATGGTATAAAGCTTTGGCAAACCGAAGCTCACTTCTTCAGATATTGTTGGTCTTTAAGGTGCTACAGGACTTGAATTTGGTACTCCTAACATGGCTACCCCCCTGAAACGACCCTAAACAGAAGTTACACCTTTCTAAGCCTGTTGTCTAGAATTGCATTCTTAATGGCATGTGTGGAATGCTTAGGTAGCTCCCCCTTCAACGGAGAGGACATTTCCCTCTTATCTTTCCACTGATTCCCAGTGGAAAAACAGCATTTTAATTTTTTTTAAAGCTCCATTTCCCTAACTGGTGAATAAATTTGCTGCCTGTCTCTCTCTAGTTGGAGACAGCAAACTTGCATCCCCTGCTCCCAGTGGATTGGGGCCAGCTATTTTTAAACAAGGGAATCCTAATCCCCGCTCACTGAACCAGCCTATCCTACCCCATCCCAAGCACATGCTAGAGATGGGATTCAAATCAGGCTTTATTCCTTATCCCTCCACTTTACTCCCAAGCAGCCTAGAAGCAAGAGACCCTGTATCTTTTCCCCCCAGCCGCTGGATAAATCTGCCTCTCCACAGGCAGGGTCACAAGAAAGGAGCCAGTCTGGATTAAAGCGTTATGAATGAGAGTTTATCCTACTTTTTCTCATGACCTCCAAATGGAATAGCAAAGTATCCTGACCTAAGCCTTTGATTTTGCAAATTCCAGAAGAAAAAAGAATCAATGGCCACTCTCTGAACTTGCCAGCCCCCCCCCCTCACCTGTGGGGCAGCTGTTCCACCAACATTCCCTTTGGGAGGAAAGGTTACACACGGCATCACTCCCCACCCCCCACCCCAGTTCTCCATGCCAGCCACTGCTAATCTACAAGAAAGCGCAGCAAATCGGCTAGCAGAGAATTACGGATGATGCAGCAAAACTCTCTGGAAGCTCCAGAAAACCATTTTAAAGTACATGCCACTGAGACGGGTCACCGGCGCATTCCTGAACCCAGGACTGGCAGAAGAACAGAAACCTGGCATGCCTAACACGAGATGTTAGGGGGTGGTGGTGGAAATATTTAGGGAATGATTCACTGTTCAGTGACATGTGTCTACCTAAGGTATACAGAGGAAATGAAACAGCAGCAGCAGATTCCATGGGCATCTTTGAATAACACCCATTCCATGTTGTCTCTAAGTAGGAGAAATCTAAACCAATTTCCCAAAGCCCATGCTGCATAATGCTTTCTATCAGGACCAAACAAAATTTCACAAAACCACTTCTATTACAAAACAAGTGTGCAAGCTTTGGAGGTCCCTAAAACACTTCAGCACAAAAAAGAGGGGGAGGGGATAAGTTGTTTCAAGGCTTGGTGATAAGCCCCAAATCTGCGGTTGTCCTCAAATGCAAATCAGATTGTTCTGCAGACTAAATTGGATTAGTTTTGATGGTGTAAAACCAAAAGCTAAATTGATTAGCTGTCAATTTTTAATTTTTTTTTAAAAAAGCATATACAGGCATTTCCTTTATATGCAACAAAATTTTAAATGCATAGACAATCACAAAACAAAAGGAAGAAATAAAACTTTAATAAAGAGCAATCATAACACCACCCCATCCCGAAAAGGAGAAGAGGAAAAAGGTGTTCCTTTATCACAAAACCCAAGCCTCGTTTCTCCAGGCCTGGGATAAACGTATAACAGTCCCACCTTTCTACAATCTTATTCCATACTTATCATCTCATGAAAGAAACATTTCTAATTTATTTCTGAAATGACATCTATAGACTATATAATTCTATTTGATGTTCTGTAGCATCCATAACAAAGTACACCTCTTTTCCCGTCCTTAGGCCACCACTAAAAAGGCACTGTATTGCTGTTGGCTAACTTATTGAATTGGAAAGTCAAGGGGGGGAAAAAACAAAGAGGAGCAAGTCTGTTGTAAAGATATACGAACACCGTATATTGTGCAGAGTCCAGAGCCTCATTGTATGTGAAATTCTAATGGATTTGTCTTCACAGCCACAGATGATACCTAAAGGCATTCTAGGGAATACATCTATCTTTGTGGAACTACTGTGTGGGTGTATTTGAGCATCATTATGCATTAGTGTAGCGTTACTATTGTTTCTGCTAAAATCCGTATATATAGAACATTTCCCTGTCTGTTTTGATTGTTGGAGTCAGTCTGTTGTGTGGTATTACCTACAGAGAGGTCTTACTTTTAGATGGGCTACAATGCGGTATGTGTTTCTTTACACTCGTGGTTGCGCATTAATCATATCATCGTTCATGAGGGAGTGAACAAAGGAAAGGAGACAGTGGGTTCAGAGGCAGGATGGAAACTGGGGGAGGAAGGCCAATAGCCACATTCTTTCAGTTTCCACATTACGTGAAAGCCAGGATATATCCTCCCTCAGTCCTTAGTAAATTCACCAGTGGTTAATATACAAAATGAGAGGTGTTTGAATTTCCCAGATTCCCCAGAGATTTCCCAGTATTACAAGAGATCAGTTCCCCAGGAAAAATTGCCTGTTTTGGAGGGTGGGCTCTGAGGCAATATAACCTCCTGAGGACCCTCCCCAGCTTCCACCTTTAAATCTCCAGGAATTTTCCAACCCAGAGTTGGCAACTCTATCTGGGATTCTCATTCTCTGACCAGAAAACCCTTTTCACTAATCCCAGACTGCAAAAGAAAGTTCTACTGTTGACCCAGTGCTTGAAATGGGAGAACTTTCCTGCAGTTATGACCAACACAATAGACACAATGCACTTTTTTGCATTGATAACAGATGGCATCTAATACTTATGCTTTGTTTCAGATATCCTAGTCATAGAACTATAGAGTCATAGAGATGGAAGGGGCTTTATAGACCATCTAGTCCAACCCCCTGGCCAATGCAGGAACAGCCTAAAGCATCCCCGACAAGTCCTATCACTTCTCAGATTTACATTATGTAATCCATATGGCTAGCCCAGGAGAGTCTGATCTTGTCAGATCTCAAAAGCTAAGCAGGGTCAGCCTTGGTTAGTAATTGGATGGGACACCTCCAATGAAGACCAGGGTTGCAGAGGCAGGTACTGGCAAACCACCTCTGTTAGTCTCTTGCCATGAAAATCCTGCCAGGGGTCGCCATAAGTTAGCTATGACTTTATGGCACTCTCCACCACCAATCCACCTTGAGTCTCAATGAGAAAGGTGGACTATCAATAATGTAAATAAATAAAAAAAAATAAATGTCTGCATAGCAACCTATTATGTTTCCTACCTTTATAATAAATACTGGTTATGCTGCATCCACAATTGTTGATGGCTCTCCCTCTTAAAATGTTGGGAATTTCCATGTCATCCTAATCCATTGACTTCAAAGGACTACGAGCAATGCTTCATACGAGCAGTGCTTCATATTGTACAGTATACAGCCCAGCAACCAAACTGATAATGCGTAAACCCTATTTTTTTCTTCAAGAGATCTCAGTCCTAACTCTCTTTTTTATTTATTTATACCCCACTTTGCTCCCCAGAACAATTCCTTCCATTTTATCCTCACAACAACCTTGTAAGGTAGCTGCTGCTGAAAGAAAGAGATTGGCCCAAGATCATCCAGTGAGTTTCCATGGCAGAGTGAAGATTCAAAGGCGGGTCTCCTAGAATCCTAGCCTGACGCTCTAACCACTATACACACTGTCTCTTTTGTGGACAAGAGGAAGTCCCTGATATCCTATACAGAGTGCTTTCTCTGCCCTCTCCCTTAGATTGCTTACCTTTTGCAATTGTAGCTTGCTGGGACATTGCAACAGGAAAAACCTGACTGAAATCAGAGGAGAGGGATTCTGCATGATTTTTAATTTCTGGAGCCACCAATTGCAGAAAAAGTGTTTCCCAGGCCTTGAAACCTGATGCACATTCGCTATAAATGAAGTTTTTGCTAAAGAACGTCATCATTTCTATAGACTGGTAAGTCAGGCTGTAGAAAGGCCGAAAAGGGGCCCATCCTTGACTACGAAGAAATGTAGTATAAGGAAGGCAATAGAGAGAATCTAAGTTGTGAAAAATCGGCTCTCTTTTAACAAAGGAAATGCAATTTGCTCCTGGCCTCGTTTCGTCCTCTAAAATGGCTGGATATTTTAAAGCTTAAAATAGGCTACAAGAATTCACAGCCTGAGGCAGACCTGATGTGTGGAAAATTTTAGCCCAAACTGACACCTCATGCCCTAGTCCTCGATTTCCCGAAGAAGGCGCTAGGCCTGTACGCTCGCTGTTTTTTAAACATGCCCCTCATTCATCTTCTGGCTGCGTTCCCACAACCACCTTCCCTTTTAGTCCCAGCTGCCTGGCAGTGATGCCTAGGGAGGCCAAAAGAGCACCTCAGGGTTGCCTAGCAACGACAGGCTGCACTCCTTCTAGCCATTTTGGGGTTGACCCGTAAGCAGTTAAATTGTTCATCTTGCAGTGGCAAGATAATCTTCACACATGTCCCCGCACTTGTGTATAGCGAGAACTAGAGCTGCCCTTTCGTCAAGTTATAAAATCCTGGATTGAAATCAATGGGCCGGGGAGGTGCGGAGGATATAGACTTGATATTCCTCTCATAGGGCCAATTCTTTAATAAGGCAGGATCTATGTTTGAGTTTTTACCATTGAGCCTTTAGCAAAATGCTGTGGGGGAACAAGTGTGACACTGCTGAAAGAATGAATTTGTGTTGGGTGGGCTCAGTCCAGTTAAAGGGTCTTCTTCAGAGGTGGGGCTGTAGTTCAGTCAGTGGTAGAGCATCCACTTTGCATGCAGAAGTGGTCTTATTCAGAATAAAAGCAATTTTATGGTGGGAACCAAACCTCGCGTGTCACCTCACAAATGACCACTGTGTGCGGGCCAAGTGATTAGGCATACAAATATATGCGTTATTCACCTGATAAGCGAGATTCCTCCATCCACGAGGGAGAAGTATCGCATATTTGCACATGGTTTTATATAGGCGCACCTAAGATGTCATTCATTTGATATGATGGAACTAATCCAGATCTTGCCGTGCGAAAGGACATTTTTACTCAGATAGAAGGGCTGTTTTGTAGGGAGGGGGTCTCAGATGCTTCACTAATGAGTTTGGGACCATAGACTTCATCACTATTACATACTATCTGTTGCTTTAAATATGTGCTCCTATGTACTCCCTGTGCGTCAAGTTGTCTAATACCAGTCTTAGAATTGATTTATGTTCTGTTTCAGCATTTCTTCAACCCTGTATTGGATTCTTTGCTAATGCTATGTCTTTGTAAACTTGTATTTATTTACCCTATGGCATTGTTTATGGAAATGTCCTTGACACTGTATGGAAATGTCCCTGCTACTGATTGTACTAATCTCACACTGTGTAATCCGCCTTGAGTCTCAGTGAGAAAGGTGGACTATAAATGACATAAATAAATAAAAAATAAACAAAATTACTGTGGGGTCCAAAGTCTCAGAAACAATGCTATAACAGTCCCCACAGGTCATAACAAAGTAAATTGACATAACCTCTAACTTGATTAACCTCTAACTAATTCATCCATTCATTTTGTTTCTCTCATTACTCCCCTAAGCGAAATAACTTTTCACAATAACTTGGCTGTCTGTCTGGAAGGATCCATACACCACTGGAAACTGTGCTATCATAATCAGTCACCTTCTGAATTTCCCAGTTTGGACAAGAGAATCCAGGTGGTGAATAATTATAAAGCACAATATCTTGCGATGTGCGAGACTGTTCCCTCTCCATCTGCCCTGCACACCTTTCCACAAGGCCCCATTTGAAGATACTATTTTGAAGAGATGAACGGATTCCAAAACAAGCTGTTGCTTTAACTGTTCGACATCAATTACATTAGCAAACCTTACCACAAGGAAATAGAAATTAGGGTTGGATAAAAGATTGAATAAATATTGGATCTTTTGTTCCCTCCACCTGCATTTGTTCACTGCTTCAGGGCAGCAGCCATCCCATTTCTCATTTAACCCTCACAGTAACATTGTGAAGTACCCTGACCTGGTTAGCCCAGGTGAGCCTGATCGTGTCAGGTCTCAGACGCTAAGCAGGGTCAGCCGTGGTTAGTAATTGGATGGGGAACCTCCAACGAAGACCAAGATTGCAGAGGCAGGCAATGGCAAACCACCTCTGTTAGTCTCTTGCCATGAAAACCCAACCAGGAGTCACCATAAGTCACCTATGACTTGATGGCACTCTCCACCAACAACAACCCTGTGAAGTAGGTTAGGCAGGGAGATGTGACTGGTCTAAGGTCACTCCATGAGCTTCATGGCAATGGGATAATTTGAACCCAAGTTTCTCTAATACATTTAGTGTGCTAACCACTAAATCATACAAGTAATAAAGACTTAAACTCATATTGAGTCATATATTACGTGATTTTAAACACAAAACCAGTGGTGTGTGGGTGGGGGTGAAGGTGGCAGGGGCATAGACAAGGAAAATTGCACTGAAATGGCATGTCCTTCAAAATTGTGAACCTTCCCATCCATATGGAATGTCAACATGTGAGCTTTCCAAAAACATTGCTATCAAACCAGACTTAGGAAAGATGGGAGCACAGCAGGAGAAATCCTGGAAGGTGAACACTGTATGGATGCTCAAAAAAAAAGGAACCCTCCAGTGTGGATATCAAACTGGAGCAAAACTTCCATGTGGAAGCAAAGCTCAAGCATTGTCTGAAGCAGGGCTCATTTCGAGGGGGAACATGCTGGAACGCAGTTCCGGCAGTTCCCCAAAGAGGTCAAATGTCAGGTGGCCCCCGCCCACCTGACTCTCGGCCATTTTGAGCCCGTTTCGTCCTGGATTGGGGTTGAAACGGCCCAGATCGGGCCTCTGACGGGTGGGGGATCACACTCCTGTTCAGCAGCAGCCCAGTTCTGACTATTTTGGGTCCCTTTTCGGCCATTTTCAGCCCCTTTTTACCATTTTGTGCCCAATTTCGGCCCTGAATGGCCAGGTTTGGGTCCAAAGCAACCAGGATAGGTGATGTCAGGGGGTGTGGCATATGCAAATCAGTTATGCTAATGGCACACTTCTGATGATGTCAAGGGGCGTGGCATATGCTAATAAGTTATGCTAATGTGTTACGCTAATGAGTTCCTCCAGCTCTTTTTCTACGAAATGACCCCTGGTCTGAAGCATGCCATATCTAGATTCTCCAGGTCCATTATGGACAATTGGCAATCCTAGCAGGAGTTGCCAAGAGCAACTACCAAGAGCAAATAGCTGTAAACCTGGTGTCCAAGATGAGCCAGCCTTGTATGCCAGTCATATCTGGCAAGGTTATGTAACTCAAACACAAGGGATTTCACAGTCTTTTTTCAAACGTTTTCGTGAAAGTCACCACCTATAATGTGATTTCCTTTCAGACCTCTGATATTTTTCAGAGGACCAATCAGGAGCCCCTTCATCCCAACTGCCAAGAGATGAGGGCATCATCAGGCATCTGAACTGGGGTTACCAGAGGTAAACTGAAGCTCAATCGATCCAAGTCCCCTGTATCCAAGTCATGCTCATGATGTGGTGGGTCACACATGGAGAAATGTGAGACTGGAGCTGCATTCACCCATGAACTTGCACAATCGGCACATTGTAGTAATCACAGGCCAACTGGATTTTCCTGTGCAGACAACAGAATCCAGCTAAAAGTGATCTCTCTCTCTCTCTCTCTCTCTCTCTCTCTCTCTCTCTCTCTCACACACACACACACACACACACACACACACACACACACACACACACACACACACACACACACACACAATCAATCTCCAGTCTTGGCTAATTTGGGGTCTGAACCCCCATTTCTCAGATTCTCGTCCAGTCCTGCCATCCATCCTTCGTTTTAGCCATCTTATTGAGCTCTTGCTGGCTTAACACACTGTTGTTGTTTGCTCTGGTATATTAATAGCTATCCCACTGGAAGGACAAATGGAAAATAATGCAGAATAAAAAGGGATTATCGTTGGCTCAAACTGGGGCAGGCATAATTAACAGGAAATAAAACGGCAAGGAACAATCCACTTTTGGGGGCCCTGTTTTCCTACAGGCACAGCTCTGTTCTAACCTACAGCAAGTCCCCCCCCCCAATTTGCTAGCCAGACTCCCCAGTCTCTTTCCCCCACCTGCTGAGTTCTGCAAGTCTCTCTCTCAATCCCCCGATTTGAGCCCCACTTCGCTGCTGGGCAGATTAATCTCTGGCTGATCAAGTATAATGCATTTACAGGTGGTAATTGGCTTCCCCGGGAAGGTTTAATAGGGTTTATGGCTGCTGCTAAGGTCTTTGATGCTTAGGAGGAAGAATACATGGGGCAGTGGAAGGGGATGAAATGGGAGCATACTCTGAACCAAAGTAAGCTTAAGGCTTGCACAGAAGAAAGTAGGGAAATGAATAAAAGCTATATTGATATGTTTACTGTCGCGGTTTTGCAATATTTGTGAAGAAATTATGCCATCTCCCAGATAACGTTGGCACAGAAGGTCAGACCAGAACCCACGGGCTGAAATCAAATCAAAAGAGTTTTCAGCTAAACATTAGGAAGAACTCCCTGACAGAGCGATCCCTTAGTGGAACAGGCTTCCTCGGGAGGTGGTGGGCTCTCCTTCTTTGGAGGTATTTAAGCAGAGGCTTGATGGCCACTTGACAGCAATGCTGATTCTGTGAACCTAGGCAGACCATGAGAAGGAGGGCAGGAAGGGTTACATCAGTGCTTAGTTCTCATGGCTCCTTACATGCCCAGCGTAAGCTGATCGCCACCCTGGGGTCAGGTAGCAATTTTCCCCAGGCCAGTTTGGTTTGGGATCCTGATGGTGTTTTGCCATCTTCTGGGCATGGAGCGAGGGGTCACTGGGTGTTTATGTGTGTGTGTGGGGGGGAAGTAGTTGTGACTTTCCTGCATTGTGCAGGGGGTGGACTAGATGACCCTGGAGATCCCTTCCAACCCTATGATTCTATGATTTTTAAAGCCATTCTCATGCCTTTGTCAGCAACCTGGAACCCAAAGATTAGCAGGTGAAGCTTTTCCAAACGTGGGATGAGGCTTTATCTGCCAAACTGCTATTAAAGGCACAAGAGCAGAGCTGGCAAAATTAATACAAAAAAGGTGATAAACGCACTCCAGAATGAGAGACCAAGGTCAGTCAGAACAATGCTGATGAATGGCCGATCCCTATATGCAGGCCAAAACTCTCAAGCGAATGCCTGAACTGTCTTCATCAAAACGTAGTGAGTTTTCGTTGACATTGGGTGGTACAAAAGTTAAAAAGGCACCCAACGATAACCCATCAACGCATGCAAAACAATCCACTCGCTGTGCTTTCTAGCAGGAACAGCCCTGTCTTGGTCCACAGACCCATCCAATTCTAGAAGAGGCACATGAGAAAAATAGCCTAAATGTGCCATCCAAAGTGAAGTTGCATCTTTCTAAAGCCACCGTTGTCAATGAATACCAATGCTAGGATGCAACAGCTGGGGAAGGGCTGAGCCTTAATGCCCTGTTCATTGGCCTTCCAGGGCAACCAGTTGGCTGCTGTGTGAGACAGAATGCCGTACTAGATGGACCCGCGGTCTGATGCGGCAGGGCTCTTCCAATATTCTTATGGCTTGGAAGGGTGTAACAACACTGAGGATTGCATTGTGACACTCTTAATGCTAGTAAAGCTCCAGGGCACACCCCAGTTCCAGTTATGTTATTATGGCCTTCAGCTTCAGCTGTCACTCCCCACATAAGTCATCTGGCTTGCGGGCTTCCTACGGGCAGCTGCTCGGGAAAATGCCGGACCACATGGGCTTTGGGTCTAATCCAACATGGCTGTTCTTGCGTTCTTGCAAAATGACCGAAGGACGAACCGGGGTTTTAGCTTACGGAACAGAAAGAAATGGGTGGAATTTCGCAGGGATGAACATGAAACTACGGGCCCGACTGGAAGCCGGAGGGAAGGGCAAAAGAAGAATCCAGGATTAAGTCAAGGCTGATGGAGGCAGGCATTGAAGAGGCCCAAGAAATAAGCTCCATCCCTGCTGGCAGGGCTTTTTTTCTGGGAAAAGAGGTGGTGGAACTCAGTGGGTTGCCCTCGAAGAAAATGGTCACATGGCTGGTGGCCCCGCCCCCTGATCTCCAGACAGAGGGGGGTTTAGATTGCCCTCCACACCACTCAGCGGTGCGGAGGGCAATCTCAACTCCCCTCTGTCTGGAGATCAGGGGGCGGGGCCACCAGCCATGTGACCATTTTCAAGAGGTTCCAGATCTCCGTTCCCCCGCGTTCCCCCTGAAAAAAAGCCCTGCCTGCTGGTATCCAGATGTCCATGTTAGAGGAGATACATCCCGTCTGAAAACAGCACACCCATTTCTGGTTGTGTGTTGCTCAACAGGCCAGCTGCCCTAATGCACTCAAGCCCTGGGGGCCTTTGATTTTTGCAGGGCGTTGTGCCCCTCCCCATGACCTGAGCCTCCAGGCTGCTTGCTGGAAACCTGCCCTTGAGCTTTCTGCCTGGTGCCCATGCCGGAGAGCAGCTTCTGTCCTTGTGGGAAACATCACAGCAATCTTTACGACTGACTTGTGTCTCCGGCCCATTCAGTCCCTTCCCAATAAAACCAGGAGCATCGGAAGTGCATGAATGCTGGAGATTTGGGAAGCAGCCTTGTGCTTTTTCAAAAGACCTCTCTCTCTCCTCGTTGGGCATGCAAGCCAGTCGAAGAGCCCAAGTGGCTTCCAGTGGCTCAGTCTAGACAGAGGTTTGGGCACGTGGAGGGGCCGTCATGGCTGTGGAGATCTGGGGAGTGAAGCCTTGGGGAGGGCAGGGTTTGTGGGGGGACCTCAGGGGGCTATAATGCCATAGAGTCGACCCTCCCAAGAAGCCATTGTCTCCAGGGAGAAAGGTCTCTGTTTTCTGGAGATCAGTAGTAATTCCAGGGGATCGCCAGGCCTCACCTCAGCAGCAACAAAAACTGAGAACCCTACCCAAGCAGTGAAGAAGTGAGCCGCGTCTCACAAAAGCTCATACCCTACCACTAATTTCGTTGGTCTTATAGGTGCTACTGGACTCTTTTCTACTAACCCTACTCAAGGAGGGCGTTGGTCCTCGCTGTTCACCCCAAATGCCAAGCCTACCCCTAGCAAGACGAATCCACTGATTTATCCCCTCTACCCAGAAAAGGGCCCTTCCTTGACTTCATTAGGTCGGCTAAGATTGCCAACTCCAGGCTGGGAGATTCTTGGAGATTTTGGGGATGCAGCCTTGGGGCGGGATTGGGGGAGGGAGGGACCTCAGTGTGATGCCGTTGAGCCCACCCTCCAAAGCAGCTATTGGGAGGGGGGCTGATCTCTGCAACCTGGAGATCAGTTGTGATTCCGGGAGATCTCCAGGCCCCACCGGGAGGCTGGCAACGCCGCAGGTCCATACGCGCGCCTCTCCTTTGGGAATCCTAACGGCGCGCGTTGCTGCTGCGGGCGCATTGCCCGGCGCCTCTCTTTCTCCCCGTGCGCGCGTCTTCCCGCGCCCGTGCTTGCGCGGCTGGCTGCAGAGAGAGAGAGAAACGAGGCGGCTCCGTTCTCTGCCGCTCGGCTGCCTCCTGCTTCCCTCCCCCAGCCGCTCGCTCTGGCCGGGCATTCAGGCTGAGTCTTTGGCTGGGAGCCAGGGGAAAAAATTCCATCTCTTCGCCTCCCTCCCCTCCCTTGCTGGCTGCTGCAGCGAGGAGCAGCCGGGGAGGAGCCGGGGAGGCTGAGCGCAGAGACGGGGGGAGAGGCCGGCTTCTGGCGCTCCCTTCCCCGCTGTTTCTTGGACGCCGGGAGCAGAACGCAGGGCCCTTTCCTTCCAGGGGGGTGCTGGATTTTGGAAGGGCGTAGGGCAGGCGGGCCTGTTCTGTATTTAAGGACTCGGTTTTTTATCCCCTCCCGAGGAGCTCAGAGATGGGGTTTATAATCCTTCCCTTATCTTCACAACAACCTTGTGTGGAAGGTCAGGCTTGGGTATAGGACTGCCAGTGTAGGTTGGGAAATTCCTGGAGTTTGGGGGGGGGTGGGGTCTGGGGAAGGGCAGGATTTCTGCAGGGCATAATGCCATAGAGTCCATTGTCTAAAGCAGATATTCTATCCAGGGGAACTAATCTCTGTAGCCCAGAAATCAGTTATAATTCTGGGAGGTCTCCAGGCCCCACCTGGAGGATGGCAACCTTATATGGGCTGACAAGTAGGATTCCCAACTCCAATCTGGGAAGTCCCTGGAGATTTGGGGGTGAAGCATGGGGAGAGCAGGGTTTGAGGAGGAGAGGGACCTCAGTTGGGTTATAATGCCCTAAAGTTCACCCTCCAAAGCAGCCCTTTTCTCCAGGGAAACTGATCTCTCTGGCCTGGAGATCAGTTGTAATTCTGGGAGATCTCTGACCTGGAGGTTGGCAACCCTATGGGATGCACCAGGCATCAGAATCACAATCCCTTATACCCATTGCCAGCGCTGTGGATCCTGAGTAGAACCATAATGTTTTCTGGCACCTTAAATGTTACTATTAAAAGCCAACGTGGTGTTGCAGAGTGTTGGAGGAGAATCCGGGAGATCCGAGTTCAAACTCTTGACATGGAAGCTTGCTGGCTGACCTTGGGCAAGTCAGTCTCAGCCTGTCCTACCTCACAGGCTGTGGAGCAGATAAAATGGGGGAAAGAAGCCTCATGTGTGATACGTGACATAACAACTCGGCAGCATTACTTTGTGAATACGGTACCCAGGGGCTGGTGCCACCATGAAGTAAGCTGGTGCAACTTTGGAGTAAGCCGAGATGAGGCAGATTTTGGTGCTAAGAAAGGTGACAAATTTTCCCTTATTTTTTTCTTTAAACCAAAGGTCCTTTGGATTCACCACGGCAGGTACTAAAATGATGTCGTCTAATGCTTATGGGTATCCTGACCTGGACAGCCCAGGTGAGCCAGATCTCAGAAACTAAGCAGGGTCGGCCTTGGCTAGCAATTGGATGGGAGACCTCCAACAAAGACCAGGGTTGCAGAGGCAGGCAATGGCAAGCCACCTCTGCTAGTCTCTTGCCATGGAAACCCCACCAGGGAGTTGCCATAAGTCAGCCATGACTTGAGGGCACTCTCCACCACTACCAGTGCTATGGGGACCATTTTAGAATTGCAACTCCAGTGTTACAGGTAATTGAGTTTTATATTCTTGTCTCGTTTCATCTGCACTCAGAAGATAACCTCGGCCAGCATAGCCAGGGTACCAGCCAGCCCATGTTGATAAAAAACATGGGGGTGAAATGGTCGTATGGCAAGACTCTGAGCAGAACCACAAGTGACAAAAGGCACAGATTGGACACTTGTCTGCTTCCCTCAAGTTTTGATGGGAAATGTAGGCAGCTTGGCAGAATGTTGGACAAGTGACAGTTGAAAAGTCCATTGGACAGCGGAGAGCGAAGCTGCGAGACCAGGATGCCTACATTTCCCATCAAAACTTGAGGGAAGCAGACAAGTGTCCAACCTGTGCCTTTTGTCACTTATGGTTCTGCTCTCTGAGTGAAGAGCAGAGTCTTCTGTTGCCTTATTTTTATCCAGAACCAGAACTGAAGTGTGAGATTCCCTGGTTGGTATTAGGGAAGTAAAACAATAAACATTTGAACTATCCAACAATAAGGATCTGTTTATGTATTGCAGTAAAACATTTGCCGAGGCCTGGAAAACTGGTAAAGGGTTACCTGCACCCTGATCATTTGTGCACAATAGTCACATTGGAACATGTCACAATGTTCATTTCTTTGAACAAAAATTAGTAGCGGAGCTGATAATATGCCCGAATATATGTGTGGGTTCAATAGACTGTGCGCTTGTTACTGTTTAAATGCTAAACGTTTTGATAGGTTAAAGGGCCACTTTATTAAATGAAATTGACATCCCCAGTTGGTACAAGGGGGAATGTTAGGATTTTACCCAAGGTCAGAAAGCTCCCTTTTCCATGCCTTGCTGAAAGAGGGGGGGGGAGAGCCAATGTGGGGTGGGAGACACAGTGCTGACCAAGAGCCAGGGAGACATGGGTTCGAATCCCAACTCAAGCATGAAACTAGAACATAACATCGGAAGAGCCTGGCTGGATCAAACCAGTGTTTCGTCCACTACAACATCCTTTCTTTTTTAAAAATTGAATTTTATTTTTTAAAAAATTTAAACCAAAAGATAAAAACTAACAAAAAACTGAAAAAAGAGAAAGAAATACAAAGCTGAGAAAAAAACCTGTAAAAATATAAAGAAATATGAAGAAGTGACTTTACAAACAAAAAATCACAAACGTAACACTCTAGAATTACAAATCATCGGTTCATTTTTTTCCGTTTCGAACAAAAAGTCTATAAGGGGTTTCCAGGTAGCAATAAAGATAATGACTTTTCTCTAATCAAAGAAGTAAGTTTAGCCATCTCTGCAAGTTCCATCATCTTCACCAACCATTCCTCTACCCCAGCACCCTTTCTAATACAGTGGCCAACTAGTTATTCCAGAGGGCAGAGCAGGCAAGTGTTTCTCCTAAATGTTGCCTCCTCCTGCTTCTTGGATTCAAAGGTTTACACCTCTGAATATGAAGATTCCCTTGAGTCATCATAACCATTATAGACCGCCCCTCCATGTATCTGTCTAATCCTGGCCATCTCTCCCAGGTGACAACAACGGTTGTTATGAGGTCAAAAAGGGAGGGAGCTGACTACATATAGCTTGCTGAACATCTCTTGGAAAGTGCACTAATTAATAATAATAATAATAATAAAGATTTGAAGTTCTTTTTTTTTTAGACCGAAGGAAAAGGTTATCTTATTTTACATTCAACCAAGAATAGTGGATAGAATTCTAAGATTCTAGGTAAATGGCAAAGTCTCCAGAGGAAAAATGCTGGTCTAGTATATTGTATTTTCTAGTTCGTAGACTTTTTAGAACTGTATTGTTGATATGGGTAGCTGTTTCTGTAACGAGTCAAAAATAAAATTAAAAAGAAAGATTTGAAGTTGTTTCTCTGGGAGAAACGAACTTATTTCAGTAGTAATACAAGCACTAGGTGCGATTCCAAAAGGACTAACTAAACACGTCGGCAATATTGGTATAGAGGGGGTAACAACTAGCCAGTTGCAAACGTCTGCGCTACTTGGAACATGCCACATATTAAGGTGACACCGAGTCCTAAATCCTTGCATAAAATCTGCGATGGTGAGGAACCAAAAATTCTAGCCCAAACATCAGGTGGGCTGTATAAAATAAAAAAAATAATATAATAAAGCTAATAGTAAACCAGCCAGCCCCATAAGTGGATAACAGCATAACAAGTTCACCTGCAAGCAAACTAGGAGTATCTATGGAGTAGGATGCACACCGAGTAAGCTACATTTTAGGGCCTCGGATTATGAGGAGTCACAGAATATGAGAAATCTCTAAAGGCCTGGATAGTCCGGGCGAGCCCCATTTCATCAGATCTTGGAAGCTAAACAGGGTTGGCCTTGGTTAGTAATTGGTTAGGAGACCTCCAAAGGAAACCGGGGTTGATATGTGGAGGCCGGAAATGGCAAATCACAATGTCTTGCCTTGAAAACCCCAGCATCACCACTAACTACACCTTTCCCCAAACGACTAAATTACTGTATTTTGATCATGCCGTACGTTGGAATTAATTTTGGCAACCTTATTCGGGATTGCTGGGAGAAAAGGCAGCCAGGGTTGCTCCAGGTCGGGAAATTCCTGAAGATTTGGGGGCAGAGCCTGGGGAAGATGGAGTTTGGGTAGGGAAGGGAGCTCAGCAGGTGTGCGATCTCAGAGAGTCCATCTTCCAATGTTGCCATTTTCTCCAGGGAGAACTGATCTCTGTTGTCTGGCCATCAATTACAATTCCAAGAGAATTCTAGGCCTCACCTGGAGGTTGGTAACACTGCACTGTACCCTCCCATCTATACCGTTTTAGGGTTTCCATCAACCTGAGCCCCTTGGTGCAGAGTGGTCAGCTGCAGTACTGCAGTCTAAGCTCTGCTCACGACCTGAGTTCGATCCTGGCAGAAGCCGGGTTCAGGTAGCCATCTCAAGGTTGACTCAGCCTTCCATCCTTCTGAGGTCGGTAAAATGAGTACCCAGTTTCCTGGGGGTAAAGTGTAGATGACTGGGGAAGGCAATGGCAAACCACCCCGTAAAAAGTCTGCTAAGAAAATGCCCATGGGTCAGTAATGACTCGGTGCTTGCACAGGGGACTACCTTTACCTTTTACCTACCGTTCTTACAGCTGTGTCATTCTTATAGGGGCTCCCAGAATAAGTATTTTATGACTATATTTCAGAATATCCCCAGGGCCTTCTGGAGGTACCATTCTGCAAATGGTCAAATCTACAACTGTCTGTCCCTGTGCATTCTCTAGTGCCGTCCCCCATCTTGTGAAATGGCCTGCCTGACGAGGTTAGGAAAGCTCCCACTCTCCTGGCTTTCTGCAAACTATGCAAAGCTGAATTATTCGGCAGGGCTGTTTTACTCAGATAGGAGGGCCGTACTTTATTGAAATGGTTCAGAGAGATACTTTGGGAAAGGGATTGGGACTGCAGACTATACTACTGTGTACTGACCATTGCTGTAACTTATTGCATTGTTTATGGGACATTCCACCCACAGTTCATATTGACTTACACTACGTAATCCACCTTGAATCTCTCTGAGAAAGGCAGACAATAAATAATGTGCATAAATAAATAAAGTAAAAATAAAAAAGAATATTGGCTCTAAAAATTGCTGCCCTGGCCCGTTACTTGTTTTTAAGGGCAGGTCTTACAACACTATGGCAAAGATCCCCGTTTGGGTGGGGCCTCTGCTCTGCAAAATAATAAAGTGCCCGATTGCTACATCTGGCCTCGCACAAAGATCTCTGGAAAAGCAACCTGCTCCATGCAGCTCCAGGTATTCTAAAGTCTCTGGAGTGTAGTATTTGCCATACCTCTCGTTGGTAGAAGAATGCCCCTTTGCATGCTATATCAACCTCTTTGCATGCTGTAGGAGTTGCTGGGCGTGGTGCGATCCAAGCTCGTGGACCTAAACGCTCTGCAGTGAGCCCCCTGCAAGCCCTGCTACAGTTGAATACCAGCCCCCTCCCCTTCCATCTGCATCTCTGCTTAGTTGCATCTGGAAGCTTCTTAGGAATCTCCGGGCCCTCCCCCTGCTCGGCTCAGGGGAGGGGTGAGCCAAGGACACCGAACCAGACAGCCCCTTTCCCAGCCCACACTCCCCAAACCCTGGTCTGATTGGTCGGTTGTGGCCTTCAAAGAGCTGCCCTGGAATGCCAGCATCCTTGGTGGCTGGGGAAGAAATGTGCTCTAATCTCTCTCTATGCAGAATGCAATCGTATGCAAAGTTAACCCAATCTAAACCCACCAAAATCAAAAGGCTTGGACTGCCCTAAGGATGCAAAGGATTGCAATGTGTATTTCTTTCCCCATCCCTTTCTAATAACAAACATATTAGAAAGCTCTAAACTGGAAATTAAGCCTTTGCCTCCCTTCATACCTTTGGTGGCGAGTTGGGAAAGGAGAAATAACATATTGATCTTCAGGAAAATTAATCATATCGAATGTGGACATTCGCCGCTTAGGATGCTGAGGTGTGAAGAAACACCCGGGATTCTACATTTTTATTCGTGGCATGGAAGAGAAAATTTTGGCAGGTACAACTTCGCCTGATGCTGCAGAAAACGCTATACTTGAATCCCTCTGGGAGGCAAGAGGCTCTTCTTCCTAAACATCTGGTCACCTTAGCCATCATTCTGATATTTTTATAAAAACTTGGAAATTCATCCTCCTATATGCTATGCAAGGCAGTGTGTATAGTAGTTAGTGTGGGACTAGAATCTGGGAGACCAAGGTTCGAATCCCCCTTCTGTCATGGAAGCTTGCTACGGAACCTTTGGGCCAGCCACACGTGCTCAGCCTAACCTACTTCGCAGGGTTGTTGTGAAGAGAAAGTGGGGGAGAAGAGAATGCTGTAAGCTGCTTTGGCGGAGAAAAGTGGGGTATAAATGAAATAAATTAATACATCCAAGCTGGGCAGAGTCTCGTTCTGGGATAGCTTGGGTGGGAAAAGTCCACTCCCAAACTGTGCCCACCTTTTAGGAAGTTGGCTACAGAGAGGGATTGAGATTTCAAAACAGGACCCAGGGTAAGTTGACACCTGCCACCATCTAGGGGTACCCAACAGGCCTGGAAGAAAAATATCCAGTCCTTTTAATGTGTAGAAATAGGGCAAGTGAAGTTTTTCATGGCATGGTGCCCATTAAACCTCTATTAAAGGGACAGGGTTTTTTTTCCCTCCATGCCTACTGGAATCCCTAGCAGCTGCCTTTGAATTGCTGACACCTCAGAAACCACACGGTGTAGCTTGCTTCTGGCCACCAATGGCTCTCCAGTAGCCACTGGGAACTTCCCCAGTGAGTTCAAGGGTCAGGCCATGGCTGCTGGCTATTCTTGGGCTGCTGCAGTTGTAGGAAGCTGGCGATCACAGGGACCAATGAGCCAAGGTGGTGGAGTAGTTAGCATCAGACTAGGATCTTGGAGACCCAGGTTCAAGTCAAGTCAAATTCCCTCTCTGCCATGGAAGCTTGCTTGGCTGGCCTTAGGCCAGTCACTCTTTGCCAAATCTACCTCACAGGGTTGTTGTTGTGAGCTGGAACGTGGTGGAATGGAGTTCCGGAACCTCTTGAAAATGGACACATGGCTGGTGGCCCCGCCCCCGATCTCCAGACAGAGGGGAGTTTAGATTGCCTTCCAAGCTGTGTCCTCAGATTATAAGGATGAATATAATAGTCCAGCTGTACTTTTCTCTAGGAATCATCAGGATCTTTAAAAAAAAATAATGCTGCAAGTAAAACGGAAAAACCTTTTATGGGTCTAGAGCAGGGTTTTTTCCAGCTGGGACGTGGTGGAACAGAGTTCCGGAACCTCTTGAAAATGGTCACATGGCTGGTGGCCCTGCCCCCTGATCTCCAGACAGAGGGGAGTTGAGATTGCCCTCCGTGCCTCTGTCTGGAGATCAGGGGGCGGGGCCACTGGCCATGTGACCATTTTCACAGAGGGCAATTTAAACTTTTAAAAACTCCCTCCTTGTTCCAGCTGACCCAAAGTGACGTCATTGGCCCTGGGAGTGTGCACGCACTTTGCGCGCACACATGTGGTACCAGGGGCACCACCTCCCGCCAGGAGTTGCCCCCTGTGCTGGCAACCCACCACCTCTTTTCCCAGAAAAAAAGCCCTGGTTGTGAGGATAAAAAGGAGAGGAGGGGGGAACAATAATGTTAGTTGCTTTGGTTCCCCATGATGGTGAAAAGTGGGAAATAGATCGATCAAGAAGGTTTTCAGTAGTAGGTGCAGAGAAGAAAAGGCCGAACCTGGAGATCAAATCTAGAGATCACATCTTGCCATTCACAGGGGCTGCTTGCAGATAAGAGTTCACCTTTTTCTGCCCCTCCCTGGGCAGTATAGCAGGCAGGAATCAGCTTTTTCTGAGTCTTCCCACTGAGGAAAGCTGTCGATTTCTGCCTGCCATGGAGCTGTTACTAGGTGGCGTTACAGATGAGACGGCACGCCTCCAAACCACTGAAGATCCTGTTATCTCTCCCAGGGATGGAGAAGTGTGAGGAAAGGGGAAAGTTTGGGCTGGGAGATAAGGAGATTACTTCCTCACGGTCTAAGCTGCAGGATTTCAATCGGGTGGCATCTTAGAGACTAATAACGTTTTCAGGGTGTAAGCTTTCGACAGCCAAAGCTCCTTTCTGAAGAATGCGAAGGAGAGAACTTTGACTCTCAAAAGCTTGTACCCTGAAAATCTTGTTTGTTTCCCAAACTACCTCCCTGAAACTTAGATGCATGCCACATTTGTATATTTCATGGGCCTGCCATGGGAGAGGCAGTGTGGTGTAGTGGTTAGAGTGTCAGACTAAGCTCTGGAAGACCCAGGTTCGAATTCCCACTCTGCCATGGAAGCTTGCTAGGTGACCTTGAGCCAGTCACACTCTCAGCCTAACCTATCAGGGTTGTTGTGAGGATAAATTGGAGGGGAGGAGAACAATGTTCTAAGTTGCTTTGGGTATATATATCTAAATAAACAGCAATAAAACTGTCAATCTCTGTCAAAATATTTGGTTTATATGGTACATTTTTATCTCATTCTTCCCCCAAAGAAGTTCAGGGTAGCATACATCGTTCCCTCGTTTTTCCATTTTATCATCGCAAGAACCCTGCAAGGGAGGTTAAGCCATGAGACAGTGAGTGGGTCAAAGCTGCCCAAAGATTTTCATGGCAGAGTGGGGATTTGGAACGGGGGTCTTTTCCGCATGGGGCTTTTGCATCGGTTCTGGCCCCATACTGCATCGATTTCTCTCCGGACTTCTGCACAGATGATCAAAATACTCCGATTCCGTCTCCAAACTGCTTCCCAGACTTTTTTGCGTTCCACACGAAGAAAGCATGCAACTGCTGCAGAACTGATCTTTCTCGATTTTCCTGCAGCTTTCCTCCTTGCACACATTCTGGAATCCCCCCCCCCCCCAGCAAAATCAACCCGGGGCTTTTTTGGAGTGCAGAATGCTTTCTTCGATGTGAGGCTTGGCCCTGCCCCCCTTTATTTCCCTGCATCCTGATTGGTTGAACAGTAACTAATCACGTTTTTTCCCTGGTTTTAAAAAAAATTAAATGGCAAAGTGTTGCAAAGTTGATTTTAAAAAAAGCAAAAAAACATTTTTTGCAAATATCCTCAGCGATCAACTGAGGAAACTAACCAGCCCTCAGCGGATGGACTGAGGAAAATGATGAGCCCTTAGCTCAGCCCGTCCACTGAGGAAACTGATGCGTTCTCAAAGCCCACAGCAGAATCCAGACATTTTTAAAGCGCAGAAATAAAAAAACAGACACCACTTTGGTTCAACTCCCTCAAAGTGTGGAATTAAAGAATTGAAGCAGTGTGGGGCCAGAACCGATGAATAAAGCAGATCCAATCCTTATGGGTTGAACATGCAGAAAGCTCGATGTAAAGTTCACCATGCGGAAGAGGCCTGGGTCTCTCAGGTCCTAGTCCAACACTACTTCACACTGCCTCACTCCTGAACATGTTCCTTCTTCCCGGGGTCATTTCGTAGAAAAAGAGCTGGAGGAACTCATTAGCATAACTCATTAGCATATGCCACGCCTCTTGCCATCACTGGAAGTGTGTCATTAGTATAACTGATTTGCGTATGCCACACCCCCGATATCACCTATTCTGGCTGTTTTGGACCCAATTCTGGCCTTTCAGGGCCAAAATTGGACCCAAAATGGCAAAAAGGGGCTGAAAAGGGCTGAAAAGGGCCACAAAATGGTCAGGATTGGGCCGCTGATGAGCGGGAGAGTGATCCACCACCCGTCAGAGGCCTGATCCAGGCCGTTTCGGCCGCAATCCAGGCCGAAACGGGCCCAAAATGGCCGAGAGTCAGGGAGCGGGGCCACCTGACATGTGACCTCTTTGGGGAACTGCCAGAACTGCGTTCCTGTGCGTTCCCCCTCGAAATGAGCCGTGCTTCTTCCTCCCTTTCTCTTACACAGATAATTTCCCTCCCTCTTAGCAATCTTGTAGATGCCTAGATTCTGTCCCACCCCGGTAAGTACGAGATGATCTTTATTACATCATCCCCGTGGTTTTCAATCTATGTTCCAAGCCTTTGGGGCAGAGATGCCAGGGTGCAGATGGTAGCTGGAGATCTCCCGGAATTGCAATTGTTCTCCAGGCAACAGAGAGCCAAGCCACAAGTGACGCCTGACACAGGTTGGACACTTGTCAGCTTCCCTCAAGTTTTGATGGGAAATGTAGGCATCCTGGCCTTGCAGCTGTAATGGAGAGCCAAGCTGTAAAACCAGGACGCCTACATTTCCCATCAAAACTTGAGGTAAGCTGACAAGTGTCCAACCTGTGTCAGGCGTCACTTGTGGCTTGGCTCAGAGACCAGTTCCCCAGGAGGAAATGGCTGCTCTGAAGGGTGAACTCTATGGCATTATACCCCAGTGAGGCCCCTCCCCTCCTCAAACCCCACCCTCTCCAGGCTCTTACCCCCCCCCAAATCTCCAGGAATTTTCCAACCTGGACCTGGCAACCCTACTTGGGGAATCCACTGGTGATAGGGTTACCAGCTCCAAGTTGGGAAATTCCTGGAGATCTAGGGGGGTGAAACCTGGAGAAACCTGGAGAAAGTGGGATTTGGGGAGGAAAAAGATCTTGGCATGGCATAATTCCATAGAGTCCAACCCCCTCCCCCACCAAAGTAGCCATTTTCTCCAGGTGAACTGATCTCTGTGGCCTGCAGACCAGTTGTAATTCTGGGAGATCTCCAGCCACTACCTGGAGGCTAGCAACCCTAAGCGGTGATAGGATTGCCAACCTCCAGGTGGGGTTTGGAGATCCCCAGAATTACAATTGATCTCCAGACCACAGAGATCCATTTCCCTAGAGGAAATGGCTGCTTCAGAGACTGGACTGTGTGGTTGTACCCCACTGAAGTCCCTTCCTTCCACAAACCCTGCCCTCCCCAGACTTCACCCTCTCAAACCTCCAGGGGTTCCCTAGTTGTCAATCTTAGCTGGTGAAATGGCACCGAATGTGCCTTATGAACGAGTGCAGGCCTGTGTCATGCAGGTTAGGTGGAATCCCTGGACCCGTTGGCACCAAAATGAAGGTCAAAGTAGAATGTCTTTCAACAAGAAAGAGACAGAAAGTGAGTGAGCCAGCCTTCCTCTCCCCATCCCAGTGTACAGGCTGCAGAGTTTGCACTTAGCTGGAGCTTAGAGGTCACCCAAGGACACTTGACACTGTGACTTGTGGTTGACGCCCTTGTATAAAACTGATGCTGGCTTATTGGAGAAAATGAGATCAAGCCCAGAAGGACTGGCTTTGAGCTCCACTGGAATGGACAGCATCACTGGTCCTCCAGGAGGCAGACTGCTAGGGGTCTCATTCAAGGCAACATGATGTGTTTCAGTCCTGTCTTTGCCCTCATTGACCACCTTGCGGCAATACTGGGAAACAACCCCAAACGGTGGGATTTCTCTCCATGGGTGAACTGGAGATTCTAATCCATGCTTGTGACTTTGAATGCAAATCCAGCCACCGTTGGAGCACTCATTGCAGGGAAAGGGCTGTTGCAATCTTGCTCATGGGGCTTCTTCCTCATAGCTCCCCCCGCAAAGAGGGCACTTAACTGGCATTGAGTTGGAGGCCTGCAGTTCCTACAGCCCCCTCCCTTCCTACTCGACGCAGAGCTTGCAATAGTTAAAATCAGCTACAGTCATGGAATGCTCAGAGTTTAAATAATGAATGGCGGCGTAGACGCAGGGCAGGCCTCCCTCCCTTTGGCAGGCCAAATCACAAACACTGCCTTCTCCAATAAAGACCAGCGCAAGGGAAAGAAGCAAAAACGATGGTCTTCAGATGGCGGATCGGACCAACCGAACGTAGAATCACCTTTTCCTTTTAAAATCAGAAACCGGGGAAAGAGAGAGACAGAGAAGGTGACCTAATGCACATGAGGACAGATTTCCTTTATTTTCCAGCATTTTGCAGAGGATAGGGTTGGGAAATTTCTGGAGATTTGGAGGTGGAACCTGGGGAGGGTGTCAATTGGGGAGGGGAGGGTGGGATGCAATGCCACAGAGTCCATCTTCCAAAGCCACCATTTTCTCCAGGGGAACTGGTTTCTGTGCTCTGGAGATGAACTGTAATTCTGGCAGATCTCTAGGCTTCTACTGCAAAAAACAAGGGAATCGCCCTAAGAAACCCAAATGCACTACCGGGTGTATGCTAATAACCTTTGTAATTAAAGTGCAAGTGCTCATACACTACAATTACAAAACTCATATATTCCTCAGAAGTCAGTCAGTTAATCATAAAGTGCTCAGTCCAGTATAATTCTCCAATGAATTAGGAGTGTCCCAAGATAAGTCCACAATAATAAAAAAAAACTCAGTTGGAATTCCTGTAGGTAATTGTGGATCACATTAGAACAGCAGATGTCTTAAAAGTAAAGCTCCAACAAGCCGAAGATTCTGGGGAACAGCTGAAGCTCCGAGGAGCCGAAAACTCCAGACAGTTGGCAACGAGCCTGCCAGCTAATAATTTGCTCGTTTTGATATTTCTTCGTCTCGGCCAATATTCATGCTGTAAAATTGCATATATTGGTCCTCCTGGTTAGTATTTCCATCATCATCCTGTTAATTTCAGGCTTCACCTGGAAGTTGGCATCCCTAACAGAGGAAGCTGCATCTCCTAGTAAGAGCTGTTTCCCCACCCCTTGAGGACTGCAAAGCTTGCTGGGTGATCTTGGACCAGTCGCACACTCTCAGGCTAAGCTACCTTACAGGGTTGTTGGGAGTATAAAATGGAGGAGAGGCACCTTGGGTGCCTATTGCAGAGAACGGTGGGGTATAAATGAAGGAAGTAAATAAAAATAAATATACAACAATTATAAACACTGGCCTCCTTCGTATCTCTTTGCTGCACAGAAGAATTGTTGCATTCTCAGGGTATTTTGGAAAAGGTCGGTTTTGTGAGCCAACCCACACTAGATCATTCAAACTTAGTGAAGTTTTCCAGAGAAGTAAAGATATCTCAGGTAGGGGAAATCTTGGTGTTTGAGGGGAAATCTCTGCGGATTAGCATTTTGGGAGGCGAGGAGCTTGTATTTATTTTTTAAAAAATATTTCTACCCATCTGCCAATTTGGAAACCCACAAGATAGCGAACAAGATAGTTAAAAGCCGCAATACTGATTAAAACAACACCCAGCCCCTCCCAGTAAAACTAGATGCTAGCAGGCACAGTGGGATGGAGGGAGTGGAACGCAAGCTGCAAACATCATTTAGCTGCAAACAGTACGCCGCAAGTGCTTTTTTGAATGGACATTGCGTTTGCCTGATGCCTGACCATATGGGGTGCACTTCTCAAGAGAATGACTCTCCCATGTGTCAGAGCAGGTCTGTAACACAGCTGCTGATCTCCTGTGGCAAGGCAGAACCATCTCCGTATGACTGGGCATTGGTGGGGGAAAGGGCTAACTAGGTGTGCCAATTCCCAGTTGAGAAATTCCTGGAGATTTGACGAGGGGGGGGGAGTACAGCCCGAGGACGGCAAGGTTTGGGGAGGGGAGGGACCTCAGTAGGGCATGATGCCATAGAGTCCACCCTCCAAAGCTGGCATTTCCTCCAGGGGAACTGACCTCTGTATTAAGAAAGCAGCCAGACGAAATGAAATGTAATCTTTCTAGAGACGGGTGTAATTTTAGAAATTTTAAAATTCTAGAGCTGTAAATACGTTTTTAACTTGTAAAGGCCTATGGCCACATACAATAAATTCATCTGTCTGTCTGTCTGTCTGTCTGTCTGTCTGTCTGTCTGTCTGTCTGTCTGTCTGTCTGTCTGTCTGTCTGTCTGTCTGTCTGTCTGTCTACTGAACTCTTAGTCTGGAGAGCAGTTGTAATTCTGGGAGATCTTTGGGCTCCACTTGGAGATGGGCATCCATACGGCTAACACAATTTGGGGGGGAAACCAAATACTTTCAAGGGCGATCCGTGTTTTTGGGAACATCACTTTGCCACATTAGCCAGGCGGGGGGAGAGTCAGCGTGCTCCATTCAATGTGATTGAAACACCGGCCCCAAGGGTCTGCCCTGGCTTCCCCACTCTGCGGCAAAGGATATGCTCTTTGGATGAACAGTGGGAGGGTGTTCCTGGCCTTCCAGGGCCGAATGCCCCAGCTGCTCTCTAGTTCCCCATCACCGACCAGCCATGAAGGCAGAGGTTGCAGGTCAGTAGGTCACGGCAGATCAAAGAAGCTGACCCCCCCCCTGCCCCTGTTTTGTCTGGAACAGGTTAACCCTTTGCAACCTTCAATGGGACAGCACAGCAGCAACAATAGAACTGGGAAAGCTGAAAGGTTGCAGCCCACACTGGGGTCAGAAGAGGGGGACGGAGTTACAGAAGGGAAGCCAGCCCTGGACTGGGGTCAGAAGACACGACGACGTGAGCAAACAGACCTCTTTGTACATGTACACTCTATGCAGCAGAGTATGTGTGTGAGTGTGTGTGTGGAGATGGAGGCACTCTAAGGGGCTATTCCAAGACCTTCGCATGAGAGGATTTTTCTCCCTCTGCTGTCCTTTCTTGGTAATGCACACACCCGGACACACACCCGGACACACAGTCTTTCCTGTGAGCAGAACTCCCATTCTTCCCCTCATGCACATTTTTGCTGATCTCGCTCACAAAATAAGAAACTTTGGCTTAATAGAAACAAAGCAGCAAACAGAATTGCCTAGTTGTTAATGCCACTCGATCCTTTGAGGTTCTTATTGACGTGCGTGTACGCTGATCCATGAAGGATGGGTGAGAATTTTTCAGTGGCAAGCCAACTGCCTCTTGAATTCTTTCTGCCAAGAGTTGGAGGGAAGACAATAGTCTCAGAGGTGAAGACCTTGGCACGAATGGTCAAGCAAACTCATTTTATGAGAATAAAAAGAAGCTTTCCCCTCACACAAATGATTTATTTAGCGAACACCGGAGACTGTTTAATGAGTATTGGCGTAATAAGGGCATAGAATCAACTAATGTCCATCAATGGCTTCAATTTGTCATAACATCATATATTCTGTCATGTATGTATTCACGTTCGACTGCTGTTCAGTTTTGAAGACAATAAAATAATAAGGAAGGAGGGTCTTGCCAAAATAAATCTGGGCCTTTCTACACTTCAGACGCAAACCATCTTCAAGCCTCTTTAACAAGGCCATTGAGCTCGTCAGATCTCGGTAGCTAAGCAGGATCGCCTTGGTTAGTAATTGGAGGGGGGGGACTTCCAAGAAGACCAGGGTTGCAAAGAGAAACAATGGTGAACCACCTCTGTTAGTCTCTCGCCATGAAAATCCCGCCAGGGATTGCCATAGATCAGCTATGACTTGATGGCACTCTCCACCAGTAACAAGGCCATAGAATGGCATAACTCTGGGATGGAGTTGGTCTCGCTTGAAAAACAGGATTGGGGTTGTCAACCTCCTGGTGAAGGCTGGAGATCTCCCAGAATTAGAACTGATCTCCAGGCTAGAGATCACTCCCTCTACAGAAAATAGATGCTTTGGAGGGTGGACTCTGTGGTATTATGACCCACTGAGGTACCTCCCCAAACCCTGCCCTCCCCAAGCTATATCCCCAAATCTCCAGGAATTTCCCAGCCTGCAGTGGGAAACCTTCCACAGAACCTTGACAAATATAATTTTGAGAAGAAGCACCTGGGCACCCTCACAAAATGGAAATGTGGAGAAATAGAAGAAAAAAGTGAAGAAAAAAGAATACAGAGAGAGAAAAGGAAGAACAAAGATTGAAAATAATAAAGAAAAATAATACGTTTCATTTTCCATTTTTCTCTACAACACCTATCGTATTTTAATGAACATTATACTTTTAGTTTTAATATCTTCAAAATGGACCTTTTCAATACTGCCTCCCTTCTATTTATTTTTCCCAAATTTATCTTCTTAGAAATCAAGACCATAAATCATCAGTTCATTTTTTCAAGTCAATAAGGGGTTTCCAGTTAACCATAAAGGTAGACAATGTTTTTTCTCTGATCAGGGCTGTAAGTTGAGCCATCTTTGCTAATGCTGTCATTTTCACAGTTATTGGGCTTTTAATCTCATTAATAAAATAAAAATATTCCTCTAAAATGGAAATTTGGAGACGGGCCATTATGGGTTTTTTTTTTAACTTAGAATCATAGAATCATAGGGTTGGAAGGTACCTCTAGGGTCATCTAGTCCAACCCCCTGCACAATGCAGGAAATGCACAACTGCCTGCCCCGACTGCCCCAGTGACCCCTGCCCCATGCCCAGAAGATGGCAAAACACCTCCAGGATCCCTAGCCAAACTGGCCTAGGGGAAATTGCTACCTGACCCCAAGGCGGCGATCGGCCTTACCCTGGGCATGTAAGAAGGAGCCATGAGAACTAAGCACCGATGCAACCCTTCCTGCCCTCCCTCTCATGATCTGCCCAGGTTCACAGAATCAGCATTGCTGTCAGAAGGCCATCTAGCCTCTGCTTAAAATCCTCCAAAGAGGGAGAGCCCACCACCTCCCGAGGAAGCCTGTTCCACTGAGGGGCCGCTCGAATGGTCAGGAAATTCTTCCTAATGTTTAGCAGAAAAATCTTTTAATTTAAACTTCAGCCTTTAGAGAACTGTTCCCCCTTGATACGTCTTTTGGAAAAACCCTGAACATCTCCTGTAGAACTCCATAACATTGCTGAGGTTTTTGAGGGGTTTTCTAGGGTGCGTGCAAAAGACATTGGGGACTGGCCCAGCACGTTGGACATCATCATCACCCTGTGTGTGAACTGACAGCTCCTCTCAGAAGAAACCCAACATTCCGCTTCACCTGGGCACTGCAGCAGATCAGCAATGGTAGCCTGCCTTCCCCTGTGCGTCTTCTAATGGAGATGCCCACCCCATAAGCTTCCTACGAATCTCAGGGCTGCACACAATTTGAAAGCCGCCAGTGCTAGAAAACCAAGAGTGCCTGAAAGACTCGGGCTTACTGACGAAAGCTTTGCATGCAAGGGCCCACTTGATGAGAGGCATCGAGCCGTGTGAAGGGAAAATTATTATTTACTAGCTTCAGGCCCATCAATTTTGATGGCCAGTGAATGCGTGATTTATTATGTTTTGCCACACTCGGAAGGTGTTGAGTTATGCCTGGTCCGACATGTCCTCAACAAAACCCCTGTGAAATAGGTTAGCTGTAGAGAGTCTCTAGAGACGACTGACTTGGTGCAAAGTCACCATCTCTCAGTCGAGCCTGCCTCACAGGTTTGCTGTGAGGGTGAAATATCTACGGAGCGAGTTCTGGTTCCATAGGAATGTGTTGTATTTGCTGCCTTGCCATCTGAGAACCACGGTGGTACTGGCTGCCGACTTTAAAACGGGTCCCTGTAGCAGTCCCTTTAATATCTGTTTGATCTGTCATAAATACCAGATAATGGGTCATTTTGTAGAAAAAGAGCTGGAGGAACTCATTAGCATAACTCATTAACATATTCCACGCCTCTTGCCATCACTGGAAGTGTGTCATCAGTGTAACTGATTTGCATATGCTATAGTGGTGAGCTAGGATTTGGGAGATCCAGGTTCGAATCTGCACTCTGCCATGGAAGCTTGCCCTTGGGCCAGATGCATATTCTCAGCCTAACCCACATGGTTGTTTTTATGAGGATTAAGAGAGGAGGATGGGAGAGCTGTTTTTTAAAGCCAGTTTTGTCCCCATTGGGAAGAAAAGCAGGATATAAGTTGAAAAACAACACACAAAATGTCAACCGTTTTAGAATTTAAATCCACTTCACATAAAACATCTCTACTTGCTTAACCAGAGTTAAAGGGCCAGGGAGATGAAGTCAGCTACTGTAGCATAGAGGTTAAGTGGTTGGGATGCAAATCAACACTCTGCTGGTTTAAATCCCACTACTGCCACCAGCTCTGTAGGTAGCGTCAGTCCCAAATCCCCAGGTGTATTGTGGAGATAAAATATACTAACTCCGTTCAGCACTTTAAGTCTAGAAGAATGATCTATAAGCACAGTTGTTGTTATTATCACATGTTCCTCTCTTCAACTCCCCACCCTCTGTTTCCAGTACCCAAACTGTTCAGTGTTATAGCAGTGTTCACATGAAGGTTAACCACAGATTTGAAAATTCAATTTAAACCTCTAACCAATTTTATTTTATTGTAGCATAAGCTTTCGAGAATCAAGTTCTCTTCATCAGATCAGGCATCTGATGAAGAGAACTTGATTCTCGAAAGCTTATGCTACAATAAAATAAAATTGGTTAGTCTTAAAGGTGCTACTGGACTCTTTTTGATTTTGCTACTACAGACTAACACGGCTAACTCCTCTGAATTTAAACCTCTGTGGCAGGTTTCTTGGCTGCTATTGCAAAGTTTATCCAGAAGATGGCACCAAATGCCAGTCTAGAGAGCAACTGGCTGTCCTTTATTTCAGATGCAGAATAGGAGAGAGGTTTTTGTGTGCAGGTTTTACTCCCACCTCCTGCTTCCTTGTTCCCCAAATGCCATCTCCTAAATAGGGTTGCCAACAACAGGGAGGTGAAAAAAAGAGTCTCTTTCCTTTAACAGAAACTTAATGGGCAGCTGAAGTTTTTCAGGACACAGAAGTAGATAATATCACCTGCTAAATAGCATCCCATCAGCCACTATTAAAAAGTTGGAGAGACATTTTATCTTCAAGTTGTTGGCAACTCTACTCCCAATGAAACTGGTGAAATATAAACAGGGATACAAACACTGAAGGCAAAGAGGATGGGGTAGATATCCTCAATGAAGAATAATTCTGGTGACGGGGCGATGCAAATCGATGGGGTGTTGGTGTCCATATAATCAGTCTGCAATACAAAGCCACCCTAGCCTAGTAAAGGAATAAGAGACTTTATAGGGCCAAGGATTATTTTAACTTTACAAGTCTAGGAGGTAAAGGTGCAAGCACTGAAACATTACTGACCCATGGGGGGGACGTCACATCATGACGTTTTCTTGGCAGACTTTGTTACGGGGTGGTTTGCCATTGCCTTCCCCAGTCATCTACGCTTTACCCCCAGGAAACTGGGTACTCATTTTACCAACCTCGGAAGGATGGAAGGCTGAGTCAGCCTTGAGCCGGCTACCTGAACCGGGCTTCCACCGGGATCGAACTCAGGTCGTGAGCAGAGCTCGGGCTGCAGTACTGCAGCTCACCACTCTGCACCACAGGGAGCCCTGGGCCAGGTTCCAATCCACTGAAGCTCACTGGTTGAACTTGGACCGTCCCTCTTTCTAACCCTAACCTACACCACAAGGGTGGTGGTTGTGAGGGTAAAATGGAGTGGGGGAGAATGAGGCAAGCCCTTCTGGGTCTCCGCTGGGAAGAAAATCAGGGAACAAATAAATAAATAATAAATGTTGTCCCATATCCTGGTTCCCGGAGTGGTCCACGGATGCTCCAGGGTTGCTCGTGAGCAGAGCAAGATGCAAGAGACCACTGAGCAACCGATATTCAGTGGCAGGGCCGGCGCTCCCATTGAGGCCAGGTAGGTGGTGGCCTCAGGGCGCGGGGTGCTGGAGGGGGCACCGGAGGAGGCGCGGGGGGTGGAAGCGCATGCCACGCCTCCTATCCCTCCTACTCCACGCCACCGCCACCAGCACACGCTGTCGGCTGGGTGCAGCAGCCACAGGCAGGCGTCTGTGGCTGAGCAGGGCAACCGAGCGGGAGAGCTCGGAGGCCATCCACGCGCTGTCCCAGCCGCCTGCTGCAGCAATCGAGCCGGCGGCGCGTGCGCTCCCATGATGACATCACACGTGACGTCATCACGCGGGCCAGTGCATGTGTGCATGCCCGCACGTAGGGGCACCCGGCCCACTGGTCAGCTGTGAGTGCTGAAAAACCTGGCACCGCTGCTATTCAGTGGTAAACTGCCTCTGAACATAGAGGTTTCCCTTTAGCTATCACGGGTGACAGCAGTGGAGGGCTATAGCCTTCTGATCCCCTGAGAACGTCAACATGAACACGATCACCAAGCAAGTACCCCTGCCTAGCGTTTCCTTACTAGGAAGGCATTAGAATGCGAGGTGAAAATCCTGCTCTGTGACATGTTACATTTCTATGGCTTTCCACATGTGATTGATACATATTCAAAAGCTCTCTCGTGGCTTCAGCCCAAATACCTCATTTTCCAGCTGTCCTGGAACCACTTGAGATATTCTGAGAAGCAGTAAAAATGCAGATGTGGGAGTGGCACCGCATGCCACGCGATGCTCATCATGCAAGCCCGCATCATGCCGCAGGAGTGATGTGCGAGTTTTGCCTGCCTGCCTTTAGCACGTTGCCCAGAAGTGTGAGTTATCTGAGCATCTGCTTCTCGGAATATGTGGAGCTGCCCACAGTTGGGAGGCTGGAACTTCTGCAGAATTCTCACTCGAGATCCCAAACAGGCATGTGTGTGTGTCAGGGTGTTCTGTAACCCCTCAGCTGAGACACTGTGCTGAGCTCAGCTGGGTGGACCTCGTCTGTTGAACTTTATAAGCCTCTTTTCCATTTCCTCAGCTCCCGCCCTTCCTTTTTCAAGACCTGTCTGTCCCAGCCACACCAGCTGCAGCTGCAATATCTGCAAAAGCCCAGCTCCTAACCCCCACCAAACCACTCTGCATGCATGAGCTTCTTCTGGCTGTCTTGCCTGGGCCACTTCCAGTGGAACCCCACCACAGTCAATAACAGCTATTAATAGCCAAGGATTGGGCAAGCCATGTATATCCTCTTTGTGGCCCTAAGAGGAACTTTAGTGAGCCAGAGAGGGGGACATGGGTTGTAATGGTGAGCTGGCACATGGCTGGGGTGAGGTGACAAGGACATGCACCGATGAGCCCAGGGCCAGCAACACAAACTCAGACTCACACAATTGTGTATAAAATTCTGCTTTGGCAGGGAGGGCAGGAGCCATATTGCATCCAGCCACCGACAGCATGATCCTGGAGTCAATGACCACCACCTCTCCTGCCAACGATGGCAGGGGGCAAGCCAAGCCCCTGTAGTGCATTGGCACCTTCCTCGTTGTGCCACTCTAAGAAGCTGCTGGGTGGCTTGATTGGCGCTGAAGATAAGAAGCTTACCCAAGGATATAACTTTTCATCCTTTACCATAGAGATTGGGGGAATTCCTAGAATGTTGCTTGACAGGGTGATATCACTTCCAGACAATGTTGCCAGTCCCCCCTTGGGGGTGGGCGGGGATCCCCCTGCCTCCTACTTTCTCACTGCTGCTCAGATATTTAAAAAAAAATGTCGGTCAGGCTGATGGTGTGACATCACTTCCAGGGAAAACCCAGAAGTGATGCTAGTCCTCTCAAGGTATCACCAGAAACTCTATGGTTTTACCATGGATTTTCCAGTGATCCTTAGAGAGGCATGACATTGCTTTGTTTTTTTCCCCCTTGGAAGTGGTATACCATTGCCAATGGCCATGCTCTCATATCCCCACCCCCAAAACTTCAAGGGTAAAGATCTGGCAACCCAAACTCTAAAATCATACTGCAAATAAATAGAACACCACTGATGATAGTCAAACTTCAGACAGGGCCAAATTTATACAAGCGGAGAGTCTAAGCTATGTCAAGTTTAAGAGGCCTTATAGCACTACAGATAAGGAAGCGGGGTGGTGGTATTTATTGATGAATTACTGTTTTAAAATTTAGAGTTCCCTGTTAATTCAAGGCCCTAAACTGTAGTTTACTTATCTTGTTCATGAATCCAGCTCTGACTTCTGGTCTAGGAGGATAGTCTGGGTTTCTTGTGCTCCTTAGATTTGAGGAAATTGATGTTGTGATCAATTTTCAAGAAAGTGCACAGATGTATTTGTGTGTATTCAGTTTTGGTGAAAATAAGCATAAGGAATCCTTTGGATTTTCCAAAATGAGGAATATATGCTTCTAAAAACTGAATGTTTTTATGGAATTTCACCGAAATTCACTGGTGAGGGGAAATCCAGTACTCTTGGGTCTGAGTCTACTTTCCTAAGAATTGTCCAAAAACTAGAGTTAGTTCTCCGTTTAAAAAAATAAAGCAAAAACCTCCCACTTGTTAAATGGAAAACATTTCATTGAAGAAGGAAAGCAAAACTACCATATACATGAGTAACTAAATTAAATCGGGAAGATCTACTGCAGCTAATTCCCATTAGGGTGTTTCCAGATCGAGAGCTTCTGCAGACAGCCAGTGCAACAGAATTACAAATTATTTGCAGCAAGAACCTGGGCTTGCTGTCTCCAAGTGTTCTCCAGGAATTACAGCACATCTCCAGACTGCATAGATCAGTTCTCCGGGTTGAAATGGCAGCTTGGGAGAACTGATTACATGGCAGGGGTCCTGTAGGTGCCATGACACATGCTGACTCCTTTCCTGGTGATTTTAGAAAGCAGACAGGGAGTTTGCCCACCGAGACTACTTATCGGCCATTGGAGATTTGATTGGCTGTGCAGAGTTTTGGAAATGTTGCTTGGGCAGCAGTTACCCCTGCGGCAGCCATTTTGTGGCTGCATCCGCCATGCTGTGTCAGAATTCCAAAGGTGCCTGTAAGCTCAAAAAGGTTGGGGACCTCTGCTCTCTCGATTCACATCCCTGATGAGCTCCCATCTCTCCCCAACCTCTATTCTCCCCAGGCTCTGCCCCCAAATCTCAGAAGGAATTTCGCAAGCTGGAATTGGCAGCCCTATGGGAATCCCTGAAGACGGTAGCAAACCATCAGAGGTTGCCTGCCACTGGCACCCAGGGAAGAAGCGCTGTGCGTGCACCCCCTGCGGGCATGGCAGCATCACTTCTGGTAATAAATGCCAGAAGTAATAAATGCCCCCCCCCTATAAAGCCCTCAATAGCCTAGACTCATCTGTAAGGTTTCCTATGGTGCACAACCTCTTGAAGAATGGCCCAGAATTTGCTATATAGGCACCAAGTTGAGGCCACAAGAAAAAAAACACCCAGCTTTGAAATTCTCTCCCTCTGAAGACCAGCGAAAGCCTGCGTCTTGTTTCTTTAGAAAGCAGCGTAAGATTTTTTTTAAAAAAAGCAGTATTCTCCCAACAGATGTTTGGTGGCCGGAAATAATGTAGTTGCCTATTATTAACCAACCCTAGCCCCTGGGATAGAGTGAGCTAGGAGTTCAATTAATTAACTAACTGATTTCGAATAACCGAAGCGTCATGTTGTGTGTGTGTGTGTGTGTGGGGCACCGTAAAGAGTAACACATTCATTGAAGCTTTCAAAGGCCAGAGGCCAGATGTGTAGAATTTGTCCAAATGTTTGAGCTTTCCCACCCCACCCCTGTAGTCTGGACATGCTATCTTTGTGATCAAAAGTGGTTCATTCTTCTTTGTGCAAATTCCTTCGACGAGGGGCTGAGTCATCCCTCCCTCTTGGCCCTCGATCACAGCCACCCGACGTTTTCAGTAAAGGACCTGTCCTCAAGTTCCTTCAACTGCTTCCCCTCCTCACCAAGTCGTCTGTGTCAAGAGCTGATCATTTCCCGTACAAAGCTGGCGGCCCTGCTTCCAAGCCCTGACTCAACTCCTGCCCTGATCCCTCAAGCCAGATGTTTCATAGCAACCGAAGCAAATGTTCTCAGAGAGGAGGGTGGACCAAAAGGGAGACTGCAACGTCATAGAGTCGTCTGTCTACGTCTTGCAGACTTGGGAAGGGGGGTGGTGGTGGAGAGAGTTGTTAAGCAAATCAGCCAGCTAAAAAACTGCCCCCCCACCCCAAACCGAGAGTGAATAATTCCCACCTCATAATAATCTGGCAGTGGTCAATCTTAAGGATAAGATCCAAAGCCAAGGACTCATGAAAGAGGAAATGCTATAGCCAATGAGGAATTTTGCTCACTGTGAATGGCATGGATCCAGCATGCATTAAATAAGTTCTAGTACCACCCTGTTGGCACCGGGTATTTCCAAACAGCTCCCTTTTGCCCACTCATGGCAGCAGGAAGGTCATCTCAGGACCCATCAGCGAAAGCAGGATTTTGTGGATGGGGGAGAAAACCAGACCTTAGCTTGAAACAGAACTTCCCCTGCCTCATTCTCCCGAATTATATTTTTTTCGAATGTTAGGATTAATAATAAAGGATTAATAATAATAAAAATAAGAGTTCAATATGGAGCATCCACAACCTGCCCCATACAAGAGCTTCCAGGCTTACCTGAACCCTTTGATGCAAAATTAGCGGCATCACTAATATTAAACTCACCACTTCTGAGGCACAACTGATGGCTGAGAGGGAGTTGAGCCCCTGTGGTCCGTTGAAAACCTCTTCGTTTCCTGTTTCACACAGGAAAATCAACTTGTCAGTTGTTGCTAAAATGCATCGAGTGTGCATTATCCAACATGTGTGAAAGCAGCCAGTTCTCTAGACCAAAGCCTGCCTTTTCTATTGCAATTCGAATGATCACCAGGGCTTTTTTTCACCGGGAACACAGTGGAACAGAGTTCTGGCACCTCTTAAAAATGGTCACATGGCCAGTGGCCCCGCCCCCTGATCTCCACACACAGGGGAGTTTAGATTGCCCTCTGCGCCACCAAGTGGTGCGGAGGGTAATCTAAACTTCCCTCTGCCTGGAGAGCAGGGGGCGGTGCCACCGGCCATGTGACCATTTTCGCAGAGGGCAATTTAAACTTTAAACCCCCCCCCGTTCCAGCTGACCCAAAGTGATGTCATTGTGCGGTCCTGAGTTCCACCACCTCTTTTCCCAGAAAAAAAGCCCTGATTATCATCACCCACAGTAATAAAGAACTGGCTTTTGCAAACAGAAATGAATACAGTATTTGCCAGTACGTCTGCATTCACAATGCGGGTGACAGGGAAGAGGAGAATCCTTGTCATATGGATGCAGTCTAGGATTGCCAGCTCCAAGTTGGGAAATTTCTGGAGATTTTGGGGGTGGAACCTGGAGAAAGCAGGTTTTGGAGAAGAGAAGAACTTCAGAAAGATATAATTCCATAGAGTTTATCCTCCAAAGCAGCCATTTTCTTCTGGTGAACTGATCTCTGTGGCTTGGAGAGCAGTTCAGTTGTAATTCTGGGAGATCTCCAGCCACTACCTGGAGGATGGCAACCCTAAACTCAGTTAAAAATTGAGAATGATTGACGTTTTCACTAAAGAGTTTAGGCAGGGAGACACTGGGCAGAAATCCACGGACATTTTTACCTGTGGTAAAATCGCCACACCTTTAAAGGGGATGGAATAGACTTTGGTATGGAAAAAGCCACATTTCACTGTATATAAAATGTTTTATAGGTGGCACCTAACCCCAATTAGGTTAGCTAAATCCTGCTTAAATATGTCAAATAATTGCTGGAAGTGTGAGAAGATACCGGGATCTTATTATCATATGTGGTGGACATGCAAAAAAACAGTGGAGTTCTGGAAGATGGTACATACAATGTTACAAAGATACTCATGACTCCACTACCTTTGAAACCAGAACTTTTTTATTAAACCACATATAGGTCCTGGTCAATAAAGAGCAAAAGCATTTGATGTTGAATATAATTACAACAGCTAGGATTGCATATGCAAGACTTTGGAAAACGACAAATATCCCAACACAAGAAAACCTGGTTGAAAAACAGCTGAAATAGACAAATTGTCGAGTTTATTGAAAGAATTGGACATTACAACCTATAATGACATTTGGGAGCCTTTTTACAAATGGATACAAGATAAGTTTGGAGAAATTTAACTTTCAACTAAGATGTGGTCTTTTATGGACATTATAGAAGATAAATGGAAAAATTTACAAACAGAGAGCTGATTAGCAGAATACTAATTAGAGTGAATGGTGCAATGTAATAGATATGCAATTTCTTTTTTTGTTCTTTCTTCTCTTTCTATCCCCCCTCCCTTTACTTTTTATTCCCTATTTTCTATTTAAAAAATAAAAATTTTATATATATATATATATATATATATATATATATATATATATATATATATATATATAAAGAAAAAGCCACATTTCACAAAGTTGCGAAAACTGCATATGGTGATTTATCACATTGTGACTCAACCCGTTCTGAAAGGTTTCCCCCATTGTCACCAAGATGCAGTTAGCTAGGACATGGCAGGAGAACAGACACAAACTCATTTTATGAGGGCAAAGGCTTCCTCAAAGAAAGGTGACCTCGCCACGAACTATTTCTAATGACTTTCACAGCTACAAGATGGCTGCTAGCATGGTCTGTTCATTTTTTTAAAACAGAAAAAAAACCTAGCAAGTTTTTCAATGGTTATTAGGCAAAGTATGGATCTCTGCTTACCTGGTTTGGGGGCCATAACCAGCAGAGGATGATACTTAAGTTTCCCAGGAGGAGGGCATTTGGGCAGTGAGTGACTCTCGGAGACAAAAAACTGGGCAGGAAAGACCTGAGGATGAAATCCTGCACAGCAAGTTCTTTTGGCATCTGAAGCAGAACAGTTTGGACTTTGTGAAAACTGATTCCCCGTGCCAAAATATCCACACCACCCAAAAATGAATTTTGGGTCACCCCGGCAACGGTAAAACTTGGCTGTGACCTGCACTCTCCTACTAAAATGTAATATTAAGTCATTGACGGTTTGCTGAGAGCCCCCAGCCCGCTGCCTGAGGGGGCCACTATAATGGCAAGATCTCTATCATTGTGCCATGTGCAAGGGAAGAATATTGTCATATTCTGAAACCTCCCAAGGAGGAATTGGAAAGGAACACTGACTGCATGGTACGTGCCTTGTGTGTATTATGTTTACCTCAGTTTCATACCTAAGCCAAAATCTGGGAAGTGCTAAAATTCTTTTTGCTTCTTGGCAGGCCAATACGAATAATTACCTTCTCAGGTGGCTTACAAACACCCTGTGATGGTGGTTAACAGCAACAACAACAACAACAATAACACTGTGCTTATATACTGCTCTTCTAGACACATTAGTGCCCCACTCAAAGCAGAGAACAAAGTCGGTGTTATTATTATCCCCACAATACAACTGAGGAGCTGGGGCTGAGAGGGGTGGCTTACCCAAGGCCACCTGCCGAGCTCATGGCAGGAGTGGGAGTCGAACCAGCAGAGGGCTGATTCGCAACCCAACCTGCTCCCCTCAAAACAGCTACTTGTAAGAAAGATGTGAGCCAGGAGTAGTTGAGGTAATGCCAGGCCCTGCAGTGCTGGCAGCCACCTTGAGCACTGAGGTCTGAAGGAGGCGCCGTGCTGACACCCCCCACCCGACCTGGAAGCAGGCTGGGTCCCTGCTCGTCTCTCTGCCCCTTCGCCACTGCCACCTGCCTCAGGTGAGGGGGACGCTCCTGCGCGATGATGTCACAAGTGGCCAGTGTGCGCGTGCGCTTTGCACACAGGGCGAGGGGTGCAAGTAGGTATCTCGCCTCAGGTGGCAGAAATCCTGGCACCGGCCCTGGGTAATGCTACCTCACGAGTGATTGCCTTTATTCAGTCAGAGTCGAATTGACCAAAGGTAGCAGAAGTGCTTACTCAGCTCTGATAACGGGTTGAGACTTTCATAATTCATGTGGGGTGGAAAAACTTTCTCCCCCTTGCTGCAACATTCTCCTGCTTCTCATTAACTCGTCCCGTGGCTTGTATCAGGAGGTGGGTGGCTGTGAGTCAGACAGAGTTTTCTGACCTCTGCAACACTTTATGGTAGGATGAAGCATTCGGTAGCCCAAGGCTCTATCCAGCCATTAGGGGTTCCCTGGACAGCTCCACATTTCCTGGATCTTCTCCTTGTAACATATACTTTACTTACATTTCCCCAAACAAGTAGTGGTGGAGGGATGCCATAAAGTCATAGGTGACTTATGGCAACCCCTGGTGAGGTTTTCACAGCAAGAGAGACTAACAGAGGTGGTTTGCCATTGCCTGCCTCTGCAAACCTGGTCTTCGGTGGAGGTCTCCCATCCAATTCCTAACCAAGGCAAACTCTGCTTAGCTTCTGAGATTTGATGAAATCAGGCTCACCTGGGCTATCCAGGTCAGGATATCAGCATCCTTCTCTATTAGTTAGAAATTGTCCTCAAGTCATAGCTGACTTATGGTGACCCCTTGGTGAGACCCTTCTCTATACCCTACTCCAAATGCCCCCCCGGTAGCTTTTAAGTGGACACTATGGCTGCTTCCACACATGTTGGATAATCCACTTTCAATACTCTTTAGTGAACATTTGAAACTGATTTTCCATGTGTGGAACAAAAAATCCACTTCCAAAGGATTGCGAAAGTGCATTGAAAGTGCATTATTCAACGTGTGTGGAAATGGCCAATGTGACGTCCTGTCGTTATGCACTTCAGCAGCTGCTAGCTCCTAAGTGCCATGCAACACACAGGAACATGGATCTTCCGAGGCCTCTGCGCATGGTAGGGAGGAAGGAGTTAAAGAGTCTTTTGACCCACGACTCAGGTCATATGGGAGTGGGAGGCATCCATAGCTTACAACCCTGAAGCCCCCTTCTCAGTTCAAAACACAGCCCTCCCGCTAACAAACAAGTTGCCAGCCAGGGCTTTAAAGAAAAGAAAGAGGCTGCTCCTGTTCAAAACTGTATATAAAGAGAGAAAAGACTCACAGGAGCCACTATTCAAAACCCATTTGAATATATAATCACAATCAAATATATTAATGCATATACTATTCAATGTTATTGATCACAGTCAAAAATATTAATGCATTTACTACTCAATATTATAAAGCATATATGAGCTATTCAATAAAGTTAGTCCAGGGTTTCCATCATGTATATATTTGTGTTCTTTGGCCACGAGGAACAGCAGAATCTTCACAAAGTCTTCTTAAACGAAAAATTACCAGGTGGAACAGGTTGCTTTATAATATTGAGTAGTAAATGCATTAATATTTTTGACTGTGATCAATAACATTGAATAGTATATGCATTAATATATTTGATTGTGATTATATATTCAAATGGGTTTTGAATAGTGGCTCCTGTGAGTCTTTTCTCTCTTTATATACAGGCAGGGCTTTAAGGCATGTCTCAGAAACTGATGTGGAACCACCCAGTCCAATGTGGTGAGCATAGTGGTAGCCCTGGAGCAGGAAGGTCTGAGTTCCAGTCTTCTCTGAGCTATGCAATGGCAAGATCCACAATACATAACAAACAGCACTCTCTAGCAAAAAGTAGGCACGAGTGTTGAAATTGATGGGACTTGCAATGCAATCCCAAAGTATTTGGTCTCGAAAGGATTGTTGTGTTTAACGGAGCTGTCTCTCAGCTACATAAGGACAGAAGTAGGGCCAAGCTAGAAGTGACAAATTACACTTGAACGGCAAGTGAACAGACTCAGGGCCAAGCTACACATGACGAATGACACTTGAACGGCAAGTGGATTGAGTGGAGGGCAAGTGAACAGGGAGAAATACACTTGCCGTTCAAGTGTCATTCGTCACTTGTAGCTTGGCCCTCACATGTATTCCTTCCTGTTCACTTGTGCTCCTCTTGCACTCTATGTAGTGATCGAGTGGAGTGCAAGTGGAGAGCAAGTGAACAGGGAGGAATACATGTGAGTCTGTTCACTTGCTGTTCAAGTGTAATTTGTCACTTCTAGCTTGGCCCCTAGACTCTCGAAGCTCAGCTACATGTGATACTGGGAGTTCCACGAAAGAAGCTTGTAATGGGCTTCCCACACCCCCCAAAATCAGGCATGCTGGACCCCGTTTTAGTTCACACTGTAAAGGGGTGTGTGTTAAGCTACCCCCATATGATTTTCCTGACCTTTATCAACTAGTATTTACTTTGTTGGATAAAATATGTAAGTATCCCTAACAGGGCAAACAGCTGCTCCCCAGAGGTATTGGTGGTGGAAGTGCTATCAAGCCACAGCTGACTTATAGTGACCCCTGCTGGGGTTTTCAAGGCAAGAGATTAACAAGTGGTTTGCCATTGCCAGCCTCTGCAACCCTGGACTTCTTTGCAGGTTTCCCATCCAATTACTAACCAAGGCCGACCCTGCTTAGCTTCCGAGATTGGACGAGATTGGGCTAGCCTAGACTATCTAGGTCAGAGCCCCCAGATGTATTACCAGTCAGGAAAATGGCACCGGATGGGGAAGTTTAAACCGCCTTGCCTTGAAGTTCTGAACTGAGCACCTGACATTTTAAGGAAAAAATGATGGGAAGTCTTATGAGTAATTTTTGCTAGAGAGATTTCTGTATGTTTTGCAGACTTTTAGAGAGCAGCGCTGGAGGGGTGACTGAATTCTAAATGACATTTAAAACTTGATATTGAGAAAATTATTACAGCTCATCGAAATCAAGGATGCTGACTGCTGGGCGCAATAGTGGTTTATGAGGCATAAAGTAGCATGAGGTACCACCCCGGCGGAGTCAGCAGAATGCCTCCCTCGAGGCAGGGTTAGCACCATCGTTAGACCCGCTTTGGACAGAAGAATGTGGCCACAATGACTTCGAGTGGTGTTTCAGAACAATGAGACCAGTTCCTGTGGGGCGTGCCCCAGAACTGCTCCACCCCAGAGGTGGCTGCATTTGAATGAGAAGGCAGAAATACACAGGTGGCTCTGTGGCAGGAGGGGGCATCGACTCCAGCTGGGTCACTCTGCATGTTACTGTATGCTTGCAGGCCCTGTAGGATTTCACCCCTAGACAGCGCTGGATCCGGGCGCGCGGACACCGGGGACAAACTTTGCCAGGGAACTTTTGTGACGTCATCACGCAGGGTGGGAGCCATGTGCGGCAAGCCAGCTGCCCCAGCGCCCGGTGAGCCATAGAACTGGTGGCGGTGTGGGCGCTGGGGCGGCTGGCTGGCTTGCCGCGCAGGACCTCCCAGCCCTGCGCTCAGCCACCCCGCACGGCAAGCCAGCTGCCCCAGCACACGCTTTTGCTGGCGACAGCTCCACGGCTCACCAGGTGCTGGGGTTGCCGGCTTGCCGCTGGCCAGCTGAGCGCAGGGCTAGGAGGCCCTCTGTGCAGTTAGCGTGCCCCACTGCCCTGTGCCGCCCACGCGGCAAGCCGTCCGCCCCAGCGCATGGTGAGCCGCGGAGCTGGAGCGCAAGTGGAGGGCAAGTGAACAGGGCGGAATACACGTGAGTCTGTTCACTTGCCAGGCAAGTGTCATTCGTCACTTGTAGCTTGGCTCTCAGTGAAACAGGCTTCCTCGGGAGATGGTGGGCTCTCCTTCTTTGGAGGTTTTTAAGCAGAGGCTAGATGGCTATCTGACAGCAATGCTGATTCTGTGAACGTAGGCAGATCATGAGAGGGAGGGCAGGAAGGGTTCCATCAGTGCTTAGTTCTCATGACCCCTTTTTACATGCCCAGGGTAATGCCAGTCGCCACTTTGGGGTCAGGTAACAATTTTCCACAGGCCATTTTGGCTAGGGATCCTGATGGTGTTTTGCCATCTTCTGGGCATGGAGCAAGGGTCAGTGTGTGTGTGCGTGTGTGCGGGGGGAGGTAGTTGTGAATTTCCTGCATTGTGCAGGGGGTTGGACTAGATGACTTTAGAGGTACCTTCCAACCCTATGATTCTCTGACAAGTTGTCATCAGCCAACCATGAAAGTAATTGCCAGTACTATTGAATCAAATAGCACATCACGTTGTTGGATCACAAGATTCTGCCCCTTGCTCCTGAAAACACAAATTTAAAGCAAAAATACGAGGAGAACATATTCAAAAACAAAAATATGTTTTATTCAATAGCTTTTGTATAAAAAGAAAATTAAAAATCCCCCATTTTTCAACTCTTCTAAAAATCCTTAAATAGTCTTTGCTTTTATTATTAAAATACAGCAAATAAATAAACATTTTGACTTCATCCTCCTGCAGCAATGCCCCCCGCCCCCCGTAGTCAATATAGTGACAAAATCTAGAGAACATTGGATCAAATTGGACCCTTTTCTTTGCCATGCTGCCAACCTCTTTTTTCCAGGTGAAAATAAACACAGTATTATCCAGCTTCCATTGCAAAATTGTAAACGCCTGTGCTTCTTTAATGGTCGACAAGTGTCCTCAAGGAAAAATTCTACTTTTCTTGTTTCTTTTTCAGAAAAAAGAGAGAGTGAATGCCGTAACATGTGCAACAATTCCTATGTGACGAGGTCTCATCTCAAATTTCAGCAAAGTGCGGTTCCCCACCCAAGTGAGATCCGACCCGTTCCAAACTCAAACAGAATAGCCAGAAACATGACAAAAATCACAACTGGAGCTGCAGCAGCCAGCCTCAGAGCAGCATTTCAGTACAAAGAGATCAGTTCCCGCGTGACGTGTCCTTGTGCGGCTATCCCTGAACTGCTGCACCCCAGAAGTGGCTGCATTTCGAAGGAGAAGGCAGAGGCACACCGGTGCTCAGTGTGAGAAAATTCAATGATAAATAAACAAACTGAGGTCTGAAATGTTTTCCTCTCCTCCCAGCTGAAGGAGGGAAGAAGGACGACGCTAACAACGCTTTGGTCTCATTGGATAAAACAGTATCCTCCCTGAGATACAAAAACCTTGGGGTGGTTCGTACCCAGCTCCATCCTGGGTTCTGAGAGTCTACACTTCTGCTCTACAGACACTGTGATGAAAACGGGATGGAACCCAACCCAGTGTATAAACTCCTATTTCTCATCCCAGCACTACCCCTGCGGGTCTGTTCTCTACCCCTACAGCTTGGGCGGCATCCCAAGAGTCTCGATTCCCAGCCTGACTGCCAACGTTCAGTCTTGCACCCAGACGCATAGGCTTCAGGATCCCCAGCCTTTGACTCGGTTCACACCTGGACGCTGTAGAAATCGACTCGCTTCCGGCAGCACCTCCGTATCCACACCCAATAAAGCAAGATCATGGAAGCCCAATAGCTCAAGTAGATGGCTGAGCCGGAGAGCAGGTACCAGATTTCCATTTGCTTGGCCTCTGTTGTCCAGTCAGCTAGGGCCTCCAGGCAGATGGTATAGATCATGCCCCCCAAGAGCAGCAGGCCCCAGATGGAAACGGGCAAGAGGGGCATGTAGTTCCCCACCATTTTCTTCCTCCCCGAGGTGCCCCAGCTGCTCTTGTTCATGGTTGCGATGGCGAAATACTTGGCTGGGAGGAGGCCGCCCATGTAAAGCACGGCATACAAAGACATGAAGATCATGACAAGGTTTCCCCGGAGCCAGCAGGCATAGAGGGCTTTCACGCAGGCCACCAGCTGGACGCAAAGCAGTACCCACAGCACGTCCCACAAATTCCCCCCGTAAAAGAGCCGCAAGACAGTGGCTGTGACAAAGAAGGGGAAGATGCCGGAGACCACTGACTCGTAGGTCATCCACAAGTGGTGACGGTGCCACCAGAGAGCATTGTAGAGCCACTCACGGAAGTAGGACTTAGTCCAACGGGTTTGCTGTGCCAGCCATCGGAGGAACAAAGACGGGGTCTCTGAATAGCAGCGGGAGCGGGCTGTATACCTGGAACCAGACCAAGGAGAATTTTAGCGTACGAGAATTCCAGCATGGTGTCTCTTTCTTATCTATCTGTATACCTGTATACTTCTTCCATTACATCCCCTGCAGGGTGTTGCACTCTGCAGACAAGCAACTCCTGGTGGTCCCCGGCCCGAAGGCCATCCGCCTGGCCTCAACCAGGGCCAGGGCTTTTTCTGCCCTGGCCCCGGCCTGGCGGAATGCTCTCCCGCTGGAGATCCAGGCCCTGCGGGCCCTGTTACAGTTTTGCAGGGCCTGTAAAACAGAGATGTTCCACCGGGCCTTCGGCTGAGTGACAGCGGGTGTCCTCTTCCTTCCATCTAAGACTACCACTTCTTCTGGGGATGCCCTCGGCCATCTGCTATGCCCATATACGGACTCCCAATATTTGTCTAAATAGCCTGCTCCTGGACTATTTTAATGATTTTTTAAAAATTATTGTTGATTTTATGTTTTTGTGATTTTAATGTATTTTTTAATGTTGTTAGCCGCCCTGAGCTCATTTGTGGGGAGGGCGGAGTATAAATTGAATAAAATAAATAAATAAATGATAAATATCTAGTAGAGGGGTCCCCAACCTTTTTGAGCCTGTGGGCACCTTTGGAATTCTGACACAGGTGAGAGCATAACCATAAAATGGCTGCCGCAGGAGGGGGAGTAAAACTATGGTGGCAGCTGCCGCTGAAACATTGTTATTTTAATCAGAACAGCCCCACTTGGCCCCACCCACTTTCTAAAAACACTTGGGATGGCCAACAAGAAGATGGATACCATGGCGCCCACGGGCACCATGTTGGAGACCATTGATCTAGAACACTGTTATTCCATTCTTCCTCCTAGAATCTCAGGGTGGTGTTCATGGGACTTTCCAAGTTTGACCCCCACAACAATACTCTGAGGACTGGCCCACTGTCCAGTCCCCAGGTCATTCACTGAGTTTCGGGGCCGAGTGAAGATTTGAACGCAGGTTTCTTACATACTAGTCTAAACACTTGGTAAGTATAAAAGGTGGGAACTCCAATTTTTTTTATAAAATGAAAGCTGAACATTCAAAGAAAGGTTTTGCACTCTCACTGCTACAGCCCTACTTAGCTTTGGGGTACTGGCACCTGCCCCCATCGCCCTGCCCAGCTTTATTCTACAGCAGTCTTCTTCCAAACAATTCAGGTATCCAAATTTTCTTACTTGGTGGCGTAGCCAATGCTCAGCATCCTGTTGGTGAGGTGCCGATCATCGCCAAAGGTACAGTGGGTCCCCAAGAATTTCTGATTGTACCAGGACTCCAGGAACTGTTGCAGAAGGTCATTCCGGTACAGGCCTGCAGGGAGCAGCAGTGAGAACAGATAAGGTAAGAGGGAGACGGGAACAGGAAAACCTAACCAGAGCATCCTTGCGGTGCCATTGAACGGCTGTTGTGTGCACCACGAGAGAGGGTGCAGCACAACTTCTGCACTAGGAGACTGGCTCCTGGGCAGGGCTCCTATTTGCTAGGAGGACTCACGCACACACACACACCCTGCCCAAGAGGAGGCAGCATTTTGCAAATTGTTTATGCTACATGGGGGAATAAAGAAGACATAATGCTAAGAAATAAATTCAGGTCATGGTGTTTCTCTGAGCTGGGATGTGTCCATGGATGTAAAGAGAGAAGGAAAATGCTAGACCCTGTTAAAGTAATAGTGCAATTTTCATGCTCAAGCTGGGGGATAGCGCCTTTGCATTGTTAGGATCTACACCAAGAGACTCAGGGCCTAGGCTGAAACATGGCCCACTGACCTACCCCATTTACATCAGGTCTCCAAAAGCTCCTGAGGCACAGAAGGAGAGAGGAGTATACATTATCAACTTTTATTATTCACAGACAGTCCACATTCTTTGGTGGGCGGTAGAGGAGAGGAGGGGGGGCCCTGGGAACTATCTGCCCAGAGCCTCCCAAAACCTGGCTGCCTACTATGTATAGTCTAGGGCAGGGGTCCTCAACGCGGTTCCTGTGGGCACAAGTGTGCCTGCCAACACCTTTTCTGCTCCCTGTCGAGTGTTTTTAGAAAGTGAGTGGGTCCAGGTGGGGCATTTGCCAAGCATGGCTTCTGATGGGCCACTGGAGTATTGATTGGCTGTGCAGATTTGTAAAAACACCGCTTTGGCAGAAGCTGCTTCCACAGCACAAGGATCTTCACTGTACAGCTGAAGGTAAGCTGTGGCAGCCATTTTGTGGCTGTCTCCGCCTCCTGCAGCAGCCATTTTGTGGCAGCCATATTGTTGTTGCACCCACCACATTAATCAGAATTCCAGAGGTGCCTGCAGGCTCAAAAAGGTTGGGGACCCCTGGTCTAGGGTGAGCTTTTGTTTCCCGCCTGTTGTGGTACTTGAAGCCTGGGTGTGGCCAGAGACAGGCGCCTTTGGCATTAGTCAAAGAGTTCTTTGTCCTTGGCTCTCATGCCTCGTGGCTTGAGGCCTTGATAGACTACCTTAGTGCAGCACAACAAGCCCGCTCAGGGAGGTTTCCTCCCCTTCCTTGATTACTTGCATTGTATTTTGTTTATTTAAATGCTAGTTGTCTTTTTAAAAGCCACTCCTCTTTGGGGAGAAAATCAGAATAAGAAACGCCCCAAATAAATACATAGACATTAATAGAATAAATACCCAGGGGGCCGCTGATGCAGGAGACGCAGTCGAAATAAGACTGGCAGGCGCGTTCGATGTTGAAGGCCATCCAGTAGCGGAGGCTGCTCATGAAGCTGATGTAGGAATCAGAGAGGTTGAGGATCCTCACATCTCCCCCGACGGCCCCGTAGCGTTCGTTCGATTCCAGTACCTTCACCAGTTCCACCGTTGCCACTGGCTCTAGCTTGGTATCTGAGTCACAAACCTAGAAAATGCCGAGAGATTTAATAATTGGGGTTATTAGGGTTCCCCAGAAAAGATCTATGTGCTGCTGAACTTTAAACCCCTTATAGACTTTCTATATGAGACAGACAATAATGATTTGTGGATTTATGGATTATGGAATTTTGACATTAGAAAAAAGAGGGACTGTATCTTTAACATAGAGTAAGAGAAAATCTGAAAATGATACTTATATTTGTCGCAGAGAAAATCAGAAGCCTTTGTTTAGTGTATATAGTTCTTTCTTTTTCTTCGTTTGTTTGTGTTTTGTCTGTATGTTCTGTTACTTTTGTTTGTTGGCTGATCTTTTGTTTGGTTAGTTTTTGTGTAACTCTTTTTTATGCTTTATTTTATAAGACTCTTAAAAAAAGATCTATGCACTACTGAACTCTCAGTGATAGTTCAGGAGGAAGTCAGAAAATATATTCTCACTTCCGAAGCTTGTTTCACGCAGCTACACTCATCGCTTGGGGACTCCAAGACCCAAGTGATGACTTCCATGGAGGAATGAAGCATCTAAGGCTGAAATTTCCAACCGCAATGCTTTTCCAGACATTCATTTCACACATTTATATGCTGTACCAGATGCACGGACCAATCTGGGACATTGACCAATCAACTCACCCCTTCTTCCTCTTCTTGGTCTAAGTTTTCCCCTAGAAAAACTAGCTGCTGACCAAAGCGTGGATCCTAAGCCCAACTTCGGCTTGCACTGTACCCTTTTTTGTTGTCGGGATGGGCTTTTTGCTGCAGGGCATGTTCCTTCACTGCTATGAACTTATTTTCATGCATGACCTGAGTGAAAGTGGAAGAATGCCTCCACAATGAACACGGAGGGCCCCCAAAAGCAAAGCTTAGGATGAAGCCCAAAGATTCCCACACAGTTTTGGATACCTGGTAGACTTCTAGAAGGAGAATGAAAATGGTCCTATGTGGGATTAGTTCAGATTTCAACTATCCCACAGGATTAAGGAAAGAAATGGTTAACAGAGAATAAAGATGGAGGGAGAATCGACATTTAAGGACGTTAAGTACTCTCTACTTAAAAAAGGAAAACAAATTGTACTTCTGTGCCAAGAAAAAGCCCAATGCTATAATACAGATTATGCCAATTTGCTTAGTTTGCATACGTTTCCTTATTTTGCATCAAGCTTTCTAAATTCTGACAAGTTAGACACAATGAAGGCATTGGAAACCTACTCCCCCCGCTCCGCTCCCAACCGATGGAAATTCTGCTCTGTCTTCAGAGATTTAGCTCCCATAGCTTCAAAGCTTATCTCCACAGACACAGGGATTAGAGAAACACTTCCCATCGAAACGAAAGTGAAAGTTCTCCTAATGCTGAATTTCCCATCCATTCTAATCTTCTGGGACTTCTCCGAACATATGTGAGAATTTCCCAGCTATATCTTTAGTTTCGTTCAGTGGCTGTCAAACTGTGTTAACCCAGGAGATCCTTGGAAGGATATAAGGAGATCTACAATGACGGACTGTTGGCACATCCCTACTAATCTTCCAATGTGCAGCCATTTGGGGATAGTGGATGCATTGTGGAGCATAATCTTAGTTTTCATAGACTGACAACAAGATGCAAGAGGTCTGGCTAACACTGTTTCTGTCGACCACACATTCTAAAACTGTGCAATGTGCAGGAATTACTCAGCGGATATGTCAATGTGGAAACGTTTTCCTGAAGGTAGAACATTTTTAAAAAACCACTGTAAGTGCACAAGAGATTCATTGGATAGACAAATGAAGCAACATATAAACAGAAGTTAAGAAAGCAGGTTCATCTCTTTTGGATGACAGCAGTTTGGCGTAGTGGTTAAGAGCGGCAGGACTGTAATCTGGAGAACCGGGTTTCATTCCCCACTCCTCCGCTTGAAGCCAGCTGAGTGACCTTGGGTCAGTCACAGCTCTCTCAACCCCACCCACCTCACAGGGTGATTATTGTGGGGAATAATACTAACATATTTTGTAAACCGCTCTGAGTGGGTGTTAAGTTGTCCTGAAGGGCGGTATATAAATCAAATGTTGTTATTATTATTATTATTATTCCTCACAGTCTCAGGCAGACCTGCATCTCGAGATCTTTAACGGAAGATATTGGGGATTATACTTGAGACTTCTTGCATTCAAAACATGTGCATTACCATTGAGCTACAGCACCAGGCTAAGTTACAAGAGGGATCAATAGCTTAAAGCAAAATCCTAGGATCTGGATTATTTGCTAATTGGAAAGCTGGAACCAGAGCTATCTACCTGGACGTAGTCCACCGAGTTGCCCAGGGCCTTGAAAGCGGTGTACATGACCTCCCGCTTCCCGCCCCATTTTTGCATGATGCAGACGCATCTCCGAGTCCGAATCAGCTCCTCCACGGCTAGTTGCCCCGGATCCTCCATATCGATTTCACTGTAAGCAGATGGCTCGTCCCCAGCCTGGTAACCGCTGTCTCCCTCATCCACATCCAACTGTGGCTGGTGGTGGTAATTGTTCTCCCAGATGAAAGTACCCACGTCCTCTCCGGCAAAAACCTCCTGGAACATGTCCATCATGTATTGGTCCTCAGGACTGTTGCCATCTATTACCATGATGATCCGGAGCTTCTCCGGTGGGTACAAGGTCGCCTTGACAGACTGAAGGCACTCGCGGAGGTAGACCGGGTCCTCCTGATACGCCGAGATGGTGAGGGCCACCGTTTTGGTATAGCTGCAAGTCAGCGAGTCCCTTCTCATTCTCTTATGTTCCAGGAAGGCAAAAAAACTCTGTATGACCAGATGGCTTGCAAGGAAAGCTCCGTAGAGACCAAAAGCCATTATGTGGTACCGGTCGGAAACCAGCTGGACTCCCGTGATGTAGGCCCAAGCCAAGACCGACAGGATAAGCAAGGCAAAACCGATTGTGAGGATACGGCGACCTGTCGAAACAAAGACCTTGGGGGCTTTGGCAACATCCATTCCTGAAAGGAAATGTAAGGAACATGAGTTGTTTCTACAAGCATTTTATTTAATATGCTATAGGGCATGATTTTTCCCCCTCGTAAGACAGGAAGATAGTTGATTCATTTGCACTGTGTTGTTGAAGGAGAGTCATACAGGTGCCAGAAAGACAAAGAAGCCTGAATTCTCCCTAGAAGCTAAAATGCTGAAACTGTGAGGCTCTTGTACTTTTGTCACTTCATGAGAAAACAAGATGGCCGATTCCAGACGGCCCTCTGCCTCGCGAAACGTTGCGCGTCGTCGCGCGTCGTCGCGTGGAAAATGTGAAATATCGCATTTTCTCGCGCGAGTTTTGCGCGAGGTCGCGCAAAACTCGCGCAAGAAAACACGATATTTCACGTTTTCCGTGCGACGACGCGCAACGTTTCGCGAGGCAGAGGGCCGTCTGGAATCGGCCGATAAGTGGTTCTAGATGAAATTAAGCCTGAATTCTCCCTAAAAGGTAAAATGACTAAACTGAGACTAACATACTTTGGTCACATCATGAGAAGACAAGATTCTCTGGAAATGACAGGATTCAGGTCCAGAAGCACCTTAAAGACCAACTAGATTTTCAGGGTATGAGGTTTTGAGAGTCAAAGTTCCCTTTGTCAGATATGAGGAGCGGAAATATAGTCTGCCTGGATTATAAGAACGCCTTCCTTTTTCCAGTCCTCGTATCTGACGAAGGGAGCTCTGACTCTTGAAAGCCTATGCCCTGGAAATCTAAGGTGCTACTGGATCTGAATCTGGCTTTTCTACTACAGACCAACATGACTACCCACCTGAAACTATCTTCATGGAAATGACAATAGTGCTTGGAAAAGTTGAAGGTAGTAGGAGAAGAGAAAGCCCCAACGTGAGATGCATTGACTGAATAAAGGAAGCCATGGCCTCCAGTGTGAAAGACCTGTGCAGTGCTGTTAAGGATAGAAAGTTTTGAAAGCTGTTAATTCATAGTGTAGCCGTAAGTCTACTCTGTGTGTGTGTGTGGTCTCAAGTGAAATATTGATCATATTAGAAGTCTTAGCTTGCAAACATAAAAGTTTGATACCAATCATTCTGTCTCCAAACTGGTTCAAAGCGGCTGAACTGTTGATCAAATCGTTTTTTTTTAAAGCCAGTGTCTGAACTGGAACCAATACACACAGAGGAGAGGATTCCATACTCAAAAGAGCACAGAAAGAAGGACAGAAGCAATTTTTAAAAGAAAGTTTCTAGTTTTGAGGGCTCCAAACGGAAGCCATGGAGACAGTGAGTAATGCTGGCTGCAGTTTCAGAAGCCCAGAACATACCTGAAAATGAAGCTTCCCAGTTTGGACTCATAGCTAACAAAGCCAGGATAAATTATTCCATAATGCATACCAATCTGCTTAATTTGCATAATTTATGCAGCTCACATAATCTGTCTTTTTCCAGACACAGAATTGGATTCTCTGGGCACCAAACTCTATTTGATTTTCTTTCTAGTAGATGTGTACACAGTCTTGTTTATAGACTGCAAGATGCAATTAGCCATCAGTGAGATCTGAATTAAAACAACATCAAATACAATAAAACCGGAGAGTTGAGCTATTAAAAAGAAACCGTACAATTCCAATTCAAGTTCATCGGCTTTTTTTAAAAAAAAGCTTTTAGGTATGGTTCCAGTTCAGACATTGGCTTTTTAAAAAAATGATTTGATCAACAGTTCAGCCACTTTAAACCAGTTCGGAGACAGAATGATTGGTATCAAACAATTATGTTTGCAAGCTAAGACTTATAATATGATCAATATTTCACTTGAGACCAATGCTGTATTTTTTAAGCATCCAATCTACACGCATTATTGCTACTTCCTCAAGAACTGTGTCATTTTTATTTTGCCCCTAAAGAGACAGAACAGTTCCACAAATACTCTTTTTTTACACTGAACATCATAGTCTATTTTAGGAATTCCTGTTTTTATCTCTCCAAATTGTATAAATGCACATCACAAAAAAGATATCCTCCAGTTCAAAAGGGCAGAAATGTATTGAGCTAGAGATCGATACCCAGGACTTTTTTTCAGCAGGAACGCAGTGGAACAAAGTTCCGGCACCTCTTGAAAATGGTCACATGGCCGGTGGCCCCGCCCCCTGATCTCCAGACAGTTTAGACTGCCCACCGTGGCATGGAGGGCAATCTAAACTCCCCTCTGTCTGGAGATCAGGGGACGGGAACACCGGCCATGTGACCATTTTCGCCGAGGGCAATTTAAACTTTAAAAAACTCCCCCCTTGTTCCAGCTGACCCAAAGTGACGTCATTGTGCGGTCCTGAGTTCCATCACTGTGTTCCAGCACCTCTTTTCCCAGAAAAAAAGTCCTGTTGATACCCCACTTTTCTCCCCAGTGCGGGACCCAAGTTGGCTTACGATATTTTCCCCTCTTCCATTTTATCCTCACAACAATTGTGTCAGGTATGGTTAGGGACTGAGAGAGTGACTGGCCCAAGGCCACCCTGGCACACTTCCAAGACAGACCTGGGTGTCCCACATCCTAATCTGACACTCTAATCATTATCACAACACACTGCATCTAGAATCTAAGCATATTTCACTCAAATATAAATCCGGTGTGCAATAGGTTTTACTTCCAATAATATGCACCTAGGATAGCCGTCAAAACGGTTAGAGGCTCATAGAGAAGCTTCCGACGAAAACAGTCTAAAAACACTGGATACTTTTAAGTTTGGGACATTTAGGATTGGCACGCTGGTCAAATGCTGTAAATTTCTCACCTGTTATTTCACCAGAATTTTTAAAAAACTGTCAAAAAACGAAGTCCTGAATGCCACAGTCTAAGTGGACGATTTTACTTTACTTTTATTTATTTGCAAAATTTATACCCTGCCTTTCTGTCTTCATCACAGCCACCATCCTTCATTTATACTCCACTTTTTTTTCTCAATGGGGACCTAAAGTGGCCTAAAGGGTGAACTCTTGGAGTTAAACAGAGACTGTAGGCTACATTTTATTCTTTCTTTATACTCCACTTTTCCTCCCAATGAGGACCCAAAGCAGCTCTCATTGTTCTCTTCCCCTCCACTTTATCTTCACAGCAGCCCTGTAAAATAGGTTAGGCTGAAGAGTGTGTGTCTGGCCCAAGGTTACACAGCAAGCTTCCAAGGCAGAGGGGGGATTTGAAACTGGGTCTTCCAGATCTTAATTTGCAAAGTAGTAGAGAGTCCAGTAGCACCTTTAAGACTAACCAACTTTATTGTGACATAAGCTTTCGAGAACCACAACTCTCTTTGTCAGATGCATCTGATGAAGAGATCTGTGGTTCTCGAACGCTTATGCCTCAATAAAGTTGGTTAGTCTTAAAGGTGCTACTGGACTCTCTGCTATTTTGCAACTACAGACTAACACGGCTAATTCCTCCAGATCTTAAGTTGACATTCTAACCACTACACCCTGCTGGCTGGATAATTCACATTTATAGGTGCCTTATTCAACATTGTTAATATTAAAAATCATGATAATTCATTACATTAAAAAACAGCATATAATTGTTTGAGGACAGAACCATTTGTTTTTGAAATTCATGGCTGTATCCCTTCGAAAACAGTGCGCTGCACCAAAATCCCCACATGAGCAAGACAGAAATCTTGACCTGGGGCTTATATAGGATGTGGGGATGTTCTTTCCAGGGCCGAAGCATGGACTGAGCCCTGCAAGGGGCCACCGGATAATGTGCAACAGATGTTCTTCCCACCCCAGCGATGATGGAGAAGAGGCTCTCCATTTGGTTCCAAAACTGCTGGACCCTCCAGCAATTTTTTTTATACTTCACTCCGGGCACCTCCATGCCAAAGTTTTGCCAAACCAATCTCCTGGCAGGGGCTCAGAGTAAAGCTATAAAAAAATTAACGGGGCCAACAAAAAGGCGTTTTCAAAAAATTACAGCAACTGGCACGAATGGGTCACTGAATAAATACATTACAAAGTGCTCAGAAGGGTACATATACCACACCTCCCACACACCCCTCCCAGCTCTAATAACGACAACTGGCAGATTGAACCCCCCGCTCCACCTTCTCCTGATGTAGCCCTTAAGAACAAGAAGTACTGAGTCTCCTGAAACTATGGTCATAGATCCAGAGACGTTAGCCGTGTTAGTCTTATAGCTGCAAAATAGCAAAGAGTCCAGTAGCGCCTTTAAGACTAACCAACTTTATTGTAGCATAAGCTTTCGAGAAGCGCAGCTCTCTTCGTCAGACTCTTTGCTATCCTGAAACGATGAAATTCAAGAGACCTGGCAGTTTCGGCACCCTGCTGCCAATTTTTGAAAAGCAGCGTGCAAGTGGTATATCAAAAGCTGGATCCCTCATATGGTGGCTGAAACCATGCATGCTTTTAGCTACCATGTGCCCAGATAGTCATGTCAGCAGACCTTCAGACACATCCAGAATAGGAGAAAGGGCAGACAAAAATACATTGCAAGAATTACAATGTGGGACGTTCCTGTGACCAAAGCTTTCTTGCAATGCTGCGGTATACTTATACTGTATTGTGCAAGAGGGCAAGTCTGGGGCGAGGAAGCCCTCATTTCAGATCTTTTTTCTATTGTGTATGGTCACCGTTTTCTCAGTCTCCTATCTACAACCTGGGGGCTAAGCATACTGGCCTACCCTACAGCATCATTGTAAGAATACAGATCCAGAGGAGTTAGCCGTGTTAGTCTGTAGTAGCAAAATCAAAAAGAGTCGAGTAGCACCTTTAAGACTAGCCAACTTGATTGTAGCATAAGCTTCCGAGAATATTTGAGAAGATTCTCAAAAGCTTATGCTACAATAAAGTTGGTTAGTCTTAAAGGTGCTACTCGACTCTTTTTGATTGTAAGGATAGACATTTTTTGTCAAAGCGCTGAAGACAATTTGAAAGAAGGACTGCCATTTGTAGTCTGCCAGTTCATCTCATAGTTGCCACTGGTAAATAGGTTTGGCAGGGTCTTTTGCGTCCGTTTTTTTAAAAAAACCTTTCAAACCTGTTTAGCCCAGAGGCTGTTGCAGGGGTGAAAAAAATTCAACCAGCACATAGGAAGCCAAGCCTCTCTCAAGGCACTTTTTTTCAAAAGCAAACATCTGAGCATGACATTACGTATGTGAAGTGCTCCAAAAAACCCCAGACGGCCACATGAATGCTAAGTTTCATTTTATTCAAATGACTTTGAAGGACTCACATTTTACAGTAATGCTGGTCTGGAATCCAGACTCACCAACTCAATTGTGCACCGCCTTGTCAATGGGCATGGCTTGTGCTGAATGACTGAACTTCAGCACATCGTCAACGCACAGCCAACCTGTCGATCCAGGTGGGATCAGAGACCCTAAATGGGGAGGATTTGGTTGCTGCTACCATTCAAAAGCTGGCATGGCAAACTCATTATAAGTTTGCTGATCTATCGCACATGTGGGATACACGTGACGCAGTGCAAAATACACAGAGATGCTGCTCACCGGCTTGCTGCAGGTGTAAAGATTTGTGCCCGCATACAGACTTGCGTAAACCAGCCCCATAGCTTGGGACGCTGTCCCACCTTCGCATTAACCTATACCTTCTTCCTCTCTCTATGCCAGCAATGGCACCCAAGAACCATCACATTCCTACCCCATTGCACGCTACTCCAACATCAATCACTAAAACAAAAATTCTGGGAAATTAGGTCACGCAATGGCAATTTTTACCAAACACATCTATTATTGGTTGAGGAAATTTGTACCCCTCTATGCATACTTTCTGTTCAAAAAGCACCAAAGAAATAAACAACTTGCTATCCAGGGCGCATTCCTGTTCGTTTACGCCAGGTTCGTGAATGCAACCTGTCTACCACGCTCCAGTTCCATACAATACCTAATGTGCCCTATACACCACCACACCTATTTGACATTTAAATGTGCACCAGGTTAGAGGGTCGGAAATAACTTTTTATTGCTGTTTAACAAAAAAAAAAAAGCTTGTAAAATAGCTGGCAGCCAGAGATCCATTCATGCATAAAAGAGACAGGCACACCTTTCTGGATTTGGGAATTTAGATTCACACCCCTGCCCACCATATATAAAGAGCTTCAGAACAAACCACCACCCTCTGATCTAGAAGCCCTCTGAACCTGTCTGGGGCGCCTGTTTAATAAGGTGGACAAGGCACTCTGCACATGCTCAGGAAGCTTCATTCTGCCCCAGGGCTAATTCCTCCACCTGAGCCTTGGTCTCACCTGAGCCTCTGGGCTGACTTTGGCCCCTAGCTCAGACGGCTTCCCCAAAGCAGGAGAATTTGTCCCGGGAGATCTCCCCTCCGCGCCCCCTTCCCAACCAGCCCAAGTGCCCCCTCCTCACCTGCGGTTCCGAGGCAGCCAGAGAGGCAGCCGGCGTCGGATCTCTGGAGTTGCGGGCAAGGAGGTCTGGCTTGTTTGATCTCTGGCGGGGAAGCTTTTGAATCTCGGGGGTGGGAGGGGAGGTGTCCTCTTGCCTGCGTCAGGCTGGGCCGGGTCGCTCTGAGCTCATCTGCATCAGTCACCCTTCGGCATTTACGCGCCCCGGGATCGCCTCCCCCCAGGCAGAACTTTTGCTCGCTCGCTTCGTTTCCTTATAGCTCAGCGCTCCATCTCCGCTTGAAAGAAAGCCTACAGCCTCCCCCCACCCTCGTTTTTGAATGCCAGAAGAGGACGCCACTGTGCATGTGAAGAGCGCAATCTCTCCCACCGCTGGACTAATCAACGCCCTGCCAGTTTGCAGGCATATAGGGTTGCCAACCTCAGGTTTGGGAAATTCCTGGAGATTTGGAAGTTATAATGACATACCCGCTCTCCAAAGCACCCATCTCCTCCAGGGGAATAGGGTTGCCAACTCCAGGTCGAGACATTCCTGGAGATTTGGGGGGTGGAAGCTGGGGAGGGCAGGGTTTGAGGAATGGAAGGACCTCAGTGGGGTACAATGCCATACAGCCCACTTGCCAAAGCAGCCATTTTCTCCAAGGGAATAGAGTTGCCAACTCCAGGTTGGTAAATCCCTGGAGATTTGGGAGGCAGAACTTGGGGAGAGCAAGGTGTGGGGAGGGGAGGACCTCAGTGGAGTATAATGCCAAAGCAGCCATTTCCAGGGGAATATGGTTGCCATGCCAATTCCAGGTTGAGAAATTCCTGGGTGTTTGGGAGGTGGAACTTGAGGAGGGCAGGTTTTGGGGAGGGGAGGGGCCTCAGCAGCGTATAGTGCCATAGAGTCCCCTTTCCAAAGCTGCCATTTGCTCCAGGGGAACTGATATCTCTGGCTTGCAGATCAGCTGTAATTCCGGGAGATCTCAAGGCCCCATCTGGAGGTTGGTAAGCTAGATCAAAAGGATGGGGCGAGGTTTACAGAATACAGGAGTTGCGATTTTTTGCCGGGGGGGAGGAGGTGGAGAGCTTCCAGGATGTTAAAAACAAATTACCCCCGACTCCATTTTTCACAGGATCGTGAAACGCCCTGAGCAGAAGCACCCCGTGTTGAAGTCCGGGCTTATGACACGAATTCCGATAAAACTCTTGACAGAGGGAAAAAAATTAGAGCCTCCCTTAGGATGGAAGGATGATTATTTCTGAAGCTGCAGCGCAAATATATCCGCAGCAAAGTGGCGGGGAAGGCGTATTCCTCGTGGTGGGGGCGGTGATCGCCTGGCGTGTTGCAATCGAGGCTGGTGGATTTGAAGGGAAAACCACAGACGGGGAAATCCAGCAGAGCGGGAGAAGGGGTGGAAGAAGGCGCGGGCTGGGAATAGAAAGTCGGAGGGCTGGAGAGCTAGGGGATTAATTTGAAGGTGGAGGGGAAAGGACTAAGGCTGCCAACCTCCAGGTGGTGGCTGGAGATCTCTTGGCAGTGCAACTGAACTCCATGGCATATAAATCAGTTCCCCTGGAGAAAAAAAGTGGCTTTGGAGGATGGATTGCACGGCATTACGCTCTGCTGAGGTCCCACCTCTCCCCAAACCTGCCCTCTCCAGGTTCCACCCCTCCCCCATCTCCAGGAATTTCCCAAGCGGGAGCTGGCAACCCTACCTGGGATTGCAACTGATCTCCAGGCAACAAAGATCAGTTCCCCTGGAGAAAACGGCTGCTTTGGAGAGTGGACTCTAGGACATTATACCCTCTCTTCTCCAGTCCCTGCCCTGACAGACTCCATCTCTAAAATCACCAAGAATTTACCAATCTGGAGTTGGCAACCCAGGGTGAAGATATGGGTTAGTCACAGTCTTCTCAGAGGGAAGGGCCTACAAGTATTGAAGAGGAGAGTTCAGAGCTATGAAATAGAGGCGGGGAGAGAAAAATAATGAAGTTTCCATTCTGGTGAGAAACTTGCATTCCCTTGGCATCAATGCCCTTCCTCAAATCTCATTTTTACTATTAGTAACTCTCATTTTTTTTAAAAAAATAAACTTCCATTAAAAAAACCAAGTTTTTGGCTATCTCAAGGCTGGGACTAAGAAAATAGATTGAGGTGCAGCCCTGGGTGCACTTATCTGGGTGTAAGCATCAATGAATTTACCTGCTTCTGAGCAAACACACCTTGGATGTACAGGAAGAAACCCAGGGCTTTTTTTCAGCTGGAACGCGGTGGGACGGAGTTCCGGAACCTCTTAAAAATGGTCACATGGCTGGTGGCCCCGCCCCCTGCTCTCCAGACAGAGGGGGGGTTGAGATTGCCCTCCATGCCGCCAAGCAGCGCGGAGGGCAATCTAAACTCCCCTCTGTCTGGAGATCAGGGGGCGGGGCCACCAGCCATGTGACCATTTTCTCCAAGGGCAACTCACTGAGTTCCACCACCTCTTTTCCCAGAAAAAAAGCCCTGAAGAAACCAATAAAATTTCCAACACTGAATAATTCATCCGTTCTGCTGATCATGAAGAACATTGTGGTTGCTGCAGAGACTGCTCCTAATTCGTCGGCTAGCATTTTTTGAAAGTGAAAATGTTAAATACAAAAAAAAAATGGTGGTTGACTGGCTTCAGGTGAGAAGAGGCTTCCTGGAAATGTTCTTCTTAAGGAGAGCAGCATGCCAGAACAAGCAATTGAACTTCAAATGCAAAACTATGCAGATTCAACGGCTTGCTCCGGTTAATTAATTAACCAACATAGATTCACTCGATTGAGAAATAGTCCATGTGTGTGTGTGTGTGTGTGTGTGCGAACAATAAATTACAATTTATGCTCCCTAAATATGATCTTCAGACATGACCATTTCTCTTTGTAAACATGTCACGAGACCCAGCGTATTTATTTACTTAATTCACACCTCACTTTTTGGCCTAATGGGGACTCTTGCAATAGTCTCCCCTGCTCCATTTTATCCACACCACAACCCTGTCAGGTAGGTTAGGCTGAGAAGGTGCGAATGGACCAAGTAGGGTTGCCAACTCCGGGCTGAAAAATTATTGGAGATTTGAGGTGAAACCTAGGGGAGACAAAAACAGCCATTTTTCCAGGGGAACTGGTCTCTATCGTCTAGAGATCAGTTGTAATTCTGGGGGGAATCTCTAGGTTCGACCTGGAGGTTGGCAACCTTGAGCCCAGAGTCAATTAACAAGCTTCTTTTGCTGGGTCTTCCAGATCCTAGTCTGACCACTGCACTATGCTTGCCCTCTGGTATGATGTGAAACACGTGGTGCAGC